>NW_028301595.1:1250000-2500000 GCF_987345545.1 Pholcus phalangioides | reverse complement strand
ATTTTCTTGAGGCTGCCTTTGGAGTAACTTTTCATTTTTTAAAAAAGTCATTCTGGACAAAAACGAATGTGGTTTTGGTTTGGATATGGTTTAAAATTAAGAAAATGAATGTTATTTCACATGAATATTTCGGCAAACAAAAAAATTATTGCCAATTTTATATGTATAATTAGCGTATTTTTAGTACTTCTGCTAGACGTTATACACTAAAAACTACTGCTTGTATAAATATGTTCTTGCTACAGAATACTGCTCTGACATTCTTCTGTGAACTGAGAGTTTTAGAATACTGTAAAAAAAAATTTTTGGGATATGATTGTTTACGTGAAAAAATACATATTTTTCGTTAACCGTGTCATCGGCAATCCCGAGATATCGCGTCAAACTTGATTTGCTTTATATTTCTCGGCGACCCCGAAATATTTCGTCTTCTAAAAATGCGTCGAAGGTATTTTTACTATAAAACACGTTTTATATTCCCCCCCCCAACCAATCAATCAACTTCCAGTGGGCGGAGTCAGATCTTGTTCAAGGTTAGATAAGAGAAAAAGCGAGAAAAATAGATTGTGTGTGTGTTTTCCCTTATTTTTATTTCAGCATAGTAAAGAAATATATACTCACTATATCAAATAAAATTTATTGCTCTGGTCATAAAACCAATTGCAAAGGTGGCAACACAATAAGGTACAATTAATAACACAATTAAATACAAAATGAGAACAAACTTGAAGACAGGTATGACATAAAGGTAAGGCCATTATATGCCTACTATACGACTACATTTACACGTCGATTCGTAATATCACAGAAAGGGGTACAAACATGGCCCCCACAAGGGGTGGACTGACAAGGCTCAAGCCCTGGGGCCCCGGGACGATTTTCACCATTTTTTTGCTTTTCACGCTATAAATTCATCGTAAAGGGGCCCGTGAAAGTGTGGTCGGGGGGGGCGGCCAAAAGATCTCAGCCGAGGGGCCCCTGCTCTAGGATGTGGGGGCCATGGGTATAAATACTAAATGTGAAGGTGCACAACACTGTACAAAGTTAAATACAATAACAGAACTCTATAAAGCGGCCGTAACGTTATAATGTAAACGTTTCCCGAAACCTTGAGATGCAGAAAGAAACCAAAATATTTTTTATATAAGACTATCAGCATTTTTTATAAAATATGTGAAGGATCGGTTTATTGTAGGGGCTTCTAAGTATTTTATTCTATAACAGCTGTAAACTTTATATCTCAGGGGATCACATGCTGCCAAGACTCTGGTACCCTTTCATTACGAAAAGAGCAGGTCTCTTCCTATACACTCTCACTATAAATAATACAAAAAAAAAAAAATTCCCCCAAATAAAAAGTATTTCTCTTCCTATAGAAAGCCCCATTCGTCATGGAAGGTGTTTTTGGATCATTGTGAGGGAAATAAAAGGGGGAGTAATGGGCAGAATAAATTTTCTTGTTGGGGGAGAGGAAGCTCCCACACAATCGGTAAAAATAATAATTCTTCTTGAGAATAGGTGACAATTTGCGAAGGTTTCGCAGTTTCAAATGTGGCAGTTATAATGCGGATCAGGAAAAAATTAAAAACTGCCCCTTTTAGTTCGTTGCACTGCCTGAACGGTCTAAAACACAGTAGGAAAATTTCATAGAAAAATGCTTGAAGTTTTTCGTGAAGCGAAAAAGACACAAATCTTGAAGAAAAAGCATTCAAATAAGTGCATTTCATGCCTTCTGGGGTTATTATTATTATTATTATTATTGTAAAGATTTCATTACGGGATTCAGATCATTATAT
Source organism: Pholcus phalangioides (assembly GCF_987345545.1). Taxonomy (NCBI): domain Eukaryota; kingdom Metazoa; phylum Arthropoda; class Arachnida; order Araneae; family Pholcidae; genus Pholcus; species Pholcus phalangioides. The sequence goes on along the minus strand of NW_028301595.1, from coordinate 2,498,204 downwards.
ATTCGTTTCGCTTAATAGCCAATAACTTCGCTTCTAGTTATTGTAGAGGCAAAAAATGAAACAGTTTTGGATTCTAAGAATAAAAAACTGCACTTCACTTTCAAATGAACACATAAAATTAATTTCAAAATTTTTGTGTCGAAATTCGTCATTTGAAGTCAGGTGGGGTCGCCTTAAAACATTTAGTTATTTTGTGAGAATGGGTTCACAATATTGGGTAATTGATGCATATGTGAAAATGCTTTTTTGAGTAAAAGAAAATCATGATACATTCATTGTTTAGACACCTGTTTTTCATTATAAATAACTACTAGATTCATTTTGTATGTGACTTAGGCCGGTATTACACTATAAAAGTTTGATAAAAGTACTATTATAAAACTTGAAAAATGCAGCCAATAAGGTCAGCGGTTGCATTTTCTAGAATGTAACCAATATTCTTATTGGTTAGATTTTTCAAGTTTTATAAAATGGATTTTATCAAACTTTTATACCGACCTAAAGATTTTAACAAAACGTCTAATTCTCGCATTTTGAGACTCATTTGGTGTTTTCTTCAGATATTCTTCTGATATGACTTCATGTGACTTTCGATGAATTGCGAATCCAAAATATCGGGAGATTCGAAAGCATCAGAGATTCGCCTGATGGTGTGATGTTGATATAAGATGTTTTTAAATTTATTGATACAGACACTTTTAAAATAAAATCATCAGAATTTCGTGCGATTGTAATGTGAGCGATTTTGAAATCGAAATATCGCGAAGTTTATCAGATGCTGATGAGGAGAGATCTTGAAAAGACCATGATATATTCGTTAGATGCTGATGTGATCTAAAATTCATGGCTAGATTCAGCAGATGCTGATGTGAAGCAGTGATATTGATCAGTTGTTGATGTGGGGATCATCAAACGATATCGTGGCGAGATTCATCCTATCCGAATTCATCATTCTACAAACTACGAAGAAATTTTGCAGTTTCATTGGAAGTTCATCAAATGATAATCTGGAGAGATCTTGAAATCAAAACATCTTGAGATTCATCTAATACTGATATAGAGAGATCTTCTTAAAATCATCGACAGACTCGACTCATACGAATGTAAAGAGATTCTGAGGATGAAACACGAGAAATTCATCAGATGCTGATGAGAAGAGATCTTGAAATCATGGTGGGATTCATTTGACTTGTACAGGTTTTGAAGTCATCGTGACCTTCATACTAGGCTATAAGAATACAATGAAATTCTGAAGTTTCATGGAAAATTCATGAAATGGAGAGATTTTAAAATCAAAACACCGCTAAATTCATCAAATGCTGTGATGAAGACATCTTTGCATCATCACGAAACTAGACCTGTTCGAATTTAGAGAGATTCTGAGGATAAAACACGAGAAATTCATCAGATGATGAGAAGAGATTTTGAAATCATCGCGCCAGATTCATCCTATAGGAACGCAAAGAAATTTTGAAATTTCATCAAATGTTAATGGGGATAGGTCTTGAAATCAAAACATCGTTGTATGCTAATATAGAGAGATATTGAAATCTTCTCGAGATCCATCGTATAAGAAAGCAAAAAAATCTAAAAATTTCATGGTGATTTTTCATGTGAAATTGATCAAATGTGATATGGAGTGATCATGAAATCATCACAGCCAGATTCGTCCCATGGGAACTTGGAGATATTCTGAATGTAATGTGGGAAATGCATTTTTTAGATACTGATGTGAGATGAAATCTTTAAATCAAATTAAAATATCGCGAGATTTTCCAAGCATGCTGATTTGAAAAGATCTTGAAATAACCACGATATTCGTGAAACATGTTGATATTTGGGAAGATCAAGAAATCAAAAGATCGTGAAATTCATTAGTGGTTTTAAGATCTTCGCGAGATTTATCCTACACGAGCACAGAGAGATTCTGAGGATGAAGCACGAAATAAACATTAAACGCTGATGAGGAGAGATCTTGAAATAAGCTCGAGATTCGTCAGAGATCCTCATTGATCATTAAATCATCGCGAGATTTTTCAGATGCATGAAGTGCGTTTGATCTTAAAATCAAGACTCCACGTGTGATTCATTTGATACAAATGCAGAGAGGCTTTGGAATTAAAATATATTCCCCATCAGCATCTGGTGAATCTCGCGATTATTGCAAGATCTCTCCTTATCACCATTTGATATATTTCGCGGTGATTGCAAAATCTCTCCACATGAGCATTTGGTGAATTTTGCGATATGATTTTCAAATCTTCCAAAATCAGCATCTGAAGAATCACGCAATGATTCCACGATCAACATCTTTTCACGTCAACATCAGATGAATCTCGCGATGATTTCAGAATCTCTACACATCGGCAGCTGACGAATCTCGCGAGCATTGCATGATCCTTCCACATCGGCATCTGATGAATCCCGAAATATTTCCTAGATTTTTTCACATCAGTATCTAATAAAGCTCACGATTATTTCGAGATCTCTCTACATCATCTGAGATGAATTTGGTGATTATTTCAAGATTCTTCCACATCATCTGAGATGAATTTGGTGATTATTTCAAGATTCTTCCACATCAGCAGCATTTGATGAATGTTGAGATTTTGAGATCTTCCCATGTCAGCATATGATGAAACTCATGATGATGTCAGGATCTCTCCCATCGGCATGTAATGAATCTCACGATTATTACAAGATCTTTGCACATCCGTATCTGATGAATCTCGCGACTATTATAAGATCTTTGCCATCAGCATCTAACAAATCTCACGGTGATATCGCGATGTTTCCACATCAGCATCTGATGCATTTCGCTGCGATTTCAAGATCTCCCCGTATCAGCTTTCAATGAATGTGGTGATGATTTCAAAATTTCTCCACATCAGCATCTGTAAAATCTCGCGATTACTGCAAAATCCATCCCCATCAGCAGCTGATGTATTTCGCGGTGATTTCAAGATCTCTTTGCATCAGCATTTGTTGAATGTTTCGATGATTTCACGATAACCGCACATCGGCGCCTCATGAATTTCGCAATGGTTCCAAGATCTTCTTGTAACATCTGACGAATCTCGCTATTATTTCAAGATCACGTCAGCATCTGATCTATTTTGCGGCGATTTCAAGATCTTTCCATATCAGCATTTAATGAATGTTGTGACGTGACGATTTCAAGATCCTTGCTCACTGGCTTCTAAATGAATCTCGCGATGACTTCAAGATCTTTCTACATCAGCATCTGATTAATCTCGCAATGATTCCACGATCTTTTCACATCAGCAGCTAATGTATTTCGCTGTGATCTCGAGATTCCCCCTCAACATCAGCACCTGATGAATCTCGCGTTGCTTGCAAGATCTTTCCACATCTCAGCATCTTCTCTCTCTCTCTCTCTCCCGAATTTCCAGTTTTAATTCATCACAAACAAATGATGATATAGATAAAAATCTTCGAATTGGGTGTCGTCAGACAGAAAATTACATAGAAATATCGCGAGAGATTGAAGGGGGGGGGGGCAGGGGTTATTAATAAAATAAACTTCATTATCTTCATCACAATACTGAGAAGATCGAACAAATCACCACGGTAGTTGATCAGCATAACCTACGATATCATCGTAAATCCAAGTCAAATTAAGACAAATAAGAATCAAAAACATGAAGGAAAAAAACTTCCTATTCAAAGACAAATTTCGAAATGGCACAATGTAGTGAAAATGATGACACGCACGTAACATATTTGTTGAATAAATAGTCAATAAAAACAAAATATTTAAAAAAATATTCCAAAAACCATCATGTCACAGCCGATGAATCGGATTCATTTGATTTTCATTTATTTTTCGGACACGAGATGTCGTTATATATAAAAAAAATAAAATAAAATTGATCCGACCGGCTATTTACACGCCGAGAAAATTAGATTTTCTCGATAAAATGGAATGTGTTTGTTATTAAGGGTCCCGAAGCAAACAACTTTTGACCTTGTGCTTCAAGTAAAATACACACACACACGCATTGAAGAACAACGGCAAGAGAAAGATGGATGATGGGCGCCAAATATTACTTCACGAGAACCAACTTTAATAATAATAATACAGCAGGAAAAAAGAACGACATTGTCACTTTTTTTTTTTAATGTATCAAAAAAAATTGTATAAGTTTATGGCCGGGGGGGGCCTATATGTTGCTTTTCATCATCGTATAAGAAAACAACAAACAAAATAGCCTAGGCCCCAATTTTTTCTTTTGCAAATGTCTTCGGCTCGTAAAAATCTGGTTTTCGGAAGGAAGTTCTTTTCATTATGCCAATGGTTCGAATTCACTGATGCATAAAAACTCCACCTCTTGTAATAAGGAGTTGGCTTATGTAAGAATTCAAACAGAATGAAAGAAAACGTATATGTATAGCATTTATATTTTACAAAAAAAATAGAGGTGTGTGTGTGTGTATCTTGCTTGCCGCGTGTGGCAGCAATATTAGGAGGAAGGTCTCGCTGTTGCCACAGGAGAATTTCGTAATATTGTAGGGAAAAAAACCTCAAGCGAGTTGGACTGTAAAAATTTTAAGAGGAAAAATAGTTTCGTTTTGAGGGGGGTCCCCGTACATTTTAACATGGTGAGGGAACTATATGCTCTAAGGCTGGTATTACACTGCAAAAGTTTGATAAAAATTCTTTTATAAAACTTGAAAAATTTAACCAATAACCACATACAAATACAAATACAAATACAAATACAACGCCACAACAGGCAAAATGCCCAACGAGGTGGCTGATAAAAAGATGCCCATAGAAATATGGTTGTCACATGTTTCAAAAATACAGCAACCCAATTAAAAATGCAATTAACACAAATTACAAACAATATATACACATGATAAAATATTATACAATGCCATAAGGAATACTTATGGTTGTCTTATTCTAAGAATGGATAGCTTCTCGATTTACCCCAACATGTCTATCGTATTTCTTCTTAAACGTGTCAATTGTGTTACAATTTACTACCTCCGGGGGCAAGCTATTCCATCCATTAACAACCCTATTGGAGAAAAATTCCCTGCGACACCATAACCTTGCATTGTCCCTCACCAATCGATACTGGTGTCCCCTTGTAAAAGCAGTCGATTGGCGGTGTACTAAAAGTTCATGGTCCATCCTATCCATCCCATTGAAAATTTTGAACACTTCGATCATATCTCCTCGACACCTGCGTTCATCCAATGTAAACATATTCAAAAAATGAAGTCTTTCTTCATAACTCAAGCCCTGTGTGCCAATAAGGACACGCGTAGCTCTTCTCTGCACCCCTTCAACCAAGTCTATGTCCTTCTGTAGGTATGGCCTCCAAAACCTTACAGCATACTCCAGTCCAGGAGGAACTAAGCCTCGAAAAAGCGAAAGAATGACTTTAGCAGAACGCGAAGAGACCTTTTTGAAAATGAGACCAAGCATTCTATTCGATTTTTTGACCACCGCTGAACAATGTTCAGAAAACTTAAGTCGCTCGTCAATGAGAATTCCCAAATCGGTGACTCTAGTTGCATCCGGGATAGTGACACCATTCAACTCGTAAGAGAACCGTGGGTTGTTCGAACCAAAATGAGCGACCATGCACTTATCTACGCTAAACGTCATGCTCCATTCATTTGCCCATGCTGCAATCTTGTTTAAGTTGGTCTGGAGCAACTCCCTATCGCTTTCATTTCCGATTACCCCCATTAGCTTCACATCATCTGCGAATTTGCTAGTAATTCCATCGATACCCTGATCGAGTTTGTCGATAAAAAGTGAAAAAAGTATGGGGCCAAGGACACTTCCCTGAGGAACTCCACTTGTGACGTCTGTCCAACCAGAGAATTCCCCGTTCACCATAACTCGTTGCGACCTATCTCTTAACCACGATTCTATCCAATTCAGCAAGTTGCCCCCTATTCCAATCTCGTGTAAACGCTTCAAGAGTTTGCCATGTTGGACCCGATCGAATGCCTTCTGGAAATCAAGGTAAACAACGTCGACATTTTTGCTCTTACCCAAAGCCTTAGTCACGTAATCATAGAAGCAAAGGAGGTTAGTTACACATGACTTCCCCTTCCTGAACCCATGCTGATTATCCGACAATACATTATTCTCGTCTATCCACTTGACAAACTGCCTTTTGATGATAATTTCCAAAATTTTCGAGAGGGAGCTCGTCAAACTCACTGGACGATAATTAGACACCACTTCTCTACTACCCTTCTTAAATATCGGAACAACGTTAGCCAGTTTCCAATCTCTCGGGACGATACCCTCAGCAACACTACTCCTGTATATCTGTGCGACTGGCCCCAACAATTCATTAGCACCTTCCCTGAGAACCCTGGGATAGATATCATCTGGTCCTGGTGCTTTGCTTGCACATACATTTCTTAGAAGATTTAGGACCTCCACGTCTTCCACTTGAATATCGTTGAGCGTTTTATTACCCCATGCAACACCCGTATATCGGAATATCATTATCTCCATTAAAAACCGACGCGAAAAAGTCATTGAAAGCACTACACATGCCTACATTGCTCTCTACTTTTGAGCCTCCTATCGAGAGGGGGCCAACTGTCCCCTTACATCCATTATTGACGTATCGAAAAAATGATTTTGGGTCAGAGCCAATGTTATCTGCCAACCTAGATTCAACTTGCTTTTTACTATCCCTTATCGCTTTCTTCAACAGTCTTCTTTTATCAGTAAACAATGATAGGTCACCTCGTCCACTTTTATACTCTCTGAATGCTCTTTTCTTTTCAAGATAAAGGTTCCGCACGCTATCCGTGAACCATAGAGGGTGTGATGTACAAACACGCTTTTTTCGAACAAAGGGTATGACGTCGTGCAAAACAGAGGACAGCTTCGTACTAAATTCTTCCCATTGACTTACCACCCCTACTGATTCCAACCGGTCTTTGAAAACTTCCGCTAACCTTCTTCGCAAAACATCAAAGTTAGTTCTCCGAAAACAAGGAACCAGTCTTTTGTTATCAACCTCACCCGAGGAAAAGTTACAGTGAAATCTGACGATACGATGATCACTGGAAGAAAACTCTTCCCCCACCGAAACATGTTCAACTAGATCCTCAGAACTAGTAAGAACTAAATCCAAAATAGCAGTACCCCTAGTGGCTTCTGATACATGCTGATACAAAAAATTTTCGAGCACCAACTTAAGAAAGTCTCTTTCATACTGATTTCCAGATGAAAGGTTCTCCCAATCAATACCCGGGTAATTGAAATCCCCTAGTATGAGAACCCTCTTTCGCTTACACATGTAGGAAATTTCATCGTGCATTTTGGCGATGTAGTTTTGATCCCTATTCGGTGGATTGTAACAAACCCCAACAATAAGCTTATGACGTCTTTTGTTCTCAAGTTCAACCCATATGGTTTCAATATCACTTCTCTGCACGTTACACTCTCTAGCCTTCAAACATGATTTCACGTATATCAACACTCCACCCCCTTTCCTATCAGATCTATTTCTCAAAAAAGTATCGTATCCTGAGATGTGTAAGAAGGATTCATCCCCATCGTTTGCCCAAGATTCTGTAATGGCTATAAGATCCAAGTCCTCCACAACTATCATCGTTTCTAAAAAATCTTTCTTGTTACCCAAGCTCCTGGCATTTATTAACACACATTTTAATTTGCCCGGTGGTTTGTTGTCAATCGAGAAGCCATCCAAGTCAGAGGTGGGTAATTCCCCGTCAGTACTGTTGTGATTATCATTAACTAACCCGCATTCCCGACTACGTGGTCTGGGAGTAAAAAACCTGACCTAAGACTATCGTAAACCTCCCAGACCCCTCTCTTATTTAGATGGATCCCATCCGAACGAAGCCACCTATCGGTAAATGCGGGAAGCTCCAAGAACGTGACCCCAAGTGAGGAGCAAATGTCCTTCAGGCCTATATTGAATTGGTGGATCCTACTCCTATATCCCCTACTACCCCTTGGCAGCACTGGAATCACTGCCACATCTGAACCCCCCTCCCTAGCGGATAATAGTAAATCCCGGTATTCTGACAGAGACTCACTAATATTCGCTCCTACCTGATTTGTTCCCACCCACAGAATCACCCGCAAGGGCAACTTTCGGCGATGAAAAACGTCTCGAACGTTGCCAATCTTCCCCCCAGGAAGACAACAGCGCTCGAAACCCCGAAAATCCCTACACACTCGGTTCCCAAGTTCCCTAACCATAGAATCGCCGATGATTAAACCCCTATCACTATCCCCCTCTACCTCATCCACGACCACCCATTCGCCCTCTAAAATGTCGTTGTTCGTGGAGATTGCTTCTTCATCAACAGGTGGCTCGACGACCAGAGGGTCCGTTATAACCGGGCCCTCTAGCACCCTAACTTTTTCCCGTAAAGCTACATCTGTTGCATTCGAGCGAACTTAACTGATCCGCCTATTGGTTGCATTTTTCAAGTTTTATAAACCTTTTATCAGACTTTTATAGTGTAATGCCGGCCTAATGGAAATATCATTAAAAGTAGTATTTAACTATCGATTTATTTCACATTTTTTACACGTTTTCTTGAGTGTATGTGCTGTCTTATGCTGGTATAAAGTTTTACATATCTTGTATGCTTCATTTATTGTTAATTTTCAAAAAGATTGCATTAAAAACAACTTGCGCGCATGATAGAAGATAAGATACCATGCAATCAATGTAATTGAATAAAAATTGATCGAAAAATAAAGAAACTGTTCAGTTCATGGAATGAAGAAAAAGGTTGAGATTTCAATGATTCAATCGAATTTTAAAATAAATTTTAAATTTCAAAAATTTTCAAATTTGAAATTTAGTTTTGAATGAGATTGAGAGTCAATGAAATATCCAACCCTTTTTTTTGCTTCATTTCATAAACACTAAACAGTTTCTTTTATATATCTTGAATCAATTTTTATTCAGTTGCATTGATGTCATGGTACTTTATCATGCGTACAACTGTTTTTTAATGCATTTTTGCGTAACTAAAGTGCTTACTCTTAACTTTATAATGCATTTTTACTTACTTGAGTGATCTGTAAATATGCCGCGGGCCTTGAGCGGTCTGGAACTGTGCCGCAGGTCACTTGAGTGTTCTGGAACTACGCTGCGAGTCGCTCAAGTGCTTGCTCTGGAACTAAGCTGAGAGTCTCTCAAGTGCTCTGGAACTACGCTGCGAGTCACCCAAGTGCTCAAGAAGTGCGCCATGGGTCACTCGAGTGATCAGGCAATGCACCGCCCGTCACTTAAGGGATCTATAAATGCGCCACGGGTCACTAAATTCACTTATTCATCGCTTTGAAACTGTGCCGCGAAGAACTGTCAATATGTCGCTGATAACTCAAGTGATTTGGGAATGTTCCATGGGTTACTCAAGGTATCTAGAACTTATTGCAGGTCACTCAAGTGAGATCTGGGAATATGTTACGGTACACCCAAGTGATATGGAACCAAGACTCCGAAGGCTAAATTTGGCCCACGGGCCATGTATGCTTTTCACTATTCAAACAAAGTATAGGTATCCGGATGCGATACGGAGATTTTGTAAGGAAAATTCCATTGAGAGACTTATGAGTGAAATCGAACCATATATTAGATTGCTGTTTTTTTTTTAATAAAGCACACAACGAGAAATAGAAACGAACGAAGAGAAAAAACAGAAACAAAGCGGACACATTAAGAGTAACATTTTCATTTACAGCAAAATATTTTATAGAATCAAAACATAATGTAAACGAATGAACATTGAACATTATTTTGTCCCGAAAGAGGATTTAATAGCAGTTGGGTATTTGTTTTTACGGTATCTGGCAACGATTTGTTTCACAGATCATTGCCGGAGACAAATTTTTTGGGAAATGGGAGTCAGTATGTTTTTACATAACTGCTCGGGTTGCCCGGATGTGTCCTCATAAATTTCGCTAAAAAGAAAAAAACATTGGTCGTGATAAGGGTATGTCGCTTTTGAACAGAATCAATCATTGCGTATCGGGAATTGACATTGCTTACTATAGCCTCGTTTACATGGGAAATGAAAAATCCGGTATTCTTCACTCCGCAATAGGGAAAAACCGCAAAGAATTTTGGGAAAGAGGTATACACCGTCTTAAGCCCCGTTCACATGTGCAAGATTGGGGGTCGCTTTGATGATAAGTACCGGCATGACAACTTTTTTCCCCTCGCAGGGAAGAAAAAGGTGGGAGAGAAGTTCATCAAAAAAGCCCATCTTTCTTGGGGTAGATTGGGGGTCGACAACGACCTTCTCTCCCATAATCCTTTGCGCCGCGAAAACTACTTCAAGCTCCTTCGTCAGCCATCTTTAATCAATCACTTCCGTTCAACCCACGTAACCAGTGACGACTTCCGGAAAGAAGAGGGGGATTACCGGCATAAACTAAACGTCATGTGAATGGTTTGTAGCGAAAGTCCCCGTTACCCGTAACTTCCTGGGATGTTTTATTGCACATGTGAACGGGGCTTTAGAGAAAAGGGTGTAAATATCTCTTCCTCTTTTCCCTACGGGGGAAAAAAGTTGCCAAGCGGATATAAGAACTCCCAACGCTACCGCAATATTGCGCGTGTAAACGGGGTAAAAGTTGAACTTCAAGACATTTGAGGTTCGCCTCAAAATTTTCCGATTGAGGTAAAATTTTGAACAGATCGTTTTTTTTCTTTTGTTGATTGGAACAAGATGGGGGGGGGGGGCACTAAACTTTGGAAACGTTGAAAAATAGGGGCCATCCCTCAATATACACTATACGCGACTGTGCAATGTGCAGGCATCCTCCTAACTCAGATAATAGCTCATCGTGACAATGCCCCCCTCCCCCAGATGACGATGTACAGAGAAAAATGGAGCTGTTAATCTATTGGCTGAATTTGTTATCAAACTTGGAAGGCTGTCTATTGCACACTCCCAGCATTCTAAAGGCGGCTACACACGTAAGTGCAAGCTTAACAATCATGCGTGTTCAATCTTTTTGTACAAGCATGCTTGAGCGTCAGTAGGATAACTTTGTGCAAGCATTTTGATTAAATAAGCGGCTTGAAGATTGAATAAATTTTGACTATGCATGTTTGCACAAAGCCACCCTTGCACAAGGCTGCTCTTTGGATCGCTCACCGACCTAATCCCTAGTTCACTAGGTCACTCTTTTAGTCACTCATATGCTTGCAAACTCTGTAGGTCACGCTTTTGATCACTCACTGACATAGTCCCTTAAGCTCTAGAAAAATTTGGCGTTATGTGTTTACTGCCTGTGAGCAAATTACCCGCGCCTTTCTCTTATCATTCTACTATAATTTTTTGAGCTTATAAGTTTCTGACACTGATTAAGAAATTGTTAATTATAATTAACTACTTAATCTATTCCAACCATCAATATTCATCGTAACCATCGGTCGATGGTCAATTTGTTCATTAAAAACAGTTTTTAACTGTTCGGAGTATTAATTCATTTTCATCGACAGTAAGAATTGTCATTATTTAGTTAGCGTCGAAAAATAATAAGTTTTAGACGGTTGATTAATTCAATAGTTAATTATTAATTAATTCAGTAGTTAAATATTAACAGCAATTATTAAATAATTATAATAATAAATAATTAATAATTGCTGTTTTGTTTACAAGCGTATTTCGAGCTTTTACCAGCAACTCGCCTAAGTCTTACCAGTCTTCGGGCTTTTACCAACTCACACTTTGGCAAAACCTAGGTCTTACCAGTGTCTTCTGACTTTTACCGTAACATAAATATGCTTCCGCTGGAAGGTTGAGTCTTAACTTTACTAATCCGAAGATTCACTGCAGCCGAACCTCTGATAAACAATATCATAAAATCGGCAATTATTCAATAAATTTCGTGCAATTCACCGAAAATTACCACCGCTTACCGGTTCAGCAACTGTTCGGCAAAGAGAAAAGACATATTTAAATAAAATGTATACATTTCTTTTCTTTTTTTTTGTATCGACACGTGAATCGCGTTCGTTGCAATAAACTGCCTTTTTCGTAAGCAACACACGTAGCGTGCTCGCGTGCGTATCGCATGTCCGCATCCGATCCCGTTGAACATTTCTGTCCAAGGACGATCTGATAGTTATAAGGACAACAACAACAAAAAAGAGATTGAAATATATATTCAATATAACAGATTTGATTACTTGACATTTATATTGTCTAATTGACTAATTGCATAAAACAAGTACAATCCAATTTGGTCAAATCTATGTTTAAAGGACATTTTTTTTTCAAGAGAACACGAATAGGTCCACAATGGCGTCAAGAAAGATCAGAACAGATCAATATCGTTCAGTAAAATCCATTGAAGGTCCCACTTGATCAAGGGTACCACTTGGTAATGAGTGGGGCCACTTCCGGCCTTGATAACGGCTGTCACACGATTATATTAAACGCATGGATCCAAATTTACCCTTTTTTTATCTGATAATCGTAGAGGGATCAAAAACATGTTTGCCCCTGATGCCTATATTTTAATTTCTGTTGGGCCAAAAGGGACTGGAGCCCTAAATCAAACAAGGGGCCCCCATGGGCGGCATGGGGGGACAATGCCCCCAGTGTCAAAGATGGAGTCGTCTGGACTAATGTATGCGTGTATATATGAATTGGCATAATCATCATCATCATGCTCCGCCAGCAATAATGACCGTGTCCCGCAGACATTCAAGTCTGTCTCCGCCTATGGGAACCCCACAAATGATTGAAGGCTTTCACCAATTTTTAAATTACACCTTGAATTAATTCTGGAATTATTTCTTGTGTTAATTCTGCGCTTTCATCAATTCTGGAATTGTTTCTTGCATTAATTCTGGGAATGTTCATCAATTTCGGATTATTTCTTGCATTAATTCCTAATTTTCATCAATTCTGAAATAATTTCTTACAATAATTCTGAATTTTCATATATTCCAGAATTATTTCTTGAATAATGCCGAATTATTGAAAAAAATTGCCGAATATATGCCGTAAATACAGTTGTAACTAACGGGCAATAGAATATTTTGCAATACATATATATATTTTTTTTATTTCTTGTGGATGACAGCAGTATTTTTCAGTATAATTACAATGTGCTCTCTATTATTAAATTTAGGGTTACCAACCGTCCTCCTACGTTTCGGAAAATTTGCCTTTTTGTCCTCCTTTTCAGGTTTCTGGAATTATTTTTCATTTTTCTGGGGAAATTTTCCTTTCTCTCTCCAAGTTGAAACATATATTTCTTCATTAATATGAGTGTGTTTTTGAGTTTTTTTTCCCCACAGCCATTAACAAATAGCCACCGAAATTCCCAGAATTCTTTCTGTTTCTGCTTTTCTTTAGTGGTTATGTTTTAGAGTTGGGGAAAATTATTGTGTTGTGGCCGGTTTTATTGATCGGAATGGTGCCGCCATCTATTGGGGAAAATTGGGATAAGTGCGAAATGTTAGTTTGATCTGCAGAAAATTCCGACGAACCGGCACTGGTTTTGACACCAATGGTTGAAGAAAACTGAACTACACCATGCGGTTGCTATACTACTGCTCCTTAACCGCGTGCATGTTACCTCGTATAAACTCCTTTACGGAATTTCTAACGAATTGGTCTATGCTAGTATGTGCGTGCACGTGTTGTGAACCTAACGTGAAGTCTGTTTCCGTTTAACGCCTGTTATGTGTAGTGTGCTGCCATCTGCCATTGGTATTTTTCTAACAACGAGTGAAGTGTAATGATTGAAGGATTGTACCGTTGCAGACAGAGGCCTGTTGCTGTCTGTGGTGACTTTTCAACGGGAAGATCTGGGCTCGTATTTGCGCCATGCGGTTGCTGCAAATGGTGGATATTTTTAAAAATACCTTATTTCAATTTTTCAGACTGCAGCACCATCTTTTGCAAAAATGCATAACTAATTTTGAAATTCGCCTGGCCATTGTAACATGCACCTCGTAAGCATTCCTCAGGAGAATTTCTAATGGATTCATTACATGTCGCAATGGGGTCTGTGTGTATGTGCGGGGTCCTAACGTATATATGTTGTCATGGTTACGAGCGTTTCGTGTTATACTGGTGCTGCCATCTCTCTTCCATACTTAAAAGTGAGAATGGCAAATGCCTTAATTTTTCATGTTATGTAAGTTGTATTCTGTTGGAGGTCTGCCTGCTCTTCACGAGAACACTTTTTCTAAAATAGAAGACCGGCTCTCACTCGTGCCTCGAATTCGGAAAACCACAGAAAACACAACTTCAGTCGACCACCACTGTACCGTCAACGAGATTCGGATCTGAATCTTCACGATGATCCCACAACTGCATAGTGCTTTTTTTTTCTTAGACTACAGTGCCATCTGTTTCAAAAACTTTTGATCAAAAACTGAAAATATACTTCAGTCGAATCCCGTTTTAACGTATACCGTTTGTAGCGAAAATCTCGTTTTAACGAACACTTTTCTAATCTCCCCGTATAAGTTTACATAGGGCATTTTTAAACAACCTGAAGTTCTTTTATAACGAAGTGATTTCTACTGTCTCTTGGAGTTCGTTATAACGGGATTCGACTGTATTATCCCAATCATCAAACGGTATGTTTCTATTGCTCTTTCCGTTTTCTTTATTAATTTTTCAAACGGGATCCAAATTTAGGACACCCTGTATATTCATACATGTGGGGTGTCCTATAAATTTCGTAAATGGTTTAAAAATTTATAAGAATTGAAGGCATTAGTATATTTGAATGTGGTATGCAAAAACGTTATTCTCATAAAGTAGGATTTCTTTTCGGTACAGAAAAAAAAAATAGTTCAAATTATGTCGATAGAAGGCCAGGGAAACCAGACCGCAAGAGTGGACCTCATTGAACCTGAGCCTTTCTTCAATCTCTTCTGTGTCCAAAACGTTCGTAAATCTTCAGTCGGTGTGGTTAGTGGCTGGGGTAAAATAACTTCACCAATAGTGCTCTATCCACCAATGTCAGCATCACAATGAAAACTTTATTAAGCCCCAACAAAAAAAATTCAGAAATGAGATGTTAATCACACAACCTGCATTTTATTGGACTCTGATTTGCATATTTTGAGCAGCGCTCTCTATCGACAAAAATTTCTATTAAATTTTTTTCTGTTCTCAAATAAAAACCCCCTTCGTGTGAGAATAACTTTTCCGGAAACCACATTATACCGATGATTCTTTCAGTTTTTATGAATTTTCAAACTATTTGCGAATTTATGGGACACCCTGCATATTGTGTATTTACGACAGCAGCAACGGCATTTGCGCAGACACGAGCGTGTTCGCCACGTACTGCGAAATCAATCGCGGATCCGGGGAGGGGGGGGCAGGGTTGATGGTTTCGATCGCTCCTCCCAAGGGCCAAGTAATATGGGAAAAAATTTGTCTGTCGGGCAAAATGCGGGATGATCCGATGCACCTATACAAAAATTCCGGGTACACACTGGATCTCAATATTCATTCGGTAGCTGAAGATATCTACCTCGGCTTTATTCGCAGCTTAAGATATCTGCCTCGGTCTTATTTGCAGTTGAAGATATCTGCGATAACTTCATTCGCAGCTGAAGATATCTGTGACGACTTCATTTGCAGGTGAAGATATCTGCCTGTTCTTCATTTGCAGCTGAAGATATCTGTGACGACTTCATTCGCAGCTGAAGATATCCGCGATAACTTCATTCGCAGCTGAAGATATCCGCGATAACTTCATTCGCAGCTGAAGATATCTGCCTCTTCTTCATTTGCAGCTGAAGATATCTGCGATAACTTCATTCGCAGCTGAAGATATCTGCCTATAGGAACGAACGCCTCTCCCAACAGCCGAATAAAATGGGAAAATTTATCTGCGCCGTAAAATACGGGACGATCAAACTAATTTACAAAATTCGCCGCTCCCGTCACGTCGCGTCGTCCTGGATCCACGCCTGTACGAGATTTTTCCTACTTCTAATTTTCCAGCAATTCAACATGCAGAATCAAGCGGAAATATCACTATATCAATTAATAATGAATAAATTTAAAAATTATTGCCGTTTTTAAAAAAAAATGGTAAGGCTTAATGTTAAAGGTGAGTATAAATTTCCCAATGATACGCAATACGTAATTTAAAATTAATGCTATAAAGGAAAGGTCGTAACTTCATTATAACGTTGAGGCTTTATACAAAGTTTCAACGCCCTGAAAACAAACAGAAATAATTTCCAAATGTGGGGGAAAGAGAGAAAGTGTCGGCTATTATTATCATCATCATCATCACTATTACAAGTTATGTGTGACGATTCGTCGTCGTCGGCACTTGCAATAAATGATGACGACCTTGACTTATACTTATTATCTCTTATAACAACTTTCCTTCAATAGAAGAGACACATTCTTGTTGACCACCAACCACCAATACGAATAGAATTATTTGTCGCTGTCAACGCCATAAATGAAGACCGATTGAAAAAAATAATAATAATAAATGAAGCAATAATGAGAGGAAAAGTGTATAATTAGTGTTGTCTTATATGAAATAATGAAAAGAAATGGTCATTATCACTTCAAAATAGTGATTATAATTACTTCTGTGACATCATTGCCGAAGTAATAATGAGTACCGGGATCAGTTATTAATATTTGGAAGATGATAAATTGGGTTCGGATTCATCGGGAAAAAAATTTCGAAAAAGTATTCATTCTTTTCATTATTAATAATGAATGAATAATTACTATTTCTGTCGATACATTCCTTCGGTATTCACAGAGGAGTATTTAATGGAGGGCTAAGCGGGCTATAGCCTAGGCCGTCAAGTTTGGAGAGGCGGCAAATTTGAGAAATGAGCGGTTAAGAACATTAGAGTAGAATGGGAGGAGGGTAGCAAAAACCATAGAACCGCGTCTGTCTAGAGCAGGCATCTTCATCCTGATGCTCGAAAGAGCACCGGGGTGCTCAATGCTCTCGATCGATTCGCGAGCACTTGATCAACGCTTTAATTGAACACCCTGTAGAAAAATGCATTCAAGAATTACAATTATGCAGATTTCATCAAATAGCCGCGAGGGATGCTCTTCGTGTTATGAATGTCATAGGTGGAGCTCTCGACCCGAGAAAGGTTTTTTTCTTTTACCGGGCACAACTCAGGTCTATCGCCATAGGCAATTTTCTGCCTAGTGAATTGTGCCGGAAGTGTGTGTACCTAACAGTCTGAGTGCGTATCTAGTGTTGTGTATGATTTTTCAGTGCTGCCATCTATATCTCAGAAGTGAAGTGAGTGATGTGTAGTGACTGAATATTTGTACTGTTTGTAGGTCTGTTGCTCTCTGTGGGCGAGACTTTTTAACGGGGAGATCGGCTCGCATTTGCGCCTTGAAGTTGGGAACCACAGAAAACCAACTTCAGCCGACCACCACTGTGGCGACGGTGGGGCTCGAACCCGGGTCCCCGCGAGGAGTTAGATGTGTGGTGACTGAATATTTGTACTGTTTGTAGGCCTGTTGCTCTCTGTGACAAGAATTCTCAACTGGGAGATCGGCTCGCATTTGCGCCTCGAAGTTGGGAACCACAGAAAACGAACTTCAGCCGACCACCACTGTGGTGACGGTGGGGCTCGAACCCGAGTCCCCGCGATTGGTGTGTTCGTATCTCTTTCGAAATGTGCCAGCGTATTTTTGATTGTGAGTAACGTGCTGTTGGATTTAATAAAGTGCGCGGTTCGTTTAATTTCTTACCGGGTGTTTCTTTGACGTCGCGTTAAAAAGTTACGGACGATTAAATTTGACACTGGAAGCGGCGTGGCTTCTAATGGAGCTACAACGTTGATGACGTCACTGATCGAGTGTGACTTTTAAAGATGGTCTCCTGAAATTTCCCGGTGAGCTGTCTTCAATTAAATCTGCGAATAAGAAGGGTAATAACCAGAGGAACAATTTGAGATAACTTGAATTCAATTCGGTGACTTTGTTCTAGAGATATGAATTTTTGATCTGCGCATGTTAAGTCTATGGGGTATATTAGAAAAATTTTTTGAATCCTTTCTATGTTTATTTTGACCATAATTTTGAAAATTTCCTATTAAGAGACCTGTATATTTCTCTCCTCTTCAAACCGCATCGAAATATCTGTAGTTGTTAAATATTTACAATCGTTTGAAAATTTTCTCGTAATGGTTCCTACGAGAGTCTAACATGGTGTAACTTTATAGCGACACAATTTTTTACGAATTGTCCTTAAAAATAGCACAATATTTTGCCTGGATAATATGTTTTGATTGCATTGTTCCGCCGCAAGAACCGAATTTCTACGATTAATTGAAGTTTTTATATGATTTTTCAAAATATGTTGTTTGTGCCAGGAGTCCCTGGTCAATTATGTAAACATTGCGGCCAAACGATAAAGATATACTATATCGATTAGAATTTTGTAATTTATGACCATGTGTCCCGATCAAAATGACTTTCATTGACCAATTGTCCCGTATTCGTACCGTTTTCTCCTCGAATAGTGTAATTGATGCTGCAGACTGTGTTGACACATGATATTACTCCAGGTCATACGTTCCGTTTTGGTTTCTCAAAATTCATTGAAACTGAAATATCCGAGAGTGTGAGAATGGAAAAGACACCCCCACCAACGGAAAAAGTGCTGTCAACCCCAAAGAGGTCTGCGGACGGACGCTATTATTTCAGAAATAAAAAGATCAACGACTCCATTGAGTTACAACATCATAAGAAACAGAAAACTCCCCGGGTAAAAAATAAGAACAAAAATGTCGATAGATTCCTCCAAATGATTTCATCGTCGGACGAGGAACAAGCCGACAGCACCGTAGAGATTTCAAACGGGTCTGAAACTTTTCATAGCTTAGAGATCGACTCGTATATGGATACGGAGAGCTTTCTGAACTCGACACAGTTAACACCCCCACTAAACGATGATGAACAAATTGTATCTACAGAGGACTGGCAGACTCAGTATGATGACAAAGACGGTGTCTCACAAGAAATTATAGGAGAGGAAAATGAATCAACGGCAACACATAGTCCATTGACAACATCAAGCAAGAGTTCAAAGGATCAACAACTGTATTCGATTCACGACATGATCAACAGCATGATCCGAATTAATACAGTTTCGGAACTTGACACTTCCATTCGTCAGCTGTTGGATGAATTAATAGATCTGATCCCCGAAGAACAAATGAACATACTCGATAGAAAAGGAGCTGATAGTTCCCTAAATAATTATGAGACAAATGGCGATAGGGGAAGCCATACAATTTCTGATTACAAAGACCAATCCTTGAGCTCCAAATTCTTCAGGGCTCCATTAGAGGAAGAAGATATGGATGATATCCTTTCTCCCAGTAGAGAAACTAAAAATTCAAAGAACATTTCTCAAAAGAAAAGGGAGGCCATATATAGCAGCCTCAGTCCTTTTCTTAAGGATAAATCGTCACATGGAGACAGACCAAAGTGGAATAAGCCTCCCGACTCCAAGAGAGATCCGATGGATATTTCCAAAAATCGGAACACAGATGAAAAGGAATCCTCAAAAGCAAATGAGATATCGCCTAGCTCAGCTGGGAGAACTATTCATGAACGGACTGACAAATCCTGCAACGCCAAAATGAATCCTCAAGTGCTTCCTATTAACGCACGAAAAACTTTCAAGGTAGATGACATCATCAAGGACTTGTTTCAAATCATAAATTACACTACGGGAGTGGGTAAGAATTTCAAATATGGGATACCAGCGACGCACCGGAAAAAAGCGAAGAAGAGGCTTGATATCCTATTACTGTGGTTGGGTGACCAAGAGAAGACTCTTACAACAAGAGCCACCCAAACACAGCAAACTGACGAAAGGCATGACTGGAATCATCCCACTGGAGTTGACATAATCACACAAACTGAAGAATGTTACAAGAAATCGCAGAGGGAGATCGAGGAAGTCTTTGGCATTAACAAAAACAATGAACTCACAGGCAGTAAGGAAAAGTCCCAACCACAGAGGCAAATGAATAACAAGACAAAACAGTGGAAATGTAAGGACGGCTCAACGAATAAACAAAATAACTATCTACACACCACTGAGGCTAAGGTGCCAATGCATATCACGCATAAGACAACTCCCAATAACCACACGCCAACGTCAATACAAGCGTCGGACCAAAGAAGGGATACAGAAGATGACAGTGATACTAGCCAGTATGTTACCGTCGAAGAAGTGGATTATACAAGAGAAACTATGGATGAGAAGACTCATCCACATAGAACTAATATACAGAAAAGGCTGTATAACATGTCCCTGCAACAAACATCAAAAACCGGGAGAAATTTGGAAAACCATGGCAAAGATACAGAAGATGATCTCGAGAGTGGTACATTCACCGAAGTACTGAACAAAAGACAAAAGCGAAAGCAACGGACCACAGCAAATGAAACCACAAGTGGTAAAACTTTCCCCCTGCTGTTGTATAGGAATAAAATTATGAAAAATCTACAAGCCACTAGTAATATAACTTCCCTTCATATTTTCAACAGCAAAATCAGTAACATCAGGAATATTAAAGGTGGAACTGCAATAGACTGTTTAAACCAGAACGATCGCCTGGAACTTAAGCGGTGGATTTTAAATGACAAAATCCTGAGGCAACTTTATTTTGTCGTAATTCCAGATGATCATCTGCCACGACCTAATTCAGTGAAACAGGGTCGAAGAGCGACACAACAAAATCAAGGATCCTTTGAAAAACAAGGATGTCAAGCCAGCAGGAAACAACCAAGAATTTGGACGTCACTTTCTGGCCGTGGCACGATAACATCCTATTCATCGTCAAAAACTGCAGGTGGGATGATACCTAAACGTCAGCTGACAAATGGCACCACACTCTCCTATCCGAAGAGGACGGTCTCATATGCTGATGCATTGGAAAATATAAACAATTTCCCTCTGCATTTGAAATTCTTTGAAGATGATTACATCAATCGAAAAATCATCTTAAATGACTTCTATGAACAAATGGAATATGAGCAACTATCTGACTATATATATGATATTATACCCAGGAAAAACGACATAGTAGTGAAATGCGCCCACTCATTAGCGGCTAAGGTCATTAGTGTCGCTGTTGGAAATAACTTCAAATTAAAATATCATCTATCGGCAAAGGGTGCCGCAACTTACGTATTCTAGCCTATAACAGTACTAATGTTCACAAACCTTAAAATACTTCAGATTAACTTGAACAGGAGTGAAACTGCCACTTATACTATGGTGCACCATATTTCTGAGAAAAAAATAGATATAGCCTTAATCCAGGAACCGTGGCAGTATAGAGGAATGCTTAAGGGCCTTCCTGGTATGTGGATGAAATTTAATTCACAAAATTGTAAAGCAGCTATAATAATTCCGAATAACAGAATAATTGCATCAAGTTTCTTGACATTCAGAAACAGTGTATCCGTAAAAATTTGTTTGACAAATAAAGAGCTTGTTCTGACATCAGCTTACGCCTCCCCATCCCAAAAAATAGAAGACACTATCACTGAACTCAATATTATTTCCCAGACAACTGGCAAAACTTCTTCAATCATCGGTGCCGATATGAATGCTCACCATATACATTGGGGTTACAAGGACATCGACAGCAGGGGACGTAAACTTTTAGATCTACTCAGGGCTCAACATCTTTCACTTCTCAATGATGGCAGCTGCACCTATAGTTGGGAGGATGCTTCGGGCAGCCCTGACGTCACGCTAACGAACGATGTAGATATCTTTCGGAGAACCCACTGGAGCATTTCTGATGAAGACAGCTTGAGTCCCCACTTCTATATACATGTAGCTCTGACCGAAAAAGCTAATTTACAAACCATCGCCAAGTATTCAAATTCTGAAAGAAGAGTTAGAAATTTTCTTCAAACTCTCGGTAGACAAATGCCTGATATCATTAGTGACTTACATCATGCGAGAAATAGAGAAGAGCTAGACAACTCTATTTCAAATTCGTTTAATTTAATATCATCAATAGGCAATAGGTGGCTCAAAATAACCACAACCACCAAAGAAGCTGCACCCTGGTGGAACAAAGAACTGGAGGTGTCGAGAAAAGCTCTACGGTCTAGCAAGCGAAAATTCTACGCGGCCACCGATCAGAATAGAGGTGTATTGAAAGAGATTTTCCATCGAAGAAGGGCCTTGCATAATAAGCTTATCAAAAAGACCAAACACCAAGCGTGGAAACAATTTTGTGAGGCTTCTACTAATCCATTTGGCAAGGTCTTCAAGGCAGCTATAAGGCAAAAAAAAAATTACGCCTCAAATATTCTCATATAACCCAGACAATGACAGCCAACGCGTGCAAGCACAACAATTACTTTCCGACATTTTTCCTGATGAAGGAAATGAAATAGGTCAGTCTTCCCAGACAGCTGACTGCGAGCGCATTTGTTTTGTTGAACCAGAAATTACTTCTAGCGAAATCAAAAGAGTCATTAGTCATCTAAATGACAAAAAAGCGCCTGGAATGGACATGATCAACAATATCCTGATCAAAAGAATCAACAGGACGTTCCCTGAATTTTTGTACGTAATGTACAACCGATGCTTCCGACTTCTGCTGTTTCCTACACACTTCAAAAACAGTAAAGTATTACTGTTTTTGAAAAAAGATAAAAATCCTAGCCTACCTGAGTCATATAGGCCTATACATCTCCTGTCGACTGTAGGAAAAATATTTGAAAAGATAATTGCACAACGAATTGTATTCGAGTTAGACAAAGTTAATTGGATCAATGACCACCAATTTGGTTTCAGACATGGTGTCTCCACTGAACACGCTCTGGTTGCCATTCAGCAAGAAATTAATACACAGAAAAAGAAAAAGCACGACATGGCAATCATAACTCTTGACGTTCAAGGGGCTTTCGACTCTGTTAAATATCCAGTTATCCGCAGCAGATTAAACGAGGCTCCAATTTCCTCCCAGCTAAAGAAAATAGCCGAAGACATTCTTTCTAACCGTACAGTTTCAATAGTTACTGGCAGTGGAGCAGTGTCGAAACAATTAACTCAAGGTTGCCCACAGGGGTCCTGCTCTGGCCCACTATATTGGAATCTGGTACTTAACAACATCTTCCAGCTCAAGTGGCCAAATAACGTGCTGGTCCAGGCCTATGCGGATGACATTATCGTATTGGTCTCGGGCCCCACGGTGGAGGGAGTTGGTAAAAACGCCTCCAGCGTCCTGGCTGATATCAGCAACTGGCTAACTGAGAACGGCCTTAAATTAGCCACCAACAAAACAAACTTCCTATGGGTCTCCCCCAAAGGGAAACGTCCGCCACAAATTCGTTCGTCAAACAACTTCATCAAGAGACTCCGCAAAATTAAAATTCTAGGTATCCATTTTAACGACAAATTGGACTGGAAAGACCATATCACAGAGCTGAACACAAGATCCAATCAACTACTCACGAGGCTTCACTGCATAGCAGGCAGGAATTGGGGAATCAACACTAGGATGCGCAGGACTCTTTACATCACGGTCGCACAACGTATTCTGGTGTATGGAGCCGCCATATGGGGAGCCAATGCTACCGTATCCCTACAGAAGCGCCTTGACTCAATTCAGAGGGGATATCTGCTATATATCTCTAAGGCCTACTCAACTACGCCCACAAATGCACTACAAGTCATACTGGGATTGCCCCCACTCAGTCTCCTGGTAGAATGTGAAGCCAAATTTAGCCTCTTGACCCGTCTGAAAACTCCTGTTACGCTGGGGAATGGCGAGACACTTTCCTACGTTCAGATGGAAAGGAAAATCACAGGATGGTCCCAGCATCCTTCACAATCTGTGGAGGAATGCCGCATTGACCTAAAAGGAGAAATACACCCACAGGCTGAATATAAGATCTACACTGATGGCTCCAAGACTGAGCATGGAGTGGCTTCGGCCATGGTTACCTTTCAGGATGACTTGGAGATAAGTAACTGGAGCAATAAACTCAATGATCTAAATACGGTATTTCAGGCGGAGCTGTTTGCGCTGCTCACAGCTACGCAACAGGCAAGCGCTAGCAAGAAAGAAACACACATTTTTTCTGATTCACTTTCTTCATTATATGCGGTTCTAGACCCCCTATCACGCCACATGATGGCTCGGAAAATTAGAGACCTGTTACTGCCAAATAGACATATCTATATCTCGTGGATCAAAGCGCATAGTGAAAATACTGGGAATGAAGCAGCTGATCGGTTAGCCAAAAGAGCGACCGAAAGACCAGAAACAGATTTCTCTATCCTTCTTCCAAAGTCGTGGGCGATGAAGAAGTTGCAAAATGATCTGTTACAGAAATGGCAATCGCGATGGTCAAATGACACGAAAACAGGTCGTAAGATATATGAAGTTCTCCCACAAGTTAAATGCTCTAGTTATGGCTGGTCTAGAGAGGCTATTTTATTTTTTTCAGAGCATGGCCCCTTCCCCTCCTATCTTCATCGTTTTCATAAGAGTAGGTTTTCAAGCATGTGTAAATGTGGAGGGGAGGGAACCGTCTTTCACTATGCTACGGCATGCGAGTATACCAAGGACTTTCATTTTGGCTCTACTACGCCACAGAATTACACCACTTGGAAGAAACAGTTACTGAGAAAACACTCCAGAATCGAAAGAATTAAGCGCCTTATTAGATACGTCATTTCAAACGAAGACAAATTAACAGTCACGAAACAGTGCCAAAGTACGAATGTTTCAGCTCCCTCACAAGCTGATAACAACCCTTCATCAGACTCAGACTATGATCCTCTGGCATGAAATGCGATATTTTGGGATTGTCTCACGGTGTCTTTGTGCGCGACTTCTGATAGACAATGAAGTTCCTTGATTCCCGTTGCTGTCAATGTACAATGTCGCCTGTCTTGTATATATTATATATATATGAGTGCTTGTATATATATGTTTATGTATCTTATATATGTGTGTCTATAGTTATTTGTGGGCCCCCTTCGTGGCCTGCTGGCGACGTGCGTATGCACCTGCCCATGTAACCTCAACTTTTTGTCTTCTTATCCGCTGGTGGTCTTTGGGTGCTTAGTGCTCCGGATATTGCATCGCTCTTCCACCATGGCCCAAACCCTCTGGGTGACCAGCTTATATCCCCTATGGGGACAGAGCGGGGGCCATGGTCGGTTTCGGGTCCCCGCGATGCGAGTCCGTCACTATGACCACTCGACCACCACAGCGGCACCCGAGAAAGGTTGAAGACCTCCCCCCCCTTTGTCTAGAGCAGTGATTCCCAACGTGGGCGTTAACGCCCCCTTGGGGGCGATGGAAAGTTCCAGGGGGGCGGTGGAAGCTACGGGTATAACATAGGATCCTATGGGTTATATTGCGTTGGGGGGCGATGGGAGAAAAAAAATTCTGAAGAAGGGGGCGATGGGACAAAAAAGGTTGGGAAACTATGGTCTAGACTCTAGAGCAATGATTCTCAACCTGGGGTCATATGCCGCCCCTTGCGGTCCTGGGATATTCTAAGGGGCCACGGCTGAAAGTCAGACGAAAGGGGGAGCCACGACAAGTGGTGAAGGTGGAAGAGGGGGCGAGAACAGAGAGATGTGAAGGAATTAAGTTTCTAAGTGAAATAAGTTGGGGGAAAATGTGATTGTTTTCAAAATACGGCAGAGCCGTCCCTGGAACCAGGGCCATTTTAACACGTCCCTAAGTGGGCCCTGGATTTGGGTTACTCGTGTCCATAAAGAACCGGCATGATGAGATCTGATACTATGATTTCCGATTATAAATATGTAAGCTGTTACGCCTACTTCCAGCTAAGTATAGGGCCCCCGAACATTACTTAGCCTGAGGGTCCACGATGATGAGACGGCTATGTAGAGAACCCCCCGGAAGAATAAGCGCACCAAACTCTAGCCCAGGGTAGGTGCGGACCCAGTGATGTATCAGGGGATCACAGAGATCGATCTCATTTACACAAACTTTCTGTTTATTATAAATTTAGTTTTGAGTAAATTCAATTCAATGCATTTTTAATTGGGTTGCTGTATTTTTGAAATATATGACATCCATATTTTTATGGGCATCTTTTTCTCAGCCACCTCGTTGGGCATTTTGCCTGTTGTGGCGTTGTATTTGTATTTGTATAGTAATTAGAAGGAGTCTAGCTCCTGTATGAGATGGGGCGAACCTGGATAAAAGACGAGAGAGTCATGAGAAGAGATTATGGTGAAAAGAGGGGCATGGGCTTAAAAGGTTGGGAACCACTGGTCTAGAGCATACATGCGCAACCCAGAGCCCGCGGTTCAAATGTAGCCCTTCGGAGACGTCTGATGTGGCTCCCGACCTCATGCATGATTTTTCAAAAATAGGAATTAATCGGCACATTTCTAGATCACTTAAGTGACCGGTGGTGCAGTTCCACGATTTCCCGGTGTCAATTATTTGTGCGACCCGCGGCACATTAGCAGGTCACTCAAGCGACCCGCGGAACAGTTCCAGAACACTTTAAGCGACTCGCGAAACATTTACTCATCTCTTTGGCGACCCGTCACACATTTACGGATAAACTAAGTGAACCACGACATAGTTTTAGATCACTTAAGTGTCCTGCGGTGCATTCGCTGATCGCTCGAGTGACCCGCAGCATATTTGTTGATCACTTGAGTGACCTGTCACACAGTTCCAGATCACTTAAGTGACCCGCGCGCGGCTCGTTTACAGCAAGCCCCCCGCGCCAGCGGCGCACACACGCATATGACCGCCCCCATCTACAAATCACTTAAGCGACGCGGGATGCTGTAAGAAATCACTTGATTAAGTGGCTCGCACTCTTTAAAAGGGTGAGCACCCTTCAACCACCACACATCAACACACTTCTCCTTTCTTCTACTCTTTCCTCAAACAATAACCGATTTGAATAACCTCCCATCAAACATTATTGATTGTATGATTGTACATCAGTTCCCGATTTCTTTTATAGCATCAACCGCCTCCTCTGCCAAATTTCACCCCCACCGCATCACCTTGTATACTCGCCCAAACAATATTAAATAAATAAGTAAAATAAATAAAAACACCCTTGGTCTAGAGAGAATGAGCGACCGTCAGTTAGTGACCAAAAGAATGTGCATGCTGTCAGTGACCAAAAGAGGAACCAGTTCAGTGCGTGACCACAAAAGAGTCCGCACCTAGAGAGCGTGCAAGCATATGAGCGACAAAAACTGAGTGTAAGTATATTGTATGTGAGTTGCCAAAAGAGTGACTGACCTAGAGAATGTGAGGCCAAGTCAGTTGGTGACTAAAAAGAGTGGGCTAAAGAGTGAGGGGCCAGGTCAGGGAGTGATCAAAAACGCGACCCAGAAGGTTTGCATAAATATTAATTACTAAAACCAGGGGTGCAATTGGTGCTCGAGCACCCACAGTATTTTGTAACACCTGTCTGAGCCCCCATAATTAATTCAGAAATCAAGATCTACTATGTAAAGATCAAGTCCAGTGCCCATAGGTCTAAAACACTTCCGACGCCTCTGACCAAACAGTGCGCAATCATGTGAGTGACCCAAGTAATGACCTAAAGAACAGGGATATCAGAGTGTGTGGGCAAAGGGAGTCACCTAGAGAGTGTGTGCGAGCATGTGAGTGACCAAAACTGTACGCAAGTAGGTGGATAACCAAAAGAATAATCTAGAAAATGAGGGAGGGGCCAGATCAGTGAGCGACCAAAACAGTGTCAAAGCATGGGAGTGAGAAATAGTGTGCAATGACGAAAGTAAAAAATAGAGTGTGCGAACTTTAAAGAGTACGAAATAGAGTGTGGCATGGGAGTGAGAAATAGTCTGCAAGCATGGAAGTGACCAAAAGAGTGACCTAGGAAGCTCGTGAGTGACGAAAAAAGTGACCCAGTGAGGGAGGGATGAAAAGATTGACACAGAGAGTAAAAGAGGAAATGAGTTACTTAGAGGATGTGAAGGCGTGTGAGCGACTAAAAGAGTGACTTATAGGTAATTCATGGGGTGGGGGGGGGGGGCCTGCTGAGCGCCGACATCCATCCCAGGACGGCAAAATTTGCACAGTCCAGAGGCGGCAAAACTATAAATCCGCCTCCCCGTGTATTCAAAGAGAGAAAGTATAGTTTGATTTGACGCCATTTTGCATGACTTTGTGCATTTTCGCACTCGTGCATGTCGAGTTTGGTTGTAAATCTTTTTCGAGCCGTGCTCGAGTGATCTTTGGAAGGAATAAAAATGGCGTGTGGGAGTCGTTAGGTACAAACTGGTGATATAGTTTTTATCTTCCTTTTTTTCGGAAAATGATAATAAAACGTGTGATCGTTATCGCTTTTCTTGTGGGAATTCAAGCGCTTAATTCTTTTTGTGTAGATCGTTATCATTATCATTGTTATTATTACTTCTATTTTGTTATCTGAGGATATTATTTGGGGGGGGGGGAACAAAACATCGGAAGCCTTTGCATCATTTGGACAGCAATGATATTGCGTCCGACGTGGAAATATGTGCGATTACTTAGTGACTTGGTGATCTCTAAATGTTTCACGTATCCTTCCAGTGCTCTGGAACTGCCACGCATTACTATTGATCTGTAATTATGCCCCGAATCACTTTAGTAATCTGGGAATGTTCCGCGGGTAACTTAAGCTATGTAGAACCACACTGGGGGCCGCTTAAGTGCTCTAAAACTGTGCCACGTGTCACTCAAGGGATCTCTAAATGTGTCACGGATCGTTTGTGTTCTGGAACTGTGTCCGGGTTGCTTAAGTGATCTTTGAATGGGAAAGTGATCTTTGAGGCCTACTTCAGTGATCTGAAAATGTGCCACGGGCCACTTAAATGCTCTCGAATTGTACCACGGGTCATTTAAGTGATTTGTAAATGTGCCGCTTAGTTCATTTTTACAAAATTAGGTTTAAGGGAAAATTTCTTAGAGAAATTTTGAGTTCTTATCCTTCAAATAGCATTGAAATTAACAAATTGATTTTATGATTATGACTAGCTGATACCCGGCGACGTTGCCCGCCCCGTAAAAAATGTATATATGTATAGCTTATTAATTACTTCTTAATCAAAAAAATTTCTGCATCAAGTAAGAGAAAATTACTTTCATTTTTAAATATTTTAATTAAAATCTTCAGGCAATCGCTTGTGGATACACAATGTTTTTTCTTTTTCCATCTGGTGTGTAGATGTACAAATTTTTGCTATTACCAACACGCGAACAGGTGACGAAAAGGTATCCGTGTGAAAAACAGGGCTCAAGTAGGTTGATACCTGCCACTGGTAACGACTGGCCTTGCGCTTTGTGGATTGTCATGGCAAAAGCTAAACGAATCGGGAACTGTAATCGCTTGAAAGTGAATGGCATTTCTTCGGTGATGATTGGGATACGTGGAATGAAGACTTCTTTTTCTTTGTAACATCCAGTTAGAATCGTTGCTTCAATGATGCATGTTAGGCCGATACATCAAATTATGTGAGTTGGCGGCTATTTTGTACGCCAATTGTAGCGAGCGTTTTTCTGTGACTGTATTACGAAATAAGTCGTTAACCAGGAAAGGAGACGAGCAGTAGGCTGTCCCTTTAAAAATAAAGTTAGTACTATAGGAGTACGTGTTTAAGTTCAATTGTGTGATTGAATCTCATTAATGCACAGTAGTAGCATTTTTAGGTTACATTTTTAACTGAGCTATTGAACAGTTGGTCCGTCGAGAGCGATAGGGTAATTGAAAATGAATGCTAAATATAATGGTCAAAAAGGAACTGTAAAATCTAAAGTTACTCAACTAGAAAATTTTGCTAAGGACTTTGAGCCATCAGTGGATTCAAAACAATTACTTGATGTGAAATTGAACAATGTCGCCGACATCAAAAAAAATGTTGAAGCATTGAGGAAAATATTATACGCTCAACCAGAGACTATAGACATTAGCGTGTTCGACGAAGAGCTGCTGCACATAGATGAGCGACTAGAAACTCTGGAGGTAAGATTTCTTTTCTACCAAGAGTCGATGAAAAGTTATCAAAAAGTTAATGTTGATGAGCGTAAAGATATCTGTCGTATAAAATTGCCAGACATTCCTCTACCAGAATTTTCTGGCAAGTATGAGGAATTTAGTCAGTTCAAAAATCAATTTAAGTGTTTAATTGAAGGCAACGAACAATTAACCGACGTACAAAAGCTGTATTATTTGCGAGCATCATTAAAAGGGGATGCAAAAAAGCTTGAAACAGCTGACGAAAGCTATGCTTCTTTGTTTGAGGCGTTAACAACTCGTTATGAAAACAAAAGAATAGTTGTTGACACTCATATCCAAGCTTTAATAAATTGCGCTAAAGTTCAACATGAGTCAGCTAAGGAATTGCGCAATCTAATTGACAATGTAAATAGAAATTTAAGAGAGTTGAAATCATTGAAATTTGAAAGAAATGATTTATCAGACACCATGTTACTGAATGTATTACTTCAGAAAATAGATAAAGAATCCAGAAAGGAATATGAGTTAACATTAACAACTACCGAGGTTCCTAAACTAGACAATTTTCTGGAATTCATTGAAAAAAGAAGTATAATGCTTGAAAGTGTCGGAAAACTAAATAGTCGTCAGCAGAAGCCTGACCACAGAATACAACCGAAAGCAAAAGCTTTCATGGTATATGATAGTGATAATATCAAAGAATATACAAGATCTTGTGTCTCTTGCAAAGGTTTTCATGCATTATATAAATGTGTAAAATTTCAAAGAATGAGTGTTTCGCAAAGATATGAATTTGTGCGAAAGCATAATTTATGCTATTGTTGCTTAAAAATTGGCCATATTACGTCTCAGTGCTTATCAAAGGTCGTTTGCTCTATTTGCAATTTGAGACACAACACTCTCTTACATCGGGGAGAAACGGCGTCTCCAAAAAGCAATAAAGATGTCATCCAACGAAAAAGCGAAAGCGCTTCCCCCATACCCTCAGAGGGAGGAGCAGTAGGGGGCCAACAGCCAGATGTTCTTCATAGTCTGAGCAATGTGATAAACACAAATTCATCAGCACTTCTCAGTACTGTGAATGTTTACGTCTGCGATTCCCAAGGAAAAGAGACTCGAGTTAGGGCCATACTCGATAATGGTAGTCAAGTGAACATGATGACAACAAGCTGTGCCGAAGCCCTCGGGTTGAAGAAAGAAAAAGTTTATGCCCCAGTTTGTGGCATTAATGGCTTGTCACATACCGTGAAAAACAAAACTACCGGGGTAGTCGCAAACAAAAGCGGCGAGTTCAAGAAAGAATTGGATTTTTTGATTGTATCCAAAATAACAGATTTCACCCCATCGTCTCCTCTCGATTTATCTGGCTTGAAGTTTCCCGAAGGAGTTGAACTTGCTGACCCACATTTTTCCAAGCCAGGGAAAATACAACTTTTGATCGGAGCAAAAATATTTTTTGAGGCATTGAAGAGCGGACAGCTGTATCTCAGCAACGAAGTGTTGCTTCAGAATTCTGTATTTGGGTACATAGTCTCCGGGACAATTTCTCATTCGTCATCTCAGCAATGCTGTTTTCTCTCGAGAGAAGTTGAGGTGTTAGATCAATCCATTAGGAAGTTTTGGGAAATTGAATCTGTGGAGGAGAAGCTACCCCTGAAAAGCAAAGAAGAACTTTTTTGCGAGGATCATTTTGTAAAAACCCATCGTAGAAATGAAAGAGGGGAATATATAGTTGATCTTCCGATGAAGGAAAATGTTGAACCTGGGGAATCCATGCAATTAGCTGAGCAAAGGCTGAATTGGCTGTGGAAAAAATTGGATAAAAATCCCCAAATGTCTGTTCTTTACAAAAATTTTATGGCCGAGTATGAGGACTTGGGTCACATGCAGGAGATGATGGAGGGACATGAGGATATAAAATATGTTATGCCTCACCATGGAGTCTACAAACCTGATAGCAGTACCACTAAATTAAGAGTAGTTTTCGACGCATCAGCCCCTTCTACCAATGGGTTATCACTTAACAACTGCTTGTTAAATGGGGGTGTGGTCCAAGAAGACATCTTTTCGATACTGCTAAGATTTAGAAGACATAAAATCGCTTTCACTGCCGATGTGAAAAAGATGTACAGGCAGATCTGGGTCAATCCTGATCATTGCAACTTACAATGCATCTTATGGAAAGAAAGTCCGTTAGATGAACCCAAACTGTACAAGTTACTTACAGTAACATATGGAACAAAATGTGCACCATATTTAGCCACTAGGGTGTTAAGGCAGTTAGCTTATGACGAACAGAAGAAATATCCTCTTGCTGCTGCCGCAACTCATACTGATTTTTATGTTGATGATATTCTAACTGGTTCTAACGATGTAACAAGTGCCATTGAATTGCAGCAACAGCTGATTTCTATGTTAAAATGTGGAGGCATGGATTTACACAAGTGGTGCTCCAACGAAAATGCATTGTTGAACAATGTCCCTGTTCATGAACGAGAATATTGCTTTCAGGATCCTGAAAATGACACGGTGAAAACTTTGGGTTTAAGATGGAACCCTAAAGAAGATTTTTTTGGTTTCACTGTTGCTCCTGGTAACAACATACCTACCAAGCGTGCTGTGTTGACAGATATCGCAAAATTATTTGATCCGTTAGGCTTGCTTGGTCCTGTTCTAGTACAAGCAAAGATTTACTTGCAGAAGCTCTGGCTGTTGAAAATCGACTGGGACGATGAACTGCCGTCTCAACAATCGAAAAACTGGAGAAAATTCCGAGAAGGACTTACAAGGTTGACAAACCTCCAGATTGATCGTTTCGTCTTATCAGACTCTGCTGAAAAATTAGAAATTCATGCATTTTCAGACGCATCAAAGGATGCATACGGGGCTGTTGTATATGTGCGTTCGATTACTGCCGTGGGTGACATGAAGGTGGTGCTTCTTTGTAGCAAATCCAGAGTTGCACCTCTCAAAGTAGTAACCATACCACGTCGTGAACTTTGTGCTGCAGAACTGCTCTCAAATCTTGTTGAGATTGTGCTATCTTCTCTGCGTGTATAAGTGGACAAGGTATATACTGACTCAACAACAGCGTTGGGTTGGATCATCCTGGAGTTCAAGAAATATGCTGATGTGACTTTGACTCTAAATCTGAACGAAGTTTTCATTGATTCTTTATTTTGCATTACAAATGATTATGCTAAATTAATTCGCATTCTTAGTTTTGTTTTCAGGTTCATCCATAATTCGAGAAATCCACTTAATAAGCGAAAGGGTCCTTTGTCACATCAAGAACTTCAAGGTAGTATGCAATATCTAGTTCGTTGCGCACAAGAAATAGAGTTTAAAGGTGACATATCCAATCTTAAAAAAGGGAAATTGGCAACAGACAAGATAAAAAACTTACTTCCATACTTAGACGAAAAGGATATTTTGCGAGTAGGTGGTCGTTTAAGGCACAGTCAAATAAGTGATAGCCAAAAACATCCGATCATATTACCATCAAAACATAAGCTCACTAGAATGATCATTGAGCATCATCATAAAAAATATTTACACATTGGTCCGCAAAATTTATTGTATTCTTTGAGGGGAGAATTTTGGCCATTACGTGGCAGAGATATGTGTCGTAAGGTTGTACATGACTGTATCACTTGTTTCAAGATAAAACCTGTAACAGTAGAACAACTCATGGGGGATTTACCTAAAGAAAGAGTCACTGTGAACTATCCCTTTAACTGCTCTGGTGTCGACTTTTGTGGACCGTTTCTGATAAAATATAAGGGCCAGAGAAAGGGGATCTACCACAAGGTGTATATTTGCATTTTTGTATGCATGGTCACGAAGGCCACTCATTTGGAAATAGTGTCTGATTTGACATCCGAAGCATTTATCGCTTGCTTGAAAAGATTTGTTGCCAGGAGAGGCAAACCTCAAAAAATGTTCAGCGATAATGCAAAAAACTTCGTAAGTGCTAATAAAACTCTGAAAAATTGGTATGCCGATATTGTGCAGAGTAATATCAATCTCGTCAACTATTTATCAGCAGAGGGTATTCAGTGGCAGTTTATACCTCCCAGAGCACCCAACTTTGGTGGTTTGTGGGAGGCCGGGGTAAAATCCTTTAAGCACCATTTGAAACGTGTAGTTGGGAATTCGAAACTAACATACGAAGAACTGTTAACTATTGTCAATCAAGTAGAGGGAATTTTAAATTCACGTCCGTTAACACCACTATCTAGTGATATAGATGATTTAGATATTCTTACGCCTGGTCATTTCCTCATTGGTCGCCCAGTCACTGCCATTGTAGAGCCATCACTAACTGATGTTAAGGAAACCAGATTGAATTTATGGCAACGTACATCTAAGTTGGTGCAAACAATCTGGAAGCATTGGCAAAACAATTATTTGAGCACTTTACAACAACGAAATAAATGGAAAGGTTCCAAGCCCAACATCAATGTTGGAGATATGGTTGTCATGAAAGAAGAAAACCTCCCAAGTTGTAAATGGATTTTGGGAAGAGTCGTGGAGGTTTTCCAGGGTAGGGATAATAAAGTGAGAATTGCAAATGTAAAAACAATGAATGGGATCTTCAAAAGATCAATATGTAAAATCGCGTTGTTGCCGTTAGAAGGGTCTCGATAGAAAAAAAAAAAAATCATTAGGTTTCCGCCTTGAAATTATAATTGTATAATATAGCACCTTTGTGTATGTATATAGTGCATTTGTATTTTATATAATTAATTTTTGTTTCGCAAATATGATATCTGTACTGCATCGAATTTTTGTTATATGTGAATTTTGTTTATGTATTCAAGTTTTTATATTGTCGTATTTATTGAAATTAATATTTCAATGCCGGGCGGCATGTTAGGCCGATACATCAAATTATGTGAGTTGGCGGCTATTTTGTACGCCAATTGTAGCGAGCGTTTTTCTGTGACTGTATTACGAAATAAGTCGTTAACCAGGAAAGGAGACGAGCAGTAGGCTGTCCCTTTAAAAATAAAGTTAGTACTATAGGAGTACGTGTTTAAGTTCAATTGTGTGATTGAATCTCATTAATGCACAGTAGTAGCATTTTTAGGTTACATTTTTAACTGAGCTATTGAACAATGCAATTGTGCAATTTCTTCACGCAGAGTCTGCTGCCATTGCAGAGTCTCGGTGTCTCCAAATTTCTTAAAAGCATTATAGGTGCTCCGACTTTGAGGGTCAAATTGTGTGGTGGCACACTCGGAATATCCAAAGAGTTCAGAAATTCTGCAGGATACAGAACTAAATGTCTGTGCCATGCCTGTGACAGTGTCAACCGATTTGTAAGATGTGGAGTCTCCCGGAATAATTTTTAGGATTTTTCCGTTGATCTTGTTCACACTCATTTTTCGGTGCCAGAATCGCACTCTCACAAAGCCACTCATGGTTTCGGTGATTTTGTTGAATGTTTGGGAAGACTTTGTCTGCAAGTTCTTGAACTGAGTTTATATATATAATAACTGGCAAAATCCATTTGGGAACGTTATCAGTCCAGTGCTTGGGTCTACGGGAATTCTTCCATTGCCAAGTTTGATCAACTGATGCGAAAATGATAGCAGTGCTGAGTCATTTTGCAGTTGAACTCGCATGTTGGTGGATAATGATAATTTTTTAGCTTCGTGCCAGAGTGTTGATGTCCTAACAAACTCGAGGCGACCACCGATAGACAGAACCTTCACTTCCAACCCATCTCACTAATGGCAGTAAATTGCAATGTAGCGATATGGCCAGAGTTGGTGTTTGGTGAAGTAGAGTGCTGATGATTTGAGGCAAACATTGAGTTCATCAGCTGGCGTAGAACATTTTTATTCCCTGTTTTATCGTCGTAGTTGTTGTTCTCTGTTGTTAGTGACGTCATATGTCCAGCTTCTGCAGCGAATATTATTCAAACTCCTTTTAAGTACTTTTTAAATTGAAACTATACCTCAACGATGGTTGGTTGATGAGATAAAGGCCACATTAGCACTTACAGGACACCCTGTATACATGCAAGCAAAAATATCTGGCGCTTCCCGGGTTTTTTTTTAATTACTGGGAGGATTGGAAAAGTGACAAACCATTATAAAGGAATAAACTGTTATGATGGCAGCGTTAAAGATTTGACAAACCATTGTAAAGACATATACACGTCTGAAACGCATTGTTGGGAACCACGGTAACCAAAGTAAACGTTCCGAAAGTGATTGTTGAGGCCCCAAAACCATTATTGCCCGACAGTTTTTTGCCCATTTCGGGCATTTGCCCAGCTCTGACGAACTTTTAAAGTAGCCTACGGTTCAATCCCGGACCTGTTTGGTATATATGCAAAATCTGGCGACGATCGGTCTAAAACTGTAGATTTGTATAAAGAGCATACATACATACATACATACATACTTTCACATTTATATATAAGACTAGCTGATACCCGGCGACGTTGCCCGCCCCGTAAAAAATTTATATATGTATAGCTTATTAATTATTTCTTACTCAAAAAAATTTCTGCATCAAGTAAGAAAAAATTACTTTTATTTTTAAATATTTTAATTAAAATCTTCAGGCAATCGCTTGTGGATACACAATATTTTTGTTTGTCCATCTGGTGTGTAGATGTACAAATTTTTGCTATTACCAACACGTGAACAGGTGACGAAAAGGTGTCCGTGTGAAAAACAGGGCTCAAGTAGGTTGATACCTGCCACTGCTAACGACTGGCCTTGCGCTTTGTTGATTGTCATGGCAAAAGCTAAATGAATCGGGAACTGTGATCGCTTGAAAGTGAATGGCATTTCTTCAGTGATAATTGGGATACGTGGAACGAAGACGTCTTCTCTCCTTTGGCACATCCAGTTAGAATCGTCGCTTCAATGATGCAATTGTGCAGTTTCTTCACGCAGAGTCTGGTGCCATTGCAGAGTCTCGGTGTGTCCAAATTTCTTAAAAGCATTATAGGTGCTCCGACTTTGAGGGTCAAATTGTGTGGTGGCACACCCGGAATATCCAAAGGAGTTCAGAAATTCTGCAGGATACAGAGCTAAATGTCTGCGCTGTGTCTGTGACAGTGTCAACCGAATTGTAAGATGTGGAGTCTCCTGGAATAATTTTTAGGATTTTTTCGTTGATCTTGTTCACACTGTCATTTTTCGGTGCCAGAATCGCTCTCAGAAAGCCACTCATGGTTTTGGTAATTTTTGGGAAGACTTTGTCTGCAAGTTCTTGAACTGAGTTTAACAACTGGCAAAATCCATTTGGGAACGTAATCGGTCCAGTGCTTGGGGTCTACTGATTGGTCAACTGATGTGAAAATGATAGCGGTGCTGAGTCATTTTGCAGTTGAACTCGCATGTTGGTGGATAATGATAATTTTTTAACTTCGTGCCAGAGTGCTGATGATTTGAGGCAAGCATTGAGTTCATCAGTTGGCGTTGAACATTTTTATTCCCAGTTTTGTCAGCGTAGTTGTTGTTCTCTGTTGTTAGCGACGTCATACGTCCAGCTTGTGCAGCGAATATTATTCAAACGCCTTTTACGCATTTTTTAAATTGAAACTATACCTATACGATGGGCGGTTGATGAGATAAAGGCCGCATTATCACTTACAGGATTACAGAACAACCTGTATATATGCTAGCAGAAATACCCGGCGCTTCCCGGGTTTTCTGCAATTAAATTGGAAAAGTGACAAACCGTTATAAAAGAATAAACTGTTATAATAACAGAATTAAAGGTGTGACAAACCATTGTAAAGGCATATATTCCCGTCTGAAACGCATTGTTGGAAACCACGGTAACCAAAGTAAACGTTCCGAAAGTGATTGTTGAGGCCCCAAAACCATTGTTGCCCGACAGTTTTTTGCCCATTTCGGGCATTTGCCCAGCTCTGACGAACTTTTAAAGTAGCCTACGGTTCAATCCCGGACCTGTTTGGTATATATGCAAAATCTGGCGACGATCGGTCTAAAACTGTAGATTTGTATAAAGAGCATACATACATACATACATACTTTCACATTTATATATAAGATTATACACATATATAGCATAACGGTATTTTGTTTCGAAATTTTAAATTTTTTTTGAATATTGTCTACATTAAAAAATAAACAATTTTTCGTCGGGG
Source organism: Pholcus phalangioides (assembly GCF_987345545.1). Classification (NCBI taxonomy): domain Eukaryota; kingdom Metazoa; phylum Arthropoda; class Arachnida; order Araneae; family Pholcidae; genus Pholcus; species Pholcus phalangioides. The sequence goes on along the minus strand of NW_028301595.1, from coordinate 2,460,037 downwards.
GGGGGGGCGCGAGCCCCCTATGCCCCTCCCCCCTCCCGCGTACGTTTCTGATCCCACCGATATGCGTTATGAGGGCAGTGCTGACGAAATTTTGCTGACAAAGGGGGCGGGGGTCAAAAATGGCTAAAAATTTGCTTACGTAATATTTGAACGGCCCCTTGTGGCAAGAAACTCTTGGTTTTAAACAAGTAATAATATTGAAGAGCTCATATACAGTGAATCCTACTTATGGCGTTTTCCAAAAAGTCATGAGAAACGTTGTTGGCGGGAAAACGTTTTAAACGGGAAATTTCAGTAGGTGTTAGTAAAAGTTAGGAGATATCACGAAAATAAAGTCGTAAACAACAAAACACAGAAACAACAAAAACTTCACGTCAGGTTTCACTACACGTACACGCACATTCCCGCATGTACCGATTCTTTGGGGGGGCGGGGTGCATGTGTGGTGTAGCAGTAGTAGGTAGGGCCTCCAAAAAATGGCTCGGGGATCCATGATGTTCTTAAGTCAGCCACCTCGTCGGGCAATTTGCCTGTTGTGGCGTTGTATTTGTATTTTCAAATGTAGTTCTAACGTGTTTCAAAATGTTTTTCTTTATTTTTGTGAATTCCGCATCCCCCTACCCACATCCTGGAACAGGGCCCCTTGGCTGAGATCTTTAGCGGGTCCCAAGCCAGACTTTTCTCGGACCCTTCTGTAATGAATTTATTCGTGAAAAAAAATGGTAGTTATTGTTTTTTTTCTCCCGGATCCCAGGGCTGGAGCCCAATTCAGCAGTGCCGTCTAAACGCATGGACCGACCCGGGCACGGTCCGTGTGGCCTCAAGAGAAAAGGGCCTTACAAAAATTGAAAAACCTTTAATTGGCCTTACAAAATTTATAGTTGAAATTTTTGAAGAGCATACATGTAAATTTGCCTGGTAGGGCCTCAGAAAAATCACTTGGCCCGGGGGTCCATGGTGCTCTTAAGACGGCCCTGGCACCCGAACAAAGTGATATATCTGAGCCCCCACCCCCTTCTGGCTGGAAATGATCACCTAATAATTGGCATGAAGAATGTTCCGGAAAAAAGTTCACCGAATCTTATTATTCTGAGGCCTCCCCGGGTGGACCCTGCCCCGTAAAACGGCTTGGGCAACTAGAATACTGCCTCGAGCAAATGGGGGGCTTACAAAAAAATATTAACTTATTTTGCATGATAATAAATCTTTTTAAGTCTGCTCCGGGGCCCCCGAGAAGGCACTCTACGTCCCTGGGTGGACCCCCACAGGCTCCTTTCCACAAGCAGGGTCGCAACAGTGTCGATGCTTGGTCAGCCGGGCAAGATCACACTTTGGTGCCCTTTGTAATGTTGAAGGAGGGTTAACAGTTGAAATCTGTGCCCTCTCTGGTCCGGCGCCATAAGCACTGGAGAAACTGGAGAAACCGCGAGACACCCAGGCTCTGTCGCAAGAAGCAACGTAAGCACTTCGCCCCCCCCCCCCGGAGGGGGGGAAACAGGGCATCTCCGGTAAAACCAAAATTTATTGATACGTCGAAGATTACATATAGTGCAAAGAAATCAAAAATTATGTAAATCGAAGAATCAAGTTAAAGTAAAGTGCAACGGGCACGGATAATAAATAATCATGGAAAGTTGTATAAAAATCGTATCGCAAAAGGCGCAATCAGAAATTTGATTGATCAAGGATTGTATCAAATGACAAGAAGGGCAGAGCATCTCATTGCACTCCGGCAGTTCAATACAGTCAGTCTAATTTCTCCGAGACGTCATTAATTAGGTTTGGGATTCATCCTGCTCCTCGCTCGCAAACAGTGCCACCAGCGCACTGTCAGGGTGAAGACGCGGCGATCTCCTTAACGGCGCTGATACCGGAGTTGCAGGAGCTGGAGGAGACGGATCCCTTATCTTCTCGGGATGTTCCTCAAGGAATTTCACCATTTTTCTTATCTTTTCCTTTGATTCCTCTCGACGTAGTATGCCAAGCATCCATGGTCTGTGTAGATGGGCAGTCGGCGAACGGAAGTGATAGTGTGTCGTTTCTGGACAGCATGTGGCGTAGTGCAGGGGCGTGCCAGGCTCAAGACAAGAGCATTTATCGCTGGCAATCACTTTAAAGCGATGTAAGGTTGCCGGGAAAGGCTCATGACCGGTGACAAATAAGATGAGCTCTCGTGACCAGCCCCTGCTCCTAGTATGTACTTTCTTCATAACTTCATGAGTTGATCTTCCTGACGCCTCCGGCATATCCCAATGCAATTGCCAATTTGCTATCATGTCTCTCCAGAGGAGTGATTTTGCGTGAGAAGCTGGATATAAGAGTTCGTCGTAAAAGACTCCGGTATTGGTCGCTTCTTTGGCCGCCGCATCCGCAAGCTCGTTTCCCCACTGGCCGTTGTGGGCTTTTACCCAGGAGATGCGTATTGATGGGTGAGATACAAGTATACTCCTTATCTTTCTCGCCATTGCGTTTTCAGAGAGCGGGTTTAGAATGGCCTGGATACTCGAACGGCTATCGGATCTTATTACAGTCTGCTTCCTGTTTGTAGCTGCATCCAGAGCTGCTGTAAATATAGCGAGCATCTCAGCTTGATATACTGAATTATTTTCTTTTAGTTTAGCAGCCCATTTATGCACGATCTCCGTTCCCACGGTTTTTATACAGGCAGCTCCTGTACCTGACTCCAGTTTAGAGCCATCCGTGTAATATACGACGGATTTCTCCTCAGGTGTATCATCCTCCGAAGATTCTATTAATACTTGATTGGCCTGCAGAGATTCTGCAGGATGCGAGGTCCAGCCTATAGTTTTTTGCTCGAAGGCGTCCGGGACTAATGTTTCCTCTAACAATGGACATGGCTTGTGAAGCTTTAGAAGACGTGTGACTCTTGCCAGGAATTCTATCTTGAGGGATAATGGCGGGAGACCCAAGATCACCTGAAGAGCATTCGTAGGTGTAGTTCTATACGCACCAGAGATATATAGAAGGAAGGGTCTTTGTATAGAATCGAGCCGTCTGAACATCTGGACCTTGGGAGAATGCCATATTGAAGCTCCATAAGCTATCATAGGCTCAACCACTGTCAAGTAGAGGGATCTCCTCAGAGCCCGTGTCAGTCCCCACTGTAGTCCAGCCATCAGACGCATCTTCTGAAGAACACTAATGCCATAAGCACTGGACCCGTTTGCTTCCCCCCCCCCCACTAATTGCGGCCCTTCCCACAAGAGTAGGCAGGACTGCAACGACTGCAACTAGATGCCCGCCGTCGGGACGATCCAACGAACTTACACCATTCTCCCGACACATCGACCTGGATCCGCACCTGGCAGTGCTCCATGCAGCCATTCAGGTCGCACGGCCAAAGAACCGTCCCTGGTTAAGAGCACCGATTATGGTTTCTTTTCTGAATATGTGGATAGATAATAAAAAGGGCTGGACAAATCCATGGAGGAAAGAATAACAGGAGGTGACATCAGGCAGGAAAATTGAAGCCGTTGTGGCAACCCTATGGACTGACAAGTAAGCCCAAACAAACCGCTCTTTTCCCTATACTTAACATGTGTTTTGCCGGATCGAATTCTCTTAAAATATTAATATCTAAACAAATTTAAGCACCATGACTGTTTAATGCCTCTTCAGGTAACCTACATGATCCAATAATGGGGAAAGATAAAATTTTATCCTTGTATAAGGGGTTTTTATATTTTTAATTTATTTTTGAAAGGGAAAGATCATTTTTAACTCTCAACTCGTCATAGGTTTTTAGTTCAGTGCTTCAATTTATTTTAAAAATTTGATGCATCACATTAATGTCTATGGAAATATGATTAATTAAAATAATATGAAGCTCCAATAAAATGCAATTTTCATAATTTTTTCTTTTAACTGTTTATTTTGCCTTTTTGTTTCGTTCATCATTATCATAGATCCGGGACATTTCGAAAGTGTTTGAGGCCCGTGGGCGCTCGTCTTAAGCTTTACATGAGGAATTTTGATTTCTGAATCAATTCTGAGATGCTCGAGCACTTTCTGACAGGGTCGTAGCTAGGATTTTTGCCACCCGGGACAAACAGCATTTTGCCACCCCCGTGCCTCAAAGTACTGGAAGTGCTCGAGCGTCCTCCACCACTGTGTATTTATGGTTTTGCTGCCTGTAGACTGTACAAATTTCGCCACCTTTCTTCCGTTCCACTCTCATATTCTTGAATACGTATGATTGAAATATATGCCGCCCATCCGAACCTTCCGCTATGTACAGTAGATGTAGTATTGAGAAAAAAAAATATTAAAAATAAAAAAAACTTTTTTTACGAGCCGCGGTAAGTCATCTTTCTGGCCTTTAGTATTTAGGAAAATAATCACTTGGGCTGTTTCCCCCCCCCCCTTCATTTTGTACCTATTACTTTGCTTTTAAAGTGGCACGTGTACGAAAACTTGAAAAAAAAAAAAACAGTTTCGAATTGAATTTGAAATCTAAAATTGTTGTTGTTGTTCTACCTAGACTGGAAGTATTTCTACAATATTTTAATGTAAACAGCTGAAAGGCATTATATATGCTAATGTTTTGCATATATAATGTTTTGCGCAAAAAAAAAAGTCAGATTTTTTCGAACACCACTTGTTCAAGTGTCTTTAAACATTGTGTCACTCTCAGCACTGAGGTATTACATGCTTTGGCATAATTTTTTTAAAATTAAAATGCCGAGAAGGAATTTTAGGGCACAAGATATGGGTAAATTTTGGTTATTTTTGCAAAAGGTTCCATGTTGTTGAAGTTAATATTCGAACGACTAAAATTGTAAAAGCTCTCGTTCAATTGTATAAATATATCCACAGAATTTGAGGGAAAAAAATCGAGTTCCTAAAGTGAATAGTAATTTTTAAATGATTTTTAAAAACGGGAATGTTTCTCATAGGAAAGCATGGGAAGCCACGGTTTGTTTGGGCTTACTTGGTCCCTTTAATAGATCGATCACTGGCTTCATCTGGCAACCCAGATTCCCCATGCTTTCTCAACGGAGGCGCTGGTCGCGTCACCTCCTGTTATTCATTCTCCATGGGACAAATCCACAAAAATTCACATTCATGAATGAATACTTTTTATGCAAGAATCGGTCACGTGGTTGTGTGGGAAAAAAAATACATGCATCGTCAAAATTTTTACATTCCCCGGGCATTTCGGGCAATAGCCCTGATGACAACGTTGTCGTTTTCAGAAATTATTGGTTGACATGTTTTTCTGTAAAAGTACGTGGTGGCTTTTAAGAGCTCCACTTTGATATAAACGGGCCAATGATAGCCGAAGCAAGAATTAAAGTCAACTACTAAGATCACAGTAAAGGGGAGGGGGGGGGGGGGGTGCCCAACCCAAAATGCGAGGAAAATGGCCGGTGGAGAAGGGATAACATGATCAAGATTTTGTTGTTCTTATCCTTTGGTTACACCCCCCTCCCCTCCCGCAGGGCCGTCTTAAGTGCACCATAGGCCCGCACTGGCAAAGTGACTTTTCTGCCGCCTTTCTCTCACCAAGCTAGAAATACCCGCCTTCAAACTACTGAAAATTGTAATCAGATCTCATTATCACGATTCTTTTTTTGTACTTGAGGGCCCATGAGTTAACACAGCACTGCCCCTTCCAAAATAAATTATCGGCTTCCACTGAGGTCAAATATTTTTGGTTTTAATTTGGAGACCCCGCGAAATAGCCCACTTGTCCTGTCGAAAAATCGGTGCTCCCCAACATCTAGCAGCAGGATCCCTAGGCTGTGATCTTTGACGGGCCCCTCTAAAGTGAATTTACGGTGGTAAAAAGCAAAAATACGATAGTAGAATCGTCCCTGGGCGGTCTGGCCCGTCGCCAAAAATTTCGTTTGGAGGGGGAACCACTTTCATTTCGGACCCAAAGTGATAGAACAATAGATTTGGGGGATCTTTTGCCCTTTTCCGGTCATTTTCTCACATTTCTGGAAGGGACCCAGATCCCCAAGTCCGCCCCTTCCTCTCCCGCTACGGACCTGCCGGGGCCCCTCACCCGGGCACAGCACAGGGGCCGTGAAATGAGATCTGGTTGAAATTGTACGAACCAAAAGTGAAACCGATACGTTTATTGGTTGCATTTTTCAAGTTCTATAAAAGAACTTTTGTCAATCTTTTATAGTGTAATACCGGACTTACGATAAGAATTTTATGCTGACAAGTATTTTATGGGCTGATTATGCCCCCCCCCCTCCTCTTCTCGCAAGTGTCGTCTAAATGCGGGGGCCCACCTGAGCCAACACCGCACTAGATATATTTAATGTGATGTTGCCCGAGCACGGCCGGGAGAGACGGGGCTCAACTGTAGAAAGAGGAATATACGATCTGATAGAAAAATTTAAGAATAAACACGCAAATTGGTAGACAGGTATTTTTTGTAGCCAGAAAAGGAGAGGGGGGCTCAGAAAAAATCACTTCGCCATAGGGTTTATGCAGGGCTGCAACTAGGGCGGAGCAGCCTGGTTTGGTGAATCGGGTACTGGACCAGAGGGGGATCAAATTTCACCGTTTAATCTGTGCTTCAACATTACAAGAGGGTGACAAAATGCTTGCTTGACACAGCTGACCAAAACCTATAGTTGTGGCACCGGGTCAATGATGGTTCTCAGGTGGCCTTGATGTACCAATGGGTAGGGTGAGAAAAAATAAAGGAATCCCTGCCCGTGCGGGATCTATTTTTGGTGGCCCCGATGACGTTTCTCAGCACTCAACAAATTTTTTTTACCTTCCAACTGGGATTTGGCACCCTTTCCTAGAGAGGTGGGTGCCCCATGTGGTTGCACATGTCGTACGGCCTCTGTGGAAAGGCTTCAGCCTAGTTTCTTATAATTTTTGTTTTTTTTCATACTACGAATTCTTTATCAAGGGACTAGTGAAAAATCTAACCTCTAAGGCAAAGATCCCAGCCTAGCGACCCCTGCTGCAGGACGTGGGTGCGATAAATGCATCCAGTCTTCCCGACTAGGCTAGAGTACGTCCTATAGATATTGTATCTAGGAAGTAATGAGTACCGTATATACCGGGTTACTCGAAACGTTACGCCGTCCGCTAATAGCAGTTTTTTTTTTTTTGCCTTGTAGCATTTGCAGCGAATTCACAATGGCACACTAACAATTTTAAGGGAATTAAAATTAGAGTTTAATACTCTAAAATACTTTAAGGCATTCATTTTTTAAAATATTGTTGGTGCTGCTATCTACTTTCAAAATCAGAAGTGCCTTATGTGGTGATGACGAAGCTCAGGTATAAAAAACTAAATTCTTCAATTCAGCTTTGCTCCTTATAAACAAAGCTTATAAACTGACCTGAAAGATCAGACTTCCAAATCAATTATTTTTTTCAAGACACAAGGAGACATCCAAAACAAAGGTCCTCTAAACAAGCAGACGACAGATAAGATCGTAAGAAGTAGGCTGACCATATTTCCTCGAGAGAAATACGGTACATTGGGATTCCAAATACGAGAAAATACGGGACATCGCCAACTATCGCCAAAAACGACGCCAAAACCAAACAAAGTTGCCAAATATTGTTGAAATTACGGATAAATCACAATGGCGGGAAATGATGCATTACTGCAAATTGAAGTGGATTAAAATGTATTCCACGAAAAAAAAAAGTTTACCAAACCAAGGCAAATGTGGGAGATTAGTATTCTCATAAATAGATGTATCATAAAATAATTTATGAGTTGAAAAATAATGTCAATCTTTGACTTCAATAAAGACTAAAAATTCAAGTAGGCGTCGTGTGAAATACGTGAAAAACCGGGACACTTTTGCCAAAAAGTCGGGACGGCCAAAAAAACAGAAAAAACCGGGACTGTCCCGGGAAATGCGGGACGTATGGTCATCTTAGTAAGAAGTGAATTTCCGCACTCCACTTTGTAGTTGGTGCTGCCATCTAGTCTCAAATTTAAAAATGACTCATGTGGTGATGATAAAGTTTGTTGTAAAAACTATATTCTTTATTCCGCTCAGTTCCATATAAACAAGGCTCATAAACTGAACTGGAAATTTAAACTAAAAGTTCGGTTATTTTATTTGAGCATAAGGAGACGTCCAAAAAAAAGAACCTCTTAATGAGCAGACGACAGACAAGAAGCCAGTTTGTTCGGTTCCCAACAAGCTAAGCTCACAAACAGAACTGGCAGTTCGGACTTCCAGTTCAGTAATTTTTTCAGGACACAAGAAGACGTCCAAAACAAGTTACCTAGAGAGAAGCAGACGACAGAGATTCTGAGGCTTGATATATATGTATATACTGTTGGTGCTGCCATGTAATCTCAAAAGTTCAGACAACTCATGCGATGATGAAAAAAGAAGAGAGGGAGTTATTTTTTTATGAGACGAAAATTTCGGTAACAAAATTCGGACATTTGCAATAATCGAATTTATGTAGGAAAAATAATTATTTCTTTCCACAAAAAAATTCGGACAATATGGATGATCGAACAAATAAGTGAAAATACGGAGTATGTGGTCTTCAGGTAGAGTTACCAGATTCAAAACTGAAAAAGGAAGACGTATGGTGCGAACCTTAGGCACTTCCGCTTTAACGCATGTCTCTCCCCCCCCCCCCACCCGGGCCGTGCCCGAAGGGCCTCGAGAGAAGAGGCGCCTCAGAAAAACGAGAAGTTGTTGAATTTTTCAAGAATTTTTCAGGGAGGGACTCCAAAAAAATCACTTGGCTCGGGGGCCCATGATGCTCTTAAGACGATCCTGTCTGTCAGCCCCACCCTTGTGGGGGTCATGGAATTCCAGTGCTTGATTCTTTTACTTCTATTAATTTACATTAATTAAACAAAAACAGCAATCAAAAATTCGAAAAATGATCAAAGTTATCGAATTGCAACGTACATTTGATAAAGAGATGATGAAGCGCTTTCAAAGTATGACAATTTATGTCTGTTCAATATAATTCGAGCCACGATGAAGTCTCAGCAGGAATAGGTGGACCACGCGCTAATTATAATTAATAATTTATGAATTTCGTAAAATTAATTTAAATGCCATTCCCTCTCAATGGATCGTGTTTGATTAGGATCCAGACTATCAACGCGCTCCTGAAATAATGAAAAAAATGAGCATAATAAAATGCGTTCTTTTTCTGAAAAAAATTAAGTAAGTCGGGGAGCAACTACATAAAATAGAATTGCCGCAAAAAATTTTTGCATTGGGCCGCGAAATTCTCCCAAGCCCGAACCTGTCTCGGATTTTTTGAATTTAAATATCTCAGGGAATTATGCAGTTAAAAATATGTAATTTGTTTGTTGGGCTCAGAAGAGAAAGGGCAACAACTGTCTAATTGGAAGTTAGAGGACGGGGGGAGCGGGGATGATCGTATAAAAATTTACATTTTTTATTTTGTGCACACTGTATTTTCATCCTCAAAACTCGTACAGGGTGATTTCTGGTCACATTTTGAGAATTTTTAAAATTGTAACTAAAACACTATATGACGAATGGTTGATGAGATAAAGGCTGTAACAACACTCCAATGAGAAACTATTGAATCTTAGAATGGTCAAATAATATTACCAATAGGCAGGATCCAACTAGTAGGGGGGGGGGGGAACAGGCGTGTCTGGTGCCCCGGGTGCAACACAAAAGGGGGCGCTAATTTAACCATTTAACCTATCCCTCAGAATTACGGGGGGGGGGGGGTTCCTAAATGAGTAGTTGCCCCAGCTAACCAAGCATCCAGTTGCGGCCCTGCCAGCAGGTATCTTATTTGTGATGAATCACCACTGCATGGGCCCATCTGGGCACTTCTCTGGGATGTCAAGTGACAATTAGATTTGGTTCCGATTTTCTAGAGTAAATATGCAAATAGGTAGGTAGGAATTTTCGGCTAGGTAGTAGTGCCTCTCTCAGAAAAATCGCTTTGCATGTGGGCGTATGATAATGTGAAGACAGCCCTGGGCGTACTTTATGAAAATTGTGAAAAGCTAATCGGAAAACTCAGCAATAATGTGAAGTCTAGTTTGCAATATTATTAGTTTCACATCTTTTGTGCCATCCTTGTGATAATGATCAACTATAATACAATCAAGTGTTCTTAAAATTTTAGGATCTTCTATCGGATGATCGATGTTAAAAAGAAATTGTACATTTAAAAGAAAATATACCATTCGATATCTTTTTGTGGTGCCCCTTTTGGTGCAAAATCGCGTGAGCAAACATGCGAATGACCAAAAGAATGATCTATAGCATGCATGTGTAAGCATCAAAAGAGTAACTAATAAAGCAAGGAACCATGTCAGAGTGAACGACAAAAGAAGAGTGGCCTTGAGCATGAGCAAGTATGTGAGTGACCAAAAGAGTGTGCAAAAGTGTGTGACCAAATGAGTGACCTAGAGCATGTGTAAGCATGCGAGTGTCCAAAACAGTGTCCAAGCATTTTAGTGACTAAAACAGTGATATAGAGACAGAGGTGTACTTGCAGGGGTGGGGAAAGACCAAGCACAGGGCGGCGAATTCGAGGAAAGATTAGTCAAGAAAATTAGACTAGAATGAGAAAAGGGTGGCAAAATTTGTGTGGCCCACAGGCAGAAAACCATAAATGCTCCTCTGGCTAGAGTTTGAGCTTCTATGCCACCTTATCTATAGACGCAACGGCATGTGCTAGCCATGATGTCTGAAGTTGTTCTGTTTCATAACAAAAAATACAAAGCCCTCATACTGCTTGCTCAAATGAAATATGTCTGCTGACAGAAATTTGATCAAAAACCTTACCCAAAGCAGCACAAAATCTTTCTTTTAACATGGTAACTGGTGGGGTTTTTGGCCACAAGCGTTTATATTTGGCCCACTAGTAAAGAGAAAAAAATTTCAATTCATAGGCGATGACCTATTGTGTTTCTGTCAAAGGTTACAACTCCCCTGGCCACAATATCGGATTCTTTTTTTCAAAGTGGGCCTACCAGTTTAAATTTCTTATAAAATGGCCCGCAATGCAACCTAGATTCCAGACTCTGCCACAAAGCCGGGCTGGAAGAGATCTCAGCAACAGCATCGGCTGCATAGCTCTGGCGTTCATTTATTCAGTGTAGATGCCTGGCTGTCAAAAGACCAATACGAGCCGCCGGGCCAAGTAATGTTCTTGGGAGGGGCCTACTACGCTAGAATCTATGTACAATAAAACCTCTTTTTTATGGACACCAATGGGACAAAAATAATTTGTCCGTAAAAGAGGGGTGACCGTTTATCGGGGGTTTGAAATGCATACTTTTGTTATACAATGGGAAATTATTTGGCCGAAACAGAGGGGTGTCCTTTAAAAGGAGTTTTACTGTACTATGAATATCATTCACTAAAACCAATAATGTCACACATAGCTTTAAAGTTATTGGAAATATTGGGAGGGCTCAGAATTATTGGGGGGGGCCTTCAAGCCCAATATTTTCCTAGGTTACTATGGGAATGGATGGCAAATATTGGGGGGGGGGGGACTAGAGCCCATGGACTAGATACAAGTTTACGCCTGGTGCCACATCATATTACCATGAGCTTGCACTTGAGGCTTCAGGCTGTGCCCCAGTTATGAGCCTACGGGTAAAGCTGACCCAGCCCATGAAAGCAACTGAGAACCTATGTGATGACCCCGTTTTCTTGCTTTTAGAAAGGTTGCTCTCTGGCAAGTGTTTCCAAATAGAGAAAGAATTATAGTAAAAGGTCCAAGAATGGTCATCCCACCACGTAGCAGCACACTGCTATGACACTCACAGTCATCATAGAAATCTAATAGTGTGTGTAATTTGCTCACAATATAGGAGCGTAACATTATGGAAGAAGAGCATAACAATGGGATGGAAGTATGAAACTTTTGCTATGCATATATTCGTGTCTTATGCCAGGATTGCACTATTAAAAGTTTGAAATAATCTTTTACAAAAAAAAACCACCAATAAGCCTGTTGGCTACATTCACTCGAATGTAATCGATAGGCGTATTGGTTGCATTTTTCAAGTTTTATAAAAGTACTTTTATAAAACTTTTATAGCGTAATGCCAGCCTTAGATTAATTTTATATATTTGTACCTCACTTTTTCTTACTTTTTATAATTTAATCTTATTCTTTTTCCAGCCACTTTGTTGGACAATTTACCGATTGTGGTCTTGTAATTGTATAAATATACAGTAAGTAGAATCCCGTTATAAAGAACTCCGCGAAACTGGAGAAATCACTTCCTTATAACAAAACTTTGTTATAAAAGAATTCCAGGTTTTTGGTATTGTTCCTACGTAAACTTATCTGGGGGATTAGAAAAGTGTTCGTTAAAACGGGATTCAACTGCGTATACTAAAATATTATTTAAACTTTTACAATTTTTCATACAAATTAAAATCATTCGAAAAGTAATTAATCTAATTTCTAAAGATCGACTGGAAACAGAAATTAAATTGGATTAATTTTTCATTGAAATTTGAGGTGGCTAATTTTTAGATTTGCGCCTAAATCAGGAACAGAAAAAAGACACAGTTCCCGATTTCGCTCCCCCACTGACAGAAATCTGGCTATACCACTGACGAGGTGCATGTGTGGTTTAGTAGTAGTAGTAGTGACTGCTTCAACAACAGGTCTATGTCCTGACATAAGTTAAGTAGCAATGCAGCAAACAGATTCAGATTCACTTTTACGCTATACTTCCAAACTCTAATGAAGTCTTTGTTAAGCCAGATCCACACCTGCAGTGCTACATCGCTCTCAGCCATACCTCAAAAACCAATCTTTCAAGTATGGCTGAGGTGATTTTGCAGTCAAATATAGGTTTTCAGGTAGCTTGGAGCAGCACAGAGTTCCCAGGCAAATCTGCTTGAACTTTTCCCTGACTTACGCTGACCAAGATTAAAAAATTTTCCTGACTTACCATGACAAAAACACTGGAAGAAAGAAAAGGAACCCCTGATTTTTTGGGCTTAAAATTCTGAAAAAAGGTGAAAATATCTATCTACACTGCTCAAAACAATTAGGGGAGCACATGGTTTTAACAAAATTACGCAAAGATGTATACCAATAAGTAACATAAAATGAATCATCCATAATTTAAAGCCTAGCAGGAAACGGAAAAAGAAAACTTCATATGCAAATCAAAGTTCATGACGTCAAAAACCAGAAAAAGGAGATAAGGGCAGAAATCGGGATGTTGCAGAAACGTCTGTTTTACTGCCGTAACTGTGAAATTCGATTGCGCAGTATTTTTTTTTTGAGACAAGGTGACTTGAGGATGTCTCAACAACGTGATTTACCGGAATCCATGGCATGGCGTGTTATAGGCAGACTGGAATCCGGGCAAACACAACGTAGTGTCGCGGACACTGTTGGAGTCGCCAGAAGTGTTGTTGCAAGGCTGTGGAATCGATTCCAAGAAACAGGAAATGTTAGACGTCGACCAGGGCAAGGTTGGCCACGCGCCACTACAACAACTGATGACCGGTATAAACGGTTAACAGCCCATCGAAACAGAACAGAGAATGCTACGCAGCTGCAAAGAAGGTTGCCGTTGGCAACAGGACGAAGGGTGTCCAGCCAAACAGTACGTAATCGGCTTCATGAAGGAAGGGCTCTATGCACGTAGGCCAATGGTCTGTATTCCGTTCACCCCACTCCACCGTGCGGCCTGAAGAAGATGGGCTGCTGAACATCGAGATTGGGAGCAACATGATTGGAGCCAAGTGCTGTTTACAGACGAGTCCCGATTCAGTCTGGAGTGTGACACCCGACGTGTTCTGGTATGGAGGGATAGGGGCACTCGAAATAACCCCGTATTCGTTCGTGAAAAGTCACAATACAGACGAGCTGGTTGGATGGTATCGGGTGGAATCAGCATAGGCAGACGTACGGACCTGCATATCATTCGGAATGGCACTTTGACGGCCCGAAGGTATGCAGACGAGATACTGCGACCTCATGTCATCCCTTACGCTGGAGCCATTGGAGATTCCTTTGTTTTCCAGGATGATAATGCCCGACCGCATAGAGCTCGTCTGGTGGAGAACATGCTTGAAGCTGAAACAATACAGCGTATGGAATGGCCAGCGTGCTCTCCTGACCTGTCCTGACGACGCATTGCTGCGCGACCGAGGCCGCCTGTTACTGTCCGAGACTTGCAGATTGCACTTCTTGAGGAGTGGAACAGTATTCCCCAAAGTCTGATCGATAACCTCATCACATCCATGGCAAACAGGTGTGCAGCAGTCTTAGCTGTTCGAGGAGACCACACGCCCTATTAAAACTCATGCATCATGTCTAAACAGTAATTTTCTTTATCGTTTACATGTAACCAAATTGTTGCCCTAAATCATCTTTTCATGTTTTTTCCGTATTTTCAAAGAATTAAAGCTTAATTCCAAATTTTTTTTACGTCTTTTTTCAGTATTGCGCATTGATACGCGTGTACTATCCATTGTATGCCAATACGTGGCTGTCTCGCACGGTTTTCTTCACTTTTTTGCTTGCTCCCCTAATTGTTTTGAGCAGTGTATAATACTATCGATGTATCAGAAACCTCTCCTAGTTTTTGGATCAAATTTTTGGCAAAAAAAGGGTTCTTTATACACGTTAAAAGATTCAAAATCGCAACCTTACGAATTTAAAATTTGTTTTTTGTACTTGTTCCCCCCCCCCGGCGCTTTTCCCTGACTTTTAGCAAATATTTTTACATTTTCCTTAACCACTTTTTCATTTCCCTGACTTTCCAGGTTGCAGGATATGGGCAGAGAATAAGAGGGGGGAGCAATTCCACCCCCTCTCTAGCATCAATGATGGAGCTGACTGATCTAATATATATGTATATGTTTGAATTGGCATCATCATCATGCTCCCCCCCCCCCCCCAGCCTTTCAAGTCTATCTCCACCTCTGTTGCTGAGGAATCCTGAACATAGCATTGCGTTGCGGGTGTAGCTGAACCGGCTTTAGCTGAAAATTTTTCGGCACCATGCCTCAAACAAAGAGCCGATTGTCAAAGAGACAATAAAGATTCAAAAGAAAGAATTGCCTTGCTCTGAAATATTCCTGTTCAACAAATATTTTATTCATTGAAATCAAACATTTCAATAAGAAATATAGACGACAAAATTAATTTCGAATCGCTCAACTGAAAAAATACAAATTTTTCTTCTATGGGGTCAAAATAAAAAACAAATTTAGCAACATTTTGATGAGGGGGGGATGTACAGATACTAAATAAAAGTCATGATGTCATAATGGAGGACGAAAACAAAATCAATGAGTAAAGTCACAGAAAAAAATAAAACTAATTTTCGAAATTGCAAGTCTTTACATTGAATTATTGAAATATACACCCATAAACCTAACATGTCGTGTCTTCAGCATCTCGTGTCACAACAACTTATTTCGGATAAAATACAAGTGTGCAGCAGCGTCACCCAGAGAAGAAGAATGCTGCCAACATTTTTTTTTTTTTAAGAAAGAGAGAAAAATCTCATTTTATGTGTACAATACAAATCTGAAACATGCACGCTGACACACATGCACTAACTAGGTTGTATCACACCCTGGCGACAAAAGAGAGGGAATGATGTTGAGCAAACAATGTGTGTGTGTGTGTGTGTGCATCTAAACAGTTTCACCACCATCATCTCACACGCTCTCTTCTCTAGTTCTCTCTTTCCAAAAGAAAAACGATAACAAATAAATAATCCGAACAACAAATATACAACACTTCATTTAAATATATATATATTGTACCAGCATCTAAACCTCAACTGTCGTCTAATTTCAGCAGTTGTTTTCTAAAATGTGAAATGCTGGTGAATATCTTCAACGTTGGTCCTAATTTCAGTTTCATTATATTGATCATGTCTTCTTGGTTCAGGAGCACAAACGCTTCCCCGTCAATCAACTGAAATGAGGTTCAAAAAAAGAAAATCCCATGAACGTGATATATCTCACCAAGAGATACATGCTCTTACAATAAGTTTTATGTACAGGGCAAACTCAGAAACAAGAAGTTTGAAAATCCATAAGGAAAAATGAATAAATTAAGATATTGCAACGTGCTATAGGCACATAATAAATTTAAAAATACACCTGGCATATGGAGGTCTCGGAAGCCAATCAGTGTAAGTCAATTTTTGGAAAATGACTTTCATATTGCACAAGTACCTCTTCATTGTTAAAACTTTTCGTTTTAGCAAAAGCATTCAAGTTGCTTTCATTCTAGTGCTTTATACTGGAACAGCAGATAGCACCACTTATACTGATCGCTAAGGCTCTTATTTTTATGACATTTTTGACATTTTCGAGCTGTTGGTCATATTTTAAGCAATCTCTATATATAAAATTGATTTTCTGTGTGTGTGTTCTCTATACAAATCTACAATTTTAGATCGAACATCATCAAATTTCATATATACAAAACAGGATCCAACTTGAAAGATAGGTTGCTTTAAAAGTTTGTCAAAGGTGGGCAAATGCCTGAAATGAGCAATAAAACTGTCGAGTAACAATGGCTCATGCACCCCTCCCCCAAGACAATAAAATATTTGTTAATATTTATGTAGCAATTAAAATATTGAAAGATATATTGAAAAAATTCAATTTTGGTATACGAATAGGACCCCCAAACATTTGTGGGTCCTGGGCATATGGCCCCGTTCGCCCATGCAAGATGAGCCCACAGTGGGTGGTTCCATGGAACCCAGCATCACAAATCTATTTTACTGTCCCGTATATTCAAGTATTACCATTATGCTAATCCTAAAGTAATAAGAGTTTAGTTCAGGCCACATTTCAGAGTTGCATGAGGGTACTTTTCTCCTGCCAGATAAATGGTTCTGCTGACAAAAAATATTAAAGAAACCCCCCCCCCCCCTGCTCTAAAAGTTTTATGTTAATCATATTTAACACTGGTTTTGGGACGCGAATATGTTAGGGTAAATGTGATAAATTGGTTATAATACATAACAATCGGTTATTATGCATACTTACCAATCACCTTGGTAAGTTTGATCAATTTATCATTTTCACTCGCAAATATGCATAATATCCAAGCATTGTTGGTAAATTTGATAAATACCTGAAATTTATATACATATATATAGCCTTTATCTGCAATTATGCATAATAGTGTAATTGGTGAATTTCATAAATATGAAAAAAATTCCAAATGAGTCTAATATATGTGATGAATATTATTGGACCCCGAGATGTAATGATAACATATTTTAGGATCATACCCTGATGTAATGATATAATACAGATATGAATTATCGTGTATAGAATATCATATAGTACAATTTATCATGTTTACCAATGGCATAAGGCTTGGGTATTATGCATTATCACTAGTAAAAGTGATAATTTTTTAGCACTTAGTAAATTTACCAACAATGCTTGGGTACTATGCATAATCACCGATAAAAAGTGATAAATTAGGGAAATTTATCAAACTTACAAAAATGCTTGCCAATTGTGCATAATAACCAGATTTATCACATCTACCACGTAACAAATATACTGAAAGTGTATGTCTAATCCCTCCATGAAATTCAAAGACGTTACTGGGAGATTTCAAGCTACTTTACCACACACCAACTGCAGTCATATATCACCATATGGCAATTTCCAACTAGTAGAGATGGGTAGAAAATGAAGGCGCTATTTATTGGTGGTTGTCCAAGGCTCGGTAGGTACAGAACTTGTTTCTGATGTTCTCAGACCAGATTTGTGAACCTTGATACGTGGACCTTGATGGTGACCTTCATAGTGGAAGACAAGCAGCTTACCACTGCACCACTTGGATGCTGGAGATTTCAAACTGCATCTCATGACATGAATTTGAACTTTGTAATCTTGAGATTATGATTTCAAAACATAGAAATAATTTAAATATCAACCTACCTGATCAACAAATACTTTAGACAAATCTTTGCTTTTCGTCAGATTGGCTACAAATTTGGCAACGTCATCCACTGTCCAGGTTTTCACTTCGCTGGCGTCAGTAACATCAATGTCTGGCAGAGACTTTGCGATCCTATCCCAGCTGTCTGGACATTCACTGGGATTGTTAACGAATGGAGAATCAAACACCGATTTGTGGATCTCAGACTCGGACACGGAATTGCTGCAGCTGCTACTGTTGGAACTGTTTAACTTGCTCTCTTCTTGCTTCTGCTCATCTGCTGCCTGCTGCGCCCTCAAAAGCACTGCATTAAAAATATAAATTAAAATTTTAAAAATAATTTTCATGTTGTACCTGCAAGATCAGATACAGGCTAATTGCAATATCACCCAAATCTAATTGAAACTGTGATAATGGAAAAAAGAAATGGTTGTTGAGAAATCGAAGATCAGACAGACACAACTGGTTAGTCTCATTTAAACTGGAAAAAAATTATGAAGCGTCAAAAAACATACCAAGAGCTTTTGGTGGTCGCCCTCGCATTCCTGTTCCAGGCACTTTCCTGAAAAATTAAGAAAACAAATTATTAATGCTATTTATTTCCAATTACAACTGATGAAAACAACTGAATGGGAAACGCTCAAATGTTTGAGGTAATAAAATTCAGGAGTGGAAAATGGAAATTTTATTTTTGTAGCAGGAAAAATTATTTTTGTAGCAGCATTTATCAGTTTTGTAGCACTTTAAAATTTTGGCAGTAAATAAAATACAAAGTTTTTATATACATATACACGGTAGTATACACAAGATTACTTTTTACTTCAAAAAAGTTTTATCTCAGCTCAGAAAAATGGGGTGTCCCCCCCACACCACAAGGTACAACACACAGGGATTTCCTTGTCTTGCACAGGTGAGAATTTTGTCTCAAGCCTTCCTGCTCCTTCACATGGTGCACAGGGGCTATTATATATATCTATACATATAAAATTGATTTTCTGTGTGTGTATGTATGTCTGTCTGTGTATGTATGTCCTCTATACAAATCTACAATTTTAGAGCGATCGTCACCAAATTTTACATATATACCAAATGGGACCCGACTTGAATGATAGGCTACTTTAAAATTTCGTCAGAGCAGGGCAAATGCCCCGAATCGGCAAAAAACTGTCGGGAAACAATGGTTTTTGAGCCTCAACATCACTTTCCAAACTTTTACTTTATATACTGTGGTTCCCTAGCAATGCGTTTAAGACTTGTAAAAACGGTTTGTCACTTCTTTAATCCTGTTAGCATAATGTATATGCATAATAGTCGTTTATGCCTTTATAATGGTTTGCCACATTTTCAATACTCTTAGTAATAAGGCTTTTTGGATAGGGGCCATTCAAGTATTACGTAAACAGAAGTCAGCAAAACACTGACCCCTCCCCCCTTGTCAGCAAAATTTTGTCAGCAGCTTAGAATATTTCATATTTTTAGAAAGGGGTGGTTGATGATGTAAGCAACCTTCAAACCCCCCCCCCCCGTGTCATCAAAAGTCAGCAAATCCGAAACACCCCCCCCCCCCCGATGCTGACATAATACTTGAATGACTCCATAGACGACATAATCATCATCAGCATTGATTTGAGGGTCAGGAAAAGGATGATCCTCATAGACATCAGTGTTAAAATTGTTGATTTTACTGTAAAAATGTGGAAATTCAGTGGGGTTTTCTGTCACATCAATAATTTAAAAAATTGTATAGAATTCTCAATTTTTGAAATATTGAGTTCGCTTAGAGATATGCAAAGACCAGGAGATTAAATATGAAGTAATTAGCCGGACCTACACTTGAGTTGGATATCCATACAATAACACCGATTTCAACTTTTTATTTATATCTTCTCAAGCATGAAAATTAATATCTGTATTGTCTTTTGATATTCAACTGCATAAACTCATGTAATTTAGGATATTTTAAAATTAATTATGGGCTCGTAAAAAGTACATCGAAAAAATTCCAAAGCTTTAATTAAGCATTTTTTGGAAGCTGAAACAGGAAGATGCATAACTTCAAGTTCAAGTGGGGGAACCAAAATACCTAGCGCCCCTTAAAAAAGGGGGAAAAATTCATTTCTATGTTTCTTTAAATCTGGATTTGTTTATTTCATGAGAGACGCAGGAAGTCGCCATATTGGTTAACTTAGACACGGTTTGCATGTCCCTCAAAGAAAGAGGGAGATATCACGTGATCCAAACAGCCTCATTGAAGAAAACCCGGGCAGTGCCGGGTATTATAGCTAGTTTTTTAATAAAGGGACCCGTGAAAAATTGACCCGGGTGTGCATAGAAGATAATGACCTAGGCAAACCACATTCCTAGATATGAAAGGCCCTATACCTGTCAGTACAACTGCTCTATCTCAAAGCAATGTAGTCTGAGTGGGATGACCATTAAAAAAAGGGGCAGGTCCAGGATGATTTATTTCATACACTTGTTAAATCATTCCTTATTTTATGATACAGACCAATGTTTCTCATAATATTCAGATCTGGGAAGGGGCGATTGCCGTCCTCTGGAACTGTGTCTATTTTGGAATCGGCTATAAACAGTAGATCCCAATACAATTACCCTGGTATGCAGAATATGATAATGATGTTACAAAAATGGTCACTGTAGCTGCGAGGGGCGCTAGCTTGTTACCTTATTATTTTCATTATCAGAGTTTACCACATACCCAAAGAAAAGTTTTGTGAATTTTTTTTTTACCTCTGCTTGTATGCCTAAATAAGCTTTGCTGGAATCTTACATCAAATACCTTTTAAACAAACCAACCACGACCATGGTCTAGACAAAGTAATTTTAATTAATGCGCAACTAGGAACCATTTTCCATTGAACACTAAACATACCAGTGAATGGCATAAAAGGAAATGGCATATCAAGAGAAAGAATAGTAGAAAATGAATAATAGAAAACTTGGAAGCAAAACAAGAGACTGAAAATCTGTTAAAGATGCTGGAAAATAAAATACACGTGGCAATCACAAATCAGTTAAAGATAAGGAGCTTTAGGCTACATTTGTAGCCCAAAAAAGAATGTAATATGGGTACAATTCTATTTCAAAGACATAGATTTGCAGGGAGGAAAGATGATGTCATGGAAAAGTCAGTGTTTATTGTGACATAACTTGAAAATTTCTTGAGGGAAAATTTTATTTTTGGTGCAAGATGGTGCCGAATTGAAGAATTTCGGCATTTTTATAGCAGAATGTAGCAAACGAGGTAAAATTGTCAAAATTGTAGCAGAATGTAACAGACATCTGAAATTGTAGCAGTTTGTAGCAATTGTAGCAGATTTTCCACTCCTGTAAAATTTATAAACTATAAGTTTTGATTGGATATGTTTCACACGAGACTTCCATTTAAAATTTCTATCCATAACAATATGTAGATATTTAATGGAGCTCGCTTGTTCTAATCGAGTACAGGTACATGAAAGATCATGAAGATGGTTTTTTTTTAATGAAAAATTATAGTATTATAATTAGTATCCAAATTAGTGAGGTTCGAGAAACTAATGTATTTTGTCTTTAGAATATTTATTGTTTTCAAGATCATTTGAACAAAATCAAATTCAGACTTGGTAAGCTAAAAAAATTTAAGCTAACAACTTTAATTAAAGAAATTTGAAAGTTGCTAATTATAGTCAAAAAATCGTCAAACATAAAAAATGCAGCCACTTATGGCAAAAAAAATTGTCAATGATAAGTGAAGTTGCCAAGTATTGCTAACATTGCTAAAAATCATGACTGGCAAGAAATAGAGCGCTACTACAAGTCCCGATGGATTAAAATGTAGTTCATGAAAAAAATTCATACATGTAACAAATATATATATGAGAGATGAATATATTTATATGACTATAATTTATTACGATGATTAGAATCATAATGTAATTCATATATGTTATGAAAATAATCTCAATCTTTTATTTCAGTAAAGAATAAAAATTCAATTTAAATTCGTTGAAGACATGAATAAATAGGACATAAAAAGTCAGGATGGTCAAAATTACAGAAATGTCCTATAAAATACAGGGCATATCACCGCCCTACATACACCAGTTTCTGGACCGCAATCAGTAGTGATATTGCAAATGTAGCCCGCAGACTGAAAAAGTTGTGCACTCCCTGCTGTTGTGACATGATCAGATCATTTTTCATTTTCTTAAATACTTTGGGGTAAAGAATAAGCTCTGGGAATGCCCTGATCGTTCAGTTAGATGCTAAGAGTCTCACCGTGTGAACTGAAAAGGCTCCCATCAGAGCTTTTTTTATTTATTTATTTATTTATTTACCATAACCCCAGAAGGCATGAAATGCACTTATACTGGAAGGAAAAAAATAATAATAATAGTCAGAACGGGAAGCACTTCGCATACGGAGTCCGGTCGAAATCCCCGCATCACACTTACGGTATGCCGTACATAACATATATGAAATTCTATTAGCTTTGCAGACTATGCCATGATAATGATCAGTGAAATCCAGAATGCGGCTCATTGCAATACCTAAATCCACGCATGTATCCAATTGCTGTAATGTTTCATTACCTAGTTGGTAATATTCAGGATTGGTGCATCTACCTAAATGCATTGATCCACTTTTTGATGATGAAATAGGTAGCTTATACTGACAATTCCACTGGAAAAGTTGTTGGCATGCAATTCTTAGGCCCCTAGTGTTTTCCACTGGAGAGAATAACTTCATGTCATCAGCGAATTGCAATAGAGAGATGGGTGACACAGCCTGAGTAATATCGTAAGTGTACAAAGTAAATAAGATCGGGCCTAACACCGATCCCTGGACAACTCCGCTTGGCACCTGACATTCTCTAGACATCACGCTGGCTAGCGAACCTGATGAACTCTGTCTGATAGCAGTTCTTGAATTATCCTCACAACTTTATCCGGAACCCCCATGCAAGCTAGCTTCTTCAGTAGTAGCAATCTGTCTACTTTATCAAATGTCTTTTGGAAATCGACATAAATTATGTCGGAAAATCTCTTGTCCAGAGTCTATAGCACTCTCCCATATATCATGACAAATTTTTTTTCACAAATCATTGACAAATCATTTTTTTTCAAATTGCATTTTGTCCTGAAAGGTATTTTGTTGAAATTTTTTTATGAAAATTTATCATTATAAAAATAAACCATTTATTTTGAATGAAATGGTTTTAAAGTTTTTTAAAAGAAAAACAAAGATGTAGTTGGAAAAGTTATTACGAGATGATATTCATCAGGCATTAATTCTGATGATGGTTGGCGTCGAAATTCATGTCACAATGCTTTGTATTAAATTAGCATAGCTGCCAATTTTGGAGAATGAGAATCAGGAAGATTTTCATGCAGATCCTAATGTTGTATGAAAACAAATGTAAAAGGGATTTTTGAAAAACAAAGTAGGGACTTTTCACGGATGAAAACAAAATTATAAGGATTTTTTCCTTTTTCAAAGAACTATGGTAATGTTGCCAATTAGTGCAAAGTCACCAATCACCACCAAACAGAGTTTGAAAATTACCCGTCATTTACTATACCTTAAATATAAAATCCTACCAACAAAAAAAATT
The DNA here is from genome assembly GCF_987345545.1 of Pholcus phalangioides. Lineage (NCBI taxonomy): Eukaryota > Metazoa > Arthropoda > Arachnida > Araneae > Pholcidae > Pholcus > Pholcus phalangioides. Next base: position 2,436,516 of record NW_028301595.1, on the reverse strand, counting down.
CTCGTTGGGCTATAAAAACGGGAAATGCAGACTTAAGGAGACATATGGTCATTAAATGTGCAAGTCATCTTGTCGATTCGACTGTTGAGAAGCCAAACTGATGCTGCTGCTTGGCAAATTTACTTTTACCTGCATGTACATTATGCTTGTGACATCATTTTGGGTAAGAAAAACAAAAGCAAGTCTTTCTCTGGGTTAATTCTTTGCATTTTTTTTCAATCACTGTGAAAATTCAGGAGATATTAGAATTTTTCAGGAGACTTGGCAGCTATTAGCATTTACAAACATTGATTAATCCATTCAAGTTTGTTAGTACAAAAAAACACCCATGAAATAAAATTTTTGTTAGCTGAACTAACACTTTCAGACCAAAATCCAAACCAAAGGACCCAAAAGCTAGTATATATTTACACTATAAGTTACGGTTACACTATATACAGTTACACTAGTCCCTTGTTATACAATGCAATCAGATATTTTGCGCCTTCCATTAGAACATGTATAAGGTCATTGGTTGTATCACATTGCTTTTGTCTCTCTCCTGACAATATTTGTGATATTAAGAGGGGAGGACATCATACTGAAAATAAGAAAATGAAGTATTGCTTACTTCCTTTTCCCTCTCCCGAAACTGCTTTTTGTTTTCAGATTATCCAAGCTCTTCTTCTCCTCTTTGACATTGTTCGTGACAGCAGCGACGTTATTTTTGGAAGATGTTGCTGACGATGTGGAAACTGGGCTGACTGGTGATGCTTCTTGCAATGCAGCCAATGGGCAACCAGAAACCCCATGATGAACAGAATACTTTCCTTTGATGTGGCCTGTACCGTTACAACCTGGTGTGGGGCATCGCCTGGAAGGGGAGAAGAAAGCATGTATATGAATAAGTCATTAAAAACAAATCCATCATATGCTCTTATATTAATATAAAGGAACTTCTATTTACGAGCATAATTCGTCCCGTGAATGGTCGTAATCCAAAACACTCATATTTACCAAATCAAACTTCCCCATAAGAAATAGTAGAAATTCAAATGATTCGGTCCATAGCCATCTCCTTCATGCCAACCATGATCAGAAATATAGTGAAGGTTGATTTATTTTAAATACAGTAGAATCTCGCTAATCTGGCACATATCAGACCAGGGTGTGCTGGATTACTGGAAGTTAGTAGAAAAAGCGCATTTGAACTTCTGCAAATAGACATGCAGTGACACATTTTCCCCTTCTTTGCTCAAAGAAAATCCACCTAAAAGTGTAAGATTACTGGACGGGCCAGATTACAGCGCAGTTGGATTACAGGGCTCCCACTAAAAAAATGAGAAAAAGTAGGAAAACGCAGGACTAAAAAGTAGGATGGGGGAGGGTAACCCCCTTAGACAACATAATCATAGCATAATGGGGAAAAATCCCTAAAAAAAATTTTTTTTCCAAAAAAAAATTTTATAATTAAAATTTTTTTTTTAATTTTGAATTAACTTTTTTTTCCCCTTGCACTATTTCAATCAAGCCAAAACAAAATGACAAATGACTTGATTAAAAACCAATTTTCGGCCAAAACAGTGCACTAGCAACCACAGATAATTCTTTGCTGTCTCTCCTCATATATATTACATTCGTTTTTGGAGTCTTCCAAAGTCTTCCTTGTCAACTCTCTTCGACAAGGCAAGGCAAATTTCGAAGACATACATTTTTTAAGAATGATGCACCTTCGAGACCACTTTCGAAAGCACAATGCAAAAAATGTGTAAATTACAAGATCCAACGTATATAAGGCAAGGTGAACCAGATAATTTTACTGCGTTACTCATCCACTTTCGAAAGCACAATGCAAAAAATGTGTAAATTACAAGATCCAACGTATATAAGGCAAGGTGAACCAAATAATTTTACTGCGTTACTCATCATTTTTTAAATTTTTCTGTTTTGTTCACATTTTACTGTTCAATGGCAGTGTAATCATTTTTGACAAATGAAGCACTTCCATTTCTAGCTCTTTGCTGAGCATTGTAAATATTGTTCATGTCTGTTTATGCCTTAAAAATACAGAAGACAACTGAATGCTATTGGGTAGCATCAGAATCACCAAACCTAGAATAGGCCTATGTATCCAACTGCTTTGAAATGCAAACTGTTGTTTCACCTATTTGCACCATAATTTTGAATGATGAAAGTTACTGTCCCGAGACCATGAAGTAATAAATACAAAATCATTTTTCCACCCAGACAGAAGTTTTTAATGACTACTATAGTTGTTGAACCCTCAAACTAAGCAAATGAAAAATTAATCAATCAAATGGTCCACATACCCCCCCCCCTCTAAATTACCTTAAAAATGATACAATTTCTGCTTTGGCAGAATCATTAATTGCATTCTCCAACATTTGTAATATTTGGAAATATATCAATAATTTCCTCCTCAATTAAAATCAATTACACAAATTTTGTCGATAGGATTTGGTAAAAAAGTAGGAAAAGTAGGACAAAAACTAGAAAGTAGGACAAAACCAAGAAAGTAGGACATTTTACCAAAAAGTAGGAAAAGTAGGACGAGTGGGAGCCCTGGGATTATCAAGAGTCTACTGTGATTGTGAGGTGGCTTCATTCGGATGGGATCCATCTAAATAAGAGGGGGGGTCTGGGAGGTTTAAGATAGTCTTAGATCATGTTTTTTACTCAGAGACCACGTAGTCAGGAATGCGGGTTAGTTAATGATAATCACAACAGTACTGACAGGAATTACCCACCTCTGACTTGGATGGCTTCTCGATTGACACTAAATCACCGGGCAAATTAAAATGTGTGTTAATAAATGCCAGGAGCTTGGGTAATGAGAAAGATTTTTTAGAAACTATGATAGTTGTGGAAGGCCTGGATCTTATAGCCATTACAGAATCTTGGGCAAACGATGGGGATGAATCTTTCTTACACATCTCGGGATACGATACTTTTTTGAGAAATAGGTCTGATTGGAAAGGGGTTGGAGTGTTGATATACGTGAAATCCTGTTTGAAGGCTAGAGATTGTAACGTGCAGAGAAGTGATATTGAAACTATATGGGTTGAGCTTGAGAACAAAAGACGTCATAAACTTATTGTTGGGGTTTGTTACAATCCACCGAATAGAGATCAAAACTACATCGCCAAATTGCATGATGAAATTTCCTACATGTGTAAGTGTAAGAGGGTTCTCATACTCGGGGATTTCAATTATCCAGGTATTGATTGGGAGAACCTTTCATCTAGAGATCAGTATGAAAGAGACTTTCTTAAGTTAGTGCTCGAAAATTTTTTGTATCAGCATGTATCAGAAGCCACTAGGAGTACTACTATTTTGGATTTACTTCTCACTAGTTCTGAGGATCTAGTTGAACATTTTTCGGTGGGGGAAGAGTTTTCTTCCAGTGATCATCGTATTGTCAGATTTCACTGTAACTTTTCCTCGGGTAAGGTTAATAACAAAAGACTGGTTCCTTGTTTTCGGAGAACTAACTTTGATGTTTTGAGAGGAAGGTTAGCGGAAGTTTTCAAAGACCGGTTGGAATCAGTAGGGGTGGTAAGTCAATGGGAAGAATTTAGTATGAAGCTGTCCTCTGTTCTGCACGACGTCATACCCTTTGTTCGAAAAAAGCATGTTTGTACATCGCACCCTCTGTGGTTCACGAATAGCGTGCGGAACCTTTATCTTGAAAAGAAAAGAGCATTCAGAGAGTATAAAAGTGGACGAGGTGACCTATCATTGTTTACTGATAAAAGAAGACTGTTGAAGAAAGTGATAAGGGATAGTAAAAAGGAAGTTGAATCTAGGTTGGCAGATAACATTGGCTCTGACCCAAAATCATTTTGGGTCAATAATGGATGTAAAGGGACAGTTGGCCCCCTCTCGATAGGAGGCTCTAGGTTAGAGAGCAATTGTGGCATGTGTAATGCTTTCAATGACTTTTTCGCGTCGGTTTTTAATGGAGATAATTATATTAGATATACGGGTGTTGCATGGGGTAATAAAACCCTCAATGATATTCAAGTATAAGACGTGGAGGTCCTAAATCTTCTAAGAAATGTATGTGCAAGCAAAGCACTAGGACCAGATGATATCTATCCCAGGGTCCTCAGGGAATGTGCTAATGAATTGTTGGGTCCAGTCGCACAGACATACAGGAGTAGTGTTGCTGAGGGGATCGTCCCAAGGGATTGGAAACTTACTAATGTTGTTCCGATATTTAAGAAGGGTAGTAGAGAAGCTGTGTCCAATTATCGTCCAGTGAGTTTGATGAGCTCCCTCTCGAGAATTTTGGAAATTATCATCAAAAGGCAGTTTGTGAAGTGGATAGACGAGAATAAAGTATTGTCAGATAATCAGCATGGGTTCAGGAAGGGGAAGTCATGTGTAACTAACCTCCTTTGCTTCTATGATCATGTGACTAAGGCTTTGGGTAAGAGCAAAAATGTAGATGTTGTTTACCTTGATTTACAGAAGGCATTCGATCAGGTCCAACATGGTAAACTCTTGAAGCGTTTACACGAGATTGGAATTGGGGACAACTTGCTGAATTGGATAGAATCGTGGTTAAGAGATAGGTCGCAACAAGTTATGGTGAACAGGGAATTCTCTGGTTGGACAGACGTCACAAGTGGAGTTCCTCAAGGAAGAGTTCTTGGCCCCCATACTTTTTTCACTTTTTATAGATAAACTCGATCAAGGTATTGATGGGATTACTAGCAAATTCGCAGATGATGTGAAGTTAATGGGGGTAATCGGGAATCAAAGCAATAGGGAGTCGCTCCAGACCAGTCTAAACAGGATTGCATCATGGGCAAATGAATGGAGCATGACGTTTAGCATGACCATAAGTGCATGGTCACTCATTTTGGTTCGAACAACCCACGGTTCTCTTACGAGTTGAATGGTGTCACTATCCCGGATGCAACTAGGGTCACCGATTTGGGAATTCTCATTGATGAGCGGCTTAGGTTTTCTGAACATTGTTCAGCGGTGGTCAAAAAAACGAATAGAATGCTTGGTCTCATTTTCAAAAAAGTCTCTTCACGTTCTCCTAAAGTCATTCTTCCGCTTTTTCGAGGCTTAGTTCGTCCTGGACTGGAGTATGCTGTAAGGTTTTGGAGACCATACCTACAGAGGGACATAGACTTGGTTGAAGGGGTGCAGAGAAGAGCTACTCATGTCCTTATTGGCACACAGAGCTTGAGTTATGAAGAGAGATTTATTTCATTTTTTGAATATGTTTACATTGGATGAACGCAGGTGTCGAGGAGATATGATCGAAGTGTTCAAAATTTTCAATGGGATGGATAGGATGAACCATGAACTTTTAGTACACCGCCAATCAACTGCTTTTACAAGGGGACACCAGTATCGATTGGTGAGGGACAATGCAAGGTTATGGTGTTGCAGGGAATTTTTCTCTAATAGGGTTGTTAATAAATGGAATAGCTTACCCCCGGAGGTAGTAAATAGTAACACAATTGACACGTTTAAAAAGAAATACGATAAACATGTTGGGGTAAATCGAGAAGCTATCCATTCTTAGAATAAGACAACCATAAGTATTCTTTATGGGCATTGTATAATATTTTATCATGTGTATATATTGTTTATAATTTTTGTTAATTGCATTTTTAATTGGGTTGCTGTATTTTTGAAATATATGACATCCATATTTTCATGGGCATCTTTTTATCAGCCACCTCGTTGGGCATTTTGTCTGTTGTGGCGTTGTATTTGTATGTACCTGTCACCTGTCAGAGTCGTATCTCGACGTATCAGGGGTCCCATATCACGCCAACTGCACACGCCCCATACCATCACAGAGCCTACACCAGCTTGAACATTCCCCTGTTGACATGTAGGGTCCATGGATTCATAAGGTTGTCTCCATACCCGTACACGTCCATCAGCTCGAAGCAATTGGAACCGAGACGCATCAGACCTGGGTTGCTATATTTTTGAAATATATGACATCCATATTTTTATGGGCATCTTTTTCTCAGTCACCTCGTTGGGCATTTTGCCTGTTGTGGCATTGTATTTGTATTTGTATTTTTACTTATTTTATGTTCGAGGCTCAAGTATTTCTGGAACGATACAGAAGAGCAAGCGGGGTGTGTGTCAATTCGTAATCCCCACTTGCATTAACACACAAGAAGGTTAGACAGTTATGGTGTTAGTGCCACTCCTATAGTCAGTGGCATCTTAATGAGTGGGCTCCAATTCAAACAAGGGCCCTTAAACTATTAAAGGGCTTCATAAATACACATACACTATGTTTCCAAAAGTCTGTGTCCTTTTTTGGCGTTATGACATTTGCTCAAATTTATAGAAAAATACTGGATGAATCGTTCTGAAATTTCAGTCATATATACCCTATATTGGTACTCAGCATTCCTGGTGAAACTTTAGTCATGAGTGCATTTAGGGGACAGACAAAAAAATTAAATAAGAAAGAAAAATTTTTGATCAACCATAATCAGAAGAAGCTGCAAATGAAAGCTGCAATTTTAAAAATTCTTGCACTAACTTTGTGCAATCTTTCTGTGCATTTCTGTGAGAATAGCACGTAAATATTTTCTATAAAAATTCTAATTTTAATTTCATGATTTTCATTTATAACATGCCTAGTTTTCAACTAATTTTTATGACATTTACAGAAAGCATGACACTATACACGAGACATGCTGTATAGAAATTCAAAATGTGACAAATTATTCTTCAATGAGGTATAAGAATTTTTATTAAATGATTACTAATTTTTCGCGCACAAGAAATATAAATTTTATTTTCATAATTTGATTGCCAGATATATAGTGCAACTTATATGAAAATTCCAGCTGAGTGTTGTGAAAATTCAGAAAGATTCTGATATACGCTATATTGTGAGAGCTGTAATTTCAAAACTTGCTGAAAGTCACTGAATAATAATGGATTATTCACAAATTGTTTACTGATTATCTTATTATATTGCTCGAAGTTGGTAAAATATATTTTTTAAAGTTGCAAGTCATTTGCAGATTTTTCTCATACAGGGTTGATCAAAAAAAATTTTTCTTTTACTTAATTTTTTTGTTGGTTCCCTAAATGCACTCATGACTAAATTTTCACTGGAAATGAATACCAATATAAGGTATATATGGCTGAAATTTAGGAACAATTCACCCAGTATTTTTTTAGAAATTCACAAAAATGTCTAAACTCTAAAAAGACACAGACTTTTGGAAACACAGTGTATGCATACTATAAGTATGAGAGCTTCAAAAAAAGCTTGAGCCCAGTCCCTTAATTCATTGAGACAGCTTTGCTTGCCATGAGAGAAAGGCAACTGTCAGCTTAATTGTTATCACATGGCACTCACTTGCAAGGCAAATACGCAATGTTTTAGCGTTCATCTAGAAGTGTTTAGTACACTTACTACTACTCATATTGAGAGAAATATTTTGTTTATCAGGTGAAAATATGTTCAAAAAATCGAAAATTTTTTGCTTGTCTTACAAAACGCTAGTAAACCGAGTTATACACTTATCAACCAAATTTTTACTTTACACTTCAAAAACAAATCTTTCATAGAAAAAATTGCAACTATTTGATTCAAATGTGAGTTATTATAACCATAAATCAATGTTAGATGAAGAATGGTAATCAACAAGATTTTTATTTTTGAATTTTGTCAGTATTTTTCACACTGCAATTTTCATGAAAAATAATGTGTCAGTGTCTAGGATAATCAAAGACAATCTCATCATGGTTAGCATGAAATGTACTCATCATTATGCATCAAGGCTCAGCAAATTACTGTATTTACTTGAATATAATGCATATTTTCCCCCTTCCCTTAAAAAAATCAAACCGCTATGTCTAGATACATTTTAAGATTAGCTGCATTTTAAAAATTTATTTGACAGCCAAGAAAGATTGGCAAGGAATTAGACATTTTTCTGGATATTATGTCGAGGTGAACTCAGAAAGAAGTCACGTGGTCTCCACTGGGACTTAAACCCAGGTCTTCTTGGAAACTAGGCAAGCACATTACCATACACACCACTAGAGAGATGACCCTGTCTTCTTTATTGGCATTAGATATCAATAAGTATGATATTTTTGAAATCTAAAGGTCTGTTTGAAGAAATTGATAATGTAATTAACTTCCCTTTCCAATCAAGGCTAGTTATAGCAAACCTTATTGTTCTGTCGAAAATGGAAGTTATATCGGGTGGTTGTTATGTAAAAATAAAAATTTATAGGATAGTCATTATATTAAAACATTTGCGACTTATAGTGTCAGACATTATAACGGAATGGTTTTTATAATCAGCATCAACTGTACTGCTTTCTACACTACTTATTTTGGATTCAATCGCTAGATATGTATCATAACTTGAAATCTTACCTGAGACCTTCAGTAGCACTGCCCTGCTGTTCGGGTTTAGTAGCTGCTTTGCTGATCTCAATCAAGACATCTTTAGTAATGATTACTCTATCCTGGAAGTTTGTGTCATATTTGTTGATATTCATTTGGGAATATGGACAACCGAATGCACTATAAAACATATTTAGAGGCAATTAGGGGAAAAAACCAAATTTCAATCAAAACTTAATAATAAATTACATTTATTTTAAAGCAAGACAAAGAATATGGATTCTTTGATATTTAAATAAATATGGACAGAAACAAAAAATACTTGAATGTAAAAAAATATTAATGAACTAGAATTTTTTGACACAGATTATCATTGAAAAATAAATTATCATTAATGAAAATATTATTGCATTTCAGCTTGAATTAAAATTAGTAACCATACCTATGGTGAGTAGTATGCCTTGGGCCTTTCATGTGACCGAGGCCTGGACATCCAGGTGTTGGACAACCATTCTGGCCTGAAGTAGGAACCTTGGAATCTGAATATATTAAAAATATCATTCAGTTTTGAAGAATTTCCTTACATAATTTAAAAAAATCTAAATAAATTTTGCAGCAAAAAACTGCTAGCTTAATGAACAAATTAATGAAAACTAATAAAAACATTTTATTAGTTTAAGTACACAAAGTACGATGGCTAGAGTGTTTCGCTTGCCATATTTCAACAACTTTCCAGGATCTCTCAGTTCAAAAAATATATATATTGATCACCAACTCAAGTGTATCATGAGAAGGAGCTTGGCGGCTTTCTTTGGTTCATATTTTCTCTGAAAAAAAAAATCTTCAAACACCTCCCATTCTCCCCTCCCCCCACTCGGTTCCCTATTCTATAGCGTTGCGCTTTTAAAAAAAAAAGTTTTATCTTCAAAACAGATTTTTTTTCCCACTCATCAGGAGAAATGGCTTGCTTTCCATTCTATTCCACAATAGGGATACTCTAGTTTGCTGCGTTGACATTTTTCTTTTTCCATCTTTAACATTTTTAAAGTTTAACACTAGAACTACTGGAATTTCCATGCTCCTAGAACTACCGGAACTGTGTCTTCTGTTTATGACTATGTTGATGTGTGAATACCTTCGTGTCCTATTTCCCACAGGACCATCTTTAGAGCATCATGGGTCTCCAAACCAAGTAATTTTTCTGAGGCCCTACCTGACAAATTGTCTAAAATTTCCACCGGTTCTCGTTTTTGCGAGGCCCCCCTGTTCTCTTGAGGGATGGGCCCACGTGTTAAAACGGCACTGATTTCCCACCAAGTATTTGTAAGACAGAAAATAGATAATGCAAATGTATTCTACTGCCTTTTAGAAATTAACCCATCTTCTTCTGAAACACCCCGTATATTTGCTTGCACCTGAAATGTAACAAAACATGAATGATTCTATACCCTAGTTTTAAAAGAGAAAATCAGTACTTTTATTTCCTAAAAAATGTTTTGTAATATGTTTGAAATCAGGTTAAGCAATGAAATTTTCACTGTGATCAAATGACACCGCTCGGTAGTTCTAGGTAGAAGTTATAGAAAATCAATGCAATGAAATTTTTTTTTTTGTGCCTCAAGACTCCTTTTGACAAATTAAGAAAAGTCATGAAGTGAAAGTGCCAAATTTTTAAAAATAAAGACATAGTGGCGGATCAAAGTTCAGAAAGTTACCATTCTGACCACTTGACGCAGTTCTAGTGTTAAAAGATATTTAAAAGAAAGAGTAGCCGATCATTTTATTCATCTTGCCAGGAAATTATGCAAAATTTCATGGGGATCGGTCAAAAATTGTAGATTTGTATCAGCAAAACAAAAGCACACTGATGAAGAATGACTTTGATAAGCGTGGGTAACACACACACTTACTGATAGGACCCTCCAACGGATGGCCTGTTTTTGAGCACCAGTTGATGGGATGGATGTCTGGACAGTCGTCATCCACCCAGTAATCGTAAGCATTTGACCAGCCATCAAAATGAATCAGGAGAGTGTGATCTGTTCTATCTGCGATTGTGGCAACACGGACAAACAACGGGTTCCTCTTATCCACCGCTTCGATCTTCATGCCAGCCTTAAAGTTGTTGCTGGAGCAAGGCCTAAAGCACCTAGTGGGCACAGCCACTGTTTTCGTCTCAGCTAAATATTTCTGCCAGCAGAAATTGTCCCCTTTGTATTCTGAAAGCAAAACATATCGAATGATCATCAAACATATATACAGACAAACCATATTATAAAATCACTATTGTATAATAATTTTATGAACTCTTTGCAGAAGTCTTTTATTTTTTACTAGCTAAAATTCTACCATTTCATGGCATCACAAAACTTTTCACGCTGGTGGAGAATTTTTCAAAAGCATTTGCTGTTTTGATCCTCTATTTCAATAAAAAGACTTTCACTAGCTACTCAGTCTGTTTTTTTACATAAAAATGTGTTATCTACAGAGTATTCCTAAATGAATCAAATGAAAGATATTTAGCAATCATTTCCTTTGAAATTAGCCTTGCAAGACAAATGGGTGTCAGCACCCTCTATTGGTTGCTTTGTTGATATCTTTTTCACTGTGAAGCCCCAAAGCAGAATATTTTTCATTGTTCCGCAACAACCCCTCAGCTAACTTGAAATTTTCTGCAGTAAAAATTCCATAACAATGTTTTCTAAATTTAGCCTTAAAATTGTTCTAGATTGTTCTGCAGTAGCATTAATTGTTCTGTGATGTACGTCTCAGATTTTGGCATGTACTACTTTGGGGCTGTGAAGAATAATCCTCCATCATGAAAATGCTTCCAATATCAACTTCTGTACCAGAATTCATTCTTCTTCTTTTTTAAATTTTGATTATTGACATGCATGGGGGCCATTCAAGTATTACGTAAGTACCCATGGTGGGACAGTAGGGGGGAGTGCATTTGCTAACTTTTGATGGCAAGACAGGAGGAGAGGTTTGAATGAGGATGATGTGAGCAATATAAGCAATAGGATATGAAAATATAAAATTGGGAAATGATCTATCATTTCCAAAAGTATATATGTATGTAAATTTAGAGAAGGCCATATCCTTCTGGTACTTGCAATTAGGTGGAGTGGCAATCTTGAGGAGACTGCAAATTTTAGGAGGGGGGGTTACTTTCGAGTTTTTCTTTGGGGGAACCACACTGGTGGATCAAAGGTTTCTTCCAGAGAAGTTTCAAGTTATTAGCTTTCAAAAAAGCATTTTACATTAACAAAAATTGATTAAAGTTTTGAGGGTGCTGGACGGGAAAGAACATTTTTATGACCTTGCATACTCCTCTGGGGGTCAGCTGGAGATTGGTACTAGTCTAGGAGGCTTTGGCCCAGCTTACTTAATTTTTCTGATGGGGAGGGGGTCAGTGCTTTGCTTACTTTTACTGACAGCGAGGGAGGGGGAGTCAAAATGACCTAATTATACTTACATAATACATGAATGGCTTCCACAGCCTTCTGAAGGGGGTCCAAGCTTTTGACATAGCTGCTACCCAGAGGCGGATTTAACGGTTGTCACACCGGGCCGTGCCTGAGGCCCTGACTTCTAAAGGATGCTGAAAAACTCAAACTGGACACTTTCTTAAAATTTAAGGGGCTCGATATTTTCTTTTGCGCCCAGGCCTCAACCAACTTCCACTGCTGCTACCCCAGATTTTACAAAATCTGCACCTTCCTAAGCTCTTAAAGTTTTCCCACACCTTCCCCGCTTCTTGTTTTAGCATTAGTTCACATTCAGTTGGCCATAGCAAATAAAAACCATTGATTCCTTCTCCATGGAATTGATTTTTTGTATCTCAATATATAAACAAATCAGAAAATTTCACAGATAAAGGAAACACCACCGCTAACTAAGCACTCGTTGCATCTTTCAATCTTCTGTTGGAGTGTGTTTTGATAGCCAGTGTTTTTTGTCTATTCCATATATGACCATTTTAGTTTAAATTTTTCCATCCTTCGAAACTGAAACCCTTAGTTTTTCAAAACAGTACTTAATGATTGAATTTTTAGTAATGTTCAGTCTATCATTGTAAATTATTTTCATATTCGCTGTGACATTGTTCCACAGCCATCTTAAGAGTGTCATGGGCCCCCAGGAAAAGTGATTTATCAAAGGTCCTACCAGGTAAATTTACATATTTACCCTCAACAATTTCCAAATTTCATTTTTGTGAGCCTCCCCTCCCCCCACTCTCTCTTGAAGCCACTAGGCCATGCCTGCGTAAGCCCATTCATTTAGACAGCACTGTGTTATTGTTTCTGGTCACATGCATCTTATGGCAAAGGTAGCTGTGTTTGTGTTTTTTCATGATCAGACAGTCCAGTATACCATCAGTCAAAAAGAATATCCCATAAAGCAAAAAGAGTAAAACAAAATACCTTTTGGTGGTGTAAGCTCATGGCCGTTTTCTTTGCACCAGTTGATAGGATGTATGGACGGGGAATGAGGATAAGCCCAATAGTCATAGATGTCTTCCCAGCCATCAAAATGTATCAGGAAACGATTATCCATCACGTCTGTAACAGTGGCCACACATACAAGAGACGTGTTCTTCTTATCTACTGCTTCAAGTTTCATTCCAAGACGAAACCCATGACTAGGATTTGGCTGAAATACAGTTTAATTTCTCTTAATACTTCAGTTTTAAATAAGAGCAACAATCATTACAATTGAAACCTCAAATTATTAAGTAATGCAACATTCTCTGACCATTAATTATTTTAATTATGTGAATTCATTTCAAATACATTTGATCATTTAAGCAGATACAGACTCCTTGAACAGGAGGGGGGGGGGGGAATGACCTCCTCCACTCATGCTTATAATACAACTTTTTCACTGAACAGGAAGGGGCGATAGACATCCCCCCCCCCCTGTATCAAATGCATCTGATATGCCATTCAGAGGGATGAGATCCATATCTTCAAAAAATCAGCTGCAATATAAATAGTTTTTTGGAATTATGATCAGCTTGATAAAATGAATTTTCAGAGGTGTTCAAAATTAAAACATTGCGATCTGAGTCTGTCACTATGACCATTCAACTACCACAGCTGCCAGCAGTAACATCATTTATAACTCTCCTTCATGTATAAATACTAGGGCTGGTCCAATTGATCGGGTCGGTTAATCAATCATTTGTTAATTGCAGTTAAAAATTTTAGTTGAGTTAATCGGCTCAATCTAAATTTTATTAAAATTTTTATTAACAGGTTAAAATTTTACCTGATTTATTGGACTGAACTGATTAAGTGTCTTCAATTATGTTCCTATACATAACATTTCAGATAAGTGACCGTATTTAAAAATATTTGAATCAATGTTTTGATCAAATTTTTCAACATGAGAAGGAAACCCAAGTTGATTCAATATAAACATGTAATGATTTCTAAAATTACTGATTTAAAAAAAACGACAAGATCAAAGTTATGAAATTCAAGGAAATGACAAGCATGTTCAGCATATCGTTCCCCCCTTATGCCAGAGACATAAATGTGAAAATTTTCACTTTTGGGTTTATCAGCTGGTTGGATTGGTTATTTTGCTAAGTTTTTCCAAAAACGCGCAAATGAAACACATCCCCTATTGAAACACATTTTACAAAACATTTTAGAACAACTTCCATAGAATAACATGGGGAGAGTAAACATTCAAAAGTCATTTTTGGAGTTCTAGAAATTCGCACATTCATGTGTCTGGCGAAGGGGGACAATATTAAATAGCTTCAAGCAGGCAGCCTTTATTTGTTAATCTATTTCTATATTTATTTACATCCATTCAGTGGATAGATGCGCCAAATGAACACAACATATTTTCATAGCATGAACTGGTATTATATAGTTACCAATACTATTTGCTATGAATGAATAACATTTGAAAATATTCTATTAAAATTTCATTAATCAGTAAAAAATTTTAATCAATTCCAAGCCCCAATAAATGTTTTTTCTGATAGTGACATGATTGTGAAACAAGGCACTTTATATTCAAATGATATGGCCACTAATTTATTTTAGCAGTTTCAAGTGAATCAACTTATATTATTATTATTTTGAGAAGTTCTCTTGTCTTGGATTATTCTGCTCAAAAATTAAATAAGCTTTAAAAACTCCTTCTAGTCAAAACTAAACAGAGATTTGAAAAACAAAAAAATCAGTAAGAAAAATTTATCAGGTAATTTTTTGCATCCTGGACATTAACCCATTGATGCCCGTTGGTAAAAAAAATTTGCCATTTGACATTTTAATTTTTTCCTTCCCAATAAATGGTGGGAGTGGTTTCACTCAGTATTGTTTTTTAATTTTAAAAAATCAAGGTCATCTTTAATGGGTTAATTGCTTTATTTTTGATATAATTCTATTACTAAACTTGGTTTTTAAAAACTGATACATTTATGCTCATTAATGTCTATAATTAAGTAATCAATGTCAATTTTTAATCTATGGAGTCAAAATCCCTAAGAATAAAAACAGTTCAATGTAAGGATGGATAATCATGACTAGGATTTATATCCAAGAAACTGCTCTCAAAAAAATCTAAGAAGTCACTAATTCATTTATTCCCTATTAAAGCTTAAAATATGCCAAAAGAAACAGAAAATGTGCTCTAAACAAACAGAAAATATGCCCTAAAGTAATTAAAAGTTGCTGTTATAGAGCAAAAAAAAAACTTAAAGTTTTCCTAAAATAATGTGCAAATGAGGTTTGTTAACACAATTGATACTAGTTTAAAAAAATTATTTGTTGTTTCCACTGAAATTCTTTTTTTCTCACCACATGAATATCAGAGGTCAGATCAGTATGTAATATAGGTGAAGTCAATGAGAAGTGGGGAGGACACACACCCTCTCTACCGGCTATGGCTTTGTTCGAGAATAGCAAAAAATGTTAAAACACTGAGGCCTTGTTATCTGCGTGACCTGGACAGAATCGATTATGTGTGAATCAATTTATAGCCACACTATTATTAAGGGGTAAAAGACAGAGCTATATAATACTAAATGATATACTATATACTACATAGCCCTGGTAAAAAGACAGTGAGACCTTGAGAGACCACCAGGCAACCTTTAAAACGTGACTGATATATGCCGCGGATCTACTCCCAAACATTCAATTGCAGCTTGAAGAAAGGTAAGAAGGAATCTGTAATATCACTTGGATGAATATAAAGATGTCTTGAATATCAAGACAATCCACCTTTGTTTTCTATCTAAATTTTTTGTCTTTCAGTAATGAGACGAATAGGAAAAGAATACTTTTCATTGAAAATGTTGAAATATGCAAAATAATGCTTGAAAAATATGAAAAAATGCTGAATCACATAAAAATAGTGAAATGTGCAAAATCATAAAAAAAATATGCAAAGTCACAGAAATACTAGCCCGAAGGATGATAGTATAAAGTAATGATGAATAATTATTTTGCCCACAGTGATTGCAATGAAATTGAAACAATCTTTATATGCACTTACCTTTGAGTCATTAATAGTAAATATAGTTTTTGGAGCTGGTTTAAATTTTTTCGACACAGATATGTATGATTCCCAGTTGAACTCTTCCGGAGTAAAACCTAAAAATATTAAAATAAATAGTTTAGCAGATAAATTTGAACTAAAAAAAATAACAATAATAGTTAGTAAAACTTCAAAGACAATAATAACCACCACACAATCTACTTTTAAAAAATTTGGAAAGCAGATATCTACCTTTCGGTGGCTGAAGCTTATGACCAGTTTTTTCACACCATCCAACTGGATAAATATCAGGAGAATCTGCATTCACCCAGAAGTCATATCTTTCAGAATATCCATCAAAATGCAAACGGATCCTATGGCCCCTGGTTTCAGCAACTGTCAGAACACAAAATAAGGAAGGATGCTTGGGATCTATGCCTTCTAGTTTCATACCGACCTCAAAACCATTCCTGCCTGTTGAAATGACCTGCCCCTAAGATTCCAGATACAAAATAGAATCATTTAAAAAAATATGTAAAGAACAAGAATAGAATTTTAATTGGAGTATAAATCAATAAAATCACTGAACATAATATAAACATTTATTATTGTGAAAAACCCAATAAGATTACAGAATAACTCACTCTGACAAGGAAAAAAAGGATATTCTAAAACAAGAAGGAACATTCAACTTACATATTGGAACAATTTGGCCGGAGCCGCAATCGCTTTCTCTTTCTTCAGGTACTCATCCCAATTGAACTGTGTAGATGTTGAGGGATCAGCAGTCGTTTCTTTTTTTATCTCTTTTGTCTCGCTTTCTAATTTGATATCAATTTTTGGCTCTTTGGCAACGACTTCCTGCAATATCACCAATTCATGTCAAATCAGTGAAATAAATGAGAAAATAAAAATACGCATAATGGAAATGCCTTTCAATGCATGGGCTCATGTGGGCACTACCTGGGATGAAAACTGAAAGTTCATTAAGAGAGAATTCACCCGACTAACCACACATTATACAATCAACCAACACGTTCCTGACAATTTTTTTTCTTTGTTTGAGGTGAGGCAATATGCCTCAATGAATGTATTTTTATCAATGTACGAATTTGTGTGCACTGAAACATTTCATCATGCATGGTGAAAATGCTTCTGTGCACCAAAAATATCTAAATCCACCATACATAGCACAGCAACAAAAAAAAGGTTCACAATTATTACAATAAAAATTGGAGGGAACGTTGCAATAGACACCACGTACATACAATGAATTTCTCTCACTAATCTAGGTACAAATTCATGCCCATGTATGTTTATATTCACCTCTTCGTCAGAATTCACAGACTTCCGTCTCTTCTTTTTCCTCAAATCCTTTGTCGCACCTCGTTTCAACCAGGAATTCCGCCTAAAAAATTAATATTGAAATATCAAAATGACAAATCTTTTTCTTTGGCTCTCATTCATGAATTTCTCTGATTTGATAAACAATATTATTGAAATATGTGAGATGCAACTAGTTTACAGATAAACAGCATTATGAATATAAAGACTCCATCTTAATAAATACAAATACAAGGCCACAACAGACAAAATGCCCAATGAAGCGGCTGTGAAAAAAGATACCCATAACAAATATGGATGCCATATATTTCCAAAAAACAGCAACCCAATTAAAAATGCAATTACAAAAACTATAAACAATTTATACACATAATAAAATATAATACAATTCCCACATAAAAAATATTTATGGTTGCCAAATTCTGATGTTAAATATTTTTAAACTATTTTTTGAAAGCAATCATATGATTTTGCCATTCAACAGATTCTACACTTAAACAAAATTTTTTCAGAGCTAGTTTCCACACTAAATAAAATTGACTAACAATGCCCAGCTGATAGTCAGTGTACAAGCATTACAAAGAAACAAACTTTGCATTAGGTTCACAATACGTGCACGCACATTCCAACATTAATTTAATAACTCAAACTTAAATTTTCTTTGAGATAGAGCTGATGCATGAGAGCATACCTCTAATCACTATGCTGATGACAGATGCTACATAAAATCGAGCAAATTAAATGAAAGCTAAATATGCCCATGTTTAACTGATGACTTCTACGAAGAATATTAAATTTTCTAACGTCTAATGACTTCCTTGATTCTGGATTTGTATTTTGGGCAAGCGAGACCCATAACAGCTCCTATCCTCCCTTCCTTCATCATTAAACCAATTAAGCACAGTAGTGAATTAAAACTATAGCTGTTACAAGGAAACTAATAACTTATTCAGGGTTCTAAGCTTGCTAAATAAAGTTGCTGCTCGATTTTATGAATTGATACACTTCCACAAACTAGTCCTCTAATCCCAAACAATATGCCAATTCTTTGTATGTCTTTTCCATTCAGAAACTTTCGATTTTACTATTTGAGCTCATACTACTAATGAAATTTATATTAAAGTACAAAAGTGCTAAATTTATCACGAATTCGACAAAATTAAGTGAAGATACACAAATGGAGAAAAAAAATTGATGAATGTATTTCAATTTGTTTTTTACCTATTGGAATAAGCCGTGAAGCATGTCTGACTACAGAATCGCCCAGACTTCCAAAATTCTACTTTTAAGCCAAAGCAGTCACAATTCTCACAGCGGCACAATTCATTAGACACATCAGACTTTGAATCTTCTGTACCATTCTCATCTTGACCATTGATAGAGGGATCTGAACACGTTAAAAAAAGGGGGGGGGAAATGGGAATTAGATAGAAAAGTTACTTTGGTAGCGAAAAATAAAAACAATAAAGACATTTGAAAAAAATATTAGCATTAATGTACAGTAGACTCTCTATAATGCGGCCATGTGCTAGTCTGGCCCATCCAGTAATCTGGCGTTTTTAGCTGGGTTTTCTTCAAGAAAAAAGAAAAAAATTTGTCATCATGTGTTTGTGCACATAAGTTTATACAGTGAAACCTGTCTATAATGATATTGCAGAGACCTAGAAAAAATATCGTTATAGGCAGGGTTATTGTTGTAGACAGTTTAAGTATTTGCGCCATTCCAATTGAATAGGAATTCTGCTGGGATTAAAGAAAATATTGTTATCTGCAAGTTTATCGTTATAGACAGTATCATTGTACACAGGCTTCACTGTATTATTTAAATGGGCTTTTTCAACTAATTTCCAGTAATACTGCAATTTTGGTAATTCAGCACCCTCTCATCTGATATGTGCCAGATTAGCGAGAGTCTGCTGTATTTGAAAAGTTGCTTATCAGTAACCTGTTTGGTACATCTCTTTCATTTTTGAAAAGCTCTCTTTCAGACTATTCCTTCCTTCTTTTGGAGTGCTTTCAGGCTCGGGAGCACTCTGTGCGGCAGGCTGCGTAGTTGCTGCAGAAGTTTCATCAACAACTGTTGCCACTGCAGCAACAGGTGGAGGTGGTGGAGTCGGCTTTGAGCTGGGTTCAGAACACTTTACACTTTCAGTCAATATCTCAAGCACGCCAAACTCACTGATCTTGAACTATGGCGAAATAAAAAAAATGTATATAAAATGAAAATCACATCAAGAAATATTAGGGGATTGAATATCTTAGAGAAATTTCAAAATTATCAAAATGTTTAGCAAATGAAAAACTCCTGCTCATTGCTTACAGATGTATTAATCATATGTACAAATCTTATCGAGCATGCAACTCAACCTATGGACAGTGAGCCAAATGTGGCCCTTGGAGTAATCCGAAGTAGCATGCCACCTCAAACCTTATTTTGTAAAAATGAACAAAGTGACACATTACCAGATCATTTAAGTGACCTGGAGGTGCTGTTTTAGATCACTTAAGTGGCCCGTGACACATTTTGAAACCAATGAAATGGCCCACACTGCCCAAAAGGTTGAGCGGCATTGACTCAAGTGATTAAGTGATTAATGGAAGTTTCCGATCACTTGAGTGTCCCGCAGTACAGTTACAGATTAACTCAAGTAACCCACAGTACATTTCTGGATCATTTTAGAGACCAGTGACACGTTTACAGATCACTGTGGCACAGTTCCAGAGCATGCAAGTAGTACATTGCACATTTACAGATCACTGTGGCACAGTTCCAGAGCATGCAAGTAGTACATTGCACATTTACAGAACACTTAAGGTATCCGACTACGTTGAAAACGTCATTTTGGAAAAAAATATAGATTTTTATTTTTTCAGTTTTTATAAAAGCCCTGTTTGTTGTGATTCCAAAACGGGCCTTGTTTTGTTTATATGATGCTTAGAATCAAAGCTACGTTCACTTTAGTGTTGCGTTTTTACATGCAAGTAATACGCGAATAAAGACTTTAAACGTGTTTTACGAAGAATGCTATTTTTGACATTTTACTTGAGTTTGTGACATGATTTGCAAAAATTGATTCATTGCATCCTTACAAAATTTTAATGTGATATTTTGCCATACATTCTTGAGGTTATGAACCAAAATCTAAGGTCTATCACATATATTTTTTGAATTACAGTGTTTTATAGACAAAATGTAGGATGAAATTTCAAAAAATTCACATGTACTTAAACATATTTTGGTGTAATTTATGAAAATATATCATGCAATCCTTTAAATTTTGGTTCATAACCTGCAACAGTACTAGCTAAATGCACTGTGAAAATCACAAAGCATTTCATTAACAAAATCTTTTGCAATCATGTTTCGAATATTACATGAATTTTGCCTAAAATTTGACATAAAAACGACGTTTTCATAGAAAATGTCACAGGTAGACCAAAATTTATCACAGTTTTCACCATTTCGAGACACTTTCTATCAAAAAATGTTATTAAAGTTCACTCCAGTACCATTTTAAAGACAAGAAAGGTAGTCGGATACCTTAAGTGACCGGCAGCACATTCACTCAGATCACTTAAGTGACTCATGGCACATTGATAGATCAATTAAGTATCCCATGGTGCTGTTCCAGATCACTTAATTGTGTCTTGTAATACGTTTTCAAATCAATGAAGTGGCCCACATTCTCCAAATGGTTGAACACCCTTGGTGTAGCTATACTACTTTTAGAGATTATTTGGCAAGATGGAATAGAAAATTAATTTACATGAAATTCTGAGAACAGCCAAGTTACGTCACCTGTAATTTAAATAAACTCACCTTGATATCGCTGCCAGGAAGACTACCAATCCCATCTTTCCATGACATTGCATGAACAGGATCAAAATCTGGATTCATTGGATCTGATTTTGGATTGGGACCATTCGAAGCTGAAAGATTTGCAGCGTGAGCTGGAGATTGCGTGTTAGGTGTAGTTGCTGCCACAGCATTCACAGTTGATGGCACTGCAATTTGCACGGTTGTGGGTATTGCTGCTGCCGATGATGATGTTGCAGCTGCTGTGGCAACGGATACTGGTTTGAGAAAAGCAGGCCACACATTCTTTGAATTGGCGACGAGTGGCGCTTTCATGGTACCTTGTATTATTGGCGTTAACACTTGCGCTTGGTTCGCTCCACTGTGGTTAACAGCAAGGGCTGAATTTGCTGGGATAGAGACTAAAGGCGCAGAGGATGACATAATGACTGGCGTCACTGGAGTCATGGTCGTCGCGACGGTCGTAGCAGAAGAGGCAGCAGAGAAGGAGTTGCTAGCATTGGCTATCACCAGGGGCATTTTTGATGCAAGAATACTGCCGGGAATGAGAGGCGTGACGTGTGAAGGCGATTTCGATTTGGCCTGCAACGAAGCTGCTGATAACACAGTAGCCCCACAGTTGCTGTTTGATCTCTGCAGCGATGGAATAGTTATAATGTTTGAATTAGCAGGCACTTTGTCCTGGACAAAATGAGATGTGACCATGTGAACTGGAGCCGATATCATAGGTCCCGTCAAGACATTGGCGACTGTAGTTAACTGTTGAAAAAAAAAGAATCAAAATGAGAATTTGATAAGAATAGATAAATGAAGTATAGCCATGATGAATCTCATCAATTAAAAACAGAGTATTTTAATGATTTCAGCAGTAAAAACCAAAATGTTTCATCAAACACGGTAGGGTTCATAGCAAAATTGGCTTGGTCATTTTTCCCTCACCAAAAACAGCAGAAGAAAGAAATACAGTGTTGAGCAAAAAGTTTGACACATTTTAAAAATAAATAGAAAACCAAACAATTGATGCTAAAAAGTGTGGTTTGCACTAAAATGCTTATCACGGCGCATAGTTTTTTGATGAATCTCTATACAGTACATTTTACTAATGTGTTCATAGCCCTTTCTTTGTGTGTTACATATAATTGCCACATTCATAGACGTAAACTTGTATTACAGCTCACAGGCTAGAGCCCTCACCCCAGTGAGAATTGGAGAGGTTTTCATGCAGTTTCCAAATTCCTCACAAAAATAAATACAATACATATTTTTGAAATACATTGTAGGGATTTTTCATTTAAAGCAAAATTGTAGAGAATTTTCCCCTTTGCAAAAACGTCACATAGTGCAAGTCATCACTGATTCATGCCAAGTCATCAATCATCACTAACCAGTAGGTTAAATTACCTGTCATTACTCAAGGAGGCTAAAGAATACTAACCTCTTTTATCATTACTACTCCTAAATTGAATCTTGCCAACAAAAACCATTGCCATTGAGTCCAAAACGAGACATAGACTCAACAGAACATATACTCAGGACCACAACTATGGAGTAGCAGACAGATCTGGTGTCCCTGGCACTGGACTAGAGAGGGAGCTGAATTCACCCTGTAACTGCTCCTTCTACGTTACAAAGGGAGGTGCCAAAATGTGTGCTTGCCCCGGCTGACAAAGTATCTAGTTGAGGCCCTGCATTTGGTCAAAGCAGAAACAAGTTTTCTTGCCAATTTTGAATATCGAAAAGTGAAATTGATGGCTGTTCTGCAAATTTTGTCACCCACCTCCCTTCCCCAACTCCCAAAATAGTTTTTTTTGTGGTTTGGCACAATGGTGACAATTTAGATTCCACTTGTGATGCCATTTTGGAGATTAAAATTAAATGTCTTTTTTCTGGTAAGTTATTTGGGAATAATTTTTCCCTCAAAAAATAGGGAGATGCTTTACAATCACGGGCAAAATTTGGGAGATATAATAATTTTTCGGGGAGTCCGTCCGGGAGATGGAATAGAAAATCGAAAGACTTTGTGGCTATGCCATAGATATATTGGGTTTAAGACCCGCCTTCCCCAACATTTTTGATCCCTCCTAATATTTCCAATAACTTTATGCCACATTTCAACATGAGCACCCTTTGTAGCTTGGGCTACATCTGAACGATACTCAAATTCAACCCTCATGTCTGCTGACATAGATTGCAAAAGAGTCTTGATTCATTTTGTGATTCTAGAATGGTGGTATCGGAAGGTGATATTTTCATATTGCATGCTATCGTGCCTAACAGCTGGCTGCAAACAAACAAGCCAAAGTGCAAAACACATAATTTCTGAATCCCGAAAAATAAGCTTTGCAAATGTTGATCTGATGATCACCATCTACACCATTTGTCGCTTTTTCATGTGTTATGTCAAATTTTTATGATACGGGCCCGCTCTGTGAGTGAAATTTTTTGATTTTTTAAAATTAATTATAGATAAACTTAATAATAACAGTTTCGCCGCGATGTTGTTGCTCCATGAAATCACTGATTGTTTCTTGGGGAATGATATGTATGACACCATGATATGTATTTAAGTGGAAATTGATACGTTTTTTGTCATTTGGTAGACTTTTTTTGAATTCTTAAAATGTGCCCATCCTGTATAATTTAAAAAAATCTTAATCTCAAATGCTTTTCAAGTTTCAGTTTTTTTCTCCCAACTTTCATCAAATTATCAGTATCAGGTTATTGCCATACAGCGCCATCTGTAAGTGAAATTTCCAACTTTTTTAAATTTATCAAAAAAAAAACTCTACACAATAAGTACTAGATAGATTATGCGAAGGCTTTTAATGGCTGGCTGATGCAAAAGGATGTGAATTTGATTCCCAGCAAGGAAAATGTGAATTTTCTCTCTTTCCTAGATATATCTTCGAATCAACCAGTTGTCAAAAACCTTCGTATGGATAGCGGAGTGACATCATCCTCGGACTAGACTATGATCTAGAGTTGTTTTCCCCAACCCTATAAATTATATTATGGTAATTATGACTTGAAATATGAATGTTCATCTCACATCCTTTTTGTCACGTTAACGTCACTTTCCATATAATTCATTTAAATCATTGATACTGCTTCAATGCGATGGTGTTTCATTTTCTGTTTTTGGTGATTTTTTTGGCAATTTTAGCAATAATTAGCAACATTGATTACCTTTCGGCATCATTTTTGGTTTCAATTAGCAATTTTCCCATATTTTTATCGAGGAAATATGGTCAGCCTGCATATATGCAACTGACATTCATTAATTCAATAATTTGAAATATTTTGAAAAAAGCAATATCTTCAAATATCTCATTTTTGAAACATGGTTTAGAGGAAACTTAATTGGGGGGGGGGAGACAAAAATTGATGGGCGAAATTCACCCAAAAATATTTTTTCAAGTATTTATATGCACTTGAAAATGGTTGTTATTTTTTTCCAGGACAAGGGTGATTTTTCAAGGACTTCTAAGGACTTGAAAATGAACTTGTTTTTTCAAGGACTGTGCAAACCCTGTAACAACACATTTTTTATGTGAATTTGTTGATTTTTCTTTTAATTTTCAAAATGTGTTTTTATAGACTTTTTGCCTACCCCGTAGGATTCAAAAAATTGTAATCTTCCAAATATTTATTCAAGTTTCAGTTCATTCCCCAGACTTTCATCAAATATATGCACATTTCCCTGACTTTTGTGACAAATATTTTACATTTTTTCTGACTTTTCCCCCATTTACCAGGTCGCTGAAAACCCTGCATGGGTATACACACAGGGCTTGACAAATCAAACAAATATTTAGACGTCATCCAAATTTTTAAGGAGCCAAGAATAGTTTTTGTTCAAGAAAAACTGTCTTAAATGTTTTTTTACACTTTTCCAGTGCTTAATGACCCTTTCTCGAGTCGAAAGACAAACTGCAATGAAAGGGGAAATTTCTTAGTTGTCCTTAGATTCCAATCTAGCAAACTCATACAGAGAATGTAGGGTGCCAATACTGATTTTCTAGTTGCAGTGGCAACCTGGCACCTGGGATATGTAAAGCCCTAGTATACACACTTCATCAAAGTTGAAAATCTGATGTAATCAAACCATACATTTTTATTGATTCTAATTATATACAAGATAAGCAGAACTTAGAAGGGAAACAAATTTTACAAACGCACCTGTTTTGCTCCCAGGCCATGCATATTTGCAACTGTGACGATGATCGGTTTCTGAGGAGCTGAATTTCCCTCCATACTCCTTGGAACTACAATTAATAAAATAAATAACATGAAAAAATTACTTCATAATCCAAGTGAAAAAAAAAGGTAAATTTTCATGCATAACTGACATTATAACACTCTGAAACTGCCACTTAGCATTATCCCTGGTATTCTAAAATAATCCCGAATAAGAAAAATTTCAACATGTAAAACAAGGGGGAATCATGGTAATATTACTTTAATTTCTCATCTATGAGCCGCGAATTGAGCGTTAAAAACATCTGAATTTCTGATTACAGGCAGTTGTGCTGGCACTGTTCAGTGAACAGGAACATTTATGTTGCATTGTTATTTTGTCAACAGATTAAAACTGCTATGGATAGATGGGGGCATTTTATCCCCTTAAATCAGCGAAATTAACAGGTACAGGTTATAGGACAATTTTCTCTCAGTGAAGCAAAATCTGCACACACGGCAGATTATACACAGAAAATTGTGAGATAACTTTTAAAAAACCATATCAATTGATTCACTCAGAACTTTCTACAATATATCAGCACAAGTAAATTTTGCTGCAAAATCCCGAACCTACACAAAAAAAAAAATCCCTAAAATTAAGTATACATAAATTCTTTCGTGCCCAAAAGCAATTTGGGAGGTTTCAAAATTTTGTTTTATGCAATCCAAGCTGAATCAGATGAAAGAGCCATTCAGACACTCACTACATTTATGCAAAAATATGTCTTAACCAGTCATGCTCACAAATAAAGGCTTTCCCATGTATATACCGTGTACTCTATGTGTTTTCCTGCAGCATCACATAGCTGCCAACTTTGGAGAATGAGAAAGGAAGATTTTCACACGGATCCCAACAATTCTGTATGTCTACAGAATTTCCCTTAAATTAGGAATCGAAAATCCCTTCCATGTTTGTTTTCATGAGAAGAAAAAATATATTTTTGAAAACAAAGTATGAATTTTTCATGGATTGAAATAAAGTTGTAGGGATTTTGTCTCCTTTGAAAAAACATGACATCATGCTAGGCATTCCCAATTAGCGCAAAGTCGCCAATCATTGCCGAACAGTAGATTAGGTTATTTGTCATTACTACCAAATCCCGCCAACAACAAAAAAAAAATCACCATTGGGCCATAAACAATGGCCAAAACAAAATAGGGATATTTCATGGATGAAAATAAAACCAAAGTCGTTCTTAATGGGTTACATTAAGAACGACTTCGATTTTTTGAAAACAAAAAATAATGAGTGGAACCACTTTCACCATTTATTGGCAAAGAAAAAACTTAAAATTCAGAATGGCAAATTTTTCTTACCAACCGACGTTAATCAGTTAAATCAAAATAAAATTGTAGAAATTTGAACCATCACCAATAAGTGCAGAAATGTCAATCATCACCAAACAGTAGGTAAAATTGCCTGTCATTACTACACTCAAATTAAATCACATACGCTAAAAAAAAATTGCTAAAAGACCCAAAAAAATGGGGCATATAAACTCAACGGAATGTATGATACATGTCATCATGTTGATATGAATTTCAACTGATACTGGGGCTGATTTTTTTAATTTTGACTTTTCCCTGCCAAAATTACATATTTCTTGGATCATGTGCGGATCTAGAGGGGGGGGGGCGATCACCCCTCCCAAGAGCCAATACATGAGGGGAAGATTGATCTGTATGGTAAAATGCGGGATGATTCCACTAGCTTAAAAAATAAACCACCTCTCCAACACATCACAATGGATAAATGCCTGCCTCGGCTTAATTCACAGCTGAGGATGTTTGCCTCTACTTCATTCACTGCTAAAGATGTTGGCCTCCGCTTCATTTTGAGCTGGAGATATTGTCTCTGCTTTATTTGCAGCTGATAAGTATCTGCCTCATCTCTAAACATTACAAATCGTCCCTCCCAACACATTGCCCTGGCATAGTTTCCCAACTTTTTATTCCATCGCTCCCTTCATCACGAATTTTATTCCTCTTATCGCCCCCAACGCAAGTGAACCCATATGATCCTATGTTAAGTGTAGCTTCTATCGTCCACCGGGGAGCGATATTGCCTACTTTGGGAAACACTGCCCTGATCTATGCCTGTTTGTGATTTGCCACAATGGCGACAATTTTCCTCACACTTATGACATCATTTTGGGGTGGGGAGACAACTGTTTCTCTGGGTAAAGTAATTTTTACCCTAAAAAATAGGGTTTTTTTGCAATTGTGGTTGAAATTTAGGAGATACAATAATTTTTTTGGGAGTCTGGGAGATAGAGTTGAAACTCGAGACACTTGGCAGCCATGGCATTGTTTTGAATTTCTTAGAAACATTAGTGGGAAAAACACGGGAGTGATAAAAGCTAAAGATTTTGGGTGCTTTTCTGAGAACAAAAGAGTATTAAGGGGTTAATCAAGGAATCTGCGTTCTCAATGAGTTCCTTGTTTTTAAAAGAACAAACTTTTTTGTATATATTGGAAGGGGAAAAAATCAAGAAAAAAATTTGAAAACCCGATAAACTTTGGTAGGGGAAAAACCCTTAGTTAATGATCACATTTGTAAGTGGCAGTTTATTCAAATCACCTGTGATTGTAGCAATCGCAGGAACAATTTTAGTAACATTGTTGGACGAAGGCGTGGGAACTTCACCATTGCTAAGAGAAAGCTTGTAGACGTTTTCCGCAGATGATGTGGCCGACGTCAATCCGGTCGAAGTTAGCGTCAGGGTAGTCGACGATAGTCTCTGCTGCGAAGTCCCTGAGTTGGCTTGCACGAGGGTTGGCATGTTAATCTTCGCCACGGTTTCACACAACGAAATCAATGGAAGCTGGCTCGATGAGGTAGTCACGGCTGTCTGCGCTGAAGCTGTTTGTGATGCTGCTGCCATAGTCACAGCTATTGAATTCCTACTGATCCCGTCTATGCCTAAAATACCATCTGAAGCTCTGCGGGAAAATAAAAAAGTCCTCACATAAGATACAAACAATCGAAAAAAAAATTCTTGTTGAAACATTACATTTTGTAACACTGGTATCATAAAGTTTGAGTCCTTTATGCGTTAAACTTCCTCACATCATAACTCCCTATGCATAACGGCAGATTATGAATAGCCAGACAAATCCTAGATTATTGGAAATTATGTTAGCATGACTGCCAACATAGAAAAAGGTCACCAAGTTCTAGAAAAGTTGAAAAGAAGACGGGTAGTAGTCAGTTGTCAGGACCAGTAGCTATTGGCGATGAAAAAACAAGCATTAAGCAACAGCAAAGTTGGATGAAACATACTCTGAAAACTGCTTTGTACAAGAGTGTTTTGATGGTTTAAGCAAGGTCAGCGCTTCAAAAAAAAGGTACCAAGTGGTGTGGTTACAACAGAAGAGTACCTAGAAAAGGAATTAGCTCCAAAGAAATTCGGCTGGCACCTAAATTTTCCCTTAGTTTATTGATTCCTGTAAACAAAGCAGAAATTCTATATAATAATAGTATCTATAACGATAACCTTAAAATAACAATATTACATTTTGGTCCCAAATAGAGGGATTATTCTCATACAGAGTCTTCAACCTTTTTCTAGTCGTAAGCACTGCCTGTACCCATCATCAAAAGAAGTGCACCCTTACTGTAAGTTTGACAAGCGAATGTTTCAAATCAGGATGATTTCAATCCTTGAATGCAATTTGTACAAGGTGTATAATTGGAACGTTGATCAAGTGCTAGCGAACACAAAATCGGGCACGAGTATCAAGTACTCTGGGTGCTTCAGGGAGCACCGTGGTGCTCACGAGCAATTGGTTGAACATGCTTGCCCTACATAATTAAAAAATTCCTTCCTAAATGATAATTTTCTAAAGACTCTTGAAAATACCATTGTACCAGGGCCGTAACTAGAATTTGTGTGTGTGTATGTGGAGGGGGGGCAAACATAATTTTGCCATCTCTCCACTGTAAAATTTTATGATTTCATAACTGTTTTCATTCCCATCTAAAATTTGCCGCCTAGGCAGTTGCCCTCTTTAGTTCCGGCCCTGCACTAAAGCAGAATTTTTTTTTGCATTGTTCCGCAACGAGCCCTCAGCTGACTAAAAATGTTCTACTGTGAAAATTCCACAATAGTGTTTTTCATACACAGAAAAGAGTTCTTCCCTTAAAGTTTTTACCGATATTGTTCCACAAAAACACTGACCATTCCGCGTCGTTTTACTGCATATTCTGCTTCGGGGATGTATATAAATCAAAAAATTTTTAACAGTTCCATTACATAAATAAATTTATGAGAATATTTCTTACAATACCATTTTTTTTTTTAAATTTAGAAAAATTCCAATTATTAACTCGAATCAAATTAATTTCAAACACCGAATTCAAATGAGTGGATTTTCAAGACATAAAATCACAACTCTGACAATTGTAAAAAAAAAACTACCTCAAATATTCAAAACTTACTTCCAATAAAATATAAAATTTCAAAACAAAATTTAAATTTATAAATTGTAAAATAAATTCAAACATATACCTTATATATAAATTCCAATATTAAAAGAGATGACATTTATCATCAATTTCATACTAAAAACACCATCAACATTTCAGATCAAGTTTGAAACAAACAAATCACAATTCAAAAATTAATTCACAAAAACATAAATTTACCATATTTAGTTTTAATTTCTTCTTTTTCAACAAGAAATTTCACGGTCACGTGGTCAAACTGAAGCGGGGGGGGGGGAGAAAAAAACGGGAGAAATTGATTTAAAAAAAAAAATTCTACTTTTGTTTTTAGATCTTTTTCCTTTCTCAACTCTTCCAGATAATAATTCTCCAACTACAACAAATATAATAATTACTAATTATAATTATTTTTCTTCCATATAAAGTCGAATAAAAAAAGTTTTCTCGGGTAATTGTTTCCTAGTTTGATAATACTATAAATTATCCCGTAAAATAAATAAATAAAAAAGAGGCGAAATCTGCGCGCCAAAGAGTAGGGAGATGGCGCGCGCGCGCAAGAGAGTGAGTGGGGGAGAGGGGAGGTCAGGTCGAGAGAAATTGATCCATTCGCCGGCGTTTCACAATGCAATAATTATTTCAATACTTGTAGAAATGATAATTATTATTGTTCCGGGAAAAACAATCGAAAACTAAACGGCCGTTAATTATCGCACGCAGAACAAAAAAATTTTCTCGGATATTTTTCGAGGCACGAACGGAAACTAAAATATAAAAAAAAACATTATTTGAAAAAATTCACATCCGGAAAACACGGATGACCAACGCCATTTTATATAACGCCGTGAAAAGCATTGCCGCAACTCGCGTGGGATTGGATCGAGTCCCGCGCGACACATGCTGTTCTTTCTACCGTCGTTGCTCCCCCACCAATGAAAGATTGGGAGAGTCTGGGGAGGAAAAATCGGAACTTTCTCGCTTATCATAAATCAATCAATCGATGAGAAATAACGATACATTTGTGGTTTTTTTTTGGAATATTAGCGACTATAATTGAATTTTGGTTCGTTTAAATGAATGCTATTTTACGCCATTTCGGTGAAAACCAACAATTTTTCCGTTATCAGTTTTTTTAACCGCTCATAACGTAAAAATTCAAATGAATCGGTTTCTCTGGATAAAAAGAAGCGTAGACTCTTTTTATTTACCAAAAATTAATCTTTACTAGTAGAAGATGCATAAAAATATCTAAAAATACACTGAAAAAAAGACTACATTTTTCTAAAACTTATTTGTTTTACTTAAGTCATTGACCATGTCCCGTTTTTTAAACGAAAGCCTACTCGGATTTCCATTTTTAATAGAAATCAAGGATCAAAGTTATACAACAAACCTTAACAAATTGGAAAATGGTAATGAGTATTCATCTCATATATATTAGCCTTCTACCAACTTTTTATGAAATATGGTTGGTTGACCGAATTTTCGGAATTACAAAAATATCAAATTCTGCCCATAATTTTGTGTATGTGTGCTGTTTTCTTTTTCATGTCTACTCACATTTTTAGAGAAATGTTAGTAAAATTCGTAACACACTGACAAATTTGGTAGTTATGTTAGCTAGACTAACCATATTTTATTTGGGATTTTTAGACGGAAAAAACGGGACATTGTTGATTCTCGAAAAAAAAAATCAGCCACACATGTAAAAAAAAAAATTCTATTTTAGCCAAAATTGCTAAAAAACAATCGTCAAAGAGAGGAGATGAAAAGCTAATGCAAAGGTCAAAGAATTAAAATGTATGTCACGGGGAGGAGGGAACGTTAAAAATTATGGATCGGTGAGATGAATATTCATAGACATATGAAAATAATCTTCTACATTGATTTTTTGCAAAGAATGAAAAAAAATCATGCAGGCTTTGTTGTTCATTTTTAGCTCCGTTAAAATTCAATTTTTTTTTTTTTTTGCATGAATGCATTTTTCTCAAAAATGCCAAACCCCCACCCCCCCCCACGTTAAAATACGGGTCATATGGTCACGTCTTGTGAATATGACAATCATGAAGATGAAAGGTTTCAAGAGCTTTAATGGAACCACATGGTGTTTCCGAAGGGGAAAAAAACACACTTCGAAATGAACAATACATCAGTGGGAAACTACAATGTAGAAAAAAAAACCGTTTCCGTTGCACAAAAACCACCAATGAATGCCAAACACTGACTCTTCACCAATTTCAACCATTTTTTTGTTTCATTTTAATTTGAATGAAACTCTATAAAAAAACAAGCAACACATGTCAGCTGATTTTGTACAATTTTTTTTTTTACATCTATGATAAAAGCTATAGATAAAGCTGTGGTCAAATAACCAGCAGAATATGAGATGAAGTAATATATAAAATAAAATGATATACTGATATTACTTTTCAAAAAAATCATATCACTAAATATGGGAGAAAAAAATAGGCCACTGCCAAAGAGATTAAACAACTGATGAAAGTTGGTCAAAAGAACATTTTTAAGAAATAAGAAAAACAAGCTTTTTTAATTAAAAAAAATATTTTATATTCATTTACCTTGCAATAATGACCATTAATAATTTAAACAATGTGTTAATGGGAATTCGGATGAAGCTTATCAAATAAATTAGTAGGTAGGCAAAGGATATTTGACTGTTATAGGGTATTTCAATGTTTTCGATGGAAAATGTGCGAGTTAATTTTCAAGAGACTCTCGAAATTCAATCGGTTATCGAACTTAGTGAAGACACTTTTCTCACTGAGAAAAATTCAAATTGCTTGAAAGTTAAGAATCAAGATGTTTTCGAGCTCACATATTTACATTGACATTGAAGGACCGGACACACCCCGCTTCCCATCTCAGAGAGATATCGAAGACATATTTACAGAGATCCTTGTTAATATTGTTAATTGCTATCATTAATTTTGTCTATTGTCTTATATTAAAACTCATCCTACAGTTGATTATACGTTATACATTTTTATGGGTCCTTCTTTTTGCTTACTACATCAATTTCCCATTGAATAATTATAGTTTTAAAAAATTTTAAATGTTAAGGATGAACCTTGAAAAGCCAGAATCTTGTCAAATAGGTTCTGGATAAAATAGTAAACAAGAAATAAACATTAATGATGAATAAAAATATCAATGTAGCCTATATATTTATTCTTCAGCTCCTAATTCTACAATTACAAATGTTATGCTTGCATGAACGAACATAATGAAAAAAAAAATTTTGGATGCATTTTGACATTTATATCGAAATGATCAAACTGAACAAAAAAATCTAGACTGATTACTTATAAATGATTCTCTATAATTGAGATAATATAATAAATAATGTGAGTTCAACATGAAAAAGGAAAGAAAAACACTGCACATTAATGCTTGCAATTTGCTTGCACTAATCTGCAGTGTGAAGGAAACACCACAATTAGAAAAATTATGTGATGAATTCAAGAATATTCTAAAAAATTTATGGCATTCTTTTCCAACAGAGAAAGTTTCGCAAATATTTTGTCTTAAACCACGCCAATCACCTCAAGAATTTGTGATTTGCTTTACAATGAAGAAAATAAATTAACATATTTCATGTGAAGACAAAAGTCAGAATAACTGACCGCTTGTTTTCCATGGGAAGGGGGGGGGATTGTCAACATAAATTTTTTTTTCAACGTGACCTCATCAACTAATGTTAAGTTCCTCCAGTGATTGATTATAGAAATTCAAGATAAAATTCATCTTCAATCGTAAGATGTTTTTCCCCAAAAATTCATTACCTTTGTGCATAATAATTAAATATTATTATATTGATACTAGTATTTATGATCACACGTATGATGTAGCACAGAACTGGTGCGTGATCATAAAGCAAAAAAAATCCCTCTACCGTTGTACAATGACCTTCAACAACGAGGAATTTGGCAGTGGAAATTTGTCAACGGAGCAAATAAATTTAAATCAATCTTCATAAATTCTTACAAATTATGTGCCAAGAAATCCTTTTCACGATGCATCGAAGCTGCCAGTATGGAATTTATTTTTTTTTACCCTTCTAATTTAGAACAACGGTGATTGAAAAATGTCAAACTCGTTGTACATTGCTCCTCTAATATCTGTCATAATTATTTAAAAAATGGTGAGAATAATTTCTAGTGCAATGCTTCTCTAAAAACATAAATATTATTGTTTTACTATGTGCATTATTCAAGTTACATGTAATTTTTTATTTCTGTAGTTAGAAAATAGACTGACGTGTAAATTTCAAGGTTTGATTCTTTAATCGTTGAAACTGGTGCCTTACAGAAATTTGAATTTAGTTTTTAAAATTTTGTAGTTTATTATAGTAATATAATTAATAATTCATAATCGTGCTCAATGCCCATTCCTAAAAAGTTTAGGCCCTCAGAAAATATGAATTTTTTTAGGGCCTTCCTATTTATGTAGTCTTCTTAGAGGAAAGAAAAGCATGTGAGCCGTGTCTAAAATAAAAAAAAGCAGCCAATTTTGAGGCTTTAAAAATTTTTGTCTCCTGGGCACGCATCCTGTTTGCCCATACAAGAAAGACCCTGACCTAATTATACTGTTATACGATATATTTATCAGCCTTATCAGATACCACTTTTTTTCCCATATGAAAGGATTTTTTGAACTTAATTAAATCACAGTTGCGATAATGAAACAAATTATTGAGTTTCTTGATAATTTAATTATTTTACATAATTAAAATCATCGAAAATAATTATTTTTGTAACTTCAGGCAGTGATGCCATCATTTTCTGAATTTATGCTCATTTTACAGGATTAATGAAATGTACACAAGTATAGGCATATGTGCAAAGGGAAGTTGGATTAAACCCCCTCTCCCCCATCAGTTGAGATTAATTTTGCAGTTAAAAAAACCCCCTTTTGAAGAACACAAAATGAAGTTTAACCCCCTTGAAAAAACCCTGCTTATGCTATGGTACACGGGCATCTGAATAAAATCATAAAAAAAATTTATAGGGTTTTAAGGAGTTAATTCTAATCAAATTTTTTAGTTTTGGATAAATTAATGCTCTGAACCTGGGCATTTCGAGCCCCAATCCTGTTTATAAGTATGATTTCATTCATAGGGATTTCTTCCTTGTTGTTTTATTTGATCTGGGAATAGGCGTAAACTTTAACCACCTCTTGAGCCTCAATAATTGCCACTATCTTCATAATACTTATGGAAACATTAGGCTCAAGCCTTCCCAATATTTCCAATAACTTGGCCTATGGATCTGACGATACTGAAATTTGTTTTGGTTATAATGCGATTCAAATGCTCATTTAATTTTGATTCATATTTTTAATTATTAATCAAATGAAAATTTTTATTGGTAGTTTTTAGATCAGTCCCAATTTTGTTTCGACCATTTTCAGAGATCAAGAAAAGTTTTTCCTGAATTTTGTACACTCTGTTAATCATTCAACCATCAAAAATCAATAACGTTTAATTCTTTAAATTTTTTTCGAATCCAGAAATTAATTTTACAACACCACAGAATTTTTAAAAAATGCTCATCGTCTAAGAGTTAATTTGTACATTTCAGAGATATTTTCTCTCGCACATTTCTTTTTTTTATAACCTACATCAAAATTACATGCATGTGAAATTTTTATTCAAAGATTTCTCATTTTTAATCATTGAAATTTCTTCTCAAGCCATTTACTCTTAGATTTCAAATTACAAATTTCCAAATTAAACCATCTTAACAACTTCAACTGAATCAAAATTAACAATAATTTTAATTACTTTATTTAAAAAAATTTTTAAAAAACTGGTTTTTTTATATTTTTTTAGCATTATCATCACACAAATATACATAGAATAACAATTTGTATAAATGAAATTATATTAAATAGCATATGGACATAAAGCCACTTACAAAAATTAAAAAACAAGATATAAAATTATAAAAAATAATTTAAATGACAAGAAAAGAGTAATTAAATAACTAACAATAAATTAAAGCAGAGATATTATAATGATGAATAGCTATGGCAATATTTTACTGAATTTTGAGGTTCTTGAGTGGGATTGAGGAAGAATTAATAAAAACTATGGAAAAACATGGATTTAAAATTTATTGTAACTTTTAACTACAAACAAAATTTACTTCATAATAATTTATTTAATTTACAAACACTTATAATAGGAAAATTTAATTTAAATCACTTTTATCACTTTTTGAATATAGTGTATAGTGGGAAAAAAAAATTTACAACCATGGAAAAAAAGTACAGTGAGGAGAAAGGAAAAAAAAAAGAGAGAACTTACTTGTAATATAACTTGTCCTTGATAAAAACTTGAGAAATTGACTCTTTCCTTCAAATTATAAAATTGTTTCCTAATCAATGGAATAAACAAAAACAGGAATCAAAATTTGTTTTTATTTGTTTTTGTTTTTATTTTTAGCGAATCCCAACTTATTATACAATCCGCCACAAACCATAAGGGAGCGTGCGCGGCGAACGGAGAAAAGAAGATCGGTCTGCGCAACTGGCTGTTCCGTCTGTGAGGGTGTCACCCCCCGCGGAATTTTATGAGATATCTCTCTCTCTCTTGTCTCCTTTCCCCACTATTTTCGATAAAGATTTTTCAATTTCAAGAAAAACTTTTTAAGTTTATTACGCGATATTAATCCACGCGTAATAAAAATTTTTTTTTTTCTATAGTTATGCTGTTGGGGAGACGTTTAAGAGTACAATAATCGCAATTATTTTTACGTACTTCGATTTACGTACATTTATTTCACCCGAAAAGTACCGTCTCTCCGTTAGCGCAGTCGCGCCACTTTTTTTTTTTTTACGTATTTTGCGCATCTTTTTTTTGTTGTTTTTGTAAAGGAAATATTTCATGGGAAAATGACTATTTTTCAGCGACCCCCCCCCCCTTCCCCCACGCTCCCTGTTTTTCGGTGGACCAACAGGGTCAGCGCTGGCCTTAATTTATAGTCATATATTTATATATTAAATAAATTTCTCTGTCACACACACAGCCATTTATTTAATCTGTGAAATTCCGTTCGATGAATGAGTTCTTCATTATCATTGCAGTATTAATGTTACAGATCGAAACAGATTTCCGTTTTATAATTGTAGTTGTAGGGCAGGCAGGTGTTCAACTCGTTGCTCGCGAGCACCGCGGTGCTCCTCGAACCACCCAGAGTGCTCGATGCTCGTGTACCGATTTCGTGCTCGCGAATGACTAGTGATCAACAATCCCAATTAAAACACCTTATAAACATTTCATTCAAGAATTGAAATCATCCTGCGATTTCACACATTCACGTGTCAAACTTGCTGTAAGAGTGCTCTTCTTTTGACGATGAGTACAGGCGCAGTGCTCGCGTGACTGGACAAGGGGTTGAAGACCTTCTGTTGTAGGAGCTTGTGATTCCTCCTAAACTCGATATTGTGAGGCTTTCAAATACATTATACACACATAGTCAGGGCCGCAACTAGGGGGGGGGGGAGCAGGCGGGTCTCGTGCCCCGGGCAATGAACCCGTGGGGGCCGCAAATTTCATTCTGAAATCTCCTCTCCTTCAATATTACAAGATGGCGTCAAAATGCGCGCTTGCCCCGAGTGACCAAGTATCTAGTTGCGCCCTGCACATAGTATAGGTGGTTTTAACGTATTAATCGATCAATTAATGTTATAGTTATATCTTTATGTGATGACGAAACTGTGCTTGGTTGAACACCCACATTCAGAGGCGTCGGCATAAAGAAAACATTTGAGGGAGGGGGCTGACAGTTGCTTTTTGTCCCCTATATACGGGACTCAAATGCGCTCGAATTTCCTCAACCCCCTATGTTTCGGTATCTATGCCCCACAGTAATTTTAAGCATGGTTCCGAGGAACCCCCCGAGCATATTCAGAAATCGAAATCTCGTATATAAATCTCAAGACGAGCAAACACGGGTAAGGCGGCCCAACTAGAGGGAGCAAGCTGATCTAGTGCCCCGGACGCTGGACTAGAGAGAGGGTGCCAAATGCTTTTTCTATATCAAACGGGGGCACACCAAACTGTGTGTTTGCGCCCAGGGGACCAAGTGTCTTGTTGCAGCCGGCCGGCCGGCCGCCCTCAGGGGAATGTGTGACAGGTGCGGCAGCACCGGATCTTGCGCTGTGATGGCATGACCGCCCCATCATCCTGCAATAGGGCCTCTAGGTTGTGCTCTTTGATGACTCCCGGGTCAGATTTTTCACCGGTTCCGATTATAAATCCACTATGGATATGTATTATTTATTTAAATTTATTAAATTTTTTAAATTAAGTTTATATATGGAATTTATTTATTTAAATTTATAAAAATGATTAGTTGATGATAAGCTCTTGTGGCACAACTCTTTGTGAACATCTAACAAAGCTCTTTGTCAATATTTTATCAATTAAAATGTTAAAAAAAAAATCACAATTAAATAAAAACTAAATTTTCTCTAATTGATTTGAGTAGTGCCATAGTGGTCATAGTATGCACATCCATAGTGGATTTATAATAGGAAAAAACAAAAATGATAAGAATCGCATCGAGCCTTCGGGCTGGATGGTCCGTCAGCCCTACCCATTCTGGACGCGCCAAATGTTTGAAAGAGCACGCATAAGTTAGTACACTGTTCAAAACAATTACAGGAAATCTTGTTTTCATTTAATTGTGATTTTCTTTTACATTTCAATTGATAAAATAGTGACAAAGAGTTAGTTGTTCACAAAGAGTTGAGCCGCAAGAGCTAATCATCCTGAATTTTAATAAATTTAAATAAATAATACATATGCCCTAATTTTTTTGAGCAGTGTATTTGTGCACTCTCATAGAAATGAACAAACTATCGTATATATTTTACAGAAAACAAAAGTGGTGGTGCATCAACTATAAAAAAATGCAAATCAAGCATTTGAACAGTTCTTCCCCCCCCCACTCCGAAATTTATCGGGGGGGGGGCGGCTAAATTCACACAACTTAGCCCTGGCCAACAAAACATTTTCTTATTTTAGTCTCTTGGGAGAAGCCTGCCTGAGAATTTTCTTGCCCAGGAGTCCCAGCAAATCTAATTCGCACCCTACGTGTGAGAATATTCTATCCTTTGCTTTGAAATTTATTAATTTTAACCATCCCCATGGATTCTTGCCCGACCAAAAATGAATTAGGAAATGAACATCTTAAAAAGGGTGTTTAAAAAGAGGGTAATAAAAGTCGAGAAAGGTGCTGTGGATGCCAGTGCCGTCTTAACGCACGGGCTCACCTGGGCACTTAGGACCGAAACTAGAAACGAAAATTTACTCTGCCCTCCCCTGGAGGCTCGTGTCCATTTCGGTGCTTCCCCCCTCATAATTTTGAAGGAAAAAAAACAATCAAGTCAACTCTCTTCCTGACAGACGTGGATCTAGGAAAATGTGTTGGGAGGGGCCATTTATTGTGTAGGTTCGTTGGATCATCCCGTATTTTATGGGTTACACAATTTTTTCCCATGTTATTCAGTTCTTAGGAGGTGGAAATCCCCCCCCCCCCGTGGATCCTCTTATGTTTCCCGATCCTTCACCCGTCGCACTAGACCCCCCCCCCGCCCTCCCCAGTTGCGGCATTGTGGCCACAGCCCGGGGTCCTGAAGTGCAGGGGGGGGGGCCTTATGATAATTAGACCTTCATACCCCTTTTTGAGAGTATGTAAATCCGTTGGCTGGAATTTCTTTTTGCCATTCAGAGGCCTCAGAAAAATTGCTTTGCTCGTGGGGGGGGGACTAGATGCTGCTAACGGCCAACGGCCCTGAATGCCCTGGTGGAGTCCTTCTCGAAAGATTACCCCCCCCCCCCCCCATTCTCTCTCAAGGGATTGTAGCATCAGATAACGTATGAATCACAACTGATAAACCAGGACAGATACAATTGTTGTTGGGTGCCTTAGACAGATAACGAATGAACAGTGTATTGTGCAGGTGCGTCACGAAAGTGGATAATCAAACGTGAAGCACCTACGAGGCAAAAAACAAACTGGTTTATTGGCACATTAATAGCTTGGTACCTGATTTTCCCCTTGGGCCAATATAGTGTGGCGAACTGAACTTTGACTTGAACCGCAAAATATACGTCACATCGTGGATCTATAAATACTACTGAATTCTATTGTACATTCGCATTATGTTCGTTCATCTCTGTAACCGTCATTCAATAGTTCACGTTAATTAATCATGTTACTCAGTTCTGAATATTTAACCTTCTGATAAGTTAAAATGTAAAAAATACCAGTTATGTGTTGATTATGGAGTCTACTGCTATTTCTGAAGTCCTGTCATCCCTTCAATAGCATTTTTTGGGGTGCTGGAATTGTTTCTAGATTGACCGAACATCTTTAGCTGTAATCGTGGGCAGTGACGTATTTACAGGGGGGAGGGCCTTAGCGGGCAGGGCCGTCTTAACGCATGGGCCCACCCGGGGACCCTCAAGAGAAGAGGGGCCTCACAAAAATGAGATTCGGTTGAAATTTTCTAGAATTCACCTGGTAGGGCCTCAGAAAAACCACTTGGCCCGGGGGCCCATGATGCTCTTAAGACGGCCCTGTTAATGGGTCATAGCCCAGGGCGCAAATTTGAGGAATGGGTGTTTTTTTTCAAGAAATTAATAAAATGGGAGAAGGGCGGCGAAATTTGTATATAACCCTCAATAAATCCACCTCTGCCCAGACAGCCAGGGTCTAGGTCAGTGATTGACTAGGAAAGTGACCTAGAGAATTCGCAAGCACGTGAGTGTCAGCGATTGAGCAAAAGAGTGCCTTATATATATAGAGAGAGAGTGAGCAAGCATGTGAAAGACCAAAAGGAATGACCTACAAATTGAGGGAACATGTCAGTGAGTGACCTAGAGTGCGTACAGGCTTGTGAATGGCCAAAAGGACCTGGAGAGTGTGAAAGCATGTCAATCACCAAAAGAATGATCTAGAGCGTGTGCAAGCATGCGAATGGTCAAAAGGGGTACCTAGAGCATGTGTAAAGAGGTAAATAATCAAAAGAGTGACCCAGCAAGAGACCCTGTCAGTGAGCAATCAAAAGAGTGGCCTAGAGCGTGTACAGGCATGAGAGTGACCAAAATAATGTGCACAAGCATGGGAATGACTAAAAGAGTGACTTAAAAAGTGTGTGAGCATGAGAGTGACTCACAGAACGCAAATGTTCTTGCAGGAGTGGAGGGAAGCCAAACCGGTTATATCAAAGCGTGGTGAATTCCATGGCCCCCACATGGGGGGGGGCGGCCCAACAGGGCTCTAGCCCTGGGGCCCGGGACGATTATCAGATTTTTTTGCTTTTTCACGCTATAAATTAACTACAGAAGGGGCCCGCAAAAGATTCAGCCTGGGTGCCCCGCTACAGGATGTGGGGGCCATGGTGAATTCGAGGAAAGAGTAGTCAAGAAAATTAGACTAAAATGGGAGAAGAGCGGTGAAATTCGTGTAGCCCGCAGGCGGCAATGCCATAAATGCGCCTCTGAATAGGCACACAAATCAATATCTCCAGCTCACCGCAATCCCTCCCCCCCCCGACAAAGGTTGGTGACGTCCACTTTGAGAAACACTGCGATCTAGTTGCTTAGTTGATGCGGCGATAAAAAGTTTTCGTCTCTCGCTGCAGCCCTGCATAGGAGTGACCCAGAGAGTGAAGAGACCAGGTCAGCGAGCGACCCCGAGAGTAAGAGAATAGCTCAATAAATGACCAAAAGAGTGGGAAAGAAAGTGTGCAAGAATATGAGTGTCCTAAAAAGTGACTTAGAGACAGAGGCGTATTTAGTGGGGGGGGGAGGGGGAGAATTAAGTGTGAGAGCTTATCTAACTTCATCCAGCTCAGCAAATTTGAGGCATGAGTGATCAAGTAAATTAGAATAGAATGGGAGAAAAGGGCGGCAAAACCATTAATCCTCCTCTGTGCCCTTCCTATAATATTGTAGGAAACGGGCACAGGGCAACCAGTGTGGAAGCATGGGTATAGCAAAGCAGCCCTGAGAGCCTAGAGCAGCCCTGTCC
Organism: Pholcus phalangioides; assembly: GCF_987345545.1. Classification (NCBI taxonomy): domain Eukaryota; kingdom Metazoa; phylum Arthropoda; class Arachnida; order Araneae; family Pholcidae; genus Pholcus; species Pholcus phalangioides. The sequence continues at coordinate 2,394,736 of NW_028301595.1, read as the reverse complement.
GCGTTATAATGAATATTAACATACTTATTTCATTGTTTCTTCTGGTTTAAGAATAAAAAGTTAATTTTTTTTGTGGTGGTTTTAGTACTGATAATATTTTTCTAATAAGAACCATTATTTGAGTGTTCATCGGTTTGGAATTTTAGTTTAACTCCTTAACTGATACGGGCGTGTATATACGCCTTTACAGTCCGTGAGCTGAAAGAGGGTGTGGTACCGGGGAGGCGGATCGTGTAAGATTTCGTCGGCAGTTAAGCGGTTATGCTCAATGAAAATGCTCTGCATTTACTCTTTAAGCAGCACAACAGCAATGCCGTCTTAACGCATGGGCCCACCCGGGCACGGTCCGGAGGCCTTAAGGGAAGAGGGGCTTCAGAAAAATTAGAACCGGTTGAAATTTTCTTAAATATGTCAGGTAGGGCCTCAGAAAAATGGGCCCGGGGGCCCATGATGCTCTTAAGACGGCCCTGCCTTCAGGTTCTTGTGGGGGGGGGGGGGGGCTCATGATGATGAGATCTGGTTAAGATTTTTGAGACGGAGCATGGAAAAATTGTTAAACAAAGGAGTTCTTCTAGTCGGCTAGAGCTATGTTTCTTAACCACCGGTCCACGGCCCAGTACCGGGCTCTGACACTAGTCACACCGGGCCGCGAGAGTGATTCGCAGTTTAATTTTCCCCATTAATTTCTCGTTAGTTGTGTGTATGACCTGGCCTTTCACTTACACAGAGATTTACCCGGCCGCGGGATTACAAAGGTTGATAACCACTGGGCTAGATGGCCTCAGATGCAATCAATTTGACCGGGGGGAAGGAAGCCCATAATGTTCTTAACACAGCCCTGTACAGCAGAAATCTCTAAAAGTCCCCCTTCAAAATGCCATATATTTTTAATGAAACAGGCTTTCTTCCGATTTTCAGCAGGTGTAAAGAAAGGAATTATAGGGAAAAACATTGAGAAACAAACTTTACAAAATATTTCAGTTAGTTTGTCAACGCTGAAATAAGAGGCTAAGATAAGGAGGCGAGATATCTCGTCAATGCCGCTTAAGCAATTAAAGAATGCTATTTGATTTATTCGGAAAAAAATTCAATTACAGTATTCATGTAAATAAAATTTCTTAATTGTTTTTCCCTTTCTCCAATTTGTATTAATTCCAAAATAACTTTAATACATAATTTCAAATTGTCTAACACACACATAAAAATGTCTTTTCACGGACAATGTCATAAACCTCTCTTCGAAGGTGAATTACACTCAGAAGAATTGTATATATCAACAAGGGAGATAAGAAATGATAAGATCAAGGCCTGACTTCAACTAGAAAAGCTCCTGGGCAAAGCTGGCATTGGGAGGGGGGGGGGGCGACTAAGGTCAAAGATGTTTGATAAGAACAAGGATGCTCAACCTGTTGGGGAGTACGGGGCTTTTCACTGATTTGGAAATGTGTCGCGGACTACTTGAATTACCTGCAAATGTGCCGCGAGTCATTCAGGTTTTTCTGAAAGTGTGCCGCGGGCCGCTTGATTCAATTGGAAATGAGCCGCGAGTCACTCGGGGCGTTTGCAGAATCGACTTATGGAGGAGCCACAAAAAAAGCTTGGGGGGGGGGCACAAAAATTTTCATGCTTAACATCATTCAAAAAGCATTTAAATAAACAGAAATTGGTTAAAATAGAATATAAATGATATTTCCTTTCGATTTCATTTTTTTCACTGAAATATTAATTTTTTTATAATTTTTGGTTGACTTGCGGGGGAGCCACGGGTTCCCAGAGCAACCCTCTCCCCCGAGTACTCCTCTGCTTGAGTGATCTGAAAGTGTGCAGCGAGCCGCTTGAGTGATCTGAAAATGCGTGAAGAGTTCCACCAAAGGCCTCTGAAAAACCAGAAGCAGTTGAATTTTTCGAGAATTTTCCAGGTAAGGCCTCTGAAAAATCACTTGGCCCGGGGGCACACGGTGCTCTTAAGACGGCTCTACTACTATCTCGCTCTCTTGTTCACGCTTTTGCTCACTAACTGACCTGGTTCCTCGCTCTTTGGGTCACTCACTATGACCCGGTCCTCCTTTGGCGGATTGATAATGTGGTATACACATATTCTGCCCCTTACCCTTCTCCCATACTATTAATTTTCTTGATCATTCATGAATAAATTTTGCCGGCCTTTTCGAACTTGCACACTGGACTGTAGCCCGCTAAGCCTCCCTGTAAATACACCTTTAACCCTGGGATATTGTTGGGGGCCTCCATGGGTGAAAAATCAAGTGAAAGAAGCAGGGACGCAACTATAGATGCTTGGTCAGACGGGGCAAGCACACTTTTTGGCGCCCCTTTGTAATGTTGGAGAGGTCAAAAGGGTGAAACTTGCGCCCCTCTGGGCCGGCGCCCGAGTCGCGGAACTGGGGAGAAAGTCCATTTTAGGGAGCCACAACGATCTGCGAAAAACTGACTACGTAATCCAGCAAGTAAATAGTAACAGGTCTTTTGATTTTATTAACGGACGACACGTTGGGAACCGCACCTGTAACTCCTAAATTAGTACTTAAAAGAGAGAATATAATCTCCTATAATCTCATTCAACTAACAATCGCGTTTATTTCCAGTAAATAAGCATTTTCTTTGCCTGGAAATTTCAAGAAGTTTATCGAACCCACATCCACACCAACACACGCCTTAAATTAGATCGTACACAGTAATTCCGAATGCAAAGTATGCTAATTACAAATCGATTTTGACTCGATACGTGAGAGAAAAATTATGAATTTCTGCTGTTTTTTGGTTATTAATGTTGTGTGTGTGAATTAATCTCTCCCACATACACTCTATATATTTCCCTCTGTTGTTGTTATTATACTAAAAATGCTTTCCACCTTTTAATAACCCAGCCAACCGCTTCATCTGCGCTCCTTGCGCAGTCCGAACTGCGCACAGCGCGCAAAAGTGAATGGAAGTGGGAGGCGTTTTTCCGTGGGGGGAGGGGGTGAGAAAATAGTATTTTTGGAGATTTATTGAAATGAAGAAGGAAAAAAAAATCCCGAGTCTCGTTAAAATCAATTTCGAATAGATCTTCGTCATTTCTCTACTGCATTTTGTGTTTCCTTTCGTATGACTTCGAACTCAATGACAAGTCTATTTCTCCACTTTTAGTGAAAATAGAGAGAGAGAAGAAAAAATAAAATAAACATCTCCTCGATTGACACGCGCCCCAACGTAAGTGCGGAAAGAAACAATACTGAAGAGCGGCATCTGACTGCTGAAGAAGGCTTAGGAAGGAATTTCTGCGCGTGCGCAACAACGTCCTCGGCCGTCCTCTTTTTCAGCCCCAATGACGCACAATGATGTCTCTTTTCTCTTTTAATTTATTACTGTTTTTGTTACATCTAATATTTCATGAATTTTTAGTAAATATTCCAAATATTTGTCAAGATAAGGTGAATTAGTTTTTCATTGCCTATTGGAGTAGAGAAATTTTAGGCATTAATGAAGATGAAAAACGTGTTCTTTTTTTCTTCTTTCTAAGCCCTCCTCATCAATATGAAGTTGACAAAGATTTTCCTTTGATGACATCAATCTGATTGATTAGGATGCTCTATTTTTAGGATGACCATATGACTCTTATTTTAGTGGAATTTTCCCGTATGTCTCACCATTTTCAGATCGTTCCAACTTTTTTTTAAATATTTTTCAGCTACATTCTAGAATTCTTTATCTTTTCAGTGAAATCCGTGGATGTAAATAATTTTCGTACCTTTATAACTAGAAATGAATTTTTCTTCAAATGAATATTCTAATAAGAAAAGAATCAATTTTCTTTCGAAGAATTTCCTAATTATTCGTACGAAATTCTTCAAATAAATATATATACTCTTTTTTTTTAATGAAATACACTTCAAATTGCTCCATGTTTTTACTTCAGGTTTGAATTTAAATTAAGTACTGTATAATGACTAGGCGTTGGCTTTTTTTACGATGATAAATATGTAGCAATTTCCGCAGCAGCAATTCGGAGGCTTTTCGCATAGACGTCATATAAACATCATCGCAACAACTTTGAGAAACTAGCACATAGTCGCCGTAGAATGTTAAAAGTGCCGATTTTATTGCGGAAATACGGATATTCGCAGTGATAAAGTTACCGCCACGTTAGTCATTTTAAAAATTGAATCAAATCTTCAATTTTCGAAATCTTGAATTTGTTTATATTAGATATAAGAAACTGATGAAATTGATTATAAAATAATATAAGCCGTTGTTCATTATATAAACATTAATACTGTTGACTGGAGGCAATAACACACATTGATTTCACCTTTCTATTTATATTTTATCAAGCGTGAAAATTAAAACATGCGGTATTATATTTGCATATTTAATTGCATCAATTGTTACGGTTTGAGTTTAGAATTCGTGATGGACCATAGATTACATTAAAAAAAATTCCCCAGCCTCCATTGAAACCTTCGGTTGACTCAAAAACAGAGATCGATACCATTGAAATTTTGAACAATTTTCTGCAATATATCTAACGCCCACATGAAGAAAATAGAAATCTATTTCTATAACCCAGATTTGTTTCCTTCATGATCGTCAGAGGAAGTCGCCATGTTGGTTACCTTGGATACGGTTTGCATGTCCCTCGAATCCTTCGCTGAAGGAGAGAGCTAGCACGTGATCCAAAAAACCGTTTTATTTAAAAAAAGAAATTAAAAAAAAACACACACACAATATATTTAGACAAATAATGACAATAACTTGTTACTGTAGATATTCGTCGCGAAACATAACTAAAAAACAAGTGCGATATATTTTCATTTATGTTGTGTATTTGCCGTGATAAAATATAATCACATTCGTTCATCTCTCTTTATATATTTAAAAAACAATCTCATTTGGGCTGTTTTCTCCCCCTCTTCATTTTGTACCTATAAATAAACATTACTTTGCTTTTGAAGTGGTAAGAGAGTGTACGGAAATTTGACGAAAAACACATTTTCGAATTGAATTTAAAATTGTCTGTTTCAATGTGTCCTTTTACTTTCCGGGTGAAGCTTGGCCTGAGTCAGGTAAGGCTGTCCATGCCACTGAGCTATAAGTAAAGTTTACTTATAGCTCAATGGTCCATGTACGGTCCCTTTCAGTGCACTCGAGCTCCAAGGAAAGATTGAGATATACGTTGCCTTTGTAGTCTACGGCGTTCACCCGGAAAGTGAAAGGACATGGGTTCGATTCCCCGCAAAGGTAGTTGAATTTTCTTTTTCCAAAAAAAATTCATCTTCGCAACAGCCAGTTGTTAAAGCCTACGTAATCCACGGTTTGTTAGGGCTTACTTGATCCCTTTAATAGAGCGATCACTGGCCTCATCTGGCAACCTTCACCCTCCCCATGCTTTCCCAACGGATGCGCTGGCCTCGCCACCTCCTGTTATTTTTTCTTGCGAGGTATTTTTCTAACAACACTCCCGGTTAGCGGACAAAATTTTTTACTCACAGGGGTTCGTTATCGAGAGGTCCCACTTGTGTTGCTAAAATATTACCGAAAAATCGCCGGTTGCAAGAAATGAAGCATATAAATATATTGCAGTGGATTAAAATGAATTTACGAAATGCAAACCGCTCAACCCGGCAAATATGTAAGATGAATTATTTACATTTATATAATTTCTCAGAACTTATGCATTAATTTTAATTAAAGTTCCCTTTTTGAAAATACGGGCCATTTTTATCAAAAAGGTCGGGATGGAAAGGAATACCTGAGAAATACGGATCGTATGGTCACGACACTGAGACGTTTAGCACAGATGTTCGCTGACCATTTTTCTCTAAAGAAAACACGGGAATTGTAACCAAAAATGATGCCAAAAGGAAGCAACGGGAAATGAAGAGCTACTGAAGATCGCATTGGGTTAAAACGTGAAAAAAAAGTTAACCAAATATTTTGATTATTTTTTTTCCATGATTTTATTTGAGTTGGGGAAAAAAATCTTAATCCTTGATTTTAGTAAAGAATTAAAACTAACGTGGGCTTCATTTGGAAGCACAGAGAAAAAAGGAAATGTTCAAAATCAGGAGAATATCCCCGGGGAAATACTACAATCACCTTAAAGAATGATGTCATTCTCCGCTTTTTAACAGCTGGTGAATGCGAAGATGTAGGAAAGAAAATTCAACTGCCCTTGCGGGAATGAAAAAATCCAGGTCCTCTCACTTGGCGGGTAAGCGACCTACACTGCAAAGGAAACGAATTCCAATCTTTCCTTAGAGCTCGCATTGCATTCAATGAGACCGTACATGGACGGTCGGACCTAAGGCGATAGTCCGACCTGACCCTCGGGATAAGCCAACACCTATAGCTGAAAGCCCCCCCGCGCGAAGCTTTGACATCACTGAAGTCGTCCATGCCACCTGTGGCCATTGGATATAGCAGTCCGACGTATGCGAACTATTTACCTTTTTTTGCAGTATATCCAATGACTAAAGATGAAATAGACGACTTCAGTGACGTCACGGGCTTGGCGTGAAGGCTTGCTGTTGTAGGTGTTGGCCAAGTTCACTATTGCTAACACCAGGGCCGCAATTGAAGGGCGCCGGGCGCAGAACTAGAGGAGAGACTCAAATTTCCTCTTTTAACCTCTCCTTCAACATTATAAGAGGGCGCCAAAATGCCCGCTTGTCCTGGCTGACACTGCCACCAGAGATGGCGACTTATTCAAGAATGATGTCACTCCTCGCTTTCCATACGAAGGTTTTTAACAGCTGGTTGATGCAAAGATGAATTTAGGAAAGGAAATTCAGTGCACACGAGCTTTAAAGTTCCTTTGTAGTGCAGGGCGTTCATCCGGCAAGTGAGAGGACGTGGATTTTTTCATTCCCCGCAAGAAGAGCAGTTAATTTTCTTTCTTTCCTAAATTCATCTTCGTATCAACCAGCTGTCAAAAACCTTCATATAATGATCATCTACACCATAGTCTCTCAAACTTTTTGTTCCATCGCCCCCCAACTCAAGTAAACCCATAGGATCCTATGTTAAATCAGTAGGTTCTATCGCCCCCTTGGACCATTCCATCGCCCACCAGAGGACGATATTGCCCACTTTGGGAAACTGATCTACACCATAGTTTCCCAGCCTTTTTTGTCTCATCACCCCCTTCTTCAGAAATTTTTTCTCCCAACACAATCGAACCCATAGGATCCTATGTTATACCCGTAGCTTCTACCGCCCTCCTAGAACATTTCATTGTCCCCCAGGGGGCGTTAACGCCCACGTTGGGAATCACTGATCTACATTCATTATAAGAATAAAGATGGAAATGATCCCTGTTTTTACGGGATATTCCCCGTCATTTAGCCCCCTCCCCTTTATAATTCGATAATTTTATAACAATGTTCTTTGTTCCTACCTAAATTTTGCCACCAGAGTCAGTTGCCCCCCCCCCTCCAGTTCCCGTCCTGGCCATCTCACTGGAAGAAGAGGCACCGAATTCTTTTTCTTTCCTTTTTCTCACTGCTTGTTCAAAATTTTGAGTGGGAGTGTCTCAAAATGGATGCTGACTCAAGGCCGATTCATAATGTCAAAAACAAAAATAAGAATCGTCCCCAAGCTTGCTAAACACAGTATCTAGTTGGGGCTCTCTGGGAAGGGGGGTGGGTGCTAAAGCTAAGAGTTTTAAACCCCTACGTTAAAAAACTTGATAAGGCCGTCAGTGCGCCCCTTGTAGTGTACAAGTTAGTGGTGAGGGGAATGTTTATGGCACATATTGCGCAGAACTGTGACTTTAATGTATTATTTTAGTCATAATTAGAAAATGAGCCATTGTTCTCAGCCAGGAAAAACTACTTAATTTAATCAATGTGAATGTACCGGAGTTTCTCTGATTTCACTCCGAGTGGAATCTTTTAGAAAACCATAGTTGGTCATGTTGCCAAATACTGAAGGCTCACACATCTTGGATCAGAGTCACTAGGCCAGAGGTTCTTAACCTTGGGTTGCACAGACCCTTTGTGCCAATAAGAGGAAGGACATAGACCCATTTACAGATTAGTCTTCAGCACATATCAGGTTGTAAAAACAAATTGTTTCCAAGCTAATCAAACCCGCCCCCCCCCAGAAACTCTGCAAGGGGGGTCTATGGTTGAGTCCCTAGGCTGAGATTTTTCAAAGACCCACTCAAGCATGCACACACACACACATTCATAGATAACAATTCTTTGAAGGTATAAAAAGCATATGGTAAACAATTATGATGCATAAGATTTGAAATTTTTAACCTACAAACCAAAGTAATTTGCATGAAATCATACAGTGACCTTGTGCGCGAGAATATCAGCTTAGATTAGAAATATCAATTTGATGACAGCAGAACAGTAATTTTTTTTTCTGGACAGATTGAGGCATTTGATTCTGAGATATGGCGCCAATGGTTTCACTCTACCTTCTCAGACATTTGGACGAACAAACCACAAGGTGACATTAACAAGAACATTTCTGAATTTTTCATTTAAAAAATGTAACAAAAACTGATTACACTCAATAAGTATATATATGAGCATCTATATATAATACAAATACAGTAGAACTCTGTGGATTGCAAAAAAAAAAACCCGTTGTAGAGCAGAGCTGGAGAAATCCCAGGCTGCTATGGCAACTAAAAAATTTGTACTGGTACCTAAAATAGTTACCTTTGCATAGTTACTAAATTGCAGGCTGAGAGCAGCACAAAATGTTTGGAATTTACAGCAGCATATCTGGCAACATGAGAGGGTCAATATGCCCTGAAAAAGAAACATTATTTTGGGCCTTTCTATTCGGGTAAAACTTTTTTGGCACCTAAAAATTGTTTCTGGTGCCTAAATTTTTTTTTTTTAGATTTGTCCGGCCCTGTTGTAAAGGGGGAAAAAAATCTGTTGCTTCGAGAGGCAACAGTTCAATATTAGACCAGTGGTTCTCAACCTGGAGTCATATGGCTCCTTGCAGTCCTGGAATATTCTAACAGAGGCCCACAGGTAAAAATCTGATGAAAGGGGAGCCACAACGAGGGGTGAATTGGGACCACAGAGAGATGCGAAGAGAGAAATAAAGTTTTCGAGTGAAATATGTTGGGGAAAAAAATGTGACTACTTTCAGAATCTAGCAGAGCTGTCCACAGATCCAGGACCATCTTGAACCCATGTGGGTATGGCTTGGGGTCCACAAACATACATGATGGCATTTGGTACTATGATTTTTGAATGTTAATATGTAAACCTTTATGAATACTTCCAGCTAAGTTTTGGGCCCCAGACTATCATTTTACCCGGGCAGGGCCATCTGAACAGCATCATAGACTCTCAGGCAAAGAGATTTTTGCCCCCCCCTCCCTCCATCCAGCTAGAGATACCTCTAACTCCTTGTTTATATACTTACTATGGAAAATTTTAACTAGATTTTATTATTATGAGGCCTGGGTGCACCCAGGATGGTGAGATGGGCATGCATTGAACCCCACAAGGAAGCTCACTGAACTGGTAGGTGTGGACCTATAGTGATGTGTCGAGAGGGGCAATTTATTGTGCGGGTTCATTGGATCATCCCGTATTTTACACAGACCTATTTTTCTTATATAATTTGGCTCTTAAGAGGGGTGATTACCCCTTTTCTCTTCTGGATCAATGTCTGGTCCAGGGTAACAGAGATCGACCTCATTTATAAAATTTTTGTTCATAATAAATTTTGACTAAACTCAATTTAATAAGTAGATAGGGTCTTGCTCTTTCATGAGAGTAGGGGGCCTGGGTAAGACGGGGTGCCCCCACAAGAAGAAAATATGGTCTGAACAGGGCCATAGGCTAAAAAAAAAGAGGTAGAGAACAATGGTATTAGACAAAAGGTGTTTCCAAACAAGACTTGAAAAAATACTGTTGTATCGAGTATCATTATAGCATGGTTTCACTGTGCCTATAAGAAAACATTACAAAATAAAAATACAAAAGATGTGAATGCATTTTTCAAATATCAGATCCAAGATAGGCCAATATAGAAGCAGCTTGAGCATCAAACACAAAATGCGCCACCAAAATTTGGTCTAATATAACTCCTAGGATATATCTTTTGTAAATATCATTGTTTGTGAGTTAAAAAAAAATGGTGAAAATGAAAAACATGCAAAGGAATGAGAAAAACCATTCCCACTGATATTTATGAAATCTAAAAATTCAATAAAGCTTGTCGAGTTTCTTTGGAAGTTGTAAAAACTAGTGAGGCAGAACAATTTTGGTTAAATTAGAATTTTGGAAGTATTCCGCTTTCAAGTATTTCATATGGATATGCATTTATATTCCCCCTCTTATATTCTTTAGCTAATAAAGTGTTGTATGTATTTTGATACTTAGACATCCCGTTTTTCAACAGATATATCTACAACATAGAATATTTAAATCCCACCCCGGATGAAATTTCTGGCTACGAGCCTGCCCTCCTCACCATAATTTTTTTTTTCTCTCATCGCCCCCAACTCAAGTGAACCCATAGGAGCCTATGTTAAATTTATACCTTCTATCGCCCCCTGGACCATTACATCACCCACTAGGAGGCCAAATTTTCCAGTTTGGGAAACAGTGATATAGCCTGATGTGTTGCTATCATAATTTAGCTTGCACAGACCTGTGGGGAGTAAAAAGCTCCAAAAAAAGACGAATAAAAAATGAGCACTTTTGTGCAACGAAATTACACAGCACCAAAAAGCATAGATGTCAACTTTGGAGGATGAGAATCAGGGAGATTTTTTGTGCGAATCCGAATTCTCTTTGGGAAAACGTGAAATTAGGCTAGTGATTGCCAATTGCCATAAGTACTAGGGTAAATCCAGGGCCTGTTCCCCACAAGTTTGGGCCCTGGGCACAAATTAGAAATTTTCTTTGAGTCAGAGTACGTAACGGAAATGGGACACGTGGACTGTTTCTAAAACACAAAAATCAAGCCAATTTTTAGGCCTTGGGCACACGCCCCCCCCCCATTCGTCCATGCGAGCAACCAGACCCTGGGTAAATCCTTGGTGGTTGTTATTAAACTTGAATCACACCATATTGCTCATAACACAGCGTTTCTCAAAATGTGGGTGGCGGCTCCTAGGAGATGTTGCAACGAGCTAGAAATTATGATATGTGTGTGGCTATTTATGCTCTGAAGTGGATATTTTTTACGGAAAATATCTGCTCATCTATTCTGGAGAACCCCAGATGAACCACGAATAGGGCAAAGGGAGCCGCAAGTGGCAAACAAAGAACCATTGTTATAACAGGACAGACAGAATTTTGGCTTTTGCCCCCGAAAATGAAATTGTTTTTTGTGATTTGATACAATGGCGATAATTTACATTATACTTGTTAACTCATTTTGGGGATAAAAATAAAAGTAACTGTCTTTCTTCCGGATAAATTCCTTTTACACCTCTGCTGTGACTGAGCAGCGGCGAGCTATGTTCTGGTTAAAAGGAAGGAGGATAAATTCCTTGGGAATATTTTCCCCCTCAAAAGTAAGGATTTTTTACAACCGCGGTCGAAATTCTGGAAATATAATAATTTTTTCGGGAGTCTGGGAGATGGAGTAGAAATTCAAGAGCCTCCCAGAAAATCCGGGGGACTTGTCAGCTATGAGAATCCATTTTAGTCCATTGTTTACCGATCCGTAGTAGAGCTTCAATTCCCACCATCTGCAATTTTAGCAATTAGTAATTTCGCTTACTTTTGGCATCATATTTGATGAAAATTTGCGATTTCTCGTATTTGAAATCATAATTTCCCACATTTTTTGCCAAGGAAATATGGTCAACCTACAATTGCAGACAGAGGGATTTTTTTTTTTAGGAATTTTTGAATTTCTTTGCACGGAAAAACTGAGGATTTTTCTATAAAGACACGAAAAAATCTGAAGATTTAAATAAGGCTATAAAATCGGAAGCTTCCGAGTTCATCAGAAGCATTGACACCTATGCAAATACGTTCTGGCTTCCTCATTGGTTTATTTAGCCTGGCCTTCTAGTGGTTGCAGTGTTTGTGTGGCCTGGAGCATCTCAACGGGAACATGGCAAACGAAACAATTCACAACGATGTCTTCCAGAGATGAATGCAGCATGAAAATCGTTAAAAGAAATGTTTTTTTAAACTATAAATTTCAATTGTACGATAATTATAGTACTTCCTCACCAGTTGAAATGGAAATCAATAAATGAAGTGAAAAAATCCCTATAAACAAAGAAAATCTGGTATATTAATATCAATCACTTGTGTATAGAATCGAAAGAAAAAAAAAAGTCCAGATATCTATAAATAAAGTCTCGAGTATAGAAATAATCTAGGAATATAAAACATGCAAAATCAATGATAAATCAATCCACAAAAGTGACGCAAATCAAGCGTTCGGGTCATAATAATTAGTCTCGAATTGTTGATAGACGTTCTCGATCTCGTTCAGCTCATTGAGTTGCGCAGACGTCAAGATGGTAGGGTCGCTTTCGTTTTTGAGTCCGGAATAAAATCTGCAGAACTTGTTGATCTCCTGTTTGACGTTGATCAGCATCCCAATTTCCGTGTTGTAACAGTTTTCGATGCAGCGCAGTTTGTGGCTGTATTTGCTTTTGAGGTTATGTTGTTCGTCTTCGTGCTGCCTCTGCAAGACGGCTTCACTCGCTGTGCGCATGGCATTCATGTACGAGTCATAAAATGGCTGGAAGTTGTAACCCCGATTACCGCCATGATGGCGAGAATAATAAAATTCCATTTCTGCCATGTTCTGCTCCCTCAACAGATATCGCATTTCGTCGTGGAATTGAGACCTGATGTCTTTCTCTCTCTCCATCATCTTCTTCTTCATGGACTCGATTCTCATGTCTATGGTTTCTGTGCACGGTACACTCTGTGTCCTCATGCGCTTTGTAGATCGGATGTGAACGTTCTCAGAAGCTTGCCGCTTGTGTCTCCCGCGATGCGCATCAAAAGCAGGATTCGGCTTCGGGACAAATTTCTTCCTAAAAGAGTAACGCGTCAAATCGCGATTGGGATCAGGCACAATTTTGGAACTCCAGCATTGCCGAACTTGTTCGTAGCGTTCCTCGTCTGTCGATAATCTCCTTATTTTTTCCCAGTCTGGGTGTTCGATATCGTAGTTTTCATTCGGATCCAAGCTCTTGAAAGGTTCTCGTATTTTTTCCTTAGCGGGAACAGATGGCTCGACCTTACTTTCGGCAGAGACAGCAATCAAACTGAGTGGTTGTCTTTTCAGAGTTACTGAGGTCTTCAATGGCGTTGACGTGATTTCCTCTACAATTTCACAACTGTCATTGACTCTATCGATTTTTTGGTCCAACTGAACTCCAGGATCACACAGTATCGAGAACCCAATTTCTACTTTCATAGAATTTGCGTCACTCCCAGATTTGCCAGAATGCAATGAGTCAAGTTCAATGGCAGGAATTGTAGACTTTTCTTCCTCAGAAGGTTTAGTGGCATGTTTCGAAATGGCCAAGTCTCCATCAGTCAGGGTCGAGTCAATATGTTTGGTAACAACAACATCGTCGTTTTCCCAAGTATCGACTTGTTCCAAGATGGTGTTATTGCGGGAACTGAGCTTCAAGCTTTCGTGCAGCAAACTTATAATGTGAGGTTCTTGAACGATGAATTCCTTATCTGTGTCGACCTCCCCATCCTCTAACTCTTCTTCTTTATCGAATGCCATTATGGAATGGTGACTGAGCTTCTCCTCGAAATGCACGCTGCAGCACAAGTCTATCGTCTTATTAATGCTATTGCCTTGCATTTTAGAGATTGTGCGATTGATCACAGTTTTATCAGCCGTCTCTTTCTGTAGCCAGTGATCGAAGGACAGCTTCTGAAGACCTCTCTCGCTCCCTTCGTCATCAGGGATTCCAGTATCGAAGACTATGCTATTTTGTAATTCATCAGGAGCTTCATCAGCTGCAGTCGCTTGCACGAACTTGGAGCTGTCTTTTCTTGGACAAGGCGTACTATTGAGAAAGTGTGGACACACATTTTCTGGAGATTGCTTAATTCTGCTGGTTTCAGTACAAGTAGCGATTGGGGACGTTTCCAACACAGAAACATTTTGCTGAGATGGACTCCCTCTATTGACCCGCACTGGGGTGCTGCAGATGTTTTCCTTGTTTCTCAAGTTGAAAGAAACATTGCAGAATGGAGACATGGAAGCAGCTTTGAGATCAGCTTGATCTGCATCTTTCTCGAGTGTAATCTGTGAAGGGCTATCCATATTGCACGCAAATACTTCATCCCTCTTCAATCTCGAAACACTATTTCTTTTTGCAGCTGAACCTTCGCTGGTCGAACAGGTTTGAAAAATGGTCCCACAAAAAGACTTTTCTTTATCTCCGCAGTTTAATGGAATATTCTTGACAACAGGTCTCCCACACGCAGTTCTCAAACAACAAGAAGGGGACTGGCAACACTGAATAGGTGAAATAGAGAAGATGTTTTCCTTCAAATTCGGCTTTTTGATTGGTAGTTTCCCTTCGACGATTCTCCTCTTTCTTCTCATCAATATGCTGCGTGATGCACCAACTGTCCCCTCATGCTGCTTATTTTCAGGTTGACTATTTGGCGATTCCATGTCTAAAAATTCATATGCTCACACAAAAAAGTACTATTCCAAGCCTGCAAAGAAACAGAAACAGTTCAAATCAGGATGAAAAAAAAATGGTTACCTCATATAAAATAACGTGAATATGTCACTATAATACACAGGGCCGCAACTAGATATTTTGTCACCTGGCGCAAGCCGGCATTTTGGAATCCCTTGTAATGTAGAAGAAGCAGTTAAATGGTGAATTCGGCACCCCCTTCTGGTTCAGCGCCCGGCGCACCAGACCCGCCTGTTCCCCCTAGTTGCGGCACGGATAATACAGCCAGGCTGGAAAAATTTAAAAAAATAATTTAGCTGGTGGCATGACAGCCCAGGATCCCTTACAGTCGATGCTCGTTATAACAACCCTGCATTACAGGGACAATTCCATTTCAATGACCAGTAGGATAAGTCCCAAATGTTTTTATAGAACGACCATCCCAATACAAGGTGGTTCAGAAAAGATGGGAAAAACTTTAAGAGGCGATAGTACACACCAATACAAGCAATTGCCATCAAAGAATGCATGGTCTAAAAATGAAATGAAAACGGTCGCTCTCTACGAATGTTAAAACAGCATTCCTGTTGAAATTTATCAGGAGAAAAAGAACACCATCATGCAAATGTAACCTGGGGAAGGAGAAACCATATGCAAATCTGCGTCACAGTGAATAAAAGGCGCAGACGAAAGCCCCGCAAAGTTATTCCAGTGTGCAACCATTCTAACAGTTATAATGTACGGGATAATGGCGCACTTTAGTAATACTGAAAAAGAAGACATGCACTTCATTCACGGAGCTGCAAACGGAAGTACCACAGAGGCAGCATGAATGAATGGTGAGTGTTTTCCCCACAGCAGTTGTCCAATCCGAAAACATTTGAGTGCTTGCATCGGCAGCTGTGCGAAATGGGATCCTGTTCTTGCTTCCCAGTCTGATGCAAGTCGTACAAGGACTGCCAGAGCAGCAGGTGTGGAAGACAATATTTTGGAGATGGTGGCAGATCAGGCAACTACAAGCACACGAGCTGTGGGCCGTAGCCTTTGCGTGCCACAATATACAACATGGCGAGTGCTGAAGGGTGAGAGGTTGCACCCATACCATTTTCAACAAGTCCAAGCATTGAATGAAGAAGATTATGCTCGTCGCATAGACTTCCCCAGCTGGCTCCTACAGCAGAGAGCAGCGTGCCCAAATTTTGTGACAACTCTTCTTTTCTCCAATGAATGCACGTTCGCATGCGATGGTGCATAAGTAATAATAGAACCTACTATTATTACTTAGGGATCGCTAAGTAATAATAGTAGGTGGGGCCGCAGGAAAATCACTTGGCCTGGGGACCCACAATGATCGTAAGACAGCCCTGGATGCTTAGAGCACTTCCTGATCATTTGGACATTGGAATGGATCATATGCTGTAAATCTTGTCTCTGTGGTTGCCTCGCCACTCTTATTGTGATGATCAAATGGATACAAATTCCTTGCTAATAATTCTCCCTTCTGATCGTGTCCTGGTTGTGCAGATGATCATAACAATAACGTAACTTCTAATGGTCCCCCTGTTTGCTAGTTTCATGAACTAATCATGGATTGATTTCACACCCCCCCCCCTGAAGATTCCTGTTATCTCTGTGGTGGCGACGGAAAGGTGATGTGGATCACAGCATAGATTTTCTAACCGTTCGATGCGATTGTCAAGCCACAGAAAGGTCGTTCGAAATGAAATGACGCTATTTCAAATATTACACACAGGGAAATTACCCGCACGAACAATGCCCCCTAGAATGGATGATTCTGAAAGTGAGAGAGAAGTTATGGCAACCCAGCGGCATTATGCCAGCCTTGGCGACTTATGGTGCTCTTGACAATCTGGATTATGCTGAATCTGTACCGAAATAGAGTCATTTTGTTTTCCGTTGTCTAAATGTGTTATTGTCTTGTCTCACTAGGATTATGCTTCTCTGTCAGGTTGTATTTTTCTGATGTATTTATTCTTATTATTTGTTGCAACTTCTTCCCTTCCGTTTTCAGTGTTGTAAAGAAATATTATTTTAGAGTCTTGATATACCCAGACTGATGGCCCGGATCGGTTTATTTTTCACAGTGTCTGGGTTTTATTTTTTTTATGGAGAATATTTATTTTTACAACTAGGACCGTAGTTTATTTAAGAGGGAATTCCTAAAAGCGTCCGGACACCCAGAGCCCGGAACAGCTTTGGTATAAGGGACACGCCAAATTGGAGACTTTTTTACCGCAGTAAGTTGCCATCGTTGGCGCGCTCTGGTTCGATGTTGTTCTTCTGGGTTGTCGTTGTTCCAGAATGTTCGAAGAATTCTGTGGTGACGCTGGTTTTGTTGTTTTTCAGAGTTCCTAGAGCGTCTTTACTGCCATTTTCAAACTGGTTTTCTCTTTTTCCATTCTATTCTATTTTTTTTTCTTCCAAATGACATCCCCTTATAGCCGCGGCATTTTGGAAAACCGTTGGGAAATTAGTTCATTTCTCTTCCTTCCATAAATATGATGTAGTGTGTATGTCAGATTAATTATTTTGAATATCTCTTCCCTCAGGTTGTACCTTTTAATATTTACCAACATTTATTATTTTCTACATGCAGGATGCCCCTGCATCCTTTTTATTTTATTTAAAAGATTCTAGATACCCGGAAAGTGAGTCCGGGTTTTAATTTATAACACATAGAATATATTTATTTATACAACATGCAGGACCGTTGTTTATTTATAAGAACCCGGATTCCCGGAGACTCCGGGTTTTAATTTATAATTATTTTTTTTAATTATAATTATGCTTGTTGGTTTTAGCATTTTTATGCTCGCTCAATCCAGCTCCTATTTATGTTTCCATTTCTCTTGTGTTTCATATTGTTTTCTATGCTGGCGATTTTTTTTTCGGCGCTCGTAATATGTCTAACGGCCTTGGCGACTTTTGATGGGGTCGTCGGACATGTTTGGCACCGAAAATCGCCAACCTGTCCCTTATACCAAAGCTGTTCCGGCTTCCGTAGTCAGTCATGGCGACTTTTCTTCGGGCCGTCAGACATGTTAGGCACCGAAAAAAAAAAAAAGTCGCCAAGGGACCCGGATTATACTGCATCTGTTCCCCAGAATCTTAGCACCATTGCAAATTGCCAACTGGGGCGGGAAGGATCCCTAACAAATGGAATCTTGGCCCTTTTTAAATGTAGAACCGTCTCGAAGTAGGGAAACTATCGAAAACCAACCTCGCCACTGTGCATGTCGAACTGAAACACATTTACTGCGAAATCTCATGTGAAAGCGAACATAATGTTTTTCTATTCATGAGAGAAAATTGTCATCACATAAAATGTCGTAAAAACCGCATTACCTTCTCTCTTACCGTTTATCACATAAACATTCTTTGTCCGTTTCAAAATGATGTTTTGAAATTGCCTCCGCAAAATTCTTCTTCTCTTGTCAAGTGTTTCTGTCTCAATAATATGTTGCCAAAAATGAATTTGATAACTTCGAACCGAAAAACTACCGAGTTCGTTAAGGAATTTGCTACGGCATCTGTGATTGGCTGAGCTGTATCGATGACCAAAATGTCAAAATCAAAATGAGAAACTTTGTCGATTCAGTGACAATAAATTTTAGTTGATTCCAACAAACTTGTTAACTATTTGAAAAAAATTGTTTTTAATACACCTACGTGCGATGATATAACATTATGGATTTGAAACAAGTCCAAATTTAAACTTTTACGGACTTCTGATATGAAATTTCTATGAAAGATGTTTTCGTCAAATTTTAAATGATGTAACCGTATTTTAGTTAAAACTTTTAATTTAATTAATTGCATTTAAAAAATATTTCTATCTTTTGTCGAAATTTTGTAAAATTTTGTAGATGTAACAAAAACTAAATTGCGTTTGCTTACTTTTGCTACAGACTGTTCTCACTTGTAATTTTTTTTTATTTATTTTACAATAAAATGAGACTAAAACTCATTTTAAAAAAACTTTTATAAGTTGATAAAAATTAATCGAGCATATTTTATTCGTTTTAATCTTCGAATTTCGAATTATAAAACTTTCTCCCCCCTTTTTCATGTGGTTGATGCTGACATCTATCAGATATAAAGAAAACCTTAAATATCACTGTAGTTTTAATTGGCAGAGATACAAAAAAACACACTTACTAGCAAAAAATAATTTCAATACTGATGATAGCAAGAAATTTTATTACGTAAATAATCATTTTTGATTTATCTTCATTCATTTTTATATCACGAAACTCCATTGTTGTTGACAGTGTCATCAAGATATAAAATAACATATAGCATTGCTGTCAATTCGAAAAGTTTGGGTTCCGTACTTGAACTGGTAGATAGCGACACGTATTCCAGATTGATTAAGAATCAATATTTTACGGCGCCAATTTCAAACCATATAACAGAGAGATGCTCAAACTTTTAAAAAGTGCGGGGGCATTTTATTGTTTTGAAAGCGAGTCGCGGGTCACTTAAGTGATCTGGGAATGTGCCACTTGAGTCAAGGCCGCACTTTCCAGATGCGCGGCCCGGTGCTAAACTTATGGGGGGGGGCCCTTTTAGCTCGATTTTTTTCTTTTGTAAGGGGTCATTCAAGTATTACGTAAGCAGGTTTTTAGCCATTTTTGACCCCCCCTCCCCTGTCAGCAAAAGTCAGCAAAACATTGACCCCCTCTCCCCCCCCCCCCCCATGTCAGCAAACTTTCGTCAGCAGCTTAGAATATTTCATATCTTCAAAAAGGGTGGTTGATGACGCGTAAGCAACCTTCAAAACCTCCCACCCCCCTTGTCATCAAAAGTCAGCAAATACGAACCCCCCCCCCCCTCTTGATGCTGACGTAATATTTTAATGACCCCTAAGAGACGGGGGATCGGAAATATTCAGAAAATGAAAAATTGTGAAAACTTGGAATAAATGCAAGAAATAGTTTCAGAAGTGGTGAAAATTCAGAATTTATTATTAATTTATGAAAGAACAATTCCAGACATGGTGGAAATTCAGAATTTACGAAAGAAATTATTGTTACCGTAAATGCAGGGGCCCCTCCCCCCAAAACGCGGGGTCCCTTGTGACCGCACCTGTCACTATCGGGGCGGCTCAAGACAAAACCTTTACCCGTGCGAGACTTATTTTCTGCGCCTCTTACCTATCCCCCCCCCCCATAGCCCCCTACATCCTCCGTATAGGCTGGAGTCTTTCTCGGGTCCAGATTTTCCACAGGGGCCCTTTCTACAGTTAATTTATATAGTATGAAAAAAAGAAAAGTATTTTTCTCTTTCAGTGGAAGTTGTTTTGTCCAAGGGTTCTTAATGTTTTGTGTTACATGGAAAATTTGTGCCAGTAAGATACGGTCGGCGCAGTGGTAAGATGCTCGTCTTTCACTATGAAGGTTATGCCATCAAGCAGGGGCGGGCTTAAGTATTTTGCGGTCCGGTGCGAAAACAGCTTTGCGGCCCTCCTAAATGAAGGTTCGCAACTCCCCACTAACCATGGTGCGCACCTGGCTCACATTTGCACCCAATATAATAAAAATTAAACTACTATCTCATGGTCATAAAAAACATTTGAGAAAGCCATTCGACTGTAAATTTGAACAATAGTGCTCACGGCCCAGCGAACTAAATTTAAAGTATGCCCCCAGGCATTTACAGGTTGTCGCTGTCAGGCTAGAGAACTGATTATGTACCCAGGACCACAACTAGATAGTCTTTCAGTCTGGCAATCATGAATATTGCCTCCCTCGTGTAATTTTGAATAATTTTAAAAGAATTCAGCATCTCTATCTGGTCCAGCACCCGAGGTACTAGATCTACTGCGTCCCTCTTTTGGCTTCGTGAGGAGGAATGGGTTCTGTGGAAACCTTATAGGCCAGAGGGCTCAATGTCTGAATTTTAGAGATCTTGAACAGAATTTTAAGCTATTTGCTTTGTTAAAAACCGTTTAAGTCGAAATGTAATCAAAAGTAATTTTTATCTCGTTTTGCGGCCCTAAAATTTAGCGGCCCGGTGCGCCCGCACCCTTCGCATTTGTTTAAGTGCGGCCCTGCCATCAAGGTCCATCGGGCATAGAACGTCAGAAGCAAGTTCTTTGCCTACCGAGCCTGGGGCGACCAACGATGTGGATGGAACCTTCATTAACCACCCAACTCCACTGGTTGCAAATTGCCGCATGGCGATATATGACCGGAGTTGGTGTTCGATAAAGTAGTAAGATAAGGTCCACGGACTCCCGTGACAATAAAATGAAGGAAAATGTAGGCTACACACACCTTTAAAAAATAATATTCTTTATGTAGCGATGTAGAAACAATGAGTTAATTATTTTCGCATGCTAAAGGACCCCCTAAAGTCTCTCCGAAGACCCCCGATTACGAGAACCACTGCCTGCTTTTGACAAAGTAAAAGCAGATAGAAATGGAGCTGGGGGGGGGGGGGGAGATACGAACAATTATTCGATAATAAAAAATTGCTTTGTACGTGATTTTTTGAACGCGCTAAAGGAAGAATGATATTATACTGAATTCTCATTTCAAAGCCAAACGGCATTTCGATTTTCTTTTGTGTGTGCGCGTGTCGTAGAGAAAACTAGTTTTTATTGCGTCGTGAACTGGGAAGGATAAAGTTCATATTAAAAACAATATAGCAAAAGTGCCATACGTGCGACTTGAGCGAATTCACAATCTGTGGAGAAGCGACCGATGATGCCGCCGACGACCATAAATTTCACAAGAAGAGATGCCTGTCCTTGGTTCAAACTCGGCCGTAAATCTCGACAATACGTCTTTCCGTTGTTTGCATACAATACACGCTACGCTATGATGTTTCGTCTCCTAAATCTTGACCCGTCCTTGATATGCATTCTCTATTAAAATGCATACTTACATACGTGCATCGCTTGCATTATTATTACAGTATTACGTAGACATATTGTTGATTGTGAAAAGGTTCACCTGGGGCCCTAATAAGGGCAGAAAGAGCCTAATAAGGGCCCCAGGCGAACATTTGCGCTTCACTTTAATATTGCGTGTAACCGGGGGCCCATAGTGTTCTTAAGACAGCCCTGGTGAGAGAGTCAAATTTACACATTTACTTCATACGGCCCCCCCCCCCAACCCTCCAGGATGAATAATATTTTCTCATACAAACAGAAATTCTGAAGTCAAACAGGGACCAATTCAGAACAAATTGGGCAGCAGAGAATTGACCAAAAGGTGTCTCGTGACCTTCGTGTATTATAAGTGTTATCTTCTAATTTAGAACGTAACTTTTACCCCGATCATTTTGAGGCGCCCCATAATGGCTATTTTGCTATTAGTTTGTGGCAAATTAAAAATTTGTCAAATATGCTAGATAAGATATTAAAATACAATTTGTTATTACTATACGATACACTTTGACAGTTTTTCATGTATATATATTTAACTTGAATGCTTTATTTCCACACATCTGAATTGTTTTCCAGCTCTCTGTGGCCCCCTTAGCCACCTATCATGGCTTCCCGTCAATTTGCTTTGCACCCTTGTCCCATTCCCCAGGATATCTCAGGACCGCAAGTAGATTCTGAAACACTACTCAGCACCACTACGTTACGGGAGCACTGACATTATTTGCAAAATACATAATATAATAATTACGCTGCACATTTTATGGACAACATAATGACAAAAATAAAACACGAAAAATCGAGTCAAAAGTTTAGACAAAGTCGTATTTTCAGCAAAATATGTCTGTTAATGTTAGTTTCATTTGGCTCGGGGCCCCGATTGCCCCGGCCTAGTTACGCCTTGTTTCCATCAAAGTCTTACATTATCTGTGGCCCGAAATAATGCCAATAATGCCTGATGGAAGCTCTGAGATGTTTCACAGACAAGTACCTCTCGACAAAATGCCACAAAGCTGCTCAATATTATTGAAATCGGTACTAAGATTTCAAAGCTGATTTTCTTTTTCACACTTTTTTTGGAATACTGTTGTACTGTTTCTCGTATTCATTAACACTGAAAGTCCAAATTAGCTGTTAATTTGTCGCGCAGTCATCTTTTACTTAAATGCCACTTTTGGATTCTTGTGTTATTTGTTTCAGCTGTACCACGAGGCCTTTCTGGTCGTCGTTTGGCTCTATAGCCACCACCTGCAAATGATACTTGGTAGATAGGCATTTTTTAACGTTGTAACGAGCTGCAGTTTCCGAAACAGTCTATCGGGTAGCTTCTCTAACCGATTTCAACTTCCATATTAGGCTTATAAACCTAAACCGAAGTAATTACATCTTCAGAGCTGTTCTCCGTGGCTCGTGGTATCTTTCAAATAACTGATGCTATATCAAGTGGGGAACAAAAATCACTGAACAGTGGTGACGTCATTTGGGGCGAATTCAAATATTTCGACGATCAATCGCGGAAATTCTCTTTTATTGTGTCTAAACTTTTGCAAACTCGAATTTCACTTCTTTTCGGAAAAAAAAAACTTATTTTCATTACGAATTAATTACAGCACTATTTTTGATATTCGAATGCTCGGAAAATATTTCAAGAGAAAGACGTATCTGATAGTCCTTAACCTCTTTATTATTTACTAATATCGGGGGGGGGGGGGGAAACCAAAGTGATAGAACAATCGATTTGGTCATCTTTTTTCCTTTTTTCTCGGTCATTTTGCCACAATTTGGAGCATAGGCGGAAATAGACTTGGAAGTCTAGGGGGGGGGGCACGATGATGATGATGTCAATTCACATATACATATATACATTAGATCAGTCAACTCCACCTTTGATGCTGGGGGGGGGGGCAATGCCCCCCACATCTCCACCCATGATTTGAAGGGAGGGAGGAGGACCAGACCTCCCAAGCAGGGCCGTCTTAAGAGCATCATGGGCCCTCGGGCCAAGTGATCTTTCCGAGGCCCTTTTCTTCCTGATTCCCTCTGAGGCAAATTCTCGGAAATTTGAACCAGATCTCATTTTTGTGAGGCCCCCGGGCCGTGCCCGGGTGGGCCCATGCTGCCTTAAGACGGCACTGCTCCCAAGTCCCCCTCGCTACGGCTTTGGGAGGAAGGACTTCTTCCCATGACCCCCCACCCCCTCCCGTATTTACACCCATAAAAACATTCATCTCCGCATTGTATCCAGACATCTTTGGTATCCATTAGCGGAAAGCGAAAATCATTATGACTCTCTCCCAGATTGAAGATGCCTACGTCACACGCAAAACTTGACAAATAGAAAACGACCAATTGCATAACGACGGAGAAAGCACACAACTTCCCATCGGAACATTTTTCCGATTGGAAGACGATCAAGGAAACAAAAAAAAAAAAACCCATCGGCAAATCGGAATGTGCTTCGACGAATCTCCGATTTCCAAGAATTAATTAAACGCTTTACTTTACGACGCTCTCTAACAACAACGCTCTAATTCCAGTCCGAGATTTGGCCGAGAACCGGCAAAAGATAGAAAAAAATAATAAAATAAAATAATGATCGCGCCAAAACGCGTCATTATTATACTAAGAAAAGAAAAAAAAATGAACTGGTTGCGTGTTGTTGTGACGACGATGACGGACCATCGTAGATGGTGTAATAATAATAATAATAATAATAATAACGCATATGTATATAAAAAAAAATGGCTTTTTTAAGAGTGAAGGAGAGAAAAAAGGCGCAGCCACAGCACGCGGTTTGCCTGTTGCTGCTTCTACATCCTCTTTTCTCACTCTCTGTAGTTCCATCATAGAAACTGGTCTTGTAGCCGTTTCGTCATCCAGATGGACAAGATATGGATATTATAGCCTAAGAAACTGAAAAAGAAAAAAAAAAAAACAACAACACAAATTAATCCGAGTGTGAGAAAAATATTCGGAAATAATGAACATGAGGCCGCACGTTTTGGAATTTTAAGTGAAGAAAAACAAAACTGTGAAGTCTAACGGAAAGAAAACGTTCAAAACACTGCGAAAAAGTGTATGCAGATTTTATTTTAGTGTTTGTTTGTAGAGAGCGCAGGACATAAACCGGACGTTTATCAAGAAAACAAAACAAAAAGAGGAAAAATATGGAGTTTTTATGGGCGAGGCTAGTGCTTGTGGCGTCTCTGTTTGTTACCGTAACCTTTCAGAGTAAGTGATTGACCTTTGTTTGTTTCTTCTTCATTGTGCGTTTGTGAACCTCTTGATATTGATCTCGGATGTGCCGAAACATGTTTATAAAATGCTGCATGTCAGTTTCGCGTGCGTTGGAAATATCGAGGTTGTCAACTTGATTGAACAGTTAAAAGATTTCAAGTTTCGGACTGATTATATGAATTAGATTTTACGTTTATATTCAATGATTATAATTATTTTTTATCTAAGTAAATCGAGTTTTTGGAGCGTTGTGCCGTTGTAAAGCAGTGACTCCCAAATTTATGTCCCTCGCGGCTTCCTTGCCCGATTCATGGTTCGTCTGCGGCTTCTCAGAATAGTTTAGCACAGTGGTTCTCAACCTGGGGCCACATGGCCCCCTTGCGGTCCTGGCATATTCTAGGGGGGGGGGGGCCATGGGAGAAAATCAGAAAAAAGGTGATCCACCACGAGGGGGTGAAGGGAGTCATAGAGAGCTGTGAAAGAAAACCTTTAAAAGTGAAACATGGTTGAAAAATATTACTACTTTCAGAATCCATCAGATCCGTCCATAGAACCAGGGGCATCTTAACCCTTGGGTCTGTGTGGGCATGACCCGGGTCTTCATGTCTATGATGGAGGGAGGGGAACTGTGCCCTATATGGGATCTGGTACTATGATTATTATTTTTTCATGTGTAAGCTGTTACTTCCAGATAAGTATGGAGGGCCGCCAGAGCAACGGTTGATGTGTTAGGAGGGTAGATTTATCGTGCAGGTTCGTTGGATCGTCCCGTATTTTACACAGACCGTTTTTTACCATATAATTTAACCCCTGAGAGAGATGATAATCCACCATTTGAATCCGTGCCTAGCCAGGATTCCAGAGATTGAACTGATCTATTAAAATTTCATTCATAATAAAAAAAATAGAAAGTATCTCCCTCTTGGATGAGGGTAGAGGGGGCCCTGGATAGGACGGAGGGGGCCACGAGAAAAAATGCAATCCATAAGGGGGCCATGAGCTGAAAAAGGTTAAGAAACACTGGTTTTGCAGATATTTTCACACTTATAAAAGAACCACTTCAAAGCATATATATAAGAGGCGCATAAATTAATATCTCCAGCTGGCCGCGGCCCCTCACTTTGGGAGATACTGGTTTAAAGAAATGTTTTCTTTGGCAATTTTATTTTATAGAAGACACTGTTTTTGAAAAGGATATTTTTACTGAAAGCTGTTCTTGTGTAACGACGTTTCTCGAAGAAGTTATTGTTGAAAGAGACTATTAGTGAGACAAGAAAAAGTCTCAAAAAACTTTAGAAATAACCATTTTTGGAAAAATCTCTGACACAATCATTGTCAGAAAAACCTCCGAAAAAATCCTTGGAAACAATCGTGTTGAAAAACTTCTGAAACAATCCCCAGAATTATCTGGAACAATCATTGCTGGGGAAAACTTTTAAGTGAACAAGTCCCAAATACTAACGGAGATAGGAAAGAGAACGTTCAAACACTAGGATTAAAAAAAAAAAATTGGAATGTAGTGTTTTATAAAGCGCAGATCTACATGTAGTGGACATAAACCGGACGTTTGACAAGAAAAAATAGAGTATGGATGAAGGAATATGGAATTTTTTTCATGGGTGAGGCTAGTGCTTGTGGCTTTTCTATTTCTTATCGTATCCTTTCAGAGCAAAGTGATTGGCCTTTGTTTGTTTGTTTCTTCTTATTATAACATCACATACTACTACTACTAAACTATATGCACCTCGTCCATATTCCTCTGCAGAATTTCTAACGAATCGGTACATGTTGGAATGTGCGTGTGCGTGAAGTGAAACCTAAAGTGAAGTTTGTTCTGCGTAATGCTTGTTATGTGTTGTGCTGACATCTGATTGATCGGATACTGAAACATGTTGATAAAATGCTGCGTGTCAATCTTACGTGAGTTGGAAATATCGAGGTTGTCTCCTTAATTGAATAGTTATAGGGGATTGCAAGTTTCGAACCAACAATGCTATTTTGATGAGGTTTTTTGTGACTTTTTTTAATCAATATTTATGAAACGTAAAAATCTGCCTTTTTTTTTTAGCTAAGTAAATTGAATTTTTCATTGCCACTTTTTAAAGAAATTTAAACTTCAGCATTTTTGTGTCTCGTTTTTAATTGAAAACAATGCTTTTGAAAAGGATATTTTTTTTATAAAAGCGGTTCTTAAAAGAACGTATTTTGAAGAAGTTAGCCTCGACTAGAGAGTCGAGTTGACTTGAATGAGTCGAGTTGCCAGTTCTCCCTACACGGTTCTACTAAAAAAAATTCCAAAGCCCGAGAAAACGAGTAAAAAAAGACAGTGTTCAATTCACCTCCCAGTACCGTCTTAACAGCATCACAGGCCTCGGGCAAAGTGATTTTTCTGCCCTCCCCCCCTTTCCTGGCTAGAAATACCTGCTACCAATTTACTCACTGTCGAAAATTTGACCAGATATAATTTTCATGAGGCCCTTTCTACACTCGAGGTTCCTGGGCCGTGCTTAGGTGGGCCCATGCGTTAAGACGATAGCACCTTCTTATCTTCCTGTACCTCATGAGCCGGGTTGGGGGGAGGAAAAATCAAATTTCTAACGGTTCTAGCAGTGATGAAATGAAAATATTATTATTATATTATAAATAATTATTATCCTATATATTGTTATCTCCGCTATAAAAAAAATAGAAGAATCCTATTTCATAGAAGAAAATAATAAAAGTACATCCATACATTGAAAAGAACACACATTCATTTTAGTTTCGGCCACAGAATTACGGAAATCGAATTCGAAATTCGCCGCATTCTACGGAATGTGGAAAGAGGTCAGGGCCGTCTTAACCCTTTAGTTGGCAAAAATACAGACATATGCAGAGAATTTTTTTTCTTTGAGGAGTAATATATATATAGAGTAGAAGTGATGTCTTGAATGCCATTATATGGGGAAAAAACATTACAGTTAATATTTGAAAAAAAAAAATACGGGATGTTCGCTGTAGACAACAGCACCAACCCCCAGGAGCACAAATTAGAAAACGAACAATGCTGCTTATTTACATAAGCAGCATTGCCAACCCAAAGC
This sequence comes from Pholcus phalangioides, assembly GCF_987345545.1. Lineage (NCBI taxonomy): Eukaryota > Metazoa > Arthropoda > Arachnida > Araneae > Pholcidae > Pholcus > Pholcus phalangioides. The sequence goes on along the minus strand of NW_028301595.1, from coordinate 2,366,883 downwards.
AATATACAAAAAAAATGAAATCGAAAAATGAGGGGGGGGGGAAATAAACATAAATAAGAATTCCAGTTTTTTTGCAATTGAAAACATTATACTCCAAGTACTACCAGATAATTTGAGTAGGGGTGGACAAATCCTAGACGCCATGGCGACTTGAAAATCCGTATTGGCGAATACATTTTTTTAAAATGCGGTTGCTAAATTGGAGTAAATTTCTATATTGCAGTCTAAGGATGACTAAAATTTTTCTGATTTCATTACGCTACGTCTTTAAACATGGGAAAAGTAAAAGAAAATATTACTCAGAACTGTTTCTCTTGTCGGCAAAATACCGTGCTTGGCTCCTAAGAAATTGGGCTTTCGCCTAAATGTTTTTTTCGATTAGTCAAGCCCTGGTTTACAGTTTGATACAGAAAACTCTCTTTGGAGCAGTTCCTATGTGGTACAAAACCCTTTTACAATATCAGCAAAACACAGTTGAGTACCCATTTTTTCGTAATCTGCATCGTTCGTCCCTTTGACCCATGTTCACGCCAGTGCTCATACGAATCATATCGATTGCTCTGCGCAGTGTTATCAGAAAATGTAATTTTGAAGGGTAATTTTTCACTCTTCTCCAAAATTTTAAGGGTTTTTTACCTAAAACTTTAAGGAGTATTTTCACTCTTTAACGAAATTTGGAGGAGTAAAATTGAATTTTGATGCGTGAATCAAGCATCTATATATAGATGCGTATTGGCCGAACACTGGTCCTACGTAAGGAATGGCAACTGATCCTACGTAAGGAATGGCAACTGGTGCTACGTAAGGAATGACAACTTTTCCTTGGATTGTGGTTCCAAGTCTAAAGACTACCTACGGCTTTCTTTGCTTGCTAGCATTCATAAGATTATCCGCAATTACTCTTTGGACTCTTTTGACTCACGGTTTGTTTCTTTGCATTCACATTGATTGCTGAAGTCATGCGTTTACAGGGCATACATCTATAGATTACAGAGAATATGGGTAAATCTGATATACTATTTCATTTACAAGATTCAGAAAATGTCACCTGAAGTACTGCAGAGCTGTTTTGTTTTCCCCGTAACAAAAAATTTCAGATAAGTTGGCGAGATTCGATGAAACATCTTGTTTTACCCAATCGAATGTCCTGGCGTTCTTCTGCTCTTGCTTTGTTTTCATGCCCTTTGCCAGTACATGCGTCCGTAATGAACTAGTTCCTGTTAGTTCACCGCTTTCCGAACTGTAAAAGTATTTAGCAGCTTCCCGATGAAAAAATCCCAAGCTTATATTTGGTAGTTCTACTCACACGTAGCACAACTCAACACATTCTGGCATACACCAATTCATTATAAATTCCTCAGAAGATTCGTACCAACGTTCACGAGGTACATGTAGGGTTAAAATAGAATAAAGGCACTTGTGGGTGAATTTTCCCCCCCATAAACAGATATTTTATGGCTCAAAATTTGGAAAAACATTTTTTTTTCTTTTGAAGTTTCTCAAAAGCCTGCGTTAGAAGCATGTTCATTCACTATCATTATTACATTTATACAACATCGTTTGATATTTAAACGTGAAAGTGACAGAAAATATTGTACAAAATCACTTCATCATTGCAACGTGATCTGTCCCCCATCATGCTTATAACTGGCAATGTTACCTCCAGGCAACGCATAAAATACAGATTAATTACATAGTTTGTGGAATAATATAATATGTCATCACATTAACCCTTGCGTACCAAGGGGCCCCGAGCATGCCCATAAATTAAAAACAGCGCTGGAGCCTACCTCTCAAAATCGAATTCAACACGAGATTTTTTCGATTGCTTTCTTACTTTCCCGTTTGAAAAATCACTATGAAAATATATTTGCGGTAAAAATCCAAGTAATTTTTCTTTCACGAGGATTCGTGGGCGAATTACGAACACAAATGAAGATCATAGAGAAAATATTCCATGAACGCACATCATCATCCTTGACATTTGCTCGAACCTTTTGTCTTCTCTTTCGGTTTCACTTCCTCTTCAGTATCTGTGCTCTTACTTCATTAAAATGGGAGGCACATGACGCTTTCTTCCTCTAATTAATCCGCAAAAAGGAAAAGAAGAGAAAAAGAGCAGAGAAAAACCCACGTCCATTGCTTCGATTTCACTGAAAACGGCTTTCTAATTTATTGTCCGATGGCAATTCCCTCCATCCTTGCGCGTTGTTCGATTTATTGCACGTGACCAAAACCTTCCCACGCAGTAAAAGATGTACATTTCCACAATGACGGCAATCGCCCTACGCTTGAACATATATTTACATTTACATTAGTTTATTATTATTACTTACGATTGAGAATGTAAGTGATCACATCAATACAATCGTATAGGAACTTTGACTCATACAGGATGGACAAAAGTTCTCAATTCTCCCACGCGAGAAAGATAGGCCTACTTTGGATCTTGATTGATTGTGACTTTCGTAACCGAAAGGAGAAAGCGGTACTATTCTTCTTTACGTCACCGAAAAGCATTTAAAGATGATAAAGCAGCAAAAAAAGATTTTCATTTCACTGGATGCTTTGGATTTTGATTGTGATTGTATATATACAAGCACACCCCCCATACTTGGAGCCAGGCCCCTGGGCTAAGATCTGTGGCGGGCTCCTATGTAATGAGTTTATAGTGTAAAAAAACAAAAATATTAAGGTTTTTCTCGGGCCCCCTCAGCTGGAACCCTGCCAGCCCCATAATTTTGGGAACTGACAGGACGATAGCAAGTTCAGAACGTTCGGTTGCGTTTTTCATCCTTCTACATAGGATTTTCTCACAAGGTTACGCTCACTGGCTAAGATCACAATTGCGTCTCTATTACTACTTAACCATACATGCATTTCGTACATATTCGTCTGCGGAATTTCTAACGAGTCGGTGCATGCCGGATTGTGTGTTCTGAGTGTATGTGTGGCCTCCAGCGCTTTTATGTTGTCAGAGTTGAGCTTGTTTCGTGTTCTTGCTGGTACCGCGACCTGTCTGCCATATTTTGAACCGAAGATGGGGAATGCTTGAATTTTCATTTTACTTAAGCAGACATGTCAAAATTGGCTCGAAGCTTATCAGTAGTGATGAATGTCCTGCGGGCATCGTGCTGGACTCTCGTGCTGAGGATACAGGTTCGAACCTCGCTGACGGCACAGTGGTGGCCGACTGAAGTTGGTTTTCCGCTGTTTTCCAGGTTCGAGGCATGAATGTGAGCCGGCCTCCTATTTGAAAACGCAGAGAGAAGGCAGGCCTACAACACAATGCTGAAGTTGAAGTCAAAACATGACAATTCAAGCATTTCCATCTTTACTTCAGAAAATTTACGGCAGATGGTAGCATGAATACGAAGCAAGCGCAACTCGACAACATCAATACGTTAGGGCCAAGCATACACTCAGAACACACATTCTCCTGCATGTGCCGATTCGTTAGAAATTCCGTAGAGGAATTTGTATGAGGTGCATGTTCGGTTAAGTAGTAGTGATGAATGTTCAGTTTTGTCATGGGGGGGGGGGATACCCCAAGTTTCACTATAATCATAGTACAATAAAAAATAATCGCTCAAAAATTTGATTTTTTTTTAAATTTTGATTCAAAGTTCATTAAATACAGCACCTCATTGGCACTGGAACCTAGAAGGCTCAGGCCCCATGAGCCCCACCCTCACCTCCCGAAGCAACTTCCCGAGGTTGCCGAGTCTCTTAATAATTCACGAACATTCACTGCAATCCCAACCTGCATACACCCTTGTGAGCCGTATATATGGACGTCTAGCAACCCTAGACCCCCACTGCCCATCTTCTTTGTATCAGCACCTACGGCGAAACATTCTTTCCGACACAAGTTCCGTGAGCTCGACCATGCACTATGCAGATATAGCAAGGTTCGGACTCCCCGTGCTGAACCACTTAAAAACCGGTTTTTAGCCACAGCGTGGGACGGTTTTGACGAAAAACCCGGTTTTTACGGGTTTGGACATCGAGTAGAGCGGCGGGTTTAGACGCGGCTTTACTGATTGCCTTCCGCGCACAGACGAAACAGATCGGCTCCTGTTTGGGTATTTCAGATATTTAACACATTACTTCTAAAGTTTGTCTTCTCTCGATTTCTCTCACAAGCACAGACGATTTCATCGTTATGGTAAAGATTGGTGCAATTTAAAAAAAAATATAATAATAGTTTGTAAAACACCACACAAGAAACTCAAAGACCCGATTTTTTTAAACTGATTTCCGTAGCATTGAGAGTGTCTCCTCGTAGCTCCGTAGCTCACTGCGGCCGTCCGTGGAAACTACGGACAATCCGTAACAGTTGGCAATTCTGCGTAAGTATCATGTTGAAGGTCTAACCTGCTCTCTTTGGAGAGACTTTTTCTAATGGGAGAGCATTCCCGACTCGAAGGGAAGTTGAAAAACCGCAGAAAACAAACTTCAGCCAGCCACCACTATGCTACCAACGGGGTTCGAACCCGGATCCTCACAAAATAGAGTCCAGCATGATGCCCCCAACGACCGCACAATGGCACAATTACGCCGCTAAAAAGCGTGACTAGAATCAGAGATTTTTTTTTACTTAAAAATTTAAAAAAACCCATTGTTTTGAATAATATAGGTTTTCAGAGAGAGACGTCAGTCAACACCGGCTGTGCCCGAGTGGCGTGGTGGTAAGATGCTAGTCTACCACAGTGAAGGTTGTTGTCACTGTCCCGGGTTCGTATCCGAGGGAGGATATAGATAAGATATTTTCCCTAACGAACGTGAGGCGACCACCAATAGACAGTGCCTTCATTTCCAACCCATCTCATTAATGGCAGTAAATTGAAATACAGCGATATGGCTAAAGTTGGTGTTTTTGGTGAAGTAGTAGTAGTCAACACCGGCTGGCAGGGCCGTCTTGAGAGCATCGTGGCCCCCCCGGCCAAGTGATTTTTCTGAGGCCCTACTAGGCAAATTCTCGAAAATTTCAACCAGATCTCATTTTTGTGAGGCCCCTGGGCCGTGCCCGTGTGGGCCCATGCCTTAAGACGGCTGGGTCAGTGCCTCTCCTAACAGGGCCGGTTCTGGACATTTTTCTAGTATAAGCGAATGATATTAGAATCGAAATGATGAATAGTTTCGATGATAGTTAAAAATGATTTGTGTTTCTGTCCAACGCGATTTGACTGCTTCAGACAAAATTAAATAGAAGAAGATAATACAGGTATAGATGAAAACAGTTATGATTATATGAACATAATTCAACAGAACGTCTATTTTCAGCAGTCACAATTTTTAAAAACAATGCGAATGATACTCCCTGGGAGACAGTGGATACTTATGGTTTTTTTATTCAGTTCCTACTTAAAAAACCTGTGGAGAAAGCATGTTTGCAATGAAAATGTTTGCAAATTACTTACATTCAGAAAAACATAGCTCTGACCTTTGAAGACCGGACACGATCCGCTTCCTAAAAAAACCATGCCTTCATAACTTTGTAATTGTTAACTCAATGTAATTGTCCTTTTATTCACCACAGTTAAATTTAAAGAAATAACTTCACCAAGGCTTGCCAAATCCCGGGTGCCAGGTCACCCCATGACGCCTGGTAATTAGAATTGTACCTATTCACCCCTCCCATTCAGTTGGCACCTTAAAAAATCGTCGTTGGCGCAGCAAAAAAAGTCGGTCCTTTTCAATTGGCACCTTCTGTGGCAGTGTAGTTGGCAGGATTCAAGATCCGCCCTGCCTTCTGATGAAAATCTTACTTATGTTCCTGCCCCGAAACCGCTAATTCAGATGTGTGTATGTGGAGCTTGTTTTACTTTATCCGTTAAAAACGGTCAGAGAGCAATGGTCTTAGGATTTTCTTTTTACGCGTTTTCTCATCACTAACATGCTGGGATCGATTTCTAGGAGCTCTCATTGAGCGACGCGATTCTTCAATCCTTCAAAAGCAGGAACTGGGTTTATTTGAAACTTCACGATAAACCATATCGACCTTTGAATGCGTTACTCTCAAAAGGCAGGTACTAGTGCCGTAGCTAAGCTGGGGCACTTCGAGCTGAATGGGGGCCCCAGAAAAATATACTTATTTTGCATAATAATAAGCCTTTCAAGGGGGCCCCCAGGAAAAAGTCTGTCCCGGGGTCCCGAAAAGGCATGCTACATCCCTGGTAGGAGCATCAAATCACGCACGGTGCCGTGAAATCGATCTGGGGTACTGTGAGATAGTGTATTTTTCGAATTTTAATCTTATGTAAATACAAAAGCCACAACGGGCAAACTGAAAAAAGATGCCCATAAAAAATATGTGTGCCATATACTTGTATATATATCTAAAATACGGCAACCCAATATAAGGCTGTTATTTCTAAAGATTGCGCGAAAGGGTCTAGGCACGCGCATTCTCTCGGCCATAAATATTGTATGAATAAATAACGTTGCATCAATAATTAAGAGAATTTTCACTATGTTGTAGAGAAACTCTCTCTCTCGGAAGTGCAGATCAAGAAATGTGTTTGTCGTACTCGATTTGACAGATCTTTGGCATGTTTCGTAATTAAGGCCTTGGCTTATTAGGAAGAAAGAAAGAAATTGCGAGATTTCCTTTTTCTCCCGCTAGGAATCCCAAAAAATGACCGTTTTGATGCTATTTATTATTATACTTTTTAAAATAATTACCACACCACATTAATTTTAAGCTCTCAACGCCGAATTAGACAGACGCTAACGAACAATTACATTACCTCGAACTCAATACAAGACCTGCAGTCAAAGGTTAAACGCGCCTGTGACAAAGGCACCAGACAGACGAGCTCAATGATTGAATATTTGAATAAATGCGGGGAGAGACTCTTTTAAAACGGGTTCGAGGGACCGGGAAATTAACACTTTTGAGGACTTTTATTTCAACTTCTGTAAAAAAATAACTTTTAGGAGGGAAACAAAGGCTCTCGAAAAATTTCCAATTACAGTCGATCGTTTAGTTCGACGTTCTCGCTTAGTACGACTTATGTTCGGGCCACAACTCTGCTAATTCACATCAAGATTAACCGTTGAAAGCGTTTTCCCGATTACAACTTTTTTCATGAGGGTGTTTTGAAAAAAAAACACGTTATAAGCGGGATCCACTATATTCAGAGACTCTGGGACATGGCTGCTCAAGTGAGGCGTCTCATTCAATATATACCGTCATTAAGTTAAACCAGTCTTTACCAAGCCAAAGTGTGTACTATCGACCCTGGGAAGCGATGGAATGATTCATGGGGGGGGGGGGGGGATTGTAAAAGTTACTACTAGTTTAATATAGGATCCTAAATATGGATTGACTTGAGTTGTGGACGACGAGGAGAAAAAAATTCTAATAAGGAAGCAATGGATCAAAAAGTTAGGAAGAGCTCAAAGCTATTAAATCTCCAAAATTCGAGCAAAAACATCAGCAAGTTACTGATAAAAATAAAACAAGAACTTCCTGTGAAAATTCAATAATTTTCCCGCTCCATAAGGTTCTCAAAAAAGCGTTAAGTCGAGGATATTGATTTGTGCTTATTTAGTGTGTGTGTCAGTGTTATCCGAAAAAATAATTTTGAAGAGTAATATTTCACTCTTCTCCAAAATTTTAAGGGATATTTTTGTAAAAAGAGGAAAAAAATTTTAAAATGGTGAGAAATAACTACTAAAAAACATTACCTAAAATTTAAAGAAGCATTTTCACTTCCCACAAAATACTGGTGGAGTAAAATTGAATTTTGATGCGTGAATCCATCTACACTGCTCAAAACAATTAGGGGAGCACATGGTTCTAACAAAATTACGCAAAGATGTATACCGATAAGTAACATAAAATGAATCATCCATAATTTAAAGCCTAGCAGGAAACGGAAGAAGAAAATTTCATATGCAAATCAAAGTTCATGACGTCAAAAACCAGAAAAAGGAGATAAGGGCAGAAATCGGGATGTTGCAGAAACGTCAGTTTTACTGCCGTAACTGTGAAATTCGATTGCGCAGTATTTTTTTTTTGAGACAATGTGACTTGAGGATGTCTCAACAACGTGATTTACCGGAATCCATGGCATGGCGTGTTATAGGCAGACTGGAATCCGGGCAAACACAACGTAGAGTCGCGGACGCTGTTGGAGTCGCCAGAAGTGTTGTTGCAAGGCTGTGGAATCGATTCCAAGAAACAGGAAATGTTAGACGTCGACCAGGGCAAGGTCGGCCACGCGCCACTACAGCAACTGATGACCGGTATGTACGGTTAACAGCCCGTCGAAACAGAACAGAGAATGCTACGCAGCTGCAAAAACGGTTGCCGTTGGCAACAGGACGAAGGGTGTCCAGCCAAACAGTACGTAATCGGCTTCATGAAGGAGGGCTCTATGCACGTAGGCCAATGGTCTGTATTCCGTTCACCCCACTCCACCGTGCGGCCTGAAGAAGATGGGCTGCTGAACATCGAGATTGGGAGCAACATGATTGGAGCCAAGTGCTGTTTACAGACGAGTCCCGATTCAGTCTGGAGTGTGACACCCGACGTGTTCTGGTATGGAGGGACAGGGGCACTCGAAATAACCCCGCATTCGTTCGTGAAAGGTCACAATACAGACGAGCTGGTTGGATGGTATGGGGTGGAATCAGCATAGGCGGACGTACGGACCTGCATATCATTCGGAATGGCACTTTGACGGCCCGAAGATATGCAGACGAGATATTGCGACCTCATGTCATCCCTTACGCTGGAGCCATTGGAGATTCCTTTGTTTTCCAGGATGATAATGCCCGACCGCATAGAGCTCGTCTGGTGAAGAACATGCTTGAAGCTGAAACAATACAGCGTATGGAATGGCCAGCGTGCTCTCCTGACCTGAATCTGACTTGGACGACGCATTGCTGCACGACCAAGGCCGCCTGTTACTGTCCGAGACTTGCAGATTGCACTTCTTGAGGAGTGGAACAGTATTCCCCAAAGTCTGATCGATAACCTCATCGCATCCATGGCAAACAGGTGTGCAGCAGTCTTAGCTGTTCGAGGAGACCACACGCCCTATTAAAACTCATGCATCATGTCTAAACAGTACTTTTTTTTATCGTTTACATGTAACCAAATTGTTGCCCTAAATCATCTTTTCACGTTTTTTCCATATTTTCAAAGAATTAAAGCTTAATTCCAAATTTTTTTACGTCTTTTTTCTGTATTGCGCATTGATACGCGTGTACTATCTATTGTATGCCAATACGTGGCTGTCTCGCACGGTTTTCTTCACTTTTTTGCTTGCTCCCCTAATTGTTTTGAGCAGTGTAGATTCGTATTGGCGGACATTGGTGTGTATGCATAGACATAAGATTAGCATTAGTGTTATACAGTGTTATATCTATCTATGTGTGTGCGTGCGATCCAGAATTTACCTAATTTATACCATTATTTTTATGACGGCGCTGCAGGTGTTCGCGGCAGTGGCGTCACGGATATTCAATAACTCCTTTATGAAGAAAAGCCAACAAATGACTTTTCTTTCAATAAATTCAATTAAAAAACTTTTGCGTTTTTGAGTTTTGTAATAATATATCAATTTTCGGCATATTGTACCATAATTTAAAGCGTCAATGCCATATAAATTTAAAGTTAAATACATACATCATTAACTTTTTTCATTGTAATCAGTAATACTAATAAAACATTCTTGAATGTTTTTTTTCCCTTTCAAATTTTGCTTAGTAACAATAATAGTATTTTGTATCCAGAAATGATATATAAATTGTTGAATGAACATTTCACACATTATTTGACTCGCAACTAACTACGAGTTTCCCTCATTACCCATTAACATGCCAGCTTTTGAAAGAAAAATGTTCTTTTCTGTTGTAGAAGCTATCTGGGAGGTACCAATAACAAGCGATCAAGATGGAGAAGACACTTACGGAGTAAATTATGGTGAATATACATTCTAAATACGGTATACCTTTTCGAATCCGAATTTAATTTTAATGATTCATAAATATATAAATTTTTTTTTTATTCCAATTAATTATTTTTTCCAGACTCAATTCCCAATGAAGAAGTTGAGCGCAACGAATCCGTTTGCTCTTGCAATTGGAGGCATCTGATCCATTATGAAGCAAAAGGATGTATTGTAGTTGAAAATGATTTGTGTGGCTGTCCAACGCGATTTGATTGCCCAGACATAAATGAAATAGAAGAAGATAATACAGGTATATATATAGATGAAAATAGTTATATGATTATGAACATAACGTGCGTATTTTCAGTTCAAAATCTTTAAACACAATGCGAATGATACTCCTGGAGTTGTGGATACCTAATATTTCTCTTGATTCAGTTCCTATTTAAACAACCTGTAGAGAAAGCATGTTTGCGATAAAAATTTACATTCGGAAAAAAAAACATGCCTGCATAACTTTGTAATTGATAATTCAATGTAATTTTCATTAAATTTAAAGAAACAATTTCACCAAGGATTGACAAATCCCAGGTGCCAGGTCACCATGGCGACTGAAAAAAATTGACATTGGGGTCTAAAATTTTCTACATGTGATTACTATTTCGGGTAAAAAGATATATGCCTGGCTTCTAAAATATCTAGCTGCCACCTAACTTTTTCCTCGATTTGTGAAGCCCGGAATTTCACTGTATTTTGAATGATAAGATATACTAATCAACTCAAGTAACTGCTGTGTTTTCAGTCCCATAGGTATCAACTTACAAACAACTGCTTAAATCCAATATTAACCCCACGGAAAAATGTTTTTTGAAATTTCTTTTTGAATTCGGTGATTTAGGTTTAACATCACCATAAGAAAACTTTTTTGATACAGTGTAAATGTACTAATTTCTAAATTGTCAAACGAATGTCTACTATACATATGACATTTTCCATTCAATCAGGGTTACCAGACGTCCTCCTTTTTTGATGTCATGTCAAGCGCCCCCTCTACGTTTCGGACGATTCGTCCTTCTCAGGTTTCCGGAATTATTATTTTTTTCCCCTCTAGGGAAAATTTTATTTTCACTTTGAAACACATATCTCTTCATTGATACGAGAATATCTGTGTTTTTTTCTACACATTTACACGCTTTGACCAATCACAGTCGAAATTCTCAGAATACAAGAACCCAAGTTGCTTCCAAGCTGAGCAAATGCTTTCTTCCCTGCTTACCATTCTAAAATTAGATGAGGTATACAGTCGAATCCCGTTATAAAGAACTCCAAGAGACCGGGAAATCCCTTCGTTAAAACGAAATTTCGTTATAAAGGAATTCCAGGTCTTTGCATTGCTCCTATGTAAACTTATCTGGGGGATTAGAAAAGTGTTCGTTAAAACGAGATTTTCGCTATAACGGTATTCGTTAAAACGGGATTCGACTGTATTATATATCTCCTCTAAGATTCTAACCTAGGTCCAGCTCACCCCAGGATAATATGAAGAAGATAGTCAGAAAAAAACAGCTCTGAAAAGCAACACTCCCAAAAGAAAAAGACACCACCCCCTTTAACAAGGCTATAAAAATTTTCAGAAATGCAATAAACGTAACGAAAGACAAGGTTCTTGGCAAATAAAAACCTCGCCATGCTTCAGGCAAAATCCATAAGTCAATAAAACTGACTGGAGGGAGGGAACAGTTCATAAACGAAAGGAGCTGTTTTTGCTTTTATTAGTGGTTCTGTTTTAGTTGGGGGGGGGGGAATTATTGAGGTAGCCAGGGTTTTTTTTTATATGTGTAGATTGTGAAAATTGGGAAAAGTGACGTTACCAAAGGTGCGCGCGCGCGCAAGTGTCCCCCTTTCGAATTGGGTATTCCTATATTCACTTGAAAGTACTTCTTATAACTTGAAAATTAAGTTCTAGTTAAGCATAGTGCTGTATCCCTCCAAATTTTGGATGATTTCAAAAAGTTTTCAAACCTATAAATGGTAAAAACAGCATAGTATGGCAATCAAATTATAATCACATGCCCCAAAACAAAATGTTTCGCAATTTTCTGCAACAAATGAAACGATGACTGAAAATGTTCTGCAATAATAGTATTTTCTGCAGAAAAGCTATTTTTTCCCTTCTTTTCTTATAATTCTTCACAAGCGTGTTCTACGCTGTATGCAACTATTTTTAGCATATATGCTGCTTTGGGGGAATCACATGATAAAGAAATTATGAATGTACAGAATAATCACTGTATCTAATGAAATACATAGCCATTTAATCTATTTTTGTATTTCCAGTTTGTACCTATAAAGGGAAGATGTATCCATCTGGTTCAAGGATCAATACAACGAATCCATGTGAGAGATGTAGATGTTCCAGAGGACCCATTGCGGAGATGGTCTGCTATCCTATAGAATGTCCAGAATTCCAGAATCCTCTACCACCTAACTGTCATCATATTTATGATAACAGCAAATGTTGTCCAACAGCAACTGCGTGTAGTAAGTAAAATATACTGATTCTCATTTTTTTTAATAAAATTATTGAATAAAGAAGAATTGTAAATCGAATGGTGAATAAAGTCGTTTTTGAAAATAATTTCAGTCGAGTCAGCTGACCAGGTTCAATTTACAGAAGGTGAAAAAAGTAAGTATCAAATACTGAAATGAATATACTATTGGAAAAAAAGCATCGTGCAATGCTAACTTTTTGAAGAACTCTTTAAAAAATATCTTTACAGTAATCACAGGTGAAACAAAAACTCAAGCCACTATTAACATGAAAAAAATTGAGAGAGGAAAAAACTGACTACACATTAGTCGGAATATTGAAGAAAATAATTCAATTTTCTTTCTTTGATTCTGAAGTATTTTTCAATGGCAGTGAGAAACCAAAACAAGAAAAAATAATAATTATAATTTCTCTTAAATAAATATTTTTAGGTAAAACATGTAAATACAATGGTCGCATTTACCCCCTGGGATCAAGGATGTATTCGGTTGATGATCCTTGTGAAATATGTCCCTGCAGTGAAGAATGGATTGCCAAAAATGGCACAGGTTGCTACTCTGTTGATTGCACTTTGGAGAAGAAAAAAGCCAAACTTCTGGAGGGATGCGTTCCAATATATCATCAAGATACTTGCTGTCCAGTTGACTTTTATTGTGGTAAGATATCGGAAAATTTTCGATAATATTTTAGTAAGTAAAAAGAGAAAAATGAGAAAATTTCTCATAGATACGAAAGGTAGCAGAAATATTCATCACTCGAAGAAAATGCAATAAATTTTTTCCTTTGTAATTTTTCAGTGATAAAGGAAGAAATCGTACAAAAATTTCTATCATACAATGTGCGTATTTCTTACATAATTTTTAAGACGTACATTTAAGACTTATATGTATATTTTTTTAGCAAGTGATGATTTTCTTTCAAACCCTCCTGCGGATGATGAAGAAAGTTTATTTAAAGGTAAGAATTCAATTATCGGATGTTGGGATAAAAATTTCATCAAAACTAAGAATGAAATGAAATAATATATTTATTATGGTTTCGAGAATAATATATTGAGTAAATTACTTATCTTTATACATACTAGACTCTGGATGCATGCTTGGTGGAAAGTTTTATGACATCGGTGAATCGGCTTCAGTGTCCAACCAATGCGTGTCGTGTACTTGCCAGGTACCTCCAGATCTAACATGCATACAGCAAAAATGCAAACCAAATCCAAACGAAGAGTACTGCTCTCCTTCTTACTCAACAGGAGGTTGTTGCCCATCGTACGAATGCCTCTACGCTGATGAAAATCCACCTACGAACACCACATTTGAGAGACTGATAGGTGAATATAAAATGCATATTTATAAATTAATATGATATGGATATTGTGGAGAGATTTTACAAAATTGAAAGAGGAAATGAAAATCAATTACATACCTCACAAAAATTCATTAAATTATCAATACAGGTTTTATTGTATATAACGAAACAATTGTATTCTTTAAATTTTTTCAGTTAACAAAAATGATTTGGTGTATCTCATGTCTAATTTATTATTTTCGCATCACTAGAGCGCGTGGATAGAGAACTGGAAGATGATGGATCAGAGAGTAGGCTGCCGGATCCCGAAGGAACTTGTTTCGTGAGTGTTTAAATCTATGCTAATGCAAACCCGAACAAAATCAACAATCATTAATTGCAGTAAAATACAATCAGAAGCTAAATAGCATGAATTCTATTTATACAGCATTTACGCCATTCTTATTGTAGGAAACTCAATGTCGCGAAGGCATGACTTGCTTGCTGTATCTAGTAAAATGCGGAAACGCGCCCTGTTCACCAGTTCCTACATGTAAGCTATCATTGTTTTTCAGCATTACGAAAATTTACATGTAACACTGAATTTCTCCATGTGCACTTAATCATATATACTTTATGAATGACCATGTGCTAATTTATTTCTCTCATGACATTACTGTGCAGGTCTGAAAACAAACAGTAGTTGTCATACTTCAACATGTACATCTGGGTGTGTAGTGATAGAACAGAATCAGGATATGTGTGTCTCCTGCGCATGTGGAAAAGACATAGAGAATCTTGGTAGGCCATTAAATACATATTATAAAAAGTAAATTGTTCTAAAAAACTTGTTATATCTTGTTAAAACTTGTTATGAAAATTGATGGTTTTTGTATTCATTCCTCAATATAAATAAAAAACAATAGGCATATGCAGAGTTGCAAACTGCTACGGATTGTCCGTAGTTTCTACGGGCGGCCGCAATGAACTACGGAGCTACGAGAGACGCTCTCAATACTTCGTAAATCGGTTTAAAAAAATCGGGTCTTTGAGTTTCTTGTGGTCTTTTTACTTATTTTTATTATTATTATTTTTTATAAAATTGTGTATCGATCTTTAACGTAACGATGAACTCGTATACGCATGTGAGAGAGTTTGAGAGAAGACACAAACTCGGAGCCGATCTGTTTTGTCTGTGCGCGGAAGACATGCAGTAAAGCCGCGTCTAAACCCGCCGCTCTACCAAAGCCTCCTAGATACTAGGTACTTCTAGGAGGCTTTGGCTCTACTCGATGCCCAAATCCGTAAAAACCTGTCTTTTTGTCAAAACCGCCCCCACGCTGTGGGCTAAAAACAGGTTTTTAAGCGGTTCAGCACGGCGAGTCCAAACCTTGCTTTATTTGCATAGTGTATGGTCAAGCTCGCGGAACTTGTGTCGGAATGTTTCGTCGTAGGTGACGTGAGAGCTCTGATTCGAAGAACACGGGGATCGGGTTGGAGGGGGGTGTAGGGTTGCTAGACGTTCGTATATATACGGCGTATGCAAATTGGGATTGCATCGAATATTGATGAATTATTAAGGAACTCGGTGACCTCGGAACGCTGCTTCGGGAGGTGGCTCCTGTGGCCTGAGCCCTCTAGGTTCCAGTGCCACTGAGGTGCTGTATTTAATGAACATTGAATTAAAATAAAAATAAAAAACAAATTTTTGAGTGATTATTTTTTATGGTATTATGATTATGTTGTCCTGGTGGGGGGGGGGGGGTGCATGGCAAAGCTGAACATTCATCACCACTGACGAGCTTTAAGCCAATGTTGGCATGCCTGCATATGTTACAAAAAATATTTTATCACTGTCGTTCATCGGAGGGACAAATCTTAATTTCTTAACCAACAAGTGTCTGTCTTTTTGTATAGGTGCAAGTCTGAAGTGTGAAATGCCTCAGTGCAGTGGTCAACATTGTCATCTTATTGGTGGTGATGATGGTTGCCCTACCTGCACATGCGCTAATAAATGTCCAGAGCTGCAGTGTCAACCTGGTTGTAATGTGGTATTGGAAAGAGAAAGCGATTGTCCCAAGTGCATCTGTGAAGATGAAACAGGTATCACAGTATTAAATGAAACGATTTAATAGGACATGAAATAACAGAATATTATAAAAGAGGGGGGGGGGGGTCAATTACTTTCTGAGTATTCAGTCTGTTGTGTCACGAGGATTTTACTTCGATTTCCTATGTATCGTAGGAAAATATTTCTATGATATTTATTTCAAGTCTGTAATGATTACAAATGATTTAACTTCTATTATAGAAGGCTGTCCAACACCCATTTGTGAACATGAAGGTTGCAGAATAGTGAATTCAGAAAATGGGTGCCCTACTTGTGTGTGTGACAGAGGCAGTAAGTACACATTTTAATGTATTTTTCTTTCCTCAGTAAGAAAAGTTGTGTAAAACAAAGGATTAACCATTGTACGATCAAAGGACGTAATATTGCTTCCGAACACCAGTGGAATGAATCCACAAACAAACCCACTCTGTTTTCTTTCCCTTCTCCTGATCATCCCGGAGCTTCTTCAACCTTACAATTTTTTTTTTCTTTTGGTTTGTTGTATACCCCCGATAGTGATTTTTTTCCTCTCACATATGATGCATCTTTCTTATAAGAGAAAGAACAGGTAGGGTGAGGGTAAAAAGAAATCTAACTTTATACCTACATTTTTATCACCTTATCTTTTATTCGGGGTTTTTTTGTTCCCCTTTTCTTAAGTTAGGACATGGTTTCCCAAACTTTTTGCTCCATCGCCCCCTTCTTCAGAAATTCTTTTCTCTCATCGCCCCCAAATCAATCGAACCCATAGGATCCTATGTTATGCCCATAGCTTCTATCCCCCCCCCCCGGACCGTTCCATCGCTCACCAGGAGGCGATATTACCCACTTTGGGAAATACTGAGTTAGGCCCAGGTTACTGTATATTTATTGTCGATTTGTCAAATAGGGAGCATTCAAATTTCTTGTCAATTTGCTTGTAAGTGGAAGGGTTAAAGTAATCAAAAATTTGCAACTACAGTGTTACCCCCTTCAACTATATGCATAAAATCAATTCTGTGTGCATGTTTTCAATACAAACTTACAATTTTTATTAGATTTTCGTCACATTTGGCATATACAGTCACAGCTCGATTTTACAAACTTTCAACTCACGAACTGTCACTTTTTTTGGCAAATCTGAAGCGAGACACACTTATTGAATACAAAAATTGGTCAATCATTTCAACAGCACAAGAGCACTATTTAACCAAGAAAATCCCAAATTATTGACGTTTCAGCAGCAAATACATTAAGGCTGTCCAGCCTTATATGCCTCAATATGCCTGGGGCATGTAAAAATTTTGACTGGGCATGTATTTTTTTCAATCACATGCCTGATATTAGCACATTAAATACTGATTTGGGTATGTACGAAGGTCATTCTGAAAGTAATACAGTATCCGTTTGAGCATGAGCACCATTTTTGCCGAGGCAGGTGTCTGACACAAGGTTGGACGTCAGTTTCAGTCAGTCGTCCGCTAACTGTTTACAAGTTTGCATTGCGTTCTGACACTTTGTTTTTTTGGTTAGCAATCAAAATGTCTAAAAAAATTGCGCATGCTGCAGTTTGTGAAGTGAGGTCTACAATTTGTTATCTTAACCCTAAAAATGTGCGACCAAGTGAAACTTTTAGGGAAATCAAAGATGTGTACGGTGATGTGATGGATGAGTCATCTGTGCATCATTGGTGTCAAAGTTTTAATGCTGGAAGAGAGGATGTTGTCCATGATGATAAACGTAGTGGCCACCTGTCCGTCAAACCGATAATTTGTTGCAGTCTGTCGATGGACTGATTAAGCAAGATCAACGTGTGACTATGGATGAAATTAGTGAGAACTTTCCAAGTGTGTCTCGCACCAAGGCCGCAACTAGGGGGGTGGGGAGCAGGCGGGTCTGGTGCCCCGGGCGCTGAACCAGAAGGGGCACCGAATTCACCTTTTAACTGCTACCGCTACATGCAAGGGACGCCAAAATTCCGGCTTGCGCCGGGTGAAAAAGTATATAGTTGTGGTCCTATCTCGCACTATTACCTACAAAGTTTTTAAAAGTCGTCAGAAATATAGAAAAAAATTGTGTATTTGGGTTCCTCGCATGCCAAAACTAATTCATACCAGAATATGAGACTATTGCAATAAAATCCCATCACTGTGTAAAGAGTATTACCGCACTTAAGCTAAATTATGGCAGGCATTATGAATGCACGCTAACAGAAATATTACAAATACAGTCGATGCTATATAATTTCATAGACCTCCAGTTTATGAATTGTATCTAGTCTTTTGGCCCCAAACAGAATGAAATATCTTTAAATGTCATTCCCATTTACGAATTAAAGCTGGTCTTCCACTGGAAGCTACTACGAGTGGTAATAAGCTGCTATAGTAATAGTATGCGCGCACACACACGCATACCCTGCTTATTATAACTTATGGTAGCTTCTAGTGGACAACCAGTTCAATTTTTCAAGTCTGCATGGGTTCTTAAAAACAAGCGCCAAAGGAGTATCAACTTTTTTTAGCCATATATATTTATACTACACTTTTAACGTACACGCACCTCACACACATTTCTCCGCAGAATTTCTAACAAATCGGTACACGTAAAAAAAACGCGTGTGTGTTTTTGCATAGCCCTAATACTTATTTACGTTGTGAGAGGTGTGCTTGTTCCATAGTCTTGCTGGTGCTGCCATCTTTTTCCCATACTTTGAAGTGATGATGGTGTATGCTTGAACTTTCATGTTATGTAAGTCTCATGTTGTAGGTCTGCCTTGAGTATCAACTGCAAGACATTCATAGCAGATTTTAAATAAATATTTGGCTACCAAATTTTTGATTATTTACTACGTGATTTCATTTCAAACACAATTGTTTTTTTTTGTTTTTGTTTTTTTACAAAGGAAGCATTCCCTCGGGAACAGAATCTGAAAGTAATACAAGATTCCAACCAGAACAGCAGCAACAACAACAACAACAGCAGCAGCAACAGCAGGCAGATGATACAAGTAATTATGAAAATGTTCCTCCTTCATCACAGGAGGAATATGGTGATGATGTAATGCTCATGAGTGGAAGTTCGATAAGACAGGATGGCACAAAGGCGAACCTCAGAGAAAGATCACCAAATTTAGATTATTCAAATAGCAGGATACCAGAGCCTGGATGGCAAATCATGGAAGAAGGTGACACAAAATGGAATCCAGAATTTACGGAAAGCAAAAGTTTTAATTCAGATGATGAATATTCTCCAGGAGATTATGAGAAAGGTGAGAAATGATGACTTGCTAATGTTTTTGTTTGGAGTTTACAATATAATCTAAACTTTTTTCTAAAACTATAATAGTACATATCTGATACTCCTGGATTCAAAATTCTACCAACATACGAGAGTAAGTTTCCATTGTGTGTGTGTAGCTGTAATAGTATGCGCATACACATACGCACATACACACATACAGTGTAGCACACACATTTAAACTTTTCTACCGAAGAGTTTCAGAAAACAAATTATTCAGAGAGATTTACCATTTTTAAAATGTTGCACGAGAAAAAGATTTGAAAAATTATGTTCCGTTTCGTTAGTGACAATATTTTCGAAATACACGAAATATAGTTGAATCTCGACTATCTGACTCACAACTAACCAGCAGCCTCCGTACTATCTACAACCTAGTTAAAAAATTATTGTAATTCTCTATAATAATATAGTGAGTAATTTACTTCCCCAAGGCGTTGCAAGTAATCATTTATCAATGTGTGTGTGTGAAATACGTTAAACTATAATTTTTGTAAGAATTAAGAATTTAACTTTATGTTTATGTTTCGTTCATTTTAGCCCTTTCTGCCGCAGAGCAAAAATCACTAAACCCTTTGTAAAATTTCGTATACTTTTTAAATGAAGTAGATTTTCTTCCGAATTTAGCAGTACAAACTAGAACGCACAGCGAAAAGTTTTCCATTGAGAAATCAACTTTACAAAATACATGAGCTTGTCAATGCCAAAATAACAGGCTTTCAAGGAGGCGAGATATCTTGTCAATGCCACTGAGAGGGTTGAAAGAGTATGTATTCATACTGTACAGTGTACGTGAGCTTATATTTTCTGCAATTAATTTGGACTTTATGAAATTAATCTTAAAATTCTTGCAATATTTTCATTATTGAACTCCCTTTTCCAATGTATAAATTTTTAAAATGAACAGTACAGCACATGAAAGATATTTATAAAGTACTGGCCTGTATACTAAGAGGTCAGGAAAATTTGAAGAGCAGGTTTTGGTATAAAAAAGGTGTTTTCAGTTGTATGGATGGGGCAGGAAGTGAACATTTATAGAATTCCGGCCTATCCAGCTTTTTTGTTATACAGCCTGCCTCTCCGCCACATTAGGCTGAATGGTTGAGAGTGTACCGTATACTAAAAGAGAGATAATCAAGTTATGGTTAAAAATTTTGGACCTTCGGGAGGAATACTGAGCAAAAACTAAAACTTACCTGCTCTGAAACTGTATTTATTCGTTAGGGTATAGCGGTACAAATACAGCCTCTACAAAGCCTCAAATTTAGCTTTTGATCACAAATTTTTTAGCGGATGTTTGATTCTCTCCAAAATTCTCATGCTTTCAAACTGAATCCTAGTAAAAACAGATTTTTTTTTTAAACTTTAGTGCTAATCGAATTTTATGCAGTAGCTTTCATTTGATCATTTTTGTCGCACCACGGTCATTTTCTGCACACGAGGGTTAATTAGACCGGGACCTACAATTTATTGCCGATTCCGAACGGCAGGCTTGTTTTTTATACTCATCGAGAGGTTGGTGCGCTAACCACCATATGATGGGAGACTCCCTGCGGTAACAATTTTTGGCTGAGGTCAAGTCGCCGTTTTTTGTTGTACCCGTGTCAGGAAAGTTTTCTGATAAGGACGAACCGGGTATCGAACTCGCGACACCTCTAAACATCCCTTGGTACTTTAGGCGAGCATCTTGTCCACCGGGCTACCGCGCCCCAGTAGCTTTCATCGACATTCAGCTTCAAAAATTGTGGAATTCAGAAAGAACTGAAAACTACATTCTTTTTTATGAAGTTTCTGGCAATTGGAGCATACTAACATTCATTATGATTTCCTATTTTCATGGTCTGAATCGGTATCATTTGAGCATCTATTCCAGAGTATTACAATCAAAGAAATCTGTATTCATTGGTTCTTAATTGGTTTATGCATGTCTGCCAAAAAAACCATTGAAATTCAGCATCATAACTGTCATCAACAAATGCAGTTATCACCATATATTCTCATGAAAATTGTAGGAAATCATGGTGAAAATTTCTATTGTAAGATGTTTAACATAGTTTTTTGTATTTATATCCAGTATATGGATGTTTTTTTCAGGATGGTATTATCATCATTTTCTTATTACTTGTTCATTCTTAAAAAAAATGATTTTCTCATTTCAGAATCATGGTATGACCCATAGAATGATTATAGAAACGCTATCTTTACATAAAAAGGAATCATCGTTGTCAAAAGAGTGGGTATTGGCTCAGTCATGAACGAAGATTGTGCTAAACAAGAAAAAAAAACTGAATTTTTTCCCTCTGAAAATGAAGAATTCACTAGCATAAGATTTATTACAACGATCAAAATGTTTCATTGTATATAGTTTGTTTCCTTGTTATCATGTTGCATGAAACTTTTTTTTTTTGTTAAATGAATAAAATAAATCTTTGAAAAATATGTAAAATCTTCACAGTTTTAATATTTCTTTTAAGTTTTTGATATTTCTTCAAGTTAACCTTGAAAGATTGCCAATATTAAAAAGAAAAGAAACCCCAATATTGTATTATGTATTAAGGGATTGCGTCTTATCAATGTTAACAAATTCAAGTGTAGTCACAAAATACTGTATAGTCAGGCGGCCACCCATATATTCGCGGTTTTGTTTCCTTTATTGGAAGATTTTTTTCGGCAACACTCAGCAATCGTCCTTCACGTGTTTACAAAATATGAGTTTTGTGTGTTTAAAATGGCTCATTTCTCTAGTGTTACTGATAATGCTTCAAAAGACAAAAAAAAGTGAAAATTTTACAAGAAAAATTAATGACATTAATTAACTTCATAAATTAATTGGATATATTGACTATACTTGGCGAAAATAAGTCAATTGCTGTTGTGGTCCGCTATTACGGAATCAACAAATCTACTTTGAAATATATCAGGAATAAGGAATCTGAAATTCGATGATCAGCCATTTCTGTAGCTGCACCCGTGGCAGTGAAAACTTTGCATCGCCTACGGGGTCCATGTGTTTCTCCTACAGAAAATACTGTTTTTTTGTGCGTACAAGACTGCTACAAAAAAGGTATTCCAATTCATTGTATATAATATGGAAAGAGCGAAAAAATTTTACTCTTCTATAAAGAAAAGGGATGGTGAAACGTTTATTTCATCAGAATTTTATACAAGTAATGATTGGTTTCATAGGTTTCTAAGAAACGATTCAGATTGCGCTATGTAAGAATCACTACTACTAAACCACACACATGCACCTCGTCCATATTCCT
Organism: Pholcus phalangioides; assembly: GCF_987345545.1. Lineage (NCBI taxonomy): Eukaryota > Metazoa > Arthropoda > Arachnida > Araneae > Pholcidae > Pholcus > Pholcus phalangioides. Next base: position 2,344,485 of record NW_028301595.1, on the reverse strand, counting down.
CTGCGGAACCTCTAACGAATTGGTACATGTTGGAATGTGCGTGAAGTGAAACCTGACGTGAAGTTTGTTTCTGTATAATGCTTGTTATGTGTAGTGCTGCCATCATCTACCGGTTTTCCTAACTATGAGTGAAGTGTAATGATTGAATTATTTATCGTTGTAGGCCTGTTGCTCTCTGTGGCGAGACTTTTTAATGGGGAGATCAGCTCGCATTTGTGCCTCGAAGTTGGGAACCACGGGAAACCAACTTCAGCCGACCACCACTGTGGCGACGGTGGGGTTCGAACCCGGATCCTCGCGATGTGAGTCCGTCACTATAACAACTCGACCACCACAGCGGCAATGTAAAAATCACTGGTGATCAAGCCTCTGCCGACCAGGAGGAAGTTGGAAAATTTCCAAAGACTAGAAAATTATTGAAAAGAAGAGTTATGCACCCCTCAGCAGGTGTTTAACGCTGACGAAACTGCACAATGAAAAAACAAATGTAAATTTAAGAAGAAAATGCCGCAAAGAACACTTATCATCCAAGAAGAACAGGGAACCCCTGGTTTTAAGGCTAGTAAAGATAGACTTATGTTGTTTAGTGGAAATGCGTATGAGTACATGGTAAAGGCTACCATTATTCTCAAATCACGAATTCATTGAAAGGAAAGGATAAGGATCCCACAGTATTTCGGATGAACAATAAAAGTAACTTGAACTACAAAAACACTTTTCCTGGATTGGTTTGAACGGTGTTTCGTTCCGGAAGTCAGGAGGTACCTTGAGAATGAAGACATGCCATTCAAAGTTCTTTTGATATTGGATAATGCTCCTGGACACCCAGATGTTAATGAGTTCAAAGCTGATGGCGTGGAAGTCCTTTAGGTGCGTCCTAAATACATCATCTATCATTCAGCCCCTTGATCAAGGGGTAACACGAGCATTCAAGGCTCACTACACACGTCGTTTTGAGGGGGTTCCCCATACCATGGTGAGAGAACTATATGCTCTAAGGCCGGTATTACACTATAAGAGTTTGATAAAAACCCTTTTATAAAACTTGAAAAATCTAATCAATAAGGTTATTGGTTACATTCTAGAAAATGCAACCGTTGACCTTATTGGCTGTATTTTTCAAGTTTTATAATAGGACTTTTATAGTGTAATACCGGCCTTAATGTAGATGATTGTGCACGCAATAGAGAAGAAGATGCGAATACAGAAAATGTCTTGAAGGTATGGAAGAATTACGCTATCGCTAATGCCATTACTGTCATCATTAGAGCCATGGCAGCTCTTTTAACAGAGAAACAATCAACTCAGGTTGGATTAAACTTTGGTCACAATGAGCGCTCCACAACACAACCATTTCTACAGAGCTAACTGAAGAGATTATAAAAGACATTATCACGAGTGAACGACATTGGCAGGACATTGTAGGTGAGTGGAGAAGGATTCAACGATATGAATATGGAAGAAGTCGAACAGCTAATTAATAACGAATGAATAACGACAGCTAATTTAACAATTAATTTAAACTGAAGCAGTACCAGATGAAGATAAGTGGAAGACAAGTTCACCATGTGTAACATAGCGGAAGGGCTTCGCAAGTTCAAATCAGCAATAGATTATTTTCATGACATAGATCCCTCTATGAGTAGGAAAATTTTTCTACATGTTCTTCACATGTAGAAAAATTGGTAGAGGCAGAGGCGGCTCAAACTTACCTGCCGCCCGAGTGCAAAGGCTCATATGTCACCTCTAAAGAGACTGACAAGGCTTTACCATAGGGGCATTCTGGTGAAGCTATTCAGAGAAAAAAACCTTGCAATTGTTCCTGAAGCAGACTGCACGTGACCATACGTCCCGCTTTTAAAAAGATTTAACCTTTTTTTTTTTATCTCAAGTCATTTTACTGTTTTTAATTGTGCCAGATAACTCAATTCACGTCGCATATCTTGTTAAGTTATCATTATTGACATTCATCCAGTAAAGAAGAATTATAACGAAGCGAATTTCATTTTAAAATAATTATTTGTAAAGCCGTTTCTGATGCGCCAGGGACTGGACAAGTTAAGAAGACGAATTCTTTATTTGCCATCATTTTGATCGTTCCAGAACAATTAGCAGATGAGGGCACCAAAACGCACACTTGTCCCTTATGAAAGAATACATTCTTGTTCGTGGTATCACTGTCCAAGCTCTGTCTCGAATTTTTCTCAACATCTTTGTCGGAAAGGTAAGGCTCGAAAACATGATCATTTACACAGAAGGAGATCTTAGTAGGCTATAGCCCGGTGCTGCGTATTTTAGAAATGAGTTTACAAGAAAATTAGTACAATGGAAGGGCGTCGAAATTTGCAAAAGTATAAATCCACCTCTGCTTAGAGAGCGAGTGACTAGATCGGCGAGTGACCAAACGAGTGACATAGAGTCTGAAAGCATGCGAGTGACCAAAATAGTGATCTAGAGAGTTTGCGAGCCCGTGAGTAACCAAAACAGTGTGCAAGTATGCAAATGACCAAAAAAGTGATCTAAAGAACAAGGGACCAGCAGGGCCGTCTTAAGAGTATCATGGACCCCCGGGCCAAGGGATTTTTCGGAGGCCCCACCTAGTAAATCCTACAAAATTTAAACCAGATCTCATTTTTGTGAGGCCCCCAGACCGTGCCCAGGTGGGCCCATGCGTTAAGACGGTGCTGTCAAGAGGGATAGAGTGACGAAAAAACCAAGAAACAGAGGCACGTTTACGGGCTGAGCCGGAAAATTTAAGAAATAAATGGTCAAGAAAATTAGAATAGGATGAGGAAGGTCGGTAAAATTTCTGTAGCCCACAGTTAGGTAAACCATAAACCCGTCTCTGGTTATGTGAAATTTTAATATTGGAAATTTAAAAAAAATTTGGTGTCTGAATAAAGCCTAAGCTGCCACCCCCTCATAAACTGCCGTCCGGGTGCACCACACTCTTTGCACCCTCGCTTAAGCCGCCCTTCGGTAGAGGAAACGTTATCAACATACTCCAACCTACTTGATGATAGGAAGAAGAAACGGCAAACAGAAATCACAATTGTTCTTTAAGAAAACATCACAACAATCGCTGCACCCTCTTTTACATTCCTTTCTACAATGTTCAATAAACGATATAAACAATGAAAAAAACAATAGTTTCGGTTATTCGCGGTCACTCTAGGAACGTAACCCCCGCGAATACGGGGGACTGACTGTAAAAGTCAGGACATCCGCTCCTCCCCATATAAAACATTTACTGCATCAGTCTTGTTACCATTTAAGTAAAATGTGAATGAAAACTTTTTTTAAAAAATGGAGTAGATATGGTCATGCACGATGGATATCAACAATCCACAGCTGCTACTCTGAAAATGCTTTCCACTGAAATAAACAACTTCAACCAGTACTCAGTGTATTGTGCTTATATCCCACATGGGACAGAGCCTGGGTCATATCTGGCACAACAGTACTCAGTGTAGATTAAAAGATTTTGGGTTGAAAAGCTGTGGTACACAGACAGGAATCGTCCAAAAACTTGCTTTCTGTGAAATTCTGCCTCAGTGGTTCGTAACCAGGGGTACAGGAACCCCGGAGGAGCATAAACGATTTTGATAGTGAGAACCAGGTACGAATCCAGACGACTGAAATCATCCCTCTCAATAGCCAAATAATACAAGAATTTATCTGATCCATAAAATACAAGGACAATCCAATGAACCTATACAATTAGTCATCCTCCTAATACATCACTCTAGATGCCACGCCTGGTGAGAGCTACCACTAAACCGTATATGCATCTCGTACACATTCCTCTACGGAAATTCTAACGAATCGGCACATGCCGAAATGTCCGTATGTGTGGCCCTAACGTATTTATGTTGTCGAGTTGCACGTGTTTTGTGCTGCCATCTGTCTTCTATTTTCTGAGGTAAAGATGGAAATGATTAAATTTTCCTGTTTTGTCAGTATCATGCTGTAGGTGTGCCTGCTCCCTGTGGAGAGACTTTTTCAAATGGGAGATCGGGAAATGATATATGATGTGATTATTTAAAGAGTTGCAGAATGTAAATTGCAGTTTACTCAAAGGTGTGAGAATGTGAAGCTAAGTTCACTTGGCTGCGGTCCAGTAAAAAGGTTAAGAACCACTGGTGCACATAATTCCCTTTGACACAGTAACTTATTGCAAAATGGCAAAGGTGGTGTATGATGAAGTAAGAAAAAGTGAAAGCAAAAATTTTTAGAATGCAATAGTAGCTTAATGATCATATACAATTATATAAAAAATACACACATAGTACTTAAATATCCATTATATACTTTGAAAAATTGTGATCTTAATTAGTGTAGAAAGGACCTATTCCCAAATACTAAAACAAGCAGGACAATTTTTTACTTAAAGCATGAATGAGAATTTGATGTAAATAACAACAAAAAGCGACATAGTGACAGACAATGGTTTCACTATATTGGTAATTATAAGTTTTTATTTCCCAAAATGATGCATGAAAAATATAATGCAAATCTTATCAATAGATTTGATAAATAATTAAAAATTAAATGAGATGAAGAAACTTTTTTAAAGCAAATAAAAATTTGATTTTTGCACATGGAAATTAATGAATAAAAACAATAAATTAAGTCAATTTTTAACTAGAGATGGCTATCACACAATGCATAGAAATCACAATATCCACATAAACAAAGCAATATATTTTGCAATATCACCAAATATATATAACGATAAATGAAATGAGAAATTCAACACTTTCATAGGTGATATAGTCAAATTTATGAAAAATTATACATCCCCATATTTTTTAGCAAAATACATATTTTATTTTTCTACTATTTTTGCATACCATGTAAGCATAGAAAAATGAATCTTTTGAAGTCGAGGTGGGTATCACATGTCTATGAATATTTTTTACACATTTCAAATATTGTGTTTAACTACATATGTTTTGATCATTTTATCATTATTTAAGTAGAAAAGGCAACTGTGAAATGAAACTACCAGCGAGGCACCATACACACAGCATTGTTTCTTAATATTGAAGTATTTTTATTTTTTCCCTCAAATAAGAAATGACTAAAGCCTAAAAAATAAATAAATTATAATAATTAAAATTCACCACAAAAACGATGACTTCATAATAACAATCAAGATATACCATAACAATTTTGACCTGAATTAGATGTCGATATACCTCAACTGCATCGTAAATGTTATAAATACAAGTAAAATAGCTGTAAAATGACTACATGTCACAAATAAAACTTTCGTAAACTAAGAAAACTAATAAAATACAAAGCAAAAATATAAACAGAAGAAGTTTTATAAGAATGTAGTACACTATCAAAATATATGTTTAGGATTAATATTATTTTGCAGATTTAAAGATTAGAAAATGAAAAAGTCAACAGTGTTTCTGCATAATTCAAACTTAAATTGATGAAAGTAACATTATGAACTAAATGAGAAACTGATTATTATATTTATCAAATTGTTATCAAAAAGCATATAATGAAAAAAGTCCCCAACTTACACAATAGTGAAACATGAAGATGAAAATTATAAAATACAATTGACATAAGTTCACATAATTAATAATTTTTACTGCACTTGTGCAATCTGCAGGTCTGATCTGTATCCATAATGATGTAATTCACATACAGTAAAGCAATAAATAGATTTTGCCTCAAAACTTTTCTTGCAGCTAAAGCTATTCAAATTTTCAAACTGGGAAATGCAACTTCAACGTTACAAAAGCTACAAAAGTGTAGTTTGCTTCAATGTGTTTTTCACATACTCTAACATGGTTGCAATACTATCTCAACTAAAGGGAAAAAATCTAAAGTATCAATTATTGTCTCTCAACAGTTTTGAATACATCTATCATCAAACTTAGTTATTCACAACTGTGTCAACTGAAGTACTCAATTGCAATCATTATTATACATAAATTATATTCTTTTTATGCAGTTTCACAAAAGCATAAATTCTGAGACAAAGGAAAATCGATGAATTTTCTTGTCACAAGTTGTGTGGTTTTAAATATTAATGAGGATTAAAATATTTATGAGATGCATAATTTAACAAAATATTGAATAAAAAGATTCCAAATATTTCATACGCAACAGCTACATACGTACTTCTCTCAAGATATTGACTCATTTTAGTCTGATACAAGACAACATTCATTCAATATTTAATGGTAAAAAAATAGAAGTAGTCATATTTCATTAAATTTAGATTTGTATTAGTATTAAAAACTAATGTAGGCATATATCTGAATAGCAGAATGTTTTAATGCAAAAAACAGACAAAACATAATAGCACCACAGATGAATATATTGTGCAACAATCCTTCACCAGGTCCATTCCAATTAAATATGTAAACCTCAATATATACATATTGTTTTTGTTGGGATCAGGCTAGGAATGTGATTAGGCTTGAAACATATAGCACGAAAATAACATTCAAATTTCATGAAATTTTAAAAAGAATTTCAAAAATGCACTAATACAGGTAATAAGTAGAAATACGTAAATTCAATAAAAACTAAGTTGTTCTAGAAAGATTAATCTAATAAAGCTTTAATCTTCATTTATATAGATATGGCTTCCATATATTACACAGTAAAGACAATTACTTTAAATATTGTTATTTCAAATTATAGCTATTTGTCTTATGAAAAAGTGTTTGAATATTTACAAACCATAACCATAGCAAAACATCAGGCAATCAGTAATGTTACCTAAATTTAATAAATTAAATTTGCTCTAAAAAAATTTACTTCACCAAAGATGAAATAAATAAAGCATCAATCTGAATTCAGATAGAAATGACTCACATATTACATAAGATACATGTTAATATCACTTCCATGCTTTAAATAATGGAATTTCAAAACATAATCATGTCTTACAAAAGTGTCTGCATAGTACAAACCACAGTTTGACCAAAAAAGAAAATCAAAATAATTTTTCATTGCGAAAAAAAAAACCCCATTGAGAATAGCGACATAAATAATGAAAAAAAAATTCATTAAGTGATGAAAAATTTGATGGAAGAAAAATATTACCATGATTGTGTGTGTAGTTAATAATAAATGTTCAATGCTATAAGATTAAATTATCTTTCTATGCAAATACCTCGTAGTAGTTTTCTAATTAAAAGAATAGGTCTCGAAAAGCATTTAACGAAACTTCAAAAAGAAACAATTCCTTAAATGCAATATACATAGAAAATATCAAGTATTCAGTAAAAATATTTAAATTTAATAGAAATATTTTGCTCTACAAAAGTTTATTTTAACAAAGAAGAAATGAATGAAGACTGTTCCTGGGTTAGAGAATCTGCATCTTGTTAACAGACTTATCAAATAAAAAGGATTCTACGAAATATCACTCAAAATATTTAACTTCACATAGTTTTGAAAATTTGAAGTGTTTTAAAGATAAAACTACAAACAGATTTTCTGTACAGAAAAGTGTCAAACATGGTGAAAAAAAAAAAAATTAGCATAAATCCAGAATGAGCCATATACCAAAATATAGAAATAAATTATCTTGCTGCAAAATACTTCCATGATAATTCTCTTCATTCAGAATATGATTCTTTCTCTGTCGGTTATCCTTCCCTGCTTCATGTGAGAAATTAATGCAAGGAGTAGGCATAAGGCAGGTGCACTCATGTGGACGGAAGTTAACTAAGGCTGTGTGCTCCTAACAAGAACTATCACAGTAGAGATTATGCATGCACCATCAGAATACACATTATATTGTACAATATGTATGCATTTGCAGCATTTGATGTTCCCATCAAGTACTAAACATCAAAATCGTGACTAGATGTGAATTTGTGGCTTGCGACAGTAGTGATGATGTAGTTATTTTCTCTTGATATTTTTGCACACCCAATCCAAACCATCCTGTGAAAATAAAAATATATACCTATACAGGGTGTTTGTAAACAGTTTAGAAAAAATTTGGAGGGGTGATAGTACCCATCAAAACATACAATATTTGCAATGAAATCTATGGCCACAATTTACTCAGACCACAGACTGTGTATATTTGAATATACAAGGCAAACACATGGTAAAAAAAACCTATTATACTTTTTATTTTCTTAATGTTTTTGGTTAAATAAAGAACAGTGAAACCTGTTTATATATATAATGATACTGTAGGTACCTAGAAAAAATATTGTTATAGACCGGTATCATTGTAGACTGTTTGAGCAATAACGCATGCTGTACTAACTAATTTTATTGTGCTTAGTGATTCATCTTACAAATACCAATGTATATAAAATTGTATTCATAAACTTTAAATTATTTAAACTTTTATGAGAACTTCAAACAGAAAATGTTTGCTAACAATATACATACTTCAAATGACAATAGTTTACACTGCGTCATCATACATTCAAGGGTTTAATAGATCACCATGGAAAATAAACTCAAAACTAATGTTGTAGAGATACGAAAACAAATTAATTTAACTCTTAAAATATTTTTTTTGACAAATTAATTATGAATAAGATAAAATTTAGGATGAAACAAAAAAAAAAAAAAGCACCAACAACAACACTCCCGTGACAGGGAAAGTGAAAAATAATAATAATGGCAGAAGATAATGTTAAAAATTGCAGTTCTAACCTCTACCACTTCAACAGCTTTACCATGCAAGTTTATGACCGGTTTCCTCCATAGACACAGCGACAACGCTTTATCTTTCAACCAGCTTTGGGTTCAACAGTGCCAACAACCCCTATGGATAACTTATCTGTATGGGGGGGGGGGGGGTTTGTTGACAGTGCCCACCCAGGAACTGGAAAACCCGCTTAAAATCCCTCTGCAATCTCATATTCTGGACCATGGGGTGCAGTTTTCCAAGATAAAAAAAAATCAGGCTATAATAATACCTTTCTAAAAAGGTAAAATTATCGTAATAGATAAGTGCATCCAAAAAGTGATTATCACTGTAGGCAGATTCAATATAAACTGAAGAGCCAAAAAAACTGGTACAGGCATGCGCATGCAAATAAAGAGATATGGAACCAATCAGAGTACGGTGCTGCGGTCGGCAACGCCTATATAACACAACAAGTGTCTGGCATAGTTGTTAGATCAGTTACCGCTGCTACAATGACAGGTTATCAAGATTTAAGTGAGTTTGAACGTGGTGTTATAGTCGGAGCACGAGAGATGGGACATAGCATCGCCGAGGTAGCGATGAAATTTGGATTTTCACGTACGGCCATTTCACGAGTGCACACGAGTGCACGAGTGCTCCACACACATTTTTTCTGATTTTTTTCCGTGAATATCAGGAATCCGCTAAAAAATGAAATCTACGACATCGCTGCGGCTGGAAAAGATCATGCAAGAACGGGACCAACGACGACTGACGAGAATCATTAAACGTTACAGACGTGCAACCCTTCCACAAATTGCTGCAGATTTCAATGCTGGGCCATCAACAAGTGTCAGCGTGCGAACCATTCAACGAAACATCATCAATATGGGCTTTCGGAGCCGAAGGCCCACTCATGTACCCTTGATGACTGCACAACATAAAGCTTTACGCCTCGCCTGGGACCGACAACACCGAGATTGGACTGTTGAGGACTGGAAACACGTTGCCTGGTCTGATGAGTCTCGGTTCCAATTGCTTCGAGCTGATGGACGTGTACGGGTATGGAGACAACCTCATGAATCCATGGACCCTACATGTCAACAGGGGACTGTTCAAGCTGGTGGAGGCTCTGTGATGGTATGGGGCGTGTGCAGTTGGCGTGATATGGGACCCCTGATACGTCTAGATATGACTCTGACAGGTGACAGGTGCGTAAGCATCCTGTCTGATCACCTGCACCCATTCATGTCCATTGTGCATTCCGACGGACTTGGACAATTTCAGCAGGACAATGCGACACCCCACACGTCGAGAATTGCTACAAAGTGGCTCCAGGAACACTCTTCTGACTTTAGACACTTCCGCTGGCCACCTAAATCCCCAGACATGAACATTATTGAACATATCTGGGATGCCTTGCAACGTGCTGTTCAGAAGAGATCTCCACCACCTCTTACTCCTACGGATTTATGGACAGCCCTGCAGGATTCATGGTGTCAATTACCTCCAGTACTACTTCAGACATTAGTCGAGTCCATGCCACGTCATGTTGCGGCACTTCTGCGGGGCCCTACACGATATTAGGCAGGTGAACCAGTTTTTTTGGCTCTTCAGTGTACATTGAGTAAATAAGAATTCCACTGGGACCAAAAAAATATTATTACAGGCAGGTTTTTTATCAGTATAGACAGAGTATCATTATGCACAGGTTTCACTGTACATCTTTTAGTGTCATTTCAGTACAAAATATGGCTATGCAAATACAATACTTTTAGATCTAGAAAGCGTTAACTCCTTGCTAGGAGTCATTTTTTGATAGCTGTTGAACATTTACCTGTTCAGAGATTTATAAAATTGCACAAAATTAGGGTCTTGAAAAAAAAATTAAAGGTAAAAGCTATTCACCTTTTCTAAGGAAGATTTTAAACTATTTATAAATAACATTAAAATCAAGGCAAACTCTATGCTTTACCCTTAACTAACCATTTTAGATAATTAAAAATTCCACTCTAATTAATTAAATTGCTGAGCTGATATATTGTTTCAATTAAAAATATACTAACAACAACTATTTGCATCTGAATTCTCTAAAAAGAAAAAAAAAAAAAAAGAAGTTTTCATTGCGTTTTTATGGGGGTGAACTACAGAGGGTAGAAAATAACGAAAATGAACATTTTCTTTCGTTAAAGGATGCGAAGAAAAAACATATATAAGTACCTTCAAGGCTTCACCAGTCAGAGCAGAACATGCTTGTATTTGCCATGGTCTGTCTCTTATAGCAGGTAAATTTAATCCCTCTGCTAACTCACTAGCAGGAGCTGCATTGAAAAGATCTTGTTTATTAGCAAAGACTAGAAGTGGTACTCCACACAGCTTCTCCTCGGCGAGTAGTTCAGCTAATTCCTAAAATGAAAAAACAAAAATGAAATTTAGAATTTGCTTTTAAACAATTCAAATTAACAGTTTTAATGCAAATTCAGATTTTTCTGATTGCAAGTAATAATTAAAAAAAAAAAAAAAAAAATACAAATACGCTTTATTTGCATCAGTAAAACAACTGGTGAATTCATGATAAATGCACACAAAATAACCAGTCGCATTTTTTTGAAACCAATATTAAAAGAGAAGAAATAAGGGTGACCGATAACTTACTACTCCTGTTTCTTCAAATCGTTTTCTATCTGCGCTATCAATCACATATATCTGAAATTTATTTTTCATCAGTCATGTGATTACATGTAAAAAAAATTTCAAACTATTATCACCATGAAGATGTTATTCATAAAATGTAAATATAAACACACATTCAAAATGAGATACTCACTCATAAAATAAGATGCAACCAATATACAACATATACTGAAAACTGACTGTTTACGTAGAGATATTGATTTTGGAAAAATTTCATCGCTGCCCTACCGGGATTTGATCCCAGGTTCCTCAGATGCCAGCCAAGTGCTCTACCAAATAAGCTATAGTGACAGATAGGTAGAGCACTCAGCTAGCATCTGGGGGACCTGTGTTCAAGTCTTGGTAGGGCAGAGCCGCAAAGCAGAATGCTTTGCATTGTTCTGAAATGAGCACTCAGCTGACTGGAAATGTTATGCAGTAAAAATTCCAAGCTTCGAGGCATTAATGTGAGCTGTTCTTCCATTTGAAAAAGTCTCTCCGCAGACAGCAGGCAGGCCTACAACACGATACTGACCAAACATGAAAATTCAAGCATTTTTATTTTTACATCAGAAAATGGAAGTTAGATGGCAGCATGAACATGAAACAAGCACAACTCTACAACATACATACTTTAGGGCCAAGCATAAACTCAAAACACACATTCTGTCTCTCTCTGGCATGTGCCGATTCGTTAGAAATTGCATAGAGGAATGTGTACGAGGTGCATGTTTGGTTAAATAGTAGTAGTAAAAATTCCCACGATGGTGTTTTCTTCACCTTTCTTAAAATTCTTCCAGATCATTCAACTGACTGGTCTGTGATGTACATCACAGATTCTGTTTTTGGGGGAGGTAGAGATAAGATTTTTCCAAAATCATTATCTTTCAGTATGTCTTGTATCAACAAGTGAAGAGTACATCTTTCTCTACAACCAAGTATTCTATTAGAAATTTCTGCGAAATTTCAATATGAAAACAATGTTAATAAGATATAGAGTTTGATAGGTATAAGATATATCTTATACATCAGCAGTGTTCCTCAATCTTTTTGAACACAAGGACAAGTAAAATAGCTGAAACAATTTGATAGACCACTAAGTTACAGTATGCATTCTTTTATTTGAATCTGTGTGAATATAATATTCAATTCGTACAATTGAATAATTTTCATTCAATCGAAATTAAATTTTTGAGTCTGCCTGCAGACTCATCTTTACCAACTTTGCAGATCATTGATGAAGAAACCGGATGATATAGAAAAGTTTCTGGCAACAATTTAGTGCTATTCATTTTACTTGCATCTGTAGCAACGACTTCATGCCAGTTTTTGTTGTTGGGTGCTTAATCTATCCTCAGAATCACTTGAATATAGGATGAGAACAAAGGAGAATGCACTGATCTATAAATGCAACATGGATTACATTGAAGCATAGCCTATTATGTAATAATTTAAAGAAATTGTGTAATTAATAAAAGAAAAACTCACTAAAACATCAGTATTTTCAAAGTAATTGCGCCAATAAGGCCTGATCTTTCTTTGTCCACCTATGTCCCATACATTAAGCTTGAAACCTTCACTCTGAACACTTTTGATGTTAAAACCCTATAAAATATTCATTGTAATTAAGGGAAAATAATGACAAAATAATAATAATGCTGAGAGGACAAATTTATAATTTCAAAAAAAGAACAAAATTCTTGATAAAATGAGTAAAAAATTAAATTTGTTTTCCTTGAAACACCTTGGAACCAGTGCCGTCTTAATGCATGGGCCCACCCTGGGGCCTCAAGAGAAGAGGGGGACCCACAAACAGGGGCGTCGGAAATGTTTCGAACCTGTGGGTGCTCGTCTTGAGCTTTATATTGGAAATTACGATTTCTCAATCAATTCTGGGGGTGCTCAGACCCGTGCCACAAATTACCGTGGGTGCTCGAGCACCCACAGCACCCCCGGCTCCGACGGATCTGGTTGAAATTTTCTAGAACTAACCAGTTGGGGTGTTAGAAAAATCACTTGGCCCGGAGGCCCATGATGCTCTTAAGACGGCCCTGATTAGGACCATTCAAAATTCAAGTTCAATTTTTTCACAGTCATAAATTGGTAAATTGTAGAATGTCTAGAAGAAAGTAATAAATATTTTAAACATAACTAAAAAATGTCAGTTAAAAAATGATTCATGTGCTCATGTTTATAAGAAAAGATTACCTGTGTAGGAGTGATATGAGTGACATCTTCGGAAGCAAGTTTCTTCAGAATTGTGGTCTTGCCAGCATTATCTAATCCGAGAAGTAAAATCCTGAGTTCTCTATCAGGTGCTGACTTAAGTTTCCTCAGTAATGACAGCAAACCCTTGGTTCACAGTCAAAGAAAATAAATTAAGTATTAAATATTCACACACAAGACACATGTGAAAATTTTCAAATGAATTTAAAGAAATGGATTATATAAGAGTGTATTCACCTTGCCCCCATTTTCGAATAAAAAATATGAAAATCCATTTTCATAAAGTTATTATAGAAATATTAAGAGAGCGCCGGTGCAGTCTTAACACACGGCCTGGTGGGGCTTACAAAAATAAGAACTAGTTGAAATTCTCGAAAATTTGCCAGGAACACTTAAGTGATCTGAGAATGTGATGTGGGCAGATGGGGGATCCAAGATTATGAGCCTAGAGAGGTGAATAGCATAAGTTTTTTGAATTGTTTTGTATTTTACTGGACAGACAAAGTTTTCCATATTATTTGGCTCTAGGGAGGAGCAATTATCTCCCACCCCTACAACTGGATCCATGCCTGAGCTAAGGCAGACATCTTCAGCTGTGAATTTTTACAAAATTAGATGTGAGGTCGCAGGCCACACCAGATAACTCTGAGGGCCGCTTGCCATAGTAAAGGGTGAGGCAACCAAGGCCAGGGTCACCTAATTACTGAATTTTTTCATACATGGACTGGGGTTGAAGGAGTGAAGCAGAAGCAGATAACTACAGCTGTGAATAAAGTGTAGGCAGCAATCTTCAGCTGTGAATGACGCTTAGGCAGACATCTTCAACTTTGAATGGAGAGGAACGCTGGCATTTTCAGTTGTAAATGAAAGGGAGAAAGATATATTTGATTGGAATTGGCAATGTTACGTTTACAAAATTAGATGTGAGGTCACGGGCCACACCAGATAACTTCGAGGGCCGCGGGCCATAGGTTAAGTTTGTGTGTCCTGGGTGAGGCAACCCAGGCCAGGGTCACCTAATTACTGGATTTTTTTTTTCATACGTGGACTGGGGGGTTGAAGGAACCCTAAAAAATGTTTGGGACCCGGGGGCCCCTTATATTCGTTATAACGGCTGGGATAATAATAATAATATATATAATAATGAGTTATTTTTCCATTGTTACACTATTACTTCATTATTTACAATAATGTGGGAGCATTTTTCCATTTCTCATAGATTTTGCCGGAAAAACAAATAAATAAAATCGAGAAAAATTCACGGCATTGTAATTGTTTAAGTATTATTATTACATTATTACATTTTGCCAATAATAAAAATTAAAAATAATCATGAGATAATTATTTCCTCACCATTTTAATACACAGCAGACGCTAAATAACGGTATTAAAGAGCAGTTGTAGTTGTAGTAGTAGTTAACCGAAACTATAACCACAGAAATTATATTAATGGAATTTAATGACTGAAAACTTGAAATTTTTTTCGAATAAATTGATTTCTTTTAGTTTTATATTATGAGTAATTGCTATATTAGCAAATTATTTGATTATTAGAGTTTTTCCATTCTTGAAATACAAATTCAAGATTTCAAGACTTTAATTTTGTTGCTCGCGGATGGCAACACTTCTATGGCGGAAATTAGCGTTTTCCTTCAGCATGCATGGTCTTTGAACATATTGCATCAATTTTTTTTATTATAATTTGAAATATAATTTTTTATTTAAATTTAGCCCCGGGTTTTTTCTGTGGCCCCCCTTCTTGTAAATTTGAATTATGCCTCTCGCACAATTTGCGGATCCTTTCAAATCTGTTAAAACTAAAAACGTAAGATGTTTTTGTTATTGTTTTTTTTCCTTATAAACATTTTTTTTCTCCTTGCTGTATTGTAATGACAAAACCACATTTAGTTAAGTATCTCTCCAAAGCAGGGGCAAGTGGGGCATTCTCAGGGCCCCCTTAAAGTTTAAACGTGATATATTCACGCATTAACCGAACGTCTTTGACCGGTCGCTGGGGGGGTTCTCCCCCTAATTCCTGCTTCACCCATTTCCCTCATGTTTGGAGTTGAAGCCCTGCTCTAAAAGAACAGAATATTTACAAATTATATTGAAGAAAATCCAGAAAGAGGACTTTGGGAAACTTAATTAAAATAACCATATAAAATATAATTGCCAGGATACCAAGAGAAGATGAAATTTTGGAAGAAAATCCACATACCTCTGTGGAGAAGACGAACCACCAATCTCTCACTGTTCGGGACGAGTGCGCTTCCATTGAGTTACGGGTGAAAGTCATTTTCTTACTTGCATGCTTACTGCCGAACAGGACTGCAATGTAGACAGCGTCTCCTAACCTAGCAACAGCACCCTGGATGGCGATGTACAATGAAACGGTGAATGTCTCTACTCATTATACAAAGTGCAATTGTCTGGATCCAAAGTGAATTTCACATTCAGAAAGAAAATTCATATTGTGCTGAATCAAACCACCAATGTCCTGTCTGGGAAAATTGCACTTTGTATAATTAGCAGAGAAGTTGTAGCATTGTTTCATTGTACGTAGCCATCCGAGGACTAATGTCATTATGAGCTGTTGCTGAGTTAGGAGGCTTTCTACAATGCAGACCCATTGAGCAATAAACATACATTTATGGAAAGAAAATGTTGAACATCTGAAACTTAATGGAAGAGCAATGGCTCGAACAGTAAGAGATAAGTAGTTCGATTCCCCTCAGAGATGTGAATTTTATTTCCAAATTTAATTTTTGCTTGGCATTCAGGCTGTTGTACTTTTGTGTAATTAGCAAAAAGGTTTGTTGCAAAATAACCATCAAAGATTTATGTATTTTGTGTCGAAAACCTGTTGATTATTAACAGCCCAAAGAATTGTTTGATTATAATGTATGAATTTGTATAATTAATTAAATGATGATTTTAATTAAATGATTAATTAAATGATTATTTAATGAATTAAATAATTCCAGAATGAAATTAGTAATCCTAAGTGTGATAAATATGCAAAGGTGGCTCTTGGTGAGCAACAGGCCATAGCTGTTTCTTTTAAACTGAGCACAACTTCGATCTATTGCCAGGCAGACCTACAATATGATACCGACAACATGAGAAATTCAAGCATTTACCTTATTTACTTCAACATGTAGAAGACAGATGGCAGCACCAGCAAAAACATGAAACAAGCGCAATTCTTGCAACATAAATATGTTAGGGGGTCCACACATTCACTCAGAACACTCATTCTGGCATGTACAAATTTGTTAGAAATTCTGTAGAGAAATGTGTACAAGGTGCATTTTCACATCTCGTAGCCGATGGAAACTTTAAGTCCCAATATATATATCAAAATGCCATGACAACTGGAAATAGATGAAACCTAAATTTTCTCTGTGATTGCTAAATCGGAGCAAAACTCCATGACAGTGTCTTCTAACATGGGAAGGAAAAAGTCCTAGAAAAGTGAAAAAAAAATATTCGTGCCATTTTTCTGGAAAAAATTCTGGAGTCCCATGGGCAAAATCATAAATCAGTTTCTGGCTGAAATTTGTGAAATTAGTATGTACAGCAGAACACTATCTTTATAAAGGAGTTATAGGTAGAATATATTAATGCTGTAGAAAATGCATCAGGACCATAAAGGGTATTGTTATGTATGAGATTTTTTCTATATAAAATTCCTGAAGTTGTCAAAGAGAACTTTTCAAAGGGCTAAACTGTAGAAATTCACTTTTTTTTGTTTAAATTTCACCTGAGCTTTAGTCGTCAGTCAAATTTCTTGGGGAACATGACCGTTTTCTTAAGAAAAAGTCAATTTTTTTTCGACTTTTCCAGGACTTTATATCCCCTTCCTATGTTAGGAGACCCACTCTCATAGAATTAGAAAATTTTGTGTTATTGAGACTCCAATTTAGCAATCAGAGCCAAAGAATTTCAGGGGCCAACACTGATTTTGTAGTCGCTGTAGCAACCTGGTGCTCAGGATCATTATTTCAACTTTTTCTGGGGGGTGCAAAGAACATGTATTCAGTATATACACACACATATATATACCATTTCTAGTGTATTTTTTGAAATCCCCCAAATTACAGGCCTGCTGGTGCCTGAGGTTTCTTAAAACCTACATTTTATATAAATCAAACAAAGTTTATCGCAAATTATTTACGCCATTTCCTTAGTCGCTGACTTTGTGTATACCCTGCAAATTATGCAACATTGAATGGGTATAAAATTATTTCGGTTACTTTCGATACGATATGTTTTATGTTATTTGTGTTATGTTTTATGTTATGTTTTATGTTAATTCATCTAATAAAGTGGGGGGGGGGTGAACATGATTTTATCAGCACGTTCACTCTTAAAGTATATAATTTTAGTACAGGGGTTGTTTTTTATGTGCCTCTTAAAATTTAGTGTTTAGAGCACAAGTCCTTTTCATTTTTATCCCCATTAATTGCTGCCCCGCTCAATTTGTCATCAGAATTGTTTTAGATTTTAGTTGCATGTTCAAAATTTTTTAATGTATCACATTGGTATTAAACATTATTTGTGTGTGTGATTTGTTTCTTATAGATACCCTCTGCAGAAGATATGGTAGTTGATGAACAAAATGGTATAGCTACATCTTCTACTGTGAGTATATATTTAAAATTGGTAGTTGATGATCTCTTCTAACATTTTTGTTTTGGAAATTATATTTATTGCTCCCTAATCAATTTTTTTTGTTCTTTGATTCATTTTCCCCAAAGCTTCCTAAAGCCAGCAATAAGAATGGTAATGAACCTTGCAATGGGGCTTGTGAAGTTGAGTTGAAATGTATCACCAAAGAAGGTTGCCCGAAAGCTGATCCAAGTCATTTCAATTTGCTGAAAATTCTGGGTCAAGGCTCATTCGGAAAAGTATGCTCACACGATGCTCGTCAGAAATTTGTTTTCAATTTGTTATAAAACAATTCATTATGAAATGTTCTTTCGAGCAGCTAACATATTAAAATATTTAAAGTAAAGATGTGAGGTAAGAATATTCTCGGAGAACGAGAATATTCATTTTTCTTTTAAATAATTTAAATTTTTTTACTAATTTTGTTTATATTGTGAAATATAAATCAGTTTTCATTGCCTGAAACATTTACAACAAAACAATTTTTGGTATAATCAAACCCAATGACAACTTTTAGTTCGAGAATATTCTCCAGGTCATGATGAGAGGTTTTAAAAGTTTGGTTATGAAGATTTTAGAAACCATTAGATTAAAACCTTAAAAAATTATTTTAAAATTAGAAAAATTTCCAGAAATAAGCTCGGAACAAAAGAAATTAAATCAAAGTTGATTGATAAAGAAAGCAATTATTACACAATCACCTTTATTCTAAGATACAGAACTGTTTTCTTCAATGCACACACTTAAATTCTGTATCACATTTCTTTAAAAGTTGTGCAATTCAGCCTGATGTTGGTTTAATTTTCTTGCTTTCAAACGTTAATATTGTGGTCTACAAACTTCAATATACCCATCTTCTTGACGGGAAGAGAGACGGAAGATAGAACATCTTTGATATTCTCTCAAAGGACTACTATTATAAATTACTAGAGAATATTCTTATCAAAAATAATAATTATTCTCAAGTTATTTATCAAGATTATTTATTATAATACATGTTATTACATGCATTCTTGATAATACTCTCTGGAAAGATTTCGGTAACTAAAGAATATATTCTCATTGAGCAGAATATTCAAGAATATTCTCTGGAAGGACTATTATTAATAACTTCAGAATAATTATTATTTTCTATAAGAATATTCCCCAGTAATTTATGAAAGTAGTTCTTCCGGAGAATATTCTCAAGGATATTATATGTAACTATATTATAAATAACAGAAGAATATTCTCATCAAGAACTTATAAGAATATTCTCAAGTTATATTTATAATTGTCCTACCAGAGAATATTATTGAATATTCTCTCCTCGATGAGAATATTCTCCAAAAGATTATTCTCAAGAATTTTACATCTGTAATTTAAAGTAGTTGGAAATTTTGAAAATCCTTTAGTGTATTTTTTTCTTCATTCGCTGAGATGTTACAATTTAAAAACTCAATTTTGAACTTGCACTGATGCAGAGTATATGTTAATTTTCATTTAAAAAACGGAAGGTTTTTAAGAAATCACCTATGAACCCTTGAATTTAGAATAAACATTACAACGTGACAATCCCAAAATATCTTGTGTTCTTAAAACCCTCTCATTTTGGCCAACCTGAGCCCAGCTTGCTGTGTACAGAGAACTTTGCCTGACAACGTCTTTCTTCTCCCCGTCCTGTCAATCAACTGCCAGTGGGTGGAATCAGCTTTTGTTCAAAGTTAGAAAGCAAGAGAGAAATATATTTGTTTCCCCATCTTTTCGGAGTTGTATAAAAATATGTGTACAGACTAAATCATAGAAAAGCGATAGAGTATTTATCTTCCTTGTTTTATTCTCGATTTGAAGGGGAGATCATTTATCACTGCATGAGATCAGAAAAAAATATTCTTGAAAACATATGGAAATTTTTAAAAGGTTTAGTGATTTTCACTATGGCAGTCAAAATGTGGATCAGGGAAATTTTAAAAACCACTTAAAGGGCTAATTTTTCACCTAGTTCCAAGTATTTAGCAATCATTTTTTGAAGTGAACAATTTTAAATAGAAATTGTATTCCTTAAACAGTGCTTTGTTACACCAATGTAGCACGTATGATGAGCTCACAAATAGATTTTAATTTTTTTTTTGTGTGTGTGTGCTCTCTGCGGTGCTTATGCTGGGAAATATGGTAATTGTATATGTGTGTAAAAAGTGCATGATAAATTTAGTTTTTTTCTGACAAAGGTAGCAACAAACTTAAAGGAATTTTTTTCTGCCACTTAGTTACTTGTTCTTAGTGCATTATGAGAAGTTATATACTGTCAGGATTGGCATGTTTTTTTGTTTTCAGCATTGATTTTAACCAACACATCTAAAACCAAATTTTTGACTAAACATGTAAAAGAAAAATCTTTACTGTTGTATGTATGAAAAATCCTGGATGTGTTTACAAAAATCCCTTTATATTTGTCTGGGTAGGTTTTTTTTTTTTAGGATTTTGTTCCATTGAATATTCCCACAAAAATCTCACTGATCTTCATTCTTTAAGTTTACTAACCATGCTACATGTCATATCAAAAATGGGGGAAAAGTTCATTAAAAAAATTATTTTCTCTAGGTATTTCTGGTGAGAAAAACTGTTGGACCTGATAGTGGAACATTATATGCCATGAAAGTAATGAAAAAAGCTACATTGAAAGGTTTGTCTTTTGAATATTTTTATAATTCTAATGGATAGGACATTTTTTCCTTGATGATAAGCTTGATACGGGAATCTGAAACCTTATTTTTATATCTTGTATATGTTACCAAAGCCCCAGTTGACCCGGCCAGTGTCCGAAATTCATTCTTTCGCCAGGCTTTAGCCGGTTCCTATATATCAGAGTCACAAAAATATGTTTCAGGGTCATAGTCACTTTGGCTTTTTTTTGTGCGACAATTATGGCCATTTATAATTATGGTTAGTTATGGAAACCCTAACGATATCAAAGGAATCTTAATATTGATATCATAGTGATACACATATAGGGGCCGGCAAAAGCCAGAATTTCGGACATTGGCTAGGTCAGCTGAGCTGGCCACTTCACTTGGGCTTTGGCAGTAACATATGCAATCCAAGCGCTGTTAAGATGAACTCGATATAAATTAAATATTTGTTCCATTGGACCACTTTACAATATAATAGTAATACCTTTATTTAATACAAACTGGCAAGACATGAACTCTCATTTGAAACAAAATTATAATTCCAATTCACAAATAGAAAAGAAGCCAGACCCTTCTCTTTAAAATTTTGCTTTAGAAACAACTCTAGGGTTTAAACCTATTAATGAGTGGTGACATCGAGCCATTTTCTTTATTACTATGAATTCCTCATACCTGGACAACAAATCCACAAAATGCTGATTGCTTTACCACTGGAAACAATGTAATTTTTCTAACTGATCAAGGATATTTACTTTAGATTATAGACTGTGACATCTCATTCAACAGTGAGCGACAAGTTATGAACCTCTTTGAACTCCGTATAACATACCATTCACTTTGTTATTCTGCTGCTCAAAATTGAAATTTGAAATTTTTATACCTATGCATATTCCTAGACTTATGCAAATAGTGTAACACATATTTATTAAAGAAATTTTGTTATTTTGATTGAGTTTTTCGTTACTACGAGCATGGCTATAAACTTGAGAATATAGCTAAATGTTCACACTGTGAATATCATTCGACTGCGTTCTCTGGTTCAAAGAGCCTTTCATAATCGAATCACTCTTTTGTTGGTTGACAGAATTTGATTCGCGTGAAATACGTTTGTGCTTTCTTTGACTTCATCTCATGAAGGTTAGGCTCTATTTTTCTGTAAACATATATTTTCATGATAATTTTGTTGTGAAATACATTGAGTGTTGTGTTTTTGTGACTTTCATGCAATTTTTGTAGTTCTGTATTAATTTCCTAGCATTTCGGTTGCAATAAATACACAAAAAAGTTATTTTATTTATTAGCATGACTTGCAAGTAAATAAGGTCTTTACATTGAAAAAAAAAATACCTTTCTTAATTTTTATTAAGCTTAAATGTATGTTGACATGTAAATAAAACTTGAGATTCACTGAATATTTCATATTTTACCAAAATTCATTTCAGTTGTGAAAATATATTAATTATTAGTGTTTCAGGCAAAGACGCTTGATAATTTGAATTTAAAAAAGTATAACATGACTTTTGTTTGATGATGAAAATACACAAAAAAGATTAATTTTTCTCTACTTTATTCTAGTGAGAGACAGGTTACGAACAAAATTGGAACGGGATATTCTTGTAGAAGTCAATCACCCTTTCATTGTCAAGCTCCATTACGGTATGTACACATAGTTTTTTCATTGAATACCAAATTTTCTCAAATTGAATGCCCTCTAAAAACTGACACCCCCCTTGCATAATTAATATACTGTGTAATATATTAATTATGCAAGGGTTTGAATTAAAGTTTATTAAGGGATACAGTCTACAGAAAAGGTTAAGAACTATTATTTGGAACTTTCACTGTTACAGTATCGCATCATCCTTTACTGTTTGAGCTCTCCCTTAATTTGATAATTTCAATAAGTTAGTATGGTTTAGTGTGAAAATACTTATGTAGTGTGGGAGGAACTTTAATGATTTTCATTTTAAAAATTTTATTTTCATGGCCTCATAAGTGAATCGTAAAATATTGTAAACTAAAACTTTTTCTCATACATTGGAGGAAATACAACTTATTTTTTTTACTTATATTAAACTATTCAATGTTTTTTCTTCCTAACCACAGTTAACGCTTGTTGTAATGACCTCTTACATTCCAGCAAAAATGGACGCTATTTTGTAAGGAAATCGCATAGTATAGTCATTATGGGAAAACATTTGGGACTTATTGTACCAGTCAAACAAATTGTTGTTATTGACAGAATCAAATGTATCTTTATTTCTTCATATTTAAAAAAATCTTATTTTTATTCTCTTACAGCGTTTCAAACAGAAGGGAAGCTATACCTTATCTTAGATTTTGTCAAGTGTGGTGACCTTTTTACAAGGTTAAGCAAAGAGGTAAGTCACTCCACCACACACAGACTGAAATAGTTTTTTTTCAGAGTTTGTTGAAGTAAGGTGTTTGTGTAAAAAGAAGTATGAGATAAACATAGTGGGATTAATCAAGAAGCTATCCATACTTAGAATGAGACAACCATAATCTTTTTATGGTTAGTGTATTATACAGGGTGGTTTTTTTTATTTCAGTTATTTTTCCGGTTTTTATTCATTTTTAAAGTTTCTTCAGACTTTTTGCCCACCCTGTACAGCAATAATCATTAGTTTTTTCTTTCGTGTTGTATGCTTTTATATTGGGTTACCGTATTTTATTTAGTTATATTTGGCATATAATATTTTTATGGGTATTTTTTTCAGCCACCTCATTGGGCATTTTGCCTGTTGTGGCCTTTGTGTTTGTATGGATAGCTTCTATCGATTTATCCCACCATGTTTATTGTAATTATTTTCAAAATTTGTCAACATAGGCTTCACACGTTATTATTTTTTTCTGTATATTCTATTATATTTATCTTCCTTTCTTTTTTATATTTTTTTGGCAACTGGTTGAATAATTTTGCCTGTTGTGACTTTAAAATTTGTATTTGCGTAATCCTTGATAAAAGGCATCGTATAATCCTCGATACTTATCAAGGATTATGTGAAGCTTATGGTGAGAGATGATTATACAGGTTGCCCAGATCAAACGTTCTTTTTTTAAATCAGTTCCTAAACTTTACAAGGAAAGAACGAGAAAAGTATAATAAATCAAAAGCATCACTCAAAACATTTTTGTAAAAAAATCAGTGCACTTTCACATATGCTCCTTTTGTTACCCAGAGATGAAAAATGGCCCGATGACCATATCGTACAAACGCACAAAGGACACATAAATTTTAAGACTGTTTCTCTTTGCACTTCAAAAATTGCATTGGGATTTTCTGAGACCTGAATTTGGCAGTTGTGCTTATCAACACTGTTAGGATGTTTTGTCATCTGGAAAAATGACCCTTAAGAGGATATCAGGTTCATAGTCAATGGGAGTTAATACAATAGACTCTCAGTAACTCGACTATCCGGATAACTTGACATCTATTATTCCCTTAATTCCAGAACATGTTTGGCTTAACTCCGCTTAAGTCGACTACAACTTTTGTCCCTTTACTACGACTGGTTTTTACAATTGCCCGTGTTTTACCGTTTTTAAGAATTTTTTGACGTTGTCCGTGGGTACTTAGCCGCTGTGGCGGTCGAGTGGTTATATTGACGGACTCGCGATGCGAGGATCCGGGTTCGAACCCCACAGTGGTGGTCGGCTGAAGTTGGTTTTCTGTGGTTCCCAATTTCAAGGCGCAAATGCGAGCCGATCTCAACGTTAAAAAGTCTTGCCACAGAGAGCAACAGTCCTACAACGATAAATCATTCAATCATAACACTTCACTCATAGTTAGAAAAACTGGTGACAGATGGCAGCACTACACATAACAAGCATTACAGAGAAACAAAAAAACTTCACGTCAGGTTTCACTACACGTACACGCACATTCCCGCATGTACCGATTCGTTGGGGGTTTCGCGGGGGGGGGGGCGGGTGCATGTGTGGTGTAGCAGTAGTAGGTAGGGCCTCCAAAAAATTTCTCGGGGATCCATGATGTTCTTAAGTCAGCCACCTCGTTGAGCAATTTGCCTGTTGTGGCGTTGTATTTGTACTTAGATAATTCTTTGTTTCTTTGTTCTGTGTGATGGGTCCCTTTTTTGCGCTATGGGGGGGGCGTGCATGTAAAGAATGAATGTTTGAAGCCTCTTGGCCCGCCTATCATTTTAGTGGTGTTTCCAGGACAGGTCTTTCATTCTTCTCATGGTCAAAAGAAGTGTGGTGTGATCCCTATTGGATGTTAACAATTTCAACATCCAATAGGGATAAAAATCTTATCTATTGTAAGTTTTGATATTGTCTGTTGTGGAGAATACTTTTGGCGGAACTCGGTTTTATGATTTCTTGGAAAAGGAGTAAAAGAAAAAGAACTAAAGCCTGGTTAAATGCTGAATATGCCATTTGGTTATCATTGTGAGTATCAACGGCCATGAATGCAATGGCTCCACGTGAACTTCATACTTTAACTTTAAAATCAAAAGTTGAAATTTTCAAAAAACTAGAATCAGGAAAAACTCAAGAGTGAACTCACCGAAGAATATGGAGTTGCATTGAACCCATTTCAACATTAGCTAAAAATGAGGGAAATTTTTTTTCAGCATTTGAATCTTATGAACCAAGCAGAAAAAACATAAGAAATCGGAATCCAGCGATGTAGAGGAAGCAACTTTTTTGTGGTTTAAATCCCTCAATCTCACTCAATCCTATTATCAGGACCAGTAATTCAAGAGAAAGCAAAAGATTTCCCAAAAAATCTCAATCAAGGAAATTACGAATTATCCTAAGTATAAAAACTTTTTACAGAAAATTACAGACAAAAAATTTGTGGATGTTAGAATGGACGGAAAAATTTCTGTTTTAGCTACAGTTAAAATGATTGATTCTGCATGGAACTCAGGCACAAGTGCCACGATTCAGAACTGCTTCTGTGATGTTGGTTTTTGTTCTGAGTCTTTGGAGAATGATTATTTCTCCAAAGAAAATTAATTAAAATAAAAAGATTATTTCTCCTGAAGATTCCTCCCAGATTAAGTGTGAAGAAAGCATAAATAGCACTATGAGTGATTGTATCGATGATGAATTTGTGAGTATTGACTCTGATCTTGTAACTTCAGGACTTTTAGCAGACGACAATATTCTAGAATCAATCACCCAAAGCAAGTGCTTCATGTTTCAAAGAAATAGAATCAGAAAGTTCAGATGAAAAAGTATCTGTACCATCTCTCCATGATGCACTAAAAACTCTAGATGTGATATGTCACTTCCTACAATCAGGAAAAAGCCAAAAAATCACGGTATAAACTGAATAGTGTAGAAATTTTTTTTTCTCTTTGGAAAGAAAAACAAGCAAATGTACTTGATTATTTTTCATGAGGTAACTTTTTTTATATGTTTTGATTCTATTTTGAAACAACCCCAAATTAAAATTAATGAGCATTATCATTTTATTTAATACAATTGTTAGAATGTATATAATTATGTACATAAAAATGATTGGACAAATATTTAGAGTGAAACCCCGCTAACGCAACATCCGTTTAAGTCAATATGTTTGTCGATACTTTTGGATTGTCGAGTTACAGAGAGTCTACTGTATCTCCACAGAACAGTTTATGCCTTTTATGCTGACTTTATTTTTCCTCTTTGTTTGCTCGTAACAATGGCAATGTATGTAATGAGTAATGACGCTCTAGAAATTTTTTGTCAAACTTGCAGATTTGGGCAATTTTTCTGATATCATGACCCTATGTAACACTAATTTTTAATTACTGTTTAAAATTAGAGACATTTGATCTGGACACTCTTGTATTTATATTTCTGAGTATTTTTGCTCAGTTAAGTGACTGTATGCTTTAATCAGACACAACAAATACATTCTATGATGTACTGACAAATGTTTGCACTCCACAGATCGACATTGGTTTAATCTAATTTTTTTAGAGGTGTTTATAATTTTCATGTAAAATTTTGTTGAAATTAGGTATAATTAATAATTAGGTTAGTTGTGAAGTTGTTGCTGCCCAAACATTGATAAAATCTTTATACGAGTATTATCTCCGTAAACCATGTCTCTCATGTGTATGGTTTCAACCCTGGATAGAGATTGTGGATTTCAATATACAGAAATTGAAAGGTTGGGAGAGGAATGGTTTGCCTATAGAACAATTTTTCAGAAGATAAAAAATAAAGTTTTTCTTTAGAGATCTGGTATCATTTTCTGCGCATGTCATAAATTCCTTTTCTATTACACATGTGGACTCTGATCATGTTTTCATCTGTATGCTGTGACTAAGATTATTGTTCTCGCCTATGCCATATCTTTCTTCCTTTATTACAGTGGACTAAAAGCATTTTTGCTTCTGGTGTTTTACGTTGTTGAAAGACTAAGCTAGTTGTTGACTAGACTGTAAGTCCAGACATGGACCACGCTCTGTCCCAAGAGGGATATAAGCGATTTACCCCAAGAGGTTGGTCCACGCTGGAGAGATGTTGACTAGACTAAGATGTTCTAAGCTATACAAAACTGCAAAAATATTAATTTCAATTTTTTTGCACTGAAACCGTTTCCCTGATCTTTCCATTATGAATGAGCTTTTAGGCGTAGGTTTTAGTGTAACTGGCCAATTCAAACATTATATGATTGCGATGTAATTAAAAAAAACAAAAGAATTTGATGGACATGGAGAAAATTGAGTTCTAATTAACTTCAGTTTTACTAAAACCCCTCTTTTTAAAAGTAGTCAAGTTTTACTAGTTTCATTAATTCATATTCAATAAAAATATATTGCATTTTATTTTCTTCCCACTACAATCAAGGTGATGTTTACTGAAGAAGATGTAAAGTTTTATTTGGCTGAATTGCTGTTAGCTTTGGACCATCTCCACAGTGTTGGGATCATATACAGGGATCTGAAACCAGAAAAGTAAAATAATCATTATTTGAACATATAATTTTCAAGAACAAACAAGACAGCTGCTATTAAGCAGAAATTAGGTTAATGTGATATGGGTATATAGTAGATATATAATATTATTATATATAATTATTATAATATTATATATAATAGTTCTATTATATAATATATAAACAGGTTAATGTGATATGATAACTTAACTGTTTTGATATGTACAATGCGTACAAGATTTTTCTGAAACAAACTATTTTTTTCTCCTTCGTATTGAAACATTAAACAACCCGGTCTAACCAAAATATTTTTTATACTGTGAAACCTGTCTAATATGGACACTGTATGAGAAAGTCGGAAGCATGGAAACATGGTCTTAAATGGAATCAGTCTGTTCAATAATCATTAAACAGACTTTGATTCAATCAGAGCATTAATCATAAATTAATATTATTCAAGAATATTATTTCAGTCTCTTGATGTTTCATACAGATTTCACAATATATTCTCTTGGGAAAACTTTGTCACTTATTTCACAGCTAGATCAAAATCTGTTTGAAATTTGCTCCATCCACAAAAGGAGGCGCAAACTCATCAATATCTTCCCAATGTCATATGATATAAGCTCCCCCATCTTGTTCTATTCAAAAAGCCTCGCACTATATATATCATGTATATAGTTATGATTCTGTTTTTCTCACAATTTTTTCTGATTGTATCTTATATAAAAAATGACATATGTTTTCTTGATTACCAGTTTTATTACCCATCTTGATGATCAAGACTTGAGATTCTCTCACGTTGAAAGTGAAAGACAATTGATTGAACATTTATGAAAAGAGAAAAAGAGGGAATCTACACATACCTAATGAAAATTTTTTTATCGTCTAGAGATCAGATTAAAAATTGCGACTACTAACCTAGGAAATGGTAACACGTATGCCTTAAATTGTGAGAAAGTAACAGCTCTG
The DNA here is from genome assembly GCF_987345545.1 of Pholcus phalangioides. Taxonomy (NCBI): domain Eukaryota; kingdom Metazoa; phylum Arthropoda; class Arachnida; order Araneae; family Pholcidae; genus Pholcus; species Pholcus phalangioides. The sequence goes on along the minus strand of NW_028301595.1, from coordinate 2,315,717 downwards.
CTTACTCTTGGCTCAAATATGGAAGTGCTCAAAATGTGACATTAATGTATTAGTACACGTTCAATATGTGAATTACACAGATCTGCAAATTTAAGTTAAAAATATTTAAAAATAATTAGTTATTTTTGAAATCAATTTTTTCTGATGTATTTTGGCCTCTTATTTCAAATCTTGTTTCCATTTTATTCCATTACATTGAGATTTTCCACTACAATTTATTTTCAATATTACAAGGAAATACAGTGAAACCTCAGTAACTCAACATTCATTATTCCATGTGGTTGGCACAATACTAAATTGAATGGGGAAAATCCTCTTTAAGTCTGACACATCTGTGTTGGCTATGATTTATATTGTTCTATTGCAGCTCTAAAATTGTCCTTGTGTTAATTGGTTTGAAACATTTTACAACATTACCCTCATGTGTTTCGAAAATTCTATGTTTCATCGCTTGTTGATTGATATGTATCAAAAAGATTCTTCTCTACACCTTTGAATAGGGTCACTTCCTGTTAATACTCTGTTTTTAACCTGAAAACTCAACCTGTGAACTATGAAAGCCACAGATAGATGTGAATGATTTCTGAAATTTTGAGTGAGAGATGGTCTAGGGTAAGCTAGACTAGATTTTTTTAATCATGAGGAAAGTCATTTTGGACAATTGCACTGCTCATTCACAAATAACACATCTTCTGGCAATCAAAATATGCCTTCTCTACCTAATTCAGAATTATTCTCAATACGAAAACCTTTTGTAGAAAATTGAAGCAGATCAAAACATTTTATGAATTAGTAGTTGATGGAATTTTTCAACAATATAGACACATATATACATAAACAATTTTTTTAAATTGTTGAAAGTTAAATGAAGTAACACCTCGTTAACTTTACATTCACTCAAGTCGACATGTTTTTCATTCCCCTTGGGTGTACAGTTATCAATTTTCCACTGAGCTTAAATATGAAGTATTTAAACTCTTTATATCCTGAATTGAATTCTTAGTGTTTTCATAGGATGTTTTAAACAATGTATCATAAATTTTAGAGGAAATATATTGTTTTTATAAGTGTGTTTCACTTAAGATTGACAAATATTTTATTTTTAGTATTCTGCTAGGAGAAGATGGACACATATGCCTTACTGATTTTGGTCTTAGCAAGGAAGCTTTGGATGATCAGAAAGCCTATTCTTTCTGTGGTACTGTGGAGTATATGGCTCCTGAAGTCATTAGTCGTAAAGGACACACAACTGCTGCAGATTGGTGGTCATTTGGTGTAGTAATGGTAAATGGAATAGTGACAATTATTGCTTTAGTATTTTTATATATTGAAATGTTTCATATTCTTTGGCACAGAAGTCAAGGAAATTCTTAATGCTTATTTAAAATGAGTGCTCTAAAAATGATGATCTTTACTTGTATCATTTAAATGTGGGTCATTCCCAAAAAAAGTGTACAAACTATTTCTCTCCGAGAATTTGTAATTTTTTTTTACAAAATTTCAGAGCACTCTTGTAGTAATTTTAATTTTTTTCTAGTACTTCATTTAATTCCCTGTCATATGACATTTCTTAATTTGTTTCAGATGGTATCTAATTTTTTTAAAAATCAATTGTTTGTATCAAAACCTCAAAATTTGGCTGTTCCAGCTTGAAAAAAAGTGTTAAACAAGACTTGGTGTGAATCTGAAATTTTTTTCAAAAAGCTTTGAATCACATTTTATATATGTGCCATAGATGAATAAAACTGACAAAAAAATTTTGAAAAACATTTTTTTTTTCTTATTAAAAACTATTTTTTTGTTTGTGTCCCGAAAATTTTCCCATTTTAAATTGTCCACTCTGTTATGGTCATTTTGGAAATATATTTTTATTCCAGATTAAATCTGATAACACTTTTGATGATCAGAAATTGTTATCAGATTTAATCTGGAATTTAATTGAGAGATTGAAAGGTTTACTTTTAAATCTTAATCAACAATTTCGGATTTGACTTTTGCGAAGCAACTTAATATTCACTTCATATTTTTAGTACCAGATTTTTCGCTGTCGGATGTCCATTCTGTTACATCATTGTCATAAATAATTAAGATTTTTTGTATCCATATCAACATCAAGTGATAGTACATGGAGATATGCTTCAAAATGTAATAAAAGATTTTATCAATCGTTTAAATTTATAATTAAAAAGAGAAATAATTTAGGCTAATTTGTCCACTCTGTTATGTCTTCCAAAAACTCAATCAATGCAACTCACAGATCCAGGAAGACGTGTCATAAGGGACATTTTAATATGACTGAAGGTCGTTATATGACAATACATTCTGAATTTTATGGTACAGAACCATTATCTTCCTATATTTTTGTTCCCAAACCCAATTTCCCTCCCCCAAGTCCACTCTGGATAATTAATGTGAGAGGCATAAACGTGAGATTTATACCAACATCAAATTACTATTCAATTTCAACAAAAACTTTGAAATAAAAGAAAAATCATCCTGATGATACCATGTATACAACTGAGCAAGTCTGGTGTCCACTTTGACCAGATTTTAATTATTTTACCAGACCAAAATTCAAACTATGAGGGGTGGGGTGGATGTTTTTCAAAGGTTATAAGAGGAGTTTCTGGGTCACCTATCACATTTTGTATATAATTTTTGGGGAAATAAAAGTGTAATTGCATATAGCCCATTTATTTAGAATATTTGAAATATCTTTCTCTCAGTTAAACATTTCTGTGCATTCTGTTACAATGGTGTCCACTCTGTTACGGGAAGCATTTTTGCAGTTCACAGGCAGAAAAATTTAAGAAAACTTTGAACTAAGATGTTAAATTATAAATTACCAACCCATTGTCTGTCAGAAATAAAAAGTTTTGATTTTAAGTAGCTGAATATATGTTAGAAATAAATATTTCCATGTGCTATTTCAAAAAAATCATGACAAACCATCAAAACGACATGAGTGAATACTTTGCCACTGGACTTATCCTGTTTCTGAGATCTCTTTCAGAGCAATATTTGTTTTCGTAACAAAGTGGACAAAATCCATGATTTTCAGTCATAAAAAAGAGAATATTATTACAAATAATAGTAGTCACAGAGTGTGTGTCTCATCGTAATGTCATTTTTTGTGGGCTTTTTTATGTCTTTCTTGGTTGTTTTGATTGTATGTTTTATGTGTTGTGCTCAGTCCAATAAATAAATAAAATAACATAAAAGTGAAAAATATAAAATCAAATATTAAACTTCAAGTCATTGGCTATAATTTTGGAGCAATTTTATTTTGAAAATTCAACTTTGAAATTTTAATTTCAAAAATGTGGAATGTACACTTTTTTTTGGGGAATGACCCATATACTTGTATATGCCCTTCATTTAAATTTGTGTAGTTTTCTTCAAATTCCTAATTATTTTTCTTTTCAATTGAAGTATGAAATGCTGACTGGATCACTGCCATTTCAAGGAAATACGAGGAAAGAAACTCTAACACAAGTCATGAAGTAATTGGTTTAATCACTCTTTATTAAAAAAACTTTCAAAAGTATTTAATTGAAAATATTTTGCTTTTTCCCCCCTGATTTTTTCTCTTAAAACTTTTTGTGCATTGTTTTCCCCCTCATGTGATCAGGGCCAAACTTGCTATGCCTGAGTTCTTGAGTCCCGGTGCACAGAGTCTACTTCGAGCTCTTTTCAAACGAAATCCAGCGAACAGACTTGGTATTTTTTTTTTTTTTTGTGTGTCTATTGTGTTGTTTCCTTAAGTTATTGATTTTCGGTTTTGTTTTAAACTTTTGTAAATAATAAATTGAACTGACATTGTGTTTACTTTATTTCAGCTGCAGGGACCGAACTAAAATCACATGAATTCTTTGAAATCATCAACTTTTCTGCATTGTACAGAAAAGAAATCAACCCGCCTTTCATTCCTCCATTCATCCCTTGGTTGCATCATTCAGCATTTGATAAGGATCTTGATGTTCCTGTTGGTGAGTCATGTTCAGTTTCCTACTGCATGTTGATTTCCACTATGCAATAAATAAATTTTAAGAAATTGTCCCCTATTTGAAAAAATTTGTAGTCTCTTAAGGCATTATCCATCTGCGTGTAAAACATCATTTTGGAAGAAAATATTAATTATTTTTTATGAAAGCCCCATTTCTTGTGATTCTAAAAATGGCCTTCTTTAGTTTAATTTTGAATTTAATTTAGGCATTTTGACCTTATTGGTCCTTGCGCCATTAAACCCAAAATCCATGAGAATTACATCCTACTTAGTGTTGCATTTTTACGTACAAGTACAGTAAAACCTCTTTTTTGCTGTCACTGGCGAGACAAAGTTTGTCCATAAAACTGGTGACTGTTAATCAGGGGTGTGAAATTCATGTTTTTATTATACAAGGGGGAAATTATATTTTGCCGTAAATGAGGGGTGACCGCATCTAAGGGAGGACTGTCTGCTGTGTGTGGGGGGGGGGGGGGCTACTGTAATCTATGAATAAAAACTTTAACAAAGAATGCTATGTTTGATATTTCACTTAAGTTTTAAACATGATTTCTAAAAATCTATTGATTGTATCATTACTAAATTGTAGTGTAATATTCTGTCACTTATTGTTAAGGTTTTGTACCAAAATCTAAGGTGTATTACATGTATTTATCTAATTAGAGTGGTTTTTTTTTATGTGTAGAACAAAATTTCAAAAAATTCACACGTACATCAACAGATTTAAATGTAATGTATACACATACCATACACAAAATCCTTTAAATTTTGGTACCAAACTTACATCATCACTAGCTAAATTTGCTAGGAAAAAAAAACAAAACATTTCACTCATAGAATTGTTTTCAGTTTTGTTCCTGAATGTCAATTAGCAACAGGAGACAAGACTGCAAATGACTAGAACATTGTGTGACTAGAAGTTAGGAAGTTAGGCCTAGCCGGCTGTCGAATGGTCATAGTAATGGACTCGCATCGCAAGGATCCGGGTTCGAACTCCACCGGCACCGCAGTGGTAGTTAGCTGAAGTTGGTTTTCTGTGGTTTCCAACTTCCATTGAAGTATCAAGCACAACACTAGCTACACACTCAGACTGTTAGGTGCACTCACTTTGTTCCAGACTCTGCCACGAAGCTGGGCTGGAAGAGATCTCAGCAACGGGATAATTCCGGTGGCAGAGCCCTTGGCGTTCATTCGGCCCAACTGGCCTTGTGCCTAGGACAAATATGTTCCTTGTTATACTATTTCATTGGCACGACAACAGCATGTGCCGGATAAGCGGGTAGTTCATCCAGGGCTATTCAGCAAGATATGGTTAGAACAGGAACAGATGGACAAGTGAGCAGACAGTTTATCATTACTGGAGCTATTTATACCTACGAAAGATACGAGTAGTGCGGCCCTACTCCGGGTACCTCAAAAAACTGCTTTTAAACAACAGCCAATAAGAAACATTCAACATAACTAATTTGAATACTGACACTTAGGAATGGCAAATTGAGTTTTAACAAAATTTCAAATGGCAACAGAACTAAATGATGTGATCAGGAGATTACACATTCATTAATATGCAAACGAATAAATGAAGACAATGAATTTATGACTAATATTGCGATTGTGCAGTAAGAAATGACTTTTTTGTATAACAAATTCCGTATAAAAACATAACTATTTCCATTATATAACATGTGCTATACAAAATATATATATATATAAGATATGGATTGTGCCCATCCCACAGGGGTCCCGGACATTGTTACACTAGTAGTTATTTTCATCGATTTTGTATTACAATATTAGCCTTTTTATAAAATTAGATTCACCCGGAGTTCCAGCCAGCGCCACTGCTCATGAATTATTTAGAGGTTTCAGTTTTGTTGCTCCAAGCCTGATTGATGAGGAAATAAAAAAAGATGGGGAGGTTTTGCGTGGAGTATGTGTTTTGTATTTCCTCTAAAGTTTACTTAAATTTTTTTATTTTAAATTCTCATTTAAACTGACTAAGCCTTAATTTTTTGGCTTTTAATTTGCCATCATTTTCTTCCTAAATTTGTTTCAAACAAGTAATATATGAAACCAAGAGTAATAGAGAAAATTCATTAAAAGAAGTTACATAACTGTATATTTAGCTAAAGCTTGTTCTTGAAAACCGTTTATTTCAGAAAAACTTAACTGATTTGTTAGTTGTGATATCATATGTTGATTTGCAATGTGTTTAGATTAATATTCATAATGTGTCCCAATTTATTGACTAATTATTGTTTTACTGATTCGTTGTTTCATTTTAACCCGAGTATCTTTTGCTTTCTAATAGACAATTCCAGAAGGCAGCATATACAAGGATGCCGTTACTCAGGAATATGAAATAGGTGAAGTTCTTGGATATGGTTCATATTCAGTCTGCAAGAAATGCACTCATAAATCAACTGGCAAAGAATTTGCTGTAAAGGTATTAATTTTTTTTAAATTAAAAAATTAAATTTTTGTCTGATATGTTTTATTAAAAGTTTATAAAAAAAGTTGTACCTCTATCGTTTTCTTTAATTTTTTTTTTTATTACTTTGATGTTTATTATTATTTTGTGTTTATAGATCGTTGACAAATCTGGGCGGGACTGCAGAGAAGAAATCGAAGTTCTCTTAAGACATGGGAAACATCCTAATATAGTGACATTGTATGATGTAAGTGTGTGAAATTTTACTTCAGTGTGTGTGTTATGCTAACACATTAGTAGGTTTATGATTCATTTTACAGTCTCTGGCATGCACTTGACATCGCTAATATTGATTGTAGAATGTAGAGAACTTAGAGTACATTTTTATTTGTTTAAATCCTTATTTATGGAAACAATTCATGGTAATTGGTTACAACTGCTTACCAAATTTTGCTTGTCATTCTTACGCTCTATCAATGAAATGCACTTTCATTAACATATTGTAATTTATATAATTTATACTTTGACTATAAAAAGATTGATTTTCTTTCAAATGGTACACTTTGATTCATAAGTTGAACATAATCAATATCAAGTGGTACATGTCCTCAATGCACTTCAGCTAATTAGTATCAAAATGGGCATTAAATTATTAAAGTAAGAATAGAGAAAAACAAAATATTCAAAACTTTTGTTTTGAAAATTTGTTGTTTAACAGCTTGTTCAAATAAAACAGTGTGACTTCTTTTAGAATTTTTCTGAACTAAATATGCTGATACAAAAATCATAATTTTTCCCTCCAACTTTGAATTATCCAAAGCATTTGAATTAACCAAGTTTTACTGTATTTTATTTTAATATTACTTAAAGAATCAATATTTTCAACACTTGTTACAATTTTACAAATACAAATACAACGGCACAACAGGCAAAATGCCCAACGAGGTGGCTGATAAAAAGATGCCCATAACAAATATGGATGTCATATATTTCAAAAATACAGCAACCCAATTGAAAATGCAATTAACACAAATTATAAACAATATATACACATGATAAAATATTATACAATGCCCATAAAGAATACTTATGGTTGTCTTATTCTAAGAATGGATAGCTTCTCGATTTACTCCAACATGTTTATCGTATTTCTTTTTAAACGTGTCAATTGTGTTACAATTTACTACCTCCGGGGGTAAGCTATTCCATTTATTAACAACCCTATTAGAGAAAAATTCCCTGCGACAGCATAACCTTGCATTGTCCCTCACCAATCGAAACTGGTGTCCCCTTGTAAAAGCAGTCGATTGGCGGTGTACTAAAAGTTCATGGTCCATCCTATCCATCCCATTGAAAATTTTGAACACTTCGATCATATCTCCTCGACACCTGCATTCATCCAATGTAAACATATTCAAAAAATGAAATCTCTCTTCATAACTCAAGCTCTGTGTGCCAATAAGGACACGCGTAGCTTTTCTCTGCACCCCTTCAACCAATTCTATGTCCCTCTCTAGGTATGGTTTCCAAAACCTTACAGCATACTCCAGCCCAGGACGAACTAATCCTCGAAAAAGCGGAAGAATGACTTAAGGAGAATGCTAAGAGACCTTTTTGAAAATGAGACCAAGCATTCTATTCAATTTTTTGACCACTGCTGAACAATGTTCAGAAAACCTAAGTCGCTTGTCAATGAGAATTCCCAAATCGGTGAGCCTAGTTGCATCCGGGACAGTGACACCATTCAACTCGTAAGAGAACCGTGGGTTGTTCGAACCAAAATGAGCGACCATGCACTTATCTACGCTAAACGTCATGTTCCATTCATTTGCCCATGCTGCAATCCTGTTTAAGTTGGTCTGGAGCAACTCACTATCGCTTTCATTCCCGATTACCCCCATTAGCTTCACATCATCTGCGAATTTGCTAGTAATCCCATCAATACCCTGATCGAGTTTATCGATAAAAAGTGAAAAAAGTATGGGGCCAAGGACACTTCCCTGAGGAACTCCACTTGTGACATCTGTCCAACCAGAGAATTCCCTATTCACCATAACTCGTTGCGACCTATCTCTTAACCACGATTCTATCCAATTCAGCAAGTTGCCCCCAATTCAAATCTCGTGTAAACGCTTCAAGAGTTTACCATGTTGGACCCTATCGAATACCTTTTGGAAATCAAGGTAAACAACGTCTACATTTTTGCTCTTACCCAAAGCCTTAGTCACATGATCATAAAAGCAAAGGAGGTTAGTTACACATGACTTCCCCTTCCTGAACCCATGCTGATTATCCGACAATACATTATTCTCGTCTATCCACTTCACAAACTGCCTTTTGATGATAATTTCTAAAATTTTCGAGAGGGAGCTCGGCAAACTCACTGGACGATAATTTGACACCGCTTCTCTACTACCCATCTTAAATATCGAAACAACGTTAGCAAGTTTCCAATCTCTTGGGACAATACCCTCAGCAACACTACTCCTGTATATCTGTGCGACTGGCCCCAACAATTCATTAGCACATTCCCTGAGGACCCTGGGATAGATATCATCTGGTCCTGGTGCTTTGCTTGCACATACATTTCTTAGAAGATTTAACACCTCCTTTCTTCTACTTGAATATCGTTGAGGGTTTTATTACCCCATGCAACACCCGTATATCGAATATCATTATCTCCATTAAAAACCGATGCTAAAAAGTCATTAAAAGCACTACACATGCCTACATTGCTCTCTACCCTAGAGCCTCCTATCGAGAGGGGGCCAACTGGCCCCTTGCATCCATTATTGACGTATCGAAAAAATGATTTTGGGTCAGAGCCAATGTTATCTGCCAACTTAGATTCAACTTCCTTTTTACTATCCCTTATCGCTTTCTTCAACAGGCTTCTTTTATCAGTAAACAATGATAGGTCACCTCGTCCACTTTTATACTCTCTGAATGGCCTTTTCTTTTCAAGATAAAGGTTCCGCACGCTATCCGTGAACCACAGAGGGTGCGATGTACAAACACGCTTTTTTCGAACAAAGGGTATGACGTCGTGCAAAACAGATGACAGCTTCGTACTAAATTCTACCCATTGACTTACCACCCCTACTGATTCCAACCGGTCTTTGAAAACTTCCGCTAACCTTCCTCTCAAAACATCAAAGTTAATTCTCCGAAAACAAGGAACCAGTCTTTTGTTACTAACCTTACCCGAGGAAAAGTTAGTGAAATCTGACGATACGATGATCACTGGAAGAAAACTCTTCCCCCACTGAAACATGTTCAACTAGATCCTCAGAACTAGTAAGAACTAAATCCAAAATAGCAGTATCCCTAGTGGCTTCTGATACATGCTGATACAAAAAATTTTTGAGCACCAACTTAAAGTCTCTTTCATACTGATTTCCAGATGAAAAGTTCTCCCAATCAATACCTGGGTAATTGAAATCCCCTAGTATGAGAACCCTCTTACGCTTACATATGTAGGAAATTTCATCATTCAATTTGGCGATGTAGTTTGGATTCCTATTCGGTGGATTGTAACAAACCCCCACAATAAGTTTATGACATCTTTTGTTCTCAAGTTCAACCCATATAGTTTCAATATCACTTCTCTGCACATTACACTCTCTAGCCTTCAAACAGGATTTCGCGTATATCAACACTCCACCCCCTTTCCTATCAGATATATTTCTCAAAAAAGTATCGTATCCCGAGATGTGTAAGAAAGATTCATCCCCATCGTTTGTCCAAGATTCTGTAATGGCTATAAGATCCAAGCCCTCCACAACTATCATAGTTTCTAAAAAATCTTTCTTATTACCCAAGCTCCTGGCATTTATTAACACACATTTTAATTTGCCCGGTGGTTTGTTGTCAATCGAGAAGCCATCCAAGTCAGAGGTGGGTAATTCCTCGTCAGTACTGTTGTGATTACCATTAACTAACCCGCATTCCCGACTACGTGGTCTGGGAGTAAAAAACCTGACCTAAGACTATCGTAAACCTCCCAGACCCCCCTCTTATTTAGATGGATCCCATCCGAATGAAGCCACCTATCGGTAAATGCGGGAAGCTCCAAGAACGTGACCCCAAGTGAGGAGCAAATGTCCTTCAGGCCTATATTGAATTGGTGGATCCTATTCCTATACCCCCTACTATCCCTTGGCAGCACTGGAATCACTGCCACATCTGAACCCCCCTCCCTAGCGGATAATAGTAAATCCCGGTACTCTGACAGAGACTCACTAATATTCGCTCCTACCTGGTTTTTTCCCACCCACAGAATCACCCGCAAGGGCAACTTTCGGCAATGAAAACGTCTCGAACGTTGCCAATCTTCCCCCCAGGAAGACAACAGCGCTCGAAACCCCGAAAATCCCTACACACTCGGTTCCCAAGTTCCCTAACTATAGAATTGCCGATGATTAAACCCCTATCACTATTGCCCTCTACCTCATCCACGACCACCCATTCACCCTCTAAACTGTCGTTGTTCGTGGAGATTGCTTCTTCATCAACAGGTGGCTCGACGACCAGAGGCTCCGTTATAACTGGTCCCTCTAGCACCCTAACTTTTTCCCGTAAAGCTTCGACCTCGAGTTCCAGTCTTTTCCTATCCAAGCACCCTTTACAGTTGAAACTATCAGCTACTATACACCCCTAGACTAGGGAAACCTTCCGTCGCAAGCTCTACACAACACTAGTCGAGGTCGAGGCATACTAACACTATTGCTAAAGCTAGATGATAATAATTAAAAATAGGAAAATGAGAAACGTTAACAAGAAATTAAAAAAAATTAAAATACATTACTATGCGAAATATACGTAAGAGATTGTACGAAAAAATTATGTAAAATAGAATGCTCAACACTAAATCACGAAGAATAAAATAAATATGTATATAAAGAACAGAACACACTCTAAAAAAAGTATTAAGCTACAAAGTACAATTTTTACTTCTTAGAATTAGCTAACTATCTCAAATCACACTAACACTACAACTATAGGCCCAAGTGGAAGGAAAAACAACGTTATTGAGAGAACCTGGGATAAAGTATACACTGTTTGCTAACCCTAACGTCCAAAAAAAACCTACGAATTTGTATCAGAGAAGCGAGAAAACACAAACCTGGCAAAAATTCAATGTAAATGAAATGCGAACGAGGAAAAAAAAATTTAAGTCGATCGAAAATACACAACGAAAATTAAAAAAATTGAGAGCAATATAATACAAAAAAAACCCACTCATCTCGCAATCCAGCGTGTGCTAGAAAACAAAAAAGAACACAGCAGAATATGTCCCAAAAATAAACAACACGCCAAGTAAAACTCACGAGATCGAAGAAAAACACAAAGAAAGACACAAAAAAGTGTTTTACATCTAATCAATAAAATGTCAAACATTATTTACGCTTTGTGAGTAATGCATCATAAAATTTAAGACATTATTTTTTTTATTCTTTAAATGTTCTTTGCCCCTTTTGTTCTCTTTCAGTAGCTTAATGTGTTTTTGTCTAGGTACATCCTTCAATTAATGAACTTGTGTAATTCACGCTCATTTCCACCTTATTGCAGTAGGATTCTATTATCAGTTTTATGTTTTCTTTATCCTAGGTATTCATCCTGACATAGCCTCTCTTACAGAAAGGGATATACACCACAAAATAAAATATAGTCAGAAAATTTTTAATTTATGTGGAAAATTCCAATTAATATAGTTTTTTAAAATTTTGTTGTGCTTGGATTTACAGATATTTGGCCGAATACCTAAGTATTATTTGACCAAACCAAATATTCAGCAAAAGGGCCGAATAGCTGCCGAATATTCATCCCATCTCTATATTTGATGCACCCTCTTGATTCAGCTTTTGTTACAGTTATATAGGCATAAATTAGAATGGTGATGTTGTAATCCTAAGAGTATTTAAATAAGCTATACAAGAGCCAGTCAGCAGCGGGCAGATTCAAGATAAGGGGTTACTATCTTATTTTCCTCAGATTCCACACAACTAGATACATATTCCAGACATTGGCACAAACTTGAAGTTGATAGCCAGTGCTTTAGTCTCTAAGACTAATTATTATAGGAGAGAGTGACCCTTGTATCACACAACTTAAAGTACCCAGCGTCAAGTCAAGACTGTGAAGGAAACAGGTCTAATTTCCCTCAGAGGCATGCAAGTTTTCTTTCCAAACTTCATAGCTACTTGGTATTCAGTCTTTAATATTTTGTATGAACAGTGGAGAATGACAGTTTCTCTTCAAATTTGTGTTGTCTGTTAATGACATCTGCATGACTGACAGATTTTTAATTTTTGTTGCAGGTTTATGATGATGAGAAATATGTATATTTAATAATGGACATATTGACCGGTGGTGAACTTCTGGATAGGATACTCATGAAAAAATCTTTCTGTGAAAGAGAAGCGAGTGAGATCATGGAAGTTATAGCAAGTGCTGTCAAATATCTTCATGAGAATGGGGTAAGGCATGTTTGTTTTCTCTTTGAATTGATTTAAATAATCAATTAATTAATAAATGAATAAATAATCAATACTAAATAGTTCTACTGAACTGCACATGCACCTAGTAATCATTCCTCTGAGGATCAATCGTACTGAATTGGTGCATATCTAAAAGTTCTGATCTCCGTATGTAAGCATGGTTGTTTTTTTTTTTTCAACCAGTCCTCTGGCTATTTAATTTCCCCATGTGCTGCCTGCAGTGCCCCTTTTTATGAAGATGCACACGTTTTTTCCTTTTTTTTCATTTTTTCGGAAATTTAAAGCTATTAAAATACATTTTTTATGGAATTTTTTGTAAAAATGTTAAAACAGATGTTCTTTCCTGTAAATTTAAAATCATAATGCAAATACAATGCCACAACAGGCAAAACGCCCAACAAGGTGGCTGAGAAAAAGATGCCCATAAAAATATGGATGTCATATATTTCAAAAATATAGCAACCCAATTAAAAAAATAAAAGCTAATTAGCAAAACTAATTAGTTTTCTAAATAGAAATGTTGAATTCCTAATTAAATGCAATGACAGCATGTATTGTTCAAGTTCAAAATGAATGCAGGAAAATATTTCTTAGTAATTTATATCAGAAATGATGTATTGAAACTTATAAAATGACATGTAAATATTATATTTTTTCCTTGCATGTTACTAATTATATGATAGAATATATTATATTCTATCATATAATTAGTTTTTAAGTTTCAATACATCATTTTTAATTTAAAAACAAATTTATAAAAATATAAATTTTATTGTCTCGAAACTAGATAGAGAGTTGAACAATTATATTTCAAGATCTAGGGTTATTATTTTATTATCTTCATCATACGTTGCAAGGCTGCAGCCTCAAGTGTTTTTTACATAGATAAATAACCCCAGATCTTGAAATATCTTCAACTCTATTGAAATTGTTCAACTCTGTCTAGTTTCCAGATAATAAAATAGAAGGATGCCTGTGCAGGTGGCAGCGGCTGAATGACGAATTATTCCATCATATCCATATGATAAAGACTTAAATCTGCATGGTGGCATATGCGATCGTAGGCACTACCATTACATAAGGTTGCTACGGCAAATGCTGCATAGCCAGATGACTGGTGGAATGGCCATGTTATGTGTTCATGAAGTTTAGTTATCTACTTATATCTTCCGAATTTAGAAATAACTAATTCAAATGTTGACTTGATTGCTCTCTGTAGAGAGAACTTTTCTTAGATGGAAAACCTGGTTGCACCCATTCATGCCTCAAAGTTTGAAAACTGCAGAAAACTAACCTCAGCTGAGACCACCACTTGTACAAATGAGACATGAACTCCAGTGGTACTTAGCTGTTACCATACAAAAAAAAAAAAAAAATTGATGCAACAGGGCTTTATTCAATGACATGGGAAGAAAAACGACTGGAAATCTGAGTTATAACCTGTAGTTTTCAGATTTGTTTAGTTCATGTACAAAATAATGGTGAAGCACAAAAAAAAAAAAATTTAATTTAATTATTTTATAATCTATGGCTTTCATAAACAATATCACAGTTTTAAACCAGACATTCCTTATAGGCCTTGAGAATAAAATATGAACAAGTTTTTTATAACGGTTTAAGATGGAATTTTGTTTATTTCATAATAGGTGGTCCACAGGGACCTGAAACCGGCAAATATAATGTACGCCGATCCCCATGGGTCTGCAGAATCATTAAGAATCTGTGATTTTGGTTTTGCTAAATTGATGAGAGCTGAAAATGGTCTTCTTATGACTCCCTGTTATACTGCAAATTTTGTTGCACCTGAAGTGCTGAAAAGGCAAGGTTATGATGAAGCATGCGATATATGGAGTTTAGGTGTTTTATTATATACTATGCTCGCTGGGTGAGTGTTTTCTTTCTTTTCTAAATTACCTTTACAGTTGCATCTATCTGTCTCAAAACTGTATCTTGAATTATGTTTATAACTTGAAAGATTTTTTAATCCCCTCTCTAATTCAATATATTTTCTATGTTTATCCAAAATAATTTTCACACACAGCTCTTATGCCTTGGATAAGACATGACCACATGATTGTGGTCAAATTTTATACATACTTTAAAAAAAATATATGATGTTGCATTATTATGTTGCTGGTACAAAAATAATATAAAAGGATGGTGAAATTTTGAGGTATGTCTCAACCTCCATTTCATTAGGGAATCGAAAATCTAGATTATATTTATTGAAGATGTACAGTCTTTTATCGGATACAATATTTAGTGCATAGATACAGTGAATAGTAACATGCGGAATCACTGCTTAGGGAGGTGCATATCAAACAAATATACAAAAACTAGATAATATGCATACACAACAACAAAACAATGTTATAAGCTAACTATAAGACAAAACTACATTTATAGGTTAATAAATTATTCATTTTCTCAACAATAAGTAGTTAGAAAAGAAACAAAATAGAGGTTCATCTAGATTAAATGGTTTATATCAAGTGTCACACACACAAAAATAAATAAAACTATTCCAAAAGAAAGAATATGCTCCAAAAATAATGAATCCGTATCATGTAATCAATCATACAAATAATAACAAGATCCAATAACAATATCTTTATATTTTCTATAAACACCATTCTAGAATTTATATTATAACAATAATACAACACAATATAACAGCTCATCTGTATGTGTATTTTCTTTGTTTCAGTAATACAAAAATTGAAAAGATATCTACTTTATGAAACAATTACCAAACTGTACAAACCACAGTAATAAGGCTGTTGCTGAACTTAAATCACTAAGTAACCCTTATAGACCTGCTGGAAGGACATTCAGGTCCCCTTGAGGTCACTAGTGTGTGTGTTTTGTATGTTTGTATATACATATCCCTGTATTTGTGTAATTAAAGAAAAAGAAAGCAAAAAGAGTGAAGCTCAAAAAGCTGGTAAATCAGTTTACTTTGTATCTAAATTTCGAAAAATTTCTTGGTCTAGGAATTGAAAACACCAGAAATGGGTGCTCAACAATTTGTATCCGGATATGTTTATTCTATTTCCCATTTATAACTGTAGTGGTCAGAAGCCCAGATTTCTTAAATTTTTTGGTATTCTTGCTGGATTCGACATTCACAGTCTCTGCTGTATCTCAAAATCCTTTAAACATTTCAATGATTGCATGTGTGAAGCCATAATCATTATTCTATTTATATATATATGTGTGTGTGTGTGTGTGTGTGTGTGTGTAAAAACTTGTTTTCTTTGAAAGTGTTTATATGTGTGATGTGGAAATATGTGAAGTTTTCTTTTTTCTGTTAATTCAGAGTTCCTGCTAATTTTTTATTGACTAGCAATTTTGGCTATTCAGAGAAAACAAAAGTTTGTAGCTAAACTATAGAACAAAATGAGCCAAATTTTAGCCCAGTTTGGTGACCAATTGATAAATGGACATGCCCACACACACTGTTTTCAAATTCAATCGTGTGCATTATCCAAATATAAAATTTGGAAAAATGGTAATTCACAGTGGGAACCCTGTTTCAGTTCAGGCCTAGTTGGCAATATTAATTTCAAAATAAAAGTTGCTGAACTGCCTTGGGATAAGCACTGAGTTCTGAAATTATGTTTGGAAGAAAATAAAATATGACTGCATGATATTTTTTTCTGCTGTTATGTTGAGGTTCAGTAATTAGGATATAATCAGAGGTTTTGTCTACACCTGCAACCCACATTGCCTGTATATAATATACCAATCAAGAATCAAATATCTATGAAATATATTTAATTTCAGGTACACTCCATTTGCTAATGGGCCTCAAGATACTCCTTCTGAAATATTAGGCCGTATTGAAACTGGAAAATTTGATCTAAATTCTGGAAATTGGGTGAACGTATCTGCTGTCGCCAAGGCAAGTGATATTGATCCTAACTTATAAACTTTATTATATATTCATATTATGCATTTATAAAAATATTTGTTTACATCTCTAAGAAAAGCGTCATTGATCTTGTTTCATAGTTTTGCTTAGGTCTATCGAAAACAATGCTATTTTAAAAAACTATATATACAGGGTGGTTCAGCAGGTAATGTCCGAAACAAATCAAAAGTTAAAAACAAATAAGAGCGATGAAAAAATTTTAATGATGAATATTGAAATTACATAGCGGGAAATTAATGATAGAGGTTGGGAGTGAGACTACCTTCTTTAACATGGACAGCAGTAAGGTGAATGACTCGCTGTGAATCATGCCAACAGCTCTTTCATAAAAGAACCTTCCATGGCCCAGCCATTTCTTGTTGTAAAATTTTTCCTGTCATGCTCGTTGAACTGCAACATTTTCATGGCATCTGGCCATTTGTAGCGCAATAAATGATCATCCATTGAATATTTATTCATTTTCCCTTGTGAAAATCACAATTGAACAACAAGCTTAAACTCGCTGCTTACTAACGAAACACACGTGTATGCAATTGCCCGCTGTAATGACCATGCTCACCAAGTTTGGTCTTCCTCACACCTAGTGCCATCTATTAGACTTTTTCCCAAGCGTTACCCGCTGGGCGACCCTGTACATAGGTTGGACAACAAAGACATTGCAGGGGTCCTGTAACCTAGTCGATGAGACATTACTAAATCAAAGAACGCTGTTAAAAAAAAATGAGCACCACAGTACATTTTCATGAATCATTTAAACAAATACAACTGTATGATATTTTTTGTCTTTCCCCACAAAGAGGTGCAAAGTTCACTTAGAGAAGAGAAATTGTGCCAACATGACCTCACAGCTCATTACTACCCCAGAAAGTCCCCACACAAAAGCTATTAGCACACTTCTCAGTGAGAGATGAAAGCGAATCTGTTCAAAATTGGCATAAACTTTAGGTCTTAGTTTTATTTGCCCTCAGTTGCATGAAATGATCAAATGAAGTTGTAGTAGTTTATTGTGATGCATTCAAAACTTATTCGCAAAATTTAACTGCATATGATATTTTTAAAGTTTTTTACATAGTAAATAATAAAATTGAAAGTCGAACACAATAATTGACACATTTAAAAAGAAGTATGATAAACATGTTGTGGGGTAAATCAAAAAGCTATCCATACTTAGAATAATACAACCATAATTACATTTTATGGGCATTGTATGATATTTCATCATGTATATATATTGTTTGTAATTGCATTTTTAATTGGGTTGCAGTATTTTTGAAATATATGACATCCATATTTGTTATGGGCATCTTTTTCTCATCTACCTCATTGGGCATTTTGCCTATTGTGGCGTTTTTGTATTTGTATTTAAATGAAAATGCTTTGTTCAGATATGCTAATCTTTGCAGTGTGATCAAGGCGTTTTTTTTTAAATCTTTCATTAGGATTTGGTGCAGAAAATGCTGCATGTGGATCCAAAGCAACGTTGCCGTGCCAGCGATATAGTCAATCATATGTTCATAAGAGCTAGGAACCACTTGCCAACTCATGTCTTGCTCCATCAGGATGTGCAGACAGTGAAGGTAGTTTTTTTTTCTTTCTTTTTTCACTCATAAAAATGCACTTTGCAAGCCAAATATGAAAATCTTAAAAATAATAGGAAGCCTCATTTTGTTCACTTACTGTTTTTTTTTTGTCTCTGCTTGTTCAGGGTGCAATGGATGTGACATTCCGTGCTGTAACAATCTCACCGAAACTCCAACAATTACAGCCTGTGTCTGCATCAGAGTTGGCTCGAAGGCGTAAAATTCGGGAAAGGGTTATTCACGAGGTTTAAAAAAAATTGTGGAATTAGGTGGTACTTGACTTTTCTGTTCTTTTGTATTTTAAATAGCCCTGCATGTTTTAAAAACATATTCGAATTTATCGTGAGATTTAAAGAATTGTGTTCATTTTCCACAGGCGTTGAAGGTTTGAAATTTTGTGAATAGGTCTGACCTTTGTTTTAGAAGATTTAAATATGATAAAAGTTTTAAATAAGTAAGGGTGAATTATATGAATGGAACAGGCTTTTCATATCAAGATTAACTTTCAATCCAGAGTTATGTATCGTCAACTTTTGAAGATTTATATAAATGTATGTGCATTATATGAACCCATGGTTCATCCTGAAAATAGTAATAATTTTTTCTATGATAAACTAGTATATTTTGCATGCAAATGGGCATATTCAGTGTGCTAGCTGATTGTAGTAAATATCACTTCCATTTGCCCTGTTTTCCGTGAAAACAAGTAGAAAATATATTTAGATTTATTCTGCCTATGTGATTAAGTATTTCAAGGGTGAAACCATAGCTTTGTGTGTTATAGTGGAAGTTGATCCATATCATCTTCATAATTGTTTTATGTAAATTCATTTTCTTTCCTTGAATTTTTTTTATTGTCTAAAAAAAATGAACTGTTCATCTTGGAACTTGTAAAATTTCTGTGATAGCTTGTATTTCCACAGTATGCGGTAAAGAATGGTTTGAACAAGCTTGTATAGTGTAAGCATTTTGTTTTTTTTATCCCCAGTACTACTATTCACTAATATACCATTACTGCTTTACCATTGTAGTATTTGTATGTGTATATATCGATATATATTGTACAGACATGCATTAAGATGAATCTGCCTATCTTTTGCAATGAAAATTATTGGATTGAAAATATGAATCAGATTTTTAGCTCACTTGAAATGTAAGCAATGTACCAGTACAGTCAAACCTCGATATTGCCAATCTATCTAAAAACCTCTATATCTAATTTTTCTTCTCTTTTCGTTTTTACTTGTACCATTAGTTTTAATTTAACTTTCCAGTTTTTTTCAAACCATTTTTTTCACTGGTTTGTTTCACAAAACATTGACATACAGGTATACTTAGGATACAATGAAACCTTTATGAAACGGAACGTCAATAGACTGAAATAATATTCGGTTTTAGATAGATTTCCATTTTACAAAGGTGCAAATAAAAGCACAATCATTGAACAGACTATATTTTGATTCCATTTAAGACAGGTTTCTATCTTATGCAGTGTTCGTCATATAAAAAAAAATTTGTATATTCAATTTTTTTTAAGTTTCACTGCACTTATCTTTGTAGACAATTAAGTCTCTGGTTTAATTGAAAAAAATATAGTCATAAAGGAATGAACCCTGATAAACACCATAATCAGAGCAGTCTCCTCTCTTCATGAAAAGACTGTTTTCAAAGCTACTGGTTGTGCTGCATTTTTACAACATGATTAAAAATGGTCTCAAACGTACATGACAAAAGAAAAAAGTTTTAGTGGCAACACTGCAGCTTACAACTGTAATGAAAAGAAATGTTGTACATTTCTTAAATGCTGACACAAAAATACTTATAAAAATCCATTGGAGAATTCCTTGAAGTTATTTCAAGAAAAAAAGTTATTGAATAGGTTGCGGCTGTGACTTCCCCACTAGAGAAAGAGTTCTTGTTCTTATGTGTTCCATCAAATTATATTTCAGCAAATAATAATGTAAAGAAAAATAAGAGTTAATTTTTTCTCACACAAGCTCAATCTCTTCCCCCCCCCCTTCTAAATTCTAAGGGACCCCTGGTTAAGAAACCTTGCACTGGAGCTAAAAATTAACTTTTAAAGGTGTATAAGCAGCAGCTTTTTGTTTTCATTCTCCCTGTGAGATTCATAATGTCGAGATTTGACTGTAATGAATAAAATGTATGTATAAAAAAAACTTGTATATTCAATTTTTTTGGTTGGGTCTTGTGTGTCTTGTTCGTATTGAAACAGGTTTTCAATGTGATTCTAGTGGCATTTACTTGTAGGTTGTATATATATAACAAACGCATAGGAGAAAATGAAATTTAGTGATTTGCTGCAGTTTTATTTTTAGCTTTGAATGTAGCATAAAGAGCTTTGTTTTGATACATATGTTGATAGGATCTTGAATGGCATTCGAGAGAAATTTTACTAGAGTGGCTGTAAATGCTTTTGAAATTGAGCTTCTCTTAACATTGTTAAAAAATCAGCACCATTCTAGTTAACGTGTTCATTCGTGTTCTATGATTATTGGGAGTTATTTTTGAAATTGATGTTTGATATGGTTATGTTAGAGCCATGGAGTTTTGAATTTTTATTTCAGTTTAGTTCCCGCACACTCTTTTACAGTGCTGAGGGGCATTTTCATGATACTGTAGGATCCCCATGTTTAGTGTTAGGAAAAAAAAAGTGCCATAAAAGATTCTTGTTTGGTCAGTAGTTGAAATAACCATGAAATATGAGATTTAGATTTTTATTATACGTTCAGATTTGTATCATAATTTTTTTTTTTTTTTGAACTGCTTGATTTTTGTGTAGTTGTATAATTCAGTTATAATTGATGGAATTTAAATTGTGAGTGATCTTTGAGTTTGTTGTGTGCATACTTTTTTATTTTATTTTGATCGGTGATTATAGTTTTCGTGGCAAATTGACATAGGCTGTTCAACCGCTTCCCTCATTAATTTGGATTTAAAAAGAAAAAGTAATGGATCAAATGTTTTTGTTTCCATAATTTTCTCTGAACTTTTTTTTAAACATTTGTAGTAAAGACTATATGGGTAATTATGAATCATGAGGGAAGTGTTAAAGACCCTATTCCAGTGATCGCTGTAATGTTCAAATCAGTCATTGCCACAACTTTTGTAAATTTTGTATAGAACATTATATTGTTGATTGTATGTGAGTCATACATGTTCAAATTGTGAGCATTTTATATGTATATTACATCCACATGTGCCAAGTGTACATTCATAGTTGATTTAGATAAGTCTTCTGATATTTTTAGAAATGGAAGTTACAGCAGGGTTTATTTTAGGCATTCCATGCATAATTATGTACTCTAGTTGAACAAAATGTGTCTTGTGAATGATATTTCAGTTTAAAAATGGCAAAATATTTATTTGGGTACATTTTCGATTTGATGTGCTTCATAGAATAGAATTTACTTCAGGAATACAGTAATTTATTTTTAGCATGTTAGTCACTGAAACTTCAATGTCAAATTCTAAAATGTGTGTCTGTGGCTATATATTATAGATTTTATGCGATTTATTCTTGAGCAATTCGAGTTTATAGTATGGCCACTATATTTATTCAAAGATCAAAGAACATGGTTGATGCACATAAGTGCCAGCATCAAACCCTATCAAAGTTTTCAGGTTTCACCAATTGACATTGTCTACTCAAATAAGCGGTTTTAAAATTACCCTGATCTGCATTATAACTGCTACAGTAGAAATCACTAAACCCTCTGCAAAGTGCCTCACCTTTTTTTCAAGAATATTTTTTCTTATTTTGTGCAGCTCGTGGTGCTTCCCCCTCCCCCAACTCTGAGAATCTAAATAAACAAGGTAGAGGAATAATCTGGCTTTTTCTATTATTTATACTGTTGCATTATTTGTACAGGTGCCAGTTTGCCAGCGTGACTATAAAATAATTATTGGTGCCCAAACTTTTTCATACATTATTGTTGAATTGGTGTCTAAGGTTGACGACAAATTATTTTTTTTATTTTGTTTTTATATGTACTCTTTCAACATGGGAAAGGATCATAAACCATTTACTGGCTGAGATTTGAATTAATTTTCATAATTTTTTCTTTTCTTTCCCCTTTTGATTCTTAGAGTAGCCTATGGCCATATAAATATTAAAGCTTAAAAATTTTTTCAATATTATTCTTCCTTAAAGTTAGGTGATTTAAAAATTTTAAATTTATGACATGAATAAAATTTTTGTTTTCCAAATCAAGTTTTCAGTGTCACACGTTCGGGGGGGGGGGGGGGAAGAAATCAAGTGCTTTCATGAACAAAAAATATTTCATTCTAATTAATAAATACAATGTTCCCAATTGGCTGTTAAATGGTCAAGTCCTAGAATAGTTTGAAAAAATATATATTTAGGACCATTTTTCTTGTGCCAAAAGCTGTGCTTGTGGCTATTAAGAAATTTACAGGTGCCTTTTTTTTATTTGTCGAGCTCTGCTGTTTTTGATGAAAAAATTATTCAGTCTTTCTTTTATCTACCCTTACATCATGTATGCATAAACCTTTTGATTTGCTGACCGTATTTCACTGGCTCACATAGCTTCAGAGAATAACGAAGTCTATAAACATGCTTTAATTGGTGCAGAGGTCTTTATGAACGTCAATTGATGTTCACAGTCACAGAATTTTTCCTAGCCCTAAAATCCTTTAATTGGTAATATTGGTCTGCAGAACTATGGTTACTGCATTCTTGCGCTTTTTATGTACCCAGCGATTTAGGTCATTAACTAGTCATCTGGTTTTTTTAAGATTTTCAGTCTAATTATTTCAATTTTTGAAAACTAATTTGTAATTATTTCAGTTATTATATATGTATTTTTTGATTTGAAAACATAGTTAAGAACATGATGCATAGAGTCAATTTCAATGTGTTCATAAAAATTTTAATCAGGGAAATATATTTTATTACTTCAAACTTTTGAAAAAGAAATTAATTGCCTAGATGACTGGTTAAAGTAGTTTGTATCATCAGTTGAAGGGACTGTAGAGGACCAAACATGACCCAGACTCTGTCCTATTAGGGGGATGTAAGCCTTTTTAGGGTTGAGGTATGCTGGAGAGGACTGTGGGCCCAAGTGCCATTGGCCCTTGATTCCCACAGCCCAGCACAGTTGAAGGGACTGGAAACGGATTATAGTCCTGTAAGCACAACAAGATGAGACTTGGGTATCTCACATCTCATTTGATGATTTTGTTCTTTTCTGTGAGAAAAAGCCAAATGCAAGAGCTCAGGTGCTGATGAGCAATTTTCTATGTACAATCGTTTTGCCTCAAGGAAAATAATAGAATCGTCTTATACAATGTAACATAGCCAAGTCACATCTTGTGTTTGGAAGACTATACTGGCGATCTTATTATATATTTGTAGAATCAAAGATATTTCACACACGCACACACACACACACAGAGAAAATTTTCTGCGTCATTCTTAGAATTGAAAGGTAAAACTGGTAAACACTAATTCAGTGCTGGGCAAATCCTAGGTGTCAAGTCACCATGGCAACTAAAAAAATTGGTGTTGGGGCGCCTAAAATTTTCTTTCTGTAGTTGCTAAATTGCAGGCTGAGAGCAGCACAAAATGTTTGACATTTATAGCAGCATCTCTGCCTACATGAAAGAGGGTCACTATGTCCAGAAAAAGTCAAAAGAAGCATTATTTTGGAACTTCGGGTAAAAATTTTTTGGCGTTTGAAAAGCTGTGTTCTGGGCCTTAGATTTTTCTTCCATTTGTCCAGCTCTTCTGCAAGTACCAGAAGGGAAAATGTTGGGAAATCGCAAAAAACTGTTTTTGTAGACCATAAGAACGTTTGCATTTGCGACCTCTTTACATGCTCTTTTGAACCACTTAGAAGACTACTAAGCACTTTTCATGTTGATAACATTATAAAGCATTGCTCATTCGATACTTTAAAGTAGAAAAACTTTTTTGTGACACTTACAGTGTGTTTACCATTTTTACTCTTCAATTAATTACCAAAAAACGTTTAATATTAACATTTAAAATATGACATTCATTGTGTTTATGCAATAATGAAATTTAAACAAGCGGCACATCAGAAATCACCAAACCCTTTACAAAATGTCATCTTTTTTAATTATGCAGGCTTTTTTTCCAATTTCCAGCTGTTACAAACTGAGGGTATAGGGAAAAGGGTTCCCATGGAAGAATCAACTTTATAAACCATCTGGCCTTGTCAATGCTAAAATAAGAGGCCTTTAACCATTACAGCGGCAATCCAGAGAGATGTCTCGTCGTCTTAAAACTCTCTCATATTGGCAATCCCAAGCCCAGATACTGTATACAGAGAGATTTGCATGATATCATGTTTCCATTCCCCTCGTCCTGTCAATCAACTGCCAGTTGGCAGAGTCAGCTTTTGTTCAAAATTTGATAACAGAAGGGGTGACTGTTTTTCTGTGCTCTTCAAGATAGTAAATGTTTATGCTTGCAGCATAAATGACAGAAAACTATAGTTTTCTCTTCCTTGTTTCATTATTATTGTGTGTTGTGGGGGGGGGGGGAGCATTTATCAGCTCACACAATTGAAAATATGTGGCAATTTAGAAGGTTTAGTGATTTCCACTGTGGTGGTTATAATGCGGATCAGGAAAATTGTAAAAATCGCTTAAAGGATTAAGGAGGCGAGGTATCTCGTCAATGTGTGCTGCTTAAAGGGTTAAGAATCCATAACATAAACATTAGGAGTTAAGGAAAAATTTATAGAATAACAATAGAAACAATTAGTAACCGAAAATATATTCTCATTATGCGCTCTAATATTCTTGTAATAATTCCTGTTCACTAAGTGTAATTTTGTTGTATGTGCCAATCAGTATGTTTATCTGTTCAAATCGTTATGCTACAATTTAAAAGTATATTTTGTTATTTAAAAAAAAGATGATAATCTTGAAGTGTCATTGTGAATCAATTCGGGCAATCAGTATTCTGTCTTTTATTATATAAGAAATGTGTTAAAGTTATTAAACCGATACCTCGTAACAGTGATACCTCGAGCTACAAGTTAAATTTGTTCCTGAAAGTTGTATCATGAGAAAATCTCTGTAGAAACTATCCTATGTAAAATCGTGGAGATCACTGTTTCATTTTACATCGCTTTGATATTTATGCACATATTAAAATAAATCACCATGACATGATTGGCTCAGACAAATTTCTATTTGCTTTCAACTTGTTCAAAGCTCCCAAGCTTTCCAAATGAGCTTTTTGCTATAACCTATCAAGCTTCCAAGTTGAAGCAGTTTTGTTTGTCTAATATATGTTATGTTTGTGACTTGCAAGTTGAGGTATCACTATATCAATGTATTACAGGTCGAAGCTGCCAAAGTTTGCTCAAACTTGTGAATGTTTAGTCTGGTATGTGAAATGTGAGTATTATTCAGTTTAGTCTCTTCTACAGTGAAGGAAGTTTTTCTTTCTTATTCAATAGCATAATTATTATGTAATTATGCAACCTATTAAATAGGTTTTTAAAATTGCGATCATGACATGTTACTGGCTTTAAGAGCAAACTTTCCTTCATTGATGAAAATATTTATATTCTTCAATAGCCAACGCTTGGGGTTAAACATTATTGAATGTTATTATTAGAGTTAAACATTATGAATAGCGTTAAACATTTATTGTAATTTCTGTTTGCATTTGTTGAAAAGTTTATTTACCTTGCTCATTCAGCTGAAACTGAAAAATTCATCCAAAATCAAATTTATCGAGTCAGACATGTCTATACTGGACTTCTGATCGGCTAGTTATATCGAAATGTAAGCAATATACTGTCTTCTCAAGAAAAACACACATATATATATCTTCTCTCTCTCAGGCAATATCTTTTGTTAGTTGATCATTTCTGTTCAATTTAAAGAGTAATACATGTTAATATTTTGATGTGCAAACGTTCCTATTTGCTGTACTTGATCCAGTGTCTGCTATGCTTTAAGTCTGCATCACTTTCATACTGCTCTCCTTTGTTGTTTTTCTTTAAAGATATTGAAAATCAGTGATTTTTTGTATAGTGAAAAGTGAATTTAGCAATTGCAACCAATTGCCCAAATCATGTGTGATTAAAAAGATAATATACTCGCCCGAAGTACCAAAGGATGTTTAGAGGTGTCGCGAGTTTGATACTTGGTTCATCCTTGTCAGAAAACTTTCCTGACACGGGTACAACAGAAATGGCGACATGACAACAGAAAAAGATTGCTACTGCAGGGAGTCCCACATCAAGGAGTTAATGCATCAACTTCTCGACGAGTATAAAAAAGGCTGCCTTTCGGAATTGGCAATAAATTGTAGGTCCCAGTCTAATTAGCCCTCATGTGCAGAAAATGAATGTGGTGTGACAAAAATGATCAATGATTAAAAAGATTTTAAAAAAGTTGTAAAACTGGTGATAAATACAATGGTACACATAACAGTATAAAATAGAGTTTAATTCATTCCTGCAAATTACTTGTATCAGGAAAAATGAGAATTTTGAAGCAAACTTTCTAATTTAAAGTACAGCAGAAACTGTCTAATTTGGACTGATACATAATCATGACACTTCTGTCGAGAATTTTTTTTCCTCAACCGGGGGACTTTGATGTTTTTTCTTTACTCAAATTCCATTTCCTTATTTTCTATTGCAATCAGTCATTTTCTCTCTCTTCCCCCCTCCTGATGTGTTAGTTGGACAGTTTCTTCCAAAGTGGGAAAAACCATGAATAAAAACCCGGCTGGAAAAAATAGGTTTCTTCGAAGCGGAAGAAACTAGTTTTCCTTCAGTAATTTATCATATAAGTTAGAATTATGCTTTAGATAGCAAATGCATATTTTTTATAACATTATGTATATTTAATTTCACTAATTTAATTATGTATGCAAATTAATAACTGCATCAGTCTTTTGCAGAGTTGAGCAGACCAAACCAACTGTGTTTCTTCCCAGCAGAAGAGACACTAGCCTTTCTTTCGTATTCATCATTTACACTTATGATGTAAAAATTATGTCTGTCTTTTGATCAAGGTCAAATATCTAGCTGAAGCTTTTCATTAGACCTGGAGAAATTTCATTGAAAGTTTTCGATCTAATTGACAAAATTATATTTTTGACTTTAAGTTGCAAAACAATTAAACATCATTTATTAAACGGCACTGATCTCTTTTATACTATTGCAAAAAGAAAATTTCACCTTACTTTAAAGGTCATTAGAAAACAGATTATTGCAAACAATAATTATAATTTATAATCTTGGGAAATATGAAAATCCTAATTTTTTTCACTGCAGTGAAACACTGGAAAAACAAAAGTTTTTTAACAGTTGTATGCTGTAATCGATTTCTCAGCTTATAAAGAATGAATGCAAAAGACAAAAGAATTCTTTTGAGTCCTGCAGAACTTTAAAAAGTGCTTAAAAGCATTTCCACACAGCTAAAAAATTTATCTTGCGCTGCTATTCTTTTCAAGTTGGGAAAAACTGTTTGGGAGAAATAGGTCTCTTCCAAACTGAATGCGGAAGAAACTTATTTATAAAAAATTACTTCATCTTATAGTCATGAAATCAATTTACTGCAGTTACTAGGGGATTTTATCAACTATAGTATCTATTTTGAAAAGTTTTATTATAAAGGTTTTTAACAGCTGGCTGATGCAAAGGCAAATTTAGGAAACAAAGGAAATTCAACTGCCCTTGCTAGGAATCGAACCCATGTCCTCAAACTTTCCAGGTGAGCGCACTAGACTACAAAGGCAATGAATCTCAATCCTTCCTTAGAACTCGTGTGCACTGAACGGGACAGTTCTTTAAGCAGATGTTTTTCCTTCTTCTCATAACTTAGACTGTTCACAAGTCAAGACTTTCATAACTTGAGGTACCACTGTATGTGGTAGCGATAGCTTTTCCTCAATCGGCTACTATCTAAATTGTGAAACTGGAACCAATTTAAAATTTAACAGGTCGTACACAAGTTGTGAGATTGAATTGAGTCTTAATAGGGAAGGGTTAATATATTTGTAGCTGTATTGTTATTTGTATCTGATGAAATCTATTTCAGCTTTGACCAGTTGAAGTTGAATAAATGTATCTTTGCTCTTGAGTGGGAAGTTATTTTTATTGCGATAAATATCATTCGCTTACCCACATTTTTTCTGCAAAATGAGTTATTTCTGTACAAATTCTTGTTTTCTGGCTATTGCATTTTGTTAGCGAGTCGTTGCTGAAGTGTGTATGCAAATCAGTTAGTTTACATAACTATTGTCTCCATGTTTCATGAAATGTGATTAAAATTGATTATATGCACTAAATTAGGTAGTGAGGTTGCATAGTGTATGCAAAATGTTTAACTGAAGCCATTGTATCGTAATTTCCTTCTTATATCCTGCAGGAGAAGAAATGGCTACTATTAAAATTTGGTATATGTAAGTCTGCATCTATACCTGCGATAATAAGTCTGAATTAATGAATGCATGTTATTTGTTCCCACAACTATTTTAGAGGGTGTTGAAATGTAACGAAATGTTATTTGGAAAAATACTGTTTCTTCGGAACCCATTCCAATTAACACCAGAACTACTGTGGAGACATTCTGACTGCTGTCCAAACTTTGGCCGCCATTTGAAACTCTATTTTTGAAAATGTGAAAATTTCCTTCTGTGACTTTTCCTAAATTCAGTGAAAGGAATCTTTTGGGCCCCAAAGATCCCAAAAGGAATCTTCTGAAGTTTTAAGTCATTTCGGTTTTTTAAAAAAATATTTGTACCTGTGTATATATAGTACTACACAGAGTATTCATTTTGACCACAGTTGTAAATTTCGTTGCCTAACTGAATTTTAAATAGGCATTGGATGGATTTTTGTTAGGAAATAAAATTATGAATTTTCTCTTAAAACTAGGGTATAGAATCGTTCATGTTTTGTTATGCATTTCAGGTGTAAGCAACAATACAGGGTGTTTAAAACAAAAGAAGATGGGCTAGTTTCTAAAAGATGGTAGAATGTATTGAAATAGTCTATTTTTTTGTCTTACTAATACTTGGTGGAAAATAGGGCACAAAGATGCCAGAGTGCTCTCGAGATAAAGCGAAGGTGATGATCACATTTTATTTTCAACCATTCATTTCGCAACTTCAATGACAAGGTCGATTTCTCAAAGCTAAGACTATGTAGGAGTAAAAGTTGTGCTGTGAGAGAGAGACCTTAGATCCCTTTTTTTAATCGGAAAGAACCCTTGTTTTCTATATTATTTGGGCTCGTACAATTTTATGATAAGTGACAAAATAGTTTGCCTGTTGCAACAGATTGAAACCAAAAGCGATAACATTGCAACAACAATACCTCACATTCTTTCTGCCAGTAAATTGAGTATTATCTTTGAATGTAAAATTTTCTTGACTGCTCCAGCTGGGATGGGGGCAGAGGGTTCAGGTCACTCGAGTCCCCAAGAATTTCTATGAAGTGTGCTCTCTATAATTCATGAACATACAAAGCAATGCAATACCCTTTCCCACATGCTTTATTGAATTCCTTTTTTGTCACGTGTCTGGCAACCCTTCATTGTTTTGCCTTATCAGAACCCCTGAGTAGGAGAAGAGAGTGAGTATACTCTGTCATCATGGAGCACTTATATTTCAAAATTTTGAAATTAACAAATACGTAATAGAAATTAAAAAAAAAAAAAAATTCACAGGGTTGGGGGGCCCCCGAACCCTCCCTCTCCCAAATATTTAAAGACAGGCAACCCTAGTTCTTACGACACTTGTTTTAAATGAAAATAAATCCACATTTACAGTAGTTTCATGTATTTTTACAAAAGCTTTCATTCTGACTGATGATTCCAGTAGTTCTAGTGTTCAACGGGAAAGGTTACGAAGGATGAATAAAAAAATTAATATTTTTTTGGACAAAATTTTTTCATTATATTTTGGAATTGAAAAATATTTTATCACTCACATCATCGTATTGCGTGCAGAGCAAAGCAAAAAAATTAATGGAATTTCTTGTAAATCCTGTGGGTTATACGAAGAAAATTACGTTATTTTCATTCTTACAGTGCCATACCAGTATCTCTGCCTTATATGTATATTGAAAAAGTGTAGTATCTTGACTTAATCGCTGTTGTAGAGTTGCTCGTATTGATAAGATTATATATATACATAAAAATTTATATTTATATCATGTAAATATGATGTTGAAATATATCAACGGTCTATTCTACAGACTTGTTTTTTGACATCGAAATAATAGCGTTCGTATTCATTGAGTAATCTTTTTCGAAATGTTTAAAAATTTTTGAGGCTTTCAAAATATTTATAGCAGGATAAACTGTATAGAATTTTTTTTCCCCCTTCATACTAGTCTGCTATTGGTTTTCATTAGTTCTAAATGATTCGCTCGTGCCATTTTTCAGATAAATATTTCATTGTTATACCAGTGTCATATGTATATATTGTAGGCTGTGTGTGAGACTTGATTTTGTAATGACTAATGGTGAGAATAATTTTTGTGGATTCAAAGCAGTATGAAGAAAAATTTAAATCAACACAGTTTTTGAGTGAAATGCAACAGCACAAATGTAAAGTGTTCCATTAATGCAGTGTTTCTCAAAATTTTTGTTTCGGTTCCCAGTTTGCCAACCTTTGTCAGGGATATCATGGCGAGCTGGGGATATCAATTTGTGTGCTTATTTATGCTTTGAAGTGGTTCTTTTATAAGTGAAAATATCTATTATAAACCAGAGTCATTAGCGCAGGAACCTGGGGCTGTTTGAGCCCCCTCCCCATAACAAATTGTACGAGGTGTCTAACCCCCCCCCCCTTCAATAATTAATGAATATGCAATGCACAACTTCCCCTCTTGCATAACGGCTCAAGCTCTGTATGTAGGAGGCAACTGGCAAGTTTCAGCCCCCGCCTCAATGTTTTCTTAATTTCAGTGCCTCTCACCAAGGCTACATAACTTCTTCAGTCCAATGGGCCAGATATCCATAATTCTACCATTCTTGGGCCAGAAACTTTTGCATGTAGAGAGGATGACCTATATTTTTATTCTTTGGCTGCGTGAATAGTCAGAAATTCCTCTCTCACTGTGGGAGCAAAAAAAAAAAAATTTCTTTTGCTCCATAACAAGTTTTTATTTGTGAAAGATAGATGGCAATCATACTCAGACGTTGCAAATTCAATATGATCGGAAAAAAGGGTGATGCAAACATAAAATCTGGGTTGGAACCCACCCCATCACTGACACACTACACCATTATGCACACCCAGCCCATACAGTACAAGCAAACTTAAACATTGAGCAGGCTACTATGCGCATTGTATGTGGATGATTGAAGCACTGACGGGGTGTTAATGGATATTCCCGCAATTTTTGTTTGTCCCAACTTTTTCATAAAATATCCTGTTTCTGTTCCCTTATTTTCAACAAGCCTTACTTGGACTTTTGACATCAAGAATTAAGATTATTTTCATGACATGAATTATTTCCTTTGACAATTTTTTTTGGCTGTAATTGGCAACTACTTGCATTTGACAATGTTTCTGGCAATAATTGGTGATAAATTTTTAATAAAGGAAACGTGGTCAGCCTAGGCATTTATTGTGTTGTGTTTACATATATTGATACATTTCTAGCAGAAAATCTTTAGCTGACAAATGGAACCTCTTGGGCCACATTTGGCCCTTGGGCAGGAGGTTTTGCACCCCCCTGTACTAAACCAGTGGTTCTCAACCACTCCCTTGTAGTCCCGGGGGGGGGGGAGGGGAGAGAATGGAAATTGGATGAAAGGGGGAGCCACAGAGAGCTATGAAGAAATAAAGCTTTCAAGTGAAATATGGTGCATAAAAATGTGATTATATTCAGAATCCAGCAGAACTGTCCATAGAAACAGGGCTACCTTAACCAATGTGCTCCTGACCCGTGGCCTTATATCCATAGGGTCCTGCTTAATGAGATCTAATTCTACGATTTTCGATTGCAAGTACATGTAAATATGGAAGCTGTTACTTGCTGCTAAATATGGGAACATTGCTTTGCCCGGGGACCCATGATGTTGAAATGGCCAACCCCTACAAGAAGGAAGCTCACTGAACTGTACCTCAGGGTAGGTGCAGACCCAAGGTGATGTGTCTGGAGGGGCGATTTATTGTGTAGTTTCGTTGTCTTCCGTACTTTACACTACCTATTTTTCCCATTTAATTCAGTTTTATGAAGGGATTCGCTCGTTCTGGATCCGTGCCTGACCTAGGGTTCCAGAGATATTGATCTTATATACATAATTTTTTCATTATAAATTGTTTTTAATAAGTTAAAATATGGTCCGAAGGGTGTGTTATGTGCCACAAAAAAAGTAGAGAAACATTGTACTATAAAATATTCTGGGAGCCGCAGATGAACCATGAATTCAAGGATGCAGCGGGTGACAAAAATTTTAGAACCACTGCATTAATGTAAATAGTTAGGATTTGAATGGAATATTTTCCACCTATTCTTCGAGATAAAAAAAAGTAGTCATATATAGAGGGATTTCACAAACATTAAAGTATGTTTAATTCCTTTGTCAACTGCACGTTTTACCTGAAGATTTTTAATGCTTTGCGGTTTTATCTCTGAATCAATATCTTTCATGTACACATTAAGGTTTTTGTTCAATGTTATGAGATTTTTCTCTTTCTGTGTGAACGTGACGTAAATTTCCCACCTCCGAGTAATGACAAATTTCCTGTGCCTTACTTCCATTTCTCCCTGCATGTGATAAACATTCCAATGATTCTTATCGATGTGTTCACATTTTGATGTTGTGAGCTTTACTGATATATACATGTATATCTTCGTGTGTCATATTTAGAGGGAAGAAAAAACTATTTTGATAAGATGAAATTGAGACGCTGAACATATTATATATTTGTCATATGTAATAAAACTGTTTTTCAATGTCTAACTTCTAAGTGGATTTTCTTTTTATGATTTTGAAATTACAGCGGAGCCGTCATGGAACAAACAAGACATTTTTCTGGATATTACGCAGAGGCAAAAAGTCATCTGGTCTCCTTTGGGACTTGATCCCAGGTCCTCTAGCAAACCAGCCAAGTGCACTTCCTTAAACACCAGATGGCTAAACCTGTCTCAATCTCTCTCTGTATGGTCCCACCAGGGAGCCATTTACTGAAGTTAAGAAGGGAGGCTACTAATGACTTTACTTCAGTGCCACAACGCGTGAAATAAGGAAGGCAGTGGTGTGTCTTCTCCAGTGGCATATATAGTGGAGACAGGGTTGTGTAGACAGGGTTGTGTTTTCAGTGGTGGAAATGCTGAAGATAGGGTTGTGTTTCCAGTAGTGTGTATGGTGGAGACAGAGCTGTGTGGTGGTGATTGAGTGGTCATAGTGACAAGCTTTGTATTGTGCCGAGTGGCTTGGTGATAAGATGCTCGTCTACCACCGTAAAGGTTGCTGTCACGGTCTCAGGTTCGAATCCGAGGGAGGGTAATATATTTTCCCTAACACAAGCTTGAGACGACCACTGATAGACAGCGCCTTCATTTCCAAGCCATCTCATTAATGGCAGTAAATTGCATTATAGCAATATGGCCAGAGTTGGTGTTTGGTGAAGTAGTAGGCTTGTATCATGGACCTTGGTGCCACATTAGTGGTCGGCTGAAGTTGGTTTTCTATGGTTCCCAACTTTTTATGAGCGAGTGAGTGAGTTACAGAGTGACTAGGTGAGTGAGCGAATTACCATATGAGTGGGTAAGCGAGTGTTTTGATGAATGATCATATGAGTGAGCGAGGAGTAATTTGTTTTTTGTGGCACAAGGACCAATTTGGTCAAACTGTGCTAACGAATGAGCGATTGGGAGAATGACCATATGAGTGGATGATAGAGTGACAAAGCTAGTGACTATTTGAGTGATCAAGAGAGTGGATGGGTGAGTGACCACATATGAGTGACTCGCATCACTTTGTAGAATTGTTTGTCTTTAAATTTTCCTAGTGGTGAATTGTTGTTAGTAAATTTTCTGGCAGAGAATAGTCTGCGAATATTCTGCATATGCCATCAACAGATATTAGATGAAACTGACTGCAAAAAAATCTTCTTAATGAATTTAAGGAACAGAACTCTCTTAAGAGACTGGCTGACTGAATGACTTGAGGTGCCTGTTCTATCTCACACAGCGCTACTGAAAACACTTTAAAACCCAAGAGACAGAGAAAAGATGCAGTTTTTAGTTTTGTACCAACACTGAAGATACACAAAACATTTATTTAAAAAAATCGACCATTTATTAGTGGAGGCATTCTGACACAAGAATGGTGAGCAATCAGCGAACTGAAAACAAGCAACTGCGTACACAAGAAAATGTGATACAGCACACTACATCATGATGATGAAGGGACTAGCAGGCCAAATCGCCAGTTGTCCTGTTTTCTACTTGCCAATACAGTGATACCTTTAATGTGTGTGAAAACTAAGATAAGTCTAGATAAATTCCTCCTCTGGAGAAGAAGGGAGGTAAATTTACAGATTTTTTAAATTCATTTATCTGTTTATTTTTCAAAAATGTCACCTCCAAGAATGCGGTGTGGAAACAAGCGGATACAGACTCCTCGTATGGGGGGGGGGGGGACGATCTGTAAATTTTGCTTGACATTTCCTGTGCCCTGACCATATGAGTGACCACTCAATCCCTCGCACCCATTCACCCTTCAACTGGTCACCCACTTAGTTTCACGGACATTCA
This sequence comes from Pholcus phalangioides, assembly GCF_987345545.1. NCBI lineage: Eukaryota > Metazoa > Arthropoda > Arachnida > Araneae > Pholcidae > Pholcus > Pholcus phalangioides. The sequence continues at coordinate 2,280,506 of NW_028301595.1, read as the reverse complement.
TTAGTCCTACGGTCAGTCTTTCATTAATTCATAGTCACTTGCTTGGTCGGTCGCTTCATCACACATGGTCAGGGCAGGCAAAATTTTTGTAAACTTGTACGGGGGAATGTATACCTCTACCCCCCCCCCCCTATGGCAATAATACAATTTTTAACTGAATGGTGGGGGGAGCAATCTTACTTTTTCTCTGTATCAGCCCTCACCCTATGTGTGGAAAGCCTTCAAGCTTTGCTGAAATAAAAGAATTTTATTGAAAAAGTCCAGGGCAACCTGACCCATTACTATTGATTGACACAAACCATTGATCAAACAGAACACAAACAGTATTAAATACTGAATTTATTTAACTATTGTACAGATGACAGACGTTATCGTTGTTGCATTTCCCCCCCCTCCCAATAAAATTACATTTATAGGCGAAGATACACAAAACACATAACTTCGAATGCCGGTGCATGACCCCGAAAGTGCAGACGTTTATCATGACTATGGTTACCAGATGTCCTTCTTTTCAAGTTTCTGGAATTATTTTTCTTAGAAAAAATGTTAGTTTTCCACTTCGAAACACATATCTTTGTTAACATGAATTTTTTTTTCCATTGACGAATAGCCATTGAAATTACCTGATTTTTTTTTTGCAGTTCTGTTTTAGTTAGGAAAAATTATTGTTGTGGCCGGTTTATCAGTCAGAATAGAGATGCCATCTGTTGTGAGAATTGGGGAAAATGACGTCATTAAGGGGGTGCATGCAGGCATCCTGCTTTCTCAGTTTTCGAATTTGGTAACCGTAATCATGACAACAGCTGTTAACACACAACTGGTGCTTAGCGAGCTCAACAGTTAAAATTATTTAAAAATGCATCTTTGCTTGAAAAATTAGTTTCTTCATAAGGTTTTAAGCCAAGGGTGCTCAACCTTTAGGGAATTCAGGCCTCTTCATTGATTTGGAAACGTGTTGCTTGCCACTTGAGTTATTTAAAATGTGCCTTGAGCCACTCAGGAAATCTAAAATTGTATCATGGGCCACAGAGTTATTTGGAAATGTGCAGCAAGTCACTCAGATGATCTAAAAATGTGCTGCAAGAAATTAAAGTGATCCATAAAAATGTGTCACAGGCTGCTTAAATAAGTATGCTGGAAAGCACCTCAAGTATCTCAAAACGAGCCGCAAACCACTCAAGTGATCTGGGAATTTGCAGCCAGCCACCTGAGTTGCATGCAAATGTACCATATGCCATGTAAGGGAACTGGAGGTTTACCACGGGTTGCTCAAGTGATTTGGAAATGTGCTTGGGGATGCTTAAATGATCTGGCAATGTGCCGTGAGCCACTGAAGTGATTTGATCATTTTTTGTGGGCCACTTGTATAATTTTGTTATTTGTCCCGGGCTATGGCAGGGGTGGCCAACACCTGACCCATAAGGTGATTTTGTGAGGTCCGCAACCAAGTAAAATTACTCTGTATTGAGATTTTCTTAAGGGTTAAAAATAATTGCAGAAAAATATATAATAAATGTTTTTTTTCTAAAATTCAATTGAATGGACAAAAACAGAATACAAATTGAACAGACTAATTTGCAAAAGAAAGAGTGATTTTAGATGCATTGCATCTACTAGCTGAGAAACAAAAACAATGGATATGCATCGGTTTATAAAGTGGAGCCCAGGGTAAAAAATTGTCACACACACACAGTTTTTCACTACATTACATTATGGTGGATGCAAATTTTCTGGTGCGGCAAGGCTGTCATTTCAACTTTTTCCGGGGGGGGGGGGGGCAAAGAACATGTACACAATGTATGCGTATATATAAGCATATGAATAACCAAGAGGGTCACATAGTGTGTGAGCATATGTAAGCGTGGAGGTGAGCAAAGGACCAGGTCCTTGACCAACAAGAGTGGCCAAGAAGGTGTGAAAGACCAAAACAATGTAGAAGCATGTAAATAACCAAAAGAGTAACTATTTATGAGGGAAACAGATCAGTGAGCAACCAAAAGAGTGACTAAGAGACGGTCAGTGAATGAGCAAAAGAATGACCAAGATGTGCGAGCATGTGAATGACATGAATATAACTATCTGGCTTCGAATTATAAAGACAAAAAAAACTATTGCCCAGAGAGCAGTAAAAAATCTTTTTTCTCAGATAACCTGTGGGTTATGCACAGGAGATTAAGGGTAACAAATCCATACAGGAATTCCAAAACTCTGCTACCAGACTTATCTTGTTGCAGAGATTTCTCAGCCAAGCTTTGTGGCAGAGTCCAATAAATCCATACATTGAATCAGCAATAACCAATAAAATTCACATAATCTTTTATCACAAATCAATACTTAACTGGGAAATACTCCATAATTGGGAATGGAAAATCGGCTTCCAACCACACTTAGCTGAAGCATGGGTTAGCAATATGGACTTAAAATTCACTAATCATATTATTAAAATGACATAGTTTTTAATAAAAAATAATGATAATAACTGCTGCAGTAAACCACATACCGTATATGCTCGTGTATAAGCTAAACCCCTTACTTCAGAACCACAATAAATTGAAAATCAGTGTATGAGCCAACCCCCAAAAAATCAGCGCATTTTAGAAGGGAAAAAGTTACAATGAAAAATGATTCAAACTTTCTGACATATTTCTTTTTCTCCAAACTCTACATCAAAAGCCAAGTCATCATTGTGGTGTGGCATCTCGTTTCCATCATCAACTGTGCTGTCATCACCATCGTCACTTTCAAAGAGGATGTCGTCTTCAGTTCATCCATCGTGCTACTGATACAACACTTTTAAGACGTTATTGATGATTTCAGTGGGAAACAGAATTCTATGCCTCGTGAACCCCCTGGCACACTAACCCAATGTATAAAGTTTCTTTAAGACGCAGTTCTTTGTTGTTCTTTTATCATCGAAACTCATTCATTAGGTCCCTAAATTCATTAAATAATCTTTAAAAGGCTTGCTAATAATGACACGTAAAATCGATGTGTTAGTCCACCGGGTATCAAAGGCAAAGACATTTTAAATTTTTTTACTTTGGCTTTCAACATCATTGGTTTGAACATAGCTATAAAAATCACTCTATTTATTAATAATGTCATCTAAAGTAGTCCACTGACGTCGCAGATCTTCAAGTTAGTCGTGCAAAGGCCACAAAGCTACAGCAGTCTTGAAAATCTGAGCCCAGGAAGTTTAATATGTATATATTGTACAGTTTGAAAGGGATTAGGCAGCCCGTGGCCCTATAATGAGTAACTAGCATAATAAAATATTAGACTTTTGAATAGACAATTCCAACTTTCAAGTGGTAAGTTTTACTATTCTATTTGTAATGGCATTATCCCCCTACTTGCTTGTGTATAATCATTGGAAAAGCAGTTGAAAGGTATCAGTGTTTCAGCGTCTCTTTTGTCATCGATGCCATCCCCCAACTCTTCTCAATCACTTTCTAATCTTCATGTCCTTTTCACATTCATTTTTTGAAACGCCGTATAGCAGGTATATCTTATTCAAGAATAAAAATACAATAAGTATGCTACAACTGCTTTTGGTTGTATTTTTTAATAGTAAAACCAACATTTAAAGCATTTTTTATCATGTTCAGATTTAGATTATCTGAGGTAGTCTTTGTCCCATTCCCCTCGGATTATCAAGACTCTACTGTATATGATTTGGTAAAGTGAGGGTCAATATTTTCTCCTTGAAAAATGACCCAAGTATAACCTGACCCCTCCCCACCCCAAGTTAAGGAACAAATGTTTAAAAAAAAACTCTGCTTATACAGGAGTATATACAGTACTCTGAAAAAAAAAACCAACTAAAATTGAAAGATTCGTAATTCTATAATAATAGAATTTTAGAGCTGCCACCAAATTTTTTGTTGGCAATTTTACAAATGGCTACAGTTGGCATTCATCTCCAATTATGGAATATTCCCCAGTTCAGCAAAAAAATTTCATCTTTGATTACACGTGGACATAATACAAGGACATGGAGTCTACTTAACACCCAATAAAAAAATTCACGAAAATTCTTGGAATAATTTTTTCAGTTCTTTAATGGTGAAGAACTGTTCTGCATCATCTTTAGCGCTGATGGAATGATCCAGCTGAGTAACGTTTTGTATGCGTTCTTCGATTGTTTCACTGATGAAAAATCTATGTACAAATGTGCGTTTCTCCTGTCCGATTCGATGTATGCGTCCTACTGCCTGCTGTATCTTTGCGCTATTCAAAATAGGCTCGACAAACACAGCATTCGTAGCTTCAATGATGTTCAGTCCGTTTGCACCTGTTCTTAGAGGCAGAAGCAACACATTCTCGTGACTGGTTTTAAATGTTTCAATTTTATTGATGAAATCTGTTTTCTTAGTCATGTCGATGAACGGAATGTTGTTTTCTAGCAGAGCTTTCCCGATGAGGTTTAGCACATCATCAAAGGAAGAGAAAATGATTGTTTTTGTTGTTTTGTCTTCTTTCTCGATCTTCAATAAAACGTCAATTATACCTATGATTTTTGTCGAATAACTTCCTTTTATTTCACGAGGCCTTTCATTCTTGGAAGAGGCATTGGCAAACAAAATATCAGTAGTCTGCATAAACTCTCTACAGATAGGACACTGAAGGCGACCTCTCCTTGCTTGTGCTGCTTCGATGAAGACTCCTAAACAAACGATGCAAATGCGATGTCCACAGAGAAGTATGCACCATTGATCCTTCAAGGTGAATTGACATATAGGGCATATTTCTTCATCTTCTGACTTGGTGTACGTTTTCACTACATTCCTCAGATACAATAGCCTGCCGATTTTCTCATTCAACAAATTTTTAGACATCTGTCTCTGGACGTAAAGGCTATTCTCATTGGTAAAAAGTTGGTCAGGCTCGATGACATTTGGAACAGGCTCTTTAGGACGTTCTTCATCCTCAAAACGTAATCTTAATCGTAGCTTTGCCATTTCTAGTTCATCCAGTGCTGAAACATAATCAGTCTTCTGGATCCACATCGTCCTTAAAGCTTTGAATTCCTTTTTCATAGCGTCAAATAACTCAATAGTAGTCGAGCCGTCTTTTAGAATTTTTTCAGCTCCTCTATTCAAACGGGAATGATTCAAAATGATTCTCAGTATTTGTTCCAAGATTCCGTCAGCCCAAGTTCCAGTCCTCTTCCCAGCTGGAAGCTCCTCCTCTTTGCCTTCCTCAGCAGGTTCCGTTAAAGTGAGAGCCCTCTTTGTTTTCTCCTTTTCAGATATGTTGAATAACTTTTCTTCATAACGATTAAATTCTGTCTCGCAGTTACAATAAATGCATTTAATTTTCTTTTTGTCCATTGGCCTCAAGTGACAATCTATGCACGAATTCATGACTTCTTTTGAAGGAGGAGTCTCTAAGCTCGAAACACACTTTTTCAAGTTTTGACGAGCTTCCTGTAACGCTTCCGAGAGAGTATAGCAAGTGTACATAAGCCCACTCGCGTGTGTAATACTGCTGACGATGGAATCTTTTATTCCAGCTTTTGGATCGTTGATATGTGTTGTTACTTTTTCAAGCAAAGTTTGCTTATTATCCTCAACCATTTCATTAGAGATGACATCATTCCACCACGGACGATTTGTGAAAACCGAGGATTGATTCATTAATTTTTCGACCTGGGAAACACAATTATTCAGTTCTTTCTCTGCCTCTGCTACCAAGATGCAATGTTTCGATGAATAAGCTACACACAATGCATCAAGAGTTCCCCCTAGTTTTTCAATAGAACTGAATTCATCGGGTAATCCTTGAAAAAGCTCAGTCAAACAAATCGGTTTAGCTTCATCACTGTGACATCTATCTGCTGGCTCGATATCCTCATGATTTTCATTGAGTTGTGCTTTCGAATCAGCATTGCTCTCATAAAGTATATCGTTTTTTCCATCGGAATCAACTGGATTTGACACATCAACAAACTGTGAATTTTCCATGCTTGGTGGAACTACTTTCTGTTCTAAATTGTTTTCTCCGGTTTCTGCACTGATATGACCAAGAGAACTGGAAAATTTGAGTCCATTATTAGATTCAGGGTCACTCTGATTTTCTTTACTTTTCGAGGGATCAGTTTGACTGCGAGGACACAAACCACTAGAGCAACAGCTATCAATTTTTTGAATCTTCAAAATCTCAAGAAGATTATATATCGTATGTATTTGCTGTAGTTTATCTGTCTTGAACATAGGTTTATTTGCCACAACAGATTTCAGCACAGACACATAAAACTTACACGCTTCTGTGAGATTATTTTGAAGAATGGATACACCGGCCAGACCATTGATACTAGCTACATGCTCTCGATTAGCATCTTCACATTCAGTTTCAGCTTTCTTCAGAAGCGCCTCTGCTATTTCTTCCATGGACAATATACATTTACTAAGCGGGACGAACTGACCTTTCACAGCCTGAGGATGGCAACAAGCTAAACGAAGTCTCCTCAGCGGCATTAAAACATTACTAAGCGTTTTACGGTCAAAATGCAGTGTCATCATATCAGATTCAAAATTGTATACTTTTGCACAAAATTCGTAGAAACATTTCTCATGCAGTCTCCTATAAAAATATCTCTCCACCGACGAGAACGAAAGCTTGTGGTCTATAGTTATTTGATCTGGTATGTTTATTTGATCCGAAACATGTTTCTTCAATGTCCGCCAAAAAACTGGCTTCATCGCTTCAATCATAGGTTGATAATCACCAGATAAAAATGGCTTGTATAATATATCTCTCCACACGGTCTTCACGGGGAATGGCTCATAGTCGAGAAATAAGAACAATCCATACAAATCCTCGATACTCCTCTGGATAGGAGTACCCGTTATGCACCACCGATAGGTAGCTCTAAGTCGTAAAGCCATTTCTGCTGACTTCCTTGTCGAAGCTTCAACCATCTGGGCTTCATCCAGACAAATTCGGTACCATTCAATGGCTGTCAAGGGTGATGGCAGTACTGCGTATTTCTTTGGACGGCGGCATAATGACGATCTTGAATCCGCATGCTTAATTTCAACGTATTTAACTTCATTTTTAAACACTTCATATGTCGTCAAAACGATATTGTACTCGGCTAATACAGATGGAGGCACAAATTTCTGACTTTTAACTCCCGTGTAAATAAATACAGAAAGAGCCCCTTCCTTACAATGCTTTGTTATTTCTTGATCCCACTGGTGGCTGATTGACGCGGGAGTTACGATTAATGTGGCACGTGAACTAAATGATTCGACTACCAAACAATAAGGACAAATATACGAATTCTTGTCTGGAACAACATTTTTCTCTAAGATGCATTCCAGATGTTGAGATAAATCACATTTTATGCAAGTGACTACAGTTTTCCGTTGACCTCTCCGAGAAGTACCACACACACAGACAAATTTCCCCTTTTCCGGTTTTAAATTTCTCCGACGTGGCCCATAACCACCATAAGAAGAGTCACTATCTGTCAAAAGGCTGTCATCGCTGTCAAATGATTCCCAATCTTCTTGAGAAGAGTCCATTACATCTGGCGAAGTATTTTCCACTTGCTTCTGCTCTTGCTGCTGCTGTGGATTTGATAGTATCAAAGCAAGGACTTCCACCGTTTTTCCTAGACCCATTTCATCAGCCAAGACACCGCCACGAACTTTCATCGAATAAGTATACTTTTCTGACGTAAAGAAGAAGCAGTGCTTATGGAAATACAACAGATATTCATCGACGGTGAGATACTCCACATAACTAGGATGAAGATGCATGAAATCTTCAGGAATATTTTGTCGTTCGTTATGAAGCATCCATCCAACTGCGGAAGATTGATAAGGCCTTAACGTGGGGAGAAGAGAATCACTTAGATCAGGCAATTTATTCAAATGGCTCAAATCTCTTTCAGAACATAGCTTTTCATATAACTGATCCAATATCTTCATATCGTAAGGAGCATTTTCTTCCGAATCCTCTTCAAACTGAAATCCGCAAAAGTGAGATAAAACTTGTTTCAAGTCATTTTTCTTAGGCGTAGGTCTTACGTATTCATGAGCGCCGTTCAACTGCTTCAATGCTTTCGAACCGAGAAAAATCTCCAACACATGAGGAACTTTATGAATATCGATTTCGAGATCAAAGCATTTCGAAGTCACAATGCCAGTGAATATATGGGACGGGATTTCGCAGTCGATTGCCACATCTCTCTTCGTTGTTCCACCTCCTTCATCCTTCACCTCGTAGCTAAGAAAGTAACGTTTGAGGTCATTATCGATGCGCATATGGAATTCATTGACTGTCGCGTCATCGAATAAATTTTCCGATGATATCGGTACAGATGAAATTAAATACTTTGATTGAGGATTTTTGATTTTGACGCAAATCTCGAAGTTTTCCACCTTGGACGGTCTCTTGCTCTTGACGGACTGCTTTCGAAGATCATTCAAACAAATCGCAAGTGATTCAATTTCACAATCATTCAATGATGTCGATGGCGATTTCTTCGCCGGAGGCTCCGAAATGCCGCTCGAACCACTCGAATAAAAGTCCGAAAGTCCAGTCGCTGATCGTTTTTGTGGTTGGCTTTGTTTCCTAGGCATGGTTGCTCATTTCAATATTAACAATAAATTTGAGTAACACACGCAAATGGGATGATCAAAGTGCATATTTCGTGGTTTTTCCAAGCGGCGGATCCAACACTTCGACGGCTTTGACATCACCGAAAATGACAAAAGTTTCGTAAAATAGGAATTATTAATCCGAAAGCCCTGTATAATTACTACTGTACGGATTATAAATGCACTGACCATATTTTATTCCCACATGTCTAAAAACGGGACACAATTTGCGCTAAATAACGAACTAATGATGAACTCAATTCGAATTTTCTTTGCATAATTAATAAAATGAGCCTTTTTCGCAAAATATTTCAATTATTATTAGTATTTTTAAAATGAAAGGGAGCATCGTCCTCCTCCCCCTTCCTCTGATGTTCCTCCTAGTAACGGATTTATTATTTGTAAACAAATCGTGAGCTGGATCCCTTTCAAAATGGAAACTTTGAGGAGTAACTTGGCACACCAGGCCAATAAATCGGAGGAAGAGAGGAAAAATCGCAGGAAAAGAAATATTTTGTTGTTGATTTACGATTTTCTACAGAGGAATGGATACCTCAACGCTGCGCTACAATTAAAAAACGAGGTTGGTTTCGATTTTGATGACTTCGAAGTTTGTGACAACATCAACCTCGAGATGATAATGCAAGATTTCGAATCCTACTATTACTTGAAATACCAAGTCTATGCCCAGATATGCAAGAAGTTGGATATTAACTCCTCAAAACCCCCTAAAAAAGGGTTCAAGAAGCCTAGGCAGCCCCTATCAGTTCCCGGAGTCATGCACTGGAACAATCACAAGGTTAGAGTCAGCGGTAAGTTAGAGCCATCAAATCATTTGGATGATGACAGTGCTGGTAATGAAGTTGCAAAGTTGATACAGCCCTTAGGTATATATTCCAACTTGGATCTGAACAATGAATGGAGGATGCTGGCGGAAATGGTTTGCCACGAAATACTATTGGAGCATCTGAACATTAGTTGGGATCAAGTCATAGGACACGAAGATGCCAAAGAAGCATTGAGAGAAGCTCTCGTGTATCCTTTGAGGTATCCTGATCTTTACAGCATCGTAACGCCGTGGCGAGGGATGTTATTGTACGGTCCAACTGGAACGGGCAAGACCTTGTTAGCTAAAGCTGCCGCCACCCAATGCAATGCCACCTTCTTCAATCTCTCCCCAGCTGTGTTAACCAGCAAATGGCGTGGTGATTCGGAAAAAATTGTCAAGGTTTTGTTTGACCTGGCTGTCCAGCACTCTCCGTCAGTCATATTTCTTGACGAAGTCGATTGTCTTGTGTCTCAGAGAGTATCTCAAGAACATGAGGCTAGCAGAAGGTTTAAGTCAGAACTATTGGCAAGAATAGATGGTTTCTCATCTCACGATCAAGAACCTGTGTTTCTATTGTGTGCATCAAATTTTCCTTGGGATATCGATGTTTCAATGTTGCGGAGGATGGAGAGAAGGATATACATTCCTTTGCCATCTATAGACGAACGAGTCCTGATGTTGAAGAACCTTATTCCGTCAAAGATTTGTAAAAACAAAGTCAATATCAGGACTAAGATCAACTACGAAAAAATCGCTGATCTCACAGAGGGTTACTCTGGAGCTGATCTACAGTTACTGTCCAAAGAGATTAAAATGATGAGCATCAGAAAAGCTATCCAGCATGAGGAATCACGAACATCCGAATCTCATATTGGTGATGGTGATTCGTTCTGTCTCAGTGTCAGCAATCAAGATGTGATGAATGCCTTGACGAAAATTAAGCCAGCATATTTACCCATTTTGAAAAGATACGAAGAATTCACTTCGACTTGCGGTTCTTGATCCTGAAACATTTTATTTTCTTCTTGAAGTTCTTTTTTTTTTTTATGAAAGTATTTGCATTTCCTCAGAATTCCTTCGACATGATTTTTATTTGCATTGTCAAAAAATCCAGTACAAATTTTATTTGGTTTAATATCACAGTGCGTAGTTTTCATAATCATTGTTGTTCATGGTGCGATCAATATGTAAGGATAATAACAACATTATCCTTTAATCATATTATGATACATGCAGGGCCGCAACTAGGGAGAGGGCAGACGGGTCTCGTGCCCCAGGCGCTAGACCTGAGGGGGGGGGGGTGCAAATTTCATTCTGAAACCTGCCTTCAACATTACAAGAAGGTGTCGAAATGCACGCTTGCCCCGGGTGACCAAGCATCTAGTTGCGGCCCTGGATATATGTAAAGGGGAGGGGAGGAGGCTATCAAAGTAGTTAGATCAAACAAGATTACACAAGAGAGTAGTCATTAGGGTGGCCCTTATTTTTCAACTTTTTAAAAGTTTAGCTCCCACCTCCGATATTGTTTCAGTTCACAAGAAAACGATCTGTGCAAAATTTTAGCTCAATTGAACACCTGCTAGGTGACCCCCAAATGCCTTGAAGTTGAAACATACAGGGTGATTCAAAAATAGTCACGCCATTCGTTTTAAATGATTTTATTTTTAAAATGCTATCACAAGGAAAAAAAATCAGAAAATTATATTAGTTCGAATGAAACAACATTTGGGGGATACAAAAACAAAGTTTGCTCCAAAATATTACATGTATTCAAAATGTGAGGCTTTTGAGTGAATACAAGCGTGTATTATTTTTGCCAGGTTTCTGACCACTTTTCTCAGGGTAAGCGCACTCATGTTTTCAACCTCTGATTGAATATATATATATTTTTTAGTTTATCAATGAAGTGGGGATTATATATATTTATATATACCTTCAGGTGTCCCCACTGGAAAAAATTGGGGGGGGGGGGAGGGGAAGAGACAGGTAGTTCTGGTGATCTTGGCTATTCCTCTTGAAATAAGGTGGTCATTGAAAAATGCTTGGAAAAATCCATTGTTCCATTAGATATATGGCAGTTTGCTGCATTCTGTTGCAAAAAGCAAAAACATTCATTTTCATCCACCAGTGAGATGAATCAGAAGATAATATCCCTATATAATTTGCCATTCACTGTTTCTTAGAAAAAATTAGACCCACTATCCTACAGTGTAAAATTGTGCACCTCACACCAATTTTGATAGTATGCAGAGACTTTTCATGATAGACGTACAGATTTTTGGTGCACCAAATTGAAAGATGCTTGATCTGGAGCTTTCAACCTGGAACAACCCAAACAGGATAGGTGTTAAATGCTAATTTCTTCAGGGTTCAGTGAGCAGTCCAGCATTTCAACATTTTTCTCTCTCAGCTGTTCAACATTTTGTGCTTTAGTTCATGAGTTCTATGCTGGCTATGGGTGGAGATACTGGGGCATGGGGCCCAGCATCAAAGGTAGAGTCGTCTGATCTCATGTAAATGTGTATATATGAATTGACATCATCATCGTGCTCCCCCAGCAATACTGACCTTGCACCCCCAGACTTTCAAGTCTATCTCCGCCTATGATGCTGGCTCAGTAAAGTGACAAAATTTCCAATTTCTCGAAAAAAAGAGACCATTCGGAAGATTCTTTTCTTATTGGTCAGAAACATTTGGGAATTCATTTTTGAATGCCTTAATAACGGCTTCAAACGAATGAGTTGAAAAATGTTGTTCAATCATGAAAGAAAAAAAATTATTTGCTTCTGGTAACAAATTATCTTCATCATACAACAACAACAAAAAGCCCCACTGAGGGTATCAGCACATGGAAAATTAAAAAATAAAGACTTTCCATCTTGAACAGTATAGTGCTACTGTCTATGAAAAACTTTGCATTTACAATCGGTAGAATTTGAGAAATTAATTATTTTGTGCCGGATTGCATTACTTTTGGATCACCCCGTAGTAAGCAATGTTAATTCCCAATACTCAATGATTAATTCTTTTCAAAAGCAGTATACTCTTCCTTATAATACAAATACAAGGCCACAACAGGCAAAATGCCCAATGAGGTGGCTGAGAAAAAGATGCCTGTAACAAATATGGATGTCATATATTTCAAAAATGCAGCAACCCAATTACAAACAATATAATGATGAAATATTATACAATTCCCATAAGAATACTTATGGTTGTCTTATTCCAAGTATGGATAGCTTCTCGATTTATCCCAACATGTTTATCGTATTTCTTTTTAAACATGTCAATTATGTTACAATTTACTACCACTGGGGTAAGCTATTCCATTTATTAACAACCCTATTAGGGAAAAATTCCCTGCGACACCATAACCTCGTATTGTCCCTTACCAATTTATATTGACGTCCCCTTGTAAAAGCAGTCAATTGACGCCATATTAATTCATGATCCATCCTATTGAAAATTTTGAACTCTTCTATTATATTCCCTGACACTCGCGTTCTTCCAATGCAAACATATTCAAAAAATGAAGTCTTTCTTCATAATTAAAGCCTGTGTGCCAATAAGGACACCACACATAGCTCTTCTCTGCAGAGGGCCCGGGTTTGAACCCCACCGTCGCCACAGTGGTGGGCAGCTGAAGTTGGTTTTCTGTTGTTCCCAACTTGAAAGTGCGAATGCGAGCCGATCTCTTCTTCAAAAAGTCTCGCCACACAGAGCAACAGATCTACAAACAGTACAAATGTAATTATAACACATCACTCACTTCACTACTGAAATATAAATGACAGCACTGAAAAATCAAACACAACACTACATATACACTCAGACTGTTAGGGGTACACGCACAGTTACACTTCCGGCACAACTCACTAAGTAGTAAATCGCCCATAGATGGTGATAGATTTGAGTTGTGCTCTGTTTGAAAGAAAGAAAAAGCTCTTCTCTGCACTCCTTCAACCAAGTCTATGTCGCTCTGTAGGCATAATTTATCTCGACCATTTTTTTTCCTCTTAGAGATATTTATGAGGACCAGACAACAATAAACACATTTTTGCCAGAGATCGTGAAAAATACCCAACTGCTACTAAATCCTCTTTCAGGACAAAATAATGTTCAATGTTCACATTATGTTATGATTATAATTTTTGTTGTAAATAAAAATGTTTCTTTTATAGGAGTTTTGAGTGCGTTATTTAAAAAAACCTAATATATATATATATATATATTTCTCAAATTTTTAATGTTAGTTTAATGTTTTAAAGTATTTTTTGAATTGGGACAAAAACTTTTTGGGAAATTAGATTCAGAATGTTTTCAAACAATTACTGGGGTCCTCTGGATGTGTCCTCATAAATTTCTCTAAAAAGAGGGAAAAAGATGATCAAGATAGGGAAAAGTAAACTACTTTTGAATGGAATTAATCATTGCATATAGGGAATTAACATTGGTAACAGTTGTTCCAACTTCAAGGCATTTGAGGGTTGAATTGACATCATCACCACCATCATGCCTCAAACACATTTTATATGAAAGGGTCCCTGATAAATTTCTCGTGAAATTTCTTTTCGATCTTTTATTGTTATACATACCAGGGTAGTATTATTCTGCTTCAGTGTTTCAGCAAGTATTGATGAAGAAAAATAATCATGTGCCCAAATTTCTACTAGTTTTCAGATAAGATTCAATGACTTGAATCTTAGTTTGATTTTTTAATGAAAAATACTACTCATTAATTTTTAATGAAAAATACTAGTTTGGTCAAAAATGTAGTGATCTACATTTTTGACCAAACTAGTATTTTTATTTTATAACTAGTTGACTGTGAGGGATGTTTTCAATTAGCCAAAGTGATCATATCTACATTAGTAGAAATTTGACACCAGAATTTGTTGAAATATTTTCTGTGCATGGCTATGAAAGTGCCTATAACATTATCGGTCAAATTGACCGATGATGGTCCTTCTAGGTCTAACTAGAAATATCTCAGCTGATTTTTTTCTTATATTTATGATAGTTGGACAGCGTTTTAAGCATTTCTAGGAAAAGTCATGAAATTTCAATATTCTAAATTATCTGGTTTATCATGAAAATTGAGCGAAAACACGAAAACAGCCAAAATGACTGGCATGGTCCTTCTATCGTTAAGGTGCTTCTACATGCACAGGCTATGCATTGCCCTTAAGTGGGATTTCCCTTCTATGTGTACAGCTGTCACTAAATATTTAATTGCAAGCCAAGCAAAGTTCACTAGACGAATTTCTGATTTGCTCAACATGGATTTGAAGCAGGAGCTTGCATTGTCTCTGATTTTACACAGCAGCTGCAAGTAATAGTAGCAAGACTGCGGTTGAAACTGGGTAGGGGAAGAGAAAAGAATAGTGAAAAAAGGAAGTGAGATAAAGCATGGTAAATTCGTAAAACAAAACCACACGTCAGAGCAACAAAGCTTATGCAGACAAACTTTTATGAGGACAGACCCATATACTCCCAAATTATGGATATCTTGGTGGTTTGGGGGGGGGGGGGGGCATTTGTGCCTGAATGCCATTTGACAAGATGGTATAGGACAAGAGGAAGCATTTTTTTCACAAATTCTACGACTCCATTTCAGATTTTCTCTCTTTATAAGGGGCAAAATCCCCCTTTCCCCCCTGAGTTTGATATCTCTGTAGACTGGCTTATTTGTGTGTGGAAATATGATATGTGCATCAATGAAGAATTCATTTGATATTGTGCATATTAAATGGTTTTCACATGCACACCTTATGAACATTGATTTAAATTGTGAAAATGGTGAAGAAATTTTACTCACTGATCACAAAAATACTATACCTCACACCAGAACTTCACAAATCCCCAGAAGCCAGCATAAGCGGATACAAACTCCTCATACAGAGAAGAGGGAAAATCACTGAGGGTGTGTATAGCAAACGGGGGGATGTCCACCTCTACCCTCATGTCTATGCCAATAATATAATTTTTTCATCGAATGGGGTAGACCACCCTCTCCCGTATTTACATATGGACGCCTAGAGCATCTGAAACCTTGTGAAATTACTGAATTGAGTCAGAGGACGACACAAAATTTTCAGAACTAATTTTAGTTTGTCTGACAGGGGTCATCGAGTCTCGGAAAATTTTTTGCTCTTGAGAAATTTGGCTGGCACCTGAATTTTTCTCCCCAATTCATCAAGCCCAATATAACAGGTTTGGAGAGATACAGATTCTAATGAAATAAAAAAAACTAATGGTTGACATGAGCGGCTTGTTTTATTGTGAGAGGCTGGAATTCTTGGGTTTGCACTCTCTGCAATGATGCAGAATCGTTGCAGATCTGAAAATGTGTTACAAACTAGTCCACCAAATGATTCATCTACCATCAGAAGAACAATTCTTTGAGATCATGGACAGAGATGAGCCAACATTCACTTCCAAATAAGAATACCAACAGGCAGAAGAGATTTGTTTTTTTCATGGGTACAGATGCCATATTGTGAGAATGTGGTAATCTCCTGCTATTAAATCTCATATGCGCGCGCCACCTACACAAGATTTACTTCCACTATTGAAGATTTTGACTTGGCTCCATTTGCAAAGTGTTTTCTGTATTGTGAATGAATATAGTATATATATATGTTATGGTGAATGTGATAAATCCAGATATTTTATGCATAATAACGAATTATGAGCAATTGCTGAACATTTTGGTAAATTTGTCAAATTTCCCCTAAATTAATCACTTTTATTGTCATCATGCATAGTACCCAAGTGTCGTTGGTAAATTTAATAAGAGCTAAAAAAATTTATTACTTTTACCTGTGATTATGCATAATACTCGAGCATCATGTCATTGGCAAAACACTATAAATTACACTATTTGATATACTTTATATGGTAATTCATACATGCATCATTATAATCTGGGCACGATTGTAAATTTTTTTTATTATATTAGGGTACCACTATGTATTCACAAGACACATACACTAGACTCATTTGGAATTTTTTTAATATTTATCAAATTCACCAATTACGCTAGGGATTTTGTGCATAATCAGATAAGAGAGATAAATTCAAAGTATTTACCAAATTTATCAACTACAATTGGTTTTTTTTTCTACATGATCACTGGTAAAATGATAATGTTTCAGTATTTATCAAATTTTAAATTTTTTTCATTTATCAATCACGCTGGGGGTATTATGCATATTTGCTGGTAAAAGTTACAATAAATTTATCAAATTTTTTTTTACCAAGATGATTGGTAAGTATGTATAATAACTGCTTATGTATATAATAATGGATTTATCACATTTACTGTAACATATACATTTTATAGTATTTTTTCAATATGTTTATTCTGCTTTTTTTAATGGTTACGTTTGTATTTGGCTGCATGGGCGGAGATACAGAGGGGGACAGTGGCAAAGTTAAAGCCGACTGATCTAATGTATTTGCGTATATATGAATAGGCATCATCATGCCCCCTCAGCAATCGCCGTGTCCCCCCCCAAACTTTCAAGTCTATCTCCACCTATATTCTTGTGCACACGAGTCTTTTTACCAGTATAAGCGCAGTCATACCTTCTGGGGTTATAGGTAAACAAAGTAAAATAATCCTGAAAACAAAACAATGGAAGCAAAATTTCAAGCTATACAAATGAATGTGTTTAAAAACCATCAAATGAAGATTTTCCAAAATGAAAATATTCTCGGAAAGATTAAAATTAACACCAAATAGCTACAACACTTTTGTTTTAATTCAGCTGCTTCCAACATAAACTAAAATATTCATATATATATATATCACAATCAAACCCATTTCCAACAATACTTAGTATAACAAAAAAATGAGGATAATCATAAAACATTTTTCGTTATTTTCGCAACAAACGAATAAAATTCCAATGAAATATGAATCTGAATATTTCTCTAGAGGAAAATCACAACAGAGAGAGTGAAAAAAAGTAATTTGTTCATATCTTGGATAACAAATACATAAAAACAAACATTTGTATAGAATCAGGACTAAATATATATCGATAGTTTGTGTTTCAGGCCATCATTTAGAATATCGCAGTTGTAACCATAAATAGAAAAAAACTACACTAGAATTCATTTTGATATGATAAAAGAAATGCTGGTTGTACTTTTCCAAAAATTCAAATAACAGGTAGCAGTATAATGAATTATCACTGATATTTTAAGCATTAATTCATGACGATTTTTTCCCCTTCATCGCAAGCTGATCAGACTCAAGGATACAGTGACTGCAGAAAATTATTGGGATGTCGTAAGGTTTTACAGAGTACTCAGTCTCTGCAATCGATAAAAAGGTCTCCATATGTATATATACTGCATGTGTCATACAATCACAGCTTGATAAATGCCAGGGACATTAAATATGTAATACCATAGGTACCAATGCTTCCGATTTACTCAGAAGCCTTTCAATTTTTCAGTTTCATTAACCCTTTAAGTGGTTTTCAAAATTTGCTTGACCTACATTATAACTGCTGCAATGGAAATCACTAAACTTTTTAGAAACCAGAGAGAAAAACTATTTTCAAAAATAATATATATATTTTTTCGGATTGCGTAAGCTCATAAATGCTTTACTCCCGACACACAAAATAATAAAAATAACAAGAGGGGGGAAAAACTCTGGGTTTTCCGTTATTTATGCTGTACGCATAATCCTATACTACCTCAAAGGGAAAATTAAAAAAACATCTCTCTCTCTCTCTCTCCACCTTCTGTTAGACTTTGAACAAAAGCTGACACCGCCTACTGGCAATTGACTGACAGGTCGGGAAAATGGAAAACATGTTTGAC
This sequence comes from Pholcus phalangioides, assembly GCF_987345545.1. Lineage (NCBI taxonomy): Eukaryota > Metazoa > Arthropoda > Arachnida > Araneae > Pholcidae > Pholcus > Pholcus phalangioides. The sequence continues at coordinate 2,262,224 of NW_028301595.1, read as the reverse complement.
AGTGAAAACAACTTCAACGTAGTAGCTGGGTTTGGGATTGCCGAAATGAGAGGGTTTTAAGAACCAGACATATTTTGGGATTGCTAAAATAAAGTGGATCAAGTTAGACGAGATATCTTGCCACTGCAAGGGTTGAAATCTTCCAATCACAAACCAGATTCTTCAACTTCTTTGTATCTTCATAGAAAAATCCCTAAGAATCCTCAAATTATGCTTTGCTTCAATGAAAAATCTCCAAAGAATGTCAAAGTCCTTGCACTTCCAGGCTGACCATGTTTTCACAGGGCAAATTAGCAAATTAGGATTTCAAGTATGCAAAATCAGCAATCGAATAGATATCTGGAAGAAGAGCATACCGTCCCCCTCATGCTAGAAGCGTCACTGTGCAAATATTCACTTCTTTGGTTTTATTAGCTGGTTGGATAAATTATTTTGCTATCTACGTTTTGTCAGAAACATGAATGTTTAACCCCCTATTGAAACCCATGCTACAAAGCATTTTAGGGAGATGACACTCATAGAGTAACATGGATAGAATAAACATTCAAATGTCATTTGGGAATTTGCACATTCATGCTTCTAGCATGAGGGAGGGGGGATGACGACGATATCTGTTAGTTTTTTTTATAGGTGAAAGTAAAATGTGATGTGAAAAACTCTGTGGTAAATGGTTTCAGTGTCCAAAACTAAACCACATAAGGGCACACCAAAGAAATATGTGATTTCTGCAGTGATTACAACATTGAAATGAGATGCCTTTAGTTTTCTGTAAAATTTAAAAATTGTAACACATACTATTTTTCTAGACGATCATCCAATTGTCGCCAAATATGATCCCAAAAACCAGCAAAGTTGCCAATTATTCCAAAAAAAAAAAAGAAAATAGGACAGAAAAATATAGGAATGCTCCAGGAAAGCATGTCATATGGTCATCTAAATGCAATCTCAAAAAATCCCTAGTTTTCCCTTTTACTTTCATGACATTTTCTTTGGTGCGAAATATTTCACCACATGATCAATTACAGATCTGTCAAGTCTGGGAATTGGCACCTATGGTATGCATATAAAGGGTTTGGGAAATCTTTATCCATCCTCTTTTATTTCTAAAGGAAAAAGGCCTGTAACAACATTAACATTGGTTCCAGTGATATGATCCACTGAAACCTTTCAGTCGAAAAATTTGAAAGCTTGCCAATTTAAGGCCACAGCAAATGCCAATTGTGAAATACTAAAGTGATATCAAATTACAATGAATTCAACTCCACGCCATAGCAGAAAAAAAAAAGCATAATAATAGCCTATTAAAATATTAGGGAAAGTTAGATGTGTGATTATGTTCCAATGCAGGGATTCTTAGCCAACTGGTTGCAACCTCGACTTGATGTCATAGAGACTTCTGAGACGGGTTGTACAAATTTGCTTGCAATCTTACAACAGGGGTCTTCAATGTATATCCCGTGGTTGAAAACATTGAAAAATGATTAATTCTAAAATTAATGAAAGTAGTAATTTCTCGGAATTGATGAAAGAAATAATTCTGAAACAAATTTGTGAAAAGTCAGAATTAATGAAAAATAATTTCAAAATTAGTGAAAAAAATAACTTATGAGTGAATGAGGAAAAATAATTTTGTAATTTTTTGATACATAAATTATTTCACAATCAATAAAAGAGTAATTGCATAATCATTGAAAGAAATTATTTCAAGATATATTGAGAAGGAAAATAATTTTGGAATTACCAAAATAAATAGTTGTACGAGTTGATGGCTCACAAGTCACTAACCAAGTTTCAATTTAACCCGATGAGTCTGAAAGGTTGAAGACCCCTTACAAGTTCACTTATCAGGCCACTGGCTTTTCAAAAAGCTAAAATTTTGTTAATAAAGAATAATAAGCATTTTCAATTCCAAACTAGCCCCATCGGTCATGAAGATAAAATATTTTTAATTTCAGGTCGCTGCTGAAAGAGTTCAAGAACCCCTGCTCTAATGCATGCATGACTTACTGTTTCACATTTTCAGCGAATTCCTAATGACAATTTTCATGCAGATTGAATATACCCATAACTGCTCATTTCCTATGTCTCTTGTGTAATGGGCAGGGCCCAACATTCAGTTTTAGGGCTCACCAAAGATCTTTCCTCGGTCAGCGAGTATTATGCTTTCAGAAAAAATATTCCACTTGCCTTTGAAGAAATCGGACCCATTTAATAAGTTTTTTTATTAGTACGCCTTACTCTATTTCTTTATCTGCAAATACCTTGGCTTCAGTGCATCCTAAAGCGGAAGGATTCAAAAAGTAAAACACGTAGACTGGTCCGCTTCTTGCAGCAGCACACTGAGGATATCAGAGCTACAGCCCCAGAACCAGATAGAGAGCCACCCATGTCTGTTAGGTCTACTAGAATAAGACATCAAGTACACCCAGACAGCGACCTCATACATCTGTTTAGAGAAGAGAAGCCAAAGTAGTCAACGATAAATATGATCTGCACGAGCTTACAGAGAAGCTGATTACAGGTAGCAATTTATGAATGCTTTTTGGATGGAATAAAATTATGCATTTTGCAGAGATTAGACCAGCCTAGTTGCAGATTGGTTTAATTATCATCAATAAATGAAAATCCTTGGAGAAGCAGATCAAATTTCATCAAGAACTATTCTCGTTTATGCGATTTATAACCTTATTTATTTATTTACCTTACCTTATTTATTTACCTCTATCATTTTTTGATCATAAATTTTACACTTGTTTATTGGCGAAGTGCATAATGGCACTTGCTCATGTATGGATATTTTGTTCAAGCTTAATAAATGGTTAGGTTCCCTGAAGGCACTCAAGTCCCCTGGGATAACATACTTATATCACTGAAGCCCTGTTTATATGTGCAATATATTGCGGTAATATTGGGAGTTCTAGCACCTGCTTGACAACTTTTTTCCTTCATAAGGAAAGAACCAACTTTGCAACCTATCAGTCTGTTTTTAATTTGAAAAATTTTATTAAATATTATTAAATATTCCTGATTAAAAACTTTAGTTTTCGAAATAAGAGAAACTATTCAATGACATCTGAACAGTTGGGCCAACAGGGGCTGAGCCCAGGCAATGCTGCACCAACTTAACACATGGAATTGGGGTGCCTATTACAATGTGATGTTAGAATTTGAGAATAAGCATACAAATTGGTAAACAAGCATTTTTAATCCAGGTAGAGGCTCTCAAAAAAATAACTTTACCAGATGATGTACATGATGTTTTTCGGATGGCCCTAAGCCCAGTACCCTGAATCAAACAAACACTGTTGAAAGCTTCACTAATTCTGAAATAATTTGTCATAAATTCTGGACTTCATAAAATCTGCAGTTATTACTCTCATATATTCTGGATCATTTTGAAATTTCTTCATTAATTTTGGAATAGTGTATTTCCTTCAATAATATCAGATTCTTATCAATTATGGTAGCAATCAAAATGACCGCTACTAGGTAGAACTTCATTTTACCACTAAACTAAGAAACCAAGAATATTCATACTTTAGAAATTTGAGATCCTCAACAATATGAGGTCATGAAATTTCAACAACCTGAGGTAAATCGTTCGGGTGTCAAAGCAAATTTGTAGTCAAAATGACCGCTTCTGCCTTTCTAGTGTTAAGACACCCCTGAAACCAGTGGTGCAATGAATGAATTTATAATCAGACTAAGTAAATCTGTATGACCCATCTGAGGAGCCCTTGCGATCCATAGGTTAAAAACCCCCCGATGTAGATAAACCAGATTTTTTTTTCAAAATAAAAGAGGATGGATACACACTTTCCTTTGAACTTCATACACAGAAATCTTTAAGTGAACATAGAGTTTTTATAACAGATTGTTTTCACAAAATACTTAAAACTACAATCGCTATATGGCCACGCAGCAAGATTTTACATCACATAAGAAAGAAAAGGAAAAAAAAGTTTGTTTCTATACTGTCACTAAAAATTAAGAAACCTTCAGAATAAAGATTTGGTTCCCATTGCACACATGTAAAATTATGAAAATTCATTATCGCAAGCTCAGACTTTTCTCAAGCGTGAAGCGCGATTCAATTTTCCATCAAAAATTCAGAAATGACTCAAAGCATATAAAATTCTGGCAGGATTTTTTCCAAGTTAATCGAACATTTTATTTTCCATTCAGTAAACGTTTTTTTTTCAGCATATTTTAAAGTTCCAGCAAAAGGGGGAAAAAGACAGTTAAAAGAAAAAAAAAAGGTGAATATTCTCAAGAATTATTAGAGTTCATACATTTATAGAAAAAATTTGGTATTTCCTCTGCTATCGAGCTTTATATAGCTGCCATAATAAAAGAAACAAATGCATACAATAAAAAGAAACAAAACTCGAAATAACATCCTCTAACACCACAAGCCCAACTCCCATTTAAATACATCTAAGAACATCAAGTACATTAAAGGAAGGGAAACCTACTTATCATCTAAGCATGCAAGCTCATATTGCAAACACCAAGCCCTGTGAAAAAATGTCTGGATAAAGCTGGCAGTGAACAAATTAAAAAAAAAAACCACAGAAGCAAACATATAAATTGTATATACAACAAACACACATACAATATTGCACATCAATTATAAATTCCTATTCTTCAGAGATGAACATCTCGACTTAACAAAAGACTATTACACACAAGAACTAGGTTCTTTCATTCACCAAAAAATATACATATCTCACTGGGCCAGAGACAAAAAAAAAGACTAAGTGTAGCTAAACGTTGGGCTATCAGCAAAGTACCTCATGCAGCACCGAATAGATTCATTCAGAGATATAAACAATCAGGACTTTTAAAAAAAAAAGCCAATTTATGAGTATTTTGCTTCAATTTTTTTTATATGTGTTTGTAATATATAGTTATTACTAAAACAAGATTATTCAAAATAAGAAAAATATCAATTAAATAAAGACTCTGGGTTAGTAAGGCATTGCATCATAAGGAAACGAGCATGCAGTGAAGATCAAGATCTAATTCCACGAGAGTCGCAAAGAATAAGGTATACAAAATTCTCAATATGATAGTCAATCATTGTTTGAATGGTCAATTGTATCAATGAATTGATTCAGTTATTAGTATAGGTGGTTCCCAACTTTTATGCTTCAAGTACCCCACAGGAAATGCATAGGATGCTTATGCACCCATAGAAAAGCGAAAGAGGTGTTCCAGTATCCCTACACATGTTTATAAGATGTGTGCACTCTTATAAACATGGCCGGTCACAACTGGGGAAAGGAAGATGGTCTGGTGTCCTGGTGCTGGACAAGGAAGGGCACCAAGTTTGCTCTCTTTTTATTTATTCAAAATTACAAGGTGGGCTTCCAAAAGACATTTGTCCTGGGTGACAGAATCAGATTTTGTTTTTAGTTGCAGGCTGGTCTCATGCCCTGGGCACTAAACACCCAAGGCGGGGGGGGGGGGGCATAAATTTCATTCGGAAACCTCTCCTTCAACATTATAAGGGGGCGTCAAAATTTGAGCTTGCCCCGGGTGACCAAGCATCTCGTTGTGGCCTAGTGTGTACAGCATAAAATGCACAGGAAACTTGTTTACATTCAGAAATGTGTAGGTGGAGGGGACTCTTTCATATCCCTAGCAATACTTAGGAGCTGTTACTGTTCCTAGAAATGAGCAGGAAGCTTGTGTAATCTTTTGTATATTGTGTTACGAGAAATTTTTTGCACATTACTTTACTCGTTTCTTGTCATTGATGATTGTTTTCTGCATACCACCGAATGACCCATTACTTACAACCAAGGGTATGTGCATTGCTGATATAAAACAACTGAGGCGCATGTTAGGTTGACATTAATGAAGCCAGAGGTTGGATGAGATGTTTGTAAGATATTTTAAAATAAACTATTTTCTCTAAGGTGCAGCATGTAAAAAGTTCAGGCATCTCTGGTATAAATATATCATCATAGGTACAAATGCATTCAATTTTGGTCTAACTTTTTAAATCTTTTTCCTTTGTTTATGTTATGGTAAAAGTGCAAGACTGGAATGACATGAATTATACTTCGCCACACACTAACTTGGTATACTCCAATTTACTATAGTTAAGGAATTGGGTTGGAAAAGAAGGCATCATATCTCGGGAGTCGCCTCAAGCTCATTAGGAAAGATATATTTTTATATATATTCTCACCCCCGTTCCCTCAGATTAAACCTGGGCCTGATAGCAACCTTCACAGTGGTAGATGAACATCATGCCACTCGGGCGCTAAATTAAGTGAACTGGAAAAAATCCTAAACATGCTTGTGAAGGGGCACACTTAAGGCTTTCATCAAAGCATTTACCAACATCGACAGATGAAACATTAAATAGAATCAGTGGGCACCAAAATTATTATAAATTTATTAATTAGCTGATCATTGATTTATTCTCAGTAAACACTGATAATTTAATAATCAACTGATATTATTGATCATATACTACTTGCACACAATTTCTGTGTGTGTGCATGTTTAATTATAAATTCTGTGAATGATATTGCTTATTACATGAAGCCATGCATTCCAAAACAAAATATTTAAAGTTATGTGATGATGCTCATAAAGTCCACATATTTTAGAATTTACATTTATCCATCTCCAGCCCTTTACCATAACATATATACTGCATGAGACTTCAGAAATTTCAGTTATAGCTGTTCTGAAGAAGTTAAGCCTAATTGATGTAAGCATGAGAATAACAACATCTCCCGAGAATTAAAACATATATGTAGTATTATGTCTCTGTCTGACAAGGCAAAGTTATTTGTTCATTCCTTTGAAGTTATTTGAGGTAGTTTGCTGATAGCCGAACCTATCAAATTCAGTATAAAAGTCTGTAGCTACAAATCGATCTGATTGTTAGTGAATCAGGAAAACAACAAAATACAAAGTTCTCACTCTATTCCATGTAGAAACATTACAAAGGGTTTTTCCTATGCCTTGCCAGTCCATTTTTATAAGATACTTTTTTATACACGACAACTTTCATTATAAATAACAGAAGCAGAGAGATCACATGTTTAGTCTTAATCAACAACATAAAGATTTAGTGCAGCACGGCAACGTGTGTGAGTGTGTGTGTGTGAGAGAGAGATTCCTTTTTTTCTTCTCTTCTTTCAATGAGTGAATAAGCATAAAACCAATCATTTAGTCTTGCAGGCCGCCATTGTATGCGTAATCAGCTTTGTTGTGCATTATCAGACGATCATTGACAAAGTAAAAGCTGTCTGATCTTGTCTCAAACGGGTTATGAATCATCTCCTCACCTGTAAAAACAAAAGCTGTATCAAACTACAGCTTATACAGACAAGGTGAGAACACTGAATTTTATAATACAGCAGAACCTCAATAACTTGACATCTGCTTACATCCACATGTTTTTCTATTTCCATGGGGTGTCAAGTTATACAAATACAAATAGAAAAAAACATCACAAAAGACAAAATACCCAATCAGGTGGCTGATAAAAATATGCCCATAGAAAATATGGATGCCATATATTTCAAAAATACAGCAACCCAATTAAAAATGCCTAAGTATGGATAGCTTCTCAATTTACCCCAACATGTTCATCATATTTCTTTTTAAACATGTCAATTGTGTTACAGTTTACTACCTCCGGGGGTAAGCTATTCCATTTATTAACAACCCTATCAGAGAAAAATTCCCTGCGACACCATAACATTGCATTGTCCCTCACCAATCGATACTAGTGTCCCCTTGTAAAAGCAGTCGATTGACGGTGTACTAATAATTCATGGTCCATCCTATCCATCCTGCTGAAAATTTTGAACACTTCGATCATGTCTCCTCGTCACCTGCTTTCATCCAATGTAAACAGTCAAAAAATGAAGTCTCCATAACTCAAGCCACGTGTACCAATAAGGACATGCATAGCTCTTCTCTGCACCCGTTCAACCAAGTTAATGTCCCTCTGTAGGTATGGTCTCCAAAACCTTAGTTCCTCCTGGACTGGAGTATGTTGTAAGTCTCGGAAAAGTGGAAGAATGACTTTAGGAGAACGCGAAGAGACTTTTTTGAAAATAAGACCAAGTATTCTATTTGATTTTTTGACCACCGCTGAACAGCGTTCAGAAAACCTACGTCGTCAATGAGAATTCCCAAATTGGTGAACCTACTTGCATCCGGGTTAGAGACACCATTCAACTCGTAAGAGAACCGTGGGTTGTTCGAATCAAAATGAGCGACCATGCACTTGTCAACACTAAACATCATACTACATTCATTTGCCCATGCTCCAATCCTGTTCAAGTTTGTCTGGAGCAACTCCCTATCACTTTGATTCCATACTACCCCATTAGCTTCACTTCATCTGCGATATTGCTAGCAATCCCATCGATACCCTGATCGAGTTTATCGATAAAAAGTGAAAAAAGTTAGTAAGGTTTTATTTCACTTCACCTCATTACATGTGTATAATGTGCCTGTATATTGTTTAAAAATTTTATATTCTATCATCTACAAATTCATGTTTTGATCTGCTGCAGTTTTCTATGAAAAGTTTTCATATTGAGAATAATACTGAATTAGGTGGAAAAAAGCATATTTTGATTGCCAGAAGATCTGCTATTCATGAATGAGCAGTGCAGTTGTCTGAAATAACTCCCCATTTAAAACATTTTGATCTAGTTTTCTCAACCATCTTCAACTCAAAATCTTTAGAAATCATTCACAATAATTTAAACATGTCCATGTGTGATTTTCTAGACTATTCTGGCACAGATCCAGGGCAATTTGTCAAAAAGGGGGGGGGAATGATTCATTGTGTAGGTTTTTTTGGATCCTCCCATATTTTGCAGAATGAACTAATTTTTCACACATTATTCAGCTCTTGAGAGGGGCCATCGCCACATGTAAAATTTGAGTATCTTAATTACAATAAAATATTGAAGAAAATAATGGTGACTGATACATCAAGGCACAGTATAACAGGGCACTGCTTAAAATAATTACATTCTTTCTCAAGCATACGTTACTGTAAAAGATACTCACAGACTTCTGGGTCCAGCGTTGGAAACTCATAAATGTGCTCGCACGTATTTTTACTATTCGGAATGCAAAAACCAAATTCAAAGTCAAATGTCTTGAGCAATTTATCCCGAAAAAAATGTCGTTCAATCATACGGAATTTGTTGACAGGTTTCTCTCCAACAGTAAACTCGACGCTGCATAGAAAATAAATAAAAGAAAAACCAATGTAAATTCCACATCAACTTTTACATGGAACTTTTTAGCAAAAATAGCATATAACATTTGTTTTTAATACACCATTACCCCGACTTTTATCACCTTGCATTTACTTCATCTCATCGTGAAAATGATTTTTTTTTTTCTGAATTAGTCACAACGTCACATTCTAAGAAGGGAAATGGTTTCTCGGAAAATAGAATTGAAGAGACGAATAGATAAGAAATAGGGGGTAACTATAATTTACGAGCAATTCCAGTAACTTTTGCCATCCGAATTATTTTATGCTAGTGATTCAGTGTCAGTAGAAATAAATTAAATTATGATCATTAAGTATTTTAGATTACTGCCATTAGATTTTGGCAAAATTTAGTTGCCTCATTATTTTTACAATATATCAATGGTAAAAGTGATCTCAGCTCATGTTGTTAGTCTTGTATGAATTATTGATGTAAGTCTGGGTATAACTGTATATCTTTCCACAGTTCATGAGGCAGTTATTTTCTCAAAAAAAATTCGAGAACACAAACTGAGCTGCAGTCGCATTCACAAGCAGAAGCAAGTAAATGACAACAAAAAAATATTATAATGGATTTTTGGATTCATCTTGGATTTCACTATACATAATCCTGCACTTTTGCTTATATACAATAACACATTTTTAAAAACAAAATAAAATACATACGTGGCCCCAACTGTTTTCAGTTTCAGAAACTGAGGAGTGAATTGATAACGCACGAAACGACCAGCATTAGGATCAATATCTTCTTGGTCTTGATCTCGTTCATCTTCATCCTCTGCAATAAGATGAAAATGGTTGTTCATTCCATTATATTAGCAGCAATCACATTCAATTGTCATACAAAGCACAGCTAACAGTAAAATGTGGCTAGAACTCGTGTAAAATTAGACACAAAATTTCTGAACATACCAGGGTGGTCTTGACCTGATGTAGATAAAACTATTTGTAATTTCAACATGAATCTGATTTTCAATATTGTCTCTCCCTAAAGCCAAATACAGGAGGATCCTAATTCCCTGCTATTCGTAATTGTGTAACTTTTTTTTTTCCAGAAGGCTTTGCATGCATACTTGGGATTTTCTTGATCCTGAATCAAGACATAAAATTCCTTTAGAAAACATTGAATAGGGGATTCAAGTGTATATTTATGCCAGCCACATTTTTCTTGCTTCTGTAGCGATTCACTGCAAAATACTGCTTTCAGCTTCAATAATCTCTTGATAAAAAAAAACACATTTTCTTCCACAGAACACCAAACACTGGCCTATGTCATGCTTCTGACAGATGATTTCTGGTGTTGTTGTACTATTTGGATACCTTCATATATACACATATAAATATATATATATATATATATATATATATAAAAATATATATATATAAATATATATATATATATATATATATATATATATATATATATATATATATATATATATATATATATATATATATATATATATATATATATATATATATATATATATATATATATATATATATATATATATATATATATATATATATATATATATATATATATATATATATATATATATAAAAATATATATATATAAAAATATATATATATATATATATATATATATATAAAAATATATATATATAAAAATATATATATATATATATAAAAATATATATATATAAAAATATATATATATAAAAATATATATATATATATATAAAAATATATATATATATATATATATATAAAAATATAATATATATATATATAAAAATATATATATATATATATATATATAAAAATATAATATATATATATATAAATATATATATATATATATATATATATAAAACCAAGGGCACTCTCAATGCACAGTAGAAAAATTAAATAAAATTATGAATCAAAATAGAATGAAGTTCATGAAAATTTTAAAACAAGATTGTTCCTTCTAAAGTTACTCGTATCATGAGTATCCCATGCCTCCAATACACTTTTCACTTTTCTCATATATGGTAACTAGGGATTGGACGAATAGAGATTTGGTCGAATACCAAATATTTGGCGGCAGAATATAGATTTTCTTAAAATTCATCATAATTATAAAAATTGTTTTAATTGAAAATAAAATTATTGGTAATTTTTCAAATGATTGACATATTGAATTTTAATTTATGCAATTTATTAAATATTAAAAAACTGATAATTAAAATATTTTCATTGCCATGACACTGACGATCAAATTTAACAATGATATATTGTATTTTAATATTACTTACAGAATCAATTTTTTTAACGCTCGTTACAATTTCACATCTTAATGAAGAAAAATGTCAACAATTTATGTACTCTCAACTAGAAATGCATCATAGAATTTCAGACTTATTTTGCCTCTTTAGATGTTCATTGCCCCTTTTGCCTCTTTCAGTAGCTCAATATACATCTTGTCTAGATACATCCGTCAGTTAGTGAAGTTGTGTAATTCATGCTCCCTTCCACCTACAATTTATTGTCAATTCTGAACGGCAGTCTTTTTTTATACTCATCCAGAGGTTGGTTCGTAACCCCTGGATGTGGGACTTTCTTGCGGTAGCAATCTTTTTCTTCAGTTATGTCACCGTTTTCTGTTTTCCGTTTTCAGGAAAGTTTGAATTATTCAAAATATGAGGGAAGAAAATCATATTAACCAGGTAGTTTTATCATTAAATTGAATATGAAACTGAAGAATTCTCAAAATTTGAACTGTATAAAAATTCAAATTAACACCAAAAAAAAAAAATTGCCTGTACATGCAACTTCTGGGTTGTTAGGCCATGTTCAGGATCTGAATTTTTTGGACCATGAATGACTTAACAGCCTGGAAGTTGCATAAATTTCATAGTGTTAATGCTATTATCAATGACTATTTATCAAATATCAGGTGATTGAATTACATCTCAAGCATTCAAAACTAAATCACCATTTATCAAGTATTTTCTAACAAATGTTTGCTGTTGGCAGGCCACCCCTTCCTTCTATCATATTCTGGTCGTAGCCCCGCACTAATCCAGTATTTTTTTTCACTGTCCCCCCTCCAAAGCAAATTTACAACGTGCGAAAAAGGATTCACCCGGGTCAACAGGCTGGGGGGGGGGGGACATGTTGGTCTGGAGGTAACCAGACTGCTGGAACCTCATATTTGGATAAAATAGTTGTTGATACAATACTACCAGTGCCACCTCTGCTTGATCATTTTCCTGACCAAAAGTACCAAAGGAAGAAACATTATTCAAAATCTTAATCTTCCAAATGTTTTCACAGAGTTTGTTTTTTCCCTTCATAGAACTTTCCCTAGACTTTTATACAATATTTGCATACTCATATGACTTTTGCCAAATATTTTACATTCTCTCGAACTTTTCCTAACCATTTTTAATTTCCCTGACTTCTCAGGGAAAGTGCTCAGTATCGGAAACTCTGTGGTACGAACGAAAATGTATAACAGACATTACCACGCAAAATCTGAAGTTCACTGTAGAAAGGTGCTGCATTAATTCTAAGATATGCTACGAATGCTTCCCCAACATACAAATACAAATACAACGCCACAACAGGCAAAATGCCCAACGAGGCGGCTGATAAAAAGATGCCCATAAAAATATGGTTGTCATATGTTTCAAAAATACAGCAACCCAATTAAAAATGCAATTAACACAAATTACAAACAATATATACACATGATAAAATATTATACAATGCCCATAAAGAATACTTATGGTTGTCTTATTCTAAGAATGGATAGCTTCTCGATTTACCCCAACATGTTTATCGTATTTCTTTTTAAACGTGTCAATTGTGTTACAATTTACTACCTCCGGGGGTAAGCTATTCCATTTATTAACAACCCTATTAGGGAAAAATTCCCTGCGACACCATAACCTTGCATTGTCCCTCACCAATCGATACTGGTGTCCCCTTGTAAAAGCAGTCGATTGGCGGTGTACTAAAAGTTCATGGTCCATCCTATCCATCCCATTGAAAATTTTGAACACTTCGATCATATCTCCTCGACACCTGCGTTCATCCAATGTAAACATATTCAAAAAATGAAGTCTTTCTTCATAACTCAAGCCCTGTGTGCCAATAAGGACACGCGTAGCTCTTCTCTGCACCCCTTCAACCAAGTCTATGTCCCTCTGTAGGTATGGTCTCCAAAACCTTACAGCATACTCTAGTCCAGGACGAACTAAGCCTCGAAAAAGCGGAAGAATGACTTTAGGAGAACGCGAAGAGACATTTTTGAAAATGAGACCAAGCATTCTATTCGCTTTTTTGACCACCGCTGAACAATGTTCAGAAAACTTAAGTCGCTCGTCAATGAGAATTCCCAAATCGGTGACTCTAGTTGCATCCGGGATAGTGACACCATTCAACTCGTAAGAGAACCGTGGGTTGTTCGAACCAAAATGAGCGACCATGCACTTATCTACGCTAAACGTCATGCTCCATTCATTTGCCCATGCTGCAATCTTGTTTAAGTTGGTCTGGAGCAACTCCCTATCGCTTTCATTCCCGATTACCCTCATTAGCTTCACATCATCTGCGAATTTGCTAGTAATTCCATCGATACCCTGATCGAGTTTATCGATAAAAAGTGAAAAAAGTATGGGGCCAAGGACACTTCCCTGAGGAACTCCACTTGTGACGTCTGTCCAACCAGAGAATTCCCCGTTCACCATAACTCGTTGCGACCTGTCTCTTAACCACGATTCTATCCAATTCAGCAAGTTGCCCCCTATTCCAATCTCGTGTAAACGCTTCAAGAGTTTGCCATGTTGGACCCGATCGAATGCCTTCTGGAAATCAAGGTAAACAACGTCGACATTTTTGCTCTTACCCAAAGCCTTAGTCACGTAATCATAGAAGCAAAGGAGGTTAGTTACACATGACTTCCCCTTCCTGAACCCATGCTGATTATCCGACAATACATTATTCTCGTCTATCCACTTCACAAACTGCCTTTTGATGATAATTTCCAAAATTTTCGAGAGGGAGCTCGTCAAACTCACTGGACGATAATTAGACACCACTTCTCTACTACCCTTCTTAAATATCGGAACAACGTTAGCCAGTTTCCAATCTCTCGGGACGATACCCTCAGCAACACTACTCCTGTATATCTGTGCGACTGGCCCCAACAATTCATTAGCACCTTCCCTGAGAACCCTGGGATAGATATCATCTGGTCCTGGTGCTTTGCTTGCACATACATTTCTTAGAAGATTTAGGACCTCCACGTCTTCCACTTGAATATCGTTGAGCGTTTTATTACCCCATGCAACACCCGTATATCGAATATCATTATCTCCATTAAAAACCGACGCGAAAAAGTCATTGAAAGCACTACACATGCCTACATTGCTCTCTACTTTTGAGCCTCCTATCGAGAGGGGGCCAACTGTCCCCTTACATCCATTATTGACGTATCGAAAAAATGATTTTGGGTCAGAGCCAATGTTATCTGCCAACCTAGATTCAACTTGCTTTTTACTATCCCTTATCGCTTTCTTCAACAGTCTTCTTTTATCAGTAAACAATGATAGGTCACCTCGTCCACTTTTATACTCTCTGAATGCTCTTTTCTTTTCAAGATAAAGGTTCCGCACGCTATCCGTGAACCATAGAGGGTGTGATGTACAAACACGCTTTTTTCGAACAAAGGGTATGACGTCGTGCAAAACAGAGGACAGCTTCGTACTAAATTCTTCCCATTGACTTACCACCCCTACTGATTCCAACCGGTCTTTGAAAACTTCCGCTAACCTTCTTCGCAAAACATCAAAGTTAGTTCTCCGAAAACAAGGAACCAATCTTTTGTTATCAACCTTACCCGAGGAAAAGTTACAGTGAAATCTGACGATACGATGATCACTGGAAGAAAACTCTTCCCCCACCGAAACATGTTCAACTAGATCCTCAGAACTAGTAAGAACTAAATCCAAAATAGCAGTACCCCTAGTGGCTTCTGATACATGCTGATACAAAAAATTTTCGAGCACCAACTTAAGAAAGTCTCTTTCATACTGATTTCCAGATGAAAGGTTCTCCCAATCAATACCCGGGTAATTGAAATCCCCTAGTATGAGAACCCTCTTTCGCTTACACATGTAGGAAATTTCATCATGCATTTTGGCGATATAGTTTTGATCCCTATTCGGTGGATTGTAACAAACCCCAACAATAAGCTTATGACGTCTTTTGTTCTCAAGTTCAACCCATATGGTTTCAATATCACTTCTCTGCACGTTACACTCTCTAGCCTTCAAACATGATTTCACGTATATCAACACTCCACCCCCTTTCCTATCAGATCTATTTCTCAAAAAAGTATCGTATCCGGAGATGTGTAAGAAATACCTTCTAGTACAGTAAAATCTGAAACAAAGAATTTAGTATGGCTGATAAAAAAGAATCTCACTATTAACCGTTTAAAGGCCAATGTTCCATAAATGAAACATAGTTTTTATTTACAAAAATATCAGATAAAAATTGATTTAAACATTTCCGGTTTTTTATCGTATATAGAGAAGAGTTCAAAGTATTTTTTGAAATAAATTCGGAAACTTTAGGTCGATATAAAATTTTTTTGACTGAATTTTGGAATTTGGCATTTTTTCCCCGATTTTGAGTAAAATTTGCCAAAATTTCAATTTTGAAGTAAATTGAAAATTATTTTGTGTGTTTCTACCACTTAATATATCAATCAAAGTAAATCAATTAGTTTCTTTGTACTGTTAAAACGTTAAAGAGCTACGCGTGTTAAAAAATGTATGTTCCATTTATGGAACATTGGCCTTTCAAGAGAGCAGGATTCTAGGGCGTAGCCGGTCAATTTGTCGTGCTCAACTCGTCACGCCTCAATTTGTCGCGGTACAAATTCGTCGCAGTGCCAATTTGTCGCGGTACAAGTTTGTCGCAGTATCAATTCGTCACAGTACAAATTTGTCGCAGCTCCAATTCGTCGCGATACAAATTTGTCGCAGTGTCAATTCGTCGCAATGCAAATTTGTCGCAGTGTCAATTCGTCGCAATGCAAATTTGTCGCAGTGTCAATTCGTCGCGGTACAAATTTGTCGCAGCTCCAATTCGTCGCGATACAAATTCGTCGCAGCTCCAATTCGTAGCTGAACAAGTTTGCCGCCGTGTCAATTCGTCGTGACGTCAATTTATATATTACAGCGCAGAATCAATTCGTCTAACCGTCGATTCTTCACTGTACATGTTCCACGCGAGCTTGTATGTAGGTTTTTGTCTTACACGTGAAATAAAAACATGAACGAAAGTGTACACGCAATTAACTGAAAATAATTAATTTTTGTCAATGCAGAAAGGTCATCGAAATTAAAATTACAATATCAATTACATTTAAAAATTTAACTGCATATAAAAGTTTAATTATATTTGAAAATTCGGTTAGAAAAATTTGAAATGTTAAATAATTGATTTTTGCTGTGATAAAATTTCAATATCATGTGGAAAAATTTCGGTTTGTATGATATTCCCCAAATTACAGTGAGCCTTTCTTTAACGGTAAATTTCTATCTGCCCCATGGGCTCGCGAGATTCTCCCGCCCCTCCCCCCCTTCAAGAGTCACCAACATTTACCATTACAGTATCTCCATAAGAACCTGAAATATTTAATTAATTAATAATTCAATTAAATTAATATTTAATTTTCACCGTATAAGCCGCACTTCCCGCTTTTGTTGGGATTTCTATTTCTCACAGCGAAGGGAGTTGGGCGCAGATCAAGGATGGAAATGTACAGTGCTTATGAATGACGATTCGATGAAGTTTTCATAATGCCCACAGGATGAGCACCGACAAAGGCAATGTAATCACCAATAAGAAAGATGACTATGGGTCAGTCGCATAGATACAATATAACCATTAATCTTATGTTTATAATCAGTCGCATATCTTTGGCTGGCTTGTTTGAATATTTTCACATAGTTTTCATTAGCGTCTAAGCTTTTGATACAAGGCTGGTGTGCTTGGTCTACGGCTCCAGTGAACGATTAGTAAAAATTTCTTAGAAAAAAGCCTTTGTCGGTGCTCATCCTGTGGGCATTATGAAAACTTCATCGCATCATCATTCATAAGCACTGCACATTTCCACCCTTGATCTGTGCCCAACTCCCTTCGCTGTGAGAAATAGAAATCCCAACAAAAGCGGGAAGTGTGGCTTATACGGTGAAAATTAAATATTAATTTAATTTAATTATTAATTAATTAAATATTTCGGGTTCTTATGGAGATACTGTAATGGTAAATGTTGGTGACTCTCGAAGAGGGGGGGGGGGAACTCTCGAGCCCATGGGGCAGATAGAAATTTACCGTTAAAGAAAGGCTCACTGTAATTTGGGGAATATCATACAAACCGAAATTTTTCCACATGATATTGAAATTTTATCACAGCAAAAATCAATTATTTAACATTTCAAATTTTTATAACCGAATTTTCAAATATAATTAAACTTTTATATGCAGTTAAATTTTTAAATGTAAGTGATATTGTAATTTTAATTTCGAGTGTCATGTACATGAAGAATAATGATCTAATTAAAAGTCTGTTTTCATTCTTTTTACTCGAGAGTTGTTACTTTAGAGTTGAAAAAAAATCAAAAATCGATTGACATTTGCAGTGGTGACAAAGATGCTGTTGGTGCCCAGGGTACTTTATGGAATGGGTATGAGCACCCAGAGAAATGATTCAGAAATCAAAATTTCCTACTTCAAGATCAAGACAAGAACCCACAAGTTCCAAACACTTCCGGCATGCTTGGCCAGTCAAAGGTGCCGACATGAAGGAAACATTGAGGAGGGGGGGGGGCTGAAAATCGCCATTCATTCCGTTTATAAGGGACTCAAACCCGTACTCAGGGACTCAAATCCCGACAAAAAGTGGGAAATGCGGCTTATACGGTGGAAATTAAAATTTAAAAATTTATTTGATCTCAATTTTTTTATTTGGGTGAGCTCTTCAACATCCCTCACTGCGAGAAATGGAAATCCCGACAGAGATGCGACTTATATGGTAAAAATTAAATTTTAAAAATTTAATGACTTCAATGAATACTTTCCTTCATTTGTTAAAAATTAAAATAGATGGGCAGGGGGAACATTTCCAATAAATGAGAAAAAAAATTAGTTCCATTTTTTACGCCTAAAGCACCTACCCTATTTATAAGATCACAACAAACATGAATTTTAAAGCAATTCAAATTTGTCGCGATGAAATGAGCTTGCGACAAATTTGTATCGCGACGAAATGAGCCTGCGACAAATTTGTACCGCGACGAAATAAGCCTGCGACAAATTTGTACCGCGACGAAATGAGCCTGCGACAAATTTGTACCGCGACGAAATGAGCCTGCGACAAATTTGTACCGCGACGAGTTTGTAGCACGACGGATTGACACTGCGACAAACTGACTGCGACGAATTGTCCCGCGACAAGTTGAGCGCGACGAATTGACCTAGACCCATTCTAGGGATATCTAATGTGTAGTGCACTGCTTCGATTTTCCCATTCGAACCTCAGGTTGTTGTTATCGTTCGACATGTGTATATGGGCTAATTCTGGGTAATATGACACAGAGGAATGTGCTCTCTGGGGTGGATTGTTTACATTGGGTGAAAACTTTTTCATTCTTGCATTCTTAGAAATGTATATTTTTGCGAACTGCAGACTAATCAAACCGAGTTCGACAATCCTAGATAGCCTTGTTGTGTTCAGCTGAGTGTAACCATATCAAAAAGATATCACACATTAGAAGAAGCTGCAAGATATTTAGAAACTCTTTCAGATTCCTAATTAGAGGATGTAGATATATACCAGTTACGTGCTAATGAAAATGAACATCATGGATGAAGATGATAGTGTTGAAAATGATCTAGCATCAACAGTTGCAACTGATGTATGTGAAATGCTAAGTAATTTTTCAACAACAATGATGGGGTGTTAGAAAACTCCTAAAACGTGTTCTTCAAAAGAAGTTGTTCAGATAAAAAGGACCAAAACGTAAGTGTAACACTCAAGTTTCAAGAAAAGGCAAAACAGTTTTGAGCAATCCAAAAAAAAAATTGTTGCATGGGATAAAACAAAAAAGCTCTTTTTAGAATCCGATTGAAACCTCGGCTCTGGATTCCATTGGAAAAGATTTTCCATATGACCATTATAGCACGTTGGATAACTCATTCAGAGTTGCGAGAAACGGATCGTATTTCGCATTTAAATTCCGAAGAGAGGTGACAAGGTCTTCTATGAATGAAGGAGGGGTTAATTATTTGTCCACGTTGTCAACTGAAAAAAAGATGTCAGGTCATTTGATGGCCATTATATTGTGTCTGCGATGCGAGCACGGTATGCGGTTTGCAAAAATGTGTATAAATGCTACCAATGGAAAATGCTACGATGGACTGGTCCATCAAATATATATGTTTTACTTCTTTTATCACGGACATTAGAAAAAATTTTGAATTTTCTGCACTCATTTTTATGTTAAAAAAGCCAGTATGTGTTGCGAGTTTGAATTTGTAGTAGAAAATAAAAAATTTCATGTGATAACTGTACTCCAGAAATAACTAATTGTTAGAATATAGGCAATACCACTTTCCGCTTTCACCTCTCCTCAAGTGCCAATGTTCCATAAATTATGAAGTGCCATATTGAACATCGTGAAAAACAAAGAAAAAAATTTTTTTTCTTCAAATTTCAAAGTTGATCTATGTATGGGCATGTAAAAGGACCCCAAATTCCAAATTTCAGAACAATAAGTGACTTTGTTCATAGTTCGGCCTTTAAACGATTAAGAGCAGTTTGCACTGCATCATGAATGACCTATTTTGTCAGGAAATACTTATTTCTTACAATGATAAGTCTCTCATAACAGCAATTTTTCCAGTTATTGCGAGCCCTATGGTATACTAAAACAGAATTTTACTCAAGATTTCAAATATTGGGGGGGGGGGGGGGGAAGGGGGAAAGAACAAAAACACTATTTTCATTAAAATGAAGATTAATCGATAAATATATCATAAAAAATGTTTACCAGGTGGGGGTGGTTTGGCTATCTCGAATAGCACAGTCCCAGACTCCATATCCCGTATTTTGAAACGAATGAAGTCGATATCATACACATTAGCTTCTGGTGAGCAAAGGTAATCTAGAGGGAGATAATCATGGACTATTAACAAAAAATATTGTCAAAATAAGAATTATGACTAGTATCAAACTACAGTCAGACTCCTATATCTTTGATTTCTGATGTCTCAAAGACATCAGAAATTTGTCATAATATACAGTACAACATCATCTTATATACACTGAAAATCTTCTATAACGATATTTACCTATATAACAATATTGCTCTCTGGTCCCGATTTTGTGGTGTTTATACATTCCATCCATAAGATGTGACCGGTAAGTAGGGTTAATCACTTCTTTCAAAAATGCAAACAGCCCAACGGGCTGCCACATGAGCATTACATTCTTCTCCACTGAGTAAAGTAATTACAGAGTGGCCTGCCTAGGAGGCTGCATCTTTTTGCATGGCACCACAATGGAAGAACTGTCAGGACTAGACAACCGCTAACCGCTATCTAGAGCAGAGGAGGATTTATGGTTTTGCCGCCTGCAAGCTATAGAACTCTTTGCAGTCCTTTTCCATTGTCTAATTTTCTCGACCATTCATTCCTGAAATTTGTTGCTGTAACCTGCTAGTCCTCTACCCCCTTCTCTCTCAATACAACTTTGTCTCTGAGTCACATGCTTCCACACTTCCTAGGCCAATCCTATGATTACTATCTAGGTCACTGTTTCAGTCACTTACTGATATGTTTCCAGTTTTCCAGGTCACTCCCATGCTTGCACACTCTATCAATTCAACTCTTTTTGTCGCTCACTGACCTGATTCCCTACTCTGTCATTGTTTCGGGCACTTCCATGCTTGCATACTCACAAGACAACTCCTTTTGTTGCTCACTGACCTGATCCAATGTTCTCCAGGTCACTCTTATACTCATACACCCTCTAGATCACTCGATCAATCTTTTCATCACTCACGCGCTCACTATCTTTTGGTTGCTCTTAGACATAGTTCCTTGATCTCTCTGCAGAAGCGAATTTATAGGTTTGCCACCCTTTCTCCACTTGACCACTCATTCCTTGAATTTTCGGCCCTGGGCTATAGCCCACTTAGTTCCCCCCTCCAAAATACGCCAATGACTATGAGCCGCAACTAAACACTTTTTTGGCTGGAGCAAGCATACACCCCACTGCCGTGCCGCTTTAAATACATCATTTGAGGGAGAATTTAACACCCCTTCTGGTCCACCAACCACATCATCGAACCCACTTTTACCCACTTTTGGCTTGTAGGGGGGGGGGGGGGTCAAAATCCTAAGCCTGTGGGTTCCCTGTCTTGGAAAGAATTTCAAGCTATTTGCTTCATTAAGTAAAAGTGTTACTCAATGTAACTAAATAAAAGAATTTGTATATTCTATTTAACGGTCCCCTAAAATTTAGCAGCCTGGTGCAAATGCACCTTTGCACCTGTCCACCTAAGTCCTCCTCCTCTTAGCCAGATCATGGTCTGCTGCTGTGTCTCATTGAAGAGATTTTAGTAGGTGGTCGAAGACCTGGGCCTATGCTGGAAGTTGTAAGTGCACGTGTTGTGAACCTCACGCGAAGTTTGTTTCTGTGCAATGCTTGTTATGTCTAGGGCTGTCATCTACCACCAATTTTTTAACTAAGGGTAAAGTGTAATGACCGGCAAATTATACCGTTGCAAGCCTGTTGCTCTCTGTGACGAGATTTTTTAATGAGGATATCGTTTCCCATTCGCGACCTGCCTAAGTTTGACCCTACCCGCAATCATTTTCTCTTCAGCCTCTGTGTCTGGTAACGCTCGTCTTGGAATCGACTTAATCCAGAGGGACCACAAGCAGTTTATTTTCGGCATGAAATCAATTTAATTTTGAAAATAATGCAGTTATTAAGGCGTAATTGAAACAGTAAACAGAGTAAGAGCATCCTATTTCTTGGACACTTATCATCTTAGCTTTGTTATTTTTTTTCTTTCTTCCATTAATTATAAATGCTTTTTTCCAGTGCCTGTTTCAAGCATATTTAGTGCCTTTTGGACTGCCTATTTGGACCATTCTTAGTGCCTAAACTTCAGGGCACTATTTATTATATTGGACATCTACAATATTGCATTCATAGGTAGTACCAAAAAGATAAATATGGTGATTTACTGGTGATTGAACTCGGAACCACCGGACCGTAACGCACTGCGTACACGTAATAATCCTATACATATTTTATTACGTTATTTTAGATTTGGAAAAAAAGAGTGAAACGTACTTTCGGTGATTTTGGTGAGCCGCAGCACGTCCTCGGGAGTGATGATGTCCTTGTGGAGGAGCTCATCCTCGGCGACGACTTCATCCTCTTTCCTGCTGGATGAAGATTTCGACTGGCGTAACAGGCCTGAGTCCCGCTTCTTGGAGCTCGAAGTCAACGCCGCACTCGCGTTTTTGACTGCACTCATCAAAAGAATGAATTAAATAAAAATTCCTAACACGAGAAAAAAATCAAATTGAAAAATAAATAAAATACACGAATTTTTCTCCCAATTTCTTCTCCGAATGAGAGCGAGAGCGAGAGAGAGACAAGTTCGAGAGACGGACCAACGACCCACGACCACTGATGTGTGCGCCGAGAGGAAAAGAAAAAAAGGACTTTTGTTTTTGAATTCGCGGATTCTCTTAATGCTTGCTTTCACGCATAATTGATACGCGGAAAGGCTCCGCGGGGGGTTGAGTAAATTTCCGCGACGTCAAAGTAAATGCGTGCCTTTAGCGTACCAATAGCCCTAATAAATACGTTTTTTTGGCTAATAGTATAAAAAGGCCCGATCATTTACGGTTACCATAGCAACCATGTGTTACTTCTCTAACCCTAGGATGATGGACATGGGTGCGGGGCTGAACTACTGTTGCCACCGTTTTCTTTCCATGAACTTAAAAACAAAGTCCATTGCCCCTCTCTTATATAAGTGAATGACCATATTATAGCAGGATAAAAACCAGGATATCCACCAAATTCTCGCCAAGTACTGTATCTAGGGTTACTAGACTCCGAAACAAATGAGGATGCATGCAACGAGCACAAGCTCGATGGCGCATACCCTCGGTAACGTCATTCACAAATGCTCACAACAGATGGCGCCCTTACATCAACTGAGAGGCTATTCAAGTATTATAAGTATTAATAGGTCAGCAGATATTTAGCAATTTTTTACCTTCCCCGTCAGCAAATCTGACTTCTCCCCCCAATTGTCAGCAAAATTTCGTCAGCTCTGTCTTCTCACCTCCTAACGTATATTGGAACCAAAAACGTACGCGGGAAGGGGGGGGGAGGGGAGACCCTCTCTCAGACAATCAAAAATTTATTTTTGATGCAATGTGTGCAAGAAAACAATTAAAGTATCAAAAGAAAATAGATCATCACGGCATTCAAGCAGAAGTTGCTAAAAGTCCAGTTTTGAGATTTTGATAATTCAAACTTTTTTGAGTCGTCATGAAAACTTATTCTAAAGATTTTTGACCCCTACAGTACGTTAGAGGCTCATAACTGTTCATATCGTGAGATAATTAATGGAAGATTCTAATCAACTGCAGGAGTACGTCAAAAGGTTTCTCGTGGACTTGGTGAATTCTGCTGGGACGCCGACGCTCACAATCAATTTCTGTTTATTTCAATGCTATTTGAAGGAACAAAAAAATCAGTTTCTGAGAAATTCATTGCGATCTCCCTTCCTCTAAGCCACTTGTGCCCCTGCGTACGCCGCTGTTTGGATTGCCCTTCGAGAATATAATAAATAGGGAGTACCACCGTCTGACACTTATGGAGTGAACTTTGCTATGCATGCACGGGGATTGTTTATCACATGATTATGTAGACTGAACACTATTCTTTTCGCTTGTGTGTTTTTTTTTTTTTTTTTTTGTGGTTTAAGTTAAGCATCAATTAAGGGAGTGTTATATAGTTTGCCGTTGCTACACGGTGCGAAGTATCGAGCATTGAGCTCTCGTCGTCTTAATTATGGTTTCCCTAAATTCCAGAGATGTTGATCAGTCAATGACAAGTACCCCACTGTCGTCAGTAGTAGTGCTAAAAGCACATTAAGCTAAGGAAGCTAAAAAGCTCATAGCGTAATGGTTATATGGAAGAAAGCACAGCACCACTCCAGAAACGCACCAAACACTACTACTGTCGTCGGTCGGCTGAAGTTGATTTTCTGTAGTTCTCGACTTCGACGCGCAAATGCGGGCCGACCGCTCCGTTAAAAAAGTCTTGCCACAGAGCAACTGGCCTACAACAATACAATTATCCAATCATTACACTTCACTCATAGTTACAAAAACTGATGGCGGCACTACACACATAACAAGCAGTACACAGAAACAAACTTCACGTCAGCTTCACTACACGTACATTCCAACATATATGGATTCATTGGAAATTCCTCAGAGGAATGTGGATAAAGGTTTGTGTGGTTTAGTAGTAGTCAATGGCAGATGGAATGCGATTAATGGAATTATTGCCGATGTGTCTGGTTTTGGATAGCCAATGATTATCAATTTTTTCGAGTGCAAGATGAGTCCACATCACGCGTCATCAAGTATTTCAGGATTATAGTAAATAAATACACCGAACGTTTGTTTCTTTTTTAATATCCCACCTACGCACAAACCAGTTGCGGTTTTACACTGACTTCCATAATACAATTTACAATAATTTCTTTGCTTGTCCTGTAAATCATCGCAGCTTGTTTTCTCGTCCACATCGTACAGAAGTATACATGGTACGGGGGGGGGGGGGAGGCAATCCACCGTATACGAAAAATTGTATCATTAGCACAGGAGGCAGGGTGAAAGTGAAAAACTCCTCCGGTCACCATGCACACTCTCGGTGAACCACATCCTCCCCCTTTCGACGAACATGTATCTGCATATGTACGGGAGTCCAGCACATCACTCAAGGAAAACGAATGTGACGCGGAGTGGACACAAAACAGTTTAGACGACCAGCCCCCCCCCCTATATATGAGTGCGAAGGGACAGGGTAGTGGTCTACTAGAGAAGGTCGTCTATAGAGAACTTATCAATCGGGGAGATATTAGTTCAGGCGCCCACTAACTAGGAAAAGGTTTTTCGAGTTTTTGGTATTCCCAGTAAAGATGGATTAAAACTATTTCATATTTTTACAAAGGGTGAGTGATCACGTAAATATCATTCATCTCCCCCCCCCCCGTCACCAAACGTCAGCAAATCCGAACCCCCCCCCCCCCCCCCCACACTATTGATGCTGACGAAATACTTGGTCTTTAAGAACAACAATTGTTTTCCAACCGAAGCCAAGCCAGGGTAGTCTTAAGAGCATCATGGGCCTCCAGACAAAGTGATTTTTTTTTTTTTTAATTAATTGAACAATACACAAATATACATATGAAATTGAGCGCTAAGCGCGCACACAAACAATAAAGACATCTGTGTGGCCCCAAGGGACAATTGTCCTTCCAGGAAGCCTATAAGAATTATGTCTTATCCGTTTACAACAATCCGTTTACAAAATAAGAGATTAAAAAAAAAAATTAAATTAAATAAAAAATAAAAAGAAAAATAATAATTATAAAAGCAATACAACGAGGGATACATATACACACACATATATACATATATATATACACATATATATATCTTTTTCTCTTTTCCTTTGAATATTTCTATTTGTTTAGCCGCCAATTTGAACCAAAGTACATTACAATGTTATTAGGTTTTCTATTTGCATGAAGACATAAAGCAATGGGATAAAATTTATCACAGAAAAAAAAATATAAAATAGACGATTGTAACTTCACAATTGTGAAGGTTTCGCAAAAATTCGAGAATTATATATATTGTAGGTGATTCAGTGTGCAAGACATAATTTATGTAATAGTGTCTAGATATGCTATTGGCAGGACATGTGAAAATGAAATAGAGCAATCAAGAACATTTCATAATGCTAGGAAAATATCATTTTCGTTATTTCAGACGTTTTTACATATTGATATATTTCGTACTTTTCGTTAGTGTTGTTAGTTGTTTGGTACTCCGATTGGAAAAAATTCATTATTTTAGGTGCATTGAAAGAGAAACTTTTCTGGAAGAGATGTTTTTTAGGTTTTGGTATTTGATATTCGTTTTTAAGTCTTACCGAGGTTCTATTTGTTTTTCTCTGTAACCATTCGTTGTTTCTTGTTAAGAAGTTAATCATTCTGTAAATATATAGCTGTCTGATGCTAAAAATATAGCTATTTATATTATTACTGTTTTCACGATATGTGTCCATTATCATACTTCTTATTTTATTATATATGTTGCTTAGTTTCTCAATGTTGGTTTGGTATGCACCTCCCCAAGCACATAAGCCATAGGTTATTATCGAGAAAACCCAAGCATAGAAAATATCTTTTAGAAAGTCTGCATCTATTAGGTACTTTAATCTATATATCAGGACTGTGAGTAATCTAAGTTTTTTGACAAGTTTGTTGCAATGAGCACTCCATTTTAGGTCATCTTGAATGATTATTCCTAGATATTCATACTCGTATACTCTTTCTATGAGTTCGCAATTACAGTTATGTTGTTCCTGTGGGTGACAGCTATGGATTTTAACGTGAATTTCAGTGTCATGATGAATACTTCGTGTTTTTATGCATTGATATTTTGTTTTACTAATGTTTAGTTTAAGTTTATTTTTTGTCATCCACTGATTGATATTTCTAAGGTCATTTTCAGTTTTTATTAAAAGA
The DNA here is from genome assembly GCF_987345545.1 of Pholcus phalangioides. Classification (NCBI taxonomy): domain Eukaryota; kingdom Metazoa; phylum Arthropoda; class Arachnida; order Araneae; family Pholcidae; genus Pholcus; species Pholcus phalangioides. The sequence continues at coordinate 2,235,061 of NW_028301595.1, read as the reverse complement.
TTTGTTATATCGTCATCTTCTATATATAATGCTGTATCGTCTGCAAATGAGATTAGCTGTCCGTTCAGGTGCATTTTGCAAAAGTCATTTATATAAATTAAGAATAATGTGGGACCCAACACTGATCCCTGGGGAACACCTTTTTTGGTTTCGTGGTAATCACTAATTTCCTTATTTATAGTAACAGCTTGGTGTCTATGTAAATAATAAGTTTTGAACCATTCAAGTACATGTCCCCTGACTCCAGCCTTATGTAATTTTATTGTTAATATATTTAAGTCTACGTTATCAAATGCTTGCTTTAAATCCAGATAGACTATTATGCAATATTTGTTATTATTGTAACCATTATTTAGATAATTACAGACTTTTAGTATAGCCATTTCAGTATTTTTGTTTTGCTGGAATCCATACTGATTGCATGCAATATAGTTTTTATGGTTTAAGAAGCTAATTAGTTGTCCATTCATATGTTTTTCAATAACTTTTGAAAATATTGGAAGAACTGAGATTGGTCTGTAGTTAGCCATATTGTTAGGATCTCCTTTTTTGTAGATTGGATGTACAAGGGAGAACTTAAGTTGATCGTAAAAATGACTTTTACTTACTGAAGAATCAATTAGGTTTTTTAAGATATCAATGTGGTATAGTGCAATAATTTTCAACATTTTTGGTGTTAGCCCATCATATCCATTTGATTTATGTTCATTTAAATCATTTATTAATTTTTTTAAAGTGGGTATATCTATTTCCATGCTCACCATTGAATTTGAAACACAGTCATTTTCATCCTCATACATGTGTTCATTATCTTCTCTATCCAGGTTTCTTGTAATAAAGTCTATGTTAAGTTGATTTGCCAATGTTATTGAGTCTTGGTGATTTGGAAGAATTTTATTTGAATTATTTTTGTTGAGTACAAAGTTGTTTATATATTTCCATTGTTTTCTTTTGTCTTTATGACATTCAAAAAATTTGTTTTTTTGATATTCACATTTGGCTTGCTTAATTTGGTTTTTCAGTGTCTTATCATAGTTTTTGTATTCCATTTCATATGTAATTATGCCTGGATACTTTTTGTATTTTTTATATAATTTTTCTTTGACGTTTATTTTTTTTATGAGCTCTTTTGTAATCCTTTTATTTTTACCTGTTGATCTTTTTGCTTTTTTTTTAGTCCACAGGTTTGAGTTAAGTGTTATAATATCTAGAAAGCGTTTATATTTTTGATGGACCAACTCCTCATCACAGACATTTTTAATAGAGATATTTGATATAAAGTTTTCAAATTTACTATAATCAATTATGGTTTTTGTACATTCAATATTATTCGTTACTTTTCCTATATCTTGAAAATCAATGTATCTTAATATTGGATACTGGTCTGTTAGTTGAGTTTTGAACACATTAAATTTTTGTGCAGTATTTTTCTTCGTTCTATAAAAAACATGATCAATACATGTGCCTCCTACTTCAGTTTCTCTAGTAATAGACTCCTGTAAGGACACAAAGCCACCAACAGCCATTATATCTAAGTAATTAGAGATTTCGTTATTGTTATCAAGTATATTTATATTTATATCACCAACAATTAGCATATTTTGTCTTGTGCTTTGAATAAGTATCTTAAGCTCATCATTAAATTGGGATATGGTGAAAAAATGTGATCTATAGAGTAATAACACTTCAACATCATAATCTGGGAAGTTTATCCATACGTTTTCTGCAGTTTTGAATTTGCTAGATTTTTTAGTACTTCTAAGGGCTTTATTTACATACATAATGACTCCACCTGATTTGTTGTATGTTCTACAGTCAGAATATGAATAGTAATCAGTAATGCATTCATAATTAATAATGTTATAGTTGAACAGTTCATCCTCCTTCACCCATATTTCTGAAAGACATATTATATCTATTTGAATTTGTAGAGATCTCAAGAATACAAGGAAAGTATCAAAGTTAGATTTTAAACTTTGTATATTTACAATTAGGAAATTTATATGCTGGTTAGAATTTTGAGAGTAATTAAAAAACTTATCTACATCAGTCAATTCCTCCAGAAAACCTTCGTCCTGCTCCAGTTCAATATAATTTATATATTCATTGTTCGTCATTTCTGTTTAACTTCCTGAGGTCTTCCTCATCTCTAATTCTCCATACATGGCTGTTTTCAGTTTTCCCCTCTTTTGTCCAAGCATAATTATAATCATAGGTCTTTTTAAACTCTCTGACCAGGTAAAATAGATGCTTGCTCTCTTGGGAAAGATGCTCATTTACATATACCCTGTGAGGTTTGAAGTTGGGATCAATTTTGTGAGATTTGATGAGATTTGATTTGGGATAGATTTTTATGAGGACCTACCAGGTAAATGTACATGCTTATTCCCGAAAATTTCAACCAGATTTCATTTTTGTGTCTGGCCCTCCTCTTCTCTTCTTTTGATTGGGCCCATGCGTTAAGACGGCACCATGCCAAGCCGTATACAGTATTTTTTTTGAGTGGGGGTCTCTATGAAGGATTTTGTTAAGCAATCGGGCATTGAGAGTTGTTTTACCCATTTTGTGCAGTTCTGTATGGAACAAGGAAGATTTAACACCAGGCCCACAACTAGGTGGGAGCAGGCGGGTCTCGTGCCGTGGCCACCAAATGGGGGGGGGGGATTTCATCTTTTTACTGTAACCTTCAAATTAATATTGAGTATGCGGAAGGGGCTGGGGGAAGCTAGAATAGCACGTTACCTAGTTTGAAGAAACTTGGATTTTTAATCAGGGGCCTCACAAACCCTCTGTTGGGGGTTCCAATAGAGTTTTCAGGGTATTCGTGAACTGGAATGAGTAAGCTAAACAGTAATTTATTATTCTCCATTATCATATACTGGATATCATTTGATCAAAGGGTTCGTTGCTATATTCATTTTATTAGCATAGTGCAGGAGTGGCCAACTTCTCACTGTTCGAGGACCTAACATAATGGTCAGCAGGAGCGCCGCGGGCCGCATAAGGCAAAACACTCTGGCGTGTAAGCCGCACTAATAAAATGACCTAGAAAACTTGCAGACTTGTCTTCGCCCTAACCTAACTAATACGGTCAATTTAGGCGTTGAAATTTTGTCTGAGCCCCACTTCTTTATAAAGCGATACATCTCCTTTGCATCTGGCTGGGAACACAACTGGAAAGACAATGTGTCGAAAATTACTGTTTCTTCTAAAAATAATTTCATCCAATTACCTCCGTATAGTTTCAATTTTTCAGACGTAACATTTTTTAGCAAAATTTTTCTGCAACTATTATTTTTTCTTTGCCTTTAATCTGGCAACCCTTGGAGCTACATGGGTGGAATAGACGCTCAAGGAATTGATTCATGCACCGGGAGACTTCAAGAGAAGTTTTATTGTTGGGATGGAAAGCATGTAAAATTTACCATTCACGTGGATAGTACTGACCACCCGCTTCAAGTTTGCCCAGAATGGGTAAACACTTGATGCTTGATGGTACCGAGATAAGATGGAGTAACTTCTCATGGACCAAGCAGAATACCTGTAGATGTGAAAGGATGCACAGCATTAGCTGGTGCTCCTGTATGTACGTGGGATTACGTGGAACTAGATTTGCTATACAATGCATTATTATTATGCGAGTTACCTTCTTTAAACAGAATATCGGTATTTTGGTTTGAAAAAATATCAGTCTGCTTCAACGTGGAATGCCACCAACCTTCCATACCGAAATGTAGAGATGAATGCTTTTCTGTTTTCAGCACAAATAATCATCGTATCCGTATGTAGACCTAACTCCCTTCGTCAACGATACACTGTGATCTCAACCATCACATTGACACATTTTTGGTGTTTGGATTTATTGGGGGGGTCTGCATAGCCTAGTCGGTTGTAATTTCGAGGTGCTGTTGTGAGTTGACATCCATTTCGAAGTTTCGTCGCAGTGAGGAGAACACCAAATATGCATTGAGCTACAAATACGGAAGACACAAGAAACTTGCCCAACGAGGTGAAGGAAAGGAAAATGGGAAAAATGTCCATATAAAAAACTTTAAGAGCGATTTGTGTGTTCGAAAAGGCAGTAATGGTGAAACAAACTAATATAATGTGTGTAATCATTTGTGTATAAAGGACCTTTAATGGAAATAATTGGACGGTCAAACTCAATAACAATGTTCATCTGATACCAAAAAATCACACAATTATCATTTTGATGATAATTTTGCTAATGAGAGACATTATCCGGAACAATAATAAAGGGGGTCGTGTTTTTGGTTTTGGTACTGGTTGCAGGATCTGTTTTGGGACTTTTTAGCGGGGGATCGACTTACATTTGCACCTGAACCGGAAACCGACCGAAAATTAACTTCAGCCAACCACTACTGCGCCACCTGTGCGATGCGAATGCCCACAAGACTGCACAGCGGCTACTATCGGTGATGAAAATGTTCTCTCCTAAGTCCTGGAAAAAATTCCGTAACACGCACACTCAAGGTGAGTGTTCAACTCAAAACTTTAGGTATGCGACAGAATTTTGCAAGGCACAAAGGTGGCGGCAGACAACTATTATAAATTTGATAGAGTGGCAATTGTAGGGATAAAAAAAATTAAAAAAAGAATTTTACTTCAAAACATTATGTAATAAGCATTGTTATAAAACTTTGGAGTTTTACAGTGACGGAGAGCGGAGGCAAACTAAAGCCTGCCCCCCCCCCCTCCTGACAAAAATCCCCGTGTCTAGACATGATGAAAATGTTTTGAATACGAAGATTTCAAGTGTCGGAATGAATAAGATTTATCGTAGATGCTTTTGGCGTGCCCTTCAGTTTCCCTTCACAAACACAGTAAGAGGATCTTTCGAGAAGTGGCTACTGGGAAAATGCAATTGTTTTTTTCCAAAAAAGATTAAAAAATGAATTTTGCAGAAAGAAATTTTTCAAAAGAATGACAAAAATTCATTGTGTAAAAGCCTACAAATAATGTAAAATAAGAAAAATGCCTACAGATTAGAATTTTCGGTGATGAATGACCACAAAAATGACCTATTACTGTACTTGAAAATTCCTAAAATATGACCGATCTATAAAAAAAAAAGGCTTAAAATATGACATTGCCCAAATATGATTTGCCATGGAAAAAAAATAAGACGTTACAAAAATTCGAGCCCTAGTTATTACCTAGGGGCGGTTCAAGTATTACGTCATCATCGATTGGGGGGGGGGAAGGGGGTTTTCGATTTGCTGACTTTTGATGACAAGGGGGGGGGGAGGGGGCTTTGGATAATGCTTACGACATCAACCACCCTTTATGAAAATGCGAATTAGGATTCAGAGGGGCAGAGCTGATGACGAAGTTTTGCTGACAAGGGAGAGGGGGGGGGGGGTCAAAAATGGCTAAAAATTTGCTTACATAATACTTGAACGGCCCCCTATGAGAAAAAGAAAAAAAACCCGTCCCACCGGGATATTTATTTATTCAATATTGCTTGGCCGAGACCTATACAAGGGAATGCGGTGGTAAAGTTTAACAGAAGAGACGGTTGATTTTACAAAGGAAATCGGAAACTGTTGTACAATCAAAAATGCTTGGTGGGCGGTTGCTCCAATCGGTTATTGTATTCGAGGAAAGAAACTAAATTTCAAACAATCAGTGGATGCAAAGATGGGTTCCGTTTAGGGGCCTAAAAAATTACGTAAGCAAATTTTTAGCCATTTTTGACCCCCTTCTCAGCAAAAGTCAGCAAAACTCTGACCCCCTTCCCCCCCCCCTTGTCAGCAAAATTTCGTCATCAGCTCTGCCCCTCTGAATCCTAACGCATATTGGTGGGATCAGAGACGTACACGGGGGAGGGGGGGGCATAGGGGAGCTCGTGGCCCCTCCCTTCCCCACGATCAAAAATTTATTTTTTTTAATGCAAAAAAATATATTTTAAAATAGAAATTTCGGAAGAAAATACCTTTCTATGTTATTATAATCAGTTTCTGTTAATTTCAATGTTATTTGAAGGCTATGAACTCAAAACTTATCTTAAATTCATAGCGACCCACCCTCGAAGCCATATGATAAATCGCATAAAGGCCCTTGGACCAAATATGGCCCTGCGGGTTATCTGATGCGGCCTGCCCGCCTCAAACCTAATTTTGTAAAAAATGAACTAGGCGGCACATTTACAAATCGCTTAAGTGTCCCGCGATAAAATTATTTTTATTTCATGCTACACACCGGTGCAAATTTTATGAGCCATGATACCGGTTACTATGTTTTTATGTTTGCCGCAAAATTTCAGTAATTATTTTTCGTGTGCTGGCTGTGGGCAATAGGATATTTTGCAGTAGTGTAGCGCCAGGTAGAAGCACCCTCAGAATATTAATTTGCCCGTTGAGCCATGATGAACGGCCCTGAACAGCAGGCGCGAATCTAGGGCGTTGTGTTGAGAGGGGCAATTTTTTGCTTAGGTTCGTTGTATCACCTCGTATTTTACGGGACAGATAAATGTTTTCTTCATGTTTTGTTTTTTGGGAGGGGTGGTTGCCTCCATTCTCCCCCTCCTTCCGGTTCCGTGGACGTGGAGGCCAAGCAAAGGGTCCCGCGCGTCCAATCCACCTCCTGTTGGTATATCCGCTGTGCTAATAGCCCATTGCTATCTGCTCGACCGTAAATCAGATGCATATCAGCGTATTCCTCGTTCGTGTAGTTAGCCATCACGATACTCATTGAAACAGACAACTGCTATACGTGTGCAGTTGTCTGTTTCAATGAGTATCGTATGAGTATATAATCTGTTTCAATTTACTATCGCAAATAAAATGCTAATTTACGTCGTCCGCAACGCGTGATTCTACCCCAGCGCATGCATTTTGCGACGTTGCTTACGTCAGATATGGAGAATCCACGAACGCATTCAGCGATCAACTGACATCCACCTTTCGTCTCCTCTGGACTCAGAGCCCTGCATGCGTTTTTCGTGATTTTCACCCTCTCAGCGTGGTTTGCGACAATATGTTCCGTTGCAATTTTTGTCCCTCTTGATGCCTACTAAAAACCCTCCGAGTTTGTCTGTCCATTAACAGAACAGCCGGTATAATACAGTACATTATATTGTAGCGACCTCTACTTGAACTTTTACCGATTGCGGAAAAATAATGACGTCGCACTTCGCAATTTTCTGGTGCGAATGATTGTTACCTAGCAACGCAAGTTGTGATAAAAAATCGAATGTTTTTCTTCGCAGTCGGCAAGCAACCAGCGTTATGTGATGTCCTTCATTTTTATGTGTCCGTACCAAATTAAACATGTATTACTTAAAACCTTCTGATTGTTATTATATTTAATAATGGAGCTCAACAACCGGTCCTACAGATAGGCGCCTACACACCGGTGCCCTACACTGGAGCCTACACGGGTGCCTAAACTGGTGACGCTGGACGTGATTTCGAACAGCAAGCTTCTCAAGGTAAGCGAGTAATCGTTTTATCCGTTCCAAATGGACAATCCGCCGAATGTCGATCGCGTCGCTATGAAGCCGCCTCCATTTTGGAGAAACAATCCAAACTTGTGGTTTATCCAACTAGAAGCACAATTCTCGATCGCAGCGATAACTGCCGATGAAACGAAGTTCAACCATACTATCGCTGGTATCGATGCCGATATTTTATCGAAATTCCAAGATTTAGTTCTAGAACCTCCCCAGCAGAATAAATACGACGCACTGAAGACACGTTTGATTCAGGTTTACGCGGAGAGCGAATCATCAAAAATTCGTACCCTACTGCAAGGTTTAGAACTAGGAGATCAAAAAGAATCGCATCTGCTTGCCCGAATGCGTGAGCTTGCCGGACGTAACTTCCATGGTGACTTGCTGAAATTGTTGTGGTTAGCGCGACTCTCCGCTAACGTCCAAGCTATACTAGCTGTTTCAAGCGAAGGTCTTCAACAATTCGCTTCGATGGCAGATAAAATCGCCGAGTTGGCCATTCCAAATATCTGCTCAGCATCCAGTCCACCTGAGAACGCAGTCAGCCAATCACTGGAGCAACAAGTCGCAGCTCTGACCAAAGAGTTGAGTGAGCTGAAGGCCGCTATTCACACTTCACAGCGACAGCCTAGAATTCGATTCCGTCATCGCGAACGGTATGCTCGCTCGCGATTCCACAGCTGAGCCCAATACAAACAAGCTGAAAATGGCTTCTGCTTTTATCATACCAATTTCGGAGCTCAGGCTTAGAAATGTCAACAGCCCTGCTCCTTCAAAACCTCAGCGGGAAACTAACAAGGCAGTCGTCCACCGGCCAAGGCCACGGCTGCCAATTCGTCGACAGAGTCATACTGGCCGATCCTTCTACCAACTGGACTTTTTTGATCGACACGGGCGCTGATGTGTCAGTCGTCCCGCGAACTGTCGTTAATACCCACAAGAAACCCGAGAAGTTGACTCTTACAGCCGCCAATGGTTCCTCTATCACAACTTACGGTACCAAACTTCTAACATTGAATTTGAACCTCCGAAGGACATTTGCTTGGCCATTCATCATAGCCGACGTAACCCGACCAATTATTGGTGTAGATTTTCTATCGCATTTCAACCTGTTAGTCGATAGCAAGCATCATCGCCTCATCGATGGAACGACCCTGCTATCCACCACTTGTTCCATTGCGAGAGACATCGCAGCTCCATCTTTTCGCTGGAACAGTATCGACCTATTATCATCGCCATATCGGGATGTAGTCAAAGAGTTTCCTGATATTCTCCGTCCACACATCCAAAATAAGAAAATTAAAGAGCACAATATCAAGCACTTCATTGAGACTACAGGTCCACCAGTTTTTGCCCGACCTCGACGGCTTTCCACGGAAAAGTTGAAAGTCGCGCGAAAAGAGTTCGAGTTCATGATGCCACAAGGACTTTGTCAGCCTTCGAAGAGCAGTTGGTCTAGTCCACTCCATCTAGTGCCAAAGAAATCTGGCGACTGGAGACCGTGTGGAGACTATAGAGCACTAAACAAAATCACAGTTCCTGATCGTTACCCGATTCCTTTCCTCACAGATTGCTCGCACATTCTCCACGGAACGACCATATATTCCTCAATCGACCTGATTAGAGCGTATCAACAAATTCCAGTGCACGAGCCGGATATTCCAAAAACAGCAATTACTACACCGTTTGGACTCTTTGAATTTCCGTATATGACCTTCGGATTACGCAATGCAGCGCAGACCTTCCAGAGATTCATGAATACGATCCTACAAGGATTGGAATTCGTATTCTGTTTTTTAGACGAGATAGGTTCTCCAGACGAGCAAACTCCTCTCCAACACTTACGTGAAGTATTCAGTCGACTTGACGAATACGGACTGTGCATAAATGTGCCAAAATGCATATTTGGCGTCCCGACCATCAAATTCTTGGGATATGAAATTAGCAAGAATGGGCTCAAACCGTTATCCTCCAAAGTAGATGCTATCAAGAACTTTATGCAACCCACTTCCGCCACTTCCTTGCGCCGATTTTTGGGCATGTTGAATTTTTACCACCGGTTCATACCTAAGTGTGCAGACCTGCAGCGACCTCTCACCGCTATGTTGGCAGGGCATGCGAAAAACAGCCTGAAACCACTCAATTGGACTCAACAAGCTCCACAAGCCTTCGCCGATGTCAAGGAAGCGCTATGCAACGCCACTTTGCTCGTTCATCCAAAGCCAAACGCGCACATTTCTCTCGTAACAGATGCATCGGACAATGCCATTGGTGCAGTGCTATAGCAAGAGCATGAAGGTGTGATCCAACCCCTCAGTTTTTTCTCTCGCACACTCTCCCAGTCTCAAGTAAAATACAGTGAGTATGACAGAGAACTTCTAGCTATTTATAGCGCAGTTAAAATTTCAAATGCCAACTAGAAGGACGTCATTTTACCATTTATAGTGACCATCGCTCATTGATGTATGCCTTCAAACAAGACCCGAACAAAGCTTCGCCTCGACAACTACGGCAATTGAATTATATCGCAGAATTTACTACTGATATCAGTTATATTCCCGGACCAAACAATGTAGTTGCTGACACTTTGTCAGGCGTCGCAACTATTGCTTCTCCATCACAAATCGACTACGATGCGATTGCCGACTCTCAATGTGACGATGAATTACGTGAACTCCAACAAAGCTCATCATTGAAAATCGTCAAACTGCGTTTGCCGGACAGTAATACTGTATAACAAAACACTGTTTTGTGACATTTCCACGGGACACATCCGTCCTTATATTCCAGAATCACACAGAAGACAAGCTTTTGAATCACTCCATACGCTTTCTCATCCAGGTATCAAAGCTACTACCAAGTTGGTTTCTCAACGCTTCATCTGGCGCAACATAAAAAAAGATTGTCAGACGTGGACTAGAGCATGCATTGCATGCCAACGTTCTAAAGTTCACCGACACACTCGTTCCGCTCTGGCCGATTTCAAAGTACCGAACAATAGATTTAAACACATCAATCTCGACATAGTTGGCCCATTGCCATTATGCCAAGGTTCACGGTACCTCCTAACGATAATAGACAGATATTCCAGATGGATCGAAGCCGCACCTATGCCAGACCAAACTGCCGAAACAGTGGCCAAAGCTCTAATTGCGACCTGGTTTGCCAGATTTGGCATACCACAGAAGATTACCATAGACCAAGGAAGACAGTTTGAGAGTCATCTTTTCCAAACCTTAAGCTGATACCTCGGATTCCAACATCCCAAGACGAACGCATATCATCCTCAGGCGAATGGACTCATCGAGAGACAACACCGATCTCTGAAAGCTGCCCTAAGATGCCGAATCCAATCCCATGCAGCTTGGGTTGACGCTCTTCCATTAGCACTACTAGGCCTGAGATCCGCAGTGAAAGAAGATTTAGGATGCTCCTCTGCCGAAATCCTCTACGGATCACCATTGCAACTGCCTGGCGAGTACTTCTCCGCAATACCAGACATCAAACAATCCGATTTCGTCCATCAACTTCAAAAACTCGCGTTCAATGAAACCCATACCTACAACAACTCACGGATCTACGCCAACATATGTTCCTACATGTCTACAATCCGCATCGCATGTCTTCCTCCGTAACGATGCACCACACTCTGCCTTGCAACCTACGTATCAAGGCCCATTTCTAGTCAAAGATCGACGAGATAAATTCTTCGACATCGACTTCAACGGGACATCCAGGAGAATCTCCATCGATCGGTTGATCCCAGCTTTCTTAAGTGACCAGCACACCCAAGTGCCTTCGACGTCACCCGTCCGTCCAAGTACAGTACCAGCAACTGTGACTCGCTCCGGTCGTCATGTCCACTTCCCTGATAGATACATGACCACGACATTTCGTTGATACTAGGGGGGGGGGAATGTGTAGCGACCTCTACTTGAACTTTTACCGATTGCGGAAAAATAATGACGTCGCACTTCGCAATTTCCTGGTGCGAATGATTGTTACCTAGCAACACAAGTTGTGATAAAAAATCGAATGTTTTTCTTCGCAGTCGGCAAGCAACCATCGTTATGTGATGTCCTTCATTTTTATGTGTCCGTACCAAATTAAACATGTATTACTTAAAACCTTCTGATTGTTATTATATTTAATAATGGAGCTCAACAACCAGTCCTACAGATAGGCGTCTACACACCGGTGCCTAAAATATATTAGACTGGTGCAAATTCTCAGAAATGGGGCTGTAAAAAGTGGAGGAAGCATTTTTGAGGAAAAGTGGAAGACAATTTTTCCTAAATGTATGTGATGTGCCGATTCCGGATATTTTGTTTGCCACGCTTGATTTTCATGTTATATGCTCCAAATCGCTAAAAACAAAATGGCGGCAATGCGAAATGAGGTCGGTAAATCCTCAAAAATTCAGTGATTTTCTTGCTAAGTTAGAGAATAAAAAAGATTTGGCCTGTTTTTTCTCCCTAATCATTTGATCAACAATGCTTTCATTTACAGATCCTGTCTTCAAAACTCTCATCCCATTCCACGTCATAACAGGATGCGACACAGTATCCTTCCTACATTGCTGGGATCAGTAAAAAGACAGCATGGAAAATACTTAACACCAATAATAATAATGATAATCTACTAAATTTTGGTGTTGATGAATTGAAACAAGAAACAGCACACAAGGTAGAGAAGTGTTCATATGCAAGTAGAGTATGGTGTACCGGGACGCAAGCAGCTATGATAAGCCAGAGTTAGGCTGTTCAGCAAAGGAAAAATACCACAAGCACTGTCCCCCCACTACCGATGCACTACGGTTTCATGCATAACGGGCGCACTATCAAGTCACGGTGTGGAGGCAGTGCTTTAGTCCAGTGTTTCCCAAAGTGGGCGATGGAAAGGTCCAAGGTAGGGCCGCCTGAAGAGCATCATAGGCCTCCGGGCCAAGTGGTTTTTCTGAGGCCCTACCTAGTAAATTCTAGAAAATTTCAACTGAATCTCATTTTTGGGAGGCCCCTCTTATCCTGAGGCCCCCGGGCCGTGCCCTGGTAGGCCCATGCGTTAAGACGGCACTGGTCCAAGGGGGCGATAGAAGCTACGGTATAACATAGTATCCCATGGGTTCGCTTGAGGGGGGGGGGGAATGAGAGAAAAATTTCTCTGAAGAAGGGGGCGATGGAACAAAAATTTTGGGAACTATGCTTTAGTCTGTCATACTAAAACCTGAGTCACCATCACCTATTTTGCGATGGAAAATGGTTGACGGACTGCACGTTCCAAATCTTCAACCACTGTCACCAATACCACAATCCTACGACGAAATTGCCACCAGTGGATGTTTGGATGGGTGTATGTATATCCGCTACATGTGTTCCTGCAGGAAAGGCCAGCTTTTATGTACTGCAGCTTGCAAATGTGCAGATACTGGAAGTAAGGAGTGCATGAATATCCATAGAAAAATGTGTGTTATGCTCTTTTTGTAGGCAAAATAGGGTTCGATATGGATTTATTATACACTGCCAGTGTAACACTGGTATTGATAATATTTCTTATCTTATATATAAATGTGAAAGTATGTATGTATGTATGTATGCTCTTTATACAAATCTACAGTTTTAGGCCGATCGTCGCCAGATTTTGCGTATATACCAAACATTTCCAATCCTCCCAGTAATTGAAGAAAACCTGGGAAGCGCCGGGTATTTCATCAACCGCCTATTGTATAGGTATAGTTTCAATTTAAAAAATGCTTAAAAGGCGTTTGAATAATATTCGTTGCACAAGCTGGACGTATCTCGTCGCTAACAGAGAACAACAACTAGAACATTTTTATTCCCAGTTTTGTCGTCGAACGTCAACTGATGAACTCAATGCTTGCCTCAAATCATCAACACCCTGGCACGAAGCTAAAAAATGATCATTATCCACCAACATGCGAGTTTAACTGCAAAATGACTTAGCACTGCTATCATTTTCACATCAGTTGATCAAACTTGGCAATGGAAGAATTCCCGTAGACCCAAGCACTGGACTGATTACGTTCCCAAATGGATTTTGCCAGTTCTGATATACATAAACTCAGTTCAAGAACTTGCAGACAAAGTCTTCCCAAACATTCAACAAAATCATCGAAACCATGAGTGGCTTTGTGAGAGAGCGATTCTGACACCGAAAAATGACAGTGTGAACAAGATCAACGAAAAAATATTAAAACTTATTCCGGGAGACTCCACATTTTACAAATCGGTTGTCACTGTCACAGACACAGCGCAGACAGTTCTGTATCCTGCAGAATTTCTGAACTCTTTGGATATTCCGAGTGTGCCACCACACAACTTGACCCTCAAAGTCGGAGCACCTGTAATGCTTTTAAGAAATTTGTCGACCCCGATACTCTGCAATGACAACAGACTCTGCGTGAAGAAATTGCACAATTACATCATCATCGAAGCAACGATTCTAACTGGATGTGCCAAAAGGAGAAGACGTCTTTATTCCACGTATCCAAATTATCACGGAAGAAATGCGATTCACTTTCAAGCGATTACAGTTCCCGATTCGTTTAGCTTTTGCCATGGCAATCAACAAAGCGCAAGGCCAGTTGTTAGCAGTGGCAGGAATCAACTTACTTGAGCCCTGTTTTTCACACGGACACCTTTTCGTCACCTGTTCGCGTGTTGGTAATCTCAAAAATTTGTACATCTACACACCAGATGGGAAAACAAAAACATTGTGTATCCACAAGCGACTGCCTGAAGTTTTAATTAAAATATTTAAAAATAAAAGTAATTTTTTTCTTACTTCATGCAGAAATTTTTTTGATAACGAAATAATTAATAAGGTATATATATATATATGTAAACTTTTTACAGGGCGGGCAACGTCGCCGGGTATCAGCTAGTGCTTAATAATGCATAAAGGTCTTATGCTTAAAATAGTATTATTATTTTGCATTTTTACTTTAGCAATGTTCTATACTTTTTCTCCATTAAAAACCTATGTTACACAAGAATCACTGTTTTATTCCTAGTTCAAAAGTACGGATAACTAAACATTGCATGAATGCACGTGGCCGCCATTTTGTTTTTTAGCGACTTGGAGCAAATAGCTTAAAATTTCAGATTAGAAAACATAATACATATTTGGATTCAGCATACCTTTAAAACATGTTTTGACGCCAAGGGCACTATTTTCTTTCTGTTGCTCCAAAAATTATTAGGACCTCATTTCGTACGGCCGCCGATTTGAAACATATGAAAATCGAGAGTGGCAAATAAACTACGGAATCAGCACATCAAATGCATTCAGAAAAGGTTGTTTGCTCGCTTCTCCTCGAAAATGATTCCTACCAGGGGCGTAGCCAGAAATTTCGTTCGGGGGGGGGGGACCACTTTCATTTCGGGGGGGGGGGACCAAAGTGACAGAACAATAGATTTGGCCATCTTTTTCCCTTTTTTCGGTCATTTTCTCACATTTCGGGGGGGGGGGGGACCAGACCCCCAAGTCCCTCCCCCCTGGCTACGCCCTTGATTCCTACTGTCAGAATTTTCGAAAATTCTCCCAGTCTGCGTGTGTGATGGTTATTTGTATGTAAAAATGTCTCCTCTGTAGAACACAAAGTTTATTTATATTGCAATCAGTAGTCCTGCCCCAGACCCGGTGACAGTGGAAGAATCATGGAATTGTGAAGTAGCAACTTGAGTTTAAAAGGAGAAGTAACGAAACGAAATATTCAGCTTTTCTGGTCGACAGATTTTTTTCAGCTGATTTATGTGCTCATTCCATTTGAGATAATTAACGATTTAACTAAATCCAACGCACGGAGTTTTTTTGCAACGATTAATTATGGCATAATAAAAGAGAAATCGTTAATCAATTACTGATTATAATTGTAAAAATCGTTAATTAACACCAAACCCAACGGAGTTATTGCAAGACTAATTATCGTTATTAAGAATCGTTAATTAATTATGGCGGCATAACAAAAGTGAAATCGTTAATTAACTAATTGTAGAACAGACCTTTCAACTCTGTATAGCTGTTATAATTACCGTTAATTATTTAACGATAATTACATGTAACAGTTATACTAAATCCAACAGAGTTTTTGTAACGATTAATTATCATTAATTGCTAATTAAACTCCGTTGGATTTAGTTTTCCGCTATAGAACGTATACCTAGTGCAAATTATACGTTTATATAAAGCGCTATTAATTCCATCGCATTTAAATTTGAATTTTGTAAAACAAGATTTAGTTACCACAATCGCCGATAGATGGCGGTGGCGTCCCTTTCCGGATCTCGATGAACTCCAGTAGGAACACCAAGAGCGGGCAACGTAAATAGATGTGCATGCGGTGATAGTCTTCGCAGTTTTTCAGCGGGAACGATCCGAATGGGATCGAGGAGATATTCGCTCGGATTTAACGACGAAAATGTCCCGGAAAACTTTATAATCCGAAACTTAGGGATTTTTTTGCAGTAGGAAAAGTTTTAGAAAAGAAAGGTGAGTGAGTGACGAATTTCTTCACCATAGAAAAATTTAATTGTTGACATTCAGTTTAAAAATTTGACTTTTTCGGCAACATTATTCGTATTTCAAAACTGATAGCTTTTTTCTTTGAGAAGTGAATATTTCAAAAATTTAAATATCTTTTTAGTACATGGTTGATCATGAGCTACAGATTATTTGAAAAATTTCTGTTGGAAAGCCATTATGTGCCGAGATTGTTTAAGAAGGTCTTTTCAATAAAGATTATTTTAAATTGCCATTGTTGCAGCGACTGGTTAAGAAAAGTCATTGGTGATTGCTTAAAATGGCCTTTGTTTAAAAGTAACTGATTAGAGGATTCTTTGCAAAGGTCTTTGTTAAAAAATAGTTAATGAGGGGATTGTTAGAAAATGTCTTGGCTGAACAGCCAGCCATTGTTGTAGAGTTGAAAGGATTGTTTGAAAAGGTCTTTGTTGAACAGCCATTGTTGTAGAGGTGAAAGGATTGTTTGAAAAGGTCTTTGTTAAAAAATAGTTAATGAGAGGATTGTTTGAAAAGGTCTTTATTGAAAATTCTTGAAAAAGGTCTCTGTCCAAAAGTAACTGAAAAGAGGATTGTTTGAAAAAATAATTAATGTGGGGATTGTTCGAAACGTTCTTGTCTGAACAGCCATTATGTTGTAGAGATTGCTCAAAAAAGTCTCTGTCCAGTTGATGAGGGTATTGTTTGAAAAGTGTTTGTTAAAAAATTATCAATGACAGGGGATTGTATGAAAAGGGGCTTCGCTGAGAAGCCCCAGATTCTACAGCCATTGTTGTAGAGCTTTAGTCTACTAAATCTGATGTTGACGCAACCCAGTCGAGTTCATAGTTGTCCCATCCACTGGTGATTTGGTCATGTAATTTCTGCGTCTGATACATGCAGATGGAAAAGATCTAGAAAAACATCGATTTCTCGGGCCAAATGCTGGCCGTCAATGGGTTCCATCCGGACCACGAAAGTTGTTCCTATAGAAAAGCATTAATAAATTCAACACGATAATTACCTAAGCTGACCATATTTCTTTCATAAAAAATGAGATATCGCCAAAAAAGTAGTGAAGGCGAATAATGTTACTATTTAAAGCCGAAAAAATTGCCAAAGGCAAGTAAAGTTGTGAATTATCGCTAAAATTGCTTAAAAACCACCAATCGCGGGCAGAAAATAGTGGAAACTGCAGGTCAGACTGTAATTCACGAAAAACCGCTCAGATTCAACGAACATGTGAGACGAATATATTTATTGGGCTATAATTAATTATGATAGTCATAATTATCATGAATTCGACACCCCCTCTAGTCCAGTGCCCGGACACCGAACTCGCCTGCTTTCCCCAACCCCCCCCCCAGTTGCGGCCCTAGAAGAGGTGCACGTCTGGCTTAGTAGTAGTAGCAACAGCCGAAATATCACTATTTAATTGGGCAGTCGATCAGGCGAGTACGAAATACAACACAGTCATCGAGCACTTTTAATTGTCTCACTGATATCCACTTGAGTAATAGTGTTTGGTGCGTTTCTGGAGTTGGTCCCGTGCTTTTTTGGTGCGTTTATGGAGTGGTGCCGGCTATCAACCGAGAAGGAAGAAAGCACTCCAGAAACGCACCAAACACTACTACTCACGTGCTTCGTGAGTAACAGGTCGATGTCTGTTTTCAGACAGTTCAGCTCTCTGCTCACGTCTTGGTGAAAATTTTCTGACAGGGGATGCTTATTACTGAGGTTTATTGAAATAAATTTCAAAACTAACACTAATTTCTTAGGAGATAAAGACACAAATGCGAGGGGCCGTTCAAGTATTACGTCAGTATTTTTTTTTCGCCATGTCTGACCCCCGCTCCCCGTCAACAAAATTTGTGCAGCTCTGCCCCCTCCCTCCTAACACATATTGGGATCAGAGACGTTCACGGGGGGGGGGGCATGAGCCTCCTATGCCCTCCTCTCCTGATCAAAAATTTATTTTCGATGCAAAAATATTTAAAAATAATTAATTTCTTTACCCCATTAGCTCCGATTTTATATATTCTGTGGGAGATGGAAAATCAGCGTATCCAAGAACACATTATAACAAAAAGTGCAGGAATGCTCTGAAAAAATTTCCATACAAAAAATACTGACAGAATTTATATAATTTGATTTAAGAAAAAATAATGAAAAGTTTTTAAAGAAAATATTTTTTTAATTGATTGAAGATATAATTTCAAAACCAATTAAAATTGGGACCTAATGAAAGAAATTGTCTAAAAACTAATGTAAATTCAGAATCGGTGAAACAAAAAGCACCCAGCCCCCATGGAAAAACCCCAGCACCCATGGAAATTCAGAATAAATGGAAGAGATACTTCTGGAATTGAAAAGAATTTCAGAATGAGCAGAATAAATGAAAGAAATACTTGTGGAATTGATGAAAATTCTGAATATATAAATGATAGAAGTTATTTATTTATTCCACACCTTATGAAAATTGCCGAGTGAAAGAAATACTTCCACAATCGAATTCCAGAATCGATGAAAATTCAGTGTTACAGAATTACCAAAAAAAAAATTCAGAATTTACGAAAGAAATTATTACCGTGAGTGCGGGGCCCGTTGCGACCGCACCTGTCACACACCCCCAAGAGCGGATATATATGTCTGTGGTCTTGGCTAGCCA
Organism: Pholcus phalangioides; assembly: GCF_987345545.1. NCBI lineage: Eukaryota > Metazoa > Arthropoda > Arachnida > Araneae > Pholcidae > Pholcus > Pholcus phalangioides. Next base: position 2,216,405 of record NW_028301595.1, on the reverse strand, counting down.
AGTATTACCAATTTTTTTCATAGTGCAAGGTGGGCCCACACCCCGTGTCATCGAGTGTTTCAGGGGAATATAGTAACAAAGTACACCGAACGTTTGCTTCTTTTTTTAATATTCCCATCTACGCACAAACCATTTGTGTGGTCGCAGTTTTCTATAATACAAGAAAAAATTTTCACGAGTAGTAGTTTTCTTTGCTTGTCCCGTAAGTAATCGCAGCTTTTTCTCTCGTTCACATCATACAGGAGCATCGCGGGTGCGGGGAGTGGGGGTTGACGATTCACCATTCGCGAAGACTTGTATCATTAGCATGGGCAACAGGGCGAAAGTGGATAACAACCACCGATAAACCTCGGTGAACCACATCCCTCTCGTTCGAAGAGCGCGTATCCGTTCATGTACGGGAGTCCAGAAAATCACTCGACGAAAACGCATGTGACATGTGAAGGGCAGAGTGGACACAAAACATTTTAGGAGACGCCCTCCCTCCGCCTCCTCCATAAGTGAGACAGGACGGGTGGGGCCTACTATAAACGGAGGTGTATAGAGGACTTATCAATGTGGGAAAAATAGGTTAGCTCAGGTGCTCACAAACTAGGGAAAGGTTTTCATCGGCATTCCGAGTGTAGAGGAATTCAGCGGTTGAAGAGAAACAGTTTTTTGTGTTTGTCTTCAATCGGTAAGGTTGATTGTATAATAAATGTTTAATTATATCTGTGAATTGTAAAAGGAAGTGTTTGTCTTCAACCGCCTCATTCTTTCTACAACACTAGCAAAAATGCTATTAAGAATGTTTCATATTTTTATAAAGAGTGGTTGATGACGTAAGTGCCATTTAACCCCCCCCCCCCGATTATCAAAAGTCAGCTAACCCAAAACTTTCCCCCCCATCGATGCTGACGTAATACTTGAATGGCGCCCTCTCCAAACAAGTTGGCGAGATTTTTTTTTTGTGGTACATACTTTAAACCCCCTTCGCTTACAAGCGAATTGGCAAGAAATTCGGATGCTCTCTACTTGACGAATCAGTAATATAGTAAACTTGTCCTAACCGAACCGCACGTTCGAAAAAGGGAAGAAAAAAACAAAACAAATAAGAGTAATACAGTATAAAAGATGAGGTGATAAAAATGTAGGCGCAAAGTTAGGTTTCTTTTCGCCCTCACCCTACCTGCTCTCTTTCTCTCATAAGAAAGGTACATCATATGTGAGGGAAAAAGATTATTATCAGGGTATACAAAAACGAAAAAAAAAAAGTGCGATTGCAACAAAGCTTTGGGATGATCAAGAGAGAGGAAAGAAAATAGAGAGCGAACGCTGTTTGAATTCATTCCATTAGCGTTTGGATGCAATATTACGTTCTTTGATAGTAAAGTGGTTAAAAAGCTTGATATTCCGTTACAGTCCGAATTACATCTATTGATTTTTTTTTTGTCGCACCACGGTGAATTGCTGCACACGAGGGATAATTAGACCGGGACCTACAATTTACTGCCGATTCTGAACGGCAACCCTTTTTGTCATACTCACCGAGAGGTTGGGTGCTAACCCCTCGATGCGAGACTCCTTTCGGTAACAATCTTTCTCTGGTCCTGCTGTCACCGTTTCTGTTGTACACCCGTGTCAGGAAAGTTTCTGAAAAGGACGAACCCCGGGTATGGAACTCGCGACGCCTCTAAACATCCTTTGGGTACTTTTTGAGAATTTACCAGGTAAGGACTCGCAAAAATCACTTGGCCCGGGGACCCATGATGGTCTTGAGACGGCCCGCCCTGCGTCTATTAGTCACTTCCTATTACTCAAACTATCTTACCCAAAGAATTGTTGATACACTGGAAGCATTATTGAGAAAAGTGCATTACTCTTGAAGCATTAGCGAGATTGAGATGCTGATTTTTCCTCACCCTAATGTACGAGAACAGAGTTTTCTGGATATTATGCCGGCGTGTGTGAACTCGGAAAGAAAAGTCTACTAGTCTCCGCCTGGAGTCGAACCCAGTCCTCTTGTAATCCGGGCAAGCGCACGCACGCTATCTATACACAGCACAGGATACATGGCTATTCCTTCCTTATTTACGCCCTGTAGCGTGACGAGCTTAAGTAGAGGCACTGGGAGACCATTTGCTAAAATTAATTGGGGGGGGCACCATGCCCCTATTTCAGCGAGTCACGCCACAGAGCGTAAATAAGGAAGGACTAGCCATGTATCTCTTGTAGTGTGTATAGATAGCGCGCCCGCTTGTCGGGTTTACAAGATCTGGGTTGTATTTCTCTGCCGAAACTAGCAGACTTTCCGACTTCTGAAAAAGTAGTATGTCACTGAAAGAATTGTTCCACCCATTTTCTGATTTCCCTTTTTAATTACGCCAAGTACTGCGGTAATTTTCGACTTCCTCTAAAGAATTTCTCAAATCAGAAAATCGTTGTTTCGTACATAGATAGAAAACTGATTACTTGCAATTTTCCATATCATCCAAATTCAGTCAATTTGGTCTCCAAATCAGCGCCCAACCAGCCACAGCCCAATTTCTTAGGAGCCAAGCGTGGTATTTTGCTCAAGAGAAACTTGTCCTAAATAATGTTTTCTTGTACTTTTCTCATGTTGGAAGATGTAGCGTAATGGAATCGGAAAATTTTGTCACCCTTATATGTATAGATTCCAATTCAGCAACCGCATTTAGAGAATTTTAGTCGCCAATACCGATTTTCTAGTCGCCATGACCATCTGGCAAATGGGATTTGTCCAGCCTTGTTCTAAATTGAGATTTATTTGCTTAAATTTAAGCTAGATGCAAAATAAATTTCGATGTTTATGCAAACTACTGCTACAACTTAACCGCGCGTACATGCATCTCGTACACATTCCTCCACGGTATTTCTAATGAATTGGTACATGCCGGAACGTGCGTGTACGTGTTGTGAACCTAGCGTCAAGTTTGTTTCTGTGCTATGCTTGTTATGCGTAGTGCTGCCATAACTTTTTCTACCTATGAGTGGAATGTAATGATTGAAGATTTTACCGTTGTAAGCCTTTTGCTCTCTGTGTCGAGACTTTCAAACGGGGAGATCGGCTCGCATTCACGCCTCGAAGTTGGCAACCGCAGAAAACCAACTTCAGCCGCCCACCACTGTGGCGTCGCTAGTTTATGCAAACTACACAATACCATCTCAAATCAAAATCCGTTGATCATCGACTGGAAATAACTGCAGAAAACTTCAGAATGACGTGGTGAATCTGTTGTATAGTCAACTTGGTTCCCCTCTCCGAAATACCGATTATCCCCCTACTGGAATAAAGTTCTGGCAACGGCAATGATATTACCACGTGAATACTCGGTGGAGATTATTAATTGGGAAACCTTTCGGGAATGGATATTTTTGGAAACCATACATTTCCCTTCATATTATACATTTAAATTCCTTCCTAAAATAGAAAACTTGTTGCTAAAATTATGTAAATAGTCATTATTAATCATTTATTATATCATATCTTGCCTGTAAATAACCATTAATGCTCTGTATATCTCGCCAAATTGACGACGAACTTGGCAAGTCTGGTGAATTAGCGATGTCAACGTCAACGATAGCACGAGAAACGTCGATTTCTTTCTGGAAGGGTTCTTTCTCCTTTATAGTGGCGCGGCCAGCAGAGAACTGTGAGCAGCTTGTTGAATTTCAGTTGGAAGACGAGATCTTACTTGTAGGTCGCTCTGTTTTTTTTTAGCGTGTTTCATTAAAATCGCTGCTCGTGAATTCGTGTAATAGCTATTCTATAAAATAAATCTGCGCCGTCCATGAAATAGTTTCGTGCTTTGCCATTTTGAGTGCTTGTGAGAGACATTATCTGGGGAACATTATATTATATTTTTCTTCGTATTTTTTATGTATTAAATACAGTGTTTTTCCACTTGGGATCATGAATATCATTTGGGAAAATTACTCGTATTAAATTTATCATTTTCTTTCCGAATATTTATTCGAAGTTATAGCTTTTTTGCATCAAAATCTGATCGTAAGGCAAATTGATATGAATTGTATTCGATCTTTTAGCAAAAAAAAAACAAAAAACAAAAAAAACAGTGTTATTCAGGGATAAGGTATCCATGAGACGTTGCCACGATACGATTTTGTTTCCACGTAGATCCCGAGCCATGTAAATAAAGTCTAGATCCCCTGTGATCTCCTGAGAAGGTCGGTATCTTTCAGGAAAGATCTATGAATAATCTCTCCCTCTTTAGAATAAGATTTAGATCGTAACTGTCACAAAGATTTCTTGTAAACATTCTTATCTTTCGATTTCTCCTGAATAACATTGTCAGGCTGTTACGAAGATCTGTGTGTGTGTGTGTTATGAATAGATTCAGTGCTTCTCCATTTATTCGTAGCAGCCATTGTTCACATACCTACTCATTATTTTCGGATAATCAATCAGCAGGAAATTTTTGATGCCTCTCTGACTGCATAAAATGATTCAATGCTAGTTTCATGAAATATCGCGGCTACTGATTAGACCATCTTGACGCGATCGCGAGACCTCGGACAAAGTGATGTTCAGTGGGGCTCTCTGCTTGTAAAGACAGCCTACAAATTTAAGATCTTACACTGGAAATAACAGTGTATAAAGGGAGGCTCTATGCGAATTAGGACGGTAAACGCGCCTGGGTGGACCCATGCGTTAATACAAATACAAGCACAAGGCCACAACAGGCAAAATGCCCAACGAGGTGGCTGAGACAAGGATGCCCATAACAAGTATGGATGTCATATATTGCTAAAATACAGCAATTCCATTAAAAATTCGATCACAAAAATTATAAATATTCATATATACATGAAAATATTATACAATTCCCACATAAAGAATACTCTTATGGTTGTCTTATTCTAAGTAAGGATAACTTCTCGATTTACATTTTTATCGTGTTTCTTTTTAAACGTGTTAATTGTGTTACAATTAACTACCTTCAGAGGTAAACTATTCCATTTACATTTATTAACAACCCTATTAGAGACAAATTCCCTGCGCACCATAACCTTGCATTGTCCCTCACCAATCGATACTGGTGTCCCCTTGTAAAAGCAGTCGATTGACGGTGTATTAAAAGTTCATGGTCCATCCTATCCATCCCATTGAAAATTTTGAACATTTCGATCATATCTCGTCGACACCTGCGTTCATCCAATGTAAACATATGCAAAAAATGAAGTCTCTCTTCATAACTCAAGTCCCGTGTGCCAATAAGGACACGCGTAGCTCTTCTCTGCATCCCTTCAACCAAGTCTATGTCCCTCTGTAGGTATGGTCTCCAAAACCTTACAGCATGCCCCAGTCCAGGACGAACGAAGCGGAAGAACTCGAAAAAGCGGAAGAACTACTTTAGGAGAACGCGAAGAGACTGAATAAAATTGAAAATGAAGAATTTGAAAATGAGACCAAGCATTCTATTCGATTTTTTGACCACCGCTGAACAATGTTCAGAAAACCCAAGCCGCTCGTCAATGAGAATTCCCAAATCGGTCAGCCTAGTTGCTTCCAGGATAGTGACACCATTTTTGTCGTAAGAGAAACATGGGTTATTCGAACCAAAATGAGCGACCATGCACTTGTCAACGCTAAACTTCATGCTCCATTCATTTGCCCATGTTCCAATCCTGTTCAAGCGGGTTTGGAGCAACTCCCTATCGCTTTGATTCCCAACTACCCCCATTAGCTTCACGTCATCTGCGAATTTGCTAACAATCCCATCGATACCCTCATCGAGTTTATCAATAAAAAGTGAAAAAAGTATGGGGCCCAGAACACTTCCTTGAGGAACTCCACTAGGGACGTTTGTCCAATCAGAAAATTTCCCGTTCACCACAACTCGTTGCGACCTATCTCTTAACCACGATTCTATCCCATTCAACAAGTTGACCCCAATCCCAATCTCGTGTAAACGCTTCAAGAGTTTGCCATGTTGGACCCGATCGAATGCCTTCTGGAAACCAAGGTAAATAACATCTACATTTTTGTTCTTACCCAAAGTCTTAGTCACGTGATCATAGAAGCGAAGGAGGTTAGTTACAGATGACTTCCCCTTCCTGAACCCATGCCGATTATCCGACAATACATTATTCTCGTCTATCGACTTCACAAACTGCCTTTTGATGATAATTTCCAGAATTTTCGAGAGGGAGCTCGTCAAACTCACTGGACGATAATTGGACACCGCTTCTCTATTACCCTTCTTAAATATCGGAACAACGTTAGCAAGTTTCCAATCCGTTGGAACGATACCCTCAGCAACACTACTCCTGTATATCTGTGCGACTGGCCCCAACAATTCATTAGCACATTCCCTGAGGACCCTGTGATAGATATCATCTGGTCGTGGTGCTTTGCTTGCACATAGATTTCTTAGAAGATTTAGGACCTCCACGTCTTCCACTTGAATATCGTTGAGCGTTTTATTACCCCATGCAACACCGGTATATCGAATATCATTATCTCCATTAAAAACCGACGCGAAAACGTCATTGAAAGCACTACACATGCCTACATTGCTCTCTAACCTAGAGCCTCCTATCGACAGGGGGCCAACTGTTCCCTTACATCCAAAAAAATGATTTTGGGTAGGAGACAATGTCTGCCAACCTAGGAGGAAATGTGGTCAAACTTCCGTTCTCACGATCCGTGAGATAATTCCCCTTCCCAGCCGAGAAAAAGAAAAACAACATGTACACTTTATGTACAATATAGCCATCCAAAACAATAATATAATTTACATAAAGTATATTATGACTTCGATCATAACAATCTTTACACTTCTCTTGGCGCAATGACATCGCCAAATCATCGCTGTCGACAGACTTGTCAAGTTTGTAGTTAATTTGGTGAGATTTAGAGAAATGCATTAAGGATTATTGACAATCAAAAAATGATATACATGACAACTAATGACCATTTACATAATTTTCTTAACAATACAGTCCACGTGATTGGCTATTTAGAAGCTTCTTATCGAGATAATAAAACTCCCGAAGTCTAGCGGTGCACATAAAACCATTAATCTCGCAATAAACTCCTGCGGCCACGCGAATTGCCAAATACTATAGTCCGTTTCAGGTTAACTTTGCAGTGAAGGGGAAGCTACGAGGGAACCGCATCACTCGTTGCTATGGGAACGAAAGCCTCTTAACCAATGTATCGATGCGCGGCCTCGGTAAGGTATGGCCGATTCTCGCCAATCTCACTGAGAAAAATATTTTTTACGTGTAACGTACTTGCACAGTTAAATTAGTAATAATTATAGAATTAAAAGAAAACCACTGCCGGTACTTTCAGAAATTAAAGTGAGCTTTTTGAAATCATTTGTTTTGTTTTTTGACTAGAAAATGTTTTAAAATTTAGAAAAAAATAATTATCTTCTATCAGAATGTCACTTACTCTTCATTGATGTGCCGTAAGTAACATTAAAAATTTCAAAAAAGTCATATATTTTTCTGAAATATTTCCCTTCTCTCAGCTGAAATTTATTTACAAAAAAAAATCTAAACAATATTATGAAAGCAACGTGTAATTTGAAAATACTGTATATTAACCATGGCTCTCAAAAACTTGGGGATTTTTAATTTTTTCTTCAATTTATATGGAAAAAATTAATGTTAAATAAATTAAGAAGAAACAGGTTAACTCTGTTTTCACGTGTAAATGCAGGAATAGCACCAAATAATAATAATGATACGGAAAAGTTTAGAATTTTTCTACTCACTTTTCTTGCCGAAATTTCCGTCGCTCGACCTCCCCCTTCCCCGAACGGTATACGTCGATGCCACTTGTTTTCCCGACAGCTTTAGTCTTTTGTTACGGTTGATGTGCTGCTCATGGTTATTACGGATTATTCTTATGGAGTTTTGTTTACAACGAATATTCAAAAACCTAAAATATAGTATTCAGGAATGGAAGAGCAGAGAACTTTAGCGTGGCTATCTCTGGTGAAAATTAAGACACAACTGTTACATAACAGATGAAAGCCCAAACCACTGTTGACCTCCCCGCCCCCCCCCACTCATTTATTGTATCTGAAGAGACGCTATAGGCAAGGGGCATGAGGAGAAACAGGTGGGTGGAAGATGGCGTCCGTTCGTGTGAGTGGAAGTCGCGACTCTGTCAACACTCTCCGTGATCGGAAACTAAAACTATATCCCATAAACATGGCAAAAAATAAATAATTAAAAAAAGGGGGAATCTATAACCAAAACTTCTGCACCCATAGAGGGCCTCTCACAAGTCACAATAGTGTCGGCACTCTCCTGGAAGAGAAACACTTCTTGTAATCTATGAGTGAATATCTGAACTCACTGAAGCCTATTTTTAGGAGAAAATAAAACTGATTGAATATTCGTTTTTATGTAAGCCTATAACTGCATGTAAAACAATGAAAAATTGTATCGTTATGGAAAATTAAGCCAAATAACGAAAAAAAATATATACAGTATACAATTGTGCAATGGAAAAAACACGAGTGATATTGGCGGGGAAAATTTCTAGGATATCGCGCCAGAGTGTCGTCGCCGTTGCTATGGATTTTTAATAATGGTAACCAATAATTTTTTATAATTTAAAAATTTTAAACATGTAAACATCGGTTCAAAACGATTTTTTTTCAGTATTTTTTTCAAAATCATAGAAAAAATTTAAATATTCTGTATAAAGGTTCATCTTAAACCTCCGATATATGAGAACTATATTTTGCGGCGAAGGAATACATTCTCTACCTTTCTCTTCACTGCAAAGTTAACCTGAAACAGACTATAATTGCAAAGAAATTTGAAAAAAAAAAAGTTTTGTCAAAAAAAAAATTTAAACTGAATGCATTGGATAGAAAAATTTGCAAATAATTCTAATTTTTAAAGCAATTCAGCTGGAAACGGAACTAGATAAACATTGAATAATTGTCAGTTTATGAAGTGCGTGGAAGAGTGCAAAGCCCCCCCCCCCACTTCCCAGGGTAAAAGTTAATGTATAAATTGAGAAAGGGTTCCCTTTTTTTACTTACGGCGAGTACAAATCTGCGTTTTCTGGCTCACTTTACTGGTTGGGGGGCTTATACGTCGGAAGGAGCTGCCTGCGACATCGCGTCTGACCGCTACGTTGGCTCTCGAACAGAAAGGAGTTGGCCACCCCTGGCCTAGAGTATGTATGCCATACGTTCACGAATTTTTATAGGACACCCTATACATCCATTTCAGAAATTAGAATATGTGCGAATTTTCTCAATTTTGAACACCGAAATAGTCAATGCTCCTGCCTATCCTATCGATTTTGTCACCCGTGCATCCCCCATACAACCAATACCACACTAGAAATATCTTCAGTGTGGTATTGATACTCCGTCTGTACACACATCACGGAATATTGACCGAATAAACAGGTCGCGGTAATACCCGTCACACTGAAGGATATGAAGCAGCGTTAATATCCATTACATGGCACAGTTATCCGGAACACATAACTGTGCCATGGACAGATTAGAACTAACTCTCTTTTGGTTACTCACGTGCTTGCACACTTTTGTGGGGGTCACTCTTTTAATTACTCAGGGTACATTCAAGTATTACGTAAGCAGATTTTTAGCCATTTTTGACCCCCACTGTCAGCAAAATTTCGTCAACAGCTTAGAATATTTCATATCTTCAAAAAGGGTGGTTGATGACGTAAGAAACCTTCAAACCCCCTTCCCCGTCATCAAAAGTCAGCAAATCCGAACCCCCCCCCCCCCGATGCTGACGTAATACTTGAATGACCCCTCATTGACATGCTATGTCAATTTTCCTTTGCTATCTAGGTTACTCTTTTGGCCATTTTGGTCACTCACATGCTGGCACACGTTCTGTGTTATCCTTTTTGTCGCTTACTCACCTGGTCCTTCCGCTTTCTAGGCAAAGCAGTGTTTATGGTTTTTCCGCCCCTAACGCATTCTACTCTAATTAATTTTTTTCTTGTCCACTCACTCCTCGGATTTGTCGCCCTGGGAAAAAACAAAAAAATCATCCCGGGCTCCCAGAGCTTGAGCCCTGTCAGCTCCACCCTTGGGGGCCCCCCACCATGACCCTGGTATATAGCCCGCTTGGCCCCAGAGCTATATGCAGTCGACGCTTGATATAAAGACCCCCCCCCCCCTTCGAAAAAGGACGTTATATTTGATAAAATTTTCAGACACACCCATCCTCCGGGAACGCATCGATGTCTCAATGGGATGGGAAGCGGGGTGTGTTTGGTCTTCAAAGCATTAACCGGTTCTGTCGGGGTGATGACGTCAGCTGGTACTGACTCCGGAACATCATGAGAGCCCTTATTATAAGCCCCCCCCCCCCCGTGAATACGCCTCGCAATATGTTCAAAATTTTTTTCTGATTTCGAATACTAATTTAATTAACGTTCTAGACCATCCTTATCGATTAAGTTTCCTCGTTCTAACACTGCCCCCCCCCCATACAACCCGAAATCAGTCTGTACACATCTCGGAATAAACACGTCGCCATAATACCCGCCACAGGTACATGAGGCAGGGCTAACATCCATCACAAACGCGGTCCTTACAACTGTGCCGCGGACAGCCATAACACGTAGCTTAATCCGGATTGGATATGCCGTTTGTCAAGACGGGAAGAGCGTTTATCCTCTGTTCAAAAGCCAATGGCGATGTGGTCCCACGAGAGCTCTTTCCAGCGAGAGAGAGAGAGTAAAGAAGCCATGAATCATGCTCATGTTGATGTTCGGCGCCGCTCTTACGCACGTGACTGAAACGAAACTAAAATTACATACGCTGTTGTAATTCCGAAACAGACGTCCGTGTCGCCATCTCTGTTTCTTTCGATGGACTTCAAGATTGGTCAATTGGACTAATTTCAAACTGACCAGTGACAGTATGTATTTTCAATATTCAAGCGCTGCCAGACTTGAACCTAATCCTAAATGACAGTGTTCTGCGGGTTCCGGAGTTGAACATGAGCATCCCCCCCCCCCCCGGGCGGGCAAAGTAGACCCGTATGACGTCTTGGATCGGACATACAGTCGACACTCGACATAACGACACCTTTCGTCCAGTCGAAAACTGACGTCAAATTGGGAGAGTCGTTATATAGAAAGCAAAATATTTCTGATAGTCGTTCTATGGAAAAACACATTTGGGACTTATCCTACCTTCGTTGTAATGGAATAGCCGCTATAACGTGGGGGTCGTTATAACGAGCGTCGACTGTATTTGTTGGTTTTACCAGTGATTACATGTCGTTTAAATTTTCGGACCCTGGGTAGATGCCGAACATGACCCCCCTACGTGGAATTTGGGCCCTGTGTTCAAGACGGTTTACGGAAACGGCCCCGGACATTCCACCCCGATATTTTGCCCTAGACGTTTTACTCGGACATTTCGGTCCGGACGTTTTGCCCGACATTTCTTTCGCCCTTGATATTTCGCCCAGATTTTTGGCACCTGACAGTTCACCCAGGATATTCCACCTCCTGAATTTTCTGACTCATTCATACGACAACTCTTTCACTTGGTCACTCAGGCGGTAACTCAGCCACTAAGTTGGTCACTCAAATCGCATACTCACTCGGTCATTCATACTGTCACTCACCGAGTCACTGACTCGCTCAATTGTTCACTCACTCTTGTGAATGGGTGACTCAGTTACTCACATCAACCCGGCCACTCATAAGGTCATTCATCTAATCAGGACGATCATTTTTTGATCATTTTTGTCGCACCACGGTCATTTTCTGCACACGAGGGCTAATTAGACCGGGACCTACAATTTATTGCCGATTCCGAACGGCAGGCTTGTTTTTTTTTATACGCGTCAAGGGGTTGGTGCGCTAACCCCTCGATGGGGGACTCCCTGCGGTAGCAATTTTTGCTGCGGTCAAGTCGCCGTTTTTAATCAGGACGAGGAGCTAAACGGTCCTGGGGGACCGAATGCCGGAGGCGAATTTTCCGGATCCCGTTCAAGACCATTATACAGTCGAATCCCGTTATAACGAACTCCAAGAGACCGGAGAAATCACTTCGTTATAAAGGAATTCCAGGTTTTTGCATTGTTCCTATGTAAACTTACATGAAGGATTAGAAAAGTGTTCGTTAAAACGAGATTTTCGCTATAACGGTATTCGTTAAAACGGGATTCGACTGTAATTCAAAATTTATTACTAATTCCAATTGTTCGGGTTTGTTTCACATTTGTTGTCATTGTGTCGCCGATTCTCGAGGATTCACGTCACAGGACGGAAAGCTATTGAAGCATTAAGAGGAATTCCTCTAAATCAGTGATTCCCAACGTGGGCGATGGGAATTTCCAGGGGGACGGTAGAAGATACGGATATAACATAGGATCCTATGGGTTAGATTGCGTTGGGGGGCGATGGGACAAAAAAATTTCTGAAGAAGGGGGCGATGGGACAAAAAAGGTTGGGGAAACTATGCTGTAAATATAAATTCTTGGTTGGGTTCGAATCCGGTTCGGATACCCGGCGGATTGCGTTCTTTCGTTCGGATTATCGCGTGAATGGATTCGACATTTGCCCCCACGGGAGCAAAAACCTACGAAAATTCAGAATTAATGGGGGGGGGGGGGGGAGGAAAGGGCTCAGAATTGACGAAAATTCAGAATCGAGGAAAATTTTCTAGAATCAAATCGTTAGAATCTCGGACACTTTGCTTAATGTACATTTTTTGTCGTAACTGCGGGTGCCCCCCCCCCCCGAACCGCGGTGGTCTTGTGCAAACGCACAATCCCCCTAAGGGCGGCACTGCTTTATCTCCCCCCCTCCCCTCCCAGGGTGGACGAATACTCGTATATCAGAAATCTTCGACGTTCTTGCAATAATTAAGATGATTCCGATAAACCCCCTCCAACAAGAACATAAAACGGGGTAGGAAGAGGGAATAAAAAAAAAATGAAATGACCACACCCCTACCGGGATTCGAACCCGGGACCTTTGGATTAGAAGTCCAACGCGCTTTTCCACTGCGCCACAGGGGCAATTATCAAAATACACTCATTTCTATCGCCACGCATCAAACGCATTCGATTACGGCCTCTCGATGGGTTATAAATACAGCGCTTTATGGATATTGAATTCTCCTGAACTTACAGGAATATGTAGGGACGATTCTACTGTAGTACAGTAATGTTGCTGACGTGCCGGACATCTGACATTTGTGTTTATTTCTTTCACCGTTTATTAAATAGAAACAAAAAAAATTCACCGTTTAGGTGGCATTACCGCGGCCACTCCAGAGCTGTTCAATAATTGGTTCGCCATTGGTTTCCCCCATCGAGCTTATATTACTGCAGGGAGTATGACGTCAGCGGTCTCCGCCTTGGCAGTGCTGAGAACGGTGTCCGTAACATTATTCGTCAGAAGATCACATGACTCGGTGAAAACACACAATTCCCCCGTTATTTTCTTATGGAACCCACAGGAGTTTAAAACAATAAATGAAATAATTTCAGCATCGATAAGATAATTCTAGAATTAATGAAAGATACAATTCTAGAATTAATGAGAGAGAATTCCAGAATTAATGAAAGAGATAATTCCAGTGCCGTCTTAACGCATGGGTCCACCCGGGCACTTCAACAGAAGAGGGCCTCACAATGAGATTTGGTTGAAATTTTCTAGAATTTACCTTTTAGGGCCTCAGAAACATCAATTGGCCTGGAGGCCCATGATGCTCTTAAGACGGCCTTGGGTAATCCCAGAATCAATGAAAGATAAATTCCAAAATCAATGAAAGATAAATTCCAAAATCAATGAAAGATAAATTCCAAAATCAATGAAAGATAAATTCCAAAATCAATGAAAGATAAATTCCAAAATCAATGAAAGATAAATTCCAAAATCAATGAAAGATAAATTCCAAAATCAATGAAAGATAAATTCCAAAATCAATGAAAGATAAATTCCAAAATCAATGAAAGATAAATTCCAAAATCAATGAAAGATAAATTCCAAAATCAATGAAAGATAAATTCCAAAATCAATGAAAGATAAATTCCAAAATCAATGAAAGATAAATTCCAAAATCAATGAAAGATAAATTCCAGATTTATGAAAATGACGCTTCCAAAATTAAATGAAAGTGATAATTCCAAAATTAAGGAAAGGTATAACTTCAGAATTAATGAAAGAAAAATTCTAGAATTCATTAAAGAGAAATTCAAAAATCAATGAAAGTAATAATTAAATCATTAATGAAGTGATAATTCCAAAATAAATGAAAGTAATAACTCAAGAATTAATGAAAGATCATTCGAGAATGAATGAAAGATAGTTCCAGAATAAATGAGATAATTCCAGCATTAATGAAATAAATAATTTAATCTTTCAATTTTTTTAAATGAGTTCCCAATCCTGTTTTAAAGCTCAGCGGCGGGAGTGATGACATTACAATCGGGCGCAGACAAGCCTATGAAAAGGGCCAGCGCAGGTAGGCTCACTATATTTGCTCGAGAAAGATACGTGAAATTAGGCTTCGAAATACGGGACACTGCTTGCTTTTGGCGATTATTGGCAAAGTCGAAAACTCGTGCTAAAATCACAAAGACGACAACAATAGAGGGAAATGAAGCGCCACTTCAAATTGCAGCGGATTGAAAAAAGACAAATGTGAAATAAATATTCTTATTTGTAGTCTTAATTATCGTAATGTAATTTCTGAGTTGATATGCATAATAAAGCACCAGACACCGCCCAGCCTCCCTCATCCAGGGCAATGGCTAAAATTGACAATGGTCGATAGAGCCGGGGCGGTGCACAATATGAAATGAAATGAATTTCTGAGTCGGGAACATAGTGTTTTAATCGTTGAATAAAAGTCGAGTTGGCGTCGTTGAAAATACGTGGGAAATCGAACATTTTTGCGAAAAAGTCGGAGCAGCCAGAAAAAACCGGGACTCTTCCCCTGCAAATACGGGACGTATGGTCACCCTATGCACAGGGGATACAAACATAGGGCAGGTAGATTTTTCGATTCCGACAGTCTGCGAGATAAGGATTAGTTTAAAAAAAACCGAATTTTTCAGTTTTTTCAACCAATCCGAAGCGGAGTCGATTTGCGGAATCGGAAACCAGCTTGTACTATGTGCGTACCCTTACTTAGAACTCTGTATTCGTCAGCGTGTTCCAGGTATGGATGCGCAGACTTACTCCACCCGACTGAGGAAAACAAAGTTTCACTAATGAGAAACATGGCTTGCTTTCTTTCATACGGAAAAGAAATGCCATGGGAAATTTTCGCCACAAATCAAGCGTAATGATTGAGTATTTTTCAGCGTTTGTAGGCCTGTTGCTCTTTGCGGTGAAACTTTTTAACGGGGAGATCTCGGTTCGCATTCGCTCCTCGAAGTTGGGAACCATAAAAAACCAACTTCAGCCGACCACTACTGTGGTGACGGTGGGGTTCGGACCCGGATCTTCGCGATGCGAATCCGTCAATATGACCACTCGACCACCAACAGCGGCGGAAAACCATGGCTGTTAACAGAAGGCAGCGTATATTGAACGACCGCTGAATCAGCTACCGAGCAGTGGCGTCAGCTTTCGTTTAAATTTTTTTTTTCAACCAGCAAAAGGAATACTTCGCGGAAAAAAAATGTAATCGCAGAGGAGGATTTTTGATGGCGGGAGCACGCCGTAGGGTCTCTACTTCTAAAGGGGCCTGAAAAAACTCCAGTTTTATTTTTTCTTCTCTAATTTAAGGGGGCCCAGTATTTTCTTTTGCACCCAGGGCCTCAACCGACCTTAATCCGTCTCTGTGTAGTCAATTTTCACCCAAAGTGGGATAATCCACGAATTTTCATCGTTTGTTGTCGCTAAGCGCTGAAGATCTCGCTAAATAATGATGATGACTGCCTTTTACCATGGAAAGCGGGATAATCCGCTCGCACAAGCGGCCGTTGGGCATCAAATTCGAAACAATCGCCGATTGTTGTCAGAGGTGAAGAAAAATGCTTGAAGATCGCGAAGTAGTGTGATCGCGCGATAGTTTGAAGATGGTTAAAATAGGGCACCTCCAAGAGATAGGCCTCCGCACGGGTTGCCATAAACGTCATTCAGACTTCCTAGTAAGTTTGCTACATTTTGAGACACAGCATCCTATATCGTTTCTTCTTTTGTCGTAGAATCTTCTTGATTGGCTCACGAATACGTCCGGAGGCCTATCTCTAGGAGGTGCTGGTTTAACACCCGCAGCGCTAACCGCAGTTTCGTTCTTCTCATTACGAAAATATTGATAAACTGGTGGAAAACCTAAAAGCTGTTTTCGTTATCGACGAATGGTGTGCACCGATCAAATATTGAGAACGTCGGATTTATATGTAGTGAGTAGAATAATTCTACTTCTATACATGATACTTGTTGGGCTATTTTGTACTTTAGTAATAGTGGAAATGTTCCCTTTCTCGCAAATAAGCTCCTGAAATTGTTACTGTGATTGGAAGATTCCAATAATATGTCTGGGATGAGAAACCAGAATGAAGAAATGTGGGGGTAAAAAAAAAAAGAAATGAATGAAAGACAAAAATGGCCTAACCCCACACCCCTACCGGGATTCGAACCCGGGACCTTTGGATTCGAAGTCCAACGCGCTTTTCCACTGTAAGGCTACTGACTTTGATCGCAACGCATTTGACGATTAACGCATCCTCTTGGCTTCCCACAATGCTTTCAGTTCGTTGGTCTACCCCCTAACTCTGTTATATTTGCCAGTTGATATTCGTTGGCGTCTTCCAGGGATAGATGCGCAGACTTACTGAGTCTGGTTTGGAAAAACAACGAGAATTGAAAAATCACTTAACCAAGTCTGCGCATGCTCAACAGCCACTGCATGAGTTGTCAGGTTGTCAGCAATCGATGAACTTCTTAATTTAATCAAAATTTTCACCAGAAAGTGGAATGCCTCTCGAAATGGTATAGGGGTTACATGTTAGGGTCGTATTCACCGACATGGTTTAAACCGTAGTTACAATTTTTGGATAAGAGATCAATATAGATTGGTTAAAAATCTGAATTTAACCAATCCGTGTCGATCTCTTATCAAAAAATTGTGACTACAGTTTCAACCATGTCGGTGAATACGGCCCTTAGTTTCCCACAATGCTTTCAATTCGTTGGGCTACCTGTAAAGCTAGGGACACACTCGCGTCTAGCTTGTCTCAATAGCCATTTAGAAATATTTGGTACCAATGACCCCCTCCCCCGCTACAATGAAGTACCAGCGGCATGGGATGGCCACACACTGGCCCAGCCTGGGCCAATGTTCCTTGTGACTATTTACTTCCAGAACACCCTCCAAGGATACTTAGTGTTGTGACTGACGACCAATGTGTAGCCATACGGATTGGAAGATCGGTGAGGAAGCAGAGCCTCCAAGATACTACTGGGAGACTTTGTAAGGAAGGCGGCTCCTTTGACTTGGGGAGGTCTTGGTCGTTCTCCTCGAGAGATCAGCCTTACAATACCTTTCAGCCCTCAACATTGAACGGTCATTGCCAATGCAGGAGCAACCACACTACTTGCCCATGACCAGTTTTGACGTCACTGAAATCGTGCATTTCACAATATGGATCAAACGTCACACGGAACATTTACTGGCGGGACATATGGTCAGCCTATGTAGGGGTCGCAAATAAATGTTTTTTGGTCAGAAGAGGTTCGCGCTTCAAAAAAGTTTGCGTACCATTGATCTAGACAAGCAGTTAAGTATGTAACATCGGGAGGGGATGTTAAGGTGCATGCACACTACTCCGGCGTGATGAGGGACCACCTCAAGAAAAAGGTGTTTCTCTCCACCGGGAATCGAACCCAGGACCTCTTGCATATGAGAGGTAAAATGTTTTTCCTGTTCACCTCGGCATTATATCCAGAAAGCCTAGTGATTTCATGAAACCTTTTAGTATTATGCAGAGTCGCTGTGGGTGGGGGGAGGGGATGCTACAGGCGGGTCACAGTGAAATATTGGAGGTTTTCACAAATTCCTTAATTATTTCATTCATTAATTCTGGATTTTCATTATTGCTGGAAAAAAAATTTCAGTCATTTTTAATTCATCAATTAGAAAGTTTTCATTAGTTTCGGGAAATGTTTTCTCTCATTTGTTCAAAATTACCTTTAGATTTTCATAAATTTTTTGCGTTCATCCAGATTTTTTAGTGTTTTTAAAATATTCATACAAAAAAGTATGAATATTTCTCAGCAGTCCTGTATCTGCTGAAATAATAGGTGCCGAGTCCAAATCCCATAAACAATATAAAATCAGGGCAAAACAAATTCTAAAAACTTTTGATGTCCCGAAATTTTTCAGACGTACCTGGTCCTACGTCTGATGAGGGCGGCCATATTATTATGCATTTTTTTTAAACTGGTATATAAATAGCATATGTTACTGCCAAAGCCCGAAATTGGAAAATTCGCGAATTGGCCAATTTCGTTAAATATTGACCCGGCAAGTTCACGAAGTGGCGGTGATCCCTGGCCAAATTCCGATAACAAAAGACATGATTCGGGATCATCGTCAAGTTGGCATATTTTTTCGTGATAATCATGTCCACGTTAGTTATGGCAACGCATCAAACCAGTCACGATGCGGTAATAATTTTTTTCCTCCAAAATTCGGCGGAAAAAACTGTTTACACAATTATTTTTATAGTTTTTCTCTCTCAAATTTCACTTTTTTTCCCCTCTCATCACACTGAGTTAATCCAATACAGCTGCTATATATATGTATCACACGTTGGCGATTAAAAACAATGGATTTTGCACCTACTGGGCCGTCTTAAATCGGGACATAGAACTTCGGCCACTTCACGAAACGGCCCGTCATTTGGGGGGGGGGGGGCGTTTCACCCTGGCTTTTGGAAATATACTATATATATACACACACACACATAAATACATTGTGTGTAATTATATATAAATTATAAATACATTGAGTACATGTGCTTTGCTGCCCCCCCCCCGGAAAAAGTTGAAATGACGGCCCTGAACGGCCGCCAAAATCCGAACCATTACTGCAATTCGGACTTCGGCCAAAGCTCAGTCACTCAGTCAGTTCAAGCAGTGACCGGCACCGCCGCGAATCGGCCGCACTTCGGGCGCCTCGGCTGTATAACACATACATATAATTTCAAGCCGATCGGACTCAACTATTGTGTATTAGTTACGATTGAACTAATTAGTTAATGAACAAATTTATTTCTTCTTTTAATGATAAAGATAATTAATTTTGGGTAAAAAAGTGCATGTATCAGTTTTGGGAATTGATTTTTCTATCGAACATGTTAAATTAGTTTCTCTTCCATCGTCGTATAACGCCTAGAACTGGTTCGGGGCCATTCAAGTATTACGTAAGCAGATTTTCAGCCATTTTTTACCCCCCCCCCCCCACTTGCCAGCAAAATTTCGTCAGAAGCTTAGAATATTTCATATCAAGCGGTAACCTTCGAACCCCCCTCCCCCCCTTGTCATCAAAAGTCAGCAAATCCGAACCCCCCCCCCCGATGCTGACGTAATACTTGAATGACCCCTTCTTAACCTCGTTTCTTTCGCGCACCCCAATGCAATGCGACTTTACTTTCCTGCCCTCCCTTGGATAACGCGTTTTTATCTGTGAGGAAATTGGTTTTTTTTGTAAAAACGCGACATTAATTAATTTCCATGAATTCTTTTACTTATTTAATGCCCTTTTTGGCTAATATTAAATTTTGACTTTATTTCCTTTCGAAAATTACTTCTAAAACGAAACTAATGAAAAAAGTTAATATTTTTTTTAAAAATTTTTGAGATTCGGAAAGAAAGATTCATCTTTTTCTTCATCTCAAACAGTTCTCCATGAGGCTTTTTTTGGATCACGTGATATTTCCCTCTCTTGAGGGACATATAAACCGTAGACAAGGTAACCAATATGGCGACTTCCTGCGCGACTCATGGAAGGCACAAATCTAAATTAAATAAACGTAGAAATGAATCTTCTTCTCAGGGATGCTAGATATTTCGATAATTTTCTTGTAGTTCAAGTTATCGATCTGCTCCTGTTTTTGATTCAACAAATTCTTGATAAAAACTGCGGAAGTTCTTCGATGTAATTTATGTGGGCCCCATAACTAATTTCATAACATCCTAAACTATATGGATTGATGCAATTGAATAATATAAGACAATACGGGGACATTTTCATTTTCGTGCTTCAAAAGATATAAATAAGAAGTTGAAATCAATGTGTCATTGCATGAATATCCAACTCAAAAGTAGGTCCGGCTAATTATTTTATATTCAATTTTCTGGGCTTCGTATCTGCAAGGAACTCAATATTTCGAAAATTGAGAATTCGATTCAATTTTTAAAATTATTGATCTGGTGGGAAACCCTATTAAATTTCCGCATTTCCACGGTTAAAATCGGCAATTTTAACATTGATTTCCATGGGGATCATCCTGTCCCTCAAAGTGACGATGATTACGACGTCTATTCGAAAAGCCTCATTCCCTCACTGACTCCAAAGTCGCAATAACTATAAATTAATGTTTCTTTTGACAAGACTCAATTTTTTGATGCTTTTCCTGAGTCGTGCGTTAACGACAACATCGAATCTAAGCGCAACATTCTAACACAAGGTAGCAATGGTAAACAAACCGCGAAATAGTTTTGGTAAATAATGGTGTGTTAACCGAAATGGCAAAAAAGTGCAATCGCTTAATCGAAAAAGAAACTTTTGCATCGTGAATTTCGCGTGACATATTTCTGCAAGCAGTGAGGTGTCGAAATATTGGTTGAGTTTTTTATTTTTTTTTAAGAATTGAAGAATTTTTATCATTTAAATTTTCTTGAATAATCGGTCAACATGTTGCAATTTTTTTACCACCTCGCACCCCCAGTTAAGAACCACTGGTCACAGAGTAAATAAGAACACTGACGAAGCAAAAAGTGAACGAAAAAAAATCAGACACGGCCTCTTTTCACACGGCGGACGAAAATCTGGAAGGTCTGATTTGATTCTGACGCGTGAAAAGGTGTGTTGCGTCAGATTCAATCATCATTCCCCCGTGGCATCAGCAACAGTGTGAACGTACCTGCAGAAGACTCGTAGGTGGAATTTTATATCACATGTGTTACTACGTAGTCCCACGTACATGCAGCTTTAGACTATAACGCTATATTTAGAGACGACCCATAGTACATATCAAAACACTCGTCTCGGTTATCTATATTGGATTTAGAGGTGTGAGCAGAGGGGTGAGGGTGCTCAGGGCACCCGTGCCTCTCCCTCCCCCCAAGCCAACCGAAAATTACAAAAAATTTAATATTTGAGAGAAATTGAACTTTTTTTTGAAATTTATTAAAACACGAACACACAGTTAACACAGATACAAAACACATATTACATTCTAAATATTACACCCAAGGGAATCACACGATCCGACCAAGGTTCATAATTTGTATATACTTGGCAACAGACCATATTTTTATATTCATGTTATAATCATGAAATATAGACCCAGATTGGATTCAATTTTCCACTCAACAGATCTGGTTGATGTAACTACATTTTTCTGGTTTTATTTCATGATTTAAATGGTTATATTCTTTAGGTGCAATGTATAAAAATTGTTGAGTTAGTTTTATTCGGTTTTATAACTTCATACTGAACTCCATTTTGTCTGACTGTTTTATTTTGTGCCAGACTGGTTTTTTCTGAATAAATAATATTTTGTAAAAGTAAAGTTTTTGAATATTGAATCTAATCATTGAGTCTTAGACCATGGAGATTTTTTGGGATATATTATTAATTACTTTTTTTAAAAAGAATTTTTGATCATGTCGATATTTGAGTCATAGTCCCCACCACAAACTGTAATAGTATATTGTATAATTGGCAGAACCCAAACAAAATACACGGTGTTACAAAAAGAATCATCCGATAGAAAAAAAAAAAAAACTATTCAGCTTTTAATCCGTTTTAATCGAATAATGTATAGGTAGAAAGAGGGAAATGTCGAGTTTCACGCAGTTGCCGACAGGTAGCGCTAATGCTCTTCCTTCGGCTACCACTTCAGTGTTTGTCAAGATTGGCTTTTCCCACAGTTAGAAATCGATTCGGATGACTTCATTTTCAGGCAGCACGGGGCACCACCAAACTGGAGCTTGGACGTTCGAGAAGTTTTGAACAATCACATTTCTAAACGATGGATCGGCCGTACGGGACCTGACGATTCAGTTAAACATCACTGGCCTCCAAGATCGCCGGACCTCACAGTGAGCGATTTCTTCTTGTGGAGGTTTATGAAAGACTACATTTATGTGCCTCCCCTTCCCGCTACATTAGCCGAACTGAAAATACGCATAACAGCAGCCGTGGAAGCAGACATGCTCGCAAAAGTTTGGGACGAATTTGATTACCGTATAGACATGTGCCGTGCATCACAAGGTGGACATATTGATCATCTTCAATTTAGTTTGTAAAAGAACTTAAGATTAACTTTATATTACATGGTTAATCATGAAGTGTCTGTGTTCAATATTTTTCGTAATATGCGCAATCGGGTGATCCTTTTTGGAACACCCTGTATATTGTACTAAGAAAGATTGGGGAAATAACATTAAAATCTACTCAATGAAAAATACTAACGAATTTCAGTTTATTACTTATTGCCATTGCTTGGGATTTCCATTTAAGGTTTTTATTAATTGTAATACCCAAGTATTCGTTGATTTCTGATATCTTCAGTTATAAAACATTGCCTGAGAGAATGTGTGATATTGGATTTTTGAGAGGCTCTATGCTTTTATTAGTGTATAATTGGAAGTAAGTAAATTCAGTTTTTCAAAGATATTTCAGTGAAAAATCAAAATATCAGAAAAAAAATACCATTTATGTGCTGCTAACATTAACAAATTTCTGTTGATTCAAATGCTTTTTGAAGTGTGGTAACTCAAAATTTCTCGGGAACAAAATTTTTGTGACCCTCACCCAGCGCAAGCTTTTTGCGCCCACTCCAAAAGGTCGATCCCGAGTGCGCTTCCGATTGGAATTTGAAGAAATCGGGCGCCGCATACCCATTAGGGACACCCTGTATGAGCCCGTACTGAAGGGCCAGTGCTGAGAAAAAGCAATACCGAATTGAAATGATTAAAAAATATCGTTTTGGCCTACTACAGGGATGCGATAGACTTCAAAAATCACCTTGGTCGATCCTTCCTTGTGTATGTGCTCTTGCACGAATTTTTTTCCTGCCCCTCCATTAATTCAAAAGCCCAGGAGGACGCGGGCACAGTCCGTCTTCCTATATCGGCACTATTTCCTTCATTCAACCCGTCATCGCGTGTTTGTAAACAGTGAAATTTCTCTTTGCTGTTCCCACCATGTCCTTGCCCCACATCACAACACTCTGTTAACCAGTTGAGGGTCTTGTCTCATTAAAGGCGTTTACGGTCTCGAAGACAGACTTGGTTTTATCTACGTCTTCTACTACTGGAGGGGGGGGGGAGAGAGTGAGTAGCCGGCGCTATTTCTGGAAGATTCCGAACGATGCCAAAGAGACCACCCAAAATGAAAACCAAAGAAAAACATCTCTCTTAACAACTATCCTCATTCTCTCTCCCACCACAAACTTATTTTATGGCCCAACACTAAAGACCTAATAAGACCAGGGCCGATAGCCTAGAAACAATTCCGAAAGTGTTTGTGGGTTGGGTTAGCTTGCTTATTATACGTAGGACAAAGGTATGAATTCCAGTTAGAACGGGATAAGATGCCGATTCCCTGTGGTTAAGATGTTTGCGGAGTGACAGCACAAACGGAAATTGGAGCGCATTAATCGATTACTTGTCTATTTCCAACATTTGGCCGCTTTGAACGTCACCGCGACTTTCTACTTTAACTAATCTTTTCTGATTGTTGGATACCTTATGGGGTTGCACCAGAGCCGCCCTTGGGGAAATGCGACCATAGGCGGAAATGGACTTGGAAGAATGGGGGGGGGGCATGATGATGTCAATTAATGTATACGCATATACATTAGATCTGTCGACTCCACCTTTGACGCTTGGGGCGCCCCATGCCCCCCCCCCGTATCTCCGCCCATGAGTGCGACAGTTGCGTTCGATTATTTGAGGCTTTCCCCCAATGCTTAAATTTTTTGCCCATTTCCTTCAATTCTAGCGTTTTTCTCCTCCATTAATTCTGAATTCCCATCAATTCTGGAATGGTTTCTTCCGTTCATTCTGAGTTTTCACAAATTTTCTAATTATTTTCCTCGATTAATGCAGAATTTTTTTTCCTTTCATTAATGCTGAGTTTTCATTGGTGCTAGAATTATTTCTTTCAATTATTTTTAAATCAAGTCTAAAGTTTTCATTCATTTCCGGAGAATTGTTTCCCCCTCATTAGTTTAAAACTACCTTCGATGCTGAATTTTCATCAATTTTTGCGCTATTTTACATTTAATTGTGTGTTCAAAATTTTTTGTACGAATATTTCTCCGCATTTCGGCATATTCTGAAATAATCGATGTCGACAACCCCCACTATGATATATAAAATCGGGGTAAAGATGGGGGTCCTAAATATTTTTGGTGTTCCACAATTGTTGAGACGCACCCGATCCCGCTATTATTTTCGCACCGGTTCCCGCATCTGGTAAAGGCGACCCTGAGTTGCACAGAGATGACGATTTCCGATCAAGCAGCAGTGAAATAGGAAAGATGTTTGTTTCAGGGTAATTCCCCCCCCCCCCCATAAAAAAAAACACCTCGAATACGTATATTTGCCGCATGGTCAAGAATACTTTAAGCCTTTAGTATCCCCGTATGAAAACGCCCAAAGTCTGGTGACTGATAGGAAGCTTCGTATCCAGAGGATCGAACACGTATATTTCTATGGAGCTCCTCACACGAAGGTATTGCCAACGAAATATCCGAAGCGACAGAGTCACTGGCAACTTGGCGTGGTAGTCAAAAGAAACATTTGTGGCGCGACTCCACATCTTCATATTTTCAACATTAATATATTTCAAAGTATTTCTTCATATTTTTAACTGAATGAACGAAAAAATAACCGAAATAAAAAATGGTTTGCAGGGTTAGAATCGCTAGGTCACAGGCATTTTTTTAAGACAGGAAAACTCCCCCCCCTCAAAACAGCCGATAGGTGGCGCTGATACGAGCGACTTTGGTGGAAATATGCAAATGAGACGGTTGTATAAGAATTTGCTCCCCAAATCCACAACCAGTTCACCGTTGTAAACAGTGTATGTGGACCTTCTGCACTCAGCCGTTGCTGGATTTGTGACTCCTCACAATGTGTTATTCCCCCGTGGTGGTCATGTGTAACACATACTGCTGCAATAAACGATTTGGAGGCATTCTATTCGTTATTTGCGTATCTTTTCTGGGACATGTGAACGTCAGCGCCACCCATAGGCCGTTTTTTGTTTGACCCGACCTAGCGATGCTAACCCTGCAAATCATTTTTCATTTCGGTTATTTTTGTCGTTTTATGAATTTTCAAAGTTTTCACGGACTTTTTGCCCACCCTGTATTAAATATAGTACTGGCTGTTATGTGAAATCTTGTGTCTTGTTTGAGCCAACTCACGCGTTGCTTCGTTCACCTGCGAGAAAAAGACCACATTATGAACCAAAAAGTCATCTGGAGGTAGTTTGTCATCCAACACGAGACATCAGATCATTAAATTTTTCACGATGATGTATAAATTTCAAATTTTAATTTATTATATTTTTTGAGTGTATTGTATCATGTTTATTTTGCTTTTTCATTATTTTCATAAATTAAAAATTAATTAAAAATTCAAACATATTTATTCAAATATTGTTTAACGTTTTAACGTATAAATATATCTTCCAACGGGAAACAGGGAAGGGGGTGTTGGAAATTAATTAATGTCGTAAGGGGGGGGGGCAACGGGAATGAGAAATGGTTGGTAAGGGGGCCATGGGCAAAAAGGCTTTGGAACCACTGCTCTACATGGCGAAGCCAAGTACGCAACAATGCTTAGCAAAATATATTTTTCAAACAATATTTGTATAGAAGACGATGTCTTGAAGATTTATTTTTCCCCCCAAAGGAAACCGTCGGAATTCTTTCCACGTGGGTAGAAATGCTTGCCACAAAAGCCTTCATTTCCACCATCCATAAAGAACCAGAGTAATTGTTTCCACTCTGTTGGCGACGTGAAGAATCATCCGAAGGTACGTATCTCCCCCCCCCCCCTTCTAAGATATGGGCCCTTCCACCTTAATGTTACTTTATCGAGATTGTTTGGGATTTCTCTTAGGCATCTCTCCATCAAATAAATCTTATTTTATTTTTGAAGCCAGGGATCTTAATTCGGATATAGATAAACTGGCTTTCGGAATCGAATTCGTTCCGTCGATTCGTTCATATTGTGAATATGCGCGTGTTTTTGATGGAATTGGACTCATGAAATTTACGGGTGTTTTTTTTTGGCATCTGATCTTTCATTTCACCAATGAGCGTTTTCCCCCTTCACCCTTCTTCCCGTTCTGAAATATTTAACTCATTGCCTGGCGTATCATCGGTTCAACTGCAGTGTACAGGGTCTGCCGCCGAGTAGTCTTGCCACAGAGAGCAACAGGCCAAAAAAAAAAGATACAATTGTTCAATCATTACACTTCACTCACAGTTAGAAAAATTGATGGCAGCACCACACACACACACACAACAAGCATTACATAGAAACAAACTAACACGTTAAGCTCACAATACGTACACGCACATTTTCCAACTTGCACCAATTCGTTAGAAGCTCCGCAGAGGAATATGGACGAGTTGCATGTGTGGTTAAGTAGTATACAGGGTGTCCTGTAAGTCCTAATTCAGCCTTCATCTCATCAGCGTTTAGTCGTAGAGTAAGAAATGCTCTAAATTTTTTGTGTTCAGAAATCATCCTGCACCAATAACAGCATAATAATCTTGTCCGTCATTTTATGCCGTTCTTTCTCAACCTTTTCTCCAATTATTGAATTCAAAATATACTACAGAATGGATATTATTTTACGTCACATACCCATTGCAAATTTTAATTTTTTTTTTTCAGAAATAAAACGACCATTCTCAGTAGCGGCCACATTTTCACGGTCCTGTTAGAGGTTTTACTGTATTTAGATTTTTTTTATTTTGTGTCACACTGTATTTTCACTCTTGAAACTAATACAGGGACACACACACGTACGTGTACGTGCGTATTCTCTCCTTCATGTACCAATTCGTTAGAAATAATCCAGAGGAATGTTTAAGGGTTGCATGTACGGTTAAGCGGTAGTGTCTTTATAATAACGAGTGAAGTAAAAAAATAAGTTTCTACGGAGAATAACAACAACAGTCTATACCAGAGGTTTCTAACATAAGAGCTGTAGCGGAACAATTGATGGTTACGAGAATCTGTGGAACCCTTATAGCTGTTTTTCGGAATCCCTACAAATTTTTAATATTTCTCTAATACCCGGGGTAGCCCCGTAAATTTCACGTAAGTTTTGTCCTTTATAAAAACTCAATTTCTAGAAGTTTCTTTTCCAAAAATCAATCGTTTTCACGACTCATTCGCAGGCTGACCATATTTGCTCGAGAAAAATACGGGAAATTAGGCTTTGAGAAATACGGGGCATTCTCAATAATCGCCAAAAATGATGCCGAAAGTAAGCAAAGTTGGCAACTCACGCTAAAATCAAGAAAGTTGCCAATCAAAAAAAATGAAGTGCCATTACAAACTGCAGTGAATTAAAGAAAAACCATGATAAATATGTGAGAAGAATATACGCTTGTGGTCAATTATCGTAATGTAATTGCCGAATTAGGAAGATAATTTTAATCGTCGATTGGAAGAATAAAAAGTCAAGTTGGCTTCGTTGAAAATGTGTAAAACCGGGACATTTTTGCGAAGAAGTCGGGACAGCCAGAGAAACAGAAAAACGGGACTTCCAGGCAATACGGGACGCATGGTCACCCTACTGATACGGGAATGTCCCGCGTAATGATGCCACCCGAATTATTTCCACACGAGACGAAAAATGATTACGTGCATCTTCCTGTCGCAAGGAGGTGGAACTAGTTTCGTTTAAAAATTAAATACTAGAAAAATCCCATTGATTTTAACAAAAAAAGCAAATGAATGATTTGAAGAAAGGAAAAATTGTGTGAGAGGAGCAGCGTCCTTGTTTAATAAATTTCTATTGTTGAAATGTCGGCAGTTTTTGACATACGAATTCCGGAGGGGAAAGAAGCTACCAGAGAATCACTGTTTCTCTGTTGCTTGGTCATGCACATTTGTGGCGCACCAGCGTCTGAAAGGGTTGAGTGTAATGATATTTTTCCTGCTTGAACGACTTCCACGGGCTGGATACAACTCCTTGACGGGCTGCATTGGACCGGAGGTTGTGCACCGTTGCCTAAAAAAAGCTCTCACGGAACCTAAGGCCCCTTTCACACGGAGCGGATGCGGACCGCATACCCTTTCAAACGAGCACTGAAGATGCGGACGAATCGCCCGCATCTTTAGTTCGAAATTGGTGCATAAAAACTGTTTTTTCGCAATTTTTGTAATTATTTTTCTCCTTCACCCCCGATTCAGTGCCCATAGGCAGCCTAGAGGCATTCTTTGGTGGTTTTTATCATTGAGCCTAAAGATGCCTCCATTCCGATCCTCACAAGTAGTCGATGGGAGAAAATATCTTAAAATATTTTCAAAAAATTTTGAAAAAAACTGTCTTTTCGGAAAAATATGAAAGAAAATTCCAAAAACACATCCAATGTTCGAAAAATCCAATCCAAAAACATCCAAAACATTCGATGTTCCAAAAAAAAAAAAAATTCAGCAAATATCAAAGAATTTTCAAGTATAAAAAAAGGGAGGGGTTGGGACTTTCAAAATGTCTGTGCTTAGAAATATTCACATCACGATTCTGTCTTAGGCCGGGATTACACTATAAAAGTTTTGTAAAAGCTCTTTGGTAAAACGTGAAAAATTCAACCATTAAGATCACCGGTTGCATTTGCTTGAATGCAACCGATGCGCCTATTGGTTGAATTTTTCAACTTTTATAAAAAGATCTTTTACAAAACTTTATAGTACAATCCCGGCCTCAAGTACGGATTACACTATAAAAATTTTATAATAATTCTTTTAAAAAAGCAACTAATAAATTTATCGGTTGCACTTGCAATTTATTAGTTGCTTTTTTCAAGTTTTATAAAATAACTTTCATAAACCTTTTAGAGTGAAATCCCATCCTTAGATTAGTCTCACTTCTGAAATATAAAATTTCATTTTTTAAGTTTATAGACTGAATATTGAGTAAAATATACTTGTAGGTATCGGGGGAACCACCAAAAATATTCAAGTGCTTAGGGCCTTCAAACGACTTAATCCGGCCCTGAGTGAACGCCGTACGTGGATAACGTTGTTTAATAAAAGTATTTTTTTTAAAGTTTAAAAAAATTAAGTTAAAAAATTTAAAAAATAACAAATATTTAAAATAATATTTCAGATATTCATATTTTTAGATAATTTTAAAAATTTAAAAAGAAAAAAATTAAAATTTTTAAATTAAATTTAAAAAGTTATTAAAGTATTTAGTCAATTAAATATTCGTAATGAACAGAACGGCTTATAATTTTGGTCCCGTCAGTGGCCGTTGTTGGCAGGTTTTATTATATAAAATTGTGAAATATGGACAAAAGGCAGTTGAAGTTGCTATATCTCCATTTCAGAAGGAAACAAAGGGATAGACGTATGTGGGTACATCGTATTTGATGAACAGGGACCATCATATGGTGTTTTTAAGGGTATTTATGGCAAATAATTAAAAAAATTCCGTGAAAAATCACCTTCAAAAAGTAGCCAAAGATGCGGACGAATTCGCTCCGCATCCGCATCGTGTGAATAGCTCCGAATAAACCTATTGTCAAAACTTCTATGTGCGGATGCGGAGCCCGCACTTAGGTTTTGACACATGCGGACGACGTCCGGACCCGCATGAACATTTCCTAGGTGCGGAGATTTTTCGGCTCGTCTGAATGGCGCAGTATATTCCAATTGTTAAAACTTCTTCCGGACCCGCATCCGCGTCCGCTCCGTGTGAAAGGGCCCTAAGTTGGAAATCCATGGTTTACACAACAGTGCTTTTTTTTTAAAAACAGGGGAAAAACATTTTCTTTTCAGGTGTAAGCAAATTTTCGAGATAAGTGTCTGTCGTAATAATCATAAAAGAACTGACAGGTTATTTCTGGAAATTTGCATAGGTTTTAAAAATAGTCTTCGTTAGCGTTATTATTATTTAGGGCTCGTATTTTTATGGCCCGCCAAATTCTTTTATGACAAGTCATATTTTGGCCATTTTCGAGCAATTGGCCATTTTGATATATATATCCCGCAAGGGACAGAGTGGGGAGGGGGGCATGTTTGGAGTTGGTCTTAGCTTGGTTATTTTTGAGCTATTGGTCATGTTTCCAATTCTCAAAGTAATAGATCATTTTGTTTTAGTCATTTATCACCGAAAATTTGACCCTGCTCAGAGTAAAATGTTACGGAATTCTTTCCACGACTTTTGAGAGAATATTTCCATCACCAAAGGTAGCCGCTGTGCGGTCATGTGGGTATCGTGAGGGACTCGCGTCACGAGGACCTGGGTTTGAATCTCACCGGTGGTGCAGTTGTGATTGGCTGAAGTAAGTTTTTTTTCTGTCGTTTTCTATCTTCAGGCACAAAGTCTGTCTCCGTTAAGAAGTCTCGCAACAGATCCTACAACCAGAGCCAAAAACAGACGATGACGCTTCCGCCCAGGGCAAATACCCATTTTTTTCTCCCCCCCCCCCCCGTAATTTCGAAAAACAACTCAACATCCTTGCTGGTGCAGCGGCCAATGCAGCACAGACCTCTCTCTCCTTAATCATGATCATACGTACAACTGTACAAATATGCAAAAATCGCACTTCACTCACAAATCGAAATACAGACGGCAGCACTAACTTCACGCACAACACTAGATACGCATGTGGTGTACACCGCACGCGGACAAATAGGTGTATTAGTTATTGGTAAGGTATACGTTTTTGGTATCAGTTAAAGAAAATTTAAATTAAAAAGGTTGATTTAATTAAAAATTAATGAATTTGTTTATTTTTTAACATAAGAAGCAACAACTGGGAAAAGAACAGATGAAATAATTTATACAAAAATTGCCACGTTTTCAAGACAAATAAATTCAATTGGTCGAATGGTCGACGCGTTTCGGCTCTTCAATGGATAGCCGTCATCAGGACTTCGTGGTCAGAATTGACACGAATGAATCGTGGAAGAGTTCGCCTTTGTATTTGCTGCGTCCGAGTGGTCTTTGGATGCGAATTGGGGAGCCATCTGTTGTTCCACGATTCATTCGTGTGAATTCTGACCACGAAGTCCTGATGACGGCTCTCCATTGAAGAACCGAAACGCGTCGACCATTCGACCAATTGAATTTATTTGTCTTAAAAACGTGGCAATTTTTGTATAAATTAAAACCAGGCAAAGTTACTCATTTTTTGTGATAAGATGAAATAATGGCAAAATGAAGGTCATATTTTCGAATTTCAAGGTCATAAATGCTTGCATGTTTTAACTCGGTCATAAAAATCCGAGCCCCTAATTATTATCATTTGCGACTTTAACATTTTTATGAATTATTTACCGTAAATACTGTACATATTTCTAAAAATAGTTTCCACACGCATAACATCCCGACTTTTATCGGCCATTTTTGTGAATATTTCACTGCAAAATGCCAAAGATTGGGACTGTAACCGTTGCCGCAGTCATCAAATTTTATCGAATTATATTCGATTTCGAGAACCAATGAATATATAATCTCCCCACAGAGGAAATTCCTGCACAATTATCAAAATGGTCGTCATCGTTATCATTAAGTCGCGGTAATGTTCGTAAATTCAATTTATCGATGAAAGGGGCGGACGCGGAACGATAATGGCGGTGTTGATGGAAATGTGGAGAGTTACTAAATGTCACCACTACAATATACAATGACCATATTTAATGACGGCTCAAAAGGTGATAAATATCACTATTAAGTATGGGATGAATTAAGAGTTAAAAATTCAGGAAATTTACCAGAACTTCCGGGTGAAGATACGTATATCCGTTTCCGATCACATGATGCGTCTGACTTCCGATATTCGTGAGCGCTTTTATCCTAGTCTGTGTACATCATAAACCTATTTGTGAATGCTATAGGTTTTTTTTAGGAAAGTGCGTTAGCACCTAATTTGCATAAACGGGAACTGAGTTGGATAAAAATCGATATTTTTATCCTCTCGGATGTGATGTACGCGAGAAATCGATTAAAAAAGTTCTTCCAGTCTAATTTTTAACTTAAAATATCATGCAAGAAGATTTAACTGTTTGGAATTAACCCTTCATCTGTCACCGTCATTGTATTTTGGCGACTTTTCCCTATCGGTAATTCATAAACACGGTATAGAAATGCTCGAGAATATCGTATCATTGAACTGAATGACTACTATATGATGATCGGTGTAAGAATTATAAGATTCGTCAAATGCCAATTTTTTTTCTGAAATTATCTTCATAGTTGTGGGTTTTGTCAGATCTTTTGGCGACTGTTTCCGATCGCCAATTCATAATAGGACATCCGAATGATGAAGAATCGTTGAGCTGAATCACTTTTATGATGATTGATGTGAGAATTTTGATAAAAAAAATGGCAATTTTTCTTTCTTCTAAAATTAACTCGGTAGCTGTGGATGTCGTCAGATTTTGGCGAATCTTTCTGATCGCCAATCCACATCAAAGTTATGGAGAATTGTATCCTTGAGTCGTGAAGCTCTGATTCACACTTTATGACGATCAATGAAAGAATTGGAAAGGTTTGATGCCAATTTTTTTTTTTTTTTTTGAAACACTCTTTAGCTGAAGATGTCATTGGATTTTGGTGATTATTTCCTATCGCCAATTCATTATAGGGCATCCAAATGAATGATGGAGAATCGATGAGCTGAATCACTTTTATGATGGTTTGGTGTGAAAGCTAAGAGGTTACATATAAAAGCCATTTTTTTCCATGAAAATAACCTCATGGCTGTGAATATTGTCTGATTTCTCTTGGAGACTATTTCCGGTCGTCAATTCACAACGGGGCATCAAAATTATGTAGAACCGTATATTCTTGAATTGAATCACTCTTATGATGATCAGTGTAAGAATCAATAGGTCAAAATTGCAATTTCCCCCCCCCCCCTAAAATTAACCCTTTAGCTGCGGGTGTCAGATTTTGGTGACTTCTTCTGATTACCATTCAACAATAGGGCACGCGGATGATGTAGAATCGTTCAGCTGAATCACTTATATGACGATTAGTGTAAGAATTTCAGTGTCCAATGCCACATTTTTTTCTTCTAAAATCAACTCCTTGGCTGCGTAGGATGTTATCAGAATTTGGTGACTATTTCTGGTCACCAATTCACATCCAAATGATGGAAAATCGATGTCCCCACATCCTGGAGTAGGGCCCCTAGGCTGGGATGTTTGGCGGGCCCTCAAGCCTGACTTTTCACGTGTCCTTCTATAGTGAATTTACAGAATGGGGGAAAACAAAAAATGCTAATTACCTCGGGCCCCAAGACTAGAGCCCTGTTAGCCTCACCCTTAGGGGGGGGGGGGGGAATGGAACAATCGTGTTCTTGAATCGTTCAGCTGAATCACTATTCTTGATTGGCGAAAGAATTGAAATTTGAAGGGTGATCAACCTTTCCGGGAGTGAGGGTCACTTCATTGGTTTGGAAACATGTGTCGGGCCACTTGAGTCATCTGGACACGCGCCGCAAGTGATTTTTGTCGATCTAAACGTGTGCCGTAGGCCACTTTAATCATCTGGAAATGTGTCGCAGCCAATTTAAGTGATCTAAAAATGTGCTAAGAATCACTTAAGAATCCTTTGCATTTTTTAGATCATTTAAGTGAACCGTTCTTGTGTCGTGACTTACTTAAGTGCTACACTAAGTGTGCTGCAAGCCTCTCAAGTGATCCCGAAGCGTACCGTGGGCCACTCGAATGATATGTAAATGTGTCGTCAGTCGCTTGAGTAATCTGTAAATGTGTCGTCAGTCGCTTGAGTAATCTGCAAATGTGTCGTCAGTCTTGAGTAATCTGCAAATGTGTCGTCAGTCGCTTGAGTAATCTGCAAATGTGTCGTCAGTCGCTTGAGTAATCTGCAAATGTCCCTTGTGTCCACTTGAGTGATCTGAAGATGTGCCGCAGGTTATTTGGAAATGATCTTGGGGTCGCTTTAGGGATCTGAATATGGAGCGTTTTCAACTAAAATGATTAGAAAATATGCAGCGAGCCACTGAAGTAATGTGAAAATGTGCTACGAGCAACTTGAGTGATTTTTTATAAACTTTTGTGGCCCACTTGAATGGTTTTGTTATTTGTCGAGAGCTGTGGATGTTATCAGGGTTTGGCGATTATTTCTAATCGCCAATCCAAAACAGAGCTTTCAATAGAGAATCGTTAAAATGATTAAATTTAATGGTGATCGGTGTTGGAATTAAATATAATGTCAGCATTTTTTTTTTCTTCTAGAATTAACGCCCTCTGGCTGTGCATAATATTTTGGCGACTTTTTTTAATCGCCAAATCAATAGAGAAAGATGATTTATTATTGATTTGATGATATGATTTTATTATTGAATTCCGCGACTTTTTTTAAACTCAACTTATATCACAATTAAAAGCTTGAATGTGTTGTTATTTTTTTAAGTCCTCCTCTCTGTTACGTCATATTTTGTCAACATTCATCGCCAAATCATAATGGCACATTGATAAAATACGTAAGGGCTTTACAACCCGTGGTCCCCGGGACTCCGTGAGCACTTTGTAAGGGGTACTACTACTACTAAACCAGACATGCACATCGTCCATATTCCTTTGCGGAACTTCTAACGAATTGGTACATGTTGGAATGTGTGTGTACGTATGGTGAACCTTCCGTGTGAAGGGTAGGAGGTACCGCAGGATCATTTTCAGTTACTGCGAATGACGCATATTGTGCTGTGAAAAATCGTAATTTATTCAATACATGATATGAAAATTATGAAAAAGCAATACATTTTGGACAATATGTGAGGACAAACGCGCCAAAATTACAGTCGGCCCCGCTTAATCGGATATTAACGATTCGAGCACACAATATCCGATTATGCGGGGGAACAATTCAATATGCCATTACACGACGTGGGTGTAGTTTCTATATTGAAAACTGATGAAGGATCAATATTAATAAAGCTTTTCGAATAAATGAAATGAAAATTATATTTAATCATACAATACCCAAAATTTTTACTTTTCATTACGAAAGTCAGCGCCCTCTATTGCCTCAACAGAGGACGAAAATAAAATAATTGAATGTACGTATTGAAGATGACTTGAATACTTGGAGGCCAGTACCTGCTCTCTCAAATGTATTTATATTTCAAAACACAGTAATATATTTTCCATTAAATGGACTATCCGTTTATCCGATTAAGCCGGGTCGACTGCATTTTTGATCCTACAGAACATCGATCTTCAAACTACAAGTGGGGCGGGGGGGGGGGGGGGGGTACATAATATCATTCGGTTGGGAAACATTGCAGTAGAGTGTGAATGATCTCCTTGAATCGTAATATTCAATGACTTTCAATCTGTTCTAAAATCAAAACCAAAAGTTCGTTCATTTTAACCACTTTACGATCAAGGACGTAATATTGCGTCCAAATGCCAGTAGAGTAAATTCAAAGACGTTCTTTCTATTTTCTTTCCTTTCTCCTCATCATCGCGAAGCTTTGTTGCAATCCCATAAAAAATTTTTTCTTCTTGGTTTTTTGTATTCCCTAATAGTGATTTCTTCTGCGGATATGATGTATCTTATAAGAGTGATTAAGAACAGACAGGGTGGGGGTGAAAAGAGAAATATAACTTTAATTTATACAAAAATTGCCACGTTTTTAAGACAAATAAATTCAATTGGTCGAATGGTCGACGCGTTTCGGCTCTCCATTGAAGAGCCGAAACGCGTCGACCATTCGACCAGTGTAATTTATTTGTCTTAAAAACGTGGCAATTTTTGTATAAATTAAAACCAGGCAAAGTTACTCATTTTTTGTGATAAAATATAACTTTGTAAACACATTCTTATCAGCTCATCTATTATTATGTTTTTCTCATTGGGTTGTTTGTTTTCTTTCCTTCCTTTTCCCTTCTTTTTTTAACGTACGGTTTGATTACGACAAGGTTACCATATTTATCGCTGATTCGCCAAATAGAAAACATCCGAATTTCTTGCCAATCCCCTATTAAATTAAATATAACTAACGATACTATCATATTATAGTGACATTTTTCATCGCCAAATCATGATAGTGCATCTATGCAAAAAGGAACTGTGAATAAATAGACTTCAATATCCTCAGACGCAGGACGTGATTGATGTCCAAACTCATTTCTACGGTTACGTTTCAGCGGACACGTATTAAAAAATAACTCTACCATACAAAATATTGATGTCATAAGAGTCGGTGTTGACCATGGATTTTCAACTCTGACGATCGGGAATGAAATTTTCGCCATCTATGATGACAGTTTCGCTATTGTGTAATTATGCAAATATCTCGCTACGTTTTAGCGAAGGTATGGAGGTGTATATGTTGACCCTTCATACGTGAAATGGAGCCATTTTCGGACCGGAAACGTCTCCTCCCGGATGTTGATTTGCAGATCGAGCCCCACCGGAGTATCTAATCTTATACTTGACCGGAAATAATTGTGTTTACCGAACAATATCGGTATAATGGAAGGCTTGAGAGGGCCAGAAATGGAAGCCTCGTTTAATATGCATGATATGCTTATGTTTGATCATTTCTCATGGTACCTAATTGTGAAACGGATGCGTAATGGCCGAAATTTGTTGATCATCGGAAGAGCGATCAATGCCATCAGTGCAGATATCGTATAGGCGAGGTTGACTCTGACTTGCAGGTTGGAGCAGTGTTTCTCAATTTGGGGGGTTATATAGTAGCCCCTCCTTGGTATATTGAGATACCTCAAACGGGCCCCATGTGAAAATCGAGTTGAAGGGCAGCCATGACAAGCTGCTGGGGGCACAGAAAGCAGTGAAAAAATATTCAAATGCAAAGCAATGAAGATTCAAGCGCTCTCGCGTGATTGAAGTAGAACTCAAAAGTACTCAGTAGAACGTGATAGTAGTAGAGCCAGGGCAGTTTTAACGCATGCGCCCACCCGGACACACCCCAGAAACTTTGAGTTCAAAGATGGGGCCCCTGGTTAATGAGATTTGATACTATTTTTTCCCGAGAATAAGCATATACACTCATGTCCATAAATTAAGGATAATTCAGAATCACACGGAAATCGAAATCTAAAGTAAAAATTTCACCTGTAGAGTTATCACACACATCTGCAAGAATGATATGCAAATTTCAGGAAGCCACCAGATGATGCCGATAGTACGTCACAATGACGAGAGTGTAAGAGGGGGGTATATAAGGAATGGTGGCAAAGAAGTGAAATTGTTCACAAGAGTTCTGTAAGGTGCTCAGTGCCATAAGCGAATAGTTATGACACAGAGGACGCATGTGGATGATTTTTTACGTGGTAGAATTATCGTCCGCCTGGAATGTGGGCGTACTCAAATGGAAGTATCCGAGGAACTTGGAATTGCCCAAAGTGTCATCTCTAGGATTTGGCAACGATTCCAAGATAACGGAAATGTCAGTAGACGTTACAGTATAGGTCGCCCCGGAGTTACAACGCCGAATGAAGACCGGTATTTGGCAGTAACTGCCAAAAGAAGCAGACGGAGCACAGCATCCGATCTGTCTCGTCAGCTACCTGCAGCCACGGGTACCACAGTTTCAAGGCAAACCGTGTACAGACGTACACGGCCTGGTCGTTTGGGAGATATTGGTCTATATGCTCGCAGGCCTGTCAGATGTGTTCCGCTCACGGCAACTCACTGTTGGCAGCGATTAGCCAGGAGTAGAGAACATGCAATGTGGACATCGTCACAGCGGGCTTCTGTGATGTTTTCCGACGAGTCCAGGTTTAGCTTGCAGTCTGATTCACGTCGGACTTTCATATGGAGAACAGCAGGTACCCGTTACCACCAAGACAACATCATTGAACGACACCGTTACGGTGGTTCAGCATTGCTCGTTTGGGGTGGAATCGTACTGGGTTCCAGAACAGATCTGCATGTTCAAACCGGAACCATGAAAGCCCAAATTTATCGGGACATCATTCTGGAACAACATATACGTCTGTTTAGGGGTGCCATGGTCGCAGAATTTGTGTTTATGGATGACAACGCCCGTCCTCACCAAACAAACATCGTAAACGAATGCCTTGAATCTTTGGATATAACCCGTATGGAATAGCCAGCATTCTCACCTGACTTGAATCCGATAGAGCATGTGTGGGACATGCTTGGCCGACGAGTTGCAGCCCGTCAACCACCTCCTACGTGTGTACCGGAACTTCGGAGAGCATTGCTTGCTGAATGGAGTGATCTTCCCCCAGATCAGATCGATAATTTGATATCCAGCATGCCTAGGCGTTGTACGGACTGTACTTCATCGCATGGGAGACATACAATGTATTAACCATCACACCAACCATGTAATAGAAAGTTTTTGTAAAGGAGATATTTTTTACAATTGCTCCAGGGAGCAAAAATTGTAGTTTTTATGAATGGTATCATACATACACCATCGTTTTTGTTCTTTATCTTTTGTTTAATAAATGGGCTTTATGAATAAGTAACGTTTGTTTTGTTTGTGAACCTTTATTTGCCGGAGCTGGCATTATCCTAAATTTATGGACATGAGTGTAAATACAGGTGCTCCAAGCCAGTTAGAGGGTTTTTCAGTAATGTTTACTAAGGCTGGGGCACACCGGATAAAGACGACTAGACGACAGCTTTAGAGAAACTTGATCATTTTTGTTCGCATTGATTTGTATGGCGCAACGTTCCAACTTGTCCGACTAAGGGCCGTGTTCACCGACATGGTTTAAACTGTAGTCACAATTTTTGGATAAGAGATTAACATAGATTGGTTAAAAACCTGAATTTAACCGATCCGTGTCGATCTCTTATCAGAAATTTGTGACTATAATTTAAACCATGTCGGTGAATACCGCCCTAGCCGGTGTACGTTGCGCCATACAAATCAACGTGAATAACAGTGGCTAAGCTTGTCTAAAGCTGTCTTGTCTAGTGTTTAACCGGTGTGCTCCCAGCATAACGAGTTGAATGGTGATATTTAGAGCCCGGATTATATATGCACTCAGAAGTTGCGAAGTATGCATATATGTACTGAAAAATGCCAAAATATGCATTAAAATATTGTTCATGTGCGGGAGTAAACAAAAACCAATGTTACGCATACATTACGAGCAATATTTCCTTTGAAAAATTATAAAAATGGGATTGAGCTTTCATAAAACTTCAAAAGTATGCACTTACTCTAAAAATTATTCAATTTTTTTATTTCCACGCATAAAACACTCAAATGTCAATGTTTGTCGTCTAGAGGCCTGAACCTGCACAGAGCAACTAATTAAAAGTAAACACGAAAGAAACAAAGAAAATAAATAAATAACGCAACAGTTATAATAAAAAATAAAATTAAATAAAATGATTTTGGATAAATTTTTGCGACAATTATATTGAGATACATGTTCACATAACAGTAGCAATTGGTACAATAAAAATTGATATGAGCCAACTACAGGCATAGTGATAATAATATGATTCGCTTCTATAATTGAAAATATACATCAATATCGTCTATTGTTATTAGAAATTCATAAAGCGATTTTTTCAATGATGCAAACCTAGATATGTAAATTTGAAGCGGTAAAGCATTAAATAGTTTAGGAGCAAGGTAGCAAAGATGTTTGCGAAATATTTCTTTTCTAAATGAGGGTATGCAGTAAATTTCGTTTGGTCTTCTCAGTGATATGGTCTTTCTTTAAGTGCATATTGATTTATTACGATATATGTAGAGTATCATTCGGTAGATGGCGTTATGTCTTATGGGGAGTAGATGTAAATTTCTATGAATTGAGATTTGAGAGCGAGCACTGCGAATAGTTTTGAAGCATCTGTTTTGAATAGAACAAATAGGCTGTAGATTGTTGTAATCGCCTCCCCAGATGATGATACTATAACTGACAGTTCAATAAAACCAATGAATTTATGCATTTATTCTAAAAATATGCATAATGCATTCTATATAATTATGCATAAATACTAAAGAAATCCAAAATATATGCGAATGCACTCTGCAATATGCATTAATCCAGGCTCTAGTGGTATTATTCCGCATGTAACTAGGATTACCAATTTAGGAATTATCATTGACGAACGGCTTAGGTTCTTGGAATATTTCTCGGTGATAGTAAAAAAAAATCGAATGGAAAAGGCGCGGTTTCATTCTCACAAGGGTCAGTCCCAAGGTGTCGTCCTTAAAAAAATTATGAGGAAAATTCAAGTAGGCCTACATTCATCTCTCCCAGAAACTCATAAATAGATAAAAAATTAGCGGCGGAATGCAATTATTAAAGCCGCAAAAAATTATTGAAAACGATAACAGTCGGCTACTCATCGCTTCTCGCGCTTCTTGGTGATATCTGTAAAATCGTTTTTTTTCACTTTCTTTTCCTTTCTTTCCTCCAGCGTCTGTGTTCTAGAAACTAGTTATTTCTATTCCCCCCCCCCCATCTTTCTTTGTCTGTGCTGTACTTGATTATGCGTTGTTTGAACAGGCAACACTCTAGGGTTGCAGGATTTTCAATTCATTCTTGTCTTCTATTGGCGTTAAAAATGTTGATATTTACAGATTTCTTTTGAGTGACCCATGGTAATTCTGCAGGATTATTTTCATATTTTTGTGCATATTTAAATGAGTAGAATCAGCGGTAATGTTTTCAAAACTTTTCGAAGACGTCACCTTGGGACCCCTTTTTCTTCACGTTCTCCTAAAGCCATTCTCCCGCTTTTTCGGGGCTTGGAGTATCCGGTACGGTTTTGAAGACCGTACCCACAGAGGAACATAGACTTTGTTGACGGGTGCGGAGGAAGAGTTACGCGTGCTCTTGTAGGCACTTAAGGCTTGAACTATGAAGAATGACTTGATTTTTTTGAATATGCTTACATTAGAAGAGAGCAGATGTCGAGGGATATGCTTGAAGTGTTTAATATTTTCAACAAGATGGATAGGGTGAACCATGAGTTATTAATACATCGTCAATCAACATCTTCTACATGCGGGGACACTAGTATTGATTGGTACGGGATAATTCTAGGTTATGGTGTCGCAGGGAGTTTTTTTGCTAATAGGGTTGTCAATAAGTGGAATAGCTTACCCCCGGGGGTCGTGAATTCTAACTCAATTGACCAGTTCTAAAAGAAATACGATAATAATATTGGGATAAATCGAGAAGCTGTACATTCTAGATAAGACAACATAAGTTTTTTAATGGGTAGTGAATGATATTTTATCATCATTATTGTTTTTCGAGATAATTGTTTTTTGTTGGCATCTCTTTTCAGCCACCTCGTTGGGAATTTCGTCTATTGTGGCCTTTGTATTTGTATTTATGAATAGCATGAGTGCCAACAGCACACATAACATTGATATCGTTAGCGTAACACGACGAGTCCATTTTAAATAAATCTATATATATAAAATTGATTTTCTGTCTGTCTGTCTGTGTGTGTGTGTATGTTCTCTACACAAATCTACAATTTTAGATCGATCGTCGCCAAATTTTGCATATATACCAAATGGGACCCGACTTGAACGATAGACTACTTTAAAATTTCGTCAGACCAGGGCAAATGCCCCAAATGGGCAAAAAACCATAGGACAACAATGGTTTTTGGGCCTCAACAATCACTTTCCGAACGTTTACTTTGGTTACCGTGGTTTCCTAGCAATGCGTTTCAGACGTGTATATGCCTTTACAACGGTTTGTCACTTCTTTAATTCTGTTAGTATATGCATATGTATAATAGTTTATGCCTTTATAATGGTTTGATACATTTTCAATCCTGGCAGTAACGAGGCTTTTTGAATAGACGTCATAATCATCATCAGCATCGCTTTGAGGGTCAGGGAAAGGGTGATCCTCATAGAAATCAGTGTTATTGCCGATTTTACTGTAGAAATGCTGAAATTTTGTGGAGTTTTCTGTCACAAAAATTGTATTGA
Source organism: Pholcus phalangioides (assembly GCF_987345545.1). NCBI lineage: Eukaryota > Metazoa > Arthropoda > Arachnida > Araneae > Pholcidae > Pholcus > Pholcus phalangioides. Next base: position 2,174,048 of record NW_028301595.1, on the reverse strand, counting down.
ATTCTAAATTTCTGAAATATTGAGCTCGATTAGAGATATACGAAGCCCGGGAGATTAAATAGGAAGTAATTAGCCAGACCTACTTTTGAGTTGGATAATATCCATGCAATAACATTGATTTCAACTTTTTATTTATATCTTCTCAAGCATGAAAAGTAATGTCTCCGTATTGTCTTTCGATATTCAACTGCATCAATTCATACAGTTTAGGTTGTTTTAAAATTAATTGTGGGCCTGTAAAGTACATCGAAGAAATTCCACAGCTTTAACTAAGCATTTTTGGAAGCTGAAACAGGCAGAAATAGATAACTTAAAGTTCGGGGGGGGGATCGAAATACCTAACGCCAGGGGCATAAAACCTAACTAAAAAAAGGGGCATATATATATTCGTTTCTTTGTTTCTTAAAATCTAGATTTGTTTATTTCATGAAGTCGCCATATTGGTTAACTTTTAGACACGGTATGCATGTCCCTCAAAGAAAGAGGGAGATATCACGTGATCCAAACAGCCTCATTGAAGAAAACCCAGGCAGCGCCGGGTACTATAGCTAGTATTATATAAAACGGGTGCACAACCTCCAGCCCGCGAAAGATGTTCCGGTAGAAAAGCATCAATCTACACAACACTATAAAAAGAAATTAAAAAGAAATACGATAAACATGTTGGGGTAAATCGAGAAGCTATCCATTCTTAGAATAAGACAACCATAAGTATTCTTTATGGGCATTGTATAATATTTTATCATGTGTATATAGTGTTTGTAATTTGTGTTAATTGCATTTTTAATTGGGTTGCTGTATTTTTGAAACATATGACAACCATATTTTTATGGGCATCTTTTTATCAGCCACCTCGTTGGGCATTTTGCCTGTTGTGGCGTTGTATTTGTATTTGTATTTGTATTTGTATAAATGCCTAGGCTGGCTATATTTCCTTCATAAAAATACGGGATATCTCCAATTATCACCAAAAAAAAAAAAAAAAAAATTGCAAATAAAGTTGATAAGTAGAGCAAATAAAATTGTTAAAGGCAAGCAAAGTTGCAAATCATATTAAAAAAAATTTGTCCAAGGCATTCAAAGTTGCCCGTTACAGCCATGAAATTTTCAAAACCAACTAAATGTGCCAGTGAAGGCAGAGAAATTTTCAAAGGCAACTGAAATTGCCAATCACGGCCAAAAAAAAAAAAAAAAAAAATAGTCGAAGGCAAGTAAAAATGCAAATTACAGCAAAAAAAAAAAGGTAATTATCAAAGGTAATGATTTGTAAATCATGAAAATAATCTTGATCTCAAAAACTCAAATAAGCCTTATTGAAAACACGGGACATTTTACGAAAAAGTATGGACGACGAAAATTACTCGAATGCCCCATAATAGTCAAATGTTACCCACCATAGTTGAGGCCAGCGAGTGGCAAAATTACCTCATATCTGGACCGCGGACCGAAACGGTTGTGCACCCCACGATTAAAGAGAATGAAATGAATATGTTACGGTAAATAAATAAATTTATTATGCATACTTACCAATCATCTTGGTAAGTTTGATAAATTTATATTTATATTTTACCGGCGAATATGCATAATTCCCACAAGCGTCGTTGGTAAATTTGATTAATAATTGAAATTTATTCTCTAGAGAATTATTTCTTCCACCTACTCCAGAATTATTTGTTTCATTAATTCTAGAACTAATCATCTTTCAATATCTTCAACCATTTTCTGAAAATGATCCGCGGACCACGGAAAAGAGCTCCGAGGGCCGAATGTATACCGCGGGCCATGCGTTGGAGACCCCTGGTGTAATCGAAAGAGGTTAAAGTATCGTCTCGTGTTGTACGGAACTTAGTTGAGTAAAACTCTCACTTATATGTACGTGCATATTTGTATGCGTTGTGTTGAGATTTACGTGATCGATATTCAAACTTTTTTTGCATCGAGCTCAGAGCACGTAAACATATCGTATCCAGAACATGAAACCGACTTTAAATCATGTGCATACTTTACTTTATAGGAAGCAGACGCACATCACCAAAAAATGATGTTATCGATTCGACACGTTTTATTTATTCTCCTTTCCGAAAGAACAGACCACACGAGATGCATTTCTTATGCATTCCCTCGATTTTTTCCAATATTAAACGGGAGGAAAATTTCAACGCGAAAAGAAATGCGTATTTTACACCCTCCAAATATTTAAAATTCAAGGAAGTCGGTTTTTATGGCGTTAAAATTACCGAAAAGTTCCAAAAAAAAAATTTTTTTTTGAATATTTTTGGTCACGATTTTATTTCTGGAAAAATCGAAATTCAATTTGAAAATTATTCAAAATGTGAGGGAGGAAAATAATTTCTCGATGGCAAAGTTAATGCTTTTTATTCGTGCGATTTTAATGATAAATGTTTGAATTGAAAAAATGTAAATGGAAGTCATTGGTTTGAAATTTACGACTGAATTCCAGAAGAAAACTTCAAATAATAATGAAGGATCGTTGGCATCTTAGCTGGTAAGCCAACGAGCTTGGCCCAAGGGCACCGAATCTAACTTTGAATATTCAAATGCTTGTTAAACTCTTCACGTACAAGCTTTTGGCAACTAGTTCGAAAGATCAGTGGTCGGCTGAAATTGGTTTTCTGTGGTTCCCAACTTCAAGGCGAGAATGCGAGCCGATCTCCCCGTTAAAAAGTCTCGCCACAGAGAACAACAGACCTACAAACAGCACAAATTCAATCATAACACATCACTCACTTCACTTCTGAAATATTAGTGGCAGTACTAAAAAAGCAAACACAACACTACATATGCACTCAGACTGTTAGGTACACACACAGTTACACCTCCGGCATAACTCACTAGTTGGTAAATCGCCATAAATGGTGATAGACCTAAGTTGTGCTCGGTTTGAAAGAAAAAAAAAAAGAAAGTTCGAAAGATCAGTATTTGAAGTATTGGCGATAAATCTCAGAAACTGGTTTCTTTCTGCGTATGTTAGAAATAGGAGAGAAAATGAGTGATAGTAATCTCTTTTCCTTGATCAATAACATCCTTCCTTTGTGTTCTGTTTCTCATATGTACATGTTCCGGTAAATGTGATAAATGCAGTTATTCGTTATTATGCATATTTAACAATCGTCTTGGCAAGTTTAATACATTTATAACTTTTACATGAGAATATGTATAATTCCCAAGCGACGTTGGTAAATTTAGTAAAAAATTACTGCTTTCACCGGAGATTATACATACGCAAACGCCATTGCTAAATTTTATTAACACTGGAAACATTATCACTTTAACTGGCGATTATACATAATAACCGATTGTCGTTGGTAAATTTGATAAATACTTGAAAGTTTTCGCTTTTATCTGTGATTATGCATAATACCGTAGCGTAGCAGGAGGATTTGATAAATATGAAAAAAATTCCAAATGTATCTAACATGTGTAATGAATGTAGCCGGATTCCGATATGAATAACGAATTTTATGCTAGTACCCCGATATAACGATAAAGTACATGTATGAACTATCTGTAGTATATTATATCATATAGTACGATTTATCATGCTTACCAACGATTTGGGTATCATGCATAATCGCCGGTAAATGTGATTAACACAGAAAAATTCATCAAATTTACCAACGACGCTTCGGTGCCATGATAATCGCCGGTGAAAGTGAATAATTTAGTGAAATTCATCAAACTTACCAAAATGGCGATTATGCATGATACCTGTTGTTATGTATATTAACCGAATTTATCACATTTACGGTAACAAATATAATCACAATAAAACAACATCTATTTCATCAATAAAAAACTCTAAACAGAGTAATTGGCAATTTAAAAGACGACATCACATCGCGATAACATAATAATCTGAAATAACGCTAACCAGAGGAAAATAATAAATTTGAAAATACGGCTTCCGATTCCATTCATTATTCCCTAATTACATCCTTATTATCGGAAACCGAGGGAAAATAAATAGGAAAAATATATCCCAAGTAATCGATTCATAGATTGAACGTCAAGTGAAATTATATTTAGCTATTTTAATAATCGAAAATAATTGAAAAAGCCTTCAAAAAACGCAAATCAAACTCGCAAAAGAAAAGAGAGACATTTTTACATAAAATTCAATTTAAGGAAACGCCATCTTTAACGACATTGAAAGCGCGTTTTAACTTAAAATTGCGGATTCCCCTCTTGGAATTCCTTCCCATTTGAAGTGGAAATTCTTCTATTTCCTTGGGGAATTCTTGTATTATATCCTTAAAACTTTTATTCTTTTGCAGGAAGACAAGATAAAATCGGATCAATCCATTTGGCCAGCCAGAATAACGACCCTCTTCCTCGCGAAAACGATTACCTTCGATATTCGGACTTGAATCCTCCTCTTATAATCGCAGAATACCTTCTTTTCAAGGAATTTTAACTTTCTACTTTGTGTGTGGGATATTCGAGGACGATTTTTTGATGGTTGCACTTATCCGAAACGGCAGTTATTCAAATAATCCTTGACACTATAAAGGTAATATTCTCTTGTTCATTCCGATACGAATAAATGTAATCTGGGACTCACCTATGTTGATTCATGTGTAAGGCTGGGATTACACTGTAAAATCTTTCTAAAAGTTATTTTATAAAACTTGAAAATGCAATAAGCGTATCGGTTACATTTTTCAACTTTTGTAATAAAACTTTTCTAAAACTTATACTGAAATGCCGACTAAGGCCGGGATTACACTATAAAAGTTTTGTGAAATTTTGTTTCATTTATAAAACTTGAATATTTAACCAGTAAGGTTATCGGTTACATTCGAGAAAATGTAACCGATAGCCTCATTGTGGTTGGACTTTCCAAGGTTTATAACTAAAATTTTATGAAACTTTTATAGTGTAATAGTGTAATACCAGCCTAACGCCGGGATTAAACTATAAAAGTTTGATAAATGACCTTTCACAAAACTTGAAAAATTTAATCAATAATCGTATCGGTTACATTCACGCAAATTGAACCGATAGGTTTATTGGTTGGATTTTTCAAGTGTTATAAAATCACTTTTACAAACTTTTATACTATAATCCCCGGTCTGAGAGAAACTTTTCATGTTACAAAGTCATCTTATGAGTTTTCTTTTGTTATTCGTAAAAACGAACATAAAAATACATTTACACAAGACAAACCACAATACAATATAAAAAACACATAAGGAGCATAAAAGAGACATGAACATGTACAGGGCGGATAAACGAACTCTACTCGGACCTATGTAGCGCCTGTTCTAATGAATGCATTTCGTTGAAACTTGGTATGTAGGTTATATGGACCATCAGAATAAGAAAACTGCAATAAAAATGGTAAAATTTTTTACCACTAGGTGGAAAAGTGTTTTTTTTAAATGACAGTTTTGTGTTCCTCTCGGTCCATGCAACTTATCTACCAACTTTCAACGAAACGCCTCCCAGAACGGGCCCTACAATAGTCTATTAGTCTTAATGGCACTAATCAAAACTGTCTTATTTTAAGGTCTGAGTAGTGTCAGTTTGATTATAATCACCCTTTTACTCTCACAAGGGGCACGACGTATATCCAGGCAGCCCGGAGGGTTAAACTATAGTGTTTTGCCGCCATAATTACCAAAAACCATACACTGTATCAATTAGTGATGTATAGGATGATTCAAGAAAACATCGCCAAACTGAAACGGTAATTCAGGCATACCATAACAATCCAAAATCGCCAACAAACATAGGTGCGCAAACGGCATCCGTTACAGGAAGTTGTTGCGTCACGCACTTTTAAAGCGATTCCGAACTCAGCAAGCATGAAGTCGCAAGTCTGACAACATGAATATGTTAGGGGGCCGTACAATACACTCAGAACACTTATTCCCACATGTATCGGTTCGTTAGAAATTCCACAGAGGAATGTGTACGAGGTGCATGTACGGTTAAGTAGTAGTAGAGCAAGCATGCAGTTCATGCGGAATTTTTAACGAATCGGTACATGCCGGAATATGCGTTCTGAGTATATATGTGGCCACTAACGTGTTTATGTTTTCAGAATTACGACTTCATGCTTACTGAGTTTGGGATTGCTTTAAAAGTGTGTGACTCAACAACTCCAGTTGCTCCGGATGCCGTTTGCGCACCACTGTTCCTACGTGATTTTGGATCGTTATCGTATGACTGAATTGCATTTTCAGTTTGGCGATGTTTCTCTGAATCACCCTGTATGTATGAATTCGCACATTTGAAATATTAATTTCCCCGGAGGTCCGCGGAACATAGGAGTTCCCATACAGCCGTGTTTTCCAACCTAAGTATTTATATTGATGTGCTCTTTGTATTGCATGACAGTCACAGTTTTGTTCTGTTTGTTGGTTGCAAATGTGTATTTTGATAGAAATTTCTGAAGTATAATTTGTATTTCTTGTTTTAAAGCCCTGATACTGGCTGGAAGCATTTGATACTGAATGGATAAGGATGCACAGGGTCGAATCCCAACGCTAAAGAAAGTAGTTTATCGCCCGCCTTCTATAAAGATGTAATAGGCGCAGGAACAAATTCCATGAAGCACGATGAATCCGATTCATTCTCATTCGAGATGCGTGTCCCAAGAATAGTGGGATTGATTCTATTCGACATGCGACATCTATCTTCAAACCGAATTGAAAGGAGTGTGTTATAGAGTTGACGCTCATCCATGCGTTTTCCACGGATCCCGGTGACGTTTTTCGTTCGCGTTGTCATCTTTTCGACATGCTGTGCTCCCCTATGTGTGCTCGCGATTTTCGCCTGTGCGGATCTGACAGGCAGCAGCAGAAGCCGTTGCTCCGTTGCGGACGTCGTCGACGACAACGGTGACACGAACATAACAATCGGCTTCCTAAGTAACTTCAAGCACCACGGTGGCATGGGTAAACTGATCGCGGGTGCTGTGTCCCTTGCCGTCAAGGATGTGAATTCGAGGACAGACCTGTTGCCAAACCACACTCTCCGGTTCGTCGTCGGCGACACCGAGAGACCGAATACACCGATGGCCATAAGGAAAATGACAGAAATGAGGGACAGTGGAGTCACGGCTTTCATCGGACCCGACCACAGCTGCGCTTCGGAGGCTCTGGTGGCCGCTGCTTGGTGCCTTCCCATGATCGCTTTCGTAAGTCACTTCTACATTTTTTTTTTTTTATCGGAATCTTATTATATCATCTGAATTTCAGCATGTATTCTGTTTTGCTCACAAAGTCTTGATCAGTACAAGCTGCCCGTCTCTCAAGAATCCGAAGGTAAATTCCAGGTAAGCAAAACATTCTTGCCGTTTTTGACCGTCAGAGGCAAGACTTGTAGTAAATCTCACGTATTGTTAAATTCTCAGAGTAATCTACCTTTGGCACCCAGCCATCTTTTGCACCCAGCCATCTTTTGCCAACGTACCTCCAGATGCTCAATGCTCTGCTGTTAAGTCTGCCTCATTTGTGAGGAATTTCTCACGATGGTAATTGAATAATAATCCGAGGCCAATGGTTGATTATTAAAGTAGCAATAATTTTATTTTTATGCCTTTTTGTAGAGGGTGATGATTTTTTTCATTTCCTCTGTTGCCAGTGGCAAATTATGAAGAGGGAAATATAAGTTTTTTGCGATTCCCTGTTTCGAATGGCCGATTATGAAGAAGGCAATAATTTGTTTTTGATTCTCTGTTGCCAATGGCAGATTATAAAGAGGACGTAATTAGTTTTTGATGGCCAATGACAGATTTTAGAGAGGGTATTGATTTATTTTTTGATTCCCCTCTGTTTACAAAGGTAGATTATAAAGAGGCAATAATCAGGTTCTGATACCTTCTATGGCCAATGGTAGATTTTAGAGAGAATATTAATTGGGTTTTGATTCTCTGTTTGCAATGCCAGATTATAAAGAGGGACAATAATTAGTTTTTGATGCCTTTTGTCGGCACTGGCAGATTACAAAGAAAGCAATAATTTGGTTTTTGAATACTTCATTTTTGCTAATGGCAGGGAATAAAGAGGGCAATGATTTGTTTTTGATTCCTTCTGTCTTCAGTGGCAGATTATGAAGATGCAATAGTTTTTTTTTCTTTTTATCGCACCAGTAAGCGAAAAGTCCGCCGTACTGCTCGAAACTATTGCACCAAGAAATAATAGCCTTTTCCATCACTTTCATGGAACATATCGGAACAACCTTGCTGCAGGCTGATTCTATTATCATTAAGAGGCCGCGGAAGAAATCGGATTTATCCCAAAAGTGGCCAATGGAAATCCCAGAAAAGAAGCCAATCAAATTACGTTGAATATCAAGAACTATTTCCGAGAGAGAGACCATGAAGATTTGAGATTCTCTATCTTCATTTTTGCAATTCTAAATAATCTTTACACTTATTCACTGGCGATGTGTATGAATGGTCTATGGCATGTGCCCATGTAGTACATAAATTTTGTTCAAGCCTCCAGTGATGGAAGACATTGTTATTTTCACAGATCAATAGTTGGCTAGGTTTTCCGGAGATACCCGATTGCGCCCCGGCCAACGTTCTTACATCACCTAGTGCGATAGAGCCTGCGTATCTCTCGGTTCCTATCACTTTCTTGGGAAAGCCTTTGCAACTGAGGAAAACTTGTGACTGCTATTCCAGGGCTTCTTTACGTCCAAGATTTCTATTGTTTAACCCCAGGGCAGCTGGAGACGTTGGCAGCAGGCAGGGGCGTCGGAAGTGTTTCGAACCTGTGGGTGCTCGTCTTGAGTTCCATATAGGAAATTTCGATTTCTGAATCAATTCTGTGGGTGCTCGGACCTGTTTTACAAATTTTCGTGGGTGCTCGAGCACCCACAGCACCCCCGGCTCCGACGCCACTGGCAGCAGGCACTAGATCTCGATGGAGGAATTACTTTGAGAACTAAACGCTATATATATGTGACATTTGCTGTATACCTTTTTGTTTCTTACGATATATAAGAGAATAAATCCGCAGAAACCTTTTTGGTTGACCTTTCTTAGGTTCTAAACCTTCTTCATTCACCCAAAGTAACAATGAACTGAGGCGCGATTAAAATTCCATTCCATATGTTATAATGGGAGATTCATTCAATTAAATTTCAGCATATCGTTGGACTTATCTATCTCCGTGGTGATATTAACGAGAATTCCTAGTATCTCTCCATTCATTTGTATCAAATTGTCAAGGTTTTGAAATCGCCGTGTTCGAGGATTCAATTTCGTAGACGGTGAGATAAAATACTTTCAACGATACTCCGACGGATCGTTCTCATGGAGAACACGAGTTATGTTTCATATGGGTAATGATGATGAAACACTCTCTCATGCGTAAAATACTGAACTCGAATAGCAATCATGTTTTTTGTCAATTATCCGAACCTTCGATATGTGTATCAATACTTACTCACAGCCCCTGGCAATAGATGGGGGAACATATCAAATTAATAAAAAATTAATGCATGCATGTTAGCTAATAATCAATGTCAACTGAAGCTGAAATGAAATTAAGTGGCTCACGTATATATTTTCTCTCTCTCTCTGAGGAAGTAAGTCATGGACAGACTGTTATTTCCCTGAAGGCAAGTATCCAATTCATGATAATATACAGTGGAACCTCGTTTATTCGTCGCTCAGTTGTACGGCTTTTGCGTTTATACGACGTTTGGTTTCGGTCGCAATTGGTTTCTATCAGGGTTGGCAGGTTTTTGACACATGGCAGGTTTCGACGGTTTAAACCGCCACGTCAAAAACCTTTGTCAAATACTCAAATATTGCTTTTCAATATAAAAATTCTCGTTGGAAATGCACATGTTAATTGCATGTAATGTTCAAAATGACTGTGATATACAAGGAATAAATATTTAATATAATTCTAAAATAATTTTCTACTCTCTACAGAATTATTTTGGGCAAAATATAAATGGTATAAAATATACAATTTGAATAAAGCATAGAATAAATGGAAGGAAAACTATGGAATGATTTGACATTCTCTGATTCAAGATGATTCTTGACCTTCTAAAATTTCTTCAACTGCTTATAATATTAAATATTATTACTAAATTATCTAGATAATCACTTAGATACTCGAAACGATACTCTTATTGTGCATAACATTTAATTATATCTATCGATCAAAATACTAAATTGTCATTTAATTTGGCAATGCTAGCTTGTACATGAAGCTTAAAAAACTCCTGTAACTTACCCTTAGTCAAACTTAGTTATTCTTACTTTTGCACTATGATATGGTACATTTACTAACATTTATAATGCAATGGTTTTCCAACTGAAGCTGTATTTGATTTTAAATGTGCAAAACAAATGCTTTGGATATCAAGTCCTGTCGGCTCTGCTTTGGTTGAAAATACTCTTTAAAACCCTGTGAATTTATACACCCTGAGCTCTAAGAAATTTTTAGATGAAAATAAATGAGTTTAATTATTAACAGATTCTGTGTGAGAATTTTTACATGGAACAAAATTTTGGGCAGATCAGAAAATTTAAAATATCAAAATTTTCATTTATTCAATATTGTTTGGCCGAGGCGTATACAAGATGATGCGGAAGTTCTGCATGATGAAAATGACGGTTGATGGTACATGAAAATTCGGAAATCTTAGTACAATCTAAAATATTTGATGGCAGGTTGCTCCAGTCGATAATAGTTCTTGGGAAGAAGCTAAATTTGTGGCAATCTGAAGAGGCAAAGATGGGCTGTAATTTTTGGGAGTGATTGAGTCTAACGGAGAAATGTCAGGGTCTAATTAAAATGTTGGAAGTGTCAATATTAAAAAACCCATGGAGGATTTTGAAAAGGAAAGTTAAACACGAGAAGTAAGTCTAAGGGAGGAGAGCGGTTTGATATTGAGGTGACGCTTGAGTTTCGATATGGGGAGACAGATGAAGACCAACAGTTAAAAATGAAGCGAGTGGACTTATTTTGGATGGATTCTAATTTGTCTATGTCGGTTTGGGTATGTGGGTCCCAGGCATATGAGAGAACAGGGACAATATATGTCTGTTAGCACAAGCGACGGACATGACGGGTGGAGTTTTTCAGATTACGACGAAGGGAAAAGAGTTTTTGGAGACATTTATTAAAAATATAGTCAACGTGACGATTCCAGCGCAGATCGGAGGAGATTATTATGCCCAGGTATTCATAATGGGAAACCTCTGAGATCAAGGAATTGTTTATCGAGTAAGGGAAGTCGTGGGGAATTCTTTTACGGGTAACTTTCATAAAATCAGTTTTTGGGGAGTTGAGGGGCAAATTCCAGGTTGAGCACCATTCGGAAATAACGTTAAGGTTGTGTTGGAGAGATTCTCTTTGTCGGAATGATTTAACACTGTTTTGTAGATGACATAATCATCAGCGAAGAGTCTGATACTGCAGTTAAAGGAGTAGGGAAGGTCATTGATATAAATTAGAAATAATAATGGCGAGAGGACCGAACCCTGAGGTGTGCCAGACTTGAAGAAGTGGGGATTTCTGGCTCTTGAATGAGACAAACTGGCTACGGTTAATAAGGAAGGCTTTTACCCATTTAAGCAGTTGGACATTTAGACCAAGATTTGAGAGTTTTAAGAGAAGTTTATTGTGGGGCACCTTGTCGAATGCTTTAGAAAAATCTAGGAAAATGATATCGGATTGAAAAGGTTTCTTTTTCAATGGTGTCTGATAAGTCATGTATGAAAAGTGTTAACTGGGTAGATACAGATAACGATGATCTAAATTCATGTTGGTTGGGAAAGAAAGTTAGTCGAGTCGAGGTGGGTACAGATTTCCTTGGCAATTATGTGTTCAAAGAGCTTGCAACAGCAAAAGCAGGTGATTGCGATAGGTCTAAAATTAAGAGGGTGGGACAGTGAACCTGATTTATGGATGGGAATTATCTTATTAATTTTCCAGTCAGAGGGAAGGTTAGATGTGTTCAGTGAGACGTTGAAAATAATGAAGAGATAATTACTAATTTCATCTGCGCAGAATTTGAGGATATGATTTGAGATCCCATCGGGGCCAGTTGAGTGGGGTTGTAGTTTTTTTTAGAAGATTTCGGAGACCAGCTTTAGAGAAAGAGATGGGGCTAGAATTGAAGAAGTATTAAGGGGGGGGGGAGTGGAATCAAAGGAGAAAACAGAAGAGAAGACTCAGTTAAATTTGGACTCAATATCAAGGGGAGAAGTTGGGTCCGAGTTGGAAGTTTTGAGTGAGGAGGTTCCAGCTGTTTTGTGGGGCGGAGGAAATTTCAGAATATTGAGGGATTTGTTTTAAGATAGGTAGGCAACGAGTTGAACAGTTATGATTTGGATTTATGATGAGAAATGAGGTGTTTGAAGTTACGAGAGAAGACAGGTTTTGTTTCTGAGGGTAGGAGAGTCATTGAATTTGAGTTTGGAGATATCACGTCGAATTCTTTTCAAATGGATGATGTTGATCCAAGGGTTTAATAGACTTTTAGATGAGGAGCATTTGGTAGGGACAGTATACCATCGCCTAATGCTCTGAGCGGTATAGAGTTCAACACCAGGGTATTGTCGACTTAAAGCACGATGAACAGTTGTTACGGACTCGCACTTCGCGAAGCCTAGAACACAAAACGATTTCTGTTGTGCAGTCGCCATCCTTACAAACACTGAAGTGGCGCCGGGAGGAAGAGCGTTAGCACCTGTCGGCAAGATTTGTCGTGAAACCCAAGATTTCTCTCTTTTTACCTATACATTATTCAATCAAAACGGATTAAAAGCTGAATAGTTACGATTTTTTTAAAATCGGTTGATTCTTTTTGAGACACCTTGTATTTTCGATCATACTGTCGGGATAGTGTCAAACGACGACAGACAAAAAAGCAAGTTTCTCTTGTTTTTTTTCTAGAAACTCATCCCAAGTAGTATTTGTGAAGAAAAGAGCTGATGCTTCCAAGAATACTGAAAAAATGCTATTCAGAGGAGACAATAAATTCTGGTCTTGTGTTCTGAAATTTCCATCAAACTCAATTCGAAACTAAAATCATGAGTTTTCATCGAAGTGACTTGTATTCCCCCCCCCCCACGTCGAAAAATTTGATCAAAAATATTTTTAAATACGGTCACTTATCCAAACTGTTAATTATGTATATTAAATTTAAGACGTCTTATTGGTTTCTTTAAAAAAATCAAGTTAAATTCCAAACTTTTTACGAAAATTTTAATCGTGTTTCAATAGGATTGATCTAGTCGAATAATTCGACTAAAATTTTTAACCGCGATTAACAATTGATCGATTTACCGACCCAATTAATCGGACCAGCCCTACAGTCAGATATCCCCGTGTCAACGTTGAAAGCGATTATAAAGCAGAGAAACAAAATCAAAGATCAAGCTGCTGCTCGTTGCAAATCATCTACTGCAGCGTTTCTCAATCTTTCAGTATTTGCGACCCAATTTTCAATCATAATTTTCATCGCGCCCCCCCCACAAGTGCAGTACAGAGGGGCACCCCCCCCCCCCCATGAAATTTTTGGAACTTTCATATGGAATATTACATTCAAATAATTTGCTGAAAATTACTTTTATCAACTTATTTTAAACGAAAATAAAACAATCTTTCCTCTGAGAAAGTCACGAAATTACTGAACAATATGGGATGTATTCTAATTATTAAATACATTGTGCAGTACTGATAAAGTCCTATTTGAAGTGTATTATATCAGTGTAAATGCGAATTTTGTTTTTTATTATCTTATAATGCATTTTGTTTTGCTTTCCTTTCAGAGTAAAATAATCATTTTTTTAAATAATACATATTTCTTTCGATATGCTAGCGCCCCTCCTCCCAGGGGGGCGCACCCCACAGGTTGAGAAACGCTGATCTACTGCCAAAAAATGCGAGTCCAACCAAGTTTGGAAATTTTCCCAAGTCTCGAGACTATTTTGTTGCAATTTTTTACCCAATTTTTTTTGTCGTGTCCCAAAGACAATTTTCTACCAAATTTTATTTTTTTAAGTGATTTGATATATTTATTTTTCCATATCAAGTATGATTGCAATAATATTTTTGTTATAACAGAATTGGAGATGTGCAATCAAACACATTGAATTTTCTGGTATTTTGTGTGTCTGTAAGGGGAGAGAAGTCATTTGACTTACACATCTATACGACGTTTTGACTCAGCCTTTTGAACGTCGTATAAACGAGGTTCCACCGTATGTATAAACAACTTCTCTTTCTCCAGTTCTCCCTATTCCGGAGATCAATGTCAAGGGCAGGAGAAAACAACGAACCTCTCTCTTCCCTCACGAAGGTTCTTATTCCAGTTTTTTGCCCTCAGTCGGATTTAATGGGCACTGGTAGTTTTCTTTTTCAGCACGAGACATTAATTTCATGCATTCAGATGGTGTAATTAGACCGGGATAAATGTCTGCAGCCACTTCCGAACGATTACACGTGTTGTCTACAATCAATACTGGGATTAGACTGATGATTATTGATCCTCATGCTACTGAAAAAAGAAAAGAAGATAAATAAGATCTTTAGTTTGTTTGGCACGAGTAGAGATTTGACCACGCCTACGTCACGTGATCATCGTCCTCCAGTTTCGAGAATTGGAAGAAAAAAAGGAGTTTCTGTTCAGCACGGAAGAGATTGCTATCCTACGACCACGTCACGTGACCATTGCCACGTGCTAACTGAAAATAAGGCTAAAGGAGGCAATATTATTCTTTTCCCCACATGTTGAGACTTGGCCACGCCTACGTCACGTGAATATTCCTCCCAATGGAGTAATGAATGACAGGAGGTGGCGTGACCAACGCGTCCGTTGACAAAGCATAGGGGCTCAGGGTTGCTAGATGAAGCCAATGATAGCACTTTTTTAAAAGGACCAAGTAAGCCCAAACAAACGTGGCTTCCCATGCCTTCCTATGCGAGAAATACCCGCTTTTAAGGAACGTTTAAAGTAATAATATTCATTGTTTTTGTAACTTCCATGTATTTCTTGTTTTTAAAGTGAAACAGCTCTAAGAATCGGTTTAGACTTTGATACCAACTAGGGTTAGCAGAATCAAAAGGAAGACGTCTGCACTCGCACCATTCGTAACGCGGCTTTTCCCAATTTTCACAACAGATAGTGCCACTATACTGACCAAAGGGGGGAGGGAACCGGCCACCACAATTTTTCTCCCAACTAAAACATAATTACTTAAAAAAAGCATAAACAGAGAAAAAAAGAACAAATACTAATCCACCCCCTCCCCGCCTGATCAGTTTTATTGTTTTTCCTGGAGCATGACGAAGTGTACTTTGACCAAGAACCCTGTATTTTTTGTTTAACATTTATTGACATCTAAAGCACTACCCTCAGAAGGTTTTCTTTTCCTTTCGTTGCTATCTTGCCGAGGCCATTTGCCGTAGAAATCAGCAATGAGCATTGCCTGCATCCTATTTTCTTTATTTCTGAATGGCAGAGGTAACACCTCCTCCAAGGGCCGTAACTCGGGGTCGTAATCAAATTTACCAGTGACGCTCGCTTGGGTATGGGTATTATTCATATTTGCAGGTAAAAGTTACAAATTTATTAAACTCACCAAGACAATTGGTAAATATGCATCCTAACCTATTATTATGTATAATAACCGCATTTATCACATTTACCGTAACATGTACATATGAAAGAGAAGGAGAACACATAAGGGATGGTGAAGGATGTCGTTGATCAAGAAAGAAAAATTCTACTATCACTCATTTCCTCTCCTATTTCTAATATACGAAGAAAGAAACCAGTTTCTCAGATTTATCGCCAATACTTGAGATACAGATCTTCCGAAGTAGTTGCCAAAAGCTTGTACGTGAAGAGTTTAACAAACATTTAAATATTCAAAGTTAGATTCGGTGCCCTTGGGCCAAGCTCGTTGGCTTACCAGCTAAGATGCCAACGATCCTTCATTATTATTTGAAGTTTTCTTCTGGAATTCAGTCGTAAATTTCAAACCAATGACTTCCATTTACATTTTTTCAATTCAAACATTTATCATTAAAATCGCACGAATAAAAAGCATTAACTTTGCCATCGAGAAATTATTTTCCTCCCTCACATTTTGAATAATTTTCAAATTGAATTTCGATTTTTCCAGAAATAAAATCGTGACCAAAAATATTCAAAAAAAAATTTTTTTTTTGGAACTTTTCGGTAATTTTAACGCCATAAAAACCGACTTCCTTGAATTTTAAATATTTGGAGGGTGTAAAATACGCATTTCTTTTCGCGTTGAAATTTTCCTCCCGTTTAATATTGGAAAAAATCGAGGGAATGCATAAGAAATGCATCTCGTGTGGTCTGTTCTTTCGGAAAGGAGAATAAATAAAACGTGTCGAATCGATAACATCATTTTTTGGTGATGTGCGTCTGCTTCTTATAAAGTAAAGTATGCACATGATTTAAAGTCGGTTTCATGTTCTGGATACGATATGTTTACGTGCTCTGAGCTCGATGCAAAAAAAAGTTTGAATATCGATCACGTAAATCTCAACACAACGCATACAAATATGCACGTACATATAAGTGAGAGTTTTACTCAACTACGCTCCGTACAACACGAGACGATACTTTAACCTCTTTCGATTACACCAGGGGTCTTCAACGCATGGCATATCCTAAACTATTTGTAATCACACAAAATGCATAGTGAGGCTGTAATTTGGAAAGCACTGAATCACAAACGTCAGAGGAGAGTGAAAGAGCACAGACCTAATTATGACACATCACCTAACCTCATAGAACAGAAGGACGTGAAATGATTTCGCGATTTCGTTTTAAAAAGCTTTCTAAACAGCGAGCTGAATTTTTGAGTTCTACGTTGAAAAAAGTCGATGCTTATGCTGAAAGAGCAAAGATTTCAAGTTTGAGATCAAGAAAAGTGACTTTTTCTATACATTTTAAAATGCTGAATTAAACGTTTGTGTTTTTCGACATAAAAGACATGACTCTGCTACTGGAAGCAATCAAATATGAAGATCACGAGTGCCGATATGCTATGATGGTTGCTGCTCTTCTTACATGTTTCAGGGTGCATTTACAAAATACTGCTGCTTCCTTTTCTGTCTGTGGGACAGCAGAGACACTAAAACCCACAATGAAGCCAAGGAGTGGTCCATAAAAGATAATGTAAAAAAAAATGCTTCACTGGTTGAGCCAAGTAACAACATTTTACATTCACTTCATATCAAGTTGGGCCTAATTGAGAATTTCTTAACGGCTCTTTATAAATGTCACTTTTTTAATCATTTAAACGAAGTTTTTCTCAAATTTAGTGATGGAAGGCTGAAAGGGAGAATATTTGTTGGACATGAGAAAACTGTTGAGAGATCCAACTTTCGATAACAAGCTGTGAAATCATGAATAAAAGCCCAGTTCCACGATTGTTGGTACGCGACGCAGGGTAAGATAATTAAAGTAATTAAAGTAAAAGATAATATAAAAAGTCTTTGTTGGACATAAACCGCAAAAACCACAGCAGGCGTGAAGGAAATCCCGTACTTGTTCGGAACAAACACACGCCGGCTGTGGTTTTTGCGGTTTTATGTCCAACAAAGATTTTTTATTATCTTTTACTTTAATTATCTTACCCTGCGTCGCTTACCAAGAATCGTGGGACAGGCCTTTTAGCTGCTTAGTCCTTTTTCAAAATGGTTATCTACGGATTTCTTTGCAATAGAAAGGACGATAACAATGTTTCCATAGTGAGTGATTTGTTACACAACAAGAACACGGAATCAAAGATGTGTGTGTGTCACTAACAATTAATTTTTACTTTGATTTCTTTCGAAAATTTCATGGTGCTATTAGTGATGAACAACATGAACGTTTTTACCAAGGCATCCTCATTATGGAGCATCGTTATCGGAAACATTGGAACCCATCAACGATAGGGTATCACTGTCGGTTTTTAATCAGGGATATTTATGATGCTCTTCACAACAGGAACAGCAGTCTCATCTCGTTTTTCCTAATCAAATGCACCTAAAACTTTTGAAATATGCTATTTATTTAAGTGCTTTCGTGCAAAAACTGGAAAAGATCAATAAACTCTGAGAAGTTATTTTTAAACTTATTTAAAACTAGTCAATGTCTTAGCCAATACTGCATTTTTGTATCGTTTTGACAGTTGTGTATCTCAGAACTGTGACGTGATAGAGGAAGAAATGAATTAAGCATCCCCCCAAATTAGGTAAACCCATCTATTTGCTAAGCAGATACAGAAAAAAAGCTTTATTTTGTTGACTAACTAATGTTATTGAAAGAAACGATTTCGACGTACATTGAGGAGAAAAATAATAACCGAAATAAATAATTATAGAATAATTTTAAAATGATTTCAGATTACAACAATAAATGTCAGAATTGACTTGATCAGTAATTAATCAAGGACTGTTCAGAATTAGTGTTAAAATATTTTCAGAGCCGATCAAATTGATAATTAATTCAAAAAAATAATTTCAGAATGAATAAAAGTCTTCAATTATTTTTGTTCCTGTTTAACTCAGGGTCCAACTGCCCTCCCCCTTCTATTTAGGTCTCAACAAATTACGTGAGTTGGTGGCCCACGGGCTTCATGGGAGGTTTCAATTCGTCCCGCCGTGTCTGAAAGGTTGAAGACGCCTAGGATTACACCATAGTTTTCCAAACTTTTTGTTCCATCTTCCCCCTACTTCAAAACAATTAATTTATCATCGATCCATCAATTCAAGCCCACCCATAGAATCCTATACTAACTAAACCCACAGCTGCTACCGCCCCCGGATCATTTCCTCGCTCTTCAGGGGGGAAATATTGCCATTTTGGACAACGCTGGATTACTCTATCACATGATGTTATGTGACTGTTATTATTATTTAATTGTTATTTATCGTGGCGCATGCGCAGCTAAAAATTATTGCCCTCTTCATAATCCGCTATTGGCAACAGAGGTGAAAATCAAAAACAAATTATTATTGACCTCTTTATTATTTGCCATTTGATGATAGAAATAATCAAAACGAAATTGTTGCCGTGTTCATAATCCATTGGTGACAGACGGAATGAAAAACTAATTTTTGCCCTTCTATAATATAGAAGACAAAAATTAGTTTTTTGTCACATAAAATAATAATTTGTCATAATCGTCTTCGCCGTCGTTGGGAACGGACGTGCTATTATCGCGCTCCGCTCACCGACACGCCAGTGCGCCATTTTGTGTCTTTCTTTGTGTTTTTCTTCGTTCTCGTGAGTTTTACTTAGCGTGTTGTTTATTGTTGGGTCATATTCTGCGGTGATTTTCTTTTTTTTTTTTAGCGCACGTTGGATTGTGAGATAAGTGGTTTTTTTTTTTTATATTGCTCTCATTTTTTTTTAAATTTTCGTTGTGTATTTTCGATCGACTTATATTTATTTTTCTCGTTCGCATTTCATTTTCGTTGTTTTTTCGCCAGGTTCGCTCGCTTCTTTGATATAAGTTCGTAGGTTTTGGACGTTAGTGTTAGCAAACAGTGTATACTTTTTCCCGGGTACTCTCAATAACGTTGTTTTTCCTTCCATTTGGGCCTATTGTTGTAGTGTTAGTGTTTTGAGATAGTTAGCTAAGTTGTTAGTTAGTTAGAGTTGTAATTCTAATAAGTATAAATTGTACTTCGTAGCTTAATACTTTTTTTAGAGGGTGTTGTATTCTTTATATACATATTTATTTTATTCTTCGTGATTTAGTGCTGAGCATTCTACTTTACGTAATTTTTTCGTATAATCTCTTACGTATATTTTGCATAGTAATGTATTTTACATTATTTTAATTTCCAGTTAACGTTTCTCATTTTCGTATTGTTAAGTATTATTATTATTATCTAGCTTTAGCAATAGTGTTAGTATGCCTCGACCTCGACTAGTGTTGTGTAGAGCTTGCGACGGGAGGTTTCCCTGGTCTAGGGGTATAGTAGCTGATAGTTTCAATTGTAAGGGGTGCTTGGATAGAAAAAGGCTGGAACACGAGGTCGAAGCTTTACGGGAAAAAGTTAGGGTGCTAGAGGGTCCGGTTATAACGGACCCTCTGGTCGTCGAGCCACCTGTTGATGAAGAAGCAATCTCCACGAACAACGACATTTTAGAGGGCGAATGGGTGGTCGTGGATGAGGTAGAGGGGGATAGTGATAGGGGTTTAATCATCGGCGATTCTATGGTTAGGGAACTTGGGAACCGAGTGTGTAGGGATTTTCGGGGTTTCGAGCGCTGTTGTCTTCCTGGGGGGAAGATTGGCAACGTTCGAGACGTTTTTCATCGCCGAAAGTTGCCCTTGCGGGTGATTCTGTGGGTGGGAACAAATCAGGTAGGAGCGAATATTAGTGAGTCTCTGTCAGAGTACCGGGATTTACTATTATCCGCTAGGGAGGGGGGTTCAGATGTGGCAGTGATTCCAGTGCTGCCAAGGGGTAGTAGGGGATATAGGAGTAGGATCCACCAATTCAATATAGGCCTGAAGGACATTTGCTCCTCACTTGGGGTCACGTTCTTGGAGCTTCCCGCATTTACCGATAGGTGGCTTCGTTCGGATGGGATCCATCTAAATAAGAGAGGGGTCTGGGAGGTTTACGATAGTCTTAGGTCAGGTTTTTTACTCCCAGACCACGTAGTCGGGAATGCGGGTTAGTTAATGATAATCACAACAGTACTGACGGGGAATTACCCACCTCTGACTTGGATGGCTTCTCGATTGACAACAAACCACCGGGCAAATTAAAATGTGTGTTAATAAATGCCAGGAGCTTGGGTAACAAGAAAGATTTTTTAGAAACTATGATAGTTGTGGAGGACTTGGATCTTATAGCCATTACAGAATCTTGGGCAAACGATGGGGATGAATCTTTCTTACACATCTCCGGATACGATACTTTTTTGAGAAATAGATCTGATAGGAAAGGGGGTGGAGTGTTGATATACGTGAAATCATGTTTGAAGGCTAGAGAGTGTAACGTACAGAGAAGTGATATTGAAACCATATGGGTTGAACTTGAGAACAAAAGACGTCATAAGCTTATTGTTGGGGTTTGTTACAATCCACCGAATAGGGATCAAAACTACATCGCCAAAATGCACGATGAAATTTCCTACATGTGTAAGCGAAAGAGGGTTCTCATACTAGGGGATTTCAATTACCCGAGTATTGATTGGGAGAACCTTTCATCTGGAAATCAGTATGAAAGAGACTTTCTTAAGTTGGTGCTCGAAAATTTTTTGTATCAGCATGTATCAGAAGCCACTAGGGGTACTGCTATTTTGGATTTAGTTCTTACTAGTTCTGAGGATCTAGTTGAACATGTTTCGGTGGGGGAAGAGTTTTCTTCCAGTGATCATCGTATCGTCAGATTTCACTGTAACTTTTCCTCGGGTAAGGTTGATAACAAAAGATTGGTTCCTTGTTTTCGGAGAACTAACTTTGATGTTTTGCGAAGAAGGTTAGCGGAAGTTTTCAAAGACCGGTTGGAATCAGTAGGGGTGGTAAGTCAATGGGAAGAATTTAGTACGAAGCTGTCCTCTGTTTTGCACGACGTCATACCCTTTGTTCGAAAAAAGCGTGTTTGTACATCACACCCTCTATGGTTCACGGATAGCGTGCGGAACCTTTATCTTGAAAAGAAAAGAGCATTCAGAGAGTATAAAAGTGGACGAGGTGACCTATCATTGTTTACTGATAAAAGAAGACTGTTGAAGAAAGCGATAAGGGATAGTAAAAAGCAAGTTGAATCTAGGTTGGCAGATAACATTGGCTCTGACCCAAAATCATTTTTTCGATACGTCAATAATGGATGTAAGGGGACAGTTGGCCCCCTCTCGATAGGAGGCTCAAAAGTAGAGAGCAATGTAGGCATGTGTAGTGCTTTCAATGACTTTTTCGCGTCGGTTTTTAATGGAGATAATGATATTCGATATACGGGTGTTGCATGGGGTAATAAAACGCTCAACGATATTCAAGTGGAAGACGTGGAGGTCCTAAATCTTCTAAGAAATGTATGTGCAAGCAAAGCACCAGGACCAGATGATATCTATCCCAGGGTTCTCAGGGAAGGTGCTAATGAATTGTTGGGGCCAGTCGCACAGATATAGAGGAGTAGTGTTGCTGAGGGTATCGTCCCGAGAGATTGGAAACTGGCTAACGTTGTTCCGATATTTAAGAAGGGTAGTAGAGAAGTGGTGTCTAATTATCGTCCAGTGAGTTTGACGAGCTCCCTCTCGAAAATTTTGGAAATTATCATCAAAAGGCAGTTTGTGAAGTGGATAGACGAGAATAATGTATTGTCGGATAATCAGCATGGGTTCAGGAAGGGGAAGTCATGTGTAACTAACCTCCTTTGCTTCTATGATTACGTGACTAAGGCTTTGGGTAAGAGCAAAAATGTCGACGTTGTTTACCTTGATTTCCAGAAGGCATTCGATCGGGTCCAACATGGCAAACTCTTGAAGCGTTTACACGAGATTGGAATAGGGGGCAACTTGCTGAATTGGATAGAATCGTGGTTAAGAGATAGGTCGCAACGAGTTATGGTGAACGGGGAATTCTCTGGTTGGACAGACGTCACAAGTGGAGTTCCTCAGGGAAGTGTCCTTGGCCCCATACTTTTTTCACTTTTTATCGATAAACTCGATCAGGGTATCGATGGAATTACTAGCAAATTCGCAGATGATGTGAAGCTAATGGGGGTAATCGGGAATGAAAGCGATAGGGAGTTGCTCCAGACCAACTTAAACAAGATTGCAGCATGGGCAAATGAATGGAGCATGACGTTTAGCGTAGATAAGTGCATGGTCGCTCATTTTGGTTCGAACAACCAACGGTTCTCTTACGAGTTGAATGGTGTCACTATCCCGGATGCAACTAGGGTCACCGATTTGGGAATTCTCATTGACGAGCGACTTAAGTTTTCTGAACATTGTTCAGCGGTTGTCAAAAAATCGAATAGAATGCTTGGTCTCATTTTCAAAAAGGTCTCTTCGCGTTCTCCTAAAGTCATTCTTCCTCTTTTTCGAGGCTTAGTTCGTCCTGGACTGGAGTATGCTGTAAGGTTTTGGAGACCATACCTACAGAGGGACATAGACTTGGTTGAAGGGGTGCAGAGAAGAGCTACGCGTGTCCTTATTGGCACACAGGGCTTGAGTTATGAAGAAAGACTTCATTTTTTGAATATGTTTACATTGGATGAACGCAGGTGTCGAGGAGATATGATCGAAGTGTTCAAAATTTTCAATGGGATGGATAGGATGGACCATGAACTTTTAGTACACCGCCAATCGACTGCTTTTACAAGGGGACACCAGTATCGATTGGTGAGGGACAATGCAAGGTTATGGTGTCGCAGGGAATTTTTCTCCAATAGGGTTGTTAATAAATGGAATAGCTTACCCCCGGAGGTAGTAAATTGTAACACAATTGACACGTTTAAAAAGAAATACGATAAACATGTTGGGGTAAATCGAGAAGCTATCCATTCTTAGAATAAGACAACCATAAGTAATCTTTATGGGCATCGTATAATATTTTATCATGTGTATATATTGTTTGTAATTTGTGTTAATTGCATTTTTAATTGGGTTGCTGTATTTTTGAAACATATGACAACCATATTTTTATGGGCATCTTTTTATCAGCCACCTCGTTGGGCATTTTGCCTGTTGTGGCGTTGTATTTGTATTTGTATTTGTATAAAAGACTAAAGAAAAAGGTTAGGGTCCCATCACTTTTTTCTGAATTGCTTTTGTACAGTGTTCTCTACCGACAAAAATTTCAATTAAATTTCTTAAACCGCATTCAAATGTACCGATTCCTTCAATTTTTTATTAATTAAAAAAAATTACGAATTTTTGTTTCACACCCTTACAATAATGGAATTATTCAGTGCTGTTCTTGTCCACTAATAAGTATAAATTTGTTAACAATTAAACTCCATAAAAAGATGAATTTTCTAATGAATTCATACAAAGTGATAATTATAACAAGAGATTTTTCTACACCTATTTTCCGAATGAGATTCAATTGACGGTTGGAGCAACGCTCCCTATATAATTAATTCTTCTTCCAGTTTTTATTACGAATAAATTATAATGAAATGAACTTCACCTTAACGTGTTCTTTTTTAAAGTGTTTAAATTAGTTTTTATTTATTGCTAAACCAGAGAATGGATAGGAGAAGGAGTTCATTATTCACGTTGTTGTTGTTTTCTCCTCTAGCGTGGAGAGAGGGCAACAGCCCGTTCCACATCTTAAGATAATCAATCAAGGCTTATATGGATACACGGGGAGAAGGTTTCTATCAACGGGAATGACTGAGTGGAAATTCCATTGATCATCCATCTAGGCATGATTTACGACGAGTTTTCGATACACTTTGTCCGTGAAACTCATTCTATAATTTCAGGGTTCCGGTAATTACTCCATACGGACATCGTCTGGGAGCGGTTTTAAACTGGCACGTGCAAACCTATGCGTCACTATTCATAGGTGGCAGCATGGTCCTACTCGGGAATACGAAAAGGGATACGGGCGAGATCTCATATATACAGGGGATCCCGCCTATAGCGTTTTATAAAAACCACCATGAAAAAAACGCAAGTGGGGGAATTTTGCAGCCTGGCAGTCGAGGGGTTAGGGAGCTAGCCTGTGTTTTGTGCAGGTCTGGACTCGAATCTCGTTTCGGGCATGGATGTCTACTAATACTCTAACAAGTACCCTGGACAGAGATCGTACAGATCTCTTGGGAATACGCGAGGATCAAGTTGTAAAAAAAATCTCTTAATGAGACTTAGTTGAAGTTGGGACCACACAAGAGTAAGTCGTACCAAGTGAGAAAACGTTCTAAACGGGATCTTTATAAGCGAGATCGGCTGCAGTCACGAGAATATGTATCTTGAGTTATATTACACATGGCTGATGCAGTGTGAACCAGGACTATATCTTAAGGGCTGTTTCATCATTTTGAGATCTTGCTTGCCGCCTTGGCTTAATGGGCGTGGTCTCGGAGCAAGTGCTTCTACTTACCGGTACATGCATCTCGTACACATTCCTCCACGGAACTTCCAACGAATTGGTACATTCTGGAATGTGTGTGTACGTGTTGTGAACTTAACGTAAAGATTGTTTCTGTGTAATGCTTATGCCATTAATTTTTCTAACTATGAGTGAAGTGTAATGATTGAGTAATTATATCATTTCAGGCCTTTTGCTCTCTGCGGCGAGACTTTTTTTTTAACGGAGAGATCGGCTCACGTTCGCGCCTCAAAGCTGGGAACTGCTGCGTTCTCGGAGCTACAGCGCGACGTGACTGCTCACTCTTCTTTTATCAGACGACATCAGCAAACGAAACGTGCTGATTTTTTGCATTTTAGTTGCTTATTTTACTGTTTTCAAAGAGTGATCTCTTGTTTAAGGTGTTGTTTTAGTGTCACATGTATCAGTGCGTGAGGTATTTTTGTAATCTAAACAAACTAAAAATAGGTTAAGTCCAAGAAATATAGTAAGTAATAACGTCTTTTGTGATATTAGCATTCACAGTAATGATAATAACTTTTCAAACATAATATAAACATTTAATATTTTTTTACATATTTGCCTCCTGTGTTTTTGTGTTGCAGTTGTATTGGTGATAGCGAAGTCCAAGGCTTTTAAAAGCAGGGCCGTCATTTCAAGTTTTTCCAGGGGGGAGGGAAACATTTTCCAGGGTGGGGGGCAAGGCACATGTACTCAATGTATGTATATATATTTGTGTATATATATATATATATATATACCATTTTCATTGCATTTTCAAAAGCCAGGAGGGGGGAGGGGGGCCCCTCCTGGGGTATTAAGATCCTCAGTTAAACATGTTTCAGTGGGGGAAGAGTTTTCTTCCAGTGATCATCGTATTGTCAGATTTCACTGTAACTTTTCCTCGGGTAAGGTTAATAACAAAAGACTGGTTCCTTGTTTTCGGAGAACTAACTTTGATGTTTTGCGAAGAAGGTTAGCGGAAGTTTTCAAAGACCGGTTGGAATCAGTAGGGGTGGTAAGTCAATGGGAAGAATTTAGTACGAAGCTGTCCTCTGTTTTGCACGACGTCATACCCTTTGTTCGAAAAAAGCGTGTTTGTACATCGCACCCTCTATGGTTCACGGATAGCGTGCGGAACCTTTATCTTGAAAAGAAAAGGGCATCCAGAGAGTATAAAACTGGACGAGGTGACCTATCATTGTTTACTGATAAAAGAAGACTGTTGAAGAAAGCGATAAGGGATAGTAAAAAGGAAGTTGAATCTAAGTTGGCAGATAACATTGGCTTTCACCCAAAATCATTTTTTCGATACGTCAATAATGGATCGAAGGGGACAGTTGGCCCCCCCCCCTCGATAGGAGGCTCAAAAGTAGAGAGCAATGTAGGCATGTGTAGTGCTATCAATGACTTTTTCGCGTCGGTTTTTAATGGAGATAATGATATTCGATATACGGGTGTTGCATGGGGTAATAAAACCCTCAACGATATTCGAGTAGAAGACGTGGAGGTCCTAAATCTTCTAAGAAATGTATGTGCAAGCAAGGCACCAGGACCAGATGATATGTATCCCAGGGTCCTCAGGGAATGTGCTAATGAATTGTTGGGGCCAGTCGCACAGATATACAGGAGTAATGTTGCTGAGGGTATCGTCCCGAGAGATTGGAAACTGGCTAACGTTGTTCCGATATTTAAGAAGGGTAGTAGAGAAGTGGTGTCTAATTATCGTCCAGTGAGTTTGACGAGCTCCCTCTCGAAAATTTTTGGAAATTATCATCAAAAGGCAGTTTGTAAAGTGGATAGACGAGAATAATGTATTGTCGGATAATCAGCATGGGTTCAGGAAAGGGAAGTCATGTGTAACTACCCCCTTCGCTTCTATGATTACGTGACTAAGGCTTTGGGTAAGAGCAAAAATGTAGACGTTGTTTACCTTGATTTCCAGAAGGGATTCGATCGGGTCCAACATGACAAACTCTTGAAGCGTTTACACGAGATTGGAATTGGGGGAACTTGCTGAATTGGATAGAATCGAGGTTAAGAGATATTGTCGCAACGAGTTATGGTGAACGGGGAATTCTCTGGTTGGACAGACGTCACAAGTGGAGTTCCTCAAGGAAGTTTCATTGGCCCCATACTTTTTTCACTTTTTATCGATAAACTCGATCAGGGTATCGATGGGATTACTAGCAAATTCGCAGATGATGTGATGCTGATGGGGGTAATCGGGAATGAAAGCGATAGGGAGTTGCTCCAGACCAACTTAAACAGGATTGCAGCATGGGCAATTGAATGGAGCATGACGTTTAGCGTTGATAAGTGCATGGTCGCTCATTTTGGTTCAAACAACCCACGGTTCTCTTACGAGTTGAATGGTGTCACTATCCAGTATGCAACTAGGGTCACCGATTTGGGAATTCTCATTGACGAGCGGCTTAGGTTTTCTGAACATTGTTCATCGTGGTCGAAAAAACGAATAGAATGCGCGGTTTCATTTTCAAAAAGGTCTCTTTGCGTTCTCCTGAAGTTATTCTTCCGCTTTTTCGAGGCATAGTTCGTTCTGGACTGGAGTATGCTGTAAGGTTTTGGAGGCCATACCTACAGAGGGACATAGACTTGGTTGAAGGGGTGCAGAGAAGAGCTACGCGTGTCCTTATTGGCACACAGGACTTGCGTTATGAAGAAAGACTTCATTTTTTGAATATGTTTACATTGGATGAACGCAGGTGTCGAGGAGATATGATCGAAGTGTTCAAAATTTTCGATTGGATGGATAGGATGAACCATGAACTTTTAGTACACCGCCAATCGACTGCTTTTACAAGGGGACACCAGTATCGATTGGTGAGGGACAATGCAAGGTTATGGTGTCGCAGGGAATTTTTCTCCAATAGGGTTGTTAATAAATGGAATAGCTTACCCCGCGGAGGTGGTAAATTGTAACACAATTGACACGTTTAAAAAGAAATACGATAAACATGTTGGGGTAAATCGAGAAACTATCCATTCTTAGAATAAGACAACCATAAGTAATCTTTATGGGCATCGTATAATATTTTATCATGTGTACATATTGTTTATAATTTATGTTAATTGCATTTTTAATTGGGTTGCTTTTTTTTGAAATATATGACATTCATATTTTTATGGGCATCTTTTTATCAGCCACCTCGTTGGGAATTTTGCCTGTTGTGGCGTTGTATTTGTATTTGTATCTTATAAAAGGCATTGGTTCCAAAGGGCAATCGCCAATCCACGCGGGGAGGTCACTTGAGAACTTCCCTCAAAATAATCTATTCCGGCGTTTCTGAACTGGTTGTAGCACATGTTGACACGCACAGATGTCTACCTCTTGCAACTGATTCGTTTCTTTGACGTTTCCATTGCAAACCTGGTCCCGGTTTTCTTGATCCATTCGAACACTGAGTGCCACAACACCTTGTTCGTGTTGATGAGAAAGCGCCGCGGCTCCCTATATCTATGGCCGGCATCTACGGGACTGAGATATAGGTTTGCCGACACTGGTGACTACAGCAGCGGTGCCTTTCTGAAGAGTTTCGTAGGAGGAAAGTCCACTCGTTACAAATGCCAGGTTGGAAAGTCGAGTTGGCTTTCCTCCGTCTCTTTCAAAGATTTAGAATTTCGGCATGTGTTTGAGCACGATTCGGTGATAAATCGGTGCTTTCTACGATCAGGGACGACCGTTCGGGATTTATTTCGCGGAAGGATATTTCTAGTGGCCTTGGATTGGAGCAAACATGCTTCGACACCCTGAGGATATAACGGATCTTTAGTTTCATAGCGTCCGAAAGTAACATGCTTCTATGGTCCTCGATTAGGTTCGATCACGCCTAGATTCGAGAGCGAGTAGCTGTGTGAAAAGCTACTTGAGGCGGTCATATGTTAATGAGACAAACCACTGGCAAGGTTGGCAGCTTGGAACCGTTTATCTAATGATGGGGTCTCACTGAATGGGCTCGTATGGGGCGAATCAAAGTTTATCGGCGATTAGTCCTCCCTCAGCTGAGTTTAGGGATTGGCATGTTTGTTATAGAGAGAGAAAAAAAAAAAGAACAAAATATATTTTTATACTTGATGATTGTTGTTGATATTTATGGTTTTCACCTCGCACTGAAGTTTCTGGAAAATTCCATTGGTTATGATTTATCATTCTAACCAATGACGAACGTCATCGGTTGATCGTTTATATAAACTGCAACATGTTTCATTTCAATTCACGAAGAAACGTATTGATGAAGATGTTTTATATTCTCCATTAATCGTGGCTTTTGACGTACACACCAGATAAGCATTTACGACACAAGTTATAAGTTATTTTTTTATTTTTTTTTATTTTATTTATAAAACAAAGCTACAGGTTTAAACCCAATTACAGCTTGCAGTAAAAATACTACAGAACAGTAGAGAGAGATTGACAGAATAGGGGAATAAGGAAGCCAGGGTCGTGTCGCCAGTCGTGTAGGTGGGTAGCATGCTTGTCCGGTTCACAAGAGAGGACCTGAGTTCGAATCCTTGTCGAGACCAGGACACTTTTCTTTCTGAGATCACCTCTGCATAGCAACCAGAAAATATGCTTCCTTTATCTTAGGGCCGGGATTACACTATAAAAGTTTTTAAAATCCCTTTTATAAAACTTGAAAAATCCAACCAATAAAGCTCATAAGTTACATTCGAGCAAATGCAACCGATAATCTTATTGGTAGAATTTTTCAAATTTTATAAAAGAACTTTTATACAACGCGTATAGTTTTTCCTGTGAAGCAGTGGGAGCAAATGTACAAATTTATTTATTGTGTAGAACTTGAGTGCTTTTAGCAACGAGAACTTCAAAAAAATTTCTTTTTAAATATTTCAACCCTCACAGTACTCTTATGTTATTAAAGAGCTACACTATTAAAGAGCAACCGTAAGAAGTATTAAAGAGCTCGGTCGATTGCCCTTCAGATGGAAGGGTTTGAATTTTTTTACGTGTTCCTGAACAAGTCGATTGATTGCCCCCAGTCTGATGCTCTTCATTGTAGGTGATGGAATGGGGGGGGGCGGTGGAGGGAGATTATGAAACTTTTCTCAAACATGTTATTCAAGTATCCAGCAATCACATGTACGATTTGGTTAAGAAATCGGAAGAGCTATCAAGAATGTGTTGATTTGCCTGCCAGAAAAAAAATATAAAACAAAATAAAAATAAATGTTTTAGTAGCGTCATCTGTTGTTCACTTGAAACATAAATTTCTAAATTAAGGAATACTACAGAAATATGTTTGTTTTCTTTGGGAGGAATGTTTTAAGTTACTATTTTGATAACATTTATACTAGTTGAACTCAATTATAAAGAAATTTGATGCAGTCAAATATCGGTTAATATAATTTTCATTAGCAAATGCAAAATTTCTAATTTTAAATGTTTAAATAATTCTTGAACGAAGCAAGCCAATAAATAAACAGATACTTATTAAAATTATCGAGAAGATAATTTTGGGAATAATTCAGTGAAAGACGTCAGCTTGAACCGACTGTAACGCGTCATGGGAGAGCCCTAGTGAAAATAGTCCTGGGTGTGACCCTGGGTATTAGGGTCAGTGGACAAATTTCGTTTCATTCTGATGCAGTTTAAGTATTTTTTGTCTAAATAAATTAGTTTTGTTTTTTAGCGTCATCTATCTTTGACTTCCAACACTACTTTCTAATTTCACACGAGTAAATTTTGGTCTTATACTTCATATTCTATCGTTTTTTCCTTCAATCCGAGAAATCAATTTCTCAATAATTTACAGAATAATTGATTATTTTGAAAACTGGTGCCCACTTATAAAATAATCAGATGCAGTGAAATATCGGTTAATATGATATGATGTTTCTTCTGCTTTCACGATCCTGCACTATTAACATTTACACCGGCAATCCCGAGATATCTCGTCAAACTTGACCGGTTATGATTATTTCCGTCACCTCTAAATATCTCGGGTTCTTTTAACACGCTTTTATTTCCAATGTGGCAGTTATAATGCGGATCAGAAAAATTTAAAAAACCGCTTAAAGGTTTAAAATAACTTTATAAATCTTGATGCTCATTGTACTGTATCAAGTCGATTGCCCCCCCCCCCCCGTTTGATTTTCTTCATTGTAGATGTGATGGAAGGGGGGGGGGAGATTTTGAACTTCTCAAACGTATTATTCAAGAAACGAGTAATCATATGTGAAACTTTTTGGTTAAGAAATCGGAAGAGCGACCTCTAGTGTTTATTTGTTATGTTTCGAATGTAGGAAACAGGGCTGGATAAATTGCCCGACATGCCCAGGGCATATAAAAATCTTGACCTAGCATAGCCTACATTCTTTTTTATATGCCTACACGTTCTCTTCGCGTTCACATTATCGTACATAAATCTATATACATGCAACAACATGCCCTGACTAATTGACTCACTGACTGATTCATCATCGCCGAGCCAAAACGGTTGGAGCCATCGCTATCTTTATGAAATTTGATCAGTAGTTTTATTTCATGACGTAATCACTCACTAAGTAGGGGTTTTTCGAAATTCGACCCCCCCTTAAATGGTCATGGGGAGGGGGCTCAAAAGTTATATGGGGCAATCATCGCTGAGCCGAAATCGCTGAAGCTATAAATATAAAATTCGGTCCGTAATTTTATTTTGTAATGTAAAAACTCACTAACGAGGGATTTTTCAATATTTGTACTGTAAGGAAGTCATGGAGGGGGGCAAATGTAATACGGGGCAATCATCGCTCAACCCAAGGCACTGGAAGCTATAAATATGAAATTCGTCCAGTATTATATTTTGTAATATAGAAACTCGCCAAGACGATTTCTGAAAATGCGACCCCCGAGGAGGTAATGAGGGCTTCAAATGTCATTGGAAGGAAACATATCGCCAAGCAATTTTCAGATTACCAAATCCACGCGAGCGAAGCCGCGGGTAACAGCTAGTTTTCCATATACTGTGTATTCCAATCTTCAACGCTGATATTTTCGGAATGACGAGAAGCATGACATGTGCTTGGATGGTTTTCCAAGAAGATGTCACACCGCTTTTCTTTTGGCATCGTTATATACAGTGGATCCCACTTATAACGTTCTTACTGCACGTTTTCCCGATCAGCACGACTTATTTTCACTGTCCCAACTTTTGCAAATACTCATCGAAACGTAACTTTACAAACGTTTTCTCGCTTACGACGTTTCTTCATGGTGGTTTTTTTGAAAAACGTTACAAGCCGGTGTTGAAACAGTTCACCTGATACTGTTTTCTACCCCCGAACTTCCCTCCGTTTTTCAAATTCGAATATATCAGTGAATATTGCACTTAGAAACATGGAACTTTTTTGTTGGCATCAGGAGAGGCCGGGGAAAAACTTTTTAATTGGGTTTTTTTGCAACGGGTGTCCGTATAAAAAATTAACATTTTTATTTCAATAACTACACACACACACACACACACAAAACCTCTTGCAACATGAATGGCATATCTGAGTACTACACGTTATTTGGATACTTTTTCTAAGTGAAAGTATGTCTCTAGGATCAACGGTTCACTAATAAAATACCATACGCCATGTTACCTGTGCACCCCATATAATTTCTAAGTATTTTCTGTACCCTTTTACTATTTCCAAGCCAAGTATTATAATCTAGGGCTGGACGATTAATCGGGTCAGTTAATCGATATTAATTATTAATCACAATTAAAAATTTTAGTGGCGTTAATCGACTCGATCAATTAGATTTAGATTTTCATTAAAAGTTTGTGGATTAACTTGATGTTTTTTGGAAAAACCGATCAGATGTCTTATAAATCATCTTATGTACAGAACATTTTGGATAAGTGACCAACCATATTTAAAAATATTTGAATCAATATTTTGATCAAATTAAGATTCAATGGAACTGATGATTACAATTTTAAATTGAGTTTGATGAAAGCATATTAAATTGCTTGAAGCGGGCAGTCTTAATTTATATTAACATATTCCTATATTTGTTACATCTACTGAATAGGTGAGTGAAATGAATAAAATATATTTTTATAGAATCTATTAATATTATATGGTCACGAAGAATATTCGATTAAAATTCGATTAATCGATTAAATTTTTTTTTATTAACCAGTGAAAATTTTTTTTATCGATTCCCAGCCCTATTATATATATTCTATTATTGAAACAGTAGATTCACACAAGTGAGTGCGGTCAGTTTTTCGATCCTTAATATCGTTGCTTTTAGTTACTTTTTCCATTAGTTATAAACGTCTTTTTTTATGCCTATTTTAGGCATTTTTAGTGTTTGTTTGGCCTGCCTATTTTGATCATTTTTAATGCCCAAACATCCGGGCTTAACCCTTTGCGCTCGAGGCCATTGCGAACCAGCAACTGCGATTTTCCGCATATTTGGTGAATTTCTTACAGCTAACTTAAAATGGTTTCACACGCAATTTAGCGTTTAAAATGTTTATATTTTAACATTTTATATATCTTTACACTTCAGATAAATAAATAATAACTTAGAGAAATCTTATGGTTCTCTTTTATGTCTGAAGATACTTGCGGTCCTGCGGCTCTTTTGCCGGATAGAACGGTATTCTTTGCGGTATTTCTTCGGATTCTGTGCACGTTATCCAATCTGAATTTTCTGTCTCTTCTGCGGAATCAATCTGTCGCTTTCACATTCACTATCTATTACCCTGATTTTTCGCCTTCTTACACCTCTTACTTCATCGCGGCTTTCCTCCTTTCTATAGTCAAATAGTCTATGCATAGACGTAATTTCGTTCTTCATCAACGAGAAATCGAACTGATCTTCACTTGGACCGATTCCTTCATCGTATTTCATACTTATTGGGCTCCGTAACTTTGAAAATGATATTCCTATTGCCACGACTGCCGAATTCGAATTAACGCGAAGACGCATGTATAACAATAAATCTAAAAAACATATTTGCGATTAAAGATTGGCAGTTGTTTTATACGCATGTATTGTTGAATACACTCATGAAGAAATATTGCCCAAACCAAACCTAAATGAACATCGTTACCGCTCGAGTTACCGCGTCAAATCCAGTGGTGACCGAGAGTCACCTCTCGAGTGCAAAGGGTTAATTAAGAAAGCTCGATATAAACGTAATATTCACTCTCTCTTAATTTTGAACACCAGTGTACATATTCGAAGCATTTTTTTACAATGGATTTTCAGAGACCCTCTCGGGTGATGCAAACTTGTTATCGGGGAAAGGTTTAACCCATGATTCCATCACAATAAATCAAGCGGCATTTTAAGGGCGAGTAAATTTCCATCTCTATGAATAACTTCTTGGCATTGCCTGTGTGTTCCTTAGAAAATTTCTTAAGACATTAATTTACTCGACAGACATCGCCATCACCAACTAGATTTCTGAAAAGGCTCGTACTTGTATAAATATAGCGTCGTAAACACCCTTTCAAGCCTTAAATCATTAAGACTTTCGGTGTCTCTAAGAGAAAATCCCGCCGTAACTCTTCGACTGTCGTGGTTGGTGTCTCTCGGAGGTATTCAAATACATGTTAAAAAAAAAAAAAAGATTTCCTTCCCCTCACTCACAAAATCCCTCGAGAATTTAAAGAGAGAACCATGCGTTATACGGTGGAAGTGTGAATTGCATCAGATTAAGGATGTGTTAACCCTTTGGGGGGGTTTACTGTGTAGCAATTACAGCAGTTTATCTCTTTCAGCTGTTTCGGGATCTATTCAAAAACGAGACGCTTCTTCCACGAAACTCTCTTTTCGTAGAAAATTGCCAAGACCCTCTAAATTTGTCAACACTTCCAACCGTTTTCTTTTCAACATGCTAACTGGTGGGCCTGAATTCCCACCAGACGTTCTGTTTGGCCCACCAGTGAAGGGCAAACCCTTCACATCCGTATTTCAAACCCCCCTGAGACAAACGCAGATGCTCCTAACTTTACCCCTCTATAACCCTGTGTATACAGGGTGTCCTGTAAATCCTAATTCGGCCTATAGATATGGCTTTAAAGGTATGGTTTCGATTTAAAAAATGCTAAAAATCTGTTCAGGAATTTACTCTGCACCAGTTTCAAGAGTAAAAATACAGTGCGTCTCAAAACAGCATATCAATTTTTATACGGTCCCTCTATCCCTAAACTTTCAATTAGAAAGTTGCTGCTCTCTTCTGAGCTAAAAAAAACAACAAAAAAACCCATGTTTTTAACTGCAATATTTACTGAGATATTTGAAATCAAAAATTGCAGAGAAAAGTTGGGAAAGAACAGCATAAATGAGGGAAAGGGGTGTTGTCCGTTAGTTTTTGCTGTTCTTTCTTACCTTTTCTATGGTTTTTGAATTCGAATATCTCAGCGAACATTTCACTTAAAAACAGGGAAGTTATTTTTTGTTCGACTCAGGAGAGACGGGACAACAACTTTCTAATTGGGTTTTTGGGTACAGGGTGTCCATATAAAGTTTCGATTTTTTTTTACTTTGAGACACACTGTACTTTCACTCACTCTCAAAACTGGTACGGGGGATTTCTGAACACATTTTGTGTGTCGCAACATGAGTCGCGAGCCGTTTAAATGCTCTAGAACTGTGCCTCAGGAAACTTAAATCATGTAGGAATGTGCCGCGGGAGATTTGAGTGATCGGGAACCGTGCCTCGCGTAGAACTGCACCGCGGGCCGCTAGAGCGCTCCGAAACAGTGCTACGTGTCACTTAGGTGATCGGCGAATATGTCGGAATATATATTATATATATATTATATGTCGGAAGTTCACTTGATAGGTTGAGCATATAAGAAGGGCCGCAACGGTTTCGGTCCAAAAAAAAAATCGAAATTAGTGTTTTATTACAGTTCATTACGGTCTCTTGCAACCACGTCAAACACCAGAGGCAAAAATGTTTTCAATACGCTGTAATAAAGGAAGAAAGATACGGTATAAGGAGGGACCAATGCTTTTAGTCGCAGTGCGCAGATGGAAAAACGCTCAGAGTCTAGCACATGCGCAAAAAGCTATTGTATGAGTATTTGTTTTGCTTCACTGATGTGTAGTTTGTGCTTGTGAATTTGAGGTTAGTTCGTGTATAAACGTATCCCCGAGTATAGATTTATGTTGTGCCCTAAACAAACATCCTACGTCGAGATTCCAGAAGAATGTTATAAGAAACAGTCGTGTAAAACCATCTCCTTTCAAAGTAATTGACTGTAAACAAGAAATTTTTAAAGCTTGTACAGATTTTCTAAAGCCTGTGTGTATAATAGAAAAAGCCCATTGCCGACAAGGCCAATCAGATGCCTTCATGTATATAGTTCTACACCACGCCGAGAAGTACCACCGATGAAGTTTCTTAGGTAATCACGCCAGTAATGAAGTTATTATCAAAACCAGCAAAAGGGGGAGAAAGGACCATCAAAATAAGAGAAAGACATGCCTATCGAAGAGTTTGAAGTTCTGTACATGGCTCCCAATCTCTCGTGCGAACATGAGAGCGATGAGCAGAATCATGACGTATACTTGGAGTATATAAACGACAATGAGCGATGAGTAAAGATAATAGTTTTTCTGCACAAACCACAAATACTAAATTTTACAACGTTTTAAGTTAATTCATCACATACCTTGATCAAATATCATAATTATTCAAATTTCATGTAATGTCTGTGTGTGTGTGTTTTCAGAATCCTGTTCAAACTACATGTTTCAGGGGGGGGGGGGGAGGCAAGAACATTTTTTTTATATGCAAACCATTTTTTTATTTGCTTTTTAAAAATAGTTTTGAGTTTTGCATAACGTATACCATGATACAAAATTAAAATAAAGTTTCAAATATTGTAACAAAACCAGATTTTTAAAGAAAAGTTTTGTTTCATGGACTGAAACCATCCTCCCTCCCCCCCGACCTTTCATATGTGTTAAAATACTTACGAATTTATGGGACACCCCCCTGTAAATATCTGCGAAACATTCTAACAATTTTAGTGACCGATGTAGAAGGAATTGATGATTAAAGCAGCCGAGAAAATGTTTTTCCCCAAGAATGTTCAACGGCATTCCGTTGATATTTCTTTTACCGAGAACCGCTGCGATCGAAAAAAAAAACCCCTAACAGCGCAACAGCCGTTTATTTTGCGTGACCGCTCGCTCCAAGAGGAATATCCTTATAAATGTGTGCTTTTCAATAGCTCCCCTCGACGAAAGGTTCAGAAATTTCAAGACGTGGCTCAAAATTGCTTCGGGACGCGAAGAGTGAGCGAGTTTTAGAACAGCTGGCGCGATTCCGGCAGTCATGTCTACTGTCCTGTGTAATTGACGCATCGCGCGATGACAATTTGAACATTACATACGAAGAGTTTTTGGAAATGTTTCCTATTATACGGAAGCCTCGAAAATATCTCAACAATTGGAAGATATGTTAGAGTGGAAATATATCGAAATATTCGCTTTGGAAAATATCAGCTTCCTGCGAACAAATTACTGTCGAATCTCGATAAGTCTTGAATATTTACGAATATCCTATTAAGGGAGTAAAACATTAAACTGCTAGAGGTGAAGAAATTTGAAAAAAAAAAACATAAATTACTCTCTAATTTAATCATATTTAATTATTGAATGAGAATATTCAGAAATGATACGGAAACGTGAACGAACACGTGATGCTCGTATGAAATGAAACGAATTATTTAAATAAAGTGTACACAAGATGATGATCTGTCAAAAAATGCAGTGATTTTTTTTGATTGTGCTTCTTTCGTGAGAAAGTCATTCACTTTTCGCAAGCTGACAAATTAATCTGCTAAATTCTATTAACAAATGCTGAATTCTATTTCTAAATCCCGTTTGTTAAATGCTGAATTCTATTTCTAAATCCTGTTGCTAAATGCTGAATTGTATTGCTAAATGCTGAATTGTATTGCTAAAAGCTGAATTGTATTGCTAAATCCTGAATTGTATTGCTAAATCCTGTTGCTAAATGCTGAATTGTATTGCTAAATCCTATTGCAAATGGTGAATTCTATTTCTAAATCCTTTTGCTAAATTCTGAATTCTTAGTGAGAGCTTCTTTCTATGTCTGTGTCCTGCGCCCACATTTATGGTACTACAGGAACCGTTCCAACGCCATTCATGGCATTTCACTGCACCAATCACTCCACGATGCATAAAAGTTGGTGTTGCCATTCGAGTTCTTCGAAGTGATTTTCGTTGTGGCCCTAACAACAAAAGCTAGACTCTCATTTTTTTCCCCATATCCTCGTGCGCATCCTCTGAAATACCTATATCTCGAATTTCATCCAAATTCGTTGATTTTTGCGGCCGCTAGGAGGCGCGTATATCGGCAAAGTCATTTTATGACCACCCTGTATGTGTGGGGCCCCTACCGTATTCATGTTGTCAGAATCGTGTTTGCTTTCTGTTCTTGCTGGCGCTGTCACCAGGGTTCGCATATTTTGACAATAAAATGCTTGAATTTCCATGTTATGTAAGTGGGCGCGGTAAACCAGGTCGATAAGATACTTGCCTAAAGTACCAAAGGATGTTTAGAGGTGTCGCGAGTTCTTACACGGTTCGTCCTTGTCAGAAAACATTTCTGACACAGAAACGGCGACATGACCGCAGGGTGTTCCCCATCGGGGGGTTAGCGCACCAATCTCTCGATGCGTATAAAAAACAAGCCTGCCATTCGAAATCGGCAATAAATTGTACGTCCCGGTCTAAAATTGGCCCTCGTGTGCAGAAAATGACCGTGGCGCGACAAAAATGATCAAATGTTATATAAGTAAGTATCATGCTTGGGAGAGGTCTACATTGAAACAAATCCGTGAAACCAAGAAATGTTGCCATCAACGGAGACAAAGCGTGAGATTACCGATATACTGACGGCGATGAGGAAGAATAACCGAAATGAGAAATGATGGGACAGGAAATAGGTAATGGAGAGAGATAAACACGTGTGTATATCCTAAATATCCATATGTCATCCACGAAATGAGATTCAACCCCAGAGTGGAATAGATAATGCAAATTTTCATTAATCTCTCAATATGGTGGTGTCAAGTGCTTGCTTTATCCCGGAGGGAGACCAGCTGTTGTTCGATGACGTATATATATATGTGTGTGTGTGTGTTAACCTCTCCTCTGCTTTTTCTATCGAAACAGCAAAAAATTCGGTGACACGAACATTCATAACAAAAAAAATTTCGAACACATTCCTTAAATTTCGAAAGAAATTTGCATTTTCTTTCTGGAAACATCGCGGTTGTTGAAAGTTTTTTTTTCTTGTTATTTTTTGTCAAAATACGGAGGAGAAACAATTTTTTTCCCCCTGAAAAGTTTTTTTTTGAATTAAAATTCAAAAATACAGTCGGCCCTCGCTTAATCGGATGTCAACGATTCCAGCACGCAATATCCGATTATGCGGGGAAACAATTCAATATGTCATTACACAACGTCAGTGCCGTTTGTGTATTGAAAACTGATGAAGGATCAATATTAATAAATCTTCTCGAATCATTAAAAATGAAATGAAAATTATTATCAATGATCACAATACCCAAGATTTTTTACTTTTCCTTACGAAAGTCAGCGCCCTCTATTGCCTCAACAGAGAACAAAAATAAAATAATTAAATGTACGTATTGAAGACGACTTGGAGGCCAATACCTACTTTAAAATGTATTTTTGTTTATCTTCACAACATATTTTCCATTAACGTTTGATGAACGAGAAATTATTATTCCTCGGCGAAATTCCGCCATACAAGATAAAATAATTTAAATTTAATTTAATCGATCAATAAATTCAAGTTCTTACCCTTAGAGAGCGCAAATTCGGCTCTACCAGGTTCTTACCTTCAGGTGACCATCTGTGAGAATTTCTATCCTGGTAACTCACTATGATTGGGTTTTCCTAAACTCCGTAGCTCGTATTCTTGACAGAGAGATCTCCTCAAAATCCCCCCGCCTGTTGTCTTCCTGCTTCGTTGCCAATTTTTGCCTCAGCGCTTGAATCGTTCACTGTTTTCTTAGTACTTAACACTATCTGGGGCGAGTAATTTATTACTCGAATTAAAATTTTCTCAACACCCACTTCTTTTCTACAAGCATACACACACATATTACTATTACTCTATACAAGACACTTACTACTTTCTCTTCATCCAGCTCTCAGTGGGTCTTTCCGATGAAAGCCAGTAGGCCCGGCAATCCCTGAGAAAATGTTGTGCGCTCATTCGGTCAGTCAGAGAAATTATGTTGAGAGAGAACTTTAACGTTGTCTCTATTTAAATTAATAAAACAGTTTTGGAAAAAGAAGAGAAAAAATTAGAAATTTCGAAA
Source organism: Pholcus phalangioides (assembly GCF_987345545.1). Taxonomy (NCBI): domain Eukaryota; kingdom Metazoa; phylum Arthropoda; class Arachnida; order Araneae; family Pholcidae; genus Pholcus; species Pholcus phalangioides. The sequence continues at coordinate 2,133,643 of NW_028301595.1, read as the reverse complement.
GTTTTTGTGAAAAAAAAGTACCAATAACAATTGAAAAAACTGAAAATTATTTGAAAGAAATTTAATTGAAATAAAAAAATTTGAAATGAAAAAATCGTCGTAAAAATTCGAAAAATGACAAAATTTAATTGGATGGAAAAGACAAATTATGCAAAAAAAATTACAAAAAGTTGATATTAAAAAAATTGAAAAACAAAAATTTGAAAAATTCCATCAGCAAATGAAAAAAAAATACAATTATTGATACAGAAAGAAGAAAAAAGAATCGAAAAAAACATTCCAAAATTTTTTGAAGTTGAAGATTAATCATTTAAATTTATGAAATTTGATTTTAAAATTCGTGGAGGGGCAGGCACACTAGCCCAGGTCGATAAGATACTCTCTTAAAGTACCAAAGGGTGTCGTGAGTTTGATACCCGGTTCGTCCTTGACAGAACAAAAAACTTTCCTGACCCTGGGGTACAACAGAAACGGCGACATGACCGCAGAAAAAATTCCTACCGCAGGGAGTCCCCCGTCGAGGGGTTATCGCACCAACCTCTCGACTGGTATAAAAAAACAAGCCTGCCGTTCACAATCGGCAATAAGTTGTAGGTCCCGGTCTAATTAGCCCTCGTGTGCAGAAAATGACCGTGGTGAGACAAAAATGATCAAAATTCGGGGAATTTTAAAATTTCAATCATTTGCAATTTTGATAATTTAAAAAAAAAATTCAATTCTGAAAATTTAATAAAGTGTAATTCTCTCTCAAACACACAAGAAGAAATTTTTTTCTAAAAACTGCGATGGCCGCAAGAATTTTATAAATTATTTGCGAATCATATATATTCCTGTTTTGTGAGATTTTTAGGATACGTTTCAATAAGATAATGGTCGGCTGAAGAGTTTCCTTCAACCATTTTTACTCATGCGGACGGAAAAATATAAATAAATAGGTGAAATAATAAATGATTGAAAGAAAAATAACAAATAAATAGAAGAATCGCCGCCTGGCAGTACAAATACAAATACAAGGCCACAACAGGCAAAATGCCCAACGAGGTGGCTGAGAAGAAGATGCCCATAAAAATATGGATGTCATATATTTCAAAAATACAGCAGTAGAGTTGTTAGGGAACTAGTCTCTCACTGTGCAGGTCTAGGTTCGAATCTCGGCTGGGGCACGGATGTCTACTAAGGCCGGTATTACACTGTAAAATTTTGATAAAAGTTCTTTTATCAAACTCGAAAAAAATTCAACCAATAAGCGCATCGGTTACATTCGAGCAAATGCACCCGGTGATCTTATTAGTTGAATTTTTCGAGTTTTATCAAAGAGCTTTTATAAAACTTTTACAGTGTAATCCCGGCCTATCACTAACAAATTCCATGGACGGATCGTGCTGATTCCTTTCTTGGGAATACGTGAGGATCACGTTATTAAAATAATAATAATAATAATTAGCGGAAAGGCAAAAAATAAATAAATAGAAGAAATAATAAATAATTGGAGAAAAATAGTAAATAAATAGGGGAAATAATAAGTGAATAGAAGAGAGAAATAATTTGACGACCGACAAAAACAAACTTTGCAGACCGGATTGCTAAAGCCAACATTACACTGAAAAATTTGGTAAATGTGCTTTCATAAAACCTGAAAAATGCAACCAATAATGCTGATTGGTTATATTCGAGCAAATGCAAGTGATCAGCTTATTGGTTGTATTTTTAAAGTTTTATAAAATCACTTTTACAACACTTTCATAGTGTAATCGCAGCCTAAGACAGAAATAAAAACCAATTTAGTGAAGGTATAATATTTACAACTAAAAACTAAAATTACGTAGGGACTATAATATAGTGTCCCCATATATTCAGCCAATTCCTAATATGAATTATCGGAATGTTTTGAGAAATATATAGCAATGAATTCTCACGAACACGGGCTCTTGAGCTGTGGGGTTCCAATCCAAACTTGATTGACAGGGGCTTTCGAGAAAGGAATTTCTATATATTCTAGAAATCTTTGGTACGAATCCACTTACACATCAAGGGATTGTTGAGCTATGGGTCATGATCCAAACGTGATTCGCAGAGGCTTTCTATATGAGCCATATAAATCCACTTCAGTCCTTTTATAAATTAACTTGTTTTGCGTCACTAATTTCATTACTTTCCAAAAAAAAACAGTCCCATGGGTCACGAAGATGATCTTGTCGTTGATTTTGGGTCGCAGCTAAAAAGGTCAAGAACTCTTGGGTACCTTTTAACTCCCAAAAAAGTTCGTTTACACAAGCATTTGTATGGGAAAAACTTTTTTCCCATACTCTAATTTTTTCCCATACTTTCCAAAAACTAGCTAGGTTTCCTAGCTAGGCTCTCTTTTGAGATTTTATGCCCCATAATTAGCCTACCCTTACGACTCTTTGCACTGTAGTGCGTAAATCCTAGAAAATTGAAACTTTCCGTTTTCTTCTTTTCTCTCATTGCCTGTTGCCATTCCTTCTTCACAAACTTTACTATCCTTGTTTTGTTTTCAGATACTTCTAAACCGAACTTTAAGTTCAAAATTTAAGTTTAAATTAATTTACAGCCACGGATTCTTGAGGTATGAGTACTAAGTAAAACTGGATTCGTAGGGGCTTCTTAGACGAGTCTTAAAAGTCCACAAACAGTGAAAGATTCTTAGGATATGGATCCTGACTCAAAACTTGATTCGCAGTCGCTTCCGAAAAGGGTCGTACGAATCCACTAACATTCAGTGGCTCTTGAGCTGTGGGGTCCAGCCCAAACCCGTTCATAAGGGGGCTTCCGAGAAGGGTCGTATGAATCCACTTACACGTCCAGGAATCCTTGAGCTGTAGCTTACGAGCCAAACTTGATTCGCAGTGTCTTCCTCGACAAGACGTACAAATCCTGTTAGTACAGTCCTGTTATAAATGCACTCATTCCGTGACTGGTTTCACTAATTTCCAAAAAACAAGCAGTCCCATCGGTTGCAGAGGCGTACGCAAGGAGGGGCATAGGGAGACCCGTGCCTTCTCCAAGGCTATCAGAATTTAATTTTTTTAAATTGAAAAATATTGAAAAAAAAATTGAAATATAGAAAGGAAATGCCTTTATATGCTATCTCAATCAATTTACATTCATTTAAAGTGATCATTAAATGTCATTAACTTGAAATTCCCTTGTGCTCCTCCCCAAATACCGGTGTGCCCCCTCCAATGGTCGATCCTGCACTAGCATCTGATGGGTTGTAAAGCCGATGTTGTTGATTTTGGGTCGCAACTGAAAAAGGTTAAGAGAACCCCTAGATTTTAAACCTTTTAACACGCCAAAAATGTCCGTTTCACACATACATAATGAACAAATATTACTTAAAAATAAAATTCTCAAACAAAACGTTGCTCAAACGTAACGTCAGTCCAAAACAGAAAGAACAAAAAAACCCGACATCTCAATTACAGGGGAAAAATAATTCTAAAACGTTTTTGAAAAAACATTCCACAATGTTTCTATCTCATAATGTATCGTACATAAAAATTATTAATGGAAACTTAAAAGACAAACGTTGTTTTAAAAGAGCACTTTTCTTCCTCAAAAAAGAATTACAGCTACCATTTATAATGCTAAAATTAAGTTTTTCTCTTAGAGAAAATGTCGTTATATAATATTTCTTTATAAAGATAAAAACAAAAGGTCCCCCCCTTCCATTTTTACAGGAGAAAAAATGGCTCCACTTTCTGTGCTGTTAACATCGCTGAAAAACAAGTAAAGAAAAAAATATATTTCATTAAAAATAGAAAGATGGCTCCAAAAAAGAAGGGGGGAAAATGTAAAAAAAATAATAAATCCTAGTGGAAAAAGCAAATAAATCCGAGTTGAGGAGATAACTGGAAGGAAGTGACGAAAGTGTTCGAGATGAAGTAAAGAAAAGCAAAAACAAACAGTTCCCACTAGATTATGTGAACGCTTTCCGTCGTTAATCTTCAAAATGGCCGATATTAATTCTGTTTCTTTCCCTTGTTGTAATTTTCGTATATAAGAATTATGTGGGAGTGAAGAAGAAGAAGAAAAAAAAAAGAAAACTCTTAACCTCTTTCCGTTTTTACGATGGAAACGTTTGTAATAATCTTAAAGCTTACACGTCCCAGGGCCATAAATCCCACTCGAAACGAATCCCGGCGTCAATCTATTTAGTGCAAGCAAGACAAGTGCGTATATTTAGCGCGCTTTTAATCAATGGTTTGGTTGTTCATAACAACGTGCTTGGAATTTTTTTTCATGTGTTTTTGAAAATTCTGCTGAACGAGAAATATATATATTTTTGGTTTTTTTGGATATCTTTGGTTGTCCACTGTCTGAGAACTACTTTGGATTTTTGGAGTTGGTAATTTGAGATGCCCCGTAATTTGTCAGTAGACGGCTGATCAATGGAATTCTAGGATTTTTCCTGAATCAATCAGGTCTGAAATGTCAAAATTGATTTGCATCGTCAAGAGCCTCTCTATTGATTCTCGATAGCTGGCTGTCTAAACCAGTGTTCACGGACCAGCGGTTGAAGAACACAGGTTTCGATAGACTCGAGTTTTATAAGCATGTTTCGATAGACTCGAGAATATATTCGGTAGACATCGTCAAAAGCCTAAGTATCGATTCCCGAGTCTATCGAAACCTGTCTATCGATTCCTATAGCTCAAGAATCCCTGGCTCTAAATGGATTTACAATGCTTCTTGGAAGCCCTTGCGAATAAAGTTTGAGCCGGGACCCTGGATGTAAGTGGATTTGTACGACTCGTGTAGGAAGCCACTGCGAATTACGTTTGAGTCAGAATCAATAGCTTAACAATCCCTGGCTGTAAACGGATTAACGACCCTTCTTGGAGGTCACTGCGAAGTTTGAGTCGCGATAGCTCAAGAATCTCTGGATGTAAGTGCATTCCTACGACCCTTTTTGGTAGCCCCCTATGAATCAAGTTTGGGTTATGACCCCATAGCTCAAGAGCCCCTAGCTGTTGGATTTGTACGACCCATCTCGGAAGCCACTGCGAATCAAGTTTGGCTCGTAGCTCACGAATCCCTGGCTGTAAGGGGGATTTGAGCGACTCGTCTAGGAAGCCACTGCGAATCAAGTTTGGGTCATGGACCCATAGTTCAAGAATCGAAGCTTGTCTATAGAATGGAAACTCAAGGGTCTCGAATTCTGTCTATCGAAACTTGGCTTTTTCAGCCACTGGTGCGCGGCGGTACGAAATATTATGAGAAAGAAAGGAAAAATATTGTGGAATGTGTTTTCTGAAAAAAGTTCAAGAATTATTATTTTTTTCCTGTGATTGAGACGTCAGTTTTTTTTTTTTTGTTCTTTCCATTTCAAACAGACGTTACGTTTTCGCAACGTTTTGTTTACTTCTTCTTTCCTTAAAGTTTTTTCCACAGAAATGTTTATATCAAACGAACATTTGTGGGAGTTAAAAGGTTTATTCCCCAACGGTTGTGACTTTTTCAGCTGCGGCCCAAATTCAACAGCAAGATCAGCAACATGGGACTGTTTGTATTTGGGAAATTAATGAAACCAGTGACGTAACAAGTGAATTTATAACACGACTGCAAGATGATTTGTACGACCCGTATAGAAAGCCCCTGCCAATCAAGCAGGGCCGGGCTTAGGAATTTCGCGGCCCGGTGCAAAAAAAATTTTTGCGGCCCATCCAAAAAAATTTTATGCAGTCTTTCGTCGACTAAGACGATCTTGAAGAGGGGAAAAAATCCGTTCAGGAAGAACTCATTTTTTTATTATTTCAGAAACGCGTTGATAGTTGGGATCGTAATCAAACGAGCCCGAAAGTTTAGGCACTAAGAATGGCCGAAATAGGCATGCAAATAGGCACTAAAAGAGGCATTTATAATTTAAGGGGTGTTAAGGGTCCAAAAACTAGCTGAAAAATTGGTTGCACCTAATCTGTCCACCGTTTTAATTATGGTTTATAACAAATGCATTATTATCCATGTTAAATTGATTTCGAATCCAAAATAAAGTATTTGAGGTCCCTCAGATCACTTCCAGGGCCACCATTACTCGACACCGAGCCCGAAGAGAAAACGATCTGTAGGGTTCCTTCGAGTTGTGAATAATTCTCTTTTATCTGATGTATTATTTGGAATAATCACTATTGTTTCTGTAGTTGAAACATAACTACCTCGTTGTATTATAGTAAAAAAAAACCTTTTTTTTATATTCCCACATATGCGGGACTCCTCCAAGTGCGGAGTCCTGTGTCGCCGCAGCTGTCGCACACCCTAGACGGGAGGGTGACTGGTCAATTTAATGGAATACCAAAAAATGTGTATGTAAAATAAATAGCCATGGTTTTTTGCAGTGCATTTGTGGTGTAGAAACAAAATCAAAACCATTGGGTCCACGGAGCTGTCTTCTTCTACTCCGCCTTGGGTGAGTCATGACGTTAACTGTTGACCTCTGGGAGTAGTCATCGGTCAGCTATACATATACAATATAGTCCAATGCCTGAGCAATTTTTTCAATTTTTCCTCTGCTTTTCTAGCACGGGCTACATCCATTTGAAACACCACGATTAACAGCCATGGACCCCACACGGGTGGGGCTGACAGGACTCCAGCCGGCGGGACCCGATAGCTATTTTTTTTCTTCTTTGGGGCCCGTGAAACATGTGACAAGGAGGCCTGCCAAAGATCACAGCCTGGGGGCCCCGACCATTTGTTTGAGCATGCGTATACTTTAGAGGAATTTGTTGTTTCCTTGGCTTCCATAAATATTTGTGTAAAAAATAATAATAATAATTACGGATTATTTGTCTCTAAAATGTTAATTAAGTAAAACTTATGCAAAAAACTTCAATGCTTAATTGATTTGAGTTGCTTTGTATTATTTTTAAAATTCAACTTCATTCTTTTTATTATCTAGAACGTAAATAAGTATTTTTTCCCTAGACTCAAATTCTGCTACAACGATTATTTTTTGCGCATGTTAAAAATTGGAAATTCCTTTATAACGAAATTCCGTTATAACGAAGTGATTTCTTTGGTCTCCTGGAGTTCGTTATAAAGGGATTCGACTGTATAACTTATTTAATAGTAGCCAAACACATTGTCTTCTCAGAGAATGAACTATCGGACTGCAGGAAGAAGGAAAAATATCAGGGAGGCCCCGCTGCAAGCAACGTAGCCTACATCCTAAATTTTCTGACCTTTGTGCTCTTTTGTTTCTATGCACGAACTCTCTATTCATGAAACAAAATATCTCTTATGTTGGTACTGTACTAGGTGATAATCAAATTGAGAAAAAAAATCAGAGAGAGAGAGAAACGTCTTACTTTTTTTTCGGAAGTACTGTAATAAAAATTGTCAAAATTTATAATTTACACATTATATATCCGTCTTCCGGAATATATGAGAGAATGATTCAGATGGTAGTGTTCATGACTGAAACTAAGAAGTTCTCAAGCCTCCCTAGAGAAACACATGACACTTCAGAGGTTCCCAGGAAAGCATGCAATTAACACTCTGGAGGACAGTCGAAGTTGCCTCGCTCCGGGGCAGTCATCATCTAGAGATGTCCATGCTACAGACCAGATGGTAACTCCAACAAGAAGGGGAGGTTTCCAAGGAGAAAAAATTACTAGATTTCTTTTGTGGTGCTCCTTTTCGCTTGCTGCCCTAAGCATTTTTTTTTTCTTGGTTAATTCTGTTATTCTTTAATGGCAGAAAGAAAGGCCAGACTTTTTTTCAGGGGTAAAGAATGCGACCACTTTTCCTCTTTGAAATAAGCCAAATAATAAGCCATGCTTGATAACACTAAAAATGATGTTACTGTATAGGGGCTTCAAACTGAAAGCCTCCTTTCACACAATCAATAATACGTAGTTTAATGGGAAAAAAATTAAATTTAATCAAAAATTTCCAAAACATCTGCTGAAAAAGGAAAGGGTTTTGTTTGGAAAAATTGCGGCCCCTGAAATTTTGCGGCCCTGTGCGACCGCACCTTTCGCACCCCCCTAGGTCCGGCCCTGCAATCAAGTTTAGGTCATGATCCATAGCTTACGAATCTCTCGATGTAAGTGGATTTGTACGACCCTTTTCGAAAGCCACTGCGATTTAAGATCGTGCCGAGACCAATAGTTTAAGAATCCCTGGTTCTAGGTGGATTTGTACGACTCGTCTAGGAAGCCACTGCGAATCAAGTTTGGCTTCATGGAACCATAGCTCAAGAATCCCAGGATTTGAATTGATTTTTATGGAAAGTAAAAATATTGTGGGAATGTTTTTTTGAAAACGTTCAAGAATTATTATTTTTTCCTGTAATTGAAACGTCAGTTTTTTTTCTTCTTTCCATTTTGAACGCAACGTTTTGTTTACTTATTTTTTCATATAAATGTTTACGTGAAATAAACATTTGTGGGAGTTAAAAGGTTTAATCCCCCAAGGGTTTCTGACCTTTTCAGCTATTGCCCAAATTCAACAGCAAGATGTACTGTATATCTACCGAAGCCTCTGCGAATCAAGTTTGAATTGAGACCCACGACTCAAGAATCCCTGGTTGTAAGATTAGTACGACCCTTCTCGCGCGCGGATGGGTCGGAACCCCATAGCTCAAGAGCCTTTCATTACCCAGGTCCGAACTCACAGTTATCAAACATTTACCATTTTCAAATAGAAATCAAGATCTCAACAACTTTGACACAATGAATTCAACCACACATTTCAGTTGTCACATAAATTTTTAGTAGAGATTTAATTATCCTGCAATTTTAAGAAAGAGAAACAAAATCAAACACAATACTCAATTACAAATATTAACATGAAAAAAGAAACAAATGAACAATGGTAGGGTGAACCGAAAACATTATTTCGGAGAGACCATGGTTTTAATCAAAATACGTCTATTAATTTAGGCGGGGGAATTCATTAAACAAATGAGTTCACTTACGGTTGCGAGATAGATTTGGACGATCGGAGCGACCGTCTCGGAGCTGGTCTTTGGACCTGTAGTCCGGGGCAATAGGCGTACGGCGACTGGTGATGACCCTGTCTTGGATCCTGTACGAATGAAGTAGACGACCGAAAGGGTTGACGACCTGTTGTGACCGGCAAGTTCGAGACGCGACCCGAGAGGATGTAGCAAGCCTTTTTTTTACATGTTAACTGTTGGGGATTTTGCCCCACTAGGCTTTTTATTTGCCCCACCAGTGAAGACAGAAGATGACCACTGGTGGGGCCAAAGCCCATTTCTTGTTTTCCTGAAGCAGCTTCAACTTCAAACCCTACCAATATGTGAAGAGAGTCTACTACTATAAACCCTACCAATATGAAGAAAAAACACAAAAAGATTTCGCCATTTTCGAGACCGATTTTTTATGAGTGATCTTTTTTTTTCAAGAAGGAAAAGGAAAGTTCAACTGAAGAGATAAGTTTTCCAGGGACCGACTTCTCTGGAATAGGTCTTTTGCTCTCATAAAAAGTCGGACAAAGAACAGACGGAGGATGGCCGAAGGGAAGGATATGACTATTGACTGATTTTTTTTTTGATGCTCAAAATGAAAACGATTTAGTTTTATAACCCTGGGAGTAGAAAGGATCTGAAGTTACGGGGTTGTTGTCAGATGCCGGAGTTAAAACATTGTATTTTAGAGCAACAGATAGATAAACATCAGTGTAGTAGCCATTCAAATTCGGATATTGGGTGGTCTCCGAAGAGAGGGGGGAATGAATAAAGTGGAGAGAGAACCCGTTGATACGACTTTCGAGAGACCGAATCGCGGCATGGTTTTTATTTAGCCGCGATTCTCCCATAATTTTTATTTAACTTTCGGATTATGCTTAAAAATTACCTGAATATAAAGAAAAAAAAAAAAAAAAAAAAGGCCATGAGATTATGATTTTTTAATAAATTTAATCCCATGATGACTTTTCCTTTACTTTAATCCCTCTCTCTCTTTAGAATTCTTACGATTATTTTACAAATGACAAAAAAAAGAAAAAGAAAATTAAAAAGAAGGGGGGGGGGGGGGCTTTTCTTCTTTTCAGAAATTAAGAAAAGCTGATTCCATGCAGCCACACAGCTAGCAAGCAAGAGAGATAACACAACCAAAGGAAATTCTACTGGAAACGAAAGAACGAACTCATATATTGTACTTGTTTCTCACCAGCAGACCACTTGTTAATGCTTCAGGAATAACACTGGGAAACGAAGCACTAACACAATGGAAAAAATTCGGAAGGAAATGTTGCATGCGAAGAAGTGGTATGGTCTGTACATCTGGTATAGTTGCCTTTCGACAAATGTAAATTATTTTGTTTATGGCTCGCCGCATTTCCGTAGTGCACAAAAACAATAAACAAACCGGTGACGTACATCTTTTGCTACCTACAAAAAAAAATTTAAATCCTATTGACAGAAATGAAACTTTTACCGAGTTTCGCGATTCCAGTTGCAATGAAAACGCCGTGTAATTGATGTTGTGCGTCTAATAAATTAAATATTTTAACATTAATATGTATAGGAATAAACTGTGATAGAAGCCAAAGGTGAATAATGAGTAAAAGTCGTATTAACGAGTGTTCCACTGTATTATGAGTGTTTCTGTGTATACTTAACCCCACTATGTGAGAATACAATACTTGAAGCAGTGATGGTAACCTCTTCCAGCAAAATTTCCCTCAAAAATTTCCCTTTTGACTAAATTTTTCCCACGCATTCCGAAAAAGGTGCTGCCATGAAGCGGGAAAAATACGTAATCAAGTATTTTACAATAGAAAACTATTGCCAAAAGCCCTGTATAATTATTATTGTATTAGAAAAGTATTGCACTGCATTAATTTCTATTTTTTTCAAAAAACTCTTTTGTTAGATGAACTCGCAAAATTTCCCACTTGGACAAATTTTGGCCAATTTTTCCCACGAACGTGGGAAATTTCCCATGAGTTACCATCACTGACTTGAAGGCTGATTCCGTCACTGTTGAATCTCAAATGATTGTAAAAATTAGAGGTTGGAGAAGGGGAGAATGGCATGGCGTCTGTCTTTGGGGGATGTGTTGGTGGCAGTATATCTTTGTGATGAAGTTAGCCAATGGCCACTCTCAAGCGGGGCCATACAGTAACAACAAACCATAAAAAAATACTAATCAAGACCTGGGGTATCATATGTCAACTCCTTTTTAGGAGAAGCTGTATAACGTAAGATGAAATTTGAGATGATTATAACCGGGAATTTCATGTTGAGATGCGGACTTGTGCGAAATTACTTTTTGTTAAGATTTTTTTTTAAATTGAATGTTTGTTTTTCATCTCTGATTGTGTTCTTTTCATACTGTTTTCTTGTTATCGTTGAAAAAAGATAGAAATCACCATCTACATTTTAACATCGGGAAAAATATAAGAATTTTTTCTTGTGTACTAGTAGTTTATTATTAAATCAAGTGAAAATACAGGAATGTTCCGGGAAATACGAGACGTATGACCATCCAAATAATGATTAAAATTAATTCTTATTGTTTCAAATCCGGTTTCTAGTTGCTTTTGATAAAGAAATTAATCTCTTTTTTTGAAAAACGTTATAATTTTATAACGTTATAATTTTATAATTTTATTTTTTATTACAATGTGTCATCTTACTTCCTTTTGTATTTGCAATAATTTTCTACCTCGCGTATGTTTTTTATATTGTTTTTAATCAATTCCAGCACCACTCAACCCTCTCCGATCATGCCGCACACTCTTGTTTTTGCCTATTTAGTGCATTTTTTGCGTACTTTCATTTATCTATTTTTGCAAGTGTTATACACTCTTGTTCTGCATGTGCTATACAATTTCACCTTGCATCCTTTTGTACACGCAATCATTTTCTACCTCGCATGTGTTTTATATTGTTTTGAATCAGTGCCAACACAATGTGTCATTATCCCCATTGTGCATAATTTTTGATCGCTCCGTGAACTTCGTTAGATTTCTTGCAGTGCTTTTTTTCAAGTTTGTACATCGCCGCCCTCTCTGTTTTGCATATATTTTGCATTAACACAGAGAAAGTTATAATTAATTAATGGGTTTAATGATTAATAATTTTATTAGTTAATACTTTTATTAATTAATAATTTATTAATGTTTTTATTAATTAATAATTTTATTAAAATTTGTTATGTCATTGTACGAACACACTGGAGGTTACTCCGCTTCGAGTGCCCCCCCCTTTTTTTTTTCTAGTGCCCCACTAGTTGCAGGCCAATCCGATGATCTAATTGGCGAGCTCAGCGTCACCGAGTAGAAACCGAAGCTGTTGCAGCCAGGCTTGTGCGAAAGCAAACCGATCTTCCCCATTAAAAAATCTCGCCACAGAGAACAATAGGCCTAGAACGGTAAAAATCTTCATTACACTTCACTCATAGTTCGAAAAATATGTGGTAGATGGCAGCACTATAACAAGCATTACACGGAAACAAGCTTCACGTTGGGTTCACAACACGGACACGCACATTACAACATGTACCAATTAGTTAGATGTTCCGTAGAGGAATATGGACGAGGTACATGTGTGGTTTCGTAGAAGGTGCGGTCAGGCCCTGGTTGTGGGCCAATAGGTCCTAGCACTTTTTTCCTTATCTTGAACATGTATAGGATTTGTCGAGTTCGCTGAGGTTTAGAGTCTCTTTTGAGTCGGGGCACCCACGCCACCGCCAACCGTCTAACTCACGTAACTACATTATCGATAAACTAGATTGAACTTTACATAGATTTAACTCTCAATAGACTTAACTCGAAAAAATGAATGATAACGGTGGAATAATATAGAAATTAACTAAAATTTAAGGGCGGTACTTAGCCGGCTCCGAAATGGAGCTAATCAGTAACTCGACTACATCTTATTTACCAAAACGAAGATTTCAAGATCCTCGAGACAAAGAGGGGATTAAGGCTGTATCAAGAAATCTTTAATACGCTTTGGAGGGGCGCTAAGTTTGAAAAATTAAGGGAAAGATAAAGTTCGCGTGGATTGGTCAGAATGAAGTACGAATATCTGTATGTGTGGAAAAGTACACTGGCCTACGTGTGAAAATAAAGCATAACTCAGCGAAGAAGAAAGAGAGAAAAGAGAGGACACCCTAATAAGATACTAATAAATTAAAATATAAATAAGATAATAATATATTGGTACATAAAAAAAATTTAGCTCGAATTTTGTTGATAGAGGGTATTGCACGGAGTACCAGAATTCTAGGCCTGAACCAATATCAACAATGAACCAATACATCAAACCTTGTTATGTTAAATTGTCAAAATTCATCACAACATTACATTAACTTAACATTAAAATAGTTTTAATTATAGAGAAAAGGAAAGGTTATATATATTATACTGAATAGATTGGCTTTATATGGGAAGTTGGATTTTAAATTTGTACAACGTAAATCTTGCATAATTAAGTAACTGCTTATATACTTTTGATCGTAATATATCATATGATGTAATAGTAGTTGTGGAAAGCCAATCTGTTCTTTAGAAAGCATAGCTGCCACGTTTTGAAAATGAAAATGCGGGAGTTTTTCACGCGAACCCGTATTTTATGCTAAAACCACTCCCTAATAAATACGAAAGGGATTTTTCTAAATAAAACAGGGATTTTCCACACATAAAAGTTAAAGCGTAGGGAATAAAATCCCTGCTCAAAAAACAAGTAAAATTGGAGGCCAAAACTTACAAATGGTGATCTAAAAAAATAAATAAATATTGTGTTCAATCAGAAACGCTGTGAACAAACATTCTGAGCGAATGAGCCCAAAATCATCGGAAGATGAAGGGAAAAAAAGCGTCAATATTTGAAGAACACTGACTTTTTTTTTTTTTTTTGTGACATTTGCTTGATGTTATTTTTGATTTCACATGGGTGATGATGTCAGTCTTTCCACCATGACCGACGTTTATGTCCGTAACATAACTTGTACAAAAAGGAAAAGTCGGCCCATTTCTGGAACGTTTGATGAAAGGAAATTGAATAAGTATCTTTAAAATCGTTTAAATCATCGTTGAATAAGTATCTTTAAAATTGATTAAATATGTTTTTGCTTATCAGTATTCATGTTTTGTTACATCGCACGTACGTAACTTCAACAAAAGAAATTTTGACCACATGCGCGTTACTATAATCTTCAATTATTATCCAGGACTATTGGCTGCTAAGCTATTTCCCTGCACGATAAGACAAAGAACTTTCTTGTTACCATCAGAGGGTTTGCAAAACTTCCTTAAAAAGGAAATTTCCCCATTTACGACATGTGACGTCATTTCGAAAGGGAAAAAAAACTGAGGCAAAAGACTTTATGCCCCACAAGAAATTCCTTAGGGATGGTTTTCATAAGAGGGGATTTTTCTTTTAATGAAGTAGGGAATTTTTAGGGACAATTAGGGATTTTTTGTGATTTTCGTAAAAATTCGGGATTTAAGAACTTTTCGGGAGGTCGAAGGATGAAGCTAAAATTCGGGAGATTCCCGGAAAATTCGGGAGACTTGGCAGCTATGAGAAATATAGGCCTGAGATACAGTATTGTACAAGGTGCTGCTATCTTGAGGTCACAGATGAGAGGCACGGATCGAGTTACAAAGGGTTGTTAGAGAGTGAAGGAAATGGTCATCGAGCCATATAAGGTAATGCTTGTTTTTCAGGGGGTGTGATTAGGGGTCCTTGGTGAGAGCAAAATCTCCCAAGGTTTTGACGGTCCCTTTTTTTAAAATTTCCCTTTTTTCTGTTTCGCGATATCCCCCCCTCTCTCTCCCTTCTCCGCCAACTTTAAATTAAAACGCAGAATAATTCCCTTCAGAACCTGTACCCAGTACATTTTAGTATAGTTTTGTCTCGCCAAGGGACCTTTTCAGCATACCCTGTGGGAAAATTCGTTCTCTTGATATTATTTTTTAAGCTGCTGGCGGGATAGAGGTTTTTCGCTCGCTTGTGATTGGAATGCGAGTCGATGATGTAGACTCTTGATATTTTTAATACGAGTTGTATTTTTCTCTTCTGGTGATTTGAATTTATAAGTGTGCCTCGCTTGAAAAATTTTATACTGCCGGTAATGTAGGTTGTTTTTGTGTTCGCTCTTCGGTGTAGCAAAGTGCGGTGTAGAAATACTACAGTAATGCTGAGAATAATAACAACAAATAATCAGTACGGAATGACGTTAGCGTGCAATGATAAACCGGCGACAACATGACAGCTGACAGCTTTTCCGAGGGTTGGTTCATTGGGCACGTTTGCTTGATGTCACGGACCATCGTCGTGTCGGATTTTCATCTATCATCAAAGGTACCTTTGCACACTGGCTTCTATTGGGGATGTTACTACCAGGTCGACAGAAGACAAAGGTCTTCTTCAATATGGACGAACTTGTGAATTCCGAAGTGCATTCACGTTCAGCTGCCATCACCCTCCATAAACTCCGAATTCATCCATCGGCTGGTCACCATCTTTGGACATTAAATCCACCATGGACTTCACGAATTAAACGAAGGAACAGATACGAATCACTGATGTAATCGCTGATGATGATGTTGTAAATATCAACCACATGTAAGTCAAACCTTGTAATGAAGTTTCGTAATTTATGCATAACCGTCCGGTAGTGACCTAGAATTTTGTCTGAATATCTTAATTGTTAATATTAAATGTTCTTTTTTCAACTTAAACCATTTGATTCTGATTGAGTACTTCTCTCCGAAGTGTTGTGTTGTTGTTCTCCTTCGTCCTATTTCAAGGGTAACCTTGTCTTGGTCCTATAATTTTTTATTCGAGTCTGGGTGAAAAAAATTTTAAACAATTTTAAAATCAAAATTAAAAATGAATTAAAAATGGGAAAACGACCAACACAACCCCTTATGTACGCGCCAGTAACAGGAAAATTCAGAAATTAGCTGTTAATCGTATACCCCGCATTATATAGGACTCTTATTTGCGAACTTCCAGTAATTTGCTTTCATGCAGCGCTTTCTATCGACAAATATTTAAACTAAATTATTTTTCTGCACCGAAAAAATTCCCCTTTGTGAAAGTAATTTTTTGGAAACCACATTTAAATGTGACAATTTCTTTAGATTTTTATGAGTTTATAAATTATTAAAGAATTTGTGGGATACCTTGTATGTTAATATTTAATGAAAGAAATTTTATACATGAGTTTTTAATATATTTAATCGTTGTATTTTGCAAAATAAATAATATTATGAACGAGCTACGTACAACGTGTAAGGGTTCAAGTTATTTCGTCGGATCAGAGGCATATATTACAGAAGGGGGCTTTAGCCCAAGGCAGCAAATTCGGAGGGGACAGTAAGTTAGTGATTGGTGGTCAAGAATGTTAAGTTATAATGGGAGAAGGCTGGCGAAGACCCGCCTCTGCATTAGATTATTGGATTTAGAGAAATGAAATATTTATATTGAAAAAACGATTTTAGGAAAATTTGTCGGCAGTTGTGCATTGTGATGACATGTGTACTCTTTTGGGTTTGCTAAGTCTCTAAACCGGTGATTCCCAACGTGGAGCCAACTCCCCACAAGGGGGGCAATTTGAGAGTTTTTATATATTGTGAAGATTAAATCACAACCGGGATAACAAAAAAATAAATAAATGAGCATCACGAGCAAACACATGAAAAGTCGAAAATTAGAACTCATTACAATTTAATTTACATAGAATGCTTAAAAATTTGATTAGAAATTTTACAAATTTTGAAAAAAAAACCTTAGTAGGCCCTATATGATGAAGAAGCGGCCTTATAGGACTTCGGAGACATCGTAACTCCCCAGGTGGAGTTAACCAGCCAGTGGTGTAGTAGGCTGAATACAAGTGAAGCAGAATTACAAGTGCGAAGAGACGACGTATCGATGCCTTTTATACTGAAGAGACGACCAATCACCATCGATCGCATCGCTGATTTGCATATATTCCGGATTGCTTGCATCAGTGGGGATGACGTCATTTCACCTCAACAAAAATTTACTTTAACTCTTTATATCCGACATTATGAAAAGTATACTAAGAAGAAAATTAAAATAAAAATGAAAATACAAGAATTAATACAAAAATACAAATACAAAGCCACAACAGGCAAATTGCCCAACGAGGTGGCCGACTTAAGAACATCATGGATCCCCGAGCCATTTTTTGGAGGCCCTACCTACTATTGCTACACCACACATGCTCACGAAAGGGGGATTTTTTTATGGTTTTTTTTTTTTGGTGCAGGAAAAAGATAAAAGTTAAAATTTCAGTTGATAAAGGGCGCTGCACAAAAGTCCAGCAGAAGCAATTGGACCTGAACCTTTCTTCAATCTCTTCGGTGTCCGAAACGTACGTAAAGCTTTAACCGACGATTCGAGACTAAAGTAGAACTACTTCATCAATAGTGCTTTATCCACAACGTCAACATCACAATGAAATCCTCATGTAAGCGCCTGTAACTGGAAAATTCAGAAATGAGCTGTTAATCGCACACACTGCATGTAAAAGGACTCTGATTTGCATATTGCCACTGATTTGCTTTGATGCATATTTTTTGTACCGACCCCCCTCCCTCCCCCGTGAGAAAAACTTTTTCGCAAACCGCATTCAAATATACCAGTTCCTTCAATTTTTATGAATTTTTAAACTATTTATGAATTTATGGGACACTATAATTGATGGAAAGTCTCAACAGTAAAAAAAATTGCTTCACAAGTAGCAACTAAAGAATTTAACAATAGACTGAAATACTTCTCAAAAGTTAGTCTAATCTTAATAACATATTGGTGACAATAGACAGCCCGGATTGGCGGAGAGAGTCTCATCCGTAGAAGGGTTGAATTGAACAAATTGTGGAAAATTTTGATTGTGTCACGTGAAATTGAAGCCATAGTCTCTTATCAATTTCCTTTCAAACGACGCAATCCGAGAAAAAAGAATTTACCAGAGTGGAAATGGCTCAACACACTATTATAAATAGATGAAGTGGAAGAGAAACAGTCTTATATCCCAATATAGAATTCCTTCACATTTCTCAGCACATTGTTTTGTCACATATCCAGGAAATTCTTATACGTAACATACTACGTATTTCCTTTTCATGTACTTCTTCTCTATGTACATCGTTTTCTCCTCTCAAGGAAACTAATGTTTTCTTATGTAAAAAAGACTGCACATTGGAGAGAACGTCTGCGGAATATTTTTAAAGACGCCATCTGTATTCATGTGACGTGTAAGTGCTGACATCAAGACTCCAGAATATATATGTAATTTAATATTCTACAGTATGAAAGAAAGAATCCAATTTTTAATACTTTCTTGGCGAAATTGTTTCTCGAGGGGCATCTTTTCTCTTTGAAGAAAGAATAGAGTTTAAGGTGGAGAAAAAATAACTTCTTGAGTTATTTGAGAGGCCCTTTAGTGAATCCAAACAATGGATATTTCTCTCTAAGTAAGAATGACAATTCACACAAGTCTACAGTAGGACAATAATCTTTCAGCAAGTTGAGTTTCATTTTGGTGACTATTGGCGATTTATGCTGGTCCGTGTTTGTTGACTTCCAACAATAAAAGGATTACTGTTTCACTAGTCCATGATCGTATAACTGAACTGAAATATCTGTTAATAAACTGGAACTTTTAACAAAGTTGATTCAAGGTATATTTTGGTCACTTTGGCTAGTCAAAATTGGTGGAAAATCTCAACAGTAAAAAAATTGCTTCACAAATCACAACTAAGGAATTTAACAATAGACTGAAGTTCTTCTTGAAAGCGAGTCTAACAATATCTTGGCGACAATTGGAGACCTTGGATAATCCTGATTCACATCAGTAGAAGGATTAAATTGAAAAAAATGTTGAAAATTTTGATTGTGTCACGTGAGATTAAAGCCATAGTCTCCCATCAATTTCCATTCAAACGACGCAATCCAAGAAAAAAGACATTTACCGGAGTCGAAATGGCTCCACAGTATTATAAATAGGCAGTCGAAGTGGAAAAAAAACAGCCTTATATCCCAAAATCGGATTTTTTCACATTTCTCAGCACATTGTTTTGTCACATCCAAGAAATTCCCGTAACACGTATGTGACATAACGTCTTCATGCACATCTTTTTCTCTTCTCTCAAGGCTGTAATTGTATCTGCAATTGTAAACAAACTGCTCTATGTAAAAAAGGCTGCATATTCCAGAGAACGTCTTCGGAATACTTTTAAAGACACCATCTGTATTCATGTGACGTGTAAGTGCTGACATCAAGACTTCAGAATATACCGTATATATATAATATAATACAGCATAAGGAAGAATCCAATTTTCAATACTTTCTTGGCGAAATTGTTTCTCGGGGCATCTTTTTTCTTGAAGAAAGAATCGAGTTTAAGGTGGAGAAAAAAAACAACTTCACGAGTTATTTGAGAGGCCCTTTAGCGTGTCCAATGGATATGTCTGTCATGGCAATATTGAGAAGAATCTTGTCTATAGTCGTTTATCTCCACCGTGCAACACGCGTATATTTTGGGGTGTTTCTCGTGTATATTATCTTTGAGAGGATATGGTAATCCGTTTTGTGGTTGAAGGTAAATTTTATAGCGGCTTTTAAGTTTGTGATATGGATGGAGAAACGTCTCGGGTTGAAACTCCATAGTCGTTTGTTTCGGGCGGCACTTCCCAATGGAATCTCTGCCGGAAGAGAAGCTTATGTGATCATCGATTTCTTTTTAGAAGATGGTTTTTTGGAGACTTTGAAATGATCCGCAATCGATATCTGGGAGATGTTATTCTGTAGATATCTCGCATCAGTTGTGTTTCGAGAGCTATACATCAAGCCTTTCTTTGCTGACACTTTTGTTTTTTGGATCCACTCGAGCTTTAGATGGGGGAAGATATACTTACTTCGATGTTTGAGAGACATTGCCAATCGATGAACTTGATGGACACATATTGTCTTCGGATAATATGATTCTTTGTTTTATTCTAAGAGATTTAGAGGATTTTCAGATATACTGGGTGATTCAAAACTGAGCTAGCATTTCAAAAATCCAAGGTTCTCTTAATAATTAACGCACGGCTAAGAAATAAACAGTGACATTACTTGAAGTTTCTCTTTAAGAAAGTAATAAGTGAATAGTTGTGCCAAAAACACCCAACAGGTGGCCTTTCCAAAGCAGTTGCTGTGTCGGAATTTTAATTATTGTGAAATCTAGCTGTGCATTTATTTCAATTTCGTGTATCACTATCTATCTTGTACACGCACACACAAAAGCGAAACTACTACAACTTTACCGCACACCAATTCCTGTCATATCGCTGCACAGTAATTTACTACCGAAAGAATTGGGTTGTAAATGAAGCCACCGCCATCTGTCGGTGGTCGCTTTAGGTTCGGTAGCGGAAAACTTGTTATCTATGTCGCGCTCCGGGGTTGAACCCGTAGACCTCACGGTTGCCTTAATGGTGAACCACTTTACGATCAAGGACGTAATTTTGCGTCCAAACGCTAGTGTGGAATAAATTCAAACAATCTCTCTCTATTTCCTTTCCTCTCTCCTCATCATCGCCAAGCTTTGTTGTAACCCTATATTTTTTCCTCTTCATTTTTTCTATACCCTGATGGTGATTTTTTCCCCACATATGATGTATCTGTCTACTATGTACGTATAAGAGTGAAAAAGGAGAGGTAGGGTGTGAGGGAAAAGAGAAATATACTTTATACCTACTTTCTTACGTATTTCTTATACTGTTTTACTCTTTCTTATTTTTTTCTTCCTTCTCTCCTACTTTTTCCTACATGCGGTTAGGTAAGGACAAGGTTACCATATCTAGCACCGACTTGTCAAATAGAGATCATCCGAATTTCTTGCCAATCGCAACAAATTCAGAAGCGAAGGGGTTAATAATTTCGTAAAGGTGTCACTTAGAATATACCATATTTGTGCGCTTAGAATGTAGAAAACCACAGATAATGCCAAGTTAGAATACTAAGTCAACGGTATGGACAGCGTTGTTTTTAATCCTTTAAGAGCTTTTTAAAAGTTTCTTGATCCGCATTATGACTGCCACAGTGGAAATTACTAAACATTCTAGAAGTTGCCACCTGTTTTCAAGACGGATATCTTATCTCTGATTGCGTGAGCTGATAAATGCTTTCTCCCCAACACAAAATAATAGTAATTACGGGTTCGGATTTTTATGACATAAAGATGAAACGTCGTTGCTGATAGGTTAAAAAACCTGAATTTAAAATTTTTTAACCTATCAGCAACGACGTTTCATCTTTAGGTCATAAAAATCCGAACCCTAATAATAAGGTGGGGGGAAAAAAACAAGGAATAGAAAAAACTTATCATATAATAACCGTATACTACCTCGATGGGAAAGAAAAAACATCCTCTCTCTCCTTCTGTTATCAGACTTTGACCAGAAGCTGACTTCGCCCCCTGGTAGTTGATTGACATTACGGGGGGCGGAGAAAACACGTCATCAGGCAAAGCTCTCTGTACAGCGCTATCTGTAAAATGTATTGCATTAGTAAAGAGAATTAAAAAGCTTAAATCATTTCTGGCGAGGTGTGGAAATGAATGTAAAGCCTATATCACGAGCTGGATTCGAACCCTGGTCTTTAGGTTTACAGTCCGATACACTGTCACATACACCATTTCAGTTGACGGTAAAAAGTCCTAAAACTTTTTACCACCAAAAGCATATACTTTTATGAATTTTTGTTTTCGAAATTATTGCCACTTTCATCACTCGTTATCATTAACCACGGAATTTTAATCCTTCCCTTACACGAATTAAAATGAATGATTTTGTTTGGCATACAGCTTGTTAATATTTCAGAATACATTCCAGTGATTATTACGTAACGAAGCCACACCTTGTGACCGAAAGCACAACAGATCGTACGATATTAAAGAAGTGGGAATTAACGTAAACCAAGAAAAGACGTGATTGGTTGAAATCGTGTAATCGCGGAATAGCGGTGCATTTACGAAATTAGCGATCTGGCCATGTACCGTTGGCAGCTTAAGTGATTTGGAAATGTGTCGCGAACCACTGCAGTAATCTGGAAATGTGCCATTTGTTAGTTAAGGGATTTGATAATCTTTCGTTGGCCACTTGAGTGGTTTTTTTATTTGTCGAGAGCCACGTCAAATGACTCAGAGGACCGCAATTGACCCGCGTTCAGCATGTATGAAATAAACCGTGGTGGGGTCGTCTGAAGGTAATATCTAATCAATCTACTCGTATAGATATCCTCTTCCGATTCCTCATGAGAGGAAAACTCCTCAACATCGTGCGAGATCAATGATCTCGACTATCCTCTCTGGTTCGTAATTATATAATATGTAAATAACTACAGGAATACTCTCCCGGTTGGACACAGGGCATTCATTGAAGAGGCATTCATTGAGAGCCGATCAATGAAGACCACGGAATCTCGTTTTCTAAAGCATCGTGTTCGTGTTGAATCACCAAGGTTGAGATTCGATTCTGGTGACTGTTATACCCACCACCAGACCAACCTTGAACCCCGCGCTGTCCCCATAGGGGGATATAAGCTAGTTTGCCACAACGGCATGGGTCAAGGAGGAAAAACACTAGCCGTACCTGACTATTTTACCACAAACCAGACTCCGGTCATACCACCATACAACTATTTACTACCAAACACATACATGCTAATCTTGGAAGCAAGCTTCTCCGTAGTAGCCAATGCTCATCATTGGTTCTCGTGGCTTTTTTTTTTTTTTTAAATTTAAATTAGTTTTGTTCAACTTTAGAAAAAAAATTGTGAATCTGACATTCCATGTCAAACTACCAGTAATACTTTTTGCCGGAGATGCTCTGGTCCCCTCCCCTGGGGGGGGGGGGGCTAAGTTATCTCAGTGTTAATCGCACTTTTTTATGTAATTAGATATTTATTCTTTGGAGATGTGGTCTTTGCATGAGCCGCTGTCCGGTCGTATGAGCATCGCACTGGACTCTCGTTCTGAGGATCCAGGTTCGAACCCTATTGAAAGAACGGTGATGGACGGCCGAAGTTGGTTTTCTAGGGTTTCCAGCTTTGAGGCACCAATGCAAGTCGGTCTCCCGTTAAAAAAGGTCTCCGCAGGGAGCAGGCAGATCTACACCACGATACTGACATAACGTGAAAAATTCAAGGTTTTTTCCCTCTTTACTTCAGAAAATGGAAGACAGATGGCAGCACACACACCAAACAAGCGCAACTCGAACAACATAAAAACGTTAGAGCCACATATATACTCAGAACACATATTCTCTCCGGCATGTGCCGATTCATTAGAAATTCTGTAGAGGAATGTGTACGAGGTGCATGTACGGTTAACTAGTAGTAGTAGTGGTCTCTACATGACGTCATTTTGTGCGCGATGGGATAAAGGAATTGAAAGAAATCAATTTCAATTTATTTTTCCGTACATGAAAATATTACAGTGCATTATAGAACATGTATAATCTTATATATAAATGTGAAAGTATGTATGTATGTATGTATGTATGTATGTATGTATGTATGTATGTATGCTCTTTATACAAATCTACAGTTTTAGACCGATCGTCGCCAGATTTTGCATATATACCAAACAGGTCCGGGATTGAACCGTAGGCTACTTTAAAAGTTCGTCAGAGCTGGGCAAATGCCCGAAATGGGCGAAAAACTGCCGGGCAACAATGGTTTTGGGGCCTCAACAATTACTTTCGGAACGTTTACTTTGGTTACCGTGGTTCCCAACAATGCATTTCAGAGTGTATATGTCTTTACAATGGTTTGTCACATCTTTAACGCTGCCATCATTACAGTTTATTCCTTTATAATGGTTTGGCTCTTTTCCAATACTCCCAGTAATTGAAGAAAACCCCGGGAAGCGCCAGATATTTTTGCTTGCATGTATACAGGGTGTCCTGTAAGTGCTAATGTGGCCTTTATCTCATCAACCACCCATCGTTGAGGTATGGTTTCAATTTAAAAAGTGCTTAAAAGGAGTTTGAATAATATTCGCTGCAGAAGCTGGACATAATGACGTCACTAATAACAGTGAACAACAAATACGACGATAAAACAGGCAATAAAAATGTTCAACGCCAGCTGATGAACTCAATGCTTGCCTCAAATCATCAGCACTCTACTTCACCAAACACCAACTCTGGCCATATCGCTACATTGCAATTTACTGCCATTAGTGAGATGGGTTTGAAGTGAAGGTGCTGTCTATCGGTGGTCGCCTCGAGTTCGTTAGGACATCAACACTCTGGCACGAAGCTAAAAAATTATCATTGTCCACCAACATGCGAGTTCAACTGCAAAATGACTCAGCACTGCTATCATTTTCACATCAGTTGATCAAACTTGGCAATGGAAGAATTCCCGTAGACCCAAGAAGGACTGATTACGTTCCCAAATGGATTTTACCAGTTTTTAAACTCAGTTCAAGAACTTGGAGACAAAGTCTTCCCAAACATTCAACAAAATCACCAAAACTATGAGTGACTGTGAGAGAGTAATTCTGGCACCGGAAAATGACAGTGTGAACAAGATCAACGAAAAAATTCTAAAAATTATTCCAGGAGACTCCACATCTTACAAATCGGTTGACACTGTCACAGACTCAGCGCAGACAGTTCTATATCTTGCAGAATTTCTGAACTCTTTGGATATTCCGGGTGTGCCACCTCACAACTTGACCCTCAAAGTCGGAGTACCTGTAATGCTTTTAAGAAATTTGGAGACACCGAGACTCTGCAATGGCACCAGAGTCTGCGTGAAAAAATTGCACAATTACATCCTTGAAGCAACGATTCTAACTGGATGTGCCAAAGGAGAGAAGACGTCTTCATTCCACGTATCCCAATCATCACCGAAGAAATGCCATTCACTTTCAAGCGATTACAGTTCCCGATTAGTTTAGCTTTTGCTATGGCAATCAACAAAGCGCGAGGCCAGTCGTTAGCAATGGCAGGTATCAACCTATTTGAGCCCTGTATTTCACACCTTTTCGTCACCTGTTCGCGTGTTGGTAATCCCAAAAATTTGTACGTCTACACACCAGATGGAAAAACCAAAGATATTTTGTATCCACAAGCGAATTGCCTGAAGTTTTTAATTATAATATTTGAAAATAAAAGTAATTTTTTCTTACTTGATGCAGAATTTCTTTTGATTAAGAAATAATTAATAAGCTATACATATATAAATATATGTATTTATATTGCCAAAGGAGAGAAGACGTCTTCATTCCACGTATCCCAATCATCACCGAAGAAATGCCATTCACTTTCAAGCGATTACAGTTCCCGATTCGTTTAGCTTTTGCCATGACAATCAACAGAGCGCAAGGCCAGTTGTTAGTAGTGGCAGGTATCAACCTACTTGAGCCCTGTTTTTCACACGGACACCTTTTCGTCACCTGTTCGCGTGTTGGTAATCCTAAAAATTTGTACATCTACACACCAGATGGACAAACAAAAATATTGTGTATCCACAAGCGATTGCCTGAAGTTTTTAATTAAAATTATATTATTAATATTATTAACAATAATAATAAAATTAAAATTAATTAAAAAATGAAAGTAATTTTTTCTTACTTAATGCAGAAATATTTTGATTAAGAAATAATTAATAAGCTATATATATATATGTAAATTTTTTACAGGGCGGGCAACGTCGCCGGGTATCAGCTAGTCTTATATATAAATGTGAAAGTATGTATGTATGTATGTATGCTCTCTATACAAATCTACAGTTTTAGACCGATCGTCGCCAGATTTCGCATATATACCAAACAGGTCCGGGATTGAACCGTAGGCTACTTTAAAAGTTCGTCAGAGCTGGGCAAATGACCGAAATGGGCGAAAAACTGTCGGGCAACAATAGTTTTAGGGCCTCAACAATTACTTTCGGAACGTTTACTTTGGTTACCGTGGTTTCCAACAATGCGTTTCAGACGGGAATATATGCCTTTACACAATGGTTTGTCACACTTTTAATTCTGTTATTATAACAGTTTATTCCTTTATAACGGTTTGTCACTTATCCAATGCTCCCAGTAATTGAAGAAAACCCAGGAAGAGCGCCGGGTATTTCTGCTAGCCTATATACAGGGTGATCTGTAACTGCTAATGCGGCCTTTATCTCATCAACCGCCCATAGTATAGGTATAGTTTCAATTTAGAAAATGCTTAAAAGGCGTTTGAATAATATTCGCTGCACAAGCTGGACGTATGACGTCACTAACAACAGAGAACAACTACGACGACAAAACCGAGAATAAAAATGTTCAACGCTAGCTGATGAACTCAATGCTTGCATCAAATCATCAACACTCTGGTACGAAGTTAAAAAGTTATCATTATCCACCAACATGCGAGTTCAACTGCAAAATGACTCAGCACTGCTATCATTTTCGCATCAGTTGATCAAACTTGGCAATGGAAGAATTCGCGTAGACCCAAGCACTGGACTGATAACGTTCCCTAATGGATTTTGCCAGTTCTTATATATATAAACTCGGTTCAAGGATTTGCAGACAAAGTCTTCCCAAACATTCAACAAAATCACCAAAACCATGAGTGGCTTTGTGAGAAAGCGATTCTGGCATCGAAAAATGACAGTGTGAACAAGATCAACGGAAAAATCCTAAAAATTATTCCGGGAGACTTCACATCTTACAAATCGGTTGACACTGTCACAGACACAGCGCAGACAGTTTTATATCCGGCAGAATTTCTGAACTCTTTGGATATTCCGGGTGTGCCACCACACAACTTGACCCTCAAAGTCGGAGCACCTATAATGATTTTAAGAAATTTGGAGACACCGAGACTCTGCAATGGTACCAGACTCTGCGTGAAGAAATTGCACAATTACATCATCGAAGCAACAATTTTAACTGGATGTGCCAAAGGAGAAGACGTCTTCATTCCACGTATCCCAATTATACAAATACAAATACAAATACAAATACAACGCCACAACAGGCAAAATGCCCAACGAGGTGGCTGATAAAAAGATGCCCATAAAAATATGGTTGTCATATGTTTCAAAAATACAGCAACCCAATTAAAAATGCAATTAACACAAATTACAAACAATATATACACATGATAAAATATTATACGATGCCCATAAAGATTACTTATGGTTGTCTTATTCTAAGAATGGATAGCTTCTCGATTTACCCCAACATGTTTATCGTATTTCTTTTTAAACGTGTCAATTGTGTTACAATTTACTACCTCCGGGGGTAATATATTCCATTTATTAACAACCCTATTGGAGAAAAATTCCCTGCGACACCATAACCTTGCATTGTCCCTCACCAATCGATACTGGTGTCCCCTTGTAAAAGCAGTCGATTGGCGGTGTACTAAAAGTTCATGGTCCATCCTATCCATCCCATTGAAAATTTTGAACACTTCGATCATATCTCCTCGACACCTGCGTTCATCCAATGTAAACATATTCAAAAAATGAAGTCTTTCTTCATAACTCAAGCCCTGTGTGCCAATAAGGACACGCGTAGCTCTTCTCTGCACCCCTTCAACCAAGTCTATGTCCCTCTGTAGGTATGGTCTCCAAAACCTTACAGCATACTCCAGTCCAGGACGAACTAAGCCTCGAAAAAACGGAAGAATGACTTTAGAAGAACGCGAAGAGACCTTTTTGAAAATGAGACCAAGCATTCTATTCGATTTTTTGACAACCGCTGAACAATGTTCAGAAAACTTAAGTCGCTCGTCAATGAGAATTCCCAAATCGGTGACTCTAGTTGCATCCGGGATAGTGACACCATTCAACTCGTAAGAGAACCGTGGGTTGTTCGAACCAAAATGAGCGACCATGCACTTATCTACGCTAAACGTCATGCTCCATTCATTTGCCCATGCTGCAATCTTGTTTAAGTTGGTCTGGAGCAACTCCCTATCGCTTTCATTCCCGATTACCCCCATTAGCTTCACATCATCTGCGAATTTGCTAGTAATTCCATCGATACCCTGATCGAGTTTATCGATAAAAAGTGAAAAAAGTATGGGGCCAAGGACACTTCCCTGAGGAACTCCACTTGTGACGTCTGTCCAACCAGAGAATTCCCCGTTCACCATAACTCGTTGCGACCTATTTCTTAACCACGATTCTATCCAATTCAGCAAGTTGCCCCCTATTCCAATCTCGTGTAAACGCTTCAAGAGTTTGCCATGTTGGACGCGATCGAATGCCTTCTGGAAATCAAGGTAAACAACGTCGACATTTTTGCTCTTACCCAAAGCCTTAGTCACGTAATCATAGAAGCAAAGGAGGTTAGTTACACATGACTTCCCCTTCCTGAACCCATGCTGATTATCCGACAATACATTATTCTCGTCTATCCACTTCACAAACTGCCTTTTGATGATAATTTCCAAAATTTTCGAGAGGGAGCTCGTCAAACTCACTGGACGATAATTAGACACCACTTCTCTACTACCCTTCTTAAATATCGGAACAACGTTAGCCAGTTTCCAATCTCTCGGGACGATACCCTCAGCAACACTACTCCTGTATATCTGTGCGACTGGCCCCAACAATTCATTAGCACCTTCCCTGAGAACCCTGGGATAGATATCATCTGGTCCTGGTGCTTTGCTTGCACATACATTTCTTAGAAGATTTAGGACCTCCACGTCTTCCACTTGAATATCGTTGAGCGTTTTATTACCCCATGCAACACCCGTATATCGAATATCATTATCTCCATTAAAAACCGACGCGAAAAAGTCATTGAAAGCACTACACATGCCTACATTGCTCTCTACTTTTGAGCCTCCTATCGAGAGGGGGGCCAACTGTCCCCTTACATCCATTATTGACGTATCGAAAAAATGATTTTGGGTCAGAGCCAATGTTATCTGCCAACCTAGATTCAACTTGCTTTTTACTATCCCTTATCGCTTTCTTCAACAGTCTTCTTTTATCAGTAAACAATGATAGGTCACCTCGTCCACTTTTATACTCTCTGAATGCTCTTTTCTTTTCAAGATAAAGGTTCCGCACGCTATCCGTGAACCATAGAGGGTGTGATGTACAAACAGGCTTTTTTCGAACAAAGGGTATGACGTCGTGCAAAACAGAGGACAGCTTCGTACTAAATTCTTCCCATTGACTTACCACCCCTACTGATTCCAACCGGTCTTTGAAAACTTCCGCTAACCTTCTTCGCAAAACATCAAAGTTAGTTCTCCGAAAACAAGGAACCAGTCTTTTGTTATCAACCTTACCCGAGGAAAAGTTACAGTGAAATCTGACGATACGATGATCACTGGAAGAAAACTTTTCCCCCACCGAAACATGTTCAACTAGATCCTCAGAACTAGTAAGAACTAAATCCAAAATAGCAGTACCCCTAGTGGCTTCTGATACATGCTGATACAAAAAATTTTCGAGCACCAACTTAAGAAAGTCTCTTTCATACTGATTTCCAGATGAAAGGTTCTCCCAATCAATACCCGGGTAATTGAAATCCCCTAGTATGAGAACCCTCTTTCGCTTACACATGTAGGAAATTTCATCATGCATTTTGGCGATATAGTTTTGATCCCTATTCGGTGGATTGTAACAAACCCCAACAATAAGCTTATGACGTCTTTTGTTCTCAAGTTCAACCCATATGGTTTCAATATCACTTCTCTGCACGTTACACTTTCTAGCCTTCAAACATGATTTCACGTATATCAACACTCCACCCCCTTTCCTATCAGATCTATTTCTCAAAAAAGTATCGTATCCGGAGATGTGTAAGAAAGATTCATCCCCATCGTTTGCCCAAGATTCTGTAATGGCTATAAGATCCAAGTCCTCCACAACTATCATAGTTTCTAAAAAATCTTTCTTGTTACCCAAGCTCCTGGCATTTATTAACACACATTTTAATTTGCCCGGTGGTTTGTTGTCAATCGAGAAGCCATCCAAGTCAGAGGTGGGTAATTCCCCGTCAGTACTGTTGTGATTATCATTAACTAACCCGCATTCCCGACTACGTGGTCTGGGAGTAAAAAACCTGACCTAAGACTATCGTAAACCTCCCAGACCCCTCTCTTATTTAGATGGATCCCATCCGAACGAAGCCACCTATCGGTAAATGCGGGAAGCTCCAAGAACGTGACCCCAAGTGAAGAGCAAATGTCCTTCAGGCCTATATTGAATTGGTGGATCCTACTCCTATATCCCCTACTACCCCTTGGCAGCACTGGAATCACTGCCACATCTGAACCCCCCTCCCTAGCGGATAATAGTAAATCCCGGTATTCTGACAGAGACTCACTAATATTCGCTCCTACCTGATTTGTTCCCACCCACAGAATCACCCGCAAGGGCAACTTTCGGCGATGAAAAACGTCTCGAACGTTGCCAATCTTCCCCCCAGGAAGACAACAGCGCTCGAAACCCCGAAAATCCCTACACACTCGGTTCCCAAGTTCCCTAACCATAGAATCGCCGATGATTAAACCCCTATCACTATCCCCCTCTACCTCATCCACGACCACCCATTCGCCCTCTAAAATGTCGTTGTTCGTGGAGATTGCTTCTTCATCAACAGGTGGCTCGACGACCAGAGGGTCCGTTATAACCGGACCCTCTAGCACCCTAACTTTTTCCCGTAAAGCTTCGACCTCGTGTTCCAGCCTTTTTCTATCCAAGCACCCTTTACAATTGAAACTATCAGCTACTATACCCCTAGACCAGGGAAACCTCCCGTCGCAAGCTCTACACAACACTAGTCGAGGTCGAGGCATACTAACACTATTGCTAAAGCTAGATAATAATAATAATACTTAACAATACGAAAATGAGAAACGTTAACTGGAAATTAAAATAATGTAAAATACATTACTATGCAAAATATACGTAAGAGATTATACGAAAAAATTACGTAAAGTAGAATGCTCAGCACTAAATCACGAAGAATAAAATAAATATGTATATAAAGAATACAACACCCTCTAAAAAAAGTATTAAGCTACGAAGTACAATTTATACTTATTAGAATTAGCTAACTATCTCAAAACACTAACACTACAACAATAGGCCCAAATGGAAGGAAAACAACGTTATTGAGAGTACCCGGGAAAAAGTATACACTGTTTGCTAACACTAACGTCCAAAACCTACGAACTTATATCAAAGAAGCGAGCGAACCTGGCGAAAAAACAACGAAAATGAAATGCGAACGAGAAAAATAAATATAAGTCGATCGAAAATACACAACGAAAATTTAAAAAAAAAAAAATGAGAGCAATATAAAAAAAAAAACCACTTATCTCACAATCCAACGTGCGCTAAAAAAAAAGAAAATCACCGCAGAATATGACCCAACAATAAACAACACGCTAAGTAAAACTCACGAGAACGAAGAAAAACACAAATAAAGACACAAAATGACGCACTGGCGTGTCGGTGAGCGGTAGACGATTATCACTGAAGAAATTCCATTCACTTTCAAGCGATTGCAGTTCCCGGTTCGTTTAGCTTTTGCCATGACAATCAACAGAGCGCAAGGCCAGTTGTTAGTAGTGGCAGGTATCAACCTACTTGAGCCCAGTTTTTCACACGGACAGCTTTACGTCGCCTGTTCGCGTGTTGGTAATCCTAAAAATTTGTACATCTACACACCAGATGGACAAACAAAAATATTGTGTATCCACAAGCGATTGCCTGAAGTTTTTAATTAAAATATTTAAAAATGAAAGTAATTTTTTCTTACTTAATGCAGAAATATTTTGATTAAGAAATAATTAATAAGCTATATATATGTAAATTTTTTACAGGGCGGGCAACGTCGCCGGGTATCAGCTAGTTGTTGATACAGGTGAGAACATTGAACAATATAACAGGAAAAAAAAAACTGAACATGGACAGTCGAACCACGAGAAAAAGGGCATAGAAATGCCTTGACGAGCTCCGTGGCCGATTAGAAGGGTTGGCAAAAACAATCAGAACAACGAAATGAAAAGGTCAGAAAAAAAACAACATAGATTGATGCTATTATAATGAGGAAAAAGAAGGAAATACGCTACATCTCTGATGGCTGTTGTGTTAAATAGATTTTTAGACGGGTCTTAAACATGCGTAGGCTATTGATTTCTCTTAAAGCGGCAGGTAGCATATTCCAGCATCGTAGTACTTATATTGTTGAAAAGCATATTAGTGCGAGCCGCAGCGGGGTAAAGAACATTACGACTACGGGTATTATATTCGTGGTTAATCGAAGTCAGTTGTATAATATCTGAGAATGTATGTAGTTTAATTGCCTTGAACATAAAAATTGAAAGAAGATAATCGTGGAGTATATGAAAAAAGGAAGGATCTTAGTTTGGGTGACCATACATCCCGTATTTCCCGGGACAGTCCCGGTATTTTCTATTTTTTTGGCAGTTTCGACTTTTTGCAAAAGTGTCCCGGTTTTTCCCGTATTTTACACGAAGCCTACTTGAATTTTTATTCTTTATTTAAGTCAAAGATTGACATTATTTTTCAACTCATAAATTATTTTATGATGATTACAACTATATATGAGAATATTAATCTTCCACGTTTGCCTTGGTGAACGTTTTTTTTCGTGGAATACATTTTAATCCACTGCAATTTAGTAATGTATCACAGTAATGCATCATTTCTCGCCGTTGTGATTTTTCCGTAATTTCAACAATATTTGGCAACTTTGGTTTTGGCGATAATTGGCAATGTCCCGTATTTTTCCGTATTTGGAATCCCAATGTCCCGTATTTCTCTCGAGGAAATATGGTCAGCCTAATTTCAGCAGTATGGGAGGGGGAATGATAAGAAATTGTTCTCAGGAAGCGCCTCCGGATGGTGGCTAGATTATTCAGGTTTTCGGACGATGTACGACCCCAAATCTAGTGACAGTAAGTGAGTGTATGAAGTATAAGAGTGTTGTACAGTAAAAGTTTAATTTTTGACGGAATGATAGCAGATAACTTGGCAATGACAGCCGTTGCCTGTTTAATACGGGTGGTATGTATATGGTCATCCCATTTTAAGTGAGAATTGAAAACCACACCCATGAATTTTATTGAAGAATCGCATTGAATTCCAAAATTATTTATGGAAACTAGTTGGATAACAAGAAGAATCGGCCTCGAAATAAGATACTTTTGGTTTTTATGTGGTTCATTATTAAGGAATTGCAACAAAACCAATCGAAAATTTTGTTTGCGTAGTGGTTAGTGAAAAAAAAAGAACTAACTCTTGAAGTGTGGAAGCGGATACAAGAAGACTTGTGTCATCCGCGTACAAAATCAAATCAAGGCCACCCGGATTAAATTCAACATCACTCAAGGAGACCACCAGGTCATTTACATAAATGTTAAAGAGCAGGGGGCCCAAACAGGAACTCTGGGGGACCCCAATATCACAGCGTACTATGGGTGACTTAATGTTATATTTATATATTTGTACATATTGTTTTCGGCTTGAAAGATAACTAGCGAATAGTTGAAGTGGGTGTTCTCGAATTCCAAGGTGATAGAGTTTTGTTCTTGAGATCTTTCAATAAAACCAGATTTACGTTGTTTTTCATGATTTGGCGAAGTTTAGTATTTTCTGGTAGAATTCCGTAGTAGTTGGCAAGTATGACCAAACATGTTGGAAATGAAAGCACCATCTATCGGTGGTCGACCCACACTCGGTAGGGTAAAGAACTTGTTTTAGTTTCTTTCCCAGGATCGAACCCACGGACCCAACGGTAATTTTCACGGTGATAGACGAGCATCATACCACTGCACCACTAGTATAAAACGACTTCGAAATGCAAATGCGATTTTCCTGTGAAAATGTTTAAAAGAATAAAAACACAGATTCAAAAGTATTAAAAAAATCCACGCGTATTATCAATTTCTCACTTTGAATTTAAAGGGTAGAGGGCAGCACCTACTCAAGTTACAGGGTGTTCCGTAAATAGTTTGAAAATTGATATAAAAATAAAAATAATTGGTACATTTGAATGAGGTTTCGAATAAGTAATTCTCACGAACGGGGGAGTTTTTTCGCTGCAAAGAAAAAATTAATTCAAATTTTTACCGATAGAGGCTGGTGACTCTGCACTAATGAAAGCCGCTGGAAATATGCAAATCAGTCCTATAAAATGGAGGGTGTACGATTAACAGCTCATTTCTAAATTTCCCTCCTACTGGCGCTTACATAAGACTTTAATTGTGATTTTGACATTTGTGGATAAAGCACTTTTGAATCGCCGTCTTCGGACACAGAAGAGAATGAAGAAAGGTTCAGGTCTATAATTCCTGTATTTGCTACCACGCAGCGCATTCTATCGGCGAAAATTCAAGCTATTTTTTTTTCTAAACCAAAAAATAAAAGTCGCCATTCGTTTGAATTTTTCGCAATCCGCATTCAAATTTATCTATTTCTTTAATTTATATGAATTTCAAGCTATTCTGGAACTTATAGGGCACTCTGTATATCACTGATTAATTAAATTTTGACGTAATTTGTTTAAATATGTCAAAACGGCAATAATTTGATAGTAGTGAATCTCTGTTTCGATTAAATCCTGATTGTTGTACGATCTGTATGACAATGGTTTTTTATGCAAAAACTGATATGAAATGGGAGGGCAATATTTTTCCGTTTTAATCCTGTCGCATGTTCCGGAGAAAATAAATTTCGTTAGCTGAACGTTATTTTTCCTTTCTGGAAAAAGGGAATCTAGTCCGAGAGGAATACGTTTTCCGCGTCAATCTTGCAAATCCAAATCGTGAGATTCATTGCAACGCCCTTGAACTATTTCACTTCCGTTCGATTTGCTATTTGTTGTTATTTTTTTTTGCGCTTGCCAAACGATGCAACAGGATTCAATTTCCGCCATCGTCGATCGGAGTGGAGTCACTGACTGATTATTATCCCCGAAGCCGAAAAAGGCTGTACGTAAGCTGTTTCGGTCTAGATCATCATATTGCATTAATACACACACACACAGAGAAGGATTCATGTCTACATCCGGCAACTCCCTGGAAATACGGAATAGATTTCCCCCTTTATGATCCTCGTAACCTTTATTGGATGGCGTATATTCATCGACTTCTGTGGGTATCGAGGGCTTTTCTACATCAGTGTTCTTCAACCACCGGTCCGTCATAATTTGCTGTAGGTCCACGAGAAATTTCGACCAATTCGTATCGCCGATACATCATTTTAAGATTTATTGGAAATATTTTACTATCTATATATTGGTTTCTATCTTAGTCGTCAAGCCGGTCCACAAATTGTTTCTCCTACTTTTCCCGGTCCGAAAATTCTTCTACTTTTTTCCGTTCCGGTCCGCAAATTATTTCTCCCCATTCACTCCTGAAAATACAGTCAAAGTCAGATATAACGAGTACGGTTTATAACGAGAATCTCGCTATAACGCGAGTTATTCACAAGTGTTTGTCAAATCGCTAAATGTTAAAGCTACAAAAAACATATTCGGTTATAACGAGTTGAAAATTTAGGAAGCATTCGGTGTAACGTCAAGTAAATTCTCAAAACACACGTTTTACCCTTCTCCCTCTTCAAGAATTGAACATGATAACTCTCATGGGTCACATGCACCTCGTTACAATTACTCTGGGCTACTTCCAACATGGAATGGACGCAGAAAAGCAAAATTGTTTTAACCCCATGTTCCTATTTTTTAGGGTTTCTCCATTATATACGTATGCATAGATTATGTGATAATTTTATTAGACTTTTGTCTCTTCCAGTGATTCAAAGTAAGTGGTTACTAAGTTTGTTCATCCTAAGGTGCTCAATAGGATTTCGGTCAGTTGTCTGAGGCAGACAAGTCTGATTCATGAACATCGTGGCCTCCAGGCTGAGATCTTTAGCGGCCCCGCCCGGCTTCTTATGGATCCCCTACATAGTGAATTTACATTGTAAAAAATAGGAAAATGACAATAATTATCTCCACCCCCCCCCCCGGGTTGGAGCCCTGTAAGCCCTACTCTTATGGGTGTCATGATGAACACACATACCAAGGAATTTAATCCAACTGCGTACGTCACGCGTAAGTTTTTTTTATTTTTGGCTTAAAAAGGCCGCGTATTCGCGAGTTCGTTTTCCGCAACCGCAACACTAGCGGTTAATATTATCAGGAAGTGTCCTAACAAAGAAAAGGTCCCGAGGTGATGTCTTCAAAAAGTTTTGAAAAAATTGTCACTGATGTCACTCATTTAAACATACACAGAAATATAAAAACATCTGGCGAAATTTCTATGGGATCACTCAAAAAAAAGTAAATATTTGAACACCAATAGTGGCCAAGAATGAATTTAAAAATCCCGGAACCCTAGTGACGTCATTCAAATAATACATGACGGATAATATGGATGCATTATGGATTATATGGTTAATTTCGTATTTACGAAATAAATGCGATAAATTCAAAATTTCCCAATTTCGACGAATTAATGAAAAAATTTGAATTCTCACTACTTTTCTGTGAAATCTCGGTAATTTACACTTAGACATCGCTAATTCTTCCGTGTACTCCGAAACTATAATTGACACGTAAAAAAGCATACGAAATTGTATACTCTCAAGTAAAGAGTCTAGTATGACTCCACGCGTTACATGCCTGCGTGCTTCAACTTATTATATATATATATATATATATTGGTGACAACATTTTCCATTACCAATGCTGGCAGTATAAAAGTGTGATATTATCTTGTGGGTGACGTGTTCATTAAAGATTTCAAAGAATTTAATTCTGTTGCGGCCAAAAGACGAAGAAAACTCTTTTTGCATTCAAGAAAAAGGAAAAGTACGTGTTTAAGCTACCAAAAAAAAGTATCGCAACTGCCAGCAAAGTTCTTCCCGACGCCTTTACTAACCAGGTAGACTTCGTGATTGAAAGCTGTCATTTATCTGAGTGAATATATGTACGTGTATACAACATAATTGCTGCTTTTCTCAATGAACATAAAGACGAGATAACTCGAGCATACGTTTCTTAGGAAAAAGTTTTGACAGTGAAATTCTAGCTCGTAAAATACGAGTTCACCTGCCTTTCGTTTCCGAGTTTCGTAGGAAAATTATGCTAATCGACAATTTGGAAAGATCATAATTTCCCATTCACGTGTGTTTTGCAGATTAAGTTAGTAGACGACAAATCTTCTCTTCATTGCCAATTTTAAAAGCATTTTTGCGAAAAAAAACAAAAATAATTTTGACAAATGAGAATGGTTGAATTGGTGAAGAGCATATATATATATATCATTATGCTGAAGACACAACAGCAGAGAATAAATTGACTCTAGTCTGACATGACATCCAGCGCAACAAATTAAGCTTACCAGCGTATAGGTAGACTATTCTGGCCATGTCTGAAGCCCCGACAACACCTACATCATCTTTGAACCGAAATTTATTATTAGAAAGCTTCTCCAAACTATCATTTCTTAATTGGATTCTTTTTCTGCACTATGAGTGTAAACAAATGCGAAATTTTTGATTTGAAATAATTTTGTTATTTATTCATTTTTTTAAATTTTTATTCTTTTGCAAAATTTTTCGGATTTAAAAATTCGTATTTTGCGATATTTCGGTTCTTTTTTAATGCGAAATTTAATTATCTCTAATGATCAGCTACAGCACAGAAAACAAAATGGGGAGATTTGAATGTGTGTATGTGAAAGTGAAAAGAAGATTTTTATAGATATTAAAAAGAAGCACGAGAGGCGATGAGTAGCCAACTGTTGTCATTTTTTATTAATTTTTTGTGGCTTTAATTGCACTCCACTGCAATTTTTTTTTATTTATTCTGTTTCTAGGTGAGATGAATGTATTTAAATTTTTCCGTAATTTTTTGAGGACGATACCTTGGGACCCCTTTTTTAAGTAGCGTTGACAGGACACTAAATTCGAAGGTTTGTTTCTAGCCAGAAATCCAAGACTTTTCAACAGGCTGACCGACCAATGATAGCACTTATGCTTTTTCAGAGTTATGCGTGGTTTGTGTTCGAAAAAGTGCTGCCATCTCCCTTGTATATCGAAAGTGGAAAGTGCTTAAAGCTTCGTTTTTATGTCAGATCATGTGTTTGAGAGATCGGAACCATTCCCGCAATTCCTCAACAAAAAACGGGATGCCTTGAAAACTTTTTCTCCAAGAGCATTGCATGTCGATTACGGGATAATGGGCTTATCATTAAGATAATTATTCGATTTCATATCGAACCTTTGATATTGATGATTTGATGTGAAAAAAGGAACCGGGACACGCACACAAATAGGCGTCCCAATAGAAATTTTTCGAGGTATTGCATATGTTACGGAAAATGTGATAAATCGGTTATTATGTATAATTGATAATCGTCCTGGTAAGTTTTATAATTTTTTTTTACTTTTACCGACGCTTATGCATACCAAGTGTCCTTGGAAAAATTGATAAATGCTAAAAAAAATTATGCATAATAATAATTTGATGAAACGAAACTTTATATCGGGGGTGCGATCGTAAAATTTGTTAAATGAGAGTTCTTTATATCGAGCTCCGATTTTAGAATTCGCCAAACAGGGGGTTAATTATGTTGGGGTCGGATTTTATAATTCATTAAATAGGAGTTTGTTGATTGGGGGTCTGATTGTATGCACAAAAAAACTTTTAAAAATTCATTAAATGAAAGAATTTGGAAAATTAGATTTTTTTATATCGAGGTCATATTTCGGAATTCATAAAATAGAAGTTATTTTGGGGTGTTCGGAAGAGTCGTTAAGTCAGAGTTCATAATATCTGGTTCAGACACCGGCTCACAAGTAGTAGGTCATCTGAATATAATAAATCTTATCACGGCAATGAGATCGATTTATCATATTTACCAATATAAAATGTCGATTGTGCATAACAACCGGCAAATGTGATGAATTCAGCAGGATTTATCAAATTTACCAACGACGCTTGGATATTATGCATATTTATCACATTTGCCTAACATATCCATTGGCGAATATGCGGGATAATGTCCAGAAAGCCGCATGTCCCACAAAACCATGACATTTGGAAGTGGGGCCGGACAGGCAGCAGTCCGGGGGCCTGGAACGATCCTTATCAATTTATGCTTTTTCACATCCCAAATTTACAAATTTAAACAAGAGGGGAGGCTCGTGAAAAATCTGACCAGGTGGCCTACAAAATACCCTAGCGTAGCCTAGGCACCTTGCTGCAGGATGTGGGAGGGGGGGGAATTATGCATCTGGCAGACCCCCGCCCTCCGAATTTTCCGAAAAAAGGGAAATTCTATTTCAGTGTATGCACTCCTCACTCGAGGAGCTATTTATAAACGTGAACAAGCGAGAGAGAGGATACTTTATCCCACTACATCATAGTTTCTCCCAACCTTTTTTATCTCCCATCGCTCCCCCTTTAGAAATTTTTTTCTCCCATCGCCCTCCAACGCAATCTAACCCATAGGATCCTATGTTATACCCGTAGCTTCTACCACCCTCCTGGAACTTCCCACCGCCCCCAAGGGGGCGTTAACTCTCACGTTGGGAATCACTGCACTACATGATTACATGATGGTGATAAGTAGAGCCCAGAAGTTTAGGCACTGACAATGGTCAAAATAGGCAGCAGAGGCATTTAAAAAAGGCATTTATAATTAACGGGAAAAAAGAGAAGTAACTATAAAAAGCTACGACATTAAGGATCCGAAATCTGGCTAAAACTTGACCTCAATGAGTGAATCTACTGTTTCAATAACATATTATAATAATTTTGCGTGGAAACAGAAAAAGTATAGAAAAATAGTACAAATAGAAAGTCCACACTGATTAAAGTGGTACAAGAAATGTACAATTGGGAATCGGTTCACAATCAGGAGCTGGAAGACAATCTCGAGAGAATAATGTAGCCGATCCGGCTTATAACGTTCTGCAAAAAACCATCATGAAAAACTTAAGTAACATGTGGTCGTTGACAAGTGCATGGTCGCTCAACAACCCACGTTTCTCTTACGAGTTGAATGGTGTCACTATCCCGGATGCCACTAGAGTCACCGATTTGGAAATTCTTATTCATGAGCGGCTTGGGTTTCCTGGACATTATTCAGCGGTGGTCAAAAAAAAAAAAGCGAATACAATACTTGGTTTCATTTTCAAAAAGGTCTCTTTGCGTTCTCATAAAATCATTCTTTCGCTTTTCTGAGGCTTAGTTCGTCCTCTACTGGAGTATGCTGTGAGGCAAGCATGTTCAACCCGTTGCTCGCGAGCACCACGGTGCTCCCTGAAGCACTCGGAGTGCTCGCTGCTCGTGTCCGCTTTCGTGCTCGCGAGCAGTTGATCAACTTTCCACCACCTTGTTCAAATTGCATTCAAGGACTGAAATCACCCTGATTTCATAGATTCGTACGCCAAACTTGCTATCAGGGTGCTCTTCTTTTGATGATGAGCACAAGGAGTGCTCGTGAGTAGAAAAAGGTTGAACACCTCTGCTGTAAGGTTTTGCAGACCATACCTACAGATTATTGTTTTTATAATACATAGAAACGACCTCCCATGAAACTCACAACTGCACCACTAGATTTTTTTGCTGATGACTGCGTAATTTACAGCATAATTAATCACAAGTCCGATCAAGAAATTCTCCAACGTAACCTTGTTTCCATCTCACACTGGTGCTCATTTTGGCATATGCCTATCAACTTATCTAAAACAGTTTTCATAAGAGCTTCTCGTAAAACTCTTCCCCTCGAATTCTCACCTTCGATCAATAACGTAACCATATCCCAAGTTTTTCAATTTAAATATCTTGGTGTCATAATCTCGGCTGACCTGCATTGGAATAATCATATCGATTATGTCTACCAGAAATGTCTCAATAAACTTTTCTTCCTTAGCCGGAGCCTCATTCTACTCGTGACGTCCAACTTCTCTACTACCAAACTTATATTTCTCCCGTTCTTTCTTACGCAGCTGAGATCTGGGAACCCCCACACCCCTGGTAATATCGACAAACTTGAATCTATCCAAAATAAATCCGCCCGCTTTATTCACGACTGCTGATCCTCTTTCAGGTCTTAAATTCGAACTTAATCTCCACCCACTCACTACTCACCGACTTATCTCTCGCCTTTATATAAGCTTACCAGATTTACCGACCGTTACAGACTTACCGTTATAGTGCGGACTCGTGATGCGAGGATCCGGGTTCGAACCCCACAGTGGTGGTCGGCTGAAGTTGGTTTTCTGTGGTTCCCAACTTCAAGGCGCAAATGCGAGCCGATCTCCCCGTTATAAAGTCTCGCCACAGAGAGCAACAGTCCTACAACGGTAAATCATTCAACCATAACACTTCACTCATAGTTAGAAAAACTGGGGACAGCACTACACATAACAAGCATTACACAGAAACAAAAAAAAAACTTTACGTCAGGTTGCACTACACGTACACGCACATTCCCGCATGTACCGATTCGTTGGGGGTTCGTTGGGGGGTTCCGCGGGGGGGGGGGTGCATTTGGGGTGTAGCAGTAGTAGG
This sequence comes from Pholcus phalangioides, assembly GCF_987345545.1. Lineage (NCBI taxonomy): Eukaryota > Metazoa > Arthropoda > Arachnida > Araneae > Pholcidae > Pholcus > Pholcus phalangioides. Next base: position 2,092,096 of record NW_028301595.1, on the reverse strand, counting down.
TAGGGCCTCCAAAAAATGGCTCGGGGATCCATGATGTTCTTAAGTCAGCCACCTCGTTGGGCAATTTGCCTGTTGTGGCGTCGTATTTGTATTTGTATTGTATTTGTACTCATGGTTATCTAAATTTCGATACGTCCGGTATTCTGACTAAGCCGCCTTCCCATGTTTCCACCCCAAAAATTAAAACCTATTTTTGCCTCAACAAACTGTTTTATAGATAGTTTCTTTCCTAATATATGTACCATAGTTGAAGGGAACAAGCTCCGCTCCACTGTCGTTAACTCACCCACGATCTCTGATATTTCTAAATGATTTCTCTGATGTTTCTAAATATCTATGCGTAAATCTATCGCGTCCTCTTGTATAGGTCTTTGAAAATACTGCTGCTTAAATAAATAAGGGACAAGACTTGATTTAAGGGGTGCAGAGAAGAGCTACGCGTGTCCTTATTGGCACATGGGCTTGAGTTATGAAGAGAGACTTCATTTTTTGAATGTGTTTGCACTGCAAGAACGTAGGTGTCGGGGGGGGGATGGGTGTTATGATCGAAGTGTTTTCCAACGGGATGGACCATGAATGATTAATACGACGCCAACCGGCTGCTCTGACAAGGGGACACCAGTATCGTTTGGTAAGGGACAACTCCAGGTTGTGGTGTCGCAGGGAAATCTTCTCTTAATAGGGTTGTAAAAAAATGACTTTTATATCATTGTTGAAGAATGTACAGCAATATGTCTCCTAGACGCATTGTATTTCCCTCCAAAATGCAAGGGTCAAAAATCGTACTTGCTTGACTTGTCGAAAAATAAAAGACTTGTACCTTTGAGAAATTCTGCTCGTAATTATTGAAACGTCATGAACAGCTCGCAAATCTAATGTTTAGGTGTTGCTTAGAAGCATCGGTGCCGAGACGAGCTAAAAATATAAAATGCGTTTACGTGCAAAATATAAGAAAACCATGTTTTATGAGAGCAAAAATATTGCCAAATAAATGGTTGAACGGGAAATTCCGATGAGTGTTAGTGAAAAAAGTATCAAGACGATCAAAATAAGCCGTACTAAGCGGTATAAACGTACAGTGGGAACGTTATAAGAGGGATCCACTGAATACAATGACGGTGGGAAGTATCTTTAGAAAATCATCCAAGTATATAGAAATCAGTGTTTCTCGTCATACCGAAAAAACATCAGCGTTAAAGAGAGATTAAGAATATACAGTATAGCTTATATATGGAAACTAAACATTTTACATGCCCTGGGCATGTTGGGTAATTTGTCCACCCCGTTTCCTACATTCAAAAATAATAAATGAACACTCGAAATACGCAACAATGCCATCATGTTGTTTAACGTAATTTTAATGGTTCGGACTCATGAAAGCAGAAGAAACATTCGACTGTCGGCAGTCGAAATATCGACTTGACACAGTACAATGAGCATCAAGTTTTATAACGTCATTTTAAGATTTTAAGCGGTTTTATAAATTTTCTGATCCGCATTATAACTGTCACATTGGAAATAAAAGCGTGTTAAGAACCCGAGACATTTCAAGGTGACGGAAATAATACACAGTGTAAGTGGGAACAAAATAATCAATTATTCTGTAAATTATTGAGAAATCGATTTGTCGGATGAAATAAAAAACGAAACTTTGAAACGTAACTTGTCTATCGACCAAAACAAAAGTAACAGTTGTACTAACCGATATTTGGCTGCATCAAATTTCTCTGTAATTGAGTTCAATTATAATGAATTTTATCAAAATAATAACTTAAAATATAAGTGTTTCTAAAAGAAAAGGTAAAAGTATTCATATAATATATGTGTCAATTCAGAAATTAATGTTTTAAGTAAACAGCAGAGGGTGCTAGTGAAACATTTTTTCCTCATCAGTTGATTCAACAAATTTTTCATTGTTCTTTCGATTTCTTAACGAAATTCCACATAATTTTTACATACGATTCTGGTTACTTAAATAACTTTCGTTGAAGTTCCAAAATGTTTCCCCCCCCCCCAATTCCATCACCTACAACGAAGAAAATCAGACCGGAGGCAATCAACTTGTTACGAGAACATGTTTAAAATTCAAACCCTTCCATGTGGATGGCAATCAACTTGTTACGAGAACATGTTTAAAATTCAAACCCTTCCATGTGGATGGCAATCGCCAGAGCCCCTCTTAATACTAAGAGTTGAAAATTAAAAAAAAAACTTTGGAAGTTTTCAATGTTAAGAGACATCTTTTAGGCCGTGCACATAGTGCGGTGACCAAGAGGTACAGGAGTGCATACTAGGTACTAGAAACGAAAATAATTGTTTTGTTCTATACCGCACATACTCCGATAGCGAGTTGAAAAAGAGAAATAGGTCACTCAGCGAGGTGCGCGATTCGAACAAACCTGTTTGTTTTCACCTCGATCTTCTGATTTTCGCTATCTGCTGATTGATCTGTTTCTCCTTTTTTCCCTTCCCTCTTCTGCGGGGGGATCATCATCATCCCACCCTTACATTTCGGAACCCCTCCGGCCATTTTCTCTATCCTCCTCCTCCTCCTGTTTTACTATATGTGTAGACATCGCTTCCTCCACCCTATGAATTTTTTTCTCCCTAGTCGAAATTCTTGTAATTCGTACCTCTTCGCTCCACTATGAGTGCAACCTAGGTCTACCGAATATGGACTCTAAAATTCATGATTAAGCATAAAACAATATCCAAATAAGAATTTATGGCAGGAAAAATTTTTACTAAGAAAAAGTTTTTGAAAATAGACAAAAAAGGCATTTATGACATTTTTGTTGAATTTCCGGGCTCTGATGATGAGATTTCCTCTCAGAAAAAAACATCCACAGGAAGAGAATATTCACATGCCAGTAGATTGATTGCATTGGACGAGAAGATCAAAAGAAAACGAGTCAACACGTACGGAATGTTATCCCATCCATAGATGATATCAACACTAAAGGAAGTGCATGTCATGAATATTTAAGATGCGCTCCATCTCTCTCTACCTCAATCTTTGATTAGAAAGGTAAGAATAACTCGTTTCTTTTTTGGTTTCCGCCGACCGTTCGCAAACATCCGATTTATCGCCAGTGAAGCAATTCAAGACTGTTAACCCCACCCCCACCGTCAAATCAAGTGAGTTGCATCGAAATATGTGTTTTGTTCGGAGAAACTCAATTCAGTACTGCCATAATGTAATTACATCATCTAAAGCCGGAATAGCACCTCATACAGGAACCACACCACCACTAGACCAGAACAGGACTCCGACTCTGTCCCCAAAAGGGATATAAGCGGTTAAGAAGTCATGCTGTGGAAGCCTTTCAACATCCAGACTGGAGAGCCACCACACAGGAAAGGTTCGCGACAGCAAAAAAAAAAACAAACAAAAAAACATATTATATGACATATTGTTACAAAAATCTGAAAATTACGGCAACGGAAAAGACTATGAACATCAAATGTTCGTCAATAGCCCCGTTCACATGTGCAAGACTGGGGATCGCTTTGGTGATAATTACCGCCATGACAACTTTTTTCCCCTCGTAGGGAAGAAAAAGGTTGGAGAGAAGCTCATCAAAAAAAACCCATCTTTCTTGAGGTGGATTGCAGGTCGACACCGACCTTCTCTCCCATAATCCTTTGCGCCGCGAAAACTGCTATAAGCTCCTTCGTCAACCATCTTGAATCACTCACTTTCGTTCAACCTACGTAACCAGTTAACCAGTGACGACTTCCAAAAAGAAGAGGGGTGATTACCGGCATAAACTTAACGTCATGTGAACGGTTTGTAGCGAAAATCCCCGTTACCGGGAACTTCCCGAGATGTTTTATTGTACATGTGAACGGGGCTAATATGATACGGAGCAAAAGGTGGGATAACCGATATTACATTGATACAGATAACAGATCACACGCACTTTCAACCTGTGGAAAAACCGGTTTTGAGGTGTGGCTAGCACAGTGTGGGCTATTTTAATGCGTAACGTATCCCTTTAATAGTGTGGTGAGACTTTTTTTGGGAGCTGACTCACATTTTTGCGAATCCAGACTTCAGTAAAACACAGAAAATCATCGCAATAAGACGTATTCTTTTTGTCAAAAGTAACCCGCCACATGGCGATTTAGGTTCACATCCATATTCAATCATTTCTATACATCCTGAAAATTAACCTTTTTAACGGTTTTATTAATTTCACTGATTCAAGTTATAGTTATTACAGTGGGAAAATAACCGAACCCCACTGTAAAACATGTGACATTTTTTTCAAGAAGATATTTTCTTGGATTTTGTGCAGGTCAATAGTATTCCCACAACTCCGAGAATAATGCACTGTGTAAGAGAAGTACTCAATCCTTTTCTATTACACATGACAAAATATTTTGGCAAAAGTTTGGCGTCAAAAATAAAAGTAGTCATTTTTTATGTAATTCGTTGCACGGAACACGAATTTGAATATATACACTCATGTCCATAAATTAAGGATAATGCCAGCTCCGGAAAATAAAGGTTCAGAAACAAAACAAACGTTACTTATTCATAAAGCCCATTTATTAAACAAAAGATAAAGAACAAAAACGATGGTGTAGGTATGATACCATTCGTAAAAACTACGATTTTTGCTCCCTGGAGCAATTGTAAAAAATATCTCCTTTACAAAAACTTTCTATTACATGGTTGGTGTGATGGTTAATACATTGTATGTCTCCCATGCAATGAAATACAGTCCGTACAACGCCTAGGCATGCTGAGCATCAAATTATCGATCTGATCTTGGGGAAGATCACTCCACTCAGCAAGCAATGCTCTCCGAAGTTCCGGTACACACGTAGGAGGTGGTTGACGGGCTGCAACTCGTCGGCCAAGTATGTCCCACACATGCTCTATCGGATTCAAGTCAGGTGAGAATGCTGGCTATTCCATACGGGTTACATCCAAAGATTCAAGGCATTCGATTACGATGTTTGCTCTGTGAGGACGGGCGTTGTCATCCATAAACACAAATTCTGCGCCCATGGCACCCCTAAACAAACGTACATGTTGTTCGGGAATGATGTCCCGATAAATTTGGGCTTTCATGGTTCCGGTTTGAACATGCAGATCTGTTCTGGAACCCAGTATAATTCCACAACAAACGAAATGCTGCTCCACCGTAACGGTGTCGTTCAATGATGTTGCCTTGGTGGTAACGGGTACCTGGCGTTCTCCATATGAAAGTACGACGCGAATCAGACTGCAAGCTAAACCTGGACTCGTCGGAAAACATCACACAAGCCCACTGTGACGATGTCCACATTGAATGTTCTCTACTCCAGGCTAATCGCTGCCGACAGTGAGTTGCCGTGAGCGGAACACATCTGACAAGCCTGCGAGCATATAGAACAATATCTCCCAAACGTCTGTACACGGTTTGCCTTGAAACTGTGGTACCCGTGGCTGCAGATAGCTGACGAGATAGGTCGGATGCTGTGCTCCGTCTGCTTCTTTTGGCAGTTACTGCGAAATACTGGTTTTCATTCGGCGTTGTCACTCGGGGGCGTCTAAATGTCTACTGACATTTAGACGCCCATCATTTTGGCAATGATTCCATTATCTTGGAATCATTGCCAAAGCCTAGAGATGACACTTTGGGCAATTCCAAGTTGCTCGGATACTTCCATCTGAGTACGCCCACATTCCAGGCGGCCGATAATTCTACCACGTAAAAAATCATCCACATGCGTCCTCTGTGTCATAACTATTCGCTTATGGCACTGAGCGCCTTATAGAACTCTTGTGAACAATTTCACTTCTTTGCCACCATTCCTTATATACCCCCCTCTTACACTTTCGTCATTGTGACGTACCATCGACATCATCTGGTGGCTTCCTGAAATTTGCATATCATTCTTGCAGATGTTTGTGATAATTCTACAGGTGAAATTTTTACTTTAGATTTCGATTTCCGCGTGATTCTGAATTATCCTTAATTTATGGACATGAGTGTAAAAATGAATGCTGAATTGCAAACGGGTTTTCTTTTAAATTGCACTTTAATACGCATATATTAACACAGTACGATACATCGAAGCACAGCTTAAGAGTATAGAAAACAAAATAAATATACTGGAAAAAAAACGCAAATACCCATAGGATCTTCAGTTGCGTATATAGAGAAGCACAACATTTATATAAAGGGTGTCCCATAAATTCGTAAATACTTTGATTAGTTCATGAAAATTGAAGGAACTAATTGGAATATATTTGAATTCGGTTTGTGAAAAAGTTATTCTCATGAAGGGTAATTTTTTTGCATGGGGGATTGTTCAAAATAGAGGGCGCTGTACGAAAGCAAATCACTGGAAAGTTTTATAAAATGCTGGGTGTGTACGATTAATTCTGAATTTTTAATTCATTTTAATTTCTGAATTTTTCTGTTCCTGATACTTAGTGACTATCCCCAATAGTGATAGATACTATCTAGTCACTATTGGTGAAATTGTTTTTCCTCAGCTAGTAATCACCGGCTGAAGATTAAGAACGTTTCGTTTACAGAAGAGATGATAAAGGTTCAGGCCCTGCTTTTGTGCAGCGCCCTTTATTGACAAAATTTGAGTAAAATTTTTTGTACCAAAAAAAAAAAATTTCCTTTGTGAGAATAACTTTTTCATAAACCGCATTAAAATGTAACAATTCATTCGATTTTTAATAATTTTAAACTACTTACATATTGATGGCATAACCTGTACGTAGAAGAAATGCTAACTCCCGGCCTAGCAAATATGATTCGTCATACGGGGTTCCCCGGAGGGAGCATTTATTTTCCTCCAAAAGCAAAAGGAAAAGAAAAAGAAATTCAAGTTTACATCCTACGCCAGGGAACAAGCACCATTAATATTTTGCGAGCAACCTTCTACTTAGAAGGACCGGACACTACCAGGATTACTACTTAACACCTCAGAGAGATATTGAAGCGTTACACCCTGTACATAAGAACACAACACATATACATATAAAAGCGAATGAATTGTAGTGCAATGATTCATTTTCAGGCGTACAACACGTTACTTCTGCATTATGCTTGTTTTGGTGACGTTGATGTATGCTCCTCAACACTTTTCTCCATATAAACGCGCTTGTAAGGTACTTTAGTACTTACTAAGGTACTTTACTTAACAGAGTTAATAAAACTTTTTCATCGTGACATTCTTTTTCAGCAGGTCAAAATCATTCGGAATTGCATATTTTCATGTCGGACGCGATTTCATTGTTGTCAAGTGTTATTTACACTATGAGTGGCATGGTGGTGAGACGCTCGTCTACCACCGACTAACGAGCTTGAGGCGGCCACCTTCATTTACAACGCACCTTTGATGGCGCTTTTATTTCCAACCCACATTTAGTATCGGCAGTAAACTGCAATATAGCGATATGGTCGTCGGAGTGAGTTTGTGAAGTTGTAGTACTCTGTGCGCATAATTCTTTACTACCCCAAAAGAGAGGGAGAAAAAGGTATGTGTTTTAAACATTGTCTTTCTTCTGCTTTCAAATTGTGCGCAAAAGCTGACTTTAGTTAGCTAAATTAGTTACGCCAAACTCTGCCTACTGATCTGAACGGTTAGGGAGAGAGGGATGGAGAAAACAGGTTCTTAGGACAAGCAAAATAAAAGTATCTGGACTCGTCATTGCCGAAATATAAGATAGTTTTAAGAAGACGATATATATTGTAATTGCTGCTGAGGAAGTTGATAAATGTGATTCGATTTTTTTTAATAAGTATGAACATCAGATTAACATCTTCTCATTTCAAACACCCACCATCTCGTCTTTTCTTCTTTCTTAAATAGATGTTTCAGTTAAATTTAATACAAAAAAAGACAATCTCTTATGGAGATAAAATAAAGAACGTCTCTCTCTCTCCAGACGGATTCGGGAAGATTTTTCGTTTTTCTAAAATAAATATCCGGTATCTCCATCCAGAAAAATATCCCAGATCTAAAATAAGAACAAAGTTTTTATTTTTTGTTTTTACGTTACACGTGTTTCGCATCAAACTTTTTCAAAGAAAATTCTCAATTTAATCTTTAATTTGATTTGATTTTTGAAGTTTTAAGCAACTCGTGAATTTTTTTCCGCCCTCTCTCGTCCAATATCTTATTATATCACTCTCTCTCTCTGTTTAAAAAAAAATTGATCGAACTGAGAGAAAAAATGTTTCAAATACAACCCCCCCCCCCCCGAACCTTTCCGGGTAGAATTTTTGTAGAATTTGGAAATTTTCATTTCCTATTAACTTCAAGATTATCGTCAAAAAGGAATTTCGACTCCATTAGAATTTCCCAGCATATTTTCGCCTCTAGATCAGCGGTTTTTTTTTTCGCCATGCCCCACCAAAGCATCTTGTAAATTCCTGATGCCCCCTATAAAAGATACACACACGGAAGTGGGGGGTATGCGATCCAAACTGATGAAAAATTTAAAAAAAAATAGTTAGACACATTTAAAGAATTTTTTCAATATTTTAAGTCTGGAATTATAAAATGGCACTATAAAATTTTTATAAAACTTGAAAAATCCAACCAATAAAGCCCATAGGTTACATTCGAGCAAATGCAACCAATAATCTTACTGTTTGAATTTTTCATGTTTTATAAAAGGACTTTTATAAAACTTTTACAGTGTAATCCCGACCTTAGTCTATTTCTGTGAATTTTGAAGGTTAAAAACTCGCAATTTCTTTGGAGAGATTCTTCTGAGCCATAAATTAACCTGTGCACTCTCCCAACTCACTCCAGAATCCACGTGGAGGAAGCTCAAAACCTGGAAAGTCCTATAACCTGGTCTAAAAAAAGCATGTGTGTTTTCAACCTTTAAAAACAGTGCGGGACAAAAAAAAATAGTCCCAATGAAGCCCAGTGGCCAATAAGCCATACTGTGGTATTTTGATTCTCGCAGTAGCGTCTTAACGGATAAAGCCGACGGCGCCCAGGGCTTCGAGGCAAATACGTAGGTCCTACATTCTTGGAAAATTTTACCACTCGTACTACATTATGAAATAATTTTTTTCACTAAATTAAATATCATTCATTATGTCATTAAATATTGAATTTCATTGGTACTTAAGTTATATTTCCTCATTAAATATGGCAGTTTATTAATTTGTGAATTTTTTTTTCATTGGACATTAATTTCTTTAATTCAGAAATTATTTTTCATTAAATATGGATTTTCATTAATTCTGAGAAATTTTTTTCTATCAAATATGAATTTTCATAAATCATCATTGCTCCCTCAAAAAATCAAATTGCCCCACCCCTTAAAACTCATATCGCCTCCTCGTTGGGCATGAGCCACACGTTGGCAATGACGACTGTAGATTCATTTTATGGCCGTCGATTCTTCGTTTATAACTTGAAAACAAGATGGCAGCAGCTACTCAACATACACGGACAAGGTGATTGGTCAATCTCACTGATTTTGGTGCGCTTAGTTTTCGGTGTGCGGATTCTTTTTTTTGTGGCAACCATATGTTTTGACGGTCGTCTTGATGCCAACTCGTTTTTCCCGCGACTGAAAAAAAAGTTGTTTCTGATGAAAGATGCACATGTTTTTTCACGTGTGAATGCGTTAGAAATTCCTCAGAGGAATGCTCATGAGGTGCGTGTGCGGTTCATGAAGCGGATGTTTATCGACCTGGAACACCGCTCAAATAAATCAGTTTTCCTGTTAGAATGAATGTGTATAATCAAGGACTGGAAAAATCGCAAAAAAATCTAGGCACCAGAACAATTATTTAGGTGCGAAGAAAAATTTTTACCTGTAGAAAAAGTTTTGAAATACAGTCAAATCCCGTTTTATCGAATACCGTTATAGCGAAAATCTCGTTTCAACGAAAACTTTTCTAAACCCTCTGATAAGTTTACATAAAAACAATGCAAAAACCTGGAATTCCTTTATAACGAAATTTCATTATAACGAAGTGATTTCTGCGGTCTCTTGGAATTCATTATAATGGGATTCGACGGTATAATGCTTCTCGCGCGCGCGCGCGTTTGACCTTTTCTCAGGGCATAGTGACCCTCTTTTATGTAGGCAGATACGTTGCTATAAAATTTCAAGCATTGTGTACTGCTTGCTCGAAGCCTGTGCAATTTAGTGACTATGCAAAGAAAATTTTAGGCGTCGGTACAAACTTTTTTAGTCGTCATGGTGACCTGTGATATGTCCAGCTCTGGTATATACGTACTTTTTTGGAGACTAGTACCGCAACTTAACCGTACATGCACCTCATAAACATTACTCTAGAGGATTTACTAATTCTAATGAATTGATTCGTGCCGGTACGTGTGTTGTGTGTGCAGGGGAGAGCAGGGATAATTCGAGCCACATTTTCACTTCTTAATATTTGTGATTCTATTAAATTTTTTTCAGAGAAAAATAAATCATAGTTGCAGTAAATTTAAATTTTTTTTCTCTAAAATTAGCTGAAAACATTTTGATTTCAATTTTTATTGTCTAATACAGCTTTACATTTTGGTATACGTTGTAACTCAAGGAGGGTGAAGCCTGAGGCAAACACCTCAAGAAATAAAACAAAAAAAGCAATCTCTATTCATGCCATTGTTAACTTTAAGGATTTTCTTTTTCTGCGTTTCGTTCCCGAAAGTTTTAAACAAAGGCATATTGTGCGAGTTTCTGCGATGCCTTCATGGTTTCTGAGCAAAAACGTTTTTTATGTTGAAGTTGTGTTTTTAAGGGCATTTTACTTGTGTGATCTTTTCTGCTCTTATTTATTTTAAGCGAGAGAGATGACTCGCTACGATGCATATATATATTATTTCACAATAAGATTCTCATTTCTTTTTCTTTTTGTATCCTGTGTATATAATATGGCAAGTGTAAGGTAACAGATGAGATGGCAGGTGGGGGGGGGGGGGCTCAATTGCTTTTAAAACATACCTCCATCCTAATATGTGTACATTCATCTTAACTAAACCCCGAAACTTCTCCAACTCCTAATCCCATCTCGTCTGTAATCACCACAAAATTTGTTAATCGCGACAACTGTCCGGGGAAAATATGTTGTAAAAAAGTTTGTATGGTTGTGTTTTTTTGTTTTTTTTTGACACAAAATAAAGTGTTCCAGACTCTGCCACGAAGCTGGGCTGGAAGAGATCTCGGCAACGGGATAAGTCCAGTGGCAAAGTTCTGGCGTTCATTCGTTCATTGCTCTTATTTATTTACTAGCTATAATATCCGGCGCTGCCCGGGTTTTCTTCAATGAGGCTTTTTGGATCACGTGATATCTCCCTCTTTCTTTGTGAGACATGCAAACCGTGTCCAAGTTAACCAATATGGCGACTTCCTGCGCGACTCATGAAACAAACAAATCTTGATTTAAAGAAACGTCGAAATAAATATTTTTTTTCCCCTTTTTTAAGGGCGCTAAGTATTTCGATCTCCCCGCCCTGAACGTCAAGTTATCCACATCTGCCTGTTTCTACTTCCAAAAATGCTTAGTTAAAGCTGTGGAATTTCTTCGATGTACTTTGCGGACCCATAATTAATTTTAAAACATCCTAAACTATATGAATTTATGCAGTTGAATATTAAAACACAATACGGGGACATTAATTTTCATGCTTGAGAAGATGTAAATAAAAAGTAGAAATCAATGTTATTGCATGAATATCCAACTCAAAAGTATGTCCGACTAATTACTTCCTATTTAATTTTCTGGGCTTTGTAAGCGAACGCAATATTTGAAAAATCCAGAATTCAATACAATTTTTAAAATTATCGACGTGGCGGAAAACCCCACAAAATTTCAGCATTTCTACAGTAAAATCGGCAATTTTAACACTGATTTCTATGAGGATCATCCTTTGCCTGACTCTCAAAGTGATGCTGATGATGATTGTGCATCTATTCAAAAAGTCTCAATACTGGGAGGATTGAAAAAGTGACAAACCATTACGAAGGCATATACATGTCTAAAACGCATTGCTAGGGAACAACGGTAATGAAAGTAAACGTTCCGAAATTGATTGTTGAGGCCCAAAAACCATTGTTGCCCGACAGTTTACACACACACACAGAAAATCAGTTATATATGTACAGTATATAGATTTATTTATAATTCTTTTGTGGTCTTTTTATCAAATTTTAACTTTTTACTTTTCTGAAGTGAAAAGTCAGAATAGCTGTGATTTAGCTTCCTTCCTTTTCACTTTCATTTTCTAAAGCTGGGGTGCGCAAACTTTTCAGTTCGCGGGCCAGATATGCGGCATTTCTGTCGCTCGCGGGTCAGAGACTTGTGTGTATAAGCAACTTAACCGGTGGTTCCCCGGCGGGAGCATTTATTTTCTCAATGGTTGAAAAAATACATCCTGCCACCAAGGGAACAGCACCATTAACATCTTGCGAGCAGCAATTTGGTGCCCCTGGGGGCTTACAGTAAATATTTCACATTACGGAAAAGGGTTAGTATATTATTGCTATTGTTATCGATAAACTAGTAGGTATAGTGTGACCATATGACCTGTATTTTATGAGATATTTCCGCAATTTTTGACGTCCCAACTTTTTTTCATAAAAATTCCCGTTTTCTCTTATTGCCATTGAGGCTCACTTGAACTTTTGAAATCAAGAATTAAGACATTTTTTCATGATCACCATATAATTTATATCGTAATTAATATTTCTGTCGTATAAACATATTCATTTCACATATTTGTCTAACTTGTACGTATTGCTTGGTGAGTAGTATAGATTTTCAAATTTCGTCTTGTGGAGACTCCTTTCTTCCTGCTATTGGTGATTTTTCAGCAATTTTTTAGCGGTAGTTGGCAATTTTACTTGCCTTTGAAATTTTTTCTGGCTGTAATTGGCAACTTTACTTGCCTTTGGAAATTTCTTTGGATATAATTAGCAACTTTACGTGCATTTTACTTTTTTTTTGGTGATAAATTGTGTGGTGTATGTTGATCATGATTTTTTATTTCCCTTATTTTTATGAAAGAAATATGTTCAACCAAGGTGTTGTGTGTATCGACATTTTTTTTCAGGAACCCCTTTGGCTGGCCGGATGGAACCCCTTGGCGGAAATATTTCGTCCACACGCCAATAGAATAAATTCAATACAGTTCTCCGTGTTTTCTTCCCTCTCTCCTCATCATCACGAAGCTTTATTGTAAACTTTTGAAATGAAGTTGTTTCTTACCTCCGCTCTCTCTAATCTCCTGTTAGTGATTTTTTTCCCACATACCCCGTATAATGTATCTTTCTACTATATACATGTGAGAGCGAAAGAGAACACGTAGGGTGAGGGTGAAAAGAGGAATATACTGTATCCTTATCTGTTCATATATTTCATACTTATCTATTATAGGGGGTTATGTTTTTCCATTTATTTTTTCCTCCTCCTTCTATAGTTAAAATCCCAGATAACGTTACCATGCGGGTATTATTATTACTTTTGCAAAAAACGAAAACGAATCAATATCATAACATTGGAAAAATTCGTTCATAGTTATCAGGATTTCGGATAATATTAACATTTTTTGCGCTTTATCCAAAGTATTTTGTTCCCTGTAGTGATTGTTACCGGACTGCACGACTATGTAAGAGGCTGGAACAGGCATCTTCAACCCGTTGCTCGCGAACACCACGGTGCTGCTCCCTGATGCACCAAGAGTGCTCGATGCTCGTGTCCGATTTCGTGAACACTTACTTCATCAGCGTCCAGATTGAACACCATGTACGAATTGCATTCAAGGACTGAAATCATCCTGATTTCTCATCCATTCGCATGTCAAACTTGCCGTTTAGGATGCTCTTCTCTTGATGATCGGTGCCAAGTGATGCTCGTGACTAGGAAAAGGTTGAAGACCTCCTGGGCTATCCTGGGCTAGAAGGTGTTCTCTCTCTTCTTTTCTTGTTGACAATCATTTCCGTATTCCGTAATTGGTCCGTAGCATTTGCTCTGATCCATGCATGTGTGGAGCTGCTTTTGCAATGGCCTTCCTGCAGTGAAAGCAAATGTATGACAAAAAAATAGATTTTCATTTCTTGATCAGTTTCTTTCAGTTGACCATATTCAAATTTCCTTTTCCGAGAGGCTTTCTCAAGGAATCTATAAAACGTATTGTACATTAAAAAATGTTCCATTTTTCCTCATTTATTTTCCATTAGTCATCTATATCACCGGGCCTTCCACTCACAAAAAAGAAATCAACTGGGGCTCAGACTTCCAAAAGTTGAGAACCCCACTGGCCTAGATCATTTAAGTGGGCCGTGGAGGAATATTCTCAGATCATTTAAGTGACCTGCGGCACTGTTCCAAAGCACTTAAGTGTCCCGAAGCACATTCGTAGATCACATGAGTGACCCGTAGTGCAGTTCCGTATCACTCAAGTGGCCCGCGGCACATTTGTGTCACGATCTATGGGCCACATGTGGGGTTCATGGACGGGAAACGTGTTAAGCAACCAGCAGCACAGTCCCAAATCACTTACGTGTCCCTCGGCACAGTTCAAAACACTCAAGTTTCCAACGGCACTTTTCCAGATCACTTAAGTGACCCGCTGCATATTTACATATCACCGCGATACAGTTTCATAACACTCATAACTGTGCATATAATTCACAAGATCATACAAGTAACCTGCGGCGCTGTTCCAGATCACTTAATTGAGTGGCCCGCGACACGTTCTCAACTCAGTCAGTGACGTGACCCACACTCTCCTAAAGGTTGAACACCCCTGAAATGCACCTAATTTCCAAGAGGGCGTTCCGAAGGTCATCCTCGTCGTTGGAGGACTGCGCTTAGGTTAGAACCTAGTCTAATAATTGCAGATTAAAAATATCTGCTATGACTAGGCTGACCATATTTCCTTCAGAAAAATACGGGAAAGTACGCGACACAACCAATTATCGCCAAAAATGATGCCAAAGGTAAACAAAGTTTGCCAAGTATTGCATAAATTACTGAAAAACCACCAACGGTGGGAAATGAGGCGCTAGCGTGAATTGCAGTGGGTTGAAATGATTTCCACGAAATAAAACGTTTAACATCACAAATACGTGAGATCAATTTTGTTATTCGTAGTTGCAATTAGTAATCAGCATAATTGTAATTTTCGAAATAGATGCGATGAATGCGAAAATTGGATTTTTGCCGCTTTTTTTAAGCGAAATTTTCATAATTTCATCCCTTAAAGCGCAAAATAGATTGTAATTTTGCTAGAACTTTCAACCAAGTAACAGTATATAGCCTCGGAAACTTGATTCGGAAACTTTTCGACATTTTCCGAAAAATACGTCATTTGAACGTAGTCAATTTACTTAATATATCTAGGAGCAATTTAAAAGAAAAATTGCTTCGATTAAACTCCTTTGGTCTTGCTCCAGACTCTGCCACGAAGCTGGGCTTGAAGAGATCTCGGCAACGGGGCAAGTCCAGTGGCAAAGTTCTGGCGTTCATTCATTCATTCATGCGCCTTTGGTCTAAAAACAAAAAAAAAAGAAAATTCACAAATATATTTTTTGTGTATAATTTTCAAATGTTAATGTATGAATTATTTCTATTCATATTTTGCTGGTTTTTATTAACGTTTTAGTGAAAATTTCACCCAAATATGTTGAAAATTAAACCAAAATTACGTGAAAATACGGGACGTATGGTCTTCCGAGATGTGACTAATATCCAAGACATAACCCAGTGACCATTTAAATTCGGATCGAGCGAAAGAAAGCGAAATCAATAAACGAATATAAATAGAAGATGAGAACTCTTTCCTCCTAAAGATAATAATAAGAAGCAGCTTCTTTTTTTTTCTCAAATACGATTCCCTTCATCGATTTCTTGACTTTTAACTTCTAAATCTTCTACAAAAGAAAGAAAGAAAGTATATATTTAACTTGAAACGGAACAGGCGGAGCCATTTCTTATTTTTCTACGTTAAAACTTTTAACAAGGAATATGGATCCGATTTCTTTTTAAGAAAAAGAGGATATTTTTCGTGGGAAAACATGTACGTGTACACATAGTACATATATATACGTACGTAAATATTTTTATAACATAATATTATACGCAGATTCTTTTTTCATACAGGAGGATTAAAAAAAACCAAATTTTTTATTTCACTTATTTATGTAAAACGCTAGAAGGCATAAATGCACTTACACTAGGTGCGGAAATCAATACGCACGTAAAATGTCATGTGGAAGAGAAAAAAAACAGCCAGTATTGGCGCAAATTGAGCAAATTGGCGCATTACTTAAAATAACAATATACTGAGTGTCCCGTAAATTCGTAAATAGTGTAAAAATTCGTAAAAATTGAAGGAATTTGTGTAGTTGAACGTGAGTAGCGGAAAATTTGTTTTCACGAAGGGAGATTTTTTTTTTTTCTTTTGGTTCAGAAAAAATTGGTTCACATTTTTGTCGGTGGAGGGTGCTGCACGAAAGCAAATCAGAGTCCTGTAAAAATGGAGATTGTATACAGTAAACAGCTCTTTTTCTGAATTTACTGGCCGCTTACATAAGGTTTTCATCGTGATGTTGACATTGGTGGATGAAATACTATTGGTGAAGTTGTTTTATCTCAGCCATAAATGGAACCTCTTTGTTTTATGAACCTCATATGTTTTATCTCAGCTATAAATAACCGGCTGGAACTTTACGAACGCTGTGGACACAGAAAAGATTGAAGAAAAGTTTAGGTTCAATGACTCCTGATTTGCTTTCGTGCAGCGCCTTCTGTCGACAAAAATGTTAACTAATTTTTTTTTCCTATCGAGAAACTTCCCTTCGTGAAAACAACTTTGACTCAAATCGCATTCAAATATACCAATTCGTACAATTTTTATGAGTTTTTAAACTATTTCCAAATATATGAGTCACGTGTATAACCCGAAAATAGGCAAAATTATTGTAGGTCACTCGAAAAAAATCGTAAATATGTTTTGATAGCCAATGGAGGCCGAGAATGAATATAAAAATCCCGCAACCCTAGAAAGACATCATTCAAACAATACATGATCAAGTAAAGCAAAGACAAGGAAAAGGGGGAAAAAAAAGGAAAATAGCTAGTTTCTATAGAACAGATAGGCTAGAGGAAAAAAGGAAAAGAAAGTTAAAAGAAGTTTTTTTATAGATAAATCGCCAAGAGAAGCGCAACACGCGATAAGTAGCCAACTGTTGTCATTTTTAATACGTTTTTTGCGATTTTAATAATTCCATTCGGCCGCTAATTTCTTTGTTTGTATATTTCTGGGTGAGTGGAATGCACTTAAATTTTTTTCATAATTTTTTGAGGACGACACGTTGAGACCTTTTTCTTTGTGACTAATATTCAACATAATATATCAACTACAAACTACACACGCATGCCTTTGAGGAAACCTCTAACGAATTCGTGCGTGTCGGAATGTGAACTGTGCACCTAACATACGGTATTCACCAATCCGTTAGAAATTAACCAGAGTAATCTTTACAAGATTCATGTAAGGGACCCCCTCAAGTCAGCAGAATTCTAGCCATTTTTGACCCCCTCCTCCCACTTGTTAGCAAATTTTCGTCAGCACTGCCCCCCTCTCTAACGCATATTTGAATCAGATACGTACGCGCGGGGGTGCATAGTGGGGCTGATACCACCCCCCCCCCCTCCCGTGATAAAAAAAAAATTATTTGATGCAAAAAGTATTTAAAAACGAATTTAATTTGGGAAGAAAATGCCTTTATATGTTATTATAATCGATTTCTGTTAACTTCAATGATATTTGAAAGCTCAGAACACAAAAGTTTTTCTTTAAGAAATTCATTGCGACCTACTCTCTAAGCCACAAATGCCAAACTTGTGGCCCAAATGTAACGTATATCTGATGTAGTCCGCCACCTCAAACCTAATTTTGGTGAAAATGACCTAAGCGGTACATTTACAGATGGCTTAAGTGATTCGTGGCGCAATTCCAGAGTATCGAAGTGGCCCGTGACGCATTTTCAGGTCACTCAAGTAGGCCTGTGCCCGTTGCACTTTACTTTAACTTGATTAATTTGATTCTTCGATTTACATAATTTTTGATTTCTTTGCACTATATGTAATCTTTGACGTATCAATAAATTTTGGTTTTACCGGAGATGCCCTGTTTCCCCCCCTCCGGGGGGGGGGCGAAGTGCTTACGTTGCTTCTTGCGACAGAGCCTGGGTGTCTCGCGGTTTCTCCAGTTTCTCCAGGCCTGTGGCACGTTCACGGATCCCTTAAGTGGCCCGCGAAACATCTACAGATCACTTGAATGACCAACGGCACAGTTCCAGAACACTCAAGTTGTCTGTGGCACATTTAGAAATCTCTTATGTGGAATGTGGCACAGAGTTTTTGGAGCACTTAAGCGACCCGCAGTGCAGTTCTCCATCACTCAAGTTATCCGCGGGATATCACCAGATTATTTAAGTGATCAACGGCATAGTTACAGTTCATTTGAGTGACGCGCGACACAGTTTCACAGCACTTTAAGCGGCCAGCTACTCATTTCTAGAACACTCGAGCGGCCCGGACACATTTCCAGCTCCCTTGAAGGATCAACGGGACATTTAGAGACCGCTAAAGTGGTTTTATAGAGGACTTATCAATAGGAAGAATGTT
Organism: Pholcus phalangioides; assembly: GCF_987345545.1. Taxonomy (NCBI): domain Eukaryota; kingdom Metazoa; phylum Arthropoda; class Arachnida; order Araneae; family Pholcidae; genus Pholcus; species Pholcus phalangioides. The sequence continues at coordinate 2,073,464 of NW_028301595.1, read as the reverse complement.
AGTTGAGGCGCCCACAAACTAACGAAAGGTTCTTCCCGTTTTTGGTACACCCAGTAAGATGCCATTAAGAATATCTCATATTTTTTTATAAAGGGTGGTCGATTACGCAAGCATTATTCAATCCCCCCCCCCCGTCATCAAAAGTCAGCAACCCCCCCCCCCACATCGATACTGACGTAATACTTAAATGATCCCTAAGGTGTCATCATCGTCATACAAAGGTAATGTCAGGTAATGCCAAAGCCGTCGATTATTTTAGGGTGGGGGGGGGGGTCATTACCGAGAACCATGCGGCTTTTTATTTTAGGAATGAACGAACACACACGTGTGTGCTTTTATTTTTTTGTAACCTATATTGCACATGGCATCGAACATTATCCACGCGTTTGTGAGCATGTCAAGCCAACTAGATTCGGAAAGGACTCTTTTTGACATTGTCCGGGAAGAGTCATTGAGCCTGAAATAATTGGGAATTGTCAGAAATTTCTCTCTCTCTCTCTCTCGCCACCGCCTTCACATTATGTGTAGGGATTCGGTTTTTTTCTTTGATCTCGGCAAAAAATTGTGTTTTTTTTTCATTCTTGTTCTCCCTTGTTTTTGTGCCACATTGACATTTTGCTGTCAATTCCAGGACGGGGTTTTTTTTCCACCGCTGACGTTAATTGCGAGTTTTTTTTTTGTTTTTCTTCAAAAGACGGACCAGTAACGAAGTTAGTTTTCTAGTGAGCTTTTTGTGACGATGGTGATCCCTGATTTTTACCTAGCATGGAAGGAAATCCTGGAAAATACCTCAAGATATGCAGGGTGTCACGTGAATTCGTAAATAGTTAAACAAATTCATGAAAATTAAAGGAATGGTGGGTATATTTGAATGCGGTTTGTGTGCAAAAAAGTTATTCTCACGAAAGGGGTCTTTGTTTGGTGTAGATAGGGAATTTGGTCGTTAGAAAGCGCTGAACGAAAGCAAATCAGGAATTATTGTGCCCGAACCTTTCTTCAATCTCTTCTATGTCCGAAACATTCTTAAAGCTCCATCCGTTTGTTCCTGGCTGAGGTAAAACAAGTTCACCAATAGGGCTTTGTCCACCAATGTCAACATCAGAATGTAACCTCATACAACCGTCATAACAGGGAAACTGAGAAATAAGCTGTTATTATAGTCAGGCACCCCGCATTTTATAGGGCTCTGATTTGCATATTCAAGTGGTTATTTTTTGCAGCGTCCTCTATGGACAAAAAAAAAATGAACTACCTTTTTGGGCCAAAAAAAAATCTCCCTTTCTGAGAATAACTTTTCTGCAAACCGCATTTAAATATACCAATTCCTTCAATTTTTACGAATTTTCAAAATTTTTATGGGACACCCTGTATATGTAAGAGACGTTAACGAGCGAAATGTTTTAAATGAGTGATTACCTGAGGTGCAATCAGCCCTCGATTGGATGCACAAAATGGTCCAAACATGGATACTGTTGATTATGGGGATTTAAAACGTTCGTGTGGAAGTTTAGAAGAGTGTTGGCTAAAATGATCGGCATTTATTCACTAAACGTGATGACTCATTTTATCACGAATATGATCCAAACAGTGATTTAAGTTTAGCAATAGTTTGATCTTGAAGTTTGAGCTAATTACTGATCGTATTTGATCGAGAGTGCGAACGAATGATGATACACATTTAATGGTGGATACGAACTAATCGTTGACATATATTTCATATTTGCCATAAAATGCCGACTAATACTTAACTTCGTGCTTGTCATGGAATGTCGATGACTCGTACTTGTCAAATCATTAGTTGTCTAGCGTTTTCTCATCGAATTTCTGTTGACGTGCGCTCTTCATCAAATTTTGATCGGCAGTCATCTCGTGCCCATCATCTAATGTCGATTATCAATTATCTCGCGCAAGTTATCAAATGGCGATCAAAAATTGACTCGTGATTTTGATTAAATGTTAATGAAAAAATCGGCTTGTGATTCAAATGTGGATCATCGATTAGTTCGAACTCATCATCACGCTCGAATTTCGTCCAAAAATCATCTCTTTACTCGTGATCAAATGTTTTCGATTGTTAATTAGCTAGTGCAAATGATAAATTTTCGATCACAAACTGGCTCGGACTCATGATCAAACGTCGAACACAAACCGACTCGTGCTAATAAATCACTAAATATCGATAATTAGTTACCCGACGCCAGCGATCAAACGAAGCTCCCGAGTGACGTCTCTCGTGGTAAGATGCTCGTCTTCCACTATGAAGGTTACCATCGAGGTCCATGGGTTCGAATCCGGGCATAGAACGTTAGAAGCAAGTTCTTTACCTACCGAGCCTGGGGCGACCACAGATGTGGATAGAGAGAGCCTTCATTTCCCTCTCTTCCAACTCTTCTGGTTGGAAATTGCTGTATGGTGATATATGACCTGAGTTGGTGTCCGGTAAAGTAGTAGCGATCAAACGTTGTCGATCATCAATTACCTGATGCTGCTAGTGATCAAATGCCGATCGGTACATAAATCAACGGAAACTGTTATATGTGTCAAATTAATGGTGATTGAACGTAAAGATGAAATAAGTATGTTTTTGGAACGCATGGATGTGAATTGACGCGGAAAATTATATCTAAAAAACCTTCTAGATCTCTTCCAAAACTAAAAAAGAGAGAGAACTTTGAAAATAATAAATTCCCGTAGAAATCTCAACACACACGAGATACAAGATTGATTGATTTATTCGGTATTTTCAGGAGATGAACGATGGCGATATTCGGACGCAAGCGGGAAAAACTGAAAGCTTTTGTTCGTGTCATTTAAAGTGCATTTCTTAAGACGCCACTGAGATATATTTGTCTTTTTTTCTATATAGATATATTCCTGAAAAATATTTCGTGATTCCCAGTCGACGACGACACATTACATACGCCACTGAACACATACAATATATAAACCTTCAACTGAAGCTCCCCGGGGGAGTAATAATATAGGGAGGAGGTGAGAAAAATGAATAGAATTGGACTTGAAAAGGTTTCTTGCTTTATCTTCACTCCCATTTATTTTTTGGGGAAAAAAACCAAAACAGAGTATACTAGAGAATACACACATAGGAATATAACACGTAGCCATTGACAAACATGAAAAACTTCACACCTTTTTGGATCGGATCAAAAGTTCCAAGAAAAAATATAAATCCCGGTTTTTATACTTCCATTCCTTTTTCAAGGAAAAAGCATATACTTTTTGGTTCTGTTTATTTTTTTTCCTCTCCTAAATATATCCATATCGAGCTTTTCTTTGGTGGCAATACTCTATCCACATCAAGGTATTTGTACTGATTCTGTACGTGCTTCTTTTCAGTCTGTAAGAAATATTTCTATGTATTTATTTGTTGTAAGAATGTTCGATGTATATGTTTGGTTCGAGTTGTTTGATGTACCTCAAACCCGTATCATCATCATCATGGTTGCCAGTTTTTGAAAGTGTTACAAAGAAAAACGCCCTTTCTTTTTATAACGCGATGGTAATCGTGTTGATTCGTGATGGCGTAGTAGCTTAGGGAGACTTTCTGTCACAATTTGAGACATATTTTACTACCCTTTCACAAACGTTGAGGTGATTGCGCTGAAATATATATATCTCGGAGGAAATGAAGAGTTCAGATGGCCATTCGAAGTACTAATCATACATTATTCAAATTGGAAGCCAGATATGTCAAGTTTTCATCTCGAAACAAACGATTGTCTGTCTGGAATGTGGAAAATATTGGAGATCTCTGGTGTAAGGGATGATTGAAACGACAATGTACACAGATCGACAATATTTATGGAAGGGATCATATTGTACTTTCGGTGATACAAAAATTACGATAAAGTATCTTCCGGATGTAGACTTTGATGAGAGCACCTCGCTTGTCACTTCTCTCCACTTACTTTCTTCAACGAACTTAGAGGACTTTAAATATGTACCGTAATTTCACACAACTATATATGGTCCAAAATAACACCATTTTCTAGATTAATCATCATAACTTTTGTATTCAAGCTATTTAACAATTTTTTTTTGCTGATATTGCCTGTAACAAGGTCAAGCAATAATATTAAAAAAAAATTTAAATTCCTTATTTAGCTCAAACATGGATTTTCTAAAAATTTTGGACCCTTTTTGTGTTATGAAATCCCAACTATAGTCCATCATATATTTCGTGTTATAAATCGCTTACGAACCATGGCTAAGAGAATGTACTTTAACTGTATCATATATCCATCTTTATTTTCTTTGCTAGATGAAGAAGAAGTTTTTCTAAGTTCGACCCCTAAGGGGGTAAAAAAAGGGGCTTCATAGAGAAATCATGCCAAACCAAAACCGCTAAAGCTCATCATGAAATTTGGTTAGAAGTTTCGTTTCATAACTATGAGTGGGTTTTTCGAATTCGACCGCTAAGGGGGGTTGTCATCACTCAGCTTCATCACCAAAATAAAGTTGCCATCAAAATAACACACACATCTCTCTCTCCCTTTCATCACTAAAGATAAGGGCTGTCACCATCTCTCACCTTCGTCCTCAAAACAAAGCAATCTCCATCAAAATAGCGTCATCCCTAAAAAAAAGAGCAATTACCATCACACAGCTTCATCACCAAAACAAGGTTGCCGTCACGTCATCACTCAGGATGACCGTCAACAGTGCTGACGCCACCAACCCTCAGGCACATCTTCATCACCTAAAAAGAAAAAGTTGCCGTCATCACGCAATCTTCATCAACGAAACGGAGCAATTGCCATCAAACAACTTCATCAGAATAAGGTTGCCGCACGTCATCACTCAGAGTAATCACCAACAGTGCTGACGGCGCCATCAACCTTCATGCACATCTTCATCACCGAAACAAAGCAATTGCCATCAAACCGCTTCATCACTAAAATAGAGGAAATTACCGTCACATAGAGCCTTATCACCAAAACAAGGTTTCCGTCACGTCATCACTCAAAATCGTTACCGTAAAGAGGACTGTCTTTTCATCGCATATCTTTTCATCACCAAAAATTCATATATGTATTAGATCAATCGACTTCAATTAGACTCTGGGGGGGGGGGGGGGCAATGCCACCCAAGGCCCCCCCCCCCCGTATCTCCGCCCGTGATTCCAAAGATCACGTCAAAATTTCAGACTTAAGCTTTTATCATGGCTCAAACCCGACAATTTAAGAACAAAACATCACAAAAAAAAAAAATCCGTTTCCATTCTACTCCCATGTCCATTAGAACCCTTTACAACCCACACAGAAATAAAGGACGACTGACGTGATGAATTAGAAGCAATGAAACGTGGTTCGTATTATCGATAGACGAGAGCAAATATCGGAATCTTTATGGACCATTAAGTGCCTCGATCGTTCTTAAGGGCTTTGAGTGCCTCGTGTAAAAACAGGAGACGAGAAGAAAAAAACTCTTATAATGTCCGATGTCTAAAGACATTGAAGAATGAATGTGAAGCAAGGAGCAAGTGATAATGAAGAATCCACCCATTCAATTAGGGGGAGCCTCAATCCAATTAGAAGAAGCGTCTTGTTTCAATCCAATGTAATAGGCGTACTAATTTCTTTTTTTGTGTGTGTGTGGTCCTTTATATTCTTGGTAATTATTGTGTCTCTTCGAACATCTTGTATTTTTTTTCCTTAATTAGAAGAAATAGTCATTCATTTGCGCGTTTTTGCCGGTCATTACTGCTCAGGAAAACGATGCGTCAGTGTCAGAAGGAGGGGGGGGGGGGTACTATAGTGGTGAAGTTTCTTTCGAGAACCTCTTGGTCGGTGGCGGGGAATACCCGAAAGTACCGAAGTTTCGTTAAACTTGTTGTGAAGACCTAAATGTCATGGAATTTTCATGCCGATTATATGAAGGAGCCGCTAGAATGCGAGTGTCTCCCATTTAAGAGAGTCTCTCCGTGGAGAGAGCACGTTCGATAGTAATTTAAAATTCTGAAATAACATTTGAAACTGACGCATAATGACCTACTGGTTTGTTGCTTTCAGATTCGAAAGATAGATAGATGGCGGCACTCCTTAAACGCATAGCATATGTAATAGACGCCGCTTATTAGAATCACGGGTAATGTTATCATTCGGGTATTGTTTCCACTTTGCCAAAAACGCAACGGATGCATACCATTCAATACGAACAATTTCGTTTTTAGTTCTAAGGATTTCGGTTTATGTTCCCCGTCCAAAGTTGTTATTTTCGTTTCTTCTTGGGTTTTTTTTTTTACATTTGGAAGCTGAACTTGTACTGAGCCGTCTCCGTCCCCCCTAAAGCTACCTTTAGCAACTGGCGGACTATGTAAGAACAGAGGCGTACGTTGGGTTTGGGGCATAGTTGGTCCCTCGCCATCCCTAAGCTGACTAAAAATTAGAAAAAATAATAATATTCGGTTAAACAAATTGAAAAATATAGAAAGAAAATACCTTTATTATTTCAAAACGCTTTTTGAAGGGAGGTAACTCAAAATTTCTCGGGAAGGAAACTTTTGTATCCCCTCCAAAGGTCGATCCTACGTAAGCCTGTAGAACGAATTAAGAAGGTGCCCCCCTCCCCACCCCCCATGGCCTAGCACGTAGTGGAACGAAGAGACGCGATGCAAGAATTGTGGCTAGGAAGAAAAAATTGCATAGGGGTGGAAAAATAGATGTCCGCACATAGGCAATGAGGAGGAAGATAGAGAAAATGGCCGGAGTTCTGAGATGAAAGGGTGTGATGATGATGTTGACCCCTCCGCAGAAGAGGGAAAGAAAAAGAAAAGGAAGAAACGGACCAATCAGCAGACAGCGAAAATCAGCAGACCGAGGTAAAAGCAAACAGGCTTGTTCAAGTCTCACACCTCGTTGAGTGGCCTCTTTCTCTCCTTCGCCTCAGTGTTCGAGTAAGTGCGGTGTATAACAAAACAATGCAATTGTGGTCGAGTAAGTCCGTTGCTAGTCTTTATTGTACACTCCCGTACCTCTTGGTCGCCGCACTATGTGCGCGACCTCAGTTGTCAAACTTTTCCGCACTCCGTTCACATTTTCATCATCGAACTATACGTAGTAGCTGCTACGATCCTGTCCGCGGAGCGCCGCGTTCGCAATGGACTTGGAAGCAAATATGAAAGTTTAGAAAAAAAAAATACCTTCAGTCCGTTGCCAGTTTCTTTCAGTTTTTTAGAATCAAGTTCCTCATTCGATAGAGGAGTTCCTCGTTCTTCGTTCTTCTCACGGGATCTATGGTTTGTACCTAAATTAATTAACGTATCGTATAATCACCCCCCCCCCCATTAAACATTACAATTCCAAACATTACATTCTATTACAACTAGGATTCCTAGGTACAGTACAACAAAAACAAACAACGCTAGATGAGTTTTATTATTGCTCCTTTGCTTCGTGAATACAAGTGTAGGATGTAGAACATATGCAATTTATGAAATGATATAGTGATGAGCATCATGGAGTGTAAACTATTCATATCTTATATTCCTAAATATCTCTTTTTTATTGGACAAACTACACAAAAGACAAAAGCAAAAGCTATGAAAAACAGTAACACAAAAAATATGTACGGTATAAGGTACGTTCACTTTGTGACCCGAAGGCACTAAGGCAGTATTTCCCAACCCTTTTTTCACCGTGCCCCACCTAAACATCTTGTAAAATCCTGACACCCCCCCCATAAGAGACACACACACACACACACACAGAGTGGGGGGGGGGGGTATGCGGCCCAAGATGAAAGAAAGTTGAGATACTGAAAAAAATTCTTTGAATTCTGTTTCAATCTATTTCTCTGAATTTGAAACTCGAAATTTCTTTGGAGAAGTTCTTTTTGTGCTCTTCTGAAACCTTAAGTTAGCCTGTGTACCCCTTCCCTAGAATCCATGTGGAGGAAGCTCAAAACCTGGAAAGCCCTATAACCTGGTCTAAAAGAAAGCATGAATTTTTAACCTTTAAGACAGTGCGGGCAAAAAAAAAAATTTCCACGAAGTCCAATGGCTAATAAGTCATACTGTGATATCTTGATTCTCGCAGTAGCGGCTTAACGGGTAATACCAACGGGACATAGGGCTTCAAGGTAAATAAGAAACCCTACATTATTGGAGAAGTTTACTTATTCTAGATAATTTTTTCATTAAATATGAATTTTTTTCATTAATTCTCAGAATATTTTCCCACTTAATATGAATTTTTCATTAATTCTGAGAAATTATTTTTTCATCAAATATGAATTTTTCATTAATTCTGAGAAATTATTTTTTCATCAAATATGAATTTTTATAAATAATGATTGCTCCCTTAAAAAAATCAAATTGCTCCCCCTCTCCCCCCACTGTGGGGCGTGGGCCCCACTTTGGGAATCACGGGACTAAAGTGTACTTACAGTGGGCTTATAAAAATAGTATCATGGGAAGTTATTTAGGACTTTTCGTTTCACACACCCTCTACTTTCATCGTTTCGATCGATCATTTGTAGATCACAGAAGTATATCTCGTCACATTTCCATAAATTGGCAATATGTCTTCTCTCGTAGAAAGGAAAAAAAATAGTGCGTGGATTCGCTGACGTGTAATGTTATGTTTAGGGAGAGAGAAAAAAACCAGAAACTCGTTTGTTTGTTTGGTCCCGAGGGCACCGTCGCGATGGGAAACAACCGTGGACGGAAACGAGGACGTCGATGCAGCAATGGTTACGAGATTAAGACGCAAGTAATAAGAGAGAGGTTGGTCATTTCTCTTCTTTTATATATAAGCTATGCCAGTCGTTTCAAAGGCATAATCTTATTGACTGACCGAGTTCTGTAATAATTGATTCCAGTTTTTCGAACTTCCCTCAAAAAATGTCGTTCAATCACGGAAACGACAGCCCGAAAATCACTAAAGCCTTCCTGAAGAAAGTGTGCAAAGCAGATGGCCTGTACGAGACGCCTCATCTCAACGACACGCTGTATCTGCTGTATAAAGGACTTTCAAAGATCGAGAACCTCGAGGAATACACGGGACTTAAATCTCTCTGGTTGGGAAACAACTGCATCAAGAAGATAGAGAACCTCGAGCACCAGACACAGCTGCGATGCCTGTTCCTGCAGGAAAACCACCTGGACAGGATCGAGAACCTCGAATGCCTGACGCAGCTGAGGGTGCTGAACCTCAGCTCCAACGCAATCACGAAGGTCGATAACCTTAGTCGTCTACCCGACCTCGAATCACTGCAGATAACCCACAACATGTTGTCGACGGCCAGAGACATCGAACACCTGAAATCGTGTCCAAAACTGTCCTCCCTGGATCTAGCGAATAATTATTTCGATGACCCTGACGTTTTGGGTGTCTTCTCGGCGATGCCGTCCCTCAGGGTCCTTTGCCTGACCGGTAACCCACTGTTGAAGACCATGAAAAACTACAGAAAGCATTTCGTCCATTCTTGCGGGGAGCTTGTACACCTCGACGACAGACCGGTCACGTCGAAAGAAAGGGCCCTGGTGGAAGCTTGGTTCGTGGGAGGCTTCGAGGAGGAAAGGAAGGTCAGGGAAGCTTGGGCCGAAGCCGAACGGGCTCGCATAATGAAAAGCGTCTGGCAGACGATAAGCTTGAGTAAACTAGAATTATCGTCTGACGATGGTTCTGACAGCGACGATGAGATGGGCGATCAAAACGCCAATCAACAAAACACAAGCCCGGTGGCAGCCAGTGGCGACGGAACACCGTCAACGAGTTCTGCTAAGACAACAAGACGTAGCCACAGTGGAGACTGTCTGAATACCGGAAATTCCTCAAAATCATCAGCCCAAGAGAACTGTGAAACGTTCACCGCGGGAAAGCAAAAAGCGAACAGTTCCGACGTCACCAGTGCTGAGAAAAAAGCATTCGACGCTTACGGGGAACACTCGGAGTCTGGAAATCCATCATCATCTTTCGCATTCCAAGAGAACCAAGAATCATCCACCCTGGATAATCAAGAAACAGCCAGTTCCGACGTCGCCAACGCAGAGGAAAAAAGTGAAGCATTCGTCGCCAAAGGGGAACACCCAGTGTCAGAAAATCCTTCATCTTTTGCACTCCAATGGGGCCAAGAAACCTACACCCTTTTGGGTGACCGAAACACCAGTCAGCGAAACACAAGCCCGGCTGCAGCCAGCGGTGACGGAACACCACTGTCAGCGAGTTCCGCTACGGCAACATCACCTAGCTACGACGGGGACTGTCTGAAGACAGAAAATTCCTCATCATCGGCTCAAGGGAACTGCAATACGTCCATCCCAGGAAAGCGAAAAACGGACAGTTCTGACATCACTAATGCCGAGGAAAAAAGTGAAGCGTTCATCGCCAAAGAGTCCGAAAATCCACCAACTTTCGCATTCCAAATAAATCAAGAGACTTCCAGACTTGATAATCAAGCGGCGAACAGTTCCGATGTTGCCAACGCCGAGAAAAAAACTGAAGCACTCGTTGCCAATTCCGAGGAAAAAAGTGAAGCATTTGTCGCCAAAGAGGACCTCCCAGAGTCCGAAAGTCCGATATCTCTTGCACTTCAAGGTAACCAAGAAACGTTCACCCTGGACAATCAAGCAATGGGGAGTCCCGACGTCGTCACCGAAGACGAGTCGAAGAGCGTCACACGTGACGACGACGATGGTGGCAATCCGAAAGTTATCACGGATACCGGAAATGTAGATGACAACGCGGAACATGCGGTAATATCCGGGATGTAAGGTAGCCGCAAAAAATAGAATACGAAACAAAACAATTGCGGAAGTCGGATGGTGAGTCACATTCCAGTCCAAGAAGGAAGGAAGTAAATATTGAGGACAATGTACCTGAAAAAGAAGATACGGATAGATAAGAACATGATATAAACAGAACGTAAATGGTCCATACCTTTTATAGAAAGAAACCAACACTCGGCACTCCCTAACGTCGTCCATGTTCACCAATGTTTTGCGTAATAACAACACTGTGAACTCACTCCACAAACAAACTCAATTTTCTTTACATTAGGAGGTTCATCAATCATCTTAGAATTCCAATCCCGTAAGGTTAGGATTAGTTTTGGTTTCGCTATTGTGTGCTGAGCGAGAATTTTCGGATTGGTGGGATTTTTTTAATATATTTCTCATATTATTTCTTTTTTCATTTATTTTCATGAAATACCTTCCGTTATCCATTAAAGGGGTTTCTAGCGGAATGTTTATTGTGATCTCATTTTTCTTGTGTGTGTTCATTTTTCTCGATTTGGTAGTAAGAAAATGAATTTGATCAATGCGGGAAATAGTGCACGTGACGTATAGGCCTATGGGTAGCTCTCTTTTACCTTTCAACGCATGACGTGCTTGTCACATCACGTGTGGCGTCCTTGAAGCTATTCAGCGATTGGCCCGGCCGATGAAAATTTTCAAAAAGTTACAGAATTTATGAAAATGCTAAAAAAATCATTTAAAAAATTAATGTATTCCAGGAAAATATTTCAGAACTAATGACAGAAATAATTGCAGATTTAATGAGAGAAACAATTTTTTTCGATTTTAATGAAATGATTAATATCAGAATTAGTGAGAGAAATAATTTCAGAATTAATGAACTATTATCGACTGGAACAACCTACCACCAAATATTGTAGATTGTACTACGATTTCCGAATTTTCCTGTTCCATCAATCGTCATTTTCGTCATTCATAAATTCCGCATCCTCTTGTATAGGCTATAGCCAAACAATATTGAATACATGAATAAATAATGAAAGAAATGCAAAATATATATATATATACAGAATACAGAATATATTCAAAATAGATGAAAATAGTTATTTCGCAGTTCATGAAAATTCATAATTATGAAAATGTTTTCCAGAATTATTGAAACTTTTTTCAGGATAAAAGAGAAATAATTTCAGAATGAAAAATTGGGGTTAGTGAAAATATTTTCATAATTATTGAAAAAAAACCATTTCAGAGAGAATAAATGAGAAATAACTTCAGAATGAAAATTCATAGCTAATGAAACGTATTTCCACAATTAACGAAAAATATTATTAAAGAAATATTTTCAGTGTTAAATGAAAAAAATATTTCCAGAATAAAAATTTAATTCTAAATAATTTTCAGAATAATTCGAAGCAGTGTAGGACTCGACTGGAGAACTGCGAGGGGGGACGATGGCGTTCTATTCCCCGCAAATGCGGATATTTATGTTTCTTAGCGAGATTCATCTCCGCTCGCCACGCGGTCTTCCCTAATTAGCATTAACAGCGGAGAGTGATATCGTTTGAATCTCACACCCATGTCTCATCATGAACAAAATAAAATGAAAAATGTTCGTCTTTAATTTCTAGGAATCGTTTTTACTCTCTTCGCCTAAAAGTACAGAAAAACGTTTTCTACAGAACTTGATCATGATCAGAGAGTTTTTCCGTGTGATATATAGTAAACCTTTTCTTCAATCATTTCACTTCACTCATAGAAAAAAAAATCGATGGCAGATGGCAGCACACTATACATAACAAGTATTACACACGAACAAACTTCACGTTAAGTTCACAACACGTACACGCACATTCTGACATGTACCAATTCATTAGAAATTCCGTAGAGGAGGTGCACGTGGCAGTAATAGCAGTAGCTCTTTCTTTCCGAATTCAAATTTTTCAACTGTACAAATAGTCAGATATGCTTCTTCCCCGGGGGAAAAAATTCCACTTTTTTTTCCTCCGCAAGAATTTAGAATTTATTAAATTTTTCTTTTGTGAAAGGTAGATGGCACTCAAATTCAGACGTTGCATAAATCGAATGGAATCGAAGAGAAGATGGAAAAAGTGCAGTGCAAGCGTACCTATCAGAATGGGGAAATAATGAAAGAACTAGAGTATACACGGTGCTTAGGAAAGGCCCCCCTCCCTTATCGTACTACTACTAACTCACATATGCACCTCCTCCACATTCCTCAGCGGAATTTCAAACGAATTAGTACATGGTGGAATGTGCGTCTAAGGGGTTGTGAACCAAACGTGAAGTTTGCTACCGTGTAATGCTTGTTATGTACTATTTCTCTAACTATAAGTGAAGTGCAATGATATTGAATAAGTATGCCGTCGTAGGCTTGTTGCTCTCTGTGGCGAGACTTTTTCAACGGGGAGATCGACTCGACTTCGTTTATCCCGGAATAACTCGCGAACCGTTGATCCTAGAAGCATACTTCCAATTAGAAAAAACATCCAAATAACGTGCAAACTTCAGATTGGCAGATTGGTCACTCGTGTGTGTGTTGCAAGTGGTTACAGTCTCTCTCTCTCTCTCTCTCTCATATCAAAATAAAATAAAGTTAAATTTCTGTTTAGTCACCCTGTCCTAAAAAAACGATTGGAAAAAGGTGTTGCTCTCTCTCTCTCTATTGAGCCCAAAAAAAAAATAATCTCATGTTTTCAAGTGCAATATTTGCCGAGTTATTTGAATTTGAAATTCCCCGATGGAAAATGAGGGGAAGAACTGCATAAACTGACAGAGACACGTCAGTTCTGCGCTCACACAATATGCTGTTTTTCCTTCATTTTCAGTGATTTTTTTTTTGGCGGGAGGGGGGGGGGGCTCAGGAGCGAGATGACAATTTTCAAATTGGATTTTTTTAGGACAGGGTGTGACCAAATGAAAAAATTAATATTTTTTAAATTTTGATGACTACAATTGCAATATGAATGACGTATCTGGAGCGTACACATTGTTTGGATAGTTTTCTAATTAGAAGTATGCCCCTAGGATTAACGGTTCGTGAAACTATTCCAGGATAGAGGGATTGACCCTCGTACTCTGCATATCCGTACGCCATCTATACGTCATTGAAAGAATTTCATCTTGAAAAAGCAATTCAAATCATCAGGGAATAATTGAGCAGGCTACTAAGGCCATCATAACAGTTAAACGGTTAAGAAACATCGTGAACTAACAGTGATTTAGGACCGCGGATTGACATTTCAGCTAATAAGATATCAGCTATAACTCTGAAAAAAAGATCTGCCGTGTCATCTTTGATTTAATTTCTTTTCTTCTGTGAATATGATTTAGAAATACTTTTTTTCAATAAAATTGTTTGAATGAAATCAATCAAATAAATGATATTATTCACAAATGATAAATTCGTTTTCCTCAAACGCATTTAGAAATGTTCGGACCAGAAAGTATCCGACAAGAGCGTCTTCTCAACATTCACCCGAACTTTGCCACCGAGTTCAAAGGTGTCCAAGTCATTGATCGCTCTCCTGTTGAGTTTTTCCTGGAGGAAAGTGGTGCTAATTGTGTCCAAGAACCCTTCGGACATCCAGGTGGAAGAAGCTGTCGTCAATTTGGCCACCGAGCATCAGATAAACATCATGAAGACGTATTACATTCAGGGCAACTACGTCCCCATTTACAACAAGACTCTCGTGAACATCATCGATGACAGTTACAAGACAACCAGAGGTATTTATCCTATATGTTAAAATATTGTAGAAGGTTATTCGAAACTACGCAGAAAAAAAATTATTCTGAAGGGAGATAGAAAACATTATAGAGAAAGATGTCCTCTCCACTTGTTCATACACTGAAAATACGTATCAAGGAAGAAATATTCCATCTGCTTCTATAGCGTAGTGGTAGCGCACTTGTCCAGAATTCGAAATGGAGTGGGTTCGTTTCCGAGGAAAGGCGGAGGTGAATTTTTTTCCAAAAAAAGGCTACAGTTTGCATAAGTTTCGTTGGTTCGCAAATGTGAGGCACGAATGCGAGCCGATCTCCCGTTAAAATGTCTCAACACAGAGAGCAACAGGCCTACAATGACATAAACATTCAATCATTACACTTCACTCATAGTTAGAAAAATATATGGCAGCAGCATAGTTTTTTTTAGCGTGTATGCTGAAAGGCTTTTCCAGCATGACTTCTCTTAACCGCTTATATTCCCTTCGGGGACAGAGTGGGAGTCATGTTCTGGTTTGGTGGTGGCAGCAGTATAACAAGCATTACAGAAACAAAGTTTACGTTAGGTTCACAACATATACACACACATTCCAACATGGAGGAGGTGCATACGTGTTTGAATAGAACAATCAGCCCCGCTTTATCGGATTCCAATGATTCCAGCACACAATATCTGAATATGCGGGAAACAATTCAATTGTCATTTCACAACACGTTAGTATAGTTTGAAAATAGAAAACTGATGGAGGGTCAATATATATTAATAAAGCTTCTCGAATAAATCATTCATTAAAAATGTCATTGGGAAAGTCAACGCCCTCTATTGGCTCAACGGAGAACAAAACTAAAATAATTAAATGCACGTATTTTAAGACAACTTGAATACTTGGAAGCCAGTAACAACTCTCAAATGAATTTATCTTAATGGAAAATGTGTTACTAGATTAATTTCAAATGTTTTATTCAATAAAAGCATTATGTGTACAGTGGTTGATGTGTATTAACAGTAAATTTCCGAAGCGTAATATTTGACTAGGCGCGGAAATAAGTCGTTAAGAAATTATTATATCAGTGGAGAACTCTTTAACATTGCCTCAATGGAAGAAATTTTGGTGTTGGAGGATTTCATCCGGTTAAGCGGGAAATTCTTTATCCGATGAAGCGGGAACGACTGGTAGTCAACAAAAAACCCACCGTTTTCAGTGTATCTTATTACACTGCTCAACGACAAAATTGTAAATTGACCAATTCGTATGGATATGATGCTGTTAAAAACGAAAATGAATGACAAAACTGATAATTGGCTCTAGTTTTTATTTTTTAAGTGTTTGATTGTGAATAATTGTAATGCAGTAAATGTAATGGGAAGAAAAATCCACTCCTACCAGAGGCAGTGTCGTCCTAAGGCATGAGCCCAACCGAGGACGACCAAAGCCTCCTAGAAATACCTAGAAGTAGTATCTAGGAGGCTTTGGGACGACCCGGGGGCTTCACAAAAATGAGATCTGGTTGAAATTTTCGAGAATTTGCCAAGTAGAGCCTCAGAAAAATGACTTGGCCCTGGGGTCCAGGATGCTATTAAGACGGCCCTGACCAGAGGAGTAATAACTAGCTGAGAGAAGAAAGAGGCATATTATACAGAAGAGGTTACGCAGCTGTTTCATATTTCGTTGCTGTAAATTAATATGTCGACTTTATTTACAAATTTTTATTGTGTGTAAATGTTTTATGGTAAATGTTTATGGTAAATGTTATGGTAAATGTTTTATGGTAAATGTTTATGGTAAATGTTATGGTAAATGTTTTATGGTAAATGTTTATGGTAAATGTTATGGTAAATGTTTTATGGTAAATGTTTATGGTAAATGTTATGGTAAATGTTTTATGGTAAATGTTTATGGTAAATGTTATGGTAAATGTTTTATGGTAAATGTTTATGGTAAATGTTATGGTAAATGTTTATGGTAAATGTTATGGTAAATGTTTTATGTGTATATGTTTATGGCTTGGTGATCTCATTTCCTCATTTTAGAATGCTTCGAGTTTAAGTGAACTGTCTTGACAGTTTTTTCATGGCATACGCAGATACGCAAGGAAGGGGTAAGGGTACCTCCAGAGCCGAGATTATGGTGTATTTTATTTCTGCACTGAAAAAAGGAAACCCCCCCCCCCCCACCAATGGGCAGGAAGAAAAAAGTTGAAACCCCTCCCCATTGAGAAAATCTTGGCTGTAGATTTGTGATGAGGTAACCCTTTCTCTCCATTCAGAAACAAGTGATTGCGTCACTGATTGAAACGATGTATCGCCATTATTTTGCATGTCGAATCGGAGACAAAGATATAAATCACGGACACTGAATATTGTTTTCAACACTGTGCCAGCAGCTTGTGAAATTGGATTAATAGTAAAGGTCGTTCAATGCTTCCTTTGCTGTGCCGATGATTTGGAAATAATTCACAAATCATTAAACGGACTGCTATTTCTGTGTGATACAACCTATTCGGCAAGGAATTTCTAAAACGAAGTGGAGAAACATAGCCTATCCAAACAACCCCTCAGGCATTTGACCTGTTCTACGTGGTGAAAGTCTATCTACTTCGGAAACACCAAAAGTGTATCACTACGAACTGTGATGCCGGCGATTGTCCTTCAAATGATTCTGACTTTTCCTGAGGCGATGAACACAGTTAGAGATTCCATCAGGGTATTTCTGACGTCGAAAAAATATATCAAAAGAAATGGAGCCCGGTAATGTTGGGAGAATGCTGCTGAACAATCAAGACAGGCACTCTATAGACACACAGTACAAAAGTATAGGTAGGCAGTTAGTATCACTCTCTGTGTCCCACACCTCCTATTAAAGTACAATTTCACCACACATCAACTCACTCCGATCACATGGCCATACGGCAATTTACCACCGATGGAGTTGGGTTGGAAATGAAGGCGCCATCTATAGGTGGTCGTCTCAAGTTTATTTGAGAAAATACCTTGTTATCTATGTTTTTCCCCAAGATCGAACCTATATACTGGACTGGACGGCAACCTTCATGGCAACCCACTACTACTCCTTAACCGTACATGCATCCCGTACACATTCCTCTACGGAATTTCTAATGAATTGGTACATGCCGGCATGTGCGTGCACGTGTTGTGAACCTAACGCAAAGTTTATTTCTGTGTAAGACTTGTTATGTGTAGTGCTGCCATCTGCTATAAATTTTTCTAACTATGAGGGAAGTGTAATGACTGAGTAATTGTACTCTTTGCAAGCCTGTTGCAATCTGTGGCGAGACTTTTTAACGGAGACATGTACTCGCATTCGCGCCTCGAAATTGGGAACCACAGAAAACTAATTTCAGCAGACGGTAGGGTTCGAACCGGGTCCTCACGAGGTTCTTCTACTGCACATAGACGCAATGTATTGCGAATTCAAGTTAGCAAATTCAAAAATAAATTTCTGAAAATCAGCGAAATAGTACAGAACGTTCCAATAATGAGCCCGTAAACGGAGAATTAACTCGCTGAACTGTTGGAGAGAAGAAGGAGGACCGTGTTCTTCTATGGCTGGCGGGGAGGACATTTTAATCAATACGATGCGGGAAAAAGAAATAAAATCTGTGGTAAAAAAGCCAGTGCCCAGAGGAATGTTTCGTATTGCTCTCTCTCTCTCTCCTGTTTCAAAATGAGTGGCCTCGAAAGGACGATCAGTTTTCGATTAAAGAAAAACCAAAACTGATCGTCTCTGAAGTTGATGCCGGAGTAAATAAAAAAAAAACAATGCGGCATCAAAATACGGCACGTGTCTATCTACTTTTTCGACATATTTGAAAAATCGGACTAAGTTAAAATTTCCGTGTCGTGAAAATTCACCGCCATCGCTAGGAAAATTTACTGACATGAGTTCGTCATGAGTAAATGATTGAGTAAGCAAGTGAATGAATGAATGAGTGAAATCGGCCTGTCACTAGAGCTAGCTCGCTTTCGCTCACTCACTCAAAAGATCACTCAGTCAATCACTAGATAGCTAATTCTATCACTCACTCACGGGCCGCTCCCTCTGCCACTCATTCTGTCACTCGCTCACTGACTTGATCTCTCTGTCGCTCATATTCTGTCAGTCACTCACTAGATCCCTCAGTCCATCACTGGATAGCTCATCATGACACTTATTCTATCTCTAGGTCGCTCACTCACTACTGTGTCATTTACTGATTCACTCCCTCGGTCATCTCTCGCTCGCTGACTCGTGGTTGTTGGTGAATTTTCTTGGCGATGAATTGCATGGCGATGCGTTGTTGTCGGTGAATTTTCTGTAAACCAAAATGTTTAAAGTTCAAACAGCAGTTACAGGATCCCATGGAAAAAAGACTACACATTCAAATTTTCAAGACGTGGCTGTAGCTGTCTTTACAGGGTAGCAATTCATTCAATACATTTTCCAGAAACACACATGTTTTCGGGACATTCATCCCCGAAATGTGCAAGTTTCCAGCCCACTTATATGAGAAAACAGCATCTGTGATTTTGTAAATCTTTCCAGCATTGCACGCACTTTAGTACGCGCATGTTTTTAGAGCAGTGGTTCTCAAATTGTGGGTCGCGACCCCCTGGGGCCCACGCGAATAAACTAAGGGGGGGGGGGTCGCGAGAGATTATCCGAAATAAAAAAGTCCAAATAAGAAATTTCTATTCATTTTTTGCGACGTAAAAAAAACTGTGTCAAAACAATACCTTTACTCAATTGAACTACTTACTATGTATTATGTAATGCAATTTCATCAAATTGTATTTGCAATCATTATATCAAGTTAATACTTATACAGTTTGACTTGGACAGAATCATCCGATTTCGAAATTATATTGATATTTTTTAGAATTAAAAAAAGAAAAAAAAAACAGTCAATAAGTAATATAAAGCGGAGAAATGTCGCGCGTATAAACGAACAATATTATTAATGGTTTTGAAAGTTATTTCATCTGAAATACAGTACTATGGACTACTACCCTACAGTACTACCCTAAACAACAGAATGCGAACTGCAAGAATACTGTAATATGCCTAAATGGACGAAAATGGGACACACGATAGTAAGGTTCTGAGGTACAGAAATATTGAAGAATAATTTTATTTCATTCCACAAATCTGTGGTGTTTGGTCAGAACATGATAAGTCCAAAATCACATTTTTGCGATATAAACAAATCATTGCCATTTAAAAATCAAAAATAAAGCGTACACACAAATACAAATAAAAATATCATACGTCAGCATGTTGTTTATCCGTATGTATTTGTGCATTTATCTCACTTCTAATTAGTTATAATTAGCAAGACTTACTACTAGATCAAAAAGCTATTTTTTGGAGATATCATGTTGTGACCAAACACCACAGAAATTTCAACCGAAAGAAAAAGGCGTTTTTTTTGAGACGACACATTTACTAGCCAAAAGTCGGGAATGTCCTGGAAAACACTACGGCTATGGTTTTTATGACCTAAAAACCCACAGAATATGCTCCACAAAAAAATTCATTTATGACATAATAAAACTAAATATATGCCGTAAAACCTAAAATATGCTTTTATAAACAGGATGACCATATTTCCTCAAGAAAAATACGAGAAATTACTGGAAATCGCTAATCCCCCCTTGTCAAAAAATGATGCCAAAGGTACACAAATAAAATTACCAATAGTTGCTAATATCACAGAAAAATCCTCAATCCTAGCGAAAAACCATGTCAAAGCATGGGCGGAAATACAGAGAGGGGGGCTTGAGGCCCCAGCTTCAAAAGTGGAGTCGATTGATCTAATGTATATGTGTATATATGAATTGACATCAACATCATTGTGCCTCCCCCAGCAATAATGATCATGGCCCCCAAGACTTCCAAGTCTATCTCCGCCTGTGAGTCAAAGACAAGTAAAATTGCCAATTATTGCTAGAATCACCAAAATGAAGCTAGGTAAGAGAGCTTGGCGGGGGGGGGGGAATTCCTCTTCACATTATTGCAATATGAAAATATGCCTTAAATTGGCTTCTCGATACACACTAAATCACCGGGCAAATTAAAATGTGTTAATAAATGCCAGGAGCTTGGATAATAAGAAAGATTTTTTAGAAACTACGATAGTTGTGGAGGGCTTGGATCATATAGCCATTACAGAATTTTGGGCAAACGATGGGGATGAATCCTTCTTACACATCTCAGGATACGATACTTTTTTGAGAAATAGATCTGATAGGAAAGGGGGTGGAGTGTTGATATACGTGAAATCTTGTTTGAAGGCTAGAGAGTGTAACGTGCGGAGAAATGATATTGAAACCATATGGGTTGAACTTGAGAACAAAAGACGTCATAAGCTTATTGTTGGGGTTTGTTACAATCCACCGAATAGGGATCAAAACTACAGCGCCAAATTGCATGATGAAATTTCCTACATGTGTAAGCGTAAGAGGGTTCTCATATACTAGGCGATTTCAATTACCCAGGTATTGATTGGGAGAACCTTTCATCTGGAAATCAGTATGAAAGAGACTTTCTTAAGTTGGTGCTCGAAAATCTTTTGTATCAGCATGTATCAGAAGCCACTAGGGGTACTGCTATTTTGGATTTAGTTCTTACTAGTTCTGAGGATCTAGTTGAACATGTTTCGGTGGGGGGAAGAGTTTTCTTCCAGTGATCATCGCATCGTCAGATTTCACTGTAACTTTTCCTCGGGTAAGGTTAGTAACAAAAGACTGGTTCCTTGTTTTCGGAGAACTAACTTTGATGTTTTGAGAAGAAGGTTAGCATAGTTTTCAAAGACCGGTTGGAATCAGTAGGGGTGGTAAGTCAATGGGAAGAATTTAGTACGAAGCTGTCCTCTGTTTTGCACGACGTCATACCCTTTGTTCGAAAAAAGCGTGTTTGTACATCGCACCCTCTATGGTTCACGGATAGCGTGCGGAACCTTTATCTTGAAAAGAAAAGGGCATCCAGAGAGTATAAAAGTGGACGAGGTGACCTATCATTGTTTACTGATAAAAGAAGACTGTTGAAAAAAGCGATAAGGGATAGCAAAAAGGAAGTTGAATCTAGGTTGGCAGATAACATTGGCTCTGACCCAAAATCATTTTTTCGATGCGTCAATAATGGATGTAAGGGGACAGTGGGCCCTCTCTCCATAGGAGGCTCTAGGGTAGAGAGCAATGTAGGCATGTGTAGTGCTTTCAATGCCTTTTTCGCGTCGGTTTTTAATGGAGATAATAATATTTGATATACGGGTGTTGCATGGGGGTAATAAAACCCTCAACGATATTCAAGTAGAAGTCCTGGAGGTCCTAAATCTTCTAAGAAATGTATGTGCAAGCAAAGCACCAGGATCAGATGATATCTATCCCAGGGTCCTCAGGGAATGTGCTAATGAATTGTTGGGGCCAGTCGCACAGATATACAGGAGTAGTGTTTAGTGTTGCTGAGGGCATCGTCTCGAGAGATTGGAAACTGGCTAACGTTGTTCCGATATTTAAGAAGGGTAGTAGAGAAGCGGTGTCAAATTATCGTCCAGTGAGTTTGACGAGCTCCCTCTCGAAAATTTTGGAAATTATCATCAAAAGGCAGTTTGTGAAGTGGATAGACGAGAATAATGTATTGTCGGATAATCAGCATGGGTTCAGGAAGGGGAAGTCATGTGTAACTAACCTCCTTTGCCTCTATGATCACGTGACTAAGGCTTTGGGTAAGAGCAAAAACGTCGACGTTGTTTACCTTGATTTCCAGAAGGCATTCGATCGGGTCCACCATGGAAAACTCTTGAAGCGTTTACACGAGATTGGAATTGGGGGCAACTTGCTGAATTGGATAGAATCGTGGTTAAGAGATAGGTCGCAACGAGTTGTGGTGAACGGGGAATTCTCTCGTTGGACAGACGTCACAAGTGGAGTTCCTCAGGGAAGTGTCCTTGGCCCCATACTTTTTTCACTTTTTATCGATAAACTCGATCAGGGTATCGATGGGATTACTAGCAAATTCGCAGATGATGTGAAGCTAATGGGGGTAATCGGGAATGAAAGCGATAGGGAGTTGCTCCAGACGAACTTAAACAGGATTGCAGCATGGGCAAATGAATGGAGCATGACGTTTAGCGTTGATAAGTGCATGGTCGCGCATTTTGGTTCGAACAACCCACGGTTCTCTTACGAGTTGAATGGTGTCACTGTCTCGGATGCAACTAGGCTCACCGATTTGGGAATTCTCATTGACGAGCGACTTAGGTTTTCTGAACATTGTTCAGCGGTGGTCAAAAAATCGAATAGAATGCTTGGTCTCATTTTCAAAAAGGTCTCTTCGCGTTCTCCTAAAGTCATTCTTTCGCTTTTTCGAGGCTTAGTTCCTCCTGGACTGGAGTATGCTGTAAGGTTTTGGAGGCCATACCTACAGAGGGACATAGATTTGGTTGAAGGGGTGCAGAGAAGAGTTACGCGTGTCCTTATTGGCACGAAGGGCTTGAGTTATGAAGAGAGACTTCATTTTTTGAATATGTTTACATTGGATGACCGCAGGTGTCGAGGTGATATGATCGAAGTGTTTAAAATTTTCAATGGGATGGATAGGATGGACCATGAACTTTTAGTACACCGCCAATCGACTGCTTTTACAAGGGGACACCAGTATCGATTGGTGAGGGACAATGCAAGGTTATGGTGTCGCAGGGAATTTTTCTCTAATAGGGTTGTTAATAAATGGAATAGCTTACCCCCGGAGGTAGTAAATTGTAACACAATTGACACGTTTAAAAAGAAATACGATAAACATGTTGGGGTAAATCGAGAAGCTCTATCCATTCTTAGAATAAGACAACCATAAGTATTTTTTATGGGCATTGTGTAATATTTTATCATGTATATGTATTGTTTATAATTTTTGTTAATTGCATTTTTAATTGGGTTGCTGTATTTTTGAAATATATGACAATCATATTTTTATGGGCATCTTTTTATCAGCCACCTCGTTGGGCATTTTGCCTGTTGTGGCGTTGTATTTGTATTGCGAGGATCATAAAAAATGTCCTAAAATGACAGATAATCATCAGGAAATGCTCTATCGCGGAAAAATAGTGAAATATGCGAAATGCATAAAAAATATGCTGGCATATAGAAATCTTACGAAGGTTTTTAGCAACTGGCTGTTGCGAAAATGAATTTTTTGGAAAGAGAAAATTCAACTGCCTTTGTGCGGGGAAGTGAACCCACGTCCTTTCAATATCCGGGTGAACGCCCTAGACTACAGAGGCAACGAATCTCAATCTTTTCTTGGAGCTCGTGTGCACTGAACAGGACCGTACATGGTCGGCCGGACCTCACTCGGGCCAAAGCTCACAACTGCCGACGCTGCCACCAGATGGCGACTTATGCGAGGATGACATCACTCTCCGCTACCATACGATGGTTTTTAACAACTGGCTATTGCGAAGACGTGGGTTCGAATCCCCGCACAAAGGCAGTTGAATTTTCTCTTTCAAAAAATTCATCTTCGCAACAGACAGTTCTTAAAAAATTTCGTATGGTAGACGGGGAGTGACGTCATCCTTGCATAGAAATCTTAGCCCTAACCGGGACTTATGGTAACCTGAATTTGGGTGGGGGGAGGTCGCCTATACATATCTTGTTTAAAGGTTGGGGTCGTGGTTAAAAACATTTGGGAACCACTGCGTTAAGAGCGTTAAAATTCGAAAATCGGAAATTCCTTTATAACGAAATTTCGTTTGTAGCGAAGTGATTTCTTTAGTCTCAGAATTCGTTATAACGGAATTCGACTGTAATACAAATTTTGTGGGGAATGGAGGGGGAAAAGTCGCCCCCCTCGGCCTTCCCCCTGGTTCCGCGGTGGAGTGACGTTTCCGGATGTGCTAAACTGCTTAAATTTGTCCATTTCAGTGTTCTATTACTGATGAAATATTTCTATTAGAGTTTTCGCTCCAACGACCTTATCGATATACCTTATCAGCATGCACAGATGGATCAAAAATAAAACTTTGGGACTAGCCTGGCCTATGTCATATTTGAAGGAGAGAACATTTTATATCAAGATAAAATAAAATTGTCAGATAATATACCTCAGTTTTTATGGCAGAATTGCTTGCAATAAAGTTGACAATTGAAAAGTAATTGAACTAGGATTATCTGGAATTGATATCTATAGCGACTCGATGTCAGCTTTAGAAAAATTGAAATCATTAAAGAAGACAGATAATATTATCAAAAATATTAGACAACTGCAAGAAAAGATCAGGATAAGACTACATTGGGTAAAATTGGCTCCTTGGTAATTTTTTTCTCCCCTTTTTTCTGTATTCCTCATTTCTGACTAATAAAGTATTGTATGAAGAAGAAGAAAAAAGCCCATGTAGGCAACACTCGCAATGAGCTCGTAGACAGATTGGCTAAAGAAAGTACGACGAAGACTACCATCGATATTCACTGCAAATATTCAAAGTTCCAGGTTCGAACCTTATTAAATCTTGACAACATGATCCAGTGGCAACACCTATGGGACATATCACTTATACCCGAAGGTAAGCTGTAGCAGGATTAAAGGCAACTTTTATGTTAACCAGATACTGACCGAATACGGCGCTTTTGGTTATTATCAAGGGTGGAGAGATGACTCGGGTGTATTTTGGGGTGAAAGGTGTGCAAGAAGAAGGCATTACGTTTACGATTGCCGTTACTGGAAAAGTGAAAGAGAGACAATCATACCTCCGGATAAAAGATATCTCGATATATTAACTCTTTTAAGAAACAAGGAAATTCAGGAATTTTACATAAGAGTCATCAGAAAATCAATGGAGATATACCTCGAATATTGGTGAGGAATAGTGGAGGTGGAGAAGAAAAAAGAAGAGAATTTTTCCTAACTATATTGCGAATAGCGTGTGAATACTGAATTATGTGACATTTTGATTAAAGTTTTACATTTTTAAGTTATCCCATAAGATTATGGGCTTATATTTAGTATTTATTTTTACAGAGCGAATTTGTTGTTTCGCATAGTGTATAATCTTCTCTTTATAAAACCATGAAATTATTATTATTATTATTATTATTTTATTTATTTTTATTTCATTATTTTCATTTATTTATTTTTCCTCGCGCTGTTCGCTTTGATGGTGTTTTTGAAACTGTCTAGAGCCTTATGTGATCTTTCGTGTGTTTTTTTTCTTTTAATATTGTTCCCGGCGATTTGGATAGGAAGCTCCGGGATATCTCGCTACAAATTAGTAGCAACTAAGATAGTCCCACCCCGGGACTTCATAAATTTTGATCTATTTTTTGTCGAAGCCCTGATTTCCATGTTCCTCCATCCTTTGTTATTTATTCAATAATTTCAATAATTTTGTTTATTGTTGCGCGATTGATTTTGATATAATTTTACTTTTGTTTGTTGTTTTTCGATATAGAGTTGGAGAAGTAAACGGAAAGGGGGGGGGGAATGAAATAAAAATAGGTAGCTTAAATAACCTAAAAAAAGGGGGGGGGAAATATTATTTTTTAGAGATAGCTCTAAGAAAATTGGACTTTTTGTGTTGAGAGGGATTGATCTTGAAAAATGTTGAACTTCAGGACCCGCTGTATGCCTCTAGGGGCGGGACAGCAATATATTATTGATTGATTATCGATAATCATAATTAGATATCTGAAATTAAATAGAGAGTCAGTATAGTTAGTATAGTAGAACCTCGTTAAGTCGTCACTCACGTTATCGAAAACTTATGATTGTTTGAGCTCAGTGTCGTCAGTTTTGATGTGCAATAGTGTGAAAATCGTATAAATTCAAAGTAATGTGGCATTTAATTAAAATATGAATCAAAATCAGAATATCATACATTAACAAAATTTATAGATTACGGAAAAAACGGAACTTTTAACTTTTTGAGCTTTTAGTATTCAACTCATTATGGTAAAATACACTGGTACACTGGTGATTTATACTAGTAATTTTTAATTTAGACTAATCAGAGTAACTGTTTGAGAATAGTTGGCTTTTCTCCTTAACAGAACTGTTGCACATTAATTTCACATATCCATGACATTTAATTTCAGTGCTTCGAATTCTTCATCAGTAGTTCATGATACAATTATAAAGTAATCTCGAGGGGATAATTAATCTCGAAAGTAATCTCCCCGGGGCAGGGAAAAAAAGACAATAAAAGATTCAACTTGGGTAAATATGTCTGGTTTTTCAACAAAGATATTGTGTTTAAATTTGAAGCTCCAAATTAGGGGGGGGGTCCATGCAGAAATCGGGTCCAGCTCGAACAGTCAATAACGTTTTAAGAACTTTAGTTTTTTAGTTGGCAAATTAATTTCCTCAGCGTAGCATTCGTTACTTGAGCACTTTTGAACTCGTGGCAATGCTGCTATCAAGTTCTTTCTTTAAAGGACGTATAAAACTAATACGTCCCCCTCTCTCAAATTTTCCGTAGTGACGAGTTAACCGAAATTACCGACGAGTAAACGTGGTTTTATGAACATTGTTGTCTATGAAAGCCGGACGGGACCGAAGAAAAACGGCTACTTAACCAGAGTGACGACTTATTAGGGTGACGCCTTAACGTAGTTTTACTGTAGTTTCCAGCCAGGACATGATAGAAAAATTATTAGTTACAAATTATATTTTCGAGAGAATTCCTTCACGATATGTTAACACAGAGAGCCGGGGTTCATGTTTACTTTCATCTCCGTTGATGGTTCGCTCCATAAATTCGTCGGTTGTTGAACGTTCCCGGCAACTGCTGTCTTGTCTGTCAGAAAAATAATAATAGTAACCAGGGTTCACAGTGTTCGGCAATAGTAGTTCTCGTGTTGCCAAAACTCGAAACAGAAATTCCCAAAAGAATGTAAACAAGGAAGAGGGAGAGATTTTTAAATGTAAGTAAGTGAGGAAAACGGGAGACAAAAATAACCTGAAAGATTCCGAAAGTTTGTCTAACGGAGGAGCCCCAATCTCGGATAAACATTATGAAGTTCTCTGTCCCTCGAGTGAAATTCTTCAAGACAATATATGGCATCTTGTACTTGTATATGTACAGAGTAAAATCTCATCGATATACTCAGCAAATAGCTCGTAAGATATCGATTAGGTGAGACAACGAACTCGATAGTTATTTATTTGCTCTCTGGTGATAATTATGAATAAAACGGTCGATGAGAATCTACAGTAAAACTCGGTTATAACGGCACCTCGGCTGTAACGTGAATATTTTTTAGTCCAAACTGATTCTCATGGAGAATAATGTTAATGAAAGGCTAACCTTAATCGGTTTTTAACAACTGGCTGTTGCGAAGATGAATTTTTGGAAAAATTTTCCAAAAATTCATCTTTGCAAAAGCCAGTTGTTAAAAACCTTCGTAATGTTAATGAATCTTGCTTATAACGTCGATGTAAAGCAACCACCTAAGATATAACGACAAATTTTTCGTCACTTTTTGTTTCTGTTTCAATGACGTCTTCCCAAGAAATTTCTTAGATCAAAGCTAATTTAATCAAACCGTTTATAATTGATCAATATAAAGCTTTTTTTTTCTTTGTATTTATGTTACAAAGAAATTTTACATACAGATGGATTGTATCATGTGGTTGTATTATTGTTGTAATATAGATTCTAGACTGTTATTCATAGAAAACGTGAATATATTGTTATTAGATCTTATGTAATTATTTGTATGATTGATTGTATGGTATAGATTCATTATTTTTGGAGCGGTGTATCTATAACTCTTTTGAAATAACGTTTTATTTGTTTTTGGCACTTTATATATGTTATTTAATCTAGATGACGTTCTATTTTGTTTCATTTCTAACCAATTATTGTTTAAGAATGAAAATTTTATTAGTCTATAAACATAGTTTTGTCTTATAGTTAGCTTATGGCATTCTGTTTTGTTGATGTTTATTGTGGTGCTTGTTATTTGGGATCTTATCTCGTTATATATATTACCTAGTTTTTGTATATCTGTTTGATATGCACCTCCCCAAGCAGTGATTCCATATGTTACTATTGAATATATCCAAGCATAAAATAAATCTTTTAGAAAGTTATTGTCTATTGTGTCTCTTAGTCTATAAAGAATTGCTGCATATATTATTAATTTTTTTATTATTTTTTCACACTGTGATTTCCATTTTAAATCATCTTGTATTATTATTCCTAGGTAGTTGTATTCATGTACTCTTTCAATTTCTTGACAGTTACATTGTAATATATGTTGACATGAACAATGATCATGAATTTTTATACTTAAATTTGCCAAACTATTTATGTTTCTTGTTTTCAAGCATATGTATTTAGTTTTCTGTATGTTTAGTTTTAGTTTATTTTTCTTGAGCCAGTTACTGATTTTAAATAGGTCCTCTTCAACTTTTTTTATTAAATTTGTAATTTCAGTGTCTTCAACATACAGTACCGTATCGTCTGCGAATGAGATTAATTTACCATTTATGTTGAGTTTGAATATATCATTTATGTAAATGAGAAACAATATCGGGCCAAGCACAGATCTCTGGGGGACGCCTTTTTTTACTTCTATGAATGTACTCATTTCTTCACCTATTTTAACTGATTGTTTCCTATTAGAATAGTATGATTTAAACCAGCTCAATATGTTTCCACGTATACCAGCTGATGACAATTTTCCTGTGAGTATCTCTAAATCTACATAGTCAAAGGCTCTTTTTAAATCCAGAAATATCGTTATAGAAAATTTATTGCAGTTGAACCCGGTATTTAAATAATTGCACAGTTCTAAGATGGCCATTTCTGTATTCTTACTTTTCTGAAACCCATATTGGTTAGGAGCTAAATAATGCTGATAATTAAGAAAATCTACGAGCTGTTTTTTTATGCACTTTTCTATTACTTTTGATAATATTGGAAGAATTGATATGGGTCTATAGTTTAGTAAGTTATTTGTCTCTCCTGATTTATAAATGGGGTGTACTATGCCATACTTTAAATCACTATAAATGACTCCTTCCGTTATAGATGAGTTAATTAGGTTTTTTATTACATCCACATGATAATGGGCAATTATTTTCATCATCTTAGGGGTTATTTGGTCATATCCACTTACGTTATTAGTCTTCAATTCTGATATAATCTTATCAATGTCATAATCGTTAATTTCAAAGAAGTATACGGAATTGTTAGAATTAGTCATTGTTTGGTCATCTTCACAATTACAGACTGTGTTTAATTCTATTTCTTCCAAGTTTCTTGTAACAAAGTCTTCGTTAAATTTCTTCGCTAAACCGTTATGGTTATCACAGATAGGGAGTATATTTTGCTTTGCACTTTTATTAAGTATATTCTGATTTATACATTTCCATTGCATTTTTTTGTTATTCTCGCATTTCGTAAAAGTATCTCTGATATATTCCTGTTTTATTTTTCTAATATACTTTTTCAGTTCCTTATTGTATTCTTTGTAGTCTTGCTCGTATGACATAATATTTGGGTACTTTTTGTATTTTTTGTACAATTTTTCCTTATAATTTATTTTATTTATTATTTCTTTTGTGATCCAGAAATTCATTGAAATTCATTGAAAAGGGGATTGTTTCGAAATTCATTGCAAAAGGGATTGTTTCGAAATTCATTGCAAAAGGGGATTGTTTCGAAATTCATTGCAAAAGGGATTGTTTCAAAATTCATTGCAAAAGGGATTGTTTCGAAATTCATTGCAAAAGGGATTGTTTCAAAATTCATTGCAAAAGATTGTTTCGAAATGAAATTGTTCATAAAGTGTCATTTGAAAATCTGCTGTTAGAACAAGCATTCTTAAAAAATCCGCCATTTTAAAGATATTTTTTTAAAAAGATTGTCAAAAAATTTATGTCGGAAAAGTGATTTTTTTGGAAATTATTTAATGATAAACTTTAATGAATTTATTTGAAAAATAAAAATCGTCCGAAAATAACTGTTGAAAAAGTATTTCCGCAAATTTTGCGATTGGAAATAAAAAATGTTCAAAATTCATATTTTACTGACGTATGAAACTTTCTTTTAAAAATATTTTATAATTATATAAAAACAATCAATTTTAAATGCGGAAATATTTTTAATGATTATTAAAAGTAATAATAAATTTGAAAAAAAAAAAAGCTTTAAATACTTATAAAACGACGTATAGATTGGAATGAATCTAAAATAAAATTTAAAACTGAAAATAATTGAAAAATACAATTTCGAAAAAAATTTTTAATAAAAAGAATCTCGTAATGAGATTGAAAACATTAAATGTTCATATACAAATAAAAAGTACATCAAATTATCGGAATATTGAATAGTTTTAAAAATTATTTACAGAAAGTTTTGAAAATTGAAAACAAAAGGAACTCCTTTCGGAGAAGAAAAAAATTCCTTCTAAAATAAATATAAAATCTTTTACACATTTGAATTTTTTCAAGTAAAATCAGTTTAGGACTTCGTGTTGAAATTTTAAGACATTTTCGAAAAAATTACATAAACACATAGATTTACGTAAAAGTTTGATAATTTTTTAAAACTAAAAATTATAGGGAAAAAATAAAATTGTTCAGCTATTCAAGAATACTATAAAAAAATTTTAATACAAATACAAATAAATACAAATACAACGCTACAACAGACAAAATGCCCAACGAGGTGGCTGATAAAAAGATGCCCATAAAAATATGGTTGTCATATATTTCAAAAATACAGCAACCCAATTAAAAATGCAATTAACACAAATTATAAACAATATATACACGTGATAAAATATTATACAACGCCCATAAAGAATACTTATGGTTGTCTTACTCTAAGTATGGATAGCTTCTCGATTTCCCACAACATGTTTATCGTATTTCTTTTTAAACGTGTAAATTGTGTTACAATTTACTACCTCCGGGGGTAAGCTATTCAATTTATTAACAACCCTAATAGAGAAAAATTCCATGCGACACCATAACCTTGCATTGTCCCTCACCAATCGATACTGGTGTCCCCTTGTAAAAGCAGTCGATTGGCGGTGTACTAAAAGTTCATGGTCCATCCTATCCATCCCATTGAAAATTTTGAACACTTCGATCATATCTCCTCGACACCTGCGTTCATCCAATGTAAACATATTCAAAAAATGAAATCTCTCTTCATAACTCAAGCCCTGTGTGCCAATAAGGACACGTGTAGCTCTTCTCTGCACCCCTTCAACCAAGTCTATGTCCCTCTGTAGGTATGGCCACCAAAATCTTACAGCATACTCCAGTCCAGGACGAACTAATCCTCGAAAAAGCGGAAGAATGACTTTAGGAGAACGCGAAGAGACCTTTTTGAAAATGAGGCCAAGCATTTTATTCGATTTTTTGACCACCGCTGAACAATGTTCAGAAAACCTAAGTCGCTCGTCAATGAGAATTCCCAAATCGGTGGCCCTACTTGAATCCGGGATAGTGACACCATTCAACTCGTAAGAGAACCGTGGGTTGTTCGAACCAAAATGAGCGACCATGCACTTATCTACGCTAGACGTCATGCTCCATTCATTTGCCCATGCTGCAATCCTGTTTAAGTTGGTCTGGAGCAACTCCCTATCGCTTTCATTCCCGATTACCCCCATTAGCTTCACATCATCTGCGAATTCGCTAGTAATCCCATCGATACCCGGATCGAGTTTGTCGATAAAAAGTGAAAAAAGTATGGGGCCAATGAAACTTCCCTGAGGAACTCCACTTGTGACGTCTGTCTAACCAGAGAATTCCCCGTTCACCATAACTCCTTGCGACCTATCTCTTAACCACGATTCTATCCAATTCAGCAAGTTGCCCCCAATTCCAATCTCGTGTAAAAGCTTCAAGAGTTTGCCATGTTGGACCCGATCGAATGCCTTCTGGAAATCAAGGTAAGCAACATCGACATTTTTGCTCTTACCCAAAGCCTTAGTCACGTGATCATAGAAGCAAAGGAGGTTAGTTACACATGACTTCCCCTTCCTGAACCCATGCTGATTATCCGACAATACATTATTCTCGTCTATCCATTTCACAAACTGCCTTTTGATGATAATTTCCAAAATTCTCGAGAGGGAGCTCGTCAAACTCACTGGACGATAATTTGACACCACTTCTCTACTACCCTTCTTAAATATCGGAACAACGTTAGCAAGTTTCCAATCTCTTGGGACGATACCCTCAGCAACACTACTCCTGTATATCTGTGCCACTGGCCCCAACAATTCATTAGCACATTCCCTGAGGACCCTGGGATAGATATCATCTGTTCCTGGTGCTTTGCTTGCACATACATTTCTTAGAAGATTTAGGATCAGATGATAGATTAAATATCAAAAATCATAAAAATTTAAATACTAATTAAATTTTTTAAGGTTAAAAATTTTCAAGATCACAATGAATTGTAGAAATAACTAGAAAGAATTATTAATTTTTGCAAAATATTCTATCGAAAT
Organism: Pholcus phalangioides; assembly: GCF_987345545.1. Classification (NCBI taxonomy): domain Eukaryota; kingdom Metazoa; phylum Arthropoda; class Arachnida; order Araneae; family Pholcidae; genus Pholcus; species Pholcus phalangioides. The sequence goes on along the minus strand of NW_028301595.1, from coordinate 2,040,528 downwards.
GATTTGAATGCGATTTTTTTTTCCAGTACAGTTTTTTTAACAGCAATGCAATTGTCAGTTTCGAGAATTTCTTTGTTACGATATTATATTTAAACAAATATTTGCTAATCATTATTATTTTTCTGTCGTGTCAGTGTACATTCTTTTAGCCGACGATTACGCGATGAAGGATTTCGCCAGGCTGATGCACGAGAAACGGCTCCTGGACAAAGGGGAGTACGTGGTGATATCCGTAGAAGAGGAACTCGTCTACGACCCAAAGAAGAACCTGCAATACTTGAGGAAAGGTTCGTTTTCAACGATAAATAATCGATCAATACTCATCTAACGTAAACCAAAATGGAAACTGCCGTTAAACCGCACTAACACCAGCCACTCTTATTTTAGCTCACACTGTTAACATTTCTGCTTCGTTGTGACGCACGGGATCCGGAAAAATCGCCTCCGACGTTTTGTCCCTAAGAGGTCCTAACGTCCCTTGCGTTCCCGGTAATTTTCCCCCAAAACGTTTCGCCCCTAAGATTTGATCGCTGAAATTTTCTTTCCTCCGGACATTTCCCGCAGACTTTAACTCTGGACAGAGCCAAGAGCGTGTGTGAATGACCGTATCAATGACGGTATGAGTGACCAAGGGTGAGTCGTGAGAGACCGTATGAGTGACCAAGGGTGAGTCGAGAGAGACCGTATGAGTGACCAAGGGTGAGTCGTGAGAGAGCGTATGAGTGATCAAGGGTGAGTCGTGAGAGGCCGTATGAGTGATCAAGGGTGAGTCGTGAGAGACCGTATGAGTGATAGTATCAATGATCGTATGAGTGGCCAAGGGCGAGTCGTGGGAGACCGTATGAGTGATAGTATCAATGAACGTATGAGTGATAGTATCAATGACAGTATGAGTGATAGTATCAATGAACGTATGAGTGATAGTATCAATGACAGTATGAGTGATAGTATCAATGAACGTATGAGTGATAGTATCAATGACAGTATGAGTGATACGGTGTCGAGGAGATATGATCGAAGTGTTCAAAATTTTCAATGGGATGGATAGGATGGACCATGAACTTTTAGTACACCGCCAATCGACTGCTTTTACAAGGGGACACCAGTATCGATTGGTGAGGGACAATGCAAGGTTATGGTGTCGCAGGGAATTTTTCTCCAATAGGGTTGTTAATAAATGGAATAGCTTACCCCCGGAGGTAGTAAATTGTAACACAATTGACACGTTTAAAAAGAAATACGATAAACATGTTGGGGTAAATCGAGAAGCTATCCATTCTTAGAATAAGACAACCATAAGTATTCTTTATGGGCATTGTATAATATTTTATCATGTGTATATATTGTTTGTAATTTGTGTTAATTGCATTTTTAATTGGGTTGCTGTATTTTTGAAACATATGACAACCATATTTTTATGGGCATCTTTTTATCAGCCACCTCGTTGGGCATTTTGCCTGTTGTGGCGTTGTATTTGTATTTGTATTTGTATTTGTGATAGTATCAATGATAGTATGAGTGATAGTATCATAAACCTGCGGCACATTCCCAGATCACTTTAGTGGCCCGTGGTACATTTCACTTTAATTATGTAGTCCGCAACACATTTCCGGTTCACTTGAGTGATTTGCGGCATATTCTCACTTCAACTATGTGGGTCTGAACACATTTCCAGATCCCTTGAGTGGTCCGCGTCACGTTCTCACTTCAAATATGTGGTTCGCAGCACACCTCCGGATCCCTAAATTGATTAACGCGGCACGTGCACCAATGAAGTGACTCTGCTTTCTCGAAAAGCGGCCGAATATGTCCGGCCCGCCAAAATTTTTGCTTTTTGTCCCGTTCCTAAAAAAAGTCTGCCCATCACTGACTGCCCTAAAGGGCACAAAGAGCAGTTAATGATCTTAGATAATGATCAATTGCCCGTATTAATTTCTCATTCGCTTCGACTGATTAATCGAATAAATCGTATATCAAATGTGATTAATGTGATGTATTTGAATTATTTTCTCCCGCACATACAGAGATCGATGCTGCATACCTGAACAAGACGAACATCGATCCATTCCGTTCGGTACTGCTCATAACGCCGACTTACCCGATCAAATTGGATTGGAATCAATTCCAGGACAAAGTGACCTATTATTCCAGCGAGCCGCCTTTCTCTGTCCCATTCCACGAGGAAATCAAAGTCACGGTAAGACAATTTCCAGAGAAAATTTTACCGATACCAAGTTCAAATACAGGGTGTCCCGTAAATTCTTAAATAGTTTAAAAATTGATAAAAAAAAAATAAAAAAATTGGAGGAATCGGCATACGGTGAAACGTCGAGACAACGGTACTCGATATAACGATAAATCCCTCTGGAATGATACGTTTTCCAATCTATTGTTTAACATTGCCTGTAGATGGCGTCTTCAACCCGTGGGCCAAATGTGACCCTCTGAAGCTTTTTGCTGTTGCCTGCCGATCATTTTTAGAAAATAGCTACTTCGCATGGAAAAACGATTAAGCCCTTTCCTGACCGGTTTCTAATTTTTCTCTGCGCAGAAAATGTCGGGGGTTCTTATTTTTTCATTCCAGTCATATGTCTATGGCTAGGAATAGCAGACACTTACAGAAAATCGTACTTAATTCTTCAATTTAAAAATCTTAAACTTTTGATTCACTTATTACCTTCTTTTTGAAAAGCTCTTATTTGAATGTTTTTGCATGTAACCCCTGAATAATCTAGTTTTTAAGATGGATTATGTAACTGAACTGGAGATTATGTATCTATGTAATTAGATTATGCATCTACATATCATTATATTGCTTTGTATGAAGCCATATCGTTTGTGCAGATTTAGTTGAATGTTTACTTTTGTACAAGATTCATTGAAAGATTGGTTATTAGTGGAGATGAAGATTATAAGGAAGAAAATTCATTATTACCCCCCCCCCCCCATAGGGATTCGAACCCCGGTCTCACTCTTGCGGGATGAGTGCTCTATCATCTACGCTATGGAAACAGGTAGAATATTTCAAACCTTGGAGCGTTTATATATGTTGAAAGGCTCCGTACATGGACGGCGGCAGCAATCAACTAACAGCTCGTGAATAACATAGGCCATCAGATAGCCTATGCATATAGGAATGCCCTTGTTTTAACAAGTGGAGAGGACATTTCCATATGCATGTGGCCATCTGGTGGCCTGTCATTCACGAGTATCCAGTGAAAGAGTAATCAAGAAACAAAGTCCCAATGATCAGTGTTTAAACTGTGAAGCACCCAACCAAAAGCTGAGGAGCTTTTGAATAATCGAACAACCCCCTCCCCTCATGCTGAAGGACCTGGCACCTGGTTGGACCAATGTGACACGAAGGGCTCACACTAGCCAACAAGCCAACGAGGGAAGACATGGGTCCAGGACCTGGCGCTTGGCCACAGAGAGGAACAGGGGGCTCGGGCTCAATAAAGCTGGAAAGGACATCAGAACAGCTCATCGGAATAAATTGTATAATAGAAATATTTAAATCTATATATACATATTTTTTTTTTTTTTTAATAATGTGTTTTTATATTCAATGTTCATGTATTTTATATTTTATATGCATAATAAAGCACCCGACATCGCCCAGCCCCTCATCCGGGCAATGGCTAAAATTGACAATGGTCGATAGAGCCTGGGCGGTGCACGGAATGAAATGAAAAATGAAATGTCATTCACGAGCTATATTAGTTGATTGCTGCCGCCGTCCATGTACGGAGCCTTTCAACATATATATATACGCTCCAAGGTTGAAATGTTCTATTTGCTTCCATAGCTTAGATCATAGAGCACTCGTCCGGCAAGCGAGAGATTGGGGTTCGAGTCCCCGTGGGGGCAGTGATGAATTTTTCTTCCTTGTAATCTTCATCTCCACAAAATAACCAGTCTTTCAACGAATCTTTGTATTAACAAGTGGAGAGGACATTTTTACATGCATGTTTACTTTTGGTTAGCGCTCTCTTGGGACAGAGTTTGACACGGGCAAGTCAGGCAAGTGGTTAAATTGTAAGAAAAAAGTCGTCAAATATTGCTCTTTCCACTAAAATCTGTATTGCTGTATTCAGAACTGAGATACTTTCCAGATTCAACAGTCATTCTGTGCATTTGATATATTAAAAGGGCCGTCGTAACAATTTCCGGGTGACCCTGAACCAAAACAGTTTTCGAGGCATATAGGCTACATGTGTCGAGAGCCCAAATTCGGTATCCAAAGAGCTTTACCACCAATGTCAACATAACAATGAAAACCTTATGTAAGCGCCATAGCAGAATTGAGAAAAATTCAGAAATAAGCTTTAATCGTAGACCCGACATTCTATGGGACTCAGATTTACTTTCACGCAGCGCCGTCTGTCGGCAAAAATTTGTAATTTTTTTTTTTTCCGTACCAAAAAAAAAAAATCACAATCACCGCATTCATATACAAAAATTCTTTCAATTTTTTTTTTACTTTTTAGACTATTTACGAATTTAAGGAAACCCCTGTATCATCTCGTTAAGTAAGTTCAATCGAACGCTATGTCACCGAGACATTAAATCAAACATTTAAGAGGGAGTTCTATTGCAAGTGAAACAAACATGAGATCAAAGAAATAGAAGAGAGTAACAAAGAAGAAAAAAAGTAACGTCGAAGTAATCACGTGAAGTGCATCAACATCATGGTGGATGAGTCTCCATTAGTCGGGAGGGTCAAAGTCGTCCATCCACACATAATGTGATTCTACTTTTCTTCCTTACTTTCAGCGATTTATCTGTCTCATCTGAAGGAAAAGGTACGACTTGATACACAGTCCGAGAATAATAATGGTCTATTGTCTTTTTTTTTTTCGCACTTCGATGTCACTCGATTTAAGCGATATTTGTCCGACGTCCCTTTCCTATATTAGCCATTAAACTGCTCATAACGAACTTGCAAAGACAGGGTCCCAAGGTGTCGCTCTCAATCATCTCACCCAGAAACACATAAAAAATAATAATAATAGCGGTGGAGTGTGTAATTATTAAATCCGCGAAAAAATATTAAAAATGACGACAGTTGGCCACTCATCGCCTTTTGCGCTTCTTGGCGATATATATAAAAAAAACTTTTTCTCGTTCACTTTACACACACTGAAGTTATCTTTTTTTATATATTTCTTCTTTTTTCCTGTCTTTCTTTTTCTGTGCTGTACCTGATCAACCTCCGCGCCAAACTCGTGACGTCACTGAAGAAGGTCATCTCACCTATAGCCATTGGATATCCTGCACTAAAGAAGTTAAGATATCGCATGCGACGGACCGCCTGTTATATCCAATGATTACAGGTGAAATAACTTCTTCAGTGGCGTCACGAGCTTCGCGCGGAGTCCTTCTGCTATAGATGATACTGACCTGATCATGTGCTGTTTGAATGACGTCACTCTAGTGTTGCGAGATTTTAAATTCATTCTCGGCCTTTAGTGGCGTTAAAAATATGGTTTTTTTTTGAGTAACCCATAATAATTCCACCGCATTTTTTTTTATTTCTGTGCATATTTAACCCCTTCACACACAAGTTTTCGGCAAGAAATTTGAATTACCTCTTTATAACGAATCGGCGATAAATATGGTAACCTTGTCCTAACCTAACTGCAAGTTAGGAAAAACTAGGGTGGGGGGGAACAAAAGAAAAAGTATAACAGATAAGAGGTGGATAAGATCTTTTCTTAGAGTCTTCTTTTTCAACCCCTCACCCTACGTGTTCTTTTTCGCTCTTACATGTATACAGTAGGAAAATACATTATATGTGGGGGGGGGGGGAATTCCGTAGATAATAGGGTTGCTATATAGCTTCGCGGTGGTGAAGAGAGAGGAAAGAAAACACATCGAACTCGTTTGAATTTATTGCACTGGAGTTTGAACGTAATATTACGTCCATGATCCTCAAGAGGTTAAATTTGTTGATTTTTTTTCAAAAATTTTAAAGACGTCACCTTTTGGGACCCTTTCCTTGTAAGTAACCTGGAAGGTGAAACTGTGTTTGATTTAAAATTGGACTTAGGGGATTTTTTTAACTCTCAAGAGAGGTGAATTCGGAGAGAAAAGTCAAGTTATCTCCACCGGGAATCGAACCCAGTTCTCTTGAAATCTGGGCAAGCTTGCTATCCACATACACCACTGGAGACGTGATCAATCCAGTCGCGACTGGATAGCCCGGTTTAGGTTCGATTCCCGATGGAGATAAGTCGACTTTTCCTGCCGAATTCTTCTCGGCATAATATCCAGAAAAATTGTCTTTCCTTCATCTAGCGGGCTAAGAAACATCATCTTACTCTCGCTACTGCCGCTCCCTGGGTCCCATTTGCTTATGGGGGTTACTATGCCTCTACCTCAGTGCCTTACGCTACAGTGCGTAAATAAGGAAGGAGTGGTCAAGTCTCCACAACGTAGCAAGTGGACTGGGTTCGATTCCAGAGGCGATTATAGGATTCCAGAAGAGATTCCAACTTTACGTCCAGAGGCGTACGCAGGATGGACTATTTTGGGGAGGGCACACAAGATTTGGCAAGGGGCAGCACAAGAATATCTTCCAGAGAAATTTTGAGTTACTAACCTATGAAAAGCATTTTAAACTAACAGAAATTGATTAAAATTACATTAAAGGTGTTTTATTTTAATATTCAGTTTTTTTTTACGAAATTATTTAAAAATGCTTTCAAATTCTGATCGTCAAGTACGTGATACCCCCCCCCCCAATGTTCCTCCCTGCGTACCCCATTACCACGTCTCCACCAATTCTGACGACTAAAGTGCGGAATATCACCCTCTGCTGGAGGATTTATGTATATAATAGTTACGAATGTGTGCAATATAGGATATCACTCAGGAAAGGGGGGGGAAAGAAGCGATGTGAGGAAAAAGGTTTTCTGGAGGGGGCGATGAACACAAAAATTTGAAAAACTATGGTCTACAGTCTACACAAACTATACTTAGCTAAGCATTTAGACATCAGTGTATGCAGGTTGTCCCAAATTGTTTGCACAGCAGATATCTCTGCAACCATTGACTTTGAAAACGTACAGGTACTTACAATATATACAGAAAAAAACTGGCTGTGTCGCCGCTGTGGTGGTCGAGTGGTTATAGTGACAGACTCGCGATGCGAGGATCCGGGTTCGGACCCCACAGTGGTGGTCGGCTGAAGTTGGTTTTCTGTGGTTCCCAACTTCAAGGCGCAAATGCGAGCCGATCTCCCCGTTAAAAAGTCTCGCCACAGAGAGCAACAGTCCTACAACGATAAATCATTCAATCATAACACTTCACTCATAGTTAGAAAAACTGGTGGCAGATGGCAGCACTACACATAACAAGCATTACAGAGAAACAAAAAACTTCGCGTCAGGTTTCATTACACGTACACGCACATTCCCGCATGTACCGATTCGTTGGGGGTTCCGCGGGGGGAAGGGGTGGGAGGGGTGCATGTGTGGTGTAGCAGTAATAGGTAGGGCCTCCAAAAAATGGCTCGGGGATCCATGATGTTCTTAAGTCAGCCACCTCGTTGGGCAGTTTGCCTGTTGTGGCGTTGTATTTGTATTTGAAGAGATATTTCGGTTTAACGGAAAAAAAATGCCCTCTCAGGGACACGAACCAAGGTCTCCCGTATGCCGGACGAGGGCTCTACCTCTAAGCTATGAAAGCAGATAAGGCATTCCCTTCTCGGAGCGTACATAATGTTGAATGGCTACGTGCTATGGACGATATAGCAACATTCCACTAATAGCTCGCAAATGACATCAAGGCCACTAGATGGCGACGTATATGTACATAGAGAAAGACTTCTCTTTTGTTAATCCTACATATACGGAAAAAATGGCTGCGTGAAGAGACATTCGTGTTTTTGTGGGGGAAGAGGTGAATTTTACTTTTCTCTAAAACATGAATATGTTTTCGCACACAGCCAGTTCCCCCCCCCCCGTATATATTGCATTAACAAGGGACAGGACTTCTTTCTCTACATGCGTAGTCTTATCTCAAAATTTTTTGAGGAGTCGTATGCATAAAAGTTCCAGTTATTCAAATATAGATCCTTTTTGAAAAATAACTTGCAAAAATAAATTCATATTTTTAACTGTGATTGAAATATTAAATATATAATATCACCATGTTTTAGCAGCTTCTCACTGTATTGGCAAGTTTTCATCGGCTCAACAGTTGCTATTTTCAGGGACTGTCCATAAGCAGAATGAAGTCAACCATTTTATTTTTTCATTCACAATAAATAATGAATACATTTTTTTAACAATTCAAGAATTTTCACAACTTAAGTTCCGCAATTTGTGAACCACGCCCTCAATCATTGGTGACAAAGGCTGAGAACTTCAAAGTCAAATATCTCGTTTTAAAAATATGCAGTTTTTTTTTTGCAAACGACTCCTCAGAGCCGCATTTACATTTCACTGGATGGAAATTTCAGCACACGGGGTGTACACAAAAAGTTAATTTTTCTATCCTTTTATGTATAGGCCTACCATCCCTTTTAAAATTTGAGACACTTTGAACAACCGCATGCAATTTAAAAACTTTTCGTGATTGAAAGTGTTTCTAAAGTCAACTTTTGCAGGGAAATCCGCCGTAAAAACCATTTGTATAATCACAGTTTACGTGCGTCATTGGTAGCTGAAATCGGAACAAAAACGCTTTCCTTTTGGTTCTCTATATCTCGGGATCCAGATATAGATATTCCGTATGGCAAATGCCATGATAATGACCGAAGAACATTTAATACATGAAAAAAAACAAGACAAAATCTAATCACACGACTAGGTATGGATACAGTGAACATTGAAGGACCGGACAATCCCGCTTCACATCTCAAGGAGATAGCGAAGCGTATCCGAAAGATAGGTGCATCCTAGGTATGGATGCAACAGAATCGAAACTTTGTCGTCTCGATATTACTTTCCAAACATCTAGCTGCAGCTGTTTATAATTTGGGCAGGTTTGATAGTGTTTCTTCACAGTGTCTCAAATGTGCTCAGTATCCGAATCAGCATAAGCTGAAGAAAAACGAACTGGTCTTCACCGAGAATCGAATCCCGGTCCTCTTGTGACCCGGGTGAAAACCCGGTATCCACACTCGTCGTGAGAGACACGACTCAGCTTTAAGGCCCATTCACACGCGTCAAATAATTTAGTAAAGTGATCAAGTTGCTAAGTAGATTTGTCGTCAAGTACTAAAATCTGTTACAACGTAAGTAATCAAGTAAGTAATCTACTCATTGAATAATTAGAGGCCACGTCCAGTGTTTCATGCGCTTGCTTAACCGAAAAAATATTAACCTGATTCTATTAAACTTTGCTACTTGACAACTTAAGGACTGAACTCGAGCAAACTGTGCCTTTAACGTCTCTATTTCTGTCTGTCTGCATAAATTTTAAAGTGCATTTAAAGAGTATGAAAAATTTTTGAAATTTAGTTAGAGGCCGTTCAAGTATTACGTAAGCAAATTTTTAGCCATTTTTGACCCCCTTTCCCCCCCCCCTTGTCAGCAAAATTTCGTCATCAGCTCTGCCCCTCTGAATCCTAACTAATATTTTCATAAAGCGTGGTTGATGACGTAAGCATTATCCAAACCCCCCTTCCCCCTTGTTATCAAAAGTCAGCAAATCGGAAATCCTCCCCCTTCCACTATCGATGATCACGTAGTACTTAACACTAATAAATTATTTGCCACGTATAAAGGGGTCTTTGCCTACAGCAGCAGAATCTTGAAACTTCGAGGTTCCTGTTTATCCGAGGCGTTGGAATTGTTCAAAAAAAATTCCATTTGAAAACCTTTTTCTTTTCCGCCAAGCACGTGTTTTGTCCCATTTTTCTCACGAATGTGAGTGATTTCAGTTGGAAAGAGATCTTGATCCCTGGACTGGAGTCTCTGGCGGAGATCTCCAGGCCCCTCTATAGCAAAATTTATAGTGCAAAAAAATTTAACATCGGGACCCCCTCCCTAGGAACTGCAACGCCTTCAGCCTCCCTTAAACTAGAGTCTATGGGGTGTTGGCAGTTGTGTAATGAATAATAAGGGCAAAATGGGTAGGAATAGGAAAGTTTGTTCAAATTCAAAATAATAACGCATTTTAATTTTCTTTTCCTATGATCTATGTCACAGGTACCCGTGTACGCCGGTATGCTGTACGACGCTATAATGATTTACGCCAGAGCCGCGACTGAAGTACTGGAGAAGAACATATCGCTGTATAATGGTACAGCCATCTTCGAACATATTGCATCGAGAAAATATGACAGTAAGTGTAAACTTCTTTTGAAAACTTCAAATCTTTAATTTGGTAGGACCGACCAGGGCTATATAGTAAGGTATATAGCCCTGAGATATTCAACCATAGAAAAAGGTGTTATTAACCGCTTTAAGCGATCACGAACGTAATATTGTATCCAAGCGCCAGTGGAATAAATTCAAACGAATTCTCTGTGTTTTCTTTCCCCTCTCTTCACCATCGCGAATCTTTATAGTAACCCTATCAACTGAAGTTGCTTTTTCTTTCTATTCTCCTGTTAATGACTTTTTTCTCCGCGCATGAGACACGAAGGTTGAGGGTGAAAAGTGTCTAAAAAACTATCTAATCTGCCTTCGCTAGTCTTGCGACCCCATTCACATAGTCTTGCGAACGAGGATCGCCTTGAGAAAGATGTTCCCATTGGAGTTGAACAAAGGGTCCCCCCTCATTGCTATTCCTGCTTTTCACAGTGGAAATCGTTCACTTGTTTACATTCGGATGTAAGGAATTTTGTGGACAGAGATTTGAATTATGTATTGCTTATGAAAAAAAAAAAAGTTTTTGTAGTAATTCCGTTATTGTGTTCAGGAAAACTATATAGCAAATAAACAATTAAAATGACCCAAAGGTGAATCTCTCGCGGCCCAGCACGATCGATGGCACGGCCCGGCGGTTGAGAAAAACTGTCATAGGGGATATAAACTGGTCATCCAGAGGGTTCGGGCCATGGTGGAAGAGCGATGCAACGTCCGGAGCACGAAGCACCGAAAGACCACCAGCGGGCAAGAGGACAAAGTTGAGTTTACATGGGCAGGTGCATACGCACGTCGCCAGCAGGCCTCGAAGGGGGCCCACGAATAACTATAGACACACATATATATATATACGGTATATATAAGAGAGAGATATAAACATATATACAAAGTTGTATACACAAACATATAAACACTCATATATATAATTTATACAAGACAGGCGATATTGTCCATTGACAGCAACGGGAATCAAGGCAAGTTCCCTTTGATTAGGACACAAAGACACCGTGAGACAACTCCAAAATATCTCATCTCATGTCAGAGGATCAGTCTGAGTCTGATGAAGGGTTGTTATTTGCTTGTGAGGGAACCGAAACATTCGTACTTTGGCACTGTTTCGTGATGTGATTTTGTCTTCGCGCGTTTGAAATGATGTACCTAATAAGGCGATTAATTCTGGAGTGTTTTCTCAGTAACTGTAGCTTCCAAGTGGTATAATTCTGTGGCGTAGTAGAGCCAAAGTGAAACTCCTTGGTATACTCGCATGCTGTAGCATAGTGAAAGAGTTCCCTACACATTTACACACGCTACATCGTGGGGACCCGGGTTCAAGCCCCACCGTCGCTACAGTGGTGGTCGGCTGAAGTTGGGTTTTCTGTGGTTCCACACTTCGAGGCGCAAATGCGAGCCGATCTCCTCGTTAAAAAGTCTCGCCACATAGAGCAACAGGCCTACAAACAGTACAAGTATTCAGTCATTACATTTCACTCGCCTCACTTCTGAAACATAGATGGCAGCACTGAAAAATCAGACACAACACTAGATACGTAGTCTGACTGTCAGGTACACACATTACACTTCTGGCACAACTCACTAGGTATTAAATTGCCCATAGATGGCGATAGACCTGAGTTGTGCTTGTTTGAAGGGGGAAAAAGGGTCTTTTAGAAACTTCACAAATTCTGGTTTTTTTTCAGACTTGGCGCATTTTTTTTCCCCATAATCAATTATCCACCACAACTCGAAAACGGTTTCAGATAGGACACGGCTTGTGGGGTGTTCCATGATCCACTTATTAATCTCTTAGGCGAAATCGGATTCACACTGAAGAAAAGTCCACAGGAATCCGCAGCACAAAACCGATTTTTAGGTGTGGTTAGCGCACAACGCGGGCGATTTTAAGAATCTATTTTTTCCACATTCCAAAACCGGTTTTGTTTTGGCTGCTGAATTCTACGGAGCTTTGCACAGTACAATCTAAATCCATACTTGAATCATTTTATCTCATTGCTAAATATATATTCAGTCATAATTAACTCAATATTAATTTAGGCTCATTATTAGCATGAAAATAAAATTTAATCGCAACATTGTTTACCATTAATTATGCTTGATTTCTCGCAAGTAATTATTCACTTATGAAAAGAATTCTAACAAAAATCAGACAAAACCGGATTAATGGGAATTGTGCTATTACTGCTTTTAATGTTCATTCCACTATCCTTCGAATTGTTGTAGAGAATTTAATACTGAAATGATCATTCAGATAAGTTGTTGCAAAAAATGTCTGTCGGAAAATTCAATGTGGGAAGTTTTTTTCCAGAAAATCGTTGTGTGTTTGAATAGAGCATTATTTGAAAGCTCAATGCTCTAAAAATGCTTTGTTAAAAAATATCGTATGTAAAAAAAGCGTTGTGAAGTATTGTCGAAAATAAAACATTATTTGACAATTCATTGTCAAAAAAAATATATTTTTGAGAAAATATTACTTTAAAATAAATTGTTGAGCACAAATTATTAGAAAATGAATTGTTCAGAAAATGTTATTTAAATATGAAAAGTGAGAAAAATATTAGAAATCAATTGTTGAGAAAAACATATTTGAAATCCAACTGTTGAGAAAATATTATTCAAATATCAAATAGTTAAGAAAATATTATTCAAAAATCGATTGTTGACAAAATATTATTCAAATATCAAATAGTTAAGAAAATATTATTCAAAAATCGGTTGTTGACAAAATATTATTCAAAAACCGATTGTTGACAAAATATTATTCAAAAACCGATTGTTGACAAAATATTATTCAAAAACCGATTGTTGACAAAATATTATTCAAAAACCGATTGTTGACAAAATATTATTAATGTGTGTGTGTTATTATTTATTATTATTATTATATTATTAATTAGTGCGTGTGTGTGTGTGTGTGTGTGTGTGTGTGTGTGTGTGTGTGTGTGTGTGTGTGTGTGTGTGTGTGAAAAACTAAATGGAAATAAATTTTTGCGAATAAATTATATATTTAAAAATTCATTCTTGAGAACAATTATTTCAAAAAAAATTGTTTGTGTGTGTGTGCGCGCGCGCTAATAAAAAAAATCATTGGAGAATCACAATTCTTTAAAACATTATTAAAAGATTAATTGTTCAGGAAACATTCAAAGATAAAAAAAAAAAAAAATTATTGGAAGATCAGTTTTTTGTGTGTGTTGAGAAAATATTATTGGTAAACCAATTATTTAGAAAATATAATTGATAAATCCTCCTTTTTTAAGAAAAAGTTTCTGGAAAATCAGTCGGAGAAAAAAAAAATTAGTAAAAAACCAATTGTTGAGATAAAATTATTTAAAAATCACTCATTGAGAAAAATTATTGAAAAATGTGAATTGTTAAAAGAAAAAACCCCCATTACACTTTCTTCTGTCACTAAACTTTTCTAAAAAAATGCATTGTTCGAAAAATCGTGATTGTAAAATCATGTGATCAAAATGTCTTTGTTTAAAAACCCGTATTAAAAAATTAATCTTTTGAAATTCTAAAATCAATAAATAATATGTAGAAGGTGCTTCAAAACTTTAAAAAAACTTCAAAACACAAATTTACCGTAGTGTTGACCGGAGATAATATGAAAATGAACTGTATAATTAAGTATATAAAATGTTTTACTATAAAAAAAAATCTGTTGTTACCATTGTTGAAAATGTGAACTCGCCAAAAAAAACTTCAGTGAGATAATTATAATTTTCGAATAATTATCGACTCTTTATAACGTCAAGTACACAATTATTAACATTTAATTTTTACATCAAATTAAAAATTTTACGAATAAAAAAATTCACAAAAACATAATTTTTACTTAATTTCCTAGAATAATTGGATTCAATAAAGGAGAAAAATCCAATAAAACAATAATAATCGGAAAACGTCATGAAAAGTTATCATCGAGTAATTATCCCTAATTGAATTCGAATTGGAAACAAATTTTTCACATTCAATTTAATTTATTTTTAAAAATTTAATTCAAAGCTTTTAACGCGTAAGGTAGTGTTAATTCATCAACATCGAATAGATCGTGTTTGTTAAGTACCGATGAAACAAAAATTAACAAATTTCAGTGGATAAATTGTTAAGTAATTTAAGAGAGTTGCGTAATTTACAGAATTAATTTTCAGTTGAATTCCTAATGAATTCCTTATTTATTTCCGGGTTCGAAATGCTCTCAAATAAATAGTATTTTATGTTCTCAATTTATCCAAAATATCCTCGTAATTATCGCTTAAGCGAAATCTAATTGATTTTTTATTGTGTTTACGGCGTCTTGTCAATTCGAATTTCAAGTATTTAAATTAAATATTTTTGACTATGTATTGGCGGTGATTTACTCAGATATTCGAAACTCTTTGAAACATCGGTAGATGCCTTTTATATTTAAAGCTTTCGCCTATTCGAATTTTTACGAAAACGTTTGTATAGATGTAATGTAAGAGGTGACAGGGATGCACCGACGAAGGTCTACCACGTTAACGATAGTATTGTGTGCGTATGTGTTTTTACGGAAAATGCACCGCCAATAATTCATCGCCACGCAGTTCATCGGCATCAAATGCACTATATCACCATCATACATTTCTTCGACAGAAAATTTACTGCCAACAATTCACTACTTGAAAATTCACCGCCGCACTGTTCATCGACGGAAAATTCACGCCAACAATTCATCACCATGAAGTTCATCGACAGAATTTTTTTTTTCACAGTCAACAATTCACTACTTGAAAATTTATCACCACACATTTCTTCGAAGGAAAACTCACTGCCAGCAATTCATCACCATGCAGTTCATCGACGGAAAAATTCACTGCCAATAATTCAAAATGCCGGAAATACCACCACATATTCAATCGACGAAAAATACTCCGCCAAGCAGTTCATCGACGGACATTTCACCACACACAATTCGCTACGGAAAATTCACCACCACACATTTCATCGACAGAAAATTCACCACTACGTGGTTCATTTGCTGCCCGCCACGCAGATCATCGCGAGGAAAATTCACCGAAAGAAAAACTCCTTGTTTCGTGAATTTTTCTTTTATGAATTGCGTCACGGTAAATTCTTTTATCGGTCAGTTGCATGTGGTAAATTTTTCTTTCGGTGAATTTTTATTTTATTATCATCGTGAAGGTGAATTTTTCCGTTTGGTGATTTCCGAGGCTGTGAATTTTCCGGATTCCGTTTTGCTATTTTTTATCTTCGAAACTATAAAATCAGTGGTTTTCGTTTTTTTTAACTAGTGAATATTTTTTCCCTTTTGATAATGGTAGACCGAGCTCAATATTTGCACTTCCAAGTCGAAAAACCACATAAAACCAACGCAAAAAAAATTACAATATTCTGCACTTTGGCAACTGAATAAATGAAACAATGAAATACTTCAATAAAACATAGGATATTTCGATAAATACTGTAACATATATCAAAAGGAAAAAAATCCTGGCACACATTCATCCGCTTTAACTTGAATTCAAAAATAATTCTCCAATTTCAAATACGAGAGATGTATTAGAAGATGGAATCGGAAACATTTTCGGGATGAAAAACAGGAAGAACATGAACCTTTTTGTAAAATTTCTTTTGACATGAAAAAGAAAAAAAGTTTTTTTTAACTCTTCTTTGATGTTAAAAAGTGCAAAAAATACAAGAAAAATTTTGCTTTTGAGAGTAAATTGAAAATATTCTTGGCAAGAAAAATATCAAAAGGCGTTTTTTTTTTTTCGTTTGTGGATAAAAAAATGTGCGAATTAATTTCAGCAAATGATGTTTCGAACTTTTGCATTTTTTTGAAAAAAAATCCATTTCTTTTTTAAATTTGAAAATTGAGATTAGAAGAGACATTTTCAAGTAGTATCTAATATTCGTTTTGAAAAACAACGATTCTTCTTTTTTCCTCAGACTAACAGTGTGTAGCAGAGGCTTTGGAGCCGCGACTCAAAATTAACAAGTGACCCATTAGTCTTTTTATAATTTTAAAATTCTTATTAAATATTTCCAATAAAAAATATGTTTATTTTTTTTTTTCGAAATTAATGAAACTAGTCCTAGGCGTGATAACAGATGGGGCCAACGGGGCCTGAGCCTAGGTTCCCCCCGAATTAAACGGGAGGCTCAAATTTATTGAAAGCTTCCACTAGTTTTGGAATTTATATCACTAATTGTAGAACAATTTCTCTGATTTTCAAGTATTTTTCATTAATTTTAGAATTGTTTTTCCTCCATTCCGGAATCCTTTTCCATCAATAATGGAATTGTTGTTCTTTCTCTCTCCCCGCAGAGAGCAAGCAGACCTTCAACATGATACTTACATAACATGAAAATTCAAAATATTTCTCCCTTAGGGCTTATATACTGGGTGTGCGAAAAGTCCGTAAAAATTACTGAAATAAAAAACGGTTTGCGGGGTTAGCATCGCTAGGTCACGGGAACTTTTTGACAGGAAAAAAACCCCCTCAAAAAACAGCCGATAGGTGGCGCTGTGGGGATATTTGAAATCCCGGGTGTATCGATCCGGTCCATCCTATCTGTCGGAAATGAAAGATGCCATTCGCCGAGAGGTGTGATGTATACATCCGGACCTGCTGCACTCTGCTGGATTTGTGACTCGCCTGCAATGTGTTATCCCCTCTGGTGGTGAACATGTGAAACACATACTGCTGTAATAAATGATTTGGAGGCATTCTGTTCGTTATCTTTCCTTTGACTTGTGTACGTCAGTGCCACCTATCGGCTGTTTTTCCTCCTTGTCTTGAAAAAATTCCCGTGACCTAGAGATGCTAACCCTACAAACCGTTTTTTATTTCGGTTATTTTACCGGTTTTTATTTTTTAAACTTTCTACGGACTTTTTTGCCGACCCTGTATATGTGTTGAAAGGTTCTGTACATGGACGGCGGCATCAATCAACTAATATCTCGTGAATGACATAGGCCACCAGGTGGCGACATGTATGTAGAAATGTCCTCTCCACTTTAATACATGATTCCTCGAAAGACTGGTTATTTTTTTTTTTTTTGGAGATGATTACAAAGAAGAAAATATGTGCCCGTAAGGAACAGACATGAATTTTCGTCCGTGTAATCAGTCCATGTGTTAACAGAGTATAGCAGAGTTTTTTAAGCAGCGACCCGAAATCAACACGCGACCCATTACCCTATTTTTAATTCGAAAATTCCTTTTAAATGTTTCCGAATAACAAAATGTTTCGTTCTCTAGTGAAATTAGTCCTCGGCGTCTTAACGGGGGGGGGGGGGGGCAAACAAAGCCTGAGCTGGATCCCCGCATCAAATAGCGGAGCTCCAAATAATGTAAAGCTTCTCTACGAAGGTTTTCAACAGCTGGCTGATGCGAAGATGGATTTAGGAAAGAATGAAAATTCAACGGCCCTTCTGGGGTATTGAACTCACGTTTCCTCTCCGGGTGAGCGAACTAGACTACAAAGGCAACGAATTTCAATCTTTCCTCAGAGCTCGTTTGCACTGAACGGGACCGTACACGGTCGGTCGGACCTAACTCAGGCCAAAGCTTACGATTGCTGACACTTGCCACCAGGTGTCGACTTATCCGAGGATGACGTCACTATCCGATATCCATAAGGTCGTGGGTTCGATTCCCCACCAGGGCAGTTGAATTTCCCCTCTTTCCTAAATCCATCTTCGCATCAGCCAGCTGTTGAAAACCTTCATATGGATGGCGAAGAATGACATTACCTTCGGAAAAGCTTCTCTAGTTTCGAAATTATTTATTTCATCAATTGTAAAATTTCACTATTTCTGGAATTAGAAATTCCAGAATTAATGAAAATTTCATGAGTTCATTGAGTTCATAGAAGAAATAATTTCTGTCAGTTTCTTAAATAATTAACCGTGAGCCTTCGCGATAATTTGGGGTCTCCTGCTAGTCTCCCCTGGTGGCCTGGGCTCAGGACCGTAAGCTACTGGTGACTCGTCCTGGGAACCGAAAATTAGACGAAAGTAAAATTCATCGCTGGAAAAATTCATTGACAAACAACTCACAAAAAGAAAAATTCACCACCACGCAATTCACCGAAAGAAAAGTTCATCACTACGCAATTCACCGAAAGAAAAATTCGAAGCTGGAAAAATTCACCGAAAGAAAAGTTCGAAGCTGGAAAAATTTACCGATGGAAGAATTCACCGCCATTCAATTCAAAGAAAGGAAAATGCGGGAAAAATTCACCAACAAACAATTTGCAGCTGCGCAGTTCACCGAAAGGAAAACTCATCGACAAACTATTCACAGCAACACAATGCAAAGAAAAGAAAATTCACGGCGACGAAATTCACCAAAAATAAGATCCACAGCCACGCAATTCATCGGAAGAAAAATTCATCGCTACGCAATTCCCCTACGCAGCCCACCTGTTAAGGGCCGTATTCACCGACATGTTTTAAACTGTAGTCACAATTTTTGGATAAACAGATCAACATAGATTGGTTAAAAAAACCTGAACTAACTACTTTATTTTAACCAAAAAAAAATATCTTTCTTCGTGAGCACAACTTTTTTGAAAACCATATTCAAATATACCTATTCTTTGGAATTTTTATGAATTTTAAGCTGCTTACGAATTTATGGGACACTGAAAAAACCCTTATTTTATAGTAATGAGCTTTGTCGAAAAATTTGATTAGATTATAGAAACAAAAAATACCATACAAAAAAAAAACCCTTTTCCTAAGATAAAAATGAGTTTTCCCCGAAGATAAATACGATTTTACTGGGAATTTCCTCAAACTTAGAATACAAAAAAAAATTATGATTTCTATACGTTATTACCTATTAGATAACAATCATAACTGCATAAATAGAAAACACACAACCTTAAAACATAAAATTTAGTGTACCTCACACAAAGCTAGGAAAAAAAAAGAAGAATTTTTCTCTCTCATCTTCCCATCAATTACTTTTAGTATCTATTCAAGAAAATAAAATCTCTTAAGTTAGAATCGAAATTGTCTCTTGTAACGAAATATATTGTTTCCTCTTCAAAAAATATAGACAATTTAAAGTTAAAAGTTCAAAAGAAATCCAAACTTACGATCATTTCTTAGAAAAATAAAGATCTTTTTCCCCCTCTTTTTACGAGATTAGAAGATTTTTTCAAAAAAAAAAAAGAGAGAAATATTGAAGTGATTTCCATTCATTCCTTTTAACAAATAAAATAAAAGTAGATAAAAAAAAATTTCGTTAAAAAAATATTTTTTCGAGTTTCTTTTTAAATTTTAAAAAAAAATTGAGAATTTCGTGGTTTTTTTTGTTTTTTTTTCATCATAGTTTTTAACAAGGAACTGATTGTGTTCGTTAACGAAAATCCTTCCGAGATAGAGATAAATAAAAAGGTATTTATATCGATCGTTATGACCAATTATTATTATTCCGAATACTGGACATTTATCGGAAACCAATGATGCATTGCAATGTCCGTCGCTTGACCAATCTATCAATTTTGGCAACTTCTTTTATCGCGCCTAGATAAAGCTGGCGCTTGTTATTTTGTCCGGCTGTATCTGCACGTTCCATTCTCGAAATTTTGCCGATCAGGTATTTGATTTCTTTTTCTTTCCGGGAAAATACTGTCGAATTATAACGCTGAAATTTTTTTCGAATGATCGATTGCAGCAGTCGTTTTAAGACAGAGGTCGTTTTAAGACAACCTTTTTCCATTCACGAGCACTAACTGCACCCATCATCAAAAGAAGAGCACCCTCTTGGCAAATTTAACGTGCGAATACATGAAA
The DNA here is from genome assembly GCF_987345545.1 of Pholcus phalangioides. Classification (NCBI taxonomy): domain Eukaryota; kingdom Metazoa; phylum Arthropoda; class Arachnida; order Araneae; family Pholcidae; genus Pholcus; species Pholcus phalangioides. The sequence continues at coordinate 2,020,389 of NW_028301595.1, read as the reverse complement.
TCGGGATGATTTCAATCCTTTTGAATGCAATTTGTACAAGGTGTTCGCGAGCACGAAATCAGACACAAGCATCGAGCACTCTGGGTGCTTCAGAGAGCAACGGGTTGAAGATGCCCGTTTTAAAAAGTTAGTTGACATTTGAAATATCCATAACTCGTTTAAAGCAATTAAAGAAAAGAATTTTAAAAATGGCAAAAAAAATTGTTTCGGGTCCATGTAGCTGTAGCGAGCCCTACCCTTTGTTGTTTACCGTGGCCAGGCCAGGTCCACGTCTACTCTTCTTGGCTTAGTGCCTCGGGTGAGATTTTGGTATCGCTGTGGCCAGTCCACATCTTCCCTCGCGTGAAAAAAGATGTGGTTTGCACTAAAATGTCTTAAGAGTTTCTCTAAATGTCTTAAGTGTTTATTTTTTTGATAAATTTTAAAAATTTCAATTTTCTCTCACAGGTGGCGCTGTAAAACGAAATAATTGACATGGAACATAAAATGCAACACAAACAGTGTATGATTAATGTTTATGACAATTAGCGTTGCGTAAAGCTACCATATTTCAACATGAGCACTCTTTCATCCGTGTAGATGCAGCCCGAGCTAAAAAGGGTGCTCATATTGAAAAGTGATAGTTTTATGTAACGTAAATTACTCTAAACATTAATTATACACTACTTGTGTGTTGCATTTAAAATGTATTGTTTCGAGTGTTTCGTTTTACAGCACTCCGTGTGAGTGAAATTTGAACCTTTTTTAAATTTATCAAAAACAAACTCTAAGCCATGAAATGCATCTGAAATGTATTTTAGCGCACACCGCATCTTTTTATGACCATTGGTTGATTTCTTATTAATTTTTTAATCGTGTCCAGGACTGCGTGCCCATGTATAATATTTCCTATTCCCAAAGTATTCTAAAAATTTACTGTTGTTTAAGCATTGTTTGAAAGCTATTATTGTTGAAGATTGTGTAGAAAACAACTATTTCTATTGGAAATGCTATTGTTGCTAAAGCATTGTTTGAAAGGCAATTGTTGCTGAAGCATTGTTTGAAAGGCAATTGTTGCTGTAGCATTGTTTGAAAAGATATTATTGTACAATGTTGAAATATATTGTCAAAGCATTGTTTGGATAGCTATTATTGTCAAAGCATTGTATGGATAACTATTATTGTCAAAGATTTGTTTGGATATCTTTTATCGCCAAAGCATTGTTTTAAAAGATATTATTGCATTATCTGGAAAGAATATTATTGCTAAAGTATTCTTGGAAATGGTATTGTTGCCGAAGCATTGCTTGAAAAATACTATTGCTAAAGCGTTATTGGAAATGCTATTGTTACTGAAGCATTGTTTAGAAAGCTATTACTTCTAAAGCATTGTGTGGAAAGCTTCGTTGCTGGAAATTGTGTAGAAAACTACCGTTGTTAAAGCATTACTGGAAATACCATTGTTACCGAAAGCTATCATCGGTAAAGCATTGTTTAAAAAGCTATTATTACTGAAGAATTGTGTGGAAAAATTCTATTTCAAAAGCATTATTGTTGCTAAAGCATCGTTTGAAAAGTTGTTGCTGCTAAAGCATATTGGAAATATTATCGTTACAACAATGTTACCGTTGTATTGAAGAACTGGTATTTCCACCATTGCTGGAAATGCCACTGTTGTAAAAAGATTTTCAAAAAACCATTGTTCTTAATCATTGGTAAAAATTTTACTGTTTTAATGTTAACAGTTTAGGAAATTGCTGTTCTGGAGCATTGTTTGAAATCTATCGTGATTAAATTATTGTTTACAAAACTGCTGCTCTAAACATTGATTAATAATCTGATGATGCTTTTGCTTTGCTTAAAAGTCTATTGATACCAAAGGGTTTTTATTTACTGTTCTCCAAAGCATTGAATAATAATTAACTGTTACTAAATAATTGTTTAGAAAACTGCTGTTGCTAAAACGTTGCAAAGAAATCAGTCATTTTTCAAAAAATTTTACAATCAGCTGTTTAAAAAAACATATTTCTACGAAGTGAATCGCGCGTCGCTTTTCAATGCAATTTGTCTTCTATATACTATTACATAAAATTTAGAAAAATTAATTTAAAAACTTAATGCAACTAAAATTATACACAACCGGTTTTGATAGCCCCGAAGCTAAAAATGCAACAAAATTCTGGATATATCATATCACTTAACAGCATCTATTAGTATCGGCGCTCTTTTTAAAATATTGTCAATTTATTTCTTCGCTTGATAATATTAAAATATTTTTCGTGTTTATTGTCAGATTGTATAAAGTGCAAACTTCTCACTTTGTGATCATTTCCAAAAAATCACATGAAAACGGCGTGAAAATGCATACTCCGTATTAATTTTAAAAGCTTGTTCCAGAATTCGATTAATGTTGTCAGATCGCGTTTTCACATCCGTGTAAAATCCTAATTCGTTTCGAAAAGTCAATTTTTTGCATTTTACTTTTTCAGAATATTACATTCTTCTTACTATAAATTTATTAGGCAAGTTCCTGTAAATAATTTATATTCACACACTGTAATATAACATCAATTTATATATATTTAATAAACACGTGAGAAATAAAATCATATGTACATATATGTTACGGTAAATGCGATAAATCCGGTTATAACGCAAAATCACCGGCAATGTCGGTAAGTTTGTTAAATTTCCCTAAATTTATCACTTTTACTGGCGATTATGCATAATGCCCTAGCGTCTTTGATGAAAACGTGATAAATCGTATAAATTCATCACACCTTTGCCGGTTAATATGCATAATTGCCATTTCAAATTGGTAAATATGATAAATCGGATCCGGTGATAAGATTTATGATTTAGATCAGTGATTCCCAACGTGGGCGTTAAAGCCCCCTTGGGGGCGATGGAAAGTTCAGGGGGGCGGTAGAAGCTACGGGTATAACATAGGATCCTAGGGGCCATTCAAGTATTACGTCAGTAAATGTTTAGCCATTTTTGACCCCCCCCCCCCTTGTAAGCAAAAGTCAGCAAAACTCTGACCCCTCCCCTCCCCCGTCAGCGAAATTTCGTCAACACTGCCCTCTACCTCCTAACGCATATTGGTGGGATCAGAAACGTACGCGGGTGCACCCCCCCCCCCCGAAGAAAAAAATATTTTTTGTAATGCAAAAACTGAAAAACAAATTTAAATTTCGAAAGAAAATGTCTTTATATGTTATTATAATCAATTTCTGTTAATTTCAATGCTTTTTGAAGGGTAAGAACTCAAAATTTCTCATTAGGAAATTTATTGCGACCCACCCTTTTTAATTAAGTCATATATGGTAGACCCTGGACCCGCAGACCACATGTGGCCCTGAACGTTATCTGATGAGACTTGCCCCTCTCAAACCTAATTTTGTAAAAATGAACTGAGCGGCGCATTTACAAATCGCTTAAATGACCCGTGGCACAATTCCAGAGCATTTAAGTGGTCCGGGGCACATTTTCAGATCACTGAAGTAGGCCTCAAAGATCACTTTCACATTCAAATATCAGTTAAGTAACCCGCGACACAGTTCCAGAACACTTCAACGATCCGTGGCACCTTCAGAGATCCCTTGAGTGACGTGTGACGCAGTTTTAGAGCACTTAAGTGGCCCCCCAGTGCGGTTCTACATCACTCAAGTTACCCACGGAACATTCCCAGATTACTTAACTGATCCGTGGCATAATTACGGATCACTTGAGTGATGCGTAGCACAGTTCCAGAGCACTTAAGCGGCCCGAAAACATTTCCAGAGCACTTGAAGGATCCGTGAAACATTTAGAGATCAGTAAAGTGGCTCTGTTGGGGACTTTTTGATAGAGAGAATGTTAGTTCAGGTGCCCAATAACTATCGAAAGATTTTTTCCTTCGTTTTTGAAGCACCGAATAAGATACCATTAAGAATATTTCATATTTTCATTAAGGGTGGTTGATGACGTAAGCATCATCCAAACCCCTTCCCCCCCCCCTTGTCATCAAAAGTCAGCAAGTCGGAAACGCCCCTTCCCCCAATCGATGCTCACGTAATACTTGAATGGCCCCCTATGGGTTAGATTGCGTTGCGGAGCGATGGGATAAAACAGGTTGGGAAACTATGATTTAGATCAAAAGTGCTCAAGTTTTTGGGGAGCGCCACTTCATTGGTTGGAAACGTGTCGCGGGCCACGTGAGTTATCTGGAAATGTGCCTCGAGCCACTCAGGTGAATCGGAGATGTGGCGCGAGTCACTCAGGCGACTCGTGGGTCACTTGAGTGATAGAAATGTGCAACGAGTCACTTGAGTCATCTACTACTACTACTAAACCATACACATGTGCCTCGTCCAAATTCCTTCTCATCTGGTAATCTGCAACGAATTACTTGGGTGATCTGTAAAGAGGGCAGCTTGAGTGATCTCTAAATTTGCATCTATAAAATTTCAGTGGGCCGCTTAAGTGAACTGTAAATCTGCCGCGGGTGATCTATAAGTGTGCTGCGAGCTACTCAAGTGACTTCGAAGCGTGCCGCGGGCCGTTCGAGTGATCTGTAATTGTACCACGTGCCACTTTAGTGTACTGGAGGTGTGCTGCAGGTAACTCAAGTGATTTGAAAATGTGCTTGGGGTCGCTTAAGTGATCCGAATTTGCGCCTTTGCAACTTGAATTATCTGGGAAATGCGCCGCGAGCCACTGAATTATTATAAAAATGTGTCACGGGGTCACTTAAGTCATTTGATAATCTTTCGTGGGCCACTTGAGTAGTTTCGTTATCCATCACGGGCCACATCAGATAACTCTGAGGGCCACATGAACCAGAACATGCCCCACACTGTCCCAAGAGGGGATATAAGGGGGTTGTCGCATTACATTTCGTCCGCGGACCGTGGGTTGCACGTGTATGATTTAGATGACTGTTACTTGTGAACCAGAATCTGACCCGGATATAATGAACTCTGATTTAACGAATTTTTCCGAATATTCGAAATAACTCGTTGCTCATTCAATCACTCCTTGATCATTAATCATCACTAAATTTAACGAATCAGATACGAAGCAAAATTTTTATTTAATTCACAATTATATTGATTTATTTAAATAATTAAATAATCATACACATTCGATTAACCCTTACAACGGCAATGACGAGACATCTCGTCCAACTTATAGCTCTTCATTTCGGCAACCACGAAATTTCTCGGGTTCTTAAAACCCTCATTTCGGCAATGACGAGCCCAGCTAGCTGTGCACAAATCTTTCCCGGGTATCGCGATGACCCGGGTTCAAACCCCACAGTGGTGGTCGTAAGTAGTAGTTTTAGTATATCCTCGGTAAAATGTTTTCCATCTCCCGTCTAACCTGTCGATCAACTGCCAACGGGCGGAGTCAGTTTTTTTGCGAAGTCTCTGAAGGATAAGGAAGAGATTGTTTTTCCCTTTTCCTTCGAGGTAGTATAGGATTATGCGTACAACACAAATAACAGAAAACGATAGAGTTTTTCCTCTTCCTTTTTTTATTGTTGTCATTCCCGTTTTTTTGGGGAGGGGCGGCTTTTATGAGCTGCACTAGATCTGAAAAACATATTCTTTTTGAAAACAGATGGCGCCAGAAGATCTAGTGATTTTCACTGTGGTAGAAAAATAACGCGAATCAGAGGAAATTTCAAAAACCGCTGCTTGAAGCAGGTTCTTTAATCCGCGAGCCAGATATGCAGTATTTCTGCCACTCGCGGGCCAAACCTTGTATATGTTACTGCCCAGTTGACTTAGCCAATGTCCGAAATTTGAACATTCATCTGGCTTTAGCCGGCCCTTATATATCGATCCCTATATCAATCACTGTGATTCGGGGGTCACAGCCGCGTTGGAGTATTATTTTTATGGTCGTTTATAATTAGCTATAGCAACCCTAACGATCAAAAGAATCTGAATGTCAATATCTTAGTGATGATGATGCATGTACATTAATCGACATTGTAGAAGGTATGAGTCAACACTTCCTTCACAATTCAAACATAATTAAACATTTATAATACAACTAACGCAACAGAATCTACAAGAACGTATTACGTCGATATGAGCGGACCGCTTGACTGTCTGGTTTGAGCGGCAAACGCAATGCAATTCCAGTTCCTCCATCGCGCAGGCGCGCTCTTTCACAGCGTCATCCAGTGGTGGACGCTGTTGCCACAACAAGACAGACTGCGATTGTGAGGAAGAGCAAACAATAACTAATTCTAACAACTCGATGTATTTTTTCGAAATTAATGAAAGTGGGATTGATGAGATTATAGCAAAATTAAAGATTAACAAAGCAAGTGGGATACGATCAAATAACCCCTAAAGTGTTGAAAATAATCGCACATTATCACATGGATATATACTAAAAAACCTAATCAACTCATCAATACTTAATAGATTCTTTTATAGTGAGTTAAAATATGCCATAATACATCCCATTTATAAAACAGGAGAGACAGGTAACTTATTAAACTACAGGCCCATATCAATCCTTCCCATTTTTTAAAAAGTAATTGAAAAGTGTATGGAAGCTCACAAGTTTCTTAAGTTATCAGAACTTTCTAGCACCTAACCAATATATAGGTTTAAAAAAAATAAAAGTACAGAAATAGCCATTTTACAACTTATTAATTATTTAAATACCGGATTTAACCATAATAGACATTCAATAACAGTTTTTCTCGATTTAAAAAGAGCTTTTGACTATGTGGATCTAAGGATACTAACAGATAAATTGTCATCAGCTTATATAAGAGGTAATACATTAAACTGGTTTAAAACATATTATTTTAATAGAAAACAGGCAGTTAAAATAGATAAAGAAATCAGTACATTCCCAGAAGTTAAAAAAGGTGTCCTCCAGGGATCTGTCCTTGATCCGATATTATTTCTTATTTACATAAATGACATATTTAAATTAAATATAAATGATAAATTAATCTCGTTTGCAGATGACACAATACTGTATGTCGAAGATACCGAAATTGCAAATTTACTAAAAAAAGTGGAAGAGGGCCTACACAAAATCAACACCTGGCTGAAGAAAAATGAACCTAAATTAAATATACAAAAAACCAAATATATTTGCTTAAAAACAAGAAATATAAATAATTTAACTAACATAAAAATCAAAATCCATGATCACTACCCGTGTCAAAATATTTCACAATGTAATTGCCATGAAATTGATAGAGTTCAACAACCTAGGAATAATAATACAAGACGACTTAAAATGGAACTCGCAATGCGAAAAAATAATAAAGAAATTAAGAACATATGCCACCATTTAATATAGATTAAAAATCGCAATTGATAGTAACGTTCTACAAGATTAGTTTTATGCTTGGATATACTCAATAGTAACATACGGAACCACTGCTTGGGGAGGTGCTTATCAAACAAATATACAAAAACTAGAGTATATATAATAAAATAAGATCCCAAATAACAAACATTACAGCAATCAATTACATAACAGAATGTCACAAACTAACTATAAGACACAACTATATTTATAGATTAATAAAATTCTCATTCTTAAACAATAAATGGTTAGAAACGAAACCAAATAGGACCTCATCTAGATTGAATAACTTATATCAAGTGCCGAAAACAAATATAAAACGCTATTCCAAAAGAGTTATAGATATACTGCCCCTAAAATAATGAACCAATACCATGCAACTATAATCATACAAATAATAACGTAAGATCCAATCACAATATATTCTCAATAAACAATAGTTTAGAATCCATACTACAACAATAAAGGATCATAAAACAATAAAATTAAAATAATTTATTCTAAAATCATCAATATAATATAACCATTCCTGTAATCAATTTTAAAAATACATGTGAATACATACTGTGCGTGAATTCTGTGTTCGTCCACTAAGTGATTTTATGTTTGGATCTACATATATAGGCCTATACAGTCAAACCTCATTTGTGCGTCATCCGATTAACACGTCACTTCGCTTACCGGGTCACTTTTTGGAAGTCCCAATTGTCCTCAGGTAGGAATTGGCACAGCTATGGCTTACTCCGTTTAACGAGTCACTCCGCTTACTAAGTCCTATTTTTGCTCTCCCAAGAGTGACTCATTAACGAGGTTTGACTGTATATATGTATATTTTCTTTTGCCGTTGCTAGTAGGTGCGAAGTACCGAGCACTTGAGCTCTCGTCTTCTCTGTCTTGGTTTCCCTACTTAGGTAGACATATTGATCAGTCAATGACAAAATGATTGCTTAAAAACAACCATATTTTCTTTGTTCAGATTAAAATCATATATGACTTTATAAAATATTAACCGATTAGTACTGTAACAAGGCTGTTGCATAATTCAATTAACTCTTTCACTTAACTTATATTGACCAACCTGGAAGGACTATCAGTCCCTTGGGGTCACAGAGTGTCTGCCATCGTAATGTTACTTTTTGTGGAGTTTTATTGTTTTGTGTTTTTCTCAGTTCGATTGTATGTTTTACGTGTTGTGTTAAAAACATATAGGATACGGCCAAAGCCAGAATTTCGGACATTGGCTGGGCCAACTGGGCTGGCCACTTTGCGAAGTGACCAACTTGGGGCTTTGGCAGTAGCATATATAAAGAATAACCATGTGACCCGTACTTTACGAGAGATGTTCCCGTAATATTTTTTGCTGCCCCAACTTCTTTTTTTTATAAAATCTCACGTTTTTCCTGTTATTTAGGTTTGGTTGAATTTTTCAAGTCAAAAATCAAGATTATTTTCATGACTTATAAATTATATTACGGTAGTTAAGACTTTATCATAGTTTGCTATAGCCAAACATAAATATTTACCTCCCATATTTGTCTAACATCTACGCTTTTTATTTCGGTGAATTACATTTTTACCCGTTGCGACTCTTGCAGTGGCCCTCTATTTTCCGTTATTGGTAATTTTCCTCCAATTAAAGGGATAGTTGGCAATTTTATTTGCTTTTGAAATTTTTTTTTTTCGCTGTCATTGGCAACTTTACTTGCCTGTGACACTTTTTTTTCTTTTAATTGGAAACTTTACTTGCCTGTGACACTTTTTTTTCTTTTAATTGGAAACTTTACTTGACTTTGACTACGTTACTTGTTTTTGCCAACTTTTCCGACTGTAATTGGCGATGTCCCTTATCGATGCCAAATTTCCCGTATTTTTATGAATGAAATAAGGTCGTGCTAGGCACTTATCGAGTTGAGTGCATTGATACTTTTCTACCGAAAAATTTAGCGGGCTGGATGAAACCCCTTGGCGGGCGGCATTTGGCCTGTGGGCCGGAGGCGGCATTTGCACCCGTGGCTTATCAGTTCCTTCTTTCGTGATATATTCTTTTATATTGGGTTGTGGTGTTTTGGTTACATTTGTCATCCATATTTTTTATCAGAATCTTTTTTTTTCAGCCACCTCGTTGGGCAATTTGCCTGTTGTGTAGCCCTCGTATTTGTATTAAGAGGAGTTGATACCTTTAACATGGTGAAACACTGTGCTCTAATAGAAATATCATTAAATATCATTAAAAGTGATATTTAACCATTGATTTTTATTTCAAATTTTTCACACGTGTTCTTGATTGTTATTTTTTTTATTGTAAACAAATACACAAAAATACAACATTGCACAAATACTGGACAATAACACACGAAAAGGAGTACAAAAGAAAAAAAAAGACATACACACATATAACGAATATACACTGTGTGGCCCCAAGGGACACTAAGTCCTTCCAGGAAGCAAAAAAGGCATTGTATTAAATTTTTTCACCGCCATTGTGAGCCGCCTAGTATACAGTATATACAATCAAACCTCGTTAATGAATCCCTCTCGGGAGAGCAAAAATATGACTTAGTAAGCGGAGTGACTCGTTAAACGGAGTAAGCCATAGCTGTGCTAGTTCCTACCTGAGGACAATTGGGACTTCCAAAAAGCGACTCGGTAAGCGGAGTGACGTGTTAACCGGATGACGCACTAACGAGGTTTGACTGTATATAATTATAGAAAAAAACAAGAAATTTAAGACATAATGTATAACAGTTCAATGTAAAATGACAATCCATATTTAGTGAAATTTAAACAAGATGATGCGAGTATGCTCTGGGTGAAACATTAATACATATAAAAATATATAGTTTTAAGCAGTAATATGTAAAAAAAATTGTTAATTTTATATTTATCTAGCTTTTTTCACGAACAGTTTCAGAACATGTCATCATAATTTTGAATGCTTTTGCATACATGTAAATTTCATGTGTGTGTGTGTGAGAGAGTGGGTGGTTAGTATTATTAGTAGTTGGTTTTTTTGACTGAAATGAATTCATAAATTTAGGAGCAGTAAATGAGAAAAACCTTTGGAAAGAGAAGTTTTTTTGTTTTCGTCATTTCAAAATCATGTTTCAATCTCGCTGCTGTTCTATTTGTTCTTCTCTGAATTTTTCTCCCAATTTTTATTTTTCGTCGCAAAGTTTATCGTTCGGTAAATATTCGGTGTGATGTCTAGTGTGTGACAGTTAATTTTTCCATCGTTTCCAGTATAGGCCCGTGTTAGCATATTTCTTACCTTGTTATATATGTTACTTAGTTGCATGATGTTACAATGGTATGCTTCACCCGACGCACACAAACCATAAGTTGTAATTGACAAAACACACGCGTAAAAGACATCTTTCAAAAAAATCTTTCCCTATCGAGTACTTGAGCTTGTATAAAAGAGCTGTGTAAAATCGAATTTTTTTATGCGCTATCTTATGCTGGTATAAAGTTTTACTTATCTTGGATACTTAGTTTTCGTAAATTAAAAAAAAAATGCAGTAAAACACGCATGAGATAAAATAAATACCCTCACATCAATGCATTTGGATAAAAATTCATTGAAAATATATAAAGGAAACGGTTCAGTTCATGAAATGAAGCAAAAGTTTAAGATTTCATTGACACATTCTCATTTAAAATTAATTTTTCAACTTAAATTTCAAAAATTTTTAATTTATAACCTTTTGCTTCTTTAATCATGTGCACAAGCTGTTTTTAATGCTTTTTTTTAAACTTACAAGGAAAACTCAGTATTGAAGGTGCATTAAACTTTACACCAGCATAGGATAGTGCATACAATCAAGAGCATGTGTAAAAAAATTGAAATAAATCAATGGTTGAATAGTATTTTTAATGATATTTCTATCAGAGCATAGTTTTTCACCATGCTAAAAGGTATGAAACACCTTGATAAATACAGTCGAATCCCGTTATAACGAACTCAAGAGGCCGGAGAAATCACTTCGTTATAAAAGAATTTCAGGTTGTTTGCATTGTTCCTATGTAAACTTATTTGAGGTATTAGAAAAAGTGTTCGTTAAAACGAGATTTTCGCTGTAACGGTATTCGTTAAAACGGGATTCGATTGTAACTGTCGTTTCCTGTAAATATGTTTACTTTGCAAATATGTCATGTATGCGGTGAAGCTCAACTCTATAGGATTTTATAATTTCGACTCAAATGTGTACCAATATTTCATTCTGGTTCCATTTCTTTTAAGGAAATCTATAATAACCAATTTCACGTGTTGTTTCATGATGTAGGTGTTCTGGGATTCAGCGTGATGGTGGACGCGAACGGTGACGCGGAAGGAAACTACACTCTGTTGGCGTTGCAGACACCGGAATACGCCACTTCGTCTTCTGAGAAGAGTCCTCAACCAGTCGGATTCTTTGCTCACGAGGAAATCGAGGATCTTCCGGTACGTACACAGTATGCATTCATTCACACTTCTTTTTTTTTATAACGACATTCTATTGTTTGGGAACTTGTTAGTGAATGGATGTCGTGGTACATGACATTTTGAGCTTTTAGATGATTGATTGAAAAAATCCTGGACAGTATTAAGTCTTCAACTGCGGATCAGGATTGATCTTTGTTAGACCTTGTGTCCCGATTCATTCTTAGGAAATAGTGAAGGACAGGAGAAAGGAACTATCCACAACGTGGCGAAATATTACAGTGAATGTCCGTTATAGTGACAGTTCACGATTAGATGGGAAATTGTCGTTATAACGGAATTCTCGTTATAAACGAATTATGGTTTTTTTGCACTGTAGAAACATATAAATGGGGAATAAAACAAACTGGATAAATATAAATTCCTTTTTTTTTTATTTTATTTTGTACTACTTTTGCTCAAATATGCATCTAAAGCTCACATGCTTCAAATTTGGCACGCAGGCCAAATGTGGCCTCCGGAGTCATCTGATGTTGCCCGCAATCTCAAACAAAATTTTGTAAAAATGAACTATAAGCGGAAATTCCAGATCACTTAAGTGACAGTGATTCGGCGGAGTACCACATCGCTTCAATGGTCAGCGGCACATTCTCAGATAACTCAAATGACCCGCGGCACGTTCTCATTTCAATTAAGCTATCCGCGGCACATTCAAAGGTCTTTTAAGTGACACGCGGCACGTTTTAAGATCACTTAAATGACCTGGGGAAATTTCTCATTTCAATTGGCTGGTCCGCGGCACACTGCCAGATCACTTAAATAGCTCGCGGCACAATTGCAGATCACTTGAATAGCTCGCGACACAATTGCAGATCGCTTAAATAGCTCGCGGCACAATTGCAGATCGCTTAAATAACTCGCGGCACAATTGCAGATCGCTTAAATGGCTCACGGCACAATTTCAGATCACTTACGCAGTCCACAGGACATCGCTTCTGAAGTATAGATTGCAGCACTATAAAGGCATAACACTAGATACGCACTCAGACTGTTACGTACACACACTTACACTTCCGGCACAATTCACTAGGTAGTAAATTGCTTATAGATAGCGATAGACCTGAGTTGTGCTCGGTTTGAAAGAAAGAAGAAGAAAGTTCACAGAACATTTGCAGGGCACTCAAGTGTCCCACGACATGTTTTCAAACCAATAAAGTAGCCTGACTCTCCAAATGGTTGGGCACCCTTGATCTAGAGTTAACTGCTTATGCATCACAATATTGATGGTATAACAAAATTTCGCACTGTGTGGAATGCAGCAGTTTCCGCAACTTGAGTATTCGTTGAACTATAAAAATATCCAACATTACTTGAGGCAGAGAAAGTGTTTAAGACCTGTTTGCCCTGCGTCCAGTTCAGTTTTGGAAGATTCCAAGAAAAAAGAAGGGGAAAAGGAGGGTTTTCTTCAAAGGAAATAAAGATAACAAAACCAGAAATCGTGCCCCACCTTCCCAACCAACCAACACAACTACAGAATAAAATTCTTTAGTTGTGTTCTTCTTGGACCTGTAATTTTCCTCATACATATATAAACGAATTTTGTAGACTAGAACTGAATGGGAACTCAATATCTTTTGCCGATGATACAGTACTGTATGTAGAAGAGATGGAAATGGAAAATTTATTTTAAAAAGTAGAAGAATGCCTTTTCAAAATAAATAGTTGGTTAAGTAAAAACAAAATGCAGATAAATATTCAAAAAACTAAATATATTTGCTTAAAGACAAAAAACATAAATAATTTTGATATATAATATACATATAAAAATTCATAACCATTCCCTTAGTCATAGCATATCATACTGTAACTGCCAAGAAATAAACAGAGTTTTCGACTACAACTATCTGGGCATAATAATAAAAGACGACATAAAATGGAATTTGCATTGGGGAAAAATAACTAAAAGAATTCGAACTTTTGCAGCGGTATTATATAGACTTAAGAACGCAATAGATGAAAATATTTTCAAAGATATATTTTATGCATGAATATACTCAATTGTAACTTATGGAATCTGTGCTCGGGGAGGTGCATACTATACTAACATAAATAAATTAGATAATACACCTATATATATAATAAAATCAGATTCACAATAAAAACTAATCCCTCTAACCAAAACAAAACTGAGTGCCATGCATTATCCATAAGACAAAACTATATATACAGAATAATGAAATTTGTTATAGCAAATGAAGAATGGCTAGTAAAGAACCGAAACAGATCTTCAAATAGATTAAGTATGGAATATCAAGTGCCAAAAACAAATACAACTCTATTCACACAAAAAAAGTTTTAGTTACACTGCTCCAAAAATATTAAAGAAATACCAAACTGCTAATCATACTAATAAAAGATTGAATTGTAATATTTTTGATTTTGCGAAGAGCATTGTATTTGAAACACTAATACAATAGAAATATTTACATTGAAAAATATTTTTTCTAACTTTTACAATACATGTGTTTTGTGCATAGAGGTTTCTATCATAAATATCTATATTTTCAACAATTTGCATGAACACTAATCAAAATTCGAAGATATAATAATTAATGTAATAATTATTATTATAACAAGATATAATTATTGATTTAATTTGAAATTTTTTTCAACATATTTTCGTGACGTTTTAAAAATCCAATCATTGTGCGTGCACACGAGCATAAATTATTACTGTTTATTGTTTATGATAATAGAAAAATAAAGAAGGTTTCTTGAAAAATAAAAATTTAGTATTACAAATTATTCGACCTTCTGGAAGGACAAGTAGTCCCTTGAGGGTCACAGAGTGCGTGTATATGTACGTCCATTTTTTATGTATTTTTGTTTATTTATTATGTAGTTTTGTCTTGTCATTAAAAAAAGTGCTTTTCCACCTCCTATAATAAGATAAGATACAACATGCGATCTTCTTATTTATGGGGAGGTACTGGCATGGTCCGTTCATAAGCACCTATGAATAGGGTGAAGAGATATTTAAAAAATGCCACTCTCTTGTGTGCCCGGTCCCTCTTATGTACGATTCTTGCAGAAAGGGAAAGAAAAACATGTTTTTCGAGAATTTACGTTCAGGTTATAGCGGGGCGCGGTAGCCCAGCACCTCCTAGAGATAGAAGGCCTCCGCAGTCTGCTTGTGACGTCAGTAAGTAGTCCATAAAAGATCGAGGGAAATTCTAACTCCGAACCTATCTCGTGACGTAATAGCCGAAGAGCCGAACATTACCGATTCGGAGCTACGGCTGGTTGCCAAACACCAGGATTCATTAACCATATCGCTTTTATTTCGTCATGACTGCTCGCGATAATATTACAAAGTTTTAAAATTTTATAGTAATATAATATAACATAATTATCATAATAATAATGATATATAATATAATATCACAACGCAAAACAAAAATGCTTCCGACTACTTTATTAGTAAATGCCCCTGTAGGCTGAACTTCGTTCGGGCTCAGACGTCACTCCGCTCCTCTGGCCGTTAAAGGAGGCCCCTGCCCCCGGACTGAAAATACCATCTCTGTTCTCACCACAACCGGAAATATGGCAAAACAAGTTGAAACTGGATGTTCCAAAAACCGACCGCGGGTAACACTATTAAAAAAAAATCCAGTGGTTTTCTGATGGATTCGAACCCCCAACATTTCTTACACATATCCCATACTCTAACCATAACACCGACTGGCATATTCCAATCCCACTTGAAATTAGGTATATCTATCATTAAACGTTGCAGGAAATATATTGGCGCCAACCAACAGTCGCCGGAAAAATACGCGCGCCAATAACTATGTTGCGCACGCGCATTACATCGTGGCCCGGAGTTCCGAAGTCACGATCGGGTGTGACGATTTTGTGACGTAATAGTGATCTTAGCCCGGTCTACTTAGCCCTTGTGTACATAAAATGACAAGTGATGCGACAAGAATGATCAAATGATCGTTATAGCGAATCTGTTCTGATTTTCATTCATAAATTACTCGTTATATAAGCCAATATTTTTTGTATCTTTAGCATTGGCTCTTTGATAATCACTTGCGAATAACTCGTAATACCAAGATTCTTGTTTGAACGGCCTTTTACTGTATTTTCTTTTTCAGCTGCATTTTCTATGTATAAACAAAAGTATCCGGTACCCGATGTTTCTAGCTGAGATTAACCGCCATTCTTTTAAAACTGTGTTCCTCAATTTCTTTTCTGTTTGCGGACCGGTAAAATCAAGTGAACAATTTTGTTCACTAACATAAACGTGAAAAATAATTTTCGAACCGGCGGAAAAAAAATCGAAATAAAATTTTCGAACCTGTGTTATATTTTATCATGCGAGAAACATTGTTCAAACTGGGTCTCGTGCTGCCACCTATCAAATACAAACGAAACTGCTTGTCGTCATTCAAATAAAATTGGTTGTTGGTTTCAAATTGACGTACAGCAAGAAACTGAATACTATAGGGTGGATGGCATATATATTTTTTCATTTTGATGTTATATATTGGTATACGTTTTATGCTCTGGTTACTAAGTTTTCATGCAGATATTTGTGACACACAGCAAGATAATAATAATAATTTCACAACCCCTGGTATCACCTATCAAATAAAAACAAACTAATTGTTATAATTTGTTAAATGAAATAGATTTTTGTTTCTAAACCGGTGTGCAGCATGAAATTGAACAACATATGACAGGATGCCGGAATAAATGTTATGTGCTATAATATCAGTTATTATGTTGGTTTTTGTTTGTTTACGGTAGGATTTCATCAATTATTTTTTGTGTGCCGAATATCAGTACACAGTTCGAACTTACGGGCAATAACATATTTTGCCGAAAACCACCCACTACGGTGTGTGATGTTTTTGGATGCAGAGCAGGAATACTAGTGTGTCAATAATATTCTACAGTATATTATACAATACACATGAGAGGAAAACGCATTGTGCTCAAACCCCTGTTGCCACATGTCAAACACTAACAAAACTATTAGTGTTATAATTCTTTAATTCAAACTGGTTGGTGGTTTTCACCCTTCAATGGGCGAGACCGCATTATCCGGTCGAGAGAAACTCTTTTTTTTGCCAACGACAAACCCAAATATTTTGTAAATTCTATTTCTCGATGCAGCACATTTTCCATCAACCAAAAATCGGTAGAAATCTCTTTCTTCCAAACCGAGCACAATTCAGGTCTATCGCCATGGGCAATTTATTACCTAGAGAGTTGTGCTGGAAGTGCAAGTACCTAACAGTCTGAGTGCGTAATTTTTCAATGCTGCCATCTATATTTCAGAAGTGAAGTGTAACGATTGAATATCTGTGCCTGTTGCTCTCTGTGGCGAGATTTTTTAACGGAGGAATCGGCTCACATTTGCACCAATGAAAAAAAAAAACCCTACTGAATATGATACATCTTTTTTTCATTCCATGCTCACCGGTGCAAAGGAGATTGCTCAAACCTAAGGTGCCTATAAAGGAGTCGACGTCTTTCTGTGAGCAACGAAAAGGCCTGACCACTCCGAAAGTGATGTTTCGAAAATCTCAAACAAAAGGCGTGAGGAGAACAGTGATTGGCCATAGCAGTGGCAACCCCCGCCGGCATTCCTTATAGTCAAAGATGGCGGATGAGTCAACCTAGTATTTCAAGAAGCTTTATCAAACGCATATTCTTCCGTTGAACTGACAAAAAAAGAGTAGATTTGTCGCTCCATAGTCCTTTTGGGTTTTATTTGTTTTGTGAAGTCCCTGGCAATGCTGGCCCGTGGGGATCAAGTACAGGATGGCCTCTTGTAAATACAATCTGTATAAAATTTTTAAAAGTTTAAGAATTGGTAGACAGGCATTTCTAGTCACCTGGAGGAACGCTTCCCCTAGCCGTTTGCGTATTCATATGGTTTGTAAGGGGATTGTTTAGTCACATAAATTTTCATGAAATAGGGTATTGTTAGTTATTTGAAATGCAACGGACCTGCATGTGAACTCTTCCCCTAGCCGCTTATTTTCTATTTCTTCCGCAGGTACACAATTGCATCTTTTCTCGATGTAGTTTTTATATGCAGTATGTCACGTACTTTTTCCCCCTTTCCAGTAGTGCCAGATCCCAGATGTAATTTCGTGCACACCCAATTATTCACATCTTCTTGACTCTTCCTGCCCCTGTCATACTCTTTTTTACCGCGGCGGTGACCTATCGGTTAGAAATTCTTCGGAATATGAACTGGGGCGCCATTTCGGTTAGTAAGTCACCTGGAGGACCCAGAAAAATTACTCCTCGGGAGCCCCATGATACTCTTAAGATGGCCCTGGGCAGTGGCGGGATTCCTTATCTTTGCATGCATGTCTGTAAACTTACGATCATGTATTCGATATTTTCTTGACAGAAAGTGCTTATTTTGCTTATCTTTCGAAACCATTATCTTTCACAGAAATATAAACTACATCCACGGAAGAATAAATTCTTATATTTTTGTCAGAAATAAAGAGAGAAAAAGTGTCATAAATCGTCCCGATCAATATTTTTGGAAGCAAATCAAATGGAGATGAACCTTCGTTCTTTCTCGAACGAACCTTTATCTTTTGACAACTCACAAATAAAAAACATTCTATTTCAATCTCAAGACTAACATTAGAACTTTTGATGTTGGAGGAATGAACTTTGTCTCTTGTGTTATCTGTAATTTGAAGAGTCTTTTCTTAAAATTGGATTTCGCCTCATGAATATTCGATTTTGTCGTGGGGTGGGCTATTTATCCAAATAAGGGACGAAAAAAACATTCCGCATGAACCTAAGAACCAATTGGATTCTATTTCGATTAAACTTCTGGTTTTTGCTCGATATCGATTCGGACGCACGAATGAATTCCTAGGTGAACCTCAAACTCGATTCAATAATTAATCCATCTCTCACTCTCTCTCTCTCTCTTTTGTCCGTGGTATTCGGTCTGCTTTCCCCGTAGATGTTGTAACAGATTTGTTCGATTGAAGACCATTACTGATTGCTATGCCGAAGTTCTGGTCTTATCCGTGGAAATGAGTTCACCGGAATGTAAATGCTTTGTTCTTTGTTTGTGTTTGCTGTGCGGCCTCATGTCGAAACAACGGCTCTTATCTTATGGGGGTGTTTTGTTTGCTTTGATGAGTTTTCTGGGAGATATAAAATTTTAATTAAAATACTCGGTACAGAGTAAAAGATAATATTTATTTTAAGAAGCAAAGTATGTATGTACAATATATATATAAATATAAACATTTCTTGAATGCAGAGATAATGGTGTTTTTAACGTCTCAAGCTCTGTAAAATAACGAAAAGCTTTTCTTCGAAATGACGAGAATTTTATCAGCGCCATCTAGTTCACTGATATTTAGACAGAAGGTACAAATTTATTTTATGTTATACAAGATATGAATTTAGTTGTATAATGCCCGTGGTGTGTGGTGTTCTGCTGTATATGTTACGGTGATAAATCTGGTTATTATACATAATAACCGGCTATTATTCATAATCGCCGAGTGTTTGGTAAGTTTGATAAATTTCCCTAAATTTATTACTTTTACCGGTGGCTATGCACAGTAACCAAGCGTCGTTGATAAGTACTAAAAAAATTTTCACTTTCACCGCCGACTATGCATAATACCTAAGTACAAGGATGACGTCACTCTCCGCTACCATACGAAGGTTTTAACAACTGGCTGTTGCGCAGATATATTTTGGAAAGAAAGAAAATTCAACTGCCCCTGTGGGGAATCGAACCCACGTCCTTTCACTTTCCGGGTGAACGCCCTAGACAGAAAATTCAGGAAGAATAAATTCAGGGAATAATTCAGGAAGAATAAATTCAGGAAATAATTCAGGAAATAATAATTCAAGAATAATTAAGGAAGGAAAATTCAGGAGAAAAATTCAAGGAAGAAAATTTGAATTATGAATTAATCGTGAATTTGATTTATTGAATTTTCTTCCTTGCAATCTTCATCTTCACAAATAACCAGTCTTTCGATGAATCTTGTATTGACAAGGTATGCATAATAACCGGTTATCATGTATATTAACCGATTTATCACATTTACGGTAACATATGTATATAAACATTTTCTTAAATTCAAAAACAATTACATTTTTAAGATCTCAAGCGCCGTAAAATAACGAAAAGCTCCTTTTGTAAATGATTCGAATTTTATTAGCGCCATCTAGCTTACTCATATTCCAACACAAGGTACAAGTTTATTAAGAAATTACAACAGCAGTCCCCCCACCATTTTTGAAGCGTTTCCCCCCTTTTGACGAAAATTTTATCGGTGACTCTCCCCCCCCCCCCACCACCACCACTTTTTCAACTTCAGGTAAATTTAATCGATAGATGGCGCTACGTCGATACTATCCTATTCTATGCAGGGCCGTCTTAAGAGCATCATTGGCCTCCGGAGCAAGTGATTTTTCAGAGGCCCACCAACTGGTAATTTCAACCAGATCTCATTTTTGTTTGGCCCCTCTTCTCTTGAGGCACGGGCTTCGCCCATGCGTTAAGAGCGCACTGATTCTATGTTCCTTCTGACTTCGGTTTCCTAATGTAAATAAAAGCACGTGTGCGGTGCTCAAAATGATTGATTAAAGAACATTTAACCTCTCCTACAGTACAACACCACCAAAAATCCAAAAATATAGTCCTTTGTATCATGAAAAATACCTCATAATTTCTAAATTTATTTATTCTGTATTATTTCAAAGTTGTCTGGAAGACGGAAAAAAAAATTAAAGATCGCTCAAGGCATTTTTGCTGTTATGTCTTCAGGGTGTTGACAGGATACGCCTTTCTCACTCAAACGTTACTGTCTCTCTCTTTTAATGGCAGTATCATGGTTTATTATTATTATTATTCCTGGTTGCAAACAGATTTGATGCACACTCGTATACGCTTCGTCAAGAGTTCTTGAAAAAGGAGCTTTCTTTTTTGTATCTTGGTGACATGGATGAACTGTGCGTGTCTGTCTTGTTTGGCAGAGCCATTTGAAAATTCATTCCTCTATAGCAGCTGCTTCCTATAAACGACAGGGATTTGCTGCTGTTAACAATAACAAGATTTTCTTCAAGATTCTCACCTATGTGCTTTGACATACACTGGACCAGGGAGGTCACTTAGGAGCTTGTTGGGAGGCAGTGATATTGGTTTCGTCGAAAGCGGCGAGGGAAAAAGTCAGGAGGGTTTGCACGAGGGCATGAAGGTAAAAGTTTTGAAAACCTGGTTCGAAAGGGTGCTAGTCATTCTTGATTGAGTTAGCCTCATTGTGACAGATACTATAGATCCACTATGGAGTGGCCCTCGAGAAAGTCTGGCCTGGGGCCTAAAGATTCCAGTCCAGGGGTCCCTGCTTCTGGATGTTGAGGTCACGGCTCGCAACGAACGTGCGGATTGTCTCGGCAGAAACAGGATATCAACAACGGGCAGAGCCATCTTAAGAGCATCATGGGCCCCCGGGCCATGTGGTTTTTCTGAGTCCCTACCTGGTAAATTCTAGTAAATTCTAATCAGATCTCATTTTTATGAGGCCCCTTCACTCTTGAGGCCCTATATCACTGAGTGTGACAGAGCCTGGGTGTCTCTCGGTTCCTATCACTATCACTCTTGAGGCCCCCCGGTGGGCCCATGCGTTAAGGTGACGCTGACAACAGGTTGGAGTGAAGAAACGAAGTGCTGGACGACTCTCTCATCAAATTGGAACTGCTACATCCCGTGGGAAATTACGAGATATTTAAATAGAAATAAATAATTAAATTAACAAAAAAATTCCACGTTTCTAATTGCAATATTCACTGAGATATTCGAATTCAGAAATTGGAGGAAAGTTGGGGAAAAAACAGCGTTAAAAATACGGATAAACCGTTTTACTCCCATTTAATGCTGTTTTTTTCCCAACTATCCTCCATTTTTTTTAATTTGAATATCTCAGTGAATATTGCATTTAGAAACGTGGATTTTTTTTTAGTTGTCACAAGGAGAGACAGAGCAGCAACTTTGTAATTGAGGTTTGGGGCACACAGGGTCTTTTTTACATTTTGATAATTACACAACCCCCTCGCAACACGAATGACATATCTAAATACTATACGTTACTTGGGAACTTTTTTTAATTGGAAGTATTGCTCTAGGATTTACGGTTCACCATTAAAATGCTATAAGCTCCCCTATTTGCTATGAACCCCCCCCCCCTTATAATGTTACTCGGTAAACATGATAAATCCGTTATTATAAATAACTAGCTATAATACCGTGCGCTGCCCGGGTTTTCTTCAATGAGGCTTTTTGTTCCACGTGATATCTCCCTGTTTCTTAGAGGGACACACAAACCGTGTCCACGTTAACCAATATGGCGACTTCCTGCGCGACTCACAAAAGAAATAAATCTAGATTTAAAAGAAACGTAGAAATGAAATTTTCTTTTTCCTTTTTCTAGGGGCGCTAGGTATTTCGATTCCCTTCCCCCACCCTGAACTTCAAGTTATCCATCTCTACCTGTTTCTGCTTCCAAAAATGCTTAATTAAAGCTGTGGAATTTCATCGATGTACTTTACGGATATAAGTACCATAATATAAGTAGGCCCATAATTAATTTTAAAACATCCCGAACTGTATGGATTGATGCATGTGAATATCAAAAGACAATACGAAGACATTAATTTTCATGCTTGAGAAGATATAAATAAAAAGTTTAAATCAATGTTATTCCATGGATATCCAACTCAAAAGTAGGTCCGGAGCTAATTACTTCCTATTTAATCTCCTGGGCTTCGTATATCTCTAAGCAAACTCAATATTTCAAAAATCGAGAATTCAATACAATTTTTAAAATTATTGATGTGGTAGGAAATCCCCACTAAATTTCAGCATTTCTACAGTAAAATCGGCAATTTCAACACTGATTTCTATGGGGGGGATCATCCTTTGCCTGACCCTCAAAGTGATACTGATGATACTTATGACGTCTATTCAAAAAACTCATTGCTCGTAGGATTGAAAAAGTGGCAAACCATTATAAAGGCATAAACTATTATACATACACACACTGGCAGCATTAAAGAAGTTACAAACCATTGTAAAGCCATACAGTATGTCTGAAACGCGTTGCTAGGGTATCACGGTAACTAAAATAAACATTCCGAAAGTGATTTTTGAGGCCTCAAAACCATTGTTGCCCGACAGTTTTTTGCCCATTTCGGGCATTTGTCCTGCTTTGATGAACTTTTAAAGAAGCATATCGTTCAAGTCGGGTCCCACTTGGTATATATGCAAAATTTGGTGACGATCGATCTAAAATTGTAGATTTGTATAGAGAAGACACACACACAAACACACAATCAATTGATAGATAACTGGTTATTATACATAAACCATAGACCATTTTGGTAAGTTTGACAAATATCATGGTATTTACCGCTTTCACCAGTGATTATGTAAAATCCCCATCTCTTATCGGTAAACATGATGAATCGTCAATCACTCATTTAAATTTTCCGGGCGTTATTCTCAAACGTCGTCGATGAACTCGATCGGTAATGTTGGTTATGTTTGCACATGTTCATAAATACTACGAAAGCCAACATGAATGTGAAAAAAACAGTTTATTTTTCTTCACACTTATTTCAATTTAATTTAATTTTTATGGCGAAATATACGTCATCACAACGGTAAAACTGTTGAGTCGTTGCCGTAAAATGATATTTCTGCAACATGGGGATTTGTCTTCCATATTTATCCAACTCACCAAATCCATTTAGGAATTATTCATAATCACCGGTAAAAGTGATAAATGCAGTGAAATATATTGAACGACGGGTGATTATGCATAACTATCAGTGATAACGAATAATTACCTATTTATCACATTTACCGTGACGCATATTATGTACTGTCTATAAATTTATTGTTTCTCTCATGTGTTTTTCTTTCAGATACTTAAACTTAAGAAGAAAATCGAATGGATCGGGGGCGAGGCGCCATTAGACGAGCCAAAATGTGGGTTTTTTAACGAGCATTGTGTTTATAAACCAGGTAAAACGTTGAGTTTTGTTAAAAAATAAATCAAATTCATCTTTTTTTTTTTACTTGATATCGTGTAATTTTAAGGTCAGTTTCAAGCATAATAAATGCTTTAAGTGATAATAAAAATGTATCGTTGGTTTAGGAATTTATATCACATCAAGAGAGTGATTTTTTCCAAGTATGTGTTACTAAAGATGCAATTCTCGCCCCGATGGCTGTGTCCAGAAGCGCATTTATGAATTTTGGCGAATTTCGCTATACGAATTTTGACGCACTTCCCTCCATTCTAGTCTAATTTTATTGACTACTCTTTCCTCGAATTCGCCACCCTGTGCAATAATCCGCTTGGCCTCCGCTCCACTCCTGCAAGTACACCTGTGTTTCTAAGTTGCTCTTTTGGTCACTCCCCTGCTCACACACTCTTTAAGTCACTCATTTAGTCATTAATATGCTTGCACTCTGTTTTGGTCACTCAAATACTTGCACACGCTCTAAGTCACTCTTTTGATTACTTCCTTGCTGCGTCACTGTTTCGATCATTTACACGTTCACACATGCTCTAGGTCAGGGGTTCTCAACCGGCGACTCGAGGAAAATAAAGTAAATCAGTAAATTTGGTAGATGAATAAAAAAAAAAAGATCTACAAGGGCCCGCCATAAAAATTATATGCAAAAAGGGCTCCTGGAGTCAAACAGGACTCCGCCACAGAAATTATATACTGAAAGGGCTCCGCTAGTCAAAAAAGGTTGAGAATCGCTGCTCTAGGTCCTAGGTCATTCTTACGGTCATTCACATGCTTACACACGCTCTAAGTAACGCTTTTGGTCATTCACACTCTGGCACATGTTCTAGATCACTCTTTTTTGGTAATTCACATGCTTTCATACTCTCTAGGTAACTATTTTGGTCATTCACATGCTTGCACGTGCTCTCCCGTCGCTGAACTAGTCTCTCGCTCTGTAGGTCATCGTTTTGGTAATTCACATGCTTCCACAAATAGGTCACTATTTTGGTCATTCCCAAGTTCTTTCAAACTCACAAGAAGAGACAGAAAAATCATGGGAAGAATTGGATGTTTAAAATGGAAATGGGCTGTGCATATTGCTAGAAGACAGGACAACAGATGGACCACAAGCATTCTGGATCGTGGTACCTCCCAGTGGGTTTAAACGTCCGAGAAGGCGCTCTCAAACAAAAAGGATCGACGAAATCCGAAAAGTGGCTGGAGGAAAGTAGACAGCAAAAGAATCTCAGATATCGCAAAGTCGAAAAATTAGAGGAGACCCTTCATCCAGCAGTGGTCTGGAACCTTTATACCAGCGTAGGATAGTGCGTACAATCAAGAACATGCGTAAAAAATTTGAAATAAATCAATGGTTAAATAGTGCTTTTAATGGCATTTCTATTAGGCCGGGATTACATTATGGAAGTTTCATAAAAGCTTATTTATAAAACTTGAAAAATTTAAACTCTAAGGTTATCGGTTACATTCGAGCAAATGCAAACAATAACCTTATTTGTTGCATTTTTCAAGTTTTATAAATGAACTTTTATGAAACTTTTACAGTGTAATTCCGGCCTTGTAGAATAGTTTTTCACCATGTTATCAACTCCCTTTAATGGCATTTCAAAGATATCGGTTACCACAGGTAAATGTAGGGCCTACAGTAATATAAATTTTTACCGAAAGGTAAAGAAAAATATAGCCATTGACTGTGTTATCTTAAATATCAACAACAACCGATAATTATTTATCATAAATAATTGATAATTGTTTTTCATTAAATAGCTTTCCTCCACGCTATTGTTTTTTTAAGGGGTCGTTCAAGTATTACGCAAGCAAATTTTTAGCTATTTTTGATCCCCCCCTTGTCAGCAAAATTTCGTCATCAGCTCTGCCCCTCCGAATCCTAAAGTGTATTGGTGGGATCAGAGACGTGCACGGGGGGGAGGGGGGCATAGGGGGCCTCGAGCCCCCTCGCGCGATCAAAAATATATTTTTTAATTTGAAATTTCGGAAGACAATACCTTTATATGTTGTTATAATCAATTTCTGTTAATTTCAATGTTTTTTGAACGCTATGAACTCTAAATTTACCTTTAATAAATTCATCGCAACCCACCCTTTAAGCCATATAATGATAAATCGGATAACGCCCTCGGCCCGCGGACAAAATATGGCCCTGGGGTTATCTGATACGGCCTGCCCTCCTCGAACCTAATTTTGTAAAAATGAACTAAGCGGCACATTTACAGATAGCTTAAGTGTCCCGGGACACAGTTCCAGAACACATAAGCGATCCGTGACTCATTTAGAGTGACATGTGACGTTTTAAATCACTTAAGTGGCCTCAGAGTGCGGTTCTACATCACTTAGGTTACCCGCGGCACATTCTCAGATTATTTAAGTGATGCGTGGCACAGTTCCAGGACACTTAAGCGGCACGGACACATTTCCAGATCACTAAAGTGGCTCTGTAGGCCACTTGTCAATAGTGGAGAATGTCATTTCAAGTACCCACAAACTATCGAAAGGTTTTTCTCGTTTTTGGCGCACCGAGTAAGATGCCAGTAAAAAATATTTCATATTTTCATAAAGGGTGGTTGATGACGTAAGCATTATCCAAACCTCCCCCTCCCCCTTGTCATCAAAAGTCAGAAAATCGGAAACCCCCCCATCGATGATGACGTAATACTGGAACGGCCCCCAAAAACATGTAATTGAAAATTATTTTCACTTTACCACATATTTCAGGTCTGAGGCTTCTATTATTTCTGAAAAGCTAGTTGTTTTTTCTACACGCTTAGTTTTTGATCAGTGTTGCACAACATGCAAAAATGGCTTCATCCTGGCATTAGGTAACCAGAAGGAAGGTTTGATCATATGTTAGGGAGGATAAAAATTTAAAAAATCCAGATTTCTTTTGGCTGCAACATCAGTGTTTCAACTAAAGCAGCGGTTCTCAACCAGTGCTCCGCGGAACCCTTGGGGCTCCTTGTGCACTCTTCAGGGGCTCGCGGTGGCTCGAGGAAAAGAAAAAAAAAAGTAAAATTTAAAAAAATAATTATAAATATTTTTAAATAGTAAAAATAAATAAGTAACTTCGATGAATAATTAAAAAATTCGCCTACGGGGTCCCGCCATAGAATTTTTTTACTTAAAGGGCTCCGCGAGTCGAAGAAGGTTGAGGACCGCTGATCTAGTAAATCATTGTTTCAAAACCTCTTTTTTTGTCCCATCGTCCCTCTTCTTCAGAAATGTTTTTTCCCTTCGATCCCCAATTCAATCTAACCAATTAGATTCTATGTTACACCCGTAGCTTCTACCGCCCCCCCCCCGGAACTTTCCATCGCTCCCAAGGGGGCGTTAACGCCCACGTTGGGAATCACTGATCTAAAGCGTACCTGCTCGACCCATATCCAGCGGTAAACCAAATGCGGCCCTCGGAGTCATTTGATGTGGCCCGAGACAGTTAACCAAACCACTCAAGTGGCCCACCTAACATTATAAAATTACTCAAGTGGCCCGTGGTCAATTTACATACAAGCAGTTATCCGCGGCACATTTCTGGATCATTTTAGCTGCCAACGACGGATATCCAGATCACTAAAGCAACCTGCGGAGAATACCTCCAGTTCACTGGAGTAGCACGTGGTATATTTGCAGATTACTCAAGTGGCTGACGACACATTTTCAGATCACTCGAGTGTCCCGCGCCTCGCTTCGAGATCATTTGAGTGGCTGAGCAGTACACTGACAGATCTCTTGACTCTTTGAACGGTAATGACAAGATATCTCGCCTCCATAAATGCCTCTTATTTTAACATTGACAAGCCCAGATAATTTGTACAAATGATTTCTCAATATGGGAACCTTTCCCTACACTAGCTAGCATCTGCTGAAAATCGGAAGAAAGCCTATTTTATTTTTAAAAAAAATATATATATATGACATTTTGGGGGGGTTTAATGATTTCTAATTGCCGCTTAGTGGGAAAGCAGCCCACGACACAAGAACAGTTCACTTAAGCGGTCCGTTTCATTTTTATAGATCATTCAAGTGGCTCTTATCGCATTTTCAGATAACAGAATCTGCCTGCGATACATTTCAACATCACTCAAGTGGCCGGCGGCACACAGATCTCATGACTTACTCGCGGCACACTTTAGGATCACCTGAGTGGCTCGAGGCACATTTCTAGATGACTCAAATGTCACGTGGAACATTTTTTTGATAACAAGTGGCCCTCGACACGTCTCTAAACCAATGAAGTGTTCTTCCACACTTCCAAGAGGTTGAGCAGTGAGCACCCTTGGTCTAAAGCAGGGGTCTTCAACGGATGGCCCGCGGGCTACATTTGGTTCTCTAATTTTTTGCTGTTGCCCGACGATCATTTTCAGAAAATTGTTGAAAACATTGAAAAACGATAAATTCTAGAAAACTATAAAAAAAAAATAATTTCGGAATTCTGATGAAAGAAATAACTACTAAAAAAAATAAAAAAAAATTTGCGGAAAAAATTGATAAAAATTCAGAAATACTGAAAAAAAAAATAATTTTTGAATTTTTGAAAAAAATCATTTTAGAAATTTTGAAAAAATAATTTGAGAATTTTTAAAAAAAAAATAACTTGTAAATGAATAAGAGAAATAATTTCATAATTTCCGATAGAAATTGCGCATTAATTATTTCACAAAAGAGCATAATTATTGAAAAAAAATTATTTCAAGGTAGATTGAGAAAGAAAATAATTTTTTGGAATTGCGCCAAAAGTGAAATAAAAAGAATCAGGATTTCAGATTAAAATTAATTTCAGAATAAATTAATTTAATCAGTGATTAATCAAAAACTTTCTCATAATTTGAGAAAAAATTTATTCCAGAACTAATCACACACAAAATGAGTGTAATTAATAAAAGAAGTTATTTCAGAATAAATAAAAGTCTTCAACTTTTTCAGTCCTTGTTTAACTCTTGACACCAAAGCGTATTAATAATAATATTAAATTATAAGCGTCTAAAGCATCCAAAGCGTCTTTACTACGCTTTGGATGACACTAAATCCCATGAGTTAGTGGCCCGCGGGCTTCGTGGGGAATTTCAATTTGGCCCGCCATATTCGAAAGGTTGAAGACCCCTGATCTAAAAGCTTTGCTTTGAAACTGCTACTCGCGCTCTAGCGCAACAAAGGCAAATTAGAAATTCATTTGTCTTCTTAAAATTAACGGGAAAAAGAAGAGAACGAGAAAAAAATTGAAAATCGAATTGTCAAAAACTAAATTTCAGCTTATCAGTGCTTGTCCAAATTGAAGATGAGTAACAAAAATTTTTCACGGAATATGCTGTGAATGTTTAGCATAAATGACAAATTAGTGCTGAAATAGACAAAATGTCACGTCACATTTGCTATCTCTTAACATGGTTAAACTTAAATAAATTTCTTTCACCTGAAATTTAAAAACTCTTCGCTCATGACTATAATTCATTTGGATTTTTTCGTTGAGACATTCATTTTTGATAAGTTTTTCATTTTTTCCCCCCAATTTCGTGAGAATGTCCCATATAGCTTAGAACTGTAAAAAATAATATAACTCAATAAATTTGTTTTAGGGAAAAATTTTTTTATTGGAAAAGCATCAGTTTACAAAATTCGCTCCAGGTTATTCGTAATAATCCTGGATATAACTTTAATGAATTTTTTTTTTCTGTCCGTATCCCGTTTCTTCGTGTTATCTTTTAATTAGAATTTGAAATTTTGACATGTCTGTCGGAAATTTTTCTTTTCTATCATTATTTTCTAATAAAACGAAACTAATAAAAAAAAATATATCAAAAGAATATTTGAAATTTGAAGAAAAATTACTATTCGACTGTAAAATTACTATTCGACAAAAAACTTTCTATTTATTGGATTGATTTAGTTTTTTTTTTGCGAGTGAAGAAAGTTTTTTTCAAGAAAATAAATTAAATTATGTTATATTCATATGATAACCTATGATGAATAAAATTAATAAATAATGATACATAGAAACTTATTTTCCGTTTTCCAATTAAATTTACGTGCACATAATATTACAAAAATTCATGGAATTCAATTTCTGAAAAAGGTAGGAAATCACAAAAATACTTAAAAAAAATTCAAGAAACTTCTAAAAACAGATTCCCACATAAAAAATCAAAAATTAAAACTTTGAAGTAATAATGAATAAAAATTGAAATAAAATACAAATACTCATTAAAGTTAAAATATTAGCAAATTTACAAACAATTTTTTTTAATTTTAATTTGGGAGATTATTATAATTTCTAAAAAAAATTGAAAACATCAAAAAAAAAAAAATTCCATATCTAATTTTCTTGTATACAAAATAATTTTGTGATTGTTTTCTTACTTCAATATTATTATTCCATTTTAAGATTTTTAAAACTCAAATATATTATAACTACAGTTTAAAAACCTATAAATGTGAAATTATATTCAAATTCTTGAAAAATTGTGAAATATTCAAATTAAATTATTTTTCATGAAATATATATATTGAAATTTCACGTTTGAGTATTTGTAAGAAAGTATTTATTATAAAAAATTTATTAATAAACATGAAAACAAAAATATTTTATGAAAATTTTGGGAAATTGAAGCGATATGTATAAATTAAAAAAAATCTTATATTTATTTATTAAAATATTCCAAATAATTATAGGAATTAAAACACTGTATATAAATCTTAGAAAAAAGTCTTAAAATATTTATTTATTGAAAAGTTGCAGAAAAGTACTGAAAATTGAAGTAATGTATGTAAATCTTACAATAATCTTAAAATTATTTACGAAAAAATAAAAAAATAATGTATATATCACTGCCAAAGCCCGAAGTTGGCCCATTCGCGACGGGGCTAGCCCAGTTGACCCGGCAAATGTCCGAAATTCGTTCTTCTGCCGGGCTTTGGCCGGCCCCATATATCGATCCCTATATCGGTCCCTACAATTCGTTGTCATCGCCGCGTTGGCGTATTTTTTTGTAATTATGATTTACCATTAGCCATAATATGCCCGAATTTCGGGCATTAGCCGAGTCAACTGGGCTGGCCTCGTATCGAATTGGGCAACTTCGGGTTTTGGCAGTAACATATATAAATAATAAAGAATTTTAGAAAATTTATTAAAAAGTTTTAAAAACTGTTTATTGAAAAATAATGAGAGATGGTGTAACTTAAATCAAATATTTCAACGAAATCACTCATAATAATCAAATTATAGAAGGAAATTGGTAGAAAATCATTTCAGAAAAGTTCGTACATAGAATTTTTACGAATCAGTTAACTTATTTTGGAATGCTAATTAGTTCGTTGAATTCCCCTATTTAAAAATGAAATCTAAATTGGCTTTTCAGATGAAATCACTGAGAATAATAAGATTTGATTTTTTAAATAATTTGATTCAAGAATGAGAAAATAATGCAAAAATTTTCCGAATGAGTGAATCATTTATTTTAAAAAAAAGCAACTAAAAATCCAATTAAAAGTGACAGGAGATTATTTTCAAATCATTATTCGATAATAAGTTGAAGGAAATCGATTTTAACGAAGGGAAAAAAATTGGAACAACAATATGTCGTCGAACAAACAATTTTTCTTGAATAATGATCTTCTATTGATGCTTGATTGAACGTGAAATTGTTTCCGGACAAAAGGCAATTCAACTGCAAACTAATCGATCGATGAATGTTATATTTAAACAAGTCTCATTCAAATACAAATAGAAATATTTCTGTTATAGAAATTGATAAATTACACAAATAATAGAGGATATGGAAAATATTCCATAAACAAAAATTATTTTGGCTTCATTAACAAGTTCTTTCAATTTATGTGAAAAATGGTCTTTCATTATGGTTAAGCTGCTTTCGGTTGTATTAAAAGTTTTTTTTCTCTCTTTTTGTGGTTCTATAAAATGTTTTTAGTGCGTAATATACCAAAAAGAAGAGCATGAGGTTATAGTAAAAGTTATTTTTCTAGTGGGGAAATGGTTTTGGTTTTATATATATATAAAAAAAGTTTCTTGGTTATAGCAAGAATTATTTTGGTTAGGTAAAACGCTTTGGTAATGTTTAGGCAAACACTTTTGGTTAAAAAGCGAGTTATTTTTGCTTTTGTACAAATTATCTTCAGTTGTTGCTGGAGTTATTTAGAGATTGTTTTTAATTAAAGAAGGATTTATTCTGGTCTTGTCGAAATTGTTATTCATTATAGCCGTGTTCTTCATCATTTTTATACCTGCGGACCAGTGAAAATTTTTGAACGATATCGCAGACCGGCCGGTTATTTAAATAGTTTACGGACCATTGAAAAATAAATTATTAAAAAAAAATGATAAAAAAGGAAAAATAATTCGGGGAAAATAATTTGCAGACCGGCAAAAGATGAAAAGGAAGAATAAAAGTCGCGGACCAGCAGAAAATGAATAAAAAAGAGTACTTATTTGCGGACTGACAAAAAATAAATAAATAGGGAGAATAATTTACAGACCGGTTGAATGGCAAAAACATAAATGGTAAATTTGGAGACAGTAATTTATTTTTTCAACATTTATTATGTATGTATATGTATTTCTGAACAGTTCCTAACTTTAGGTTGTTATATTTAGGCTGTAACAACCATATTTTTATGACTTTTTTCTAATGTTATTTCTTCATTATACATATATTTTTTTTATTTATTTTATTTTATTTATCCCACAACCCAGTAGGCATTGCACATATATATTTATATTTTTCTTATATATCCTCAATTGTTTTACCCTTTCCATTTTTTTCCAGCCACTTTGTTGGGAAATTAGCCTGTTGTAGCTTATGATTTTGTGTTTTATATCTGTATAAAGTGTTTCGTGTTAAAGTAAGTTATTTCAATTATGCGGAAATTTTCTCGGGCTGTGTGAGAAATGCTTTTAGTAACAACAATAAAAATTTCCTTTCTACCTTCAACAGTAAAGTCATTTTGAACTATATAAATGCAATTATGGTTTTTTAAAAAACTGTTTCATGTCGGAACAAAAACTTTTTAATTAGGCAAAAAATGGATCGTTTCTAAAACACAAAGACTGTTTTCAAATTTCACACTACATCTGTTACAAATTTTTCATAAAAATATTTCGGTGGAAAAATATTCACGACCAGATCAAATTGCAAACACTTTGACGGCAGTTCAAAATTCCTTTTATAAGCGTGCAAAAGCGTCGTAATTCGACACGAATAATCATTATTTAAATCTTTTCAACATCG
Source organism: Pholcus phalangioides (assembly GCF_987345545.1). Lineage (NCBI taxonomy): Eukaryota > Metazoa > Arthropoda > Arachnida > Araneae > Pholcidae > Pholcus > Pholcus phalangioides. The sequence continues at coordinate 1,987,290 of NW_028301595.1, read as the reverse complement.
TAAACAACAGCTAAAAATAATCAATCGAAGCGATTTTTACATTTTATTGCATGCATGTATAAATGCATATACATCAGTTCGGAAAATTGCATTTTCCAGAAATGATCGAAGGAACTCATCCATAAATTAATCACCTGATAATATCGTTACTCGAAGACGACAAAAAGCTTGATTATTTCATTAAGACAAAATTAATTATTATGAACATCGTTGGATCTTTATTAGATTAATTATTGTTCATATTAAATAGTATATACGTCGTGAAACTCGCCTACATTATTGATGTGCATTACATCATTGTATTTTTCAGATTGGCGAATCATTTTGGTTTGTTCGATATTCGTCATTGTGCTTATAACGGGTGGATCCTTGGCTTTCAGGTGAGTTCACTGTCTTTATTTTTTAGTTAATTCCACGTTTCTAATTTTCAAGTTCGGTCCAGTCTCTTAATTTTTGAGTTCAGTCCAGTTTTTAATTTTGAAGTGTAGTCTAGTTTCTTAATTTTCAATTGGTCCAGTTCCTTGATTGTCAAATTTCTTAATTTTACAGTTTCAGACCAGTTTTTTAATTTTGAAGTTTTTATTAAGATGTTTTGAAGTTTCTTAGTTTTCAATTTTTGATCCAGTTTTTTACTTTTCAAGTCAAATCCACTTTCTTAATTTAGTCCGGTTCCTTAATTTTCACTTTCAGATAGTTCCTTAATTTTCAAGTTTGATCCCGTTGTAGTTTTCAAGTTAAGTCCGTCTGTCAATCGGGTGAAGTCAGATGAGCCCGGCTCTTAAATTTCGTTCAAGTTTTCATCAGAAGATACGGGAGTGAATTTGTGAGGACCATGGAATTGGCTGTTCTGGGGTGGACAAACCTGAAAAAGACTATTTACTTTTGAAGCATTTATTTCATCCTTCAGCTATGATCGTAAACCCCTATAACAGTCCCTAGATTGTTCAAAAGGGTTCGAGAGATTATTGGAGCTGACAAGTTATCGTAGAGAATGCCAGGAGAAATTAATATTTTCCCGTTTTTCCGATATGCTGCACGCTCACTCGCTTTCCGTGTTTTCGATTGGATCATAAGCTAATAAATAAACGCTATCGGTCAAGGAACTTGATCCCGAATCCCCCTCCGCGAGGCCATAAAACATAGCTTAATAACTGAGCGAATGGCCACCTGCTGGCAAATTGTGGCAATTGGCGATAATGAGAGCCATTCTCGAGAATTAACTCTTCCCCCCGTCACAGTTTATAACTCCGCTTGTGCTATTCGTTATTAGTAGCAGCTGCTATAAAACCACTAACTTATCGTCTCTCTCTTGGGGTATGCAAATTTTTATTTATGGCATTGGCTAGAACATCCCTGCCTCCACTAGAAGTAACGAGGTTCCGCAAGAACAACAATTTCAATACCAGCTCTCTCTCTCTCTCTAGACCAAGAGCTTTTAAAATTTTTCTGCCGCGACCGAAAATCAGCAACAAGTTCAGCTTTGAGACCCATGGAACGGTTTGTTTTACGAAATTAGTGAAACCAGTGACGCAATAAGTGCATTTATAACAGCAGGACTCCAAGTGGACTTGTACAAGTCATCCAGGAACCCCCTATCTCAATCAATTCTCGATCGGAACTCATAGCTCAAGAGCCCCTGGCTGTTGGTCGATTTGTACGACCCATCTCGGAAGCCGCTGCGAATCAAGTCTAGGTCGGGACCCCTAGTTCTAGAACATCTGGCTGTTAGTGGATTTAAATGTCCCCCCCCCCCTCTCTCTCTCGGAAGCCCATGCGGCCCAAGTTTAGATTGCGACTGTTAGCTTAAAACCCCCTGAGCTAGACTGAACGATAACTAAAGCTGGTACTTATCGATTCACGTTAAAAGGTTCATAAGAACTAATTTGGCACACAATTGGCACGATTTCCTTCTTCCTAGTTTACGGCATTATTGCTCTCGTGAAATGAAGAAAGACAAAATGAAACCGCGCTCAGCACATTTGGCACGCAATGGCATCGGAGGCGGGGGTAACATTTTCTATCACGCGACAGAGTACCCTCAGAATTAATAAAAGAATCAAAGTACCTACGTAAAACTCCAGTGAAGAGCACCCATTAGCCTAAAACTCTCGAACGCCCCTGTTGGCATGGTTTTAGTCCTCCTTGTTTACGGTATTAATACTATTGTAAAATATTGAGAAACAAACTGACGAGATGAGTATGGCATGGCTTCATTCTCCCTAATTGACGGACTTCATTGCTGCTATGGCATGTTATGAAATAACGAGAAACAAAATAACACCGAATTTAGCATGAAAAAAAGTCCCGACTTGGCAATAATGAGGAAACACCATCGAGCTCATACATTACTGGAGGGAGTATGACGTCAGCGGTCTCCGCCTTAGCAGTGCTGAAAACGGTGTCCCCAACATCTCCGTCGGAAGATCACGTGACTCGGTGCAAACAAACACGATCCCCATAGAGAGATCAATGTTAAAATTGCTGATTTTTGCATAGAACTGCGGAAATTTAGTAGGGTTTCCCGCCTCATCAATAATTTTAAAAATTGAATTGAATCTTTGGCTTTAGAAATATTGAGTTTACTTAGAGATACGAAGCCCAGAGAATTAAATATAAAATAATGAGCCAGACCCACTTTTGAAATCCATGTGCAATAACATTAATTTCAGCTTTTTTATTTATATCTTCTCAATCACGAAAATGAGAATTAATGTCTCCGTATTGTCTTGTATTATGCAATTGCATCAATCCATAAAATTTAGGATTCTTTGGAATTATTTATGGGCCCATATAAATTACATTGAAGAAATTCCGCAGCTTTAATCAAGCATTTTTTGAAGCAAAAACGATCAGATCGATTCATTTCTATGTTTCTTTAATTTAGATTTGTTCCTTTCATGAGTCGCATGTAGCATTCCTTTCATGAGAGTAATTAAAGATAATTCCAGAATTAATCAAAGATAATTCCAGAATTAATTAAAGACAATTCCAGAATTAATGAAAGAGATACTTTCAGCATTGACGAAATTAATAATTTCAAAATTAATGAAAGTGATAATTCCAGAATTAATGAGATATAATTTCAGAATTAATGAGATATAATTTCAGAATTAATGAGATATAATTTTAGCATTAATGAAAGAAATAATTTCAGCATTAATGAAAGAAGCATATCCAGAATTGATGAAAGCATTTACTCCAGAAGTAATGAAGAAATAATAATTAATAAAGGAAATAATTCCAGAATTAATGAAGAAGAATCCAGAATTGATGAAAGAAATTTTTCAGCATTAACGAAAAAAATTATTCCAGCGTTAATGAGAAAGAAATGTTTCCAGTATTAATGAAATAAATAATTTTATCTTTTTTCATCTTTAGATGAGTTCCCAATCCCTTTTTGAATCTTTGAAACGCAATATTTAGAGACCGAACTGTACATTTCTGTGGGCAAATTGCCAGGCACCAGATTTGTTTTCACCGAGTCACGTGATTTCCTTGCATTACATGTAGCTGCCGTCGCGGCGGCTGGATGCTCCCTCCAGTAATATAAGCTCGATGGGAAACACTTTCCTTTCATCGCCAAGCCATCGCCATACCCACGCGATCGGAAAGTGACTACCGGAAACCCTGGGTGGAGAGAGAGGGAATTTCCGGTTCCTCTTTTTTCACCTGCAATAACATAAACCGGTTTTAATAATAGGTGTGGTCAAGTGACTTCTTGCGTTGGACATTCTATATTTGGATCCGGACTTCAAAATTCTGCTTAGGTTTTGCCTCACTCTTTATTCCTTTCATATCTAAACAAATTTGGGCACGTATTTCCGAATTTCAATGACGATACGGAGAAAAATTGAAAATTGATTCTCACGCGAGTAACAGTTTCCATTATTTTCACAATGCGGTAGACGTAAATATATTTCGAGTGCCCGAAAGTGGGTCATATTGGAAGAGAAGCCATACTGTACACAACCATGTACACATACACGAATGTACGGACACTCGTGGCCTCAGAGAAAATAAATAAAGATCTATATTTTGGTAGTGACGACAGAAAAATTGTTCCGGTCCTCAATCCTTAGAATTTCCTGGAGAAATAAATAAGGAATACAGAGAGAAGTACGTTCAAAGATTTATATATTATTGACTCTCGTACAGAGTATTCTTCCCAATGTCCCGATACTTTTTTGTCCTTATAAAAGGAAATGTCCGTGTTTTTATAATCCTTTTCTTCCCTCCAGGATATACCGAAAATAATGTGTGATTTTTCACTAGATTTCTAGGACTTTTTCCCAAAAGTTCAATGCATTTCAATAGGATTTTTCCCCCTCTTGTAATTTCAAATGAGTAGCTTGAACTTTATATATATTTTTTTTTTCCATGAAATTTTTGATTGTGTCCAGTTCTTTTAATGTTTGTTATTTGGCCGATGTACAACGTATTCTTATCCGCTTCCAGGCATTACAGGTACGAGCACAAGTTGGCGTGTCTTTTATGGAAGATAGATATGAAGGATGTCATGTTGATAAGTCCTATTCCTGATGCGACAGTTTCTCAAAGTATTAAGAGCGTAAGCAGATGAATTGTTTTGCCTGTTGCTGTATCGCTGATGTATAGCGTATGCATCTCGTATTTATGGTGTGGTAAGACAGTAAGCATAATCTTTTCAGCCCCTGGGTCAGGTATCAGGTATTTCTGTCGCCCGCAACCAAAAACTCGGATAGAACCCCTTGGTGGGCCGCATTTGGCCCGCGAGTCGGAGGTTGTGCACCCTGATATAAGGCTACCTTTGCACAGTTATTAAAAGACTAGCTATAATACCCAGCGCTTCCCGGGTTTTCTTCAATTACTGAGAGGATTGAAAAATTTACAAACCATTATAAAGGCATATAAACTATCATACATTATACTTGCATCATTAAAGGCATTGTTAAGGCATATACGTGCCTGAAACGCATTGCTAGGGAACCACGGTAGCCAAAGTAAGTGATTGTTGAGGCCCAAAAACCATTTTTGCTCGACAGTTTTTCGCCCATTTCGGGCATTTGGCCAAATCTGACGTACTTTTAGAGTAGCGTATCGCTAAAGTTGGACTCCGCTTGGTATATACAAGCAAAATTTGGCGACGATCGATCTAAAATTGTAGATTTGTATAGGAAACATACACACACACAGAAAATAAATTTTATATATATAGATTCTTACTAGTTCTTCAATAGTAATAGTGAGACAGGGAGTCTAAATAAAACATTTCTGACATTTCAGTCCAGAAATATTGGGTTTAGATGGCAGACTAATCGCTAGCATCATTTGAAAGTGAAAGAAACCTTTGAGCAATTGTACCGGAGTCTGTGCGAAACGAGCTCCCTAGTGAAGATACAGGACATGCCAGGAGTGTGACGAAGCCGCAAGAAACCACGCTTTGCACAGACATCGGCTCAGTAACTCGCTACCACGATTCTACCTTGTTGAAAAAACTGCCCCAATCCCAATCTTACATTAAAACCCTTCAAGAGTTCACTATGTTGGACCCTATCGAATCCCTTTTGGAAATCAAGATAGATGACGTCGACGTCTTTGGTCCAAGCCTTAATCACGTGATCTTAGAAAATCGGGAAGATTGGTTTCACACGACTTTTCCTTCCTGAACCGATGCTGGTTTCCCGCCAATTCTCGTCCATCCACTTCGCCAGTTGCCTTCTAATGATAATTTCCAGAATTTTCGAGAGGGAAGGAAATTTCTTCAGACTTACTGGGCAGTAATTGGACGCGGTTTCTTTACTATCCATCTTGGATATCAGAACTACGTCATCAAGTCTCCAAGCTCCCTGAGTATGTAAGTGAGACCAAGTGAGTGTCTGAGTGACCAAGCGAATGGGTGAGGGATCATACGAGTGACCAAGTGAATGTGTATTACAGCAGGTGATCATATGAGTAAATGACAGCATGTGATCGTATCAGAGACCAAGTGAATGTGGTCACTCATACGATCCCAAACTTCATCACGAAAACGGTCACTCTTACAGTAACTCATACGGTCAATCACTCGCTCCCACAGTCATTCACTCACTTGATCACGAAAACGGTCACTCTTACAGTAACTCATACGGTCAATCACTCGCTCCCACAGTCATTCACTCACTTGATCACGAAAACGGTCACTCTTACAGTAACTCATACGGTCAATCACTCGCTCCCACAGTCATTCACTCACTTGATCATTCATATGGTCATACATCCACTCACACTTACTCATTCGGTCACTCACTTGGTCACTCATACTGTCACTCACTCATACAGTCGGTAAGGTTCAGGAGAAAAGACGTTGGAAAAAGGCCGAGAAGAAACAGGAGTCGCGAGAGAGAGAAACGAGAGCGATTGGAGAGATTCGAAAAATATAGAGAAGTGTAAAAGTTTGTACCGAAGAGACAGGACGGTTCGTGGAGGTGTTGGATATAAATTAAATAAAGTGTTGTTTTCTTCTTTTGGGAGTCTAGAAATCCAGTTATTTCGTCCTGGAATCGTAGTGGAGGTACAGCCGAGGACCTACGACCGATAAGAAGTCGGGGGAAACTTTACTGGCGCAGTCGGCAGGATCGGGTCGTGGCTTCAACGACTCAAGATTGTGAGCTGAATTCGAAGAAGAGTGTCCTAGCGACGGTGGAACCACCCCGGTTCGTATAGAAGGATAGCAGCAGCGTAGAGCTCCCACGCTGTTTTTTTTTTTTTTTCGTGAAGTCAACCGGTGCTGAGAGGGACAATCCTGTCTAGGGAAGAGAAGCAAGTGTTGTGCGGCGGTATCGAGACGATAAAGATGGCGTATTTGGCAAAAGGGAACAAGGAGGATCTGGAGACCATGGCCGCCAACTTAGGGGTAGAAGTCCGACCGGAGTTCAACTTAATGCATTTAGTGAGTACCATACAGGAAAGTGAACTATACAACGAAGCGACATGCAGAGAGATGCTGAAAACTATCATAAGCAATAGGAAAGAGAGAGAAGAGATGGAGATGGAGGAGCGGCGTAGAGAGATGGAGATGGAGGAGCGGCGTAGAGAGATGGAGATGGAGGAGCGGCGTAGAGAGATGGAGATGGAGGAGCGCCGTAGAGAGATGGAGATGGAGGAGCAGCGTAGAGATAAAGAGATGGAGATGGAGGAGCGGTGTAGAGATAGAGAGATGGAGATGGAGGAGCGGCGTAAAGAAAAGAAGATGGAACATGAACTCGAAAGACTGAGGATCGAGACAGGAGTCAGAAGAGAGGAGAATAATCAAGCTGGGCGCGGCAGAACCCCCGGCCAGGATTTCCAGAACCTGATGCAAAAGTTCAGGATGGAAGAGGACATAAGTCTGTACCTGGTGCTGTTCGAGCGGCAAGCTCGTCGTGTGGCCCTGGCACGGGAAGATTGGTTAGCTGAGCTCTTGGGACTTCTTCCCTACGAGATGAACCAGTTAATTGCCTTCGAACCGGAAGAGCAAGTGCAGGACTATAACCAAGTTAAAGAATTATTATTGCGGAAATTCAAACTCACCCCAGAGAAGTTCCGACAGATGTTTTCTTCGCGCCACAAGAATCAAGAGGGCACTTGGAGAGACTTCTACCACGAGCTGTGTACCTATTTTGATGGATGGACGGCGGCTCTGGGGGTCACGACATTTGAGCGACTAAGAGATTTAATCATCACCGATCAAATGAAAAAACGCGTCCCAGCAGATTTTAAAGAACACTATCTGGACGAATGGAGTGATATTGTGTCTCCAAGTGAGCTTTCGGAGAAACTAGATAGGTTCGATGATGTGAAGAGGAGTCTGGGGGCACCCTTCTCTAGTGATAGAACGAGAACCCCAAGACCTGTTCATCAAAATCCGAGATCGAAAGCCAGCGGAAACGAGAGGCTTCAGGGTGAGTCCTTCCCACCTAAAGCGACGATGGGTTCGAATACCAGAGAGAGAGCCGCAGTCACTTGTTATGCGTGTGGAGCAGAAGGCCATATAGCAAGGTTTTGTCCTGCAAGAGTCCAGCAGGAGCCATTGAGTCGGGCCCAGGCGAACTCTGTCCAGACAGAAGAGGGGGACACGATTGAAGAAACCACAGTCCTAACAGCACATATTACGGTGCCGGCAGCTGGTGTTGGTGCGGACATTGACACACCGCAGACCGTGAGTTTGAAATGTGGTCAGAAGACAATAAGAGGCGTAGTCGATTCCGAGACCCAGATCTCAGTCGTTAGGTCTGATTTGGTTGAGATCGACGACAGTGAAGGCGAGGGGAGAATAAGGATCAAGTCCGCATTTAGCGAAAGTGAGATAGCCCCTCTGAAAATATGTATGATGAAGATCAGCGACGGCAAACACGGGTACGTGCCAATTACTCGCGCAGTGTCGAGTCGCTTGATAAATGAAATGTTAATATGTCCGACGGCATACGACGCACTCTTGGGAAATGTACTAGTTCTAAGTCCGATCAATGAGCCAAGCCGTAGGGACGGCGTGTGTACTTCATCTGCCGATGGCAAACAGAAGGCCAGCAACGGCAATAACAACGATTTTTGCATACCTAACGAAGAACTTGAAGAGAGGATCATGTCCCAAGTCGAGAGCTACTTCACCGACTTCAACATCATGAAGAACAACTTCCTGCTGAAACAAATCCGGAGAAACAAAGAGGGCTACATCAGCCTGAGGTTGGTCTCATCTTTCAGGAAGGTCAAGACCCTGACCAAGGACTGGAGGGTTGTCCGGTACTGTCTCAGGAACTCGAACAAATTCCAAGTCAACGGAGGAGGCACTAAAGTGCGCCGGATTGTGCCCGTACCGGCTTTCGAGACCAGATGCGCTGAAATGATCCTGGTCTGCAACATGGCGTCCGAGGAACTGACACCCGAGTCAGTGTTGCAGTCTATATCAGAACACGGAGAAGTCGTCGACGGGGCAGTCGTCAATCGAGGATCCAAGATACCGGATGTCTGTACGAGGCGCTGTCTCTACGTCAACGGGAACATGGTGAAGAAGACGTTCGCCATCGTCAAGTGCAGAGATTCAGACACATTTCAATCGGGACGCATCCGCATCCGAGGGCAAGGCCTCGCAGCTCAAAGAGATGAACTCGAAACGATACGACGATGGTCATGCTGTCAACAGGAGGAGATCGGCACCGAACTGGTTTCCGGCTAGGCAGGAAACGTCCAAGCAATCGAACTGGCGATTGTTTTCGTGTCCATTTGCCAAAGGAATCAACAGAGCTACGAACCGCCAGTCGAAGACCGAGAAAACCAGAAGCCAACCGGCTAAATCTTCAATCGCCAACAACGGCGCACCTAGGAATAAGGGCAGGGAAAGGTCATCCTTCTCTTATGTCGGTGGTGACCACCACTCCATGAACTCTTGGATGAGCAACCTTTATTTGCCATTTAAGGGTGGTATGGCCGCCGCCGCCAAAAAAGCTGCTGCTGCACGGTACAACGCTCGCCTACCGGATAGCGTCACGCGTTGGCCTGGGGGACCCGAAAGGGTGATATGCAACGTAATGCCGACGCCCTATCACGGTAGCCGTGAGAAACCGAGTTACGCTCTTGAAGCATCATCATCATTTAAAAATGATGGATGTGCTTTTCGATGATGGGAAGTGTAAGGTTCAGGAGAAAAGAGGTTAGGAAAAGGCCGAGGAGAAACAGGAGTCGCGAGAGAGAGAAACGAGAACGATTGGAGAGATTCGAAAAATATAGAGAAGTGTAAAAGTTTGTACCGAAGAGACAGGACGGTTTCGTGGAGGTTTTGGATAATAAATTAAATAAAGTGTTGTTTTTTTCTTTTGGGAGTCTAGAAATCCAGTTATTTCGTCCTGGAATCGTAGTGGAGGTACAGCCGAGGACCTACGACCGATAGGAAATCGGGGGAAAGTTTACTGTCATTCACTCACTTGATCATTGATATGGTCATACATCCACTCACACTTACTGTCACTCACTCATACAGTCGATCACAGTCACTTGGTCACTCAGTGACTTTCTCGGTCACTCGCTCAGTCACTTTCTCGGTCACTCGCTCAGCCACTCATACGGTCAGGGCAGGCGAAATGTACTAGGGACGAAATGTCGGAGGCGAAATTTCCGGATCCCACGCAGAAAACGACCGCGATGCGACAAAAAATGATCAAATAAACACCAGATAGGCGGCATCACCTACTCAAAATAATATACCGTACGTGTTAAGATAACCCAATAGCCCATACACAATTCACTGCAACCCGTATTTTTCGTTCAGTTAGTAATGCAGTAGCCAAAAAAAACTAATCCGCCAAACAAACAGGTGCTGACGCGTTTCCCTCTTGACTAACAGCAGGTCATTTGTAAATATATTAAAATAAATTACAACCCAGTAAAAACTAACGCGCAATGATTAAAAATGATGAATGAGATTTCATTAAGATATTAAATAAATAATTATTTAAGGCTGGGCACGTGGTCAACATTTCGCAAGAGAGAGACATATTCTTGGTACATATTCTCGAGAAACGAAAGGCAATTACTGGCATATTTTGCATGTTTCGGCATAAATTTTCAAGAAGCGGAGTCTCAAGGGAATTTTTATTCATTTCTTTTTAATTAACGCGTTACTTAATAACAAGCCGCTTGTGTCGTTATCATCGCGAGTTTTTTTGTTTGTTTTTTTTCTAATTAAGGAAGAGGCGATATGCAAATTAACCACACGCACCGGTGACTTAACTTCTATACTCTTCGCAGAAATTTCTCCGAAAATGAAAATTTCGTACGTTGTTATTATCATAGAAGATATACAGGGTGTCCCGTAAATGCGAATGCGGTGGCCTTAATCTCATCAACCGTTCGCCGTGGCGGTGTGGTTCTAGTTTAAAAAATGCTCGAAATTTGTTCGGGAATCACCTGTAACAGTTCCAACAGTGAAAATACAGTGTAAATCATAAAATTAAAAAAATATATATTGACTTTTATGTAATCTCCCTCTCTAACTAATTCCAATTAGAAAGTTGTTGCCCTGTCTTTCCTGAGGTCAACAAACGAAAAATGCCAAGTTTCCAAGTGCAACAATCGCTGAAATATTTGAATTCAAAAATCAAAGGTGCAAGTTGGGAAAGAAGCATTTTCCGTCAGTTTATGCTGTCTTTTCCAAACTCTTTTCCTGGTTTTTAAATTCAAATACATCAGCGAATATTGCACTTGAAGACATATGGGTTTTATTTTGCTGGGCTCGGTAGAGACACAGACCAACAACTTTCTAATTGGACATTATAGCACAGGGAGACTACATAAAAATTTAGATTTTTTTTTATTTTATGATACACTGTATTTTCACCAGGGCAGTCTTAAGAGCATCATAGCTCCCCCCCCCCCCCGGGTCATGATTTTTCTCAGGGCGTACCTGGCAAATTCTTGAAAATTTCAAATCAGTTCTGATTTTTGAAAGCCCCCCCCCCACTCCCTTCTCTTGAGGCCCGGATGGGCACATGCTTCAAGACGGCACTACTTTTCACTCTCGAAAGTGATTTCTGAACACATTTTGAGCATTTTTTAAAATAAGACCATACATACTTCTGCGACGAACGACTGGTGAGATAAAGGCCGCATTACGAGTCATTCAGTATTACGTCAGCATCGATAAAGAAGGGGAGGTCCGATTTGCTGAGTTTTAATAATGGAGGGGGGGGGGTTTGAATGATGCTTACGTCATCAACCACCCTTTACAAAAAATATTAAATATTCTTAATAGCATCTTACTCGCAAAAAGGGGAAAAACCTTTCCCTACTTTGTGTTCGCCTGAACTAATGTTCCCCCTATTGATACGTAAGTCCTCTATAGAGCCCCCTTTAGTGATCTCTAAATCTTCCGCGGATCTTTCAATTGATCTGGAAATTTGTCGGGGTGCTTAAGTGCTCCAAAACTATGTCACATGTCATATAAGGTTCTCTAAATAATTATTTCTTTCATTAATGCTAAAAGTATTTCTATCATTCATTCTGAAGTTATTTTTTCTTTAAATGTGAATATTCATAAATTCTGAGAATATTTCATTCAAATAAATGCTAAAAATATTTTTCTTTAGAAATTCATTCATTCATTTTCATAAACTGCGAAATACCTTTTCCCAACTAATTACGAAAATATTTCTTTCATTAATACTGAAATTGTTTCTCACCGATTCTGAAATTATTTCTCATTTTTTCTGAAATGTTTCCTAGAAGTGAATTTAAAATTGCGCTTCTTTTTCCAATTCTGGAACACATTTTGTCATTGAGATTTTTTTCAGAATTTCTATAAATTTTTAACCCTTTGGCGTACACAAAACCTCCACAGTTTTATATGAGAGCCCTTTGTAGCTTGGGGTGTACATCCAAAACAGTGTTTATCGACGTTTATTATTGTCCTCGGCTAAATGGAGCCTCATTCACGAATAAGCCATTTCAGGAGTGTCGGTATCAGAAGGTGGCATATTGGCATTCTACTATATTAAACAACCAGCTAGCTGTCGAAATAGAAAATAGCTCATTACTGGATCTCAAAAAAATCATGTTTGCAAATGTCGGTGACCTGTTGCGCCATCTACACTCGGTATGTCGCTTTTTATACATTATAATGTCGAGTTTTTTGTATGTACCCCATTTGTGAATGAAATTTTAAACTTTTTTTTTTTAATTTATCAAAAAATATCCATGCTGTGATAAGTATTTTAGTGCAAACGCCTCTTTCTTATGAAAATTAGTTGATTTTGTATCAGTTTCTAGAATGTGTCATGGACTTTTCACCCACCCTGTATATCTATAATAAATGCGAATGTATACAGTACATACACTCTGACATGATAAATTGCATGTCAGAATGTATGTACTGACATGATAAATTTCATTCAAAACGTATTTTAATTCTGATACGATTATGATAGATGTGTAATCGATTTCACTAGGCGTTTGCTTTCGAAACGAGCCGTTTCGTTGCACTGAGAGCTTCTCAAGGCGATGAAAATGACGACGCGTCGTCGGCTGCGGCTGCGAGGGCGTCGCACAAACTCGGCGTTTACAAGGGGAACGTTGTCTACGTGAAACCTGTCTATAAGAAGAACATTGACATCACGCGATCGCTTCGCAAGGAGATGATACAGGTAAGAAATATGTTCTCCATCTCGCTCTTAGTGTCTTTGCGCACTGCTGTGCGGTTACTGCGGTTGACCAGCTTATATACCCTATGGGGACAGAGCGGAGGTCAAGGTTGGTCTGGTTGATCTTATCACCAAACGTGAAATTTCTTACGGAAAATACGCCGATGTTCGGCAACTCCAAATGCAACAAGAAAATCTGGTAGTGCGTACGCTTCAGATTATAAATTATCCCCTCGAAAGAAAACCGCGCCGTTCTGGATCTTTTTCTTTCCATTTACCACGAGAAGACACTTAGTCACGCCCCTTTTTCAAAATAGACTTCAGGGTAACTTAACTGGACAAAGAGAAAAATCCTCCTCTTGGGTTACAAGGACGCTGATCCAGGAAGTGGTTTTCTATTTCGCCAAACTTGGCGTTGACTAATTCTTTGAGCGATAAATACGCCAACAGGGAATGTGGAAAATGTTCGCTGCTCCAAATATATATAGTAGTCATTATTATTTTTTTGTTGGAGTGTTTTTAAGGAAACGTTACAGTTGAAATTCTTAACGTGACGTAATCAAACCCGTGGGTGGAGACACCAAGTATATATAGTGATGAGATGAAAAAAAAGTTCTGCTCAAATTTTACTAGATCTGTCAGACCGTAATCTCATAAAAACTTAATCTTATTTGGACTAATTGTACAAATATTTTTAGAATGCTAATTGACATCATAATTACAGATCCGAGAAATGCGCCAAGAGAACATCAATCCTTTCATTGGAGCCTGCGTCGATGCGCCAAATATTTGCATCATTTCACTTTTTTGTGCCAGGGGAAGCTTGAAGGTAACAACCGTTGATATCATTATTACGTATTTAAATATGGTGTTGGTAACAAAATTCTATTGATTTCAGCACCCTAGAGTGCTCGATGACTGTTCGACTTCGTAGTTCGAAGACATTGATTTCTCGAGTGATCACACCATTGAAGAATATACGTTTTGCTCATTTCAGCCTGTAGATTCAGAGTTGCCATAATTGCCGATAATCAAATTCCATCACTAAATAAAAACGAGTGATTATGGGTAAATGCAGAGATCCCGTCAGTAATAAACTGCATATATTTACACGAAAATGACGAATATCATAACGGCCATAAATTATTTTGCATGTACAGGTGGCTATAATTAAACTGGTCTTACTCAGACATACAGGGTGGCCACAAAACAATACGATTTCCGATACACGAGCCCTTAGCTGCCTCAAAAGTCATAGAATGCGAATGAAATTCGAGGTATGGGTATTTGTGCAAAGTATACGCTCGAGAATGAAGAGAAAAGCAAAACTGTACGTCTCGCGGTTACGATCACAGCAACAAAATTTCGGAAAATTCAGACAACAACACTCACTTTTAAGCATTGGAAAGTGATTGGCGCAGTAAAAATCCGCGAATGGCATTAGAATGGAACAGTGGCGAAGGACACACACAAACAAACAAAGAAAATCTCACCCAAGGGGTTTCTTCTGGACTCACCAGAACTTCTGGCTGCAGAAATGTGATCTGCATTGGTTGTTTCCACGTGTTCCCTTGCCTGCGTGCAGCGCAGGCGTTTATGGTGCTAGAGGTACCGCTCTAACGCCATTTGGGGCCATTCAAATATTACGTAAGCAGATTTTCAGCCATTTTTGACCCCCCCCCCTCTTCTCCCTTGTCAGCAAAAGTCAGCAAAACGCTGACCCCCCTCCCCCTGTCAGCAAAATTTCGTCAGCAGCTTAGAATATTTCATATCTTCAAAAAGGGGTGGTTGATGACGTAAGCAACCTTCAAACCCCCCTCCCCCTCTTGTCATCAAAAGTCAGCAAATCCGAAACCCCCTCCCCCCTCCTCGATGCTGACGTAATACTTGAATGACCCCTTCATGGTTTTTTACTGCACTGTTGACTTTGCAATCTATAAAAGTGAATGTTGATATTTGGAATTTTTTCAAAATTTTGTTGATGTGACCGTAATCGCGAGCGCTAGGTTTTCGTTTCTATTACTCTCGAACACATACTCTGAAGCACCTACATCTCGAATTTCACTCTCATTCTTTGATTTGTGCAGCCGCTAGAAGCTCGTATAATGGCAAAGTTATTTTATGGCCACCCTGTATATAAAACCCATTCTGGTTGACGTATTTCATTGAAGCTTGATAACGTGATCAGCACGTATTCCCAAGAGATCGTTACGATCTGTCCGGGGAATTTGTTAGTGTTAGTAGACATCCATGCCCGATCCGGGATTCGAACCCAGACCTGCACAGTCAGAAGCTAGCTCCCTAACCACTGGACTGCCAGGCGGCAAAATACGTTAATACGTTATGTTATATGGATCTTGGAGGAAAAGGAAACTGCAATGAAAATTAAGTTTCGAATTTACACTACCAGGTGAGAAATTGGCGCGAATAAAGAACAACAAATACAAATTGCAAACATAAAACTTTATTAAATCACAGCATTTGTCATTGCGCGTTAACAATTTGCGTTAATCACGCGTTCAAAGCGCGTTACAGAATGTTCGACAATATAGCACTAACGGTTTCTTGAACAATAGCAACAACATGTCGTTTATGTTTATTTTCAATTCAGACAGAGTTCGTATGTTTAATTAGACTTGGAGCACTCTCTCTCCTCGAGGTCCAAAAATGTGGCCGACAACTGAAGGAACTGTGTTTGGTGCTCACTTTTGATATGTTTCAAGTAGTTATCACTTTGAGGTAATTTTGAGAAGTTTTCCGAAGAGAGACCTGGGGCTTCCTAGTTCTCGGGACATGAATCCCTTTGACTTCTGAAACATAATAATTCCATGTTGCTACAACATGATACTTTTCGTGCTATATTGTTGCTAGCCCAAAAGCCTTTCGCGTATGACGCAAATGGAATGCACATAGAACAAATGCTGTGATTTAGTTTTGTTTCCAATTCGTGCTTCTTGTTCTTCATGCACCCTTTTTTTGACCTTATGGCCAAAATTTGAACTACCTTTTTTACATATTGTAGTTTTCTTTCTCTCCCCCCCCCCCCCCCATGGTCTATATCATAAGTGTTTTTTAACCTTTTTTAGACGATGGCTTCCTTTGACAATATTTTCTTCTCGTAGCCCCCGTCTAATCCTGGGCCCAATCCACCCTGTCAGAGAGAGGATTCTCCTTCCCAAGAGCCGAATTAAATGGGCCTTAAATGGTCGGTCTCGTAAATTGCGGAACGATCCAATGAAACTACATAATAAATAGCTCCTCCATCACCTTACCCTGAGCTAGAGTTCAGTGAGTTTCCCTCTTATGGGGGGTTTTATGCAAGGCCGTCTCAACATTGGTCCTAGGGCAAAGTGGTGTGGGTCATGATTACAAACCCCCGGGTCATGATTACATTACCCCCGGGGCAGTCACATTTTTCCAGACTTGAAATCTTTATTTCTTAGTAGCTAATTTTTTTTTCCTTCACAACTGTCAGTGGCCCCCTTTAACTGCCTTTCATGGCTCCCCTTTTACCTGATTTTCACACCCTTAGAACTTTATTTCCAAAAACCCTTAGAATATCCTAGGACCACAAGGGGAACATAAGGCCTCAAGTTGAAAACCACTGGTCTATACAACGTAAGTTTCAACGAAATACGTCTACCAGAACGGGCTCTACAAAGGTCTGAGTAGGATCAGTTTGATTATGACAACCCTGCATTTATTCAAGGACAGTTTTTTTTCGCTCAATGAGTCATTAGTCGGCTGACCATTTTTTTCTCGAGAAAATTACGGGATGTTGGGATTTCCGTTGGTATACACGGAAGAATACTGGACATTGCCAATTATCCCCAAAACTATGCGAAAATTAAGCAAAGTTACCAAATATTTCTAAAATTACTGAAAAATCTAAATGGCGGAAGATGAATTCTACGAAAAGAAAACGTTTAAATATGGCAAATGTGTGAAAGGAATATTCTTATATACAGTCGTGTAAATAGCATAATAAATATAATTTATGGGTTGGGAAGATAACTTTAATCTTGGGTTTCAATAATGAATAACAATTCAAGTTGGCTTCAGTGTCGCATCGGTGCTCTCCTATAACGTATAAGGGGCAGTTGAAGAGTAAATTCGACGTCCCCTCTAGTCCAGCGCCCGGGACACCTGACTTACCTGCTCCCCCACCACCTCACGACCCTGCTTTAGCACCTAGTTTTAAAATAAGTGAAAAAAACGGGACATTCTTACAAAAAATTCGGTACAGCCAAAATTCTTTACGTGAAAATACCGGAATGTCCTAGGGGAAACGGGACGTATGGTCAACCAAAACATTTGGGGTCTGTTCAATCGAGCAGTCCAATTTTTTTCTTTTTTTAGAACCAAAACTTTATTCAATAAAATTCATTGAAAAACACAATACAATATGATGTAAAATGCGATATATCTAAACATATGCAAGTGAATCGATATATATGAGTTGTCTAGGGATAATTATGCCCGTACAACCAATCAACGAAATTAATGACCATAATCGAAACAGTTTTCACAGTCATGTATAATGTACATGTTAATAATAGTCACAAACATAAAGCGGCAATTTTAATTCAAGTACTGTATTCGCGTAGTCCCGTGATATACATTTAAGAATAGTCTTCAATGTTAGTGACAGCAGCAACGTAACTAAATAATTCCTTTTAAATTTAGAATATAAAGCTATATTTGTTAATTCGAATAGCAAGGCATCGTAAATTTTGGGAGCTAAATAGACGAAGTGTTTTTTAAATATCTCTTTTCTATGTAAAGGGATTTGAAATATTTCACCAGTCCTCAGAGAAATGAATTTTTTAGGAGAACATGTATGCTTATTTTTATGAAGTGTCAATATCGATTTGTAGACAACCAAGTGTCGTAAACCCAAGATGTCTTTGACGGTAGCACCAGAAGTCAAAACCGAATAATTTAAAAGTTTGAGAAATCTATTTTGAGAGGTTATGATAGGAAGTAGATTGGTTTTATAATCACATCCCCAAGTTGTTATTCCATATTATAATGAAGATTGTATCCATGAATAGTATAATGTTCGTAAAAAGGAAGGATGGACAATTTTATGAAGATGATAGAACCTGTAGAGAAAATATCTAAGTTTTTTGGTTAGTATAGCAACGTGAGATTTTCATTTCGGGAATCCCATTACATTAGGACAGTTGCAATCATTTCTTGAGCAGTCTATAAGATGTGATTTGAATACTATGTCTGAATTGCTATCCCCAATCAAGCTGTAATAAATAAATTGAGTTTTTTGGCGATTCAATTTCATATCGTGTTATTATTGAACCAATCATTGATTATTAGAAGATCGTGTTCAACCTGTCGTTTAAGCGAATGCACATCAGTACAGGAATAGAGAATTACAGAATCATCCGCGTATGTTATTATTTTACCGAAGAGTTTCAACGTACAAAAATCATTAATGAAAATGATGAAAAGAATCGGACCTAAAACAGAGCCCTGAGGAACTCCTTTTGTTATATTTGTGTATTCGCTAAAACAATTATTTATCTTAACTCTTTGTTTTCTATCGTCTAGATAAGACTTGAGCCACTAACATTTCACCTCTAACACCAGCGTCAGATAATTTATGAAGTAAGATCTCATGATTGACGTTTTCAAATGCTTTTGAGATGTCAAGGAAGAGAGAAACAGTTTGTTTATTTTGGCCAATACTTTTGTATAGACAACCCTACAGAATTCTATTAAAGCATTTTCGGTTCCTCGATTTCCCGAGAAACCATATCGATTAGGGGCAAAAAATTTACAGTTGTTTAAACAAGTTAATAGTCTATTTTTCACCACCGTTTCGATTAATTTAGAAAAGATAGTATAAAAATATAGATAGTATATAAAAATTAATATCCGCAAATTTTCTTCCGCAGTTCTAATTATATATTATACCGTCAGAGCAAATAATTCAGCGGCATAGCTAAAGACTGCGTTTTGGACAACTGAATAATCGGTCCGACACCTGAATAGTGATTGGAAGAATCGTCTCGATAATTGAATTCAATAGCGGAATCCAATCATTGCCACGGTTTGACGGAATTCAATTTTCAACGCGAAAAATCATTGAAAAAAAAATGCAATTTTAATACAAATACCTTTAACTATTTAATTTGACGTGAATTTTTTTCGTTGTATGTCTCGATATAAGGACATCCTCAAGAATCCCGACATAAACTTGGACACGGTGTTCGTGGCGTCGCTCGTCGCTGATCTCATTAAGGTGAGTTATACATGCTTTACCCGGGAATATTAAGAACTTTTTTTGTTTTTCTTCTAATTTGCTGTTCGTTAGTCAAATGCCGTTTTACTTTAACCCTCTTTCCGTTATTTAGACTCGTTCGTATCAAACATCTCGTTGGTAGTTTTAATTAAATTCCGACGCGGCCGCCATGATGATGATGACGACGTCACGCGTCCTGTTCGTGCTCCGTTCCTTTTAAATGCTGTCGTGAGAGTGTAAATTGGAGTTCCTCTGAATGCGAGCGGGTTTTAAGGCGTCGATATTCAAATGCCAACTTTTGTTTTGGAAAAATAGGAGAAATTCTGTTGATCCGACCACCGCGGGATAGTACTTGGTTCCGCCTATTTGTTAACGGGGTCGGTAGCAGCAAGATAAAGTAAAAGGGGGCGTGATATAATCACTACTACTACTAAACCGCATATGCATTCTCGTCCATGTTCCTTTGCGGAAACCTCTAACGAATTGGTACATGTTGGAATGTACGTGAAGTGAAACCTGACGTGATGTTTTTTTCCGTGTAATGCTTGTTATTTGTAGTGCTGCCATCTGCCACCATTTTTTCTAACTATGAGTGAAGTGTAATGATTGAATAATTGATAGAATCACTGAAAAATATAATTCTCCCTCCATTTTCTGTGTAAATTTAATGAGTTTGGAGTTTGCAATGCCACATACACCAATACCGGCCGAGAGCTATGACGTCACGGACCATCCGCATGTGTGTGTGTGTGTGCTACAGGACGTGCTCGTGGGGGGAAAGAAAGAGATGATCCCGAGATCGCGTCCGTAGGGCCAGCTGCCATCATTCTATCTAAATACGGAGCGATTATGATTCTCGTACTCCGAGAACTGCTTATCCGAATGTAGCCCAATTTTTAGGGTATCTTAATGAGACCATGGGAGAGGGATTTATTTAAAAAAAATAATAGTTCAATTTTCAACCACCAGGTGAAAAATCAGTGCTTTTACTGCATTTCCTTTCTTCCCGTGGACCATATAGCGTACATATACAAAGTTTCATTGGAATACGTCCACCAGAACGGGCGCTATATAAGTCTGAGTAGTTTCAGTATACTGACACTGGCCGCCACAAGAGTAGTGCTGACAGGGCTCCAGCCCTGAGGCCCGGGACAAATAACCATTATTTTTTGTTTTTTCATGCTATAAATTCGTTATAGAAGGACCCTTGTCTGGCTTGGGGAGAACGCCAAAGATAGGGCCCTGCTCCAGGATGTGGGGCCATGACTCCGACTTATGTAGCCCCCGTTTTGGAGGACGTATTCCATTGAAACTTGGTATATACGCTATATGGTGCATGGAAAAAAAAGAAAATTGAATAAAAAAAGCCGAACTTTTTCACCTAGTGGTTGAAAATTGAACTTTTTTTTTTTAAATTTAATAAATCCCTCTCCCATGGTCTTATTAAGATATATCGCCTTCATCAACGACGAACCAGCGCAAGTTCCACGCTGCGCGGGATAAGCATCGGAAGCTTCTTCCACTATAATAGAGCTATTTGAAACTCCAGGCTGACTCATCCGCCATCTTTGACCGCAAGTGTGACGTCAATGTTATTACCGCTACAGCCAATTGCTTTTTCGCCTTTTACTAAAGATCATTCATTCATTCAGCCAATTGCTTTTTTCTATACTGTTTTTATACTATGATATCGGACGTCACCTGATTTTTTTTTTTTTTTTCAAATGTGGAGGATGCGACGAGTCCTCCGCTCACCTTCCTAGGCTCCTCAACTATGACAGAATACCGATATCGTGGTGTCGCCAAATCTATTCTCGTGATGAATAGATTTGGCTACCTGGCGAGAATAAGACGGGATTTTTGTTTTAATTTGAAGTCGAATGTAGGTCTAGAGGCACCGACATGAAGAAAGCATCGAGAGAGGGTTTAAAATTGCCAGTCGTCCTGTATTATACGGGACCCGAGCCTTTATACATGGGGGGGGGGGGGGGTGTACGCTGCATTTTATATTCTTAATTATTGAGGTGGCTCAGGCTCAGCCTCCTCACAGAATTTATTGGATGGGGGGGGGGGGTCTGGGCATCCCAGGTTCCGGCGCCTTTGTGTAGTTCTTAGTTTCTAATTTCCACGGACTTTATGAATTTGTTTATGTGTGCTGTACATTTATTACACAGGGCATGAATTACATCCACGAAAGCGAGATTTCTTCTCACGGCAACCTCAAGTCTTCGAACTGTTTGGTCGACAGCCGTTGGGTCCTACAGCTGACAGATTTCGGTTTCCACGAGTTCAAAGCAGACCAAGAACTACCGAGCAGCGAACAAATCAAGTACCAGAAAAGTATGTCCGTTTCTTGTTGATAACGGCACAAAAAAAAAAAAATATCCATATTCCGGAGATTTATACTGCATAGTGTTTACGGATAGTTCTTTATGTGCATCTGTCAATTTGATAGATGGACCCTGCCACGAAGCTGGGCTGGAAGAAATCTCGGCAACGGGATAAGTCCGGTGGCAGAGTTCTGGTGTTCATTCATTCATTCATTCATTCGTGTCAATTCGATAGGTCTCATATGGACGGCACCAGAGATTCTCAGAGCCATGAATCCACCAGCGAAAGGCACTCAGAAAGGAGACGTCTATTCGTTCGGTGTTATCCTCCACGAAATCATATTCCGCAAAGGCCCCTGGGGGCCGAGGACCCTACCTCATAAGTGTGAGTCTCTAGTGATATTATCAATATGAAGGAATACCTTTTTAGCAAGTCTAATTCAACGTTTGATATCTTAAAAATGGGAGTGAAAGCACCAAACAGGTGTTCCAGGTCTTATCTTGTGGCTCTTTCTTCGGTAAAATATTAAGAAAGAAAGGATTCCATTGGAAAAGGGGCAAATTAGGCTTCGTAAACAGTTGTCTGGTGCATTTATTTACATTTTTAAGGCATCAAACGTTGGACCTTATTCCTCTTTACTGATCAGCAACCATACACATGGCGTAATTGGTGAAATATTCCCTACATACTTTTAACTTAAACAGCGTACACCCCGGCTATCCAGACAAATTCCAACTACTACTAAACCACACATACATACACCTCTTCCATATTCCTCTGCGGAACTTCTAACGAATTGGTACATGTTGAAATCTACGTGTCCGTGTTGTGAACCTAAAGTGAATCTTGTTCCTGTGTAATGTTTGTTATACTGCTGCCATCTACCACATATTTTTCAAACTGTGAGTGAAGTGTTATTATTGAAGATTTACCGTTGCAGAAGCCCGTTGCTCTCTGTGGCGAGTCTTTTTAACGGGAAATTCGGCTCGCATTCGCGCTTCGAAGTTGGGAACCCACCACTGGTGGGGTTAGGACCCGGGGTGCTCGCGATGCGAGTCGTCACTATGACCACTCGACCACCACAGCGGCTACAAATTGCAACTGCTCAGTATCCACAGGCATCGCGAATGCACGCAGCTATCCGCATGAATCGTGACAGCGCACCATCTATCGTTCGTACACTGTGCATAGTCGCATTGCGTAGCCATTAACAGTCGTCGGTACTACGCACAAGCTATCCACAGGCATCACTGCTACACATCAGCTATCCTTTTACGAATCTCGTATATGCATAGCTATCCGCAAACATCGTGATTACGTACCGGCTATCAGCAGGCTTCGCGACTATGCGGTAACTATCCACACGAACCTCGATTACATGCCAGCTTATTCGCACAACCGCCCAAGTGACGCAGTGGTAAGATGCTCGCCTTCCATTATGAAGGTCACCGTCAAGGTCCACGGGTTCGAATCTGGCCAAAGAACATCGGAATCAAGTTCTTTGCCTACCGATCCTACCACCACAATTTCCAACTCCAATAGTTAGAAATTGCCGTATGGCTATATATGACCGGAGAATTGGTGTGCAATAAAGTAGCTTGTTCGCATGAATCGTTACTGCGCGCAAGCTATCGATTGGCATCGCCGGCGACAGCTATCGTCACGAATCTCGGCTACGCGAGTAGCTATCCACAGCTATCGCGACAATCAGGGGCGGCTTAAACGAGAGTGCAAGGGGTGCGATGCACCCTGGCGGCAAGTTGGAATGGGCGACAGATTGAGTTTTATTCGGACACAAAATTTTTTTCAAAAATTTCCAATAGTAAAAATTCACATGACCATCACGCTTTTGAGCCATAGTCTGACGACCAAATTGTTCAAAATACTTGAGGGAACAACGGCCAAGGCCTGGGACCGTAATACGGTATTACCATATTTGTTCGAGAAAAATACGGGAAATTTGTCTTCGAAATACGGGAAAATACGGGACATTGCCAATTATTGCCAAAAATAACGCTAAAAGTGAGTAAAGTTGCTAAATCATGCGAAAATCACAGAAAAGTCGCCAATCGCGGGAAATAAATTTTTTACACTTGAAATTGCAGTGCATTAAAATAAAAAACATGACAAATATGCAAGATGAACAATGTAATTTGCTATCGTAATTGTCATAGTTGGGAAGATAATTTTATTCGTTGATTTGGTGAATAAAATGAAGAATAAAAAGTCAAGTTGGCTTCGTTGAAAATACGTGAAAAACCTGGACATTTCTGCGAAGAAGTTGGAACAGCCAAAAAAACACAAAAAACCGGGACTGTCCCGGGAAATACGGGACGTATGGTCACCCTAGTAATACCAGAAACCATCCACTCCATCACAAGGGGCAATTGTGCATTTTGGTGCCCACAAATATTAGTTTGTCCAGACCGGTTAAATAAAGGCAAAAGAATAATTCGCGAAATTAGTAATATATTAATAAAACTCGCCTCGTGTGTTAATAAATAATCTTTACAGGAGAATTGATGGCTCACCAATAAGTGCTGTTTTGTGAGTTATCTGGCAATGGGTGAGAACGGTAAAATAATTCTGGACTGAAGCGGAGAACAACCCCCTTCAAAAATGAGACAGTTTCTTCAAAAGTGGGACGTATGGTCACGAATATTTTCTCGATAGACAATAATGTGCGGCTTTTTTTCTAAAAAGAAATTGGTATAAATTTAGGGTCCCCCCCTCCCCTAGGCAAAAGCCCTGTCAGTCTCCCACCAAGGTACTAGTTTGTAGGGTCCGGTCCTTCAATGTTCAATGTAGGGCGGCAGGTACGTTCGAGACGCCCATAATGCACCGGCTATCCTTACGAATCTCGACTACGCGTGTAGCTACCCACGGGCATCGCGATTATGCACCAAAAAGCACTCCATAACGATCGAATTCGGAAAACAATTCTCTCTTTAAATTTCACATTCCATTTGGGTTATTAATTATCGAATCGGGGGGGGGGGAAGAAAAGATTAATTCAGCTGCGTGTGCATTAATTAATATCAAAAATTCAAATTAAATCAGCTCCAAATTGAATCACTCGAGTGGAAGAACTTCCTCTCGGAGACGCAATTTTACAGAAGGATTTAAACGAAGAATCTCACGCTCGAACTATTTCAATTCGTAGTTAAATAAATTATTTCGTCCGTGTCGTGATCAAGAAAAAAAAAATAAAAAGTGATGTATCCTTTTTAAAAGTCTCGGTGATTATTTCCTGCTGTTGGTGACCACGTTATTCGACATCGTGACAGTTGATGCGTCTATTTTTTCAGGTATCATCGAGAGGGTCGTAAACCCGCTGGTGAACGGGGGCAAGATTTTCCGGCCACCGATCCAGGACACTGACTGTCCCGAATACCTTAGGTGTTGCATGGACGAATGCTGGGACGAGGATCCGGACTCGAGGCCGGATTTCAGGATGATCAGCGTCAAGCTGAGGGAGCTGCTGTCCGAAGTGTGAGTTGATTTGAGTCTACCCTTGAAACGATTCACGGAAAATCCACCACCACGCTATTTACCGACAGGAAATCACCGCTAGGAATATTCAACGACAACATTTCATCATCAGTGGGAACTGAGTGACCGAATCATTGGTCAAGTGAATCAATGTGTGATCGTCATATGATCATTTTTGTCGCACCACGGTCATTTTTCTGCCCACGAGGGCTAATCAGACCGGGACCTACAATTTATTGCCGGTTCCGATTGGCAGCGTTGGAAATTTTGCATTGTATTCACCGAGAAGATTAGTGCGCGCACCCACTCGAAGTGGGGACTCCCTGCGGTCGTAATCTTCTTCTGTGGTCATGTAGCGTCAGAGGGAGGGTGCGGTGATAGGAACGGATGGACTTTAGTCGCTGGATGAGGACGGCCGCATGGTTCTATCCTGTTGGTTCAATGGACTGGAGAGCGCTGGATGGTGTGGCATTCTTAGTGGACATGGCGAGATCTTGGGTTCGCGGGTGTTTTCTGTGGTTGATTGCGTTGGTCGGAGGCTCGCAGGTGCAGTGCTGGCGGGTGTTCCGTCAGTGTTCCTCGTTCGCTGGCGTTGATATCTGGGCTCTTCCGCGAGCGTGGTCGTCGCTGTCTTGGGACGCCCCCCCCCACCCACCCACCCACCCTGTGGCTCTTGAATCGAAATGTTAGCTGGGCCTGGATACCAGGAGTGTTTTTCCAGCATGGCCCAGCCGAAAGGTAATCTGCTTATATCCCGCAAGGAACAATGCAGGGGCCATGTTTGGTTTGGTGTGTGGTCATGTAGCCGTTTCTGTTGTAACCCTGTATCAGAAAAATTTCTGACAAGGGCGAACCGGGTGTCGAACTCGTGACACCACTAAACATCCTTTGGTACTTTAGGCGAGTATCTTATCGACCTGGACTACCGCGCCCTTGGTTATGTGAGTAAGTTAAGGTCGCGCGCGCCGAATGATTTGTTGAATGAGTTAGCTAGAAAGTGAATGACTGAATGAGAGTTTTTGAATGCGCTAACGAAAAAGTTAGTGAGGAAACGTATGAGTGACCGAGTGAGTGATCCTATGAATAACCGAGTGAGTGATCCTATGAATAACCGAGTGAGTGATCCTATGAATACCCGAGTGAGTGAGTGTTCGTATAAGTGATCGCGTGAGTGGATGAGTTACCAACTGAGTGACTGGTCATATGAGTAACCAAGTGAGTGGATAAGTGAGCGACCGTATGAGAAAACCGGTGAATGGGTGAGTGACAGAGTGAGTGAGCCAGTGACTATATGAGTGATTCACTCGCTTGCTCATTCACTCATTTGCTCCCTCACCTTGACTCACTTGATCAATCACTCACAGGATCGCTCACTTGCTCATCCACTTACTCGATTAATTGTTTGTCGGTAAATTTTAATAGCTATGAATTGTCATGTCGGTGAATTGCGTGACGATGGATTTTCTGAGCGGTAAATTTTCATTTCGGTGAATTGTTGTCAGTGAATTTTCCGCACAATTAATAATTAATAATCTCTTAATTTTATACGAGATTATTAAGTGTAAAGAATTGGATTTTTTTTACTCGTCTTGACAGATACTTCGGCTTAACTAAAATAAAATGTTCATTTTCAGCTAAAATAACAGATGCTTCTTTTGAATTTCAATAACAGATGCATTGTTTAACTGAAATACCAGATGTTCTTTTTTGAACTAAACTAACAGATGTTTATCCTCATTTAAAATAGGATGCTTCTTTTAAGTTAAAAAAATGCTTCTGTTGAATTTCAATAACAGATGCATATTTCAAACTGAAAAACTAGATGCATATTTCAAACTGAAAAACTAGATGCATGTTTTTAACTGAAAAACTAGATGCATATTTTTAACTGAAATACCAGACGCTTCTTTTGACTTTTAATCACGGATGCATATTTTCATCTGGTACAATAGATGCTTCTTTTGAACTGGACTAACAGATGCTTCTTTTGAGCTTCGATAACATATGTTAATTTTTAACCGAAATACCAGATGTTCTTTTTGAACTAAAGTAACAGATTTTTATCTTCATCTAAAATAGCAAATGCATCATTTGAGTTTTAATGACAGATGCATATTTTTAACTGAAATACCAGACGCTTCTTTTGACTTTTAATCACGGATGCATATTTTCATCTGGTACAATAGATGCTTCTTTTGAACTGGACTAACAGATGCTTCTTTTGAGCTTCGATAACATATGTTAATTTTTAACCGAAATACCAGATGTTCTTTTTGAACTAAAGTAACAGATTTTTATCTTCATCTAAAATAGCAAATGCATCATTTGAGTTTTAATGACAGATGCATATTTTTAACTGAAATAGCAGATGCTTCTCTTTTAAACTTCAAACTTTAATATGATGCGAATATACTCTTAGGAAAACGAATATCTTCGATAACATGATCGCGATTATGGAGAAATACGCCTGCAATCTCGAAAGTCTGGTTCAGCAAAGGACGCAGCTGCTGATGGAAGAGAAGAAGAAGACCGAGAACCTATTGCTGAGGATGTTGCCCAAGTGAGTTGTGGTATAAAATAATCCCATATAACAGCATTTCTCAACCTATTGTCCGTAACAATGGTGCAGGGGGGTCCGCAGGCAGACCTGGTAATTTTTTTTCTAATTGAACGGAAAATTATCGATTGTGAAACTGATATTAGTAATATCTTCTTGGGTTGAAATGAAAAACTAGAGTCTCAATTTGTGGGTGACGATCAAGAAAAATACGGGGAATTGCGATCATATACACGGAATATCGTAAATTGTTGTCGAAACATGCAATTCTTAATGAAGTGCCAATTAACGCTGATGTTACTGAAATTAAGGATTGATGCAAACCCCGCAGTAAAAAAATGTATTTCACGAAAAAGGAAAGTTAAAATATCTGGTGATTACATTTTATTAACGAAAAATACGGCAAAATGCGTTGCTATAAGCCGGGAAAATCACCAGTTATTGTTAAAATTGTTGAAAAATCACCAATGGTAGGCAAAGGCAACTAAGGTTAATACTATAAAATTCCAGTTTAAATGCAGTGCCCTGAAAAAAAAAGTATGAAAAATATGTGTGATGAGAGAATATTCATATTTATAGTCATAATTATCATGTAATGTAGTCTATAAAGTTATAAAAATTATATGCATTCATAATTTCATTGAAGATAAAATTAAATGTAGAGACTCGTTGTGAAAAAAGTGACAATTATATGGAAAAGTCGGTCCGACCAGAAATACATGAATGTCCCGTAAAATACGGGTCATAAATTCACACCATTCATATGAGTCCGTGGAAATGTTTCAGGCACTTTACTTGGGTTGAAAAAGTTGAGAAACGCTGTCATAAAAAGATATACTGCGCCCGATGAAATTCACAAAGGATGAGATATTTTTGGAGCTATAAAGTTAAAATATAAGAATGAATATTTACACGCGTGCCATCTTGAGGTGTAATTGGAAGCCCCGAGGAAATTTCGAATATGGAGTATTTTGCATAAATCTGAATACGTAAAGAGACTTGTATGATCGCGTCGACTCGAAACATATTCATTATTAACCGAAAGTTTTTCCTTTGGCTTAATTTTTGACAAAGTTGGCGCTGAAAATAGCTGATGTTTGCGTAAAGATTTTAAGGAAAGATTTCATTTTGGAGATTATGTTTCTCTCGTGTGAAAATAAAGAGGCCTCGTGGAATTAATTAGCATGAGATGAAGTGTCTCTGGCCCTTCTCTTTCTTCGGGAAAACACCTGTCTTGGTGTTTTACGAGGTATCTCATAAAGTCTAAGTAGTTTAAAAATTCGTAAAAATTTTATGTAATTGGTACACTATATTTCCAAAAGTCTGTGTCTTTTTTAGAGTTCAGAAATTTTCTTGAATTTCTAAAAAATACTGGGTGAATCGTTCTGCGATTTCGATCATGGAAACCCTGTGCTTGTACTTATAATTTCCAGTGAAAACTTTGTCACGGGTGCTGTTAGGGGACCGACAAAAACGTAATAAGAAATATTTTTGATCAACCGTGTATCAGACAAAGCTGAAAATAACTTGAAAAATTGAAGAAAATATATTTTACTAGCTTTGTGCAATATTTTTGTGCATATTCGGGAGAATGGCACGTATTCAATATTCTTGAAAATATAATATAAATGTTTTGTATAAAAATTTTATAGTTTTCATCGCACGATTTTTGCTTATAACGTGCGGAAATTTCGATAAATTCTAACGAAATTCACAGAGAACATGACGCCATGCATGAGACACACCGCATACAAATTTAAAGTATGGCAGACAAATTTTTTTTTGATGAGATATGGGTATCTTTCGTAAATGCTTATTAATTGCGTATGCGCAAGAAATATAAATTTTATTTTATTTTTTTTTTCAAATTTGATATTGCCAGATATGTTGTGCAACTTGTTTGAAAATTCTATCTGATCGTCATAAAAATTCACAAAAATAACCATAATACAGTGAGCAGTAATTTCGAAACTTCCTGAAAGAAACCAAATGATAAGAGGTTTTTCCACAAATTCCTATTTCGATTATTTTCTGGGATTTCATCATTGACTTCAGTTTATTTATTTTGACATCATATATACACTCGAGTTTGTGCTAAAACACTTCTCTTACTTCTCTTACATAACATCAGGCACTTGTCTTCGTTCATTCGCATAATGGTGTGGGTTGATTATTGTAATAATCAAATGACAGTAAATAATCTTATACCAATTTGCGGAAACCCTCTTATTCAGGTTGCTTTCAGGAAGTTTCGAAATTGCTGTTCACTGTGTCATCGATATTTTTTCTAAATTTTCATTACATTCAGATGGAATTTTCATACAAGTTGTATTATATATTCGGCAATAAAATTATATAGGAAATAAAATTTATATTTCACACATACGCAATTAATAATCTTTTACAAAAAATAACCATATCTAATTAAATAATGATGCGCTGCACTTTAAATTTGTATGCAGTGTGTCTCATGCATAACGTCATGTTGTTTTCTGTGAATTTCGTAAAAAATGGTTGAAAACTCCGCATGTTATAAACAATAATCATGCGATGAAAAAATTACGGAAAACTTTTATATCTTCAAGAATATTCGTGCTATCCTCACGAATACGCACAGAAGTATTGCACAAAGTTAGTCTTTTGAACTGTAATAACATAAACTTCTTTTTTATGGAATAACAAGATCTTATTTTTTAAATTAAAAAAATAATTGCTTCTTTTAAACCGGAATTGCAGATGCTTTTTTTTTAATTGCAAAACAACACTCACAAATACATGAATACAGATTATAAATAATATACAAAATAAATAAATAATATACAAAATAAATAAATAATATACAAAATAAATAAATAATATACAAAATAAATAAATAATATACAAAATAAATAAATAATATACAAAATAAATAAATAATATACAAAATAAATAAATAATATACAAAATAAATAAATAATATACAAAATAAATAAATAAAGACAACAAATCAAAAGACAAAACATGCAGCTCTTAGGGACCCATTTGGTCCGTCCTAGAGCTTAAAAAAAAATTCTGTGTATAATAATAAATGGCACGCTCTTGGTTTTATTTTTCTCTCTTTCTTTTATAATAGATATTTCAAATTTTACCTTGGTTACCTGTTTATATTTTCAATAAACTTTTCAAAGTTCGTTAGAAAGTTCAAAAATGCGGAAGTTTCTTTCTTGAGACGTTTATTTATTCTTAGGTCTGATCATTTTTTTCCGAATTTGTTACAAATGGTTGGTCCTAGGTAATTTATACTTTTTGAACAAGGTATTTACTTGTTTTTGGAGTTGAATACAAGAAGTTGTACCTATTTGTGGTTCTATCGTTGTTAGTTAGTTAATTTTTTTAAAATCTTAATTGCAGATGCTTCTGCTTAACTAAAATAACAGTTTCTTCTTTTTTAATTAGAATAACGTACTTATTTTTAACTGAAATAACAAATGCTTCTTGTAAGAAAAGTAAAATAGCAGATATTTCTTTTCAACTGAAATAGCAGATGCTCCTTTTGAATTGAAGTAACAGATGCTTCTGAAGTAGAAAGGTGCTTTTATCGAATTAAACTGTAGTCAGCATCGCCCAGCCAGAGCGAGTCAACCAAAACAACAAGACCGAAGCTAATCCTTAGCTAAGGCTCTCTCCAGACAATCCCCCATTTAAACTAATCCCACACCAAAATAGGGTCAGAGCGAGACGACTCGGCCCGGCAGTTATATGTGTATTTGTGTATCCCTTTCCTTTATTCAAGTTCTTCATGCATTTCATGTCCACGACACACGTGCGTACTCATATTGTCGTATTCATGTTGCTCACCGTATAAGGTGCTAAGCGAGATGGCACAGGTGATCCCGAATTGTATATATTCTCCCACGCAATATTTTTATTTTGTATATTTTCATCACAGAGTAAGAATAATAATATCTTTAATTAATAATCATTATCTTTATAATTAAGAATAATTATATCTTTAGTATATGATTTTCATCATCACCCCTTAGCGAGTGAACTCAACCCAATAAAACTGACGCTGGCTTCTAGTCCGCAAGTTATCGAACCCATTTGCTCACTAATAAGGTTTTAAGCGAGAGATGACTCGCTCCCCGATGGATACTTTATATTTCACAAGAAAATTCTCATTTCTTTTTATATCCTGTGTATATAATATGACAAGTGTAAAATAACAGATGAGATGGCATGCACCCCCCCCCCCCCCTCCAATTGCTTTTAAAACATATCTCCGTCCTAATGTGTATACATTCATCCGTCTTAACGAACCCCAGGAACTTTTCACCAACTCCCAATCCCATCTCGCCTGTAATCACCACAAAATTTGTTAATCGCGACAATTGTCCGGGGAAAATGTTGTAAAAATTTTTTATGCTATGTTATTCTTTTTTTCACATAAAATAGAATGTTCCGGACCCTGCCACGAAGCTGGGCTGGAATCGATCTCGACAACGGGATAAGTCCAGTGGCAAAGTTCTGGCACTCGTTCATTGTAGTCAACATCTGCAAAACGAACGCTTCGCGTGAATTAAACCAGAGGCACCGATACGAAAAAATTAACGGGGGGTGCTGAGATTGCCACACTCATAGACTGCTGATTTTCATGAATTATTAAGGGGGGGGGAACCTATCAAATCCCCATACTACTAGCTAGGAGGCTTTGGCTCAACTGGCCTCTGCCTTCGGGCTCCGGCACTTATGTATCGAAAAATTCTTTTATTTACGCATCGTTTTTTCCGTTTTAAAGGTCGGTTGCGGAACAGCTAAAGCGTGGTGAGCAAGTTGAAGCGGAGAGTTTCGACAGCGTCACCATCTACTTCAGTGACATCGTTGGTTTCACAGCCCTGTCAGCCGTCAGTACACCCTTACAGGTAGGCCCAGCCTGTACAGTACTTGCTTTTTTTTCCAATCAACAACTAATTATTGAATTTGTGCTTGTTCCTATTTGTAGTACTTGTTATAATTCGCAGGTGGTTGACCTGCTGAACGATCTCTACACTTGCTTCGACTCCATCATCGGCAATTACGACGTGTACAAGGTCGAGACCATCGGTGACGCCTACATGGTGGTCAGCGGCTTGCCCTTACGGAACGGTGACAAGCACGCTGCAGAGGTGGCTTCGATGGCCCTCCATCTTCTGGGTCGTATCACAAGCTTCGAGATAAGACACAGGCCCTCCGAAAGATTGAAACTGAGGATCGGGATCCATTCGGGTGAGTTAATAGAATTGGCCCGAACCCCGTTCTACCGACGGTTCCTGTCTAGGACCTAGAGCAAGGGTGCTCAACCTTTAGGAAAATGGGAGGGGGGGTGCACTTCATTCATTGGCTTTAAAACTTGACGCGGGTAATTTAAATGATCTGGGAATGTGCCGCGGGTCACTTAAGTCATAAGGAACTGCACCGAAGACCGCATAAGTGCTCTGGGACTGTGGCGGGGGGGGGGGCTACATGAGTGATGTGGTAGCCGTAAATATACCGCGAGTCACTCAAATTCTCTGGAACTATGCGGTGGGTCTCTCGAATGATCTGTGAATATGCCGCGGGTCACTTGAGAGATGTGGAACTGTGCTGTGGATCACTCGAATGACTTAGAAATATACCGCTGGTCATTCAAGTGCTCTGGAACTGTGCCGTGGGTGACTCAAGTTATCTGTAAATTTGCTGCGGGTCCCTGGAGTGATCTCTAGATGTGTTACTTGGTTCGTTGTTACAAAATTAGGTTTGAGGGCACGCGGGCCACATCAGATGACTCCGAGGGCCACGGGTTGAGCGTATATCACCTAGAGTCTTTGAATTTTTTATGACTTTTCATACCATCAAAGCAATATATGTGCAATATATGATAATTATTATTGACGCATTCCCTGATTCCTCATTCTACATTTTCACAGGTCCTTGCGTCGCTGGAGTCGTCGGCTTGAAGATGCCGCGTTACTGCCTTTTTGGAGACACGGTAAACACCGCATCCAGGATGGAATCTACCGGAGAAGGTATCACAAATCTGCATAATTACATTCACAAACTTCCAAAGTCTGACTTTAACCAACACCTTCTATAGCAGAAAGCCTCCGCGCGAAGCTTTGACGTCACCGAAGTCGTCCATTTCACCTGTAGCCATTGGATACAGCAGTTCGACATATGCGAAATCTTTACCCCCCCCCCCTTTTTTTCAGTATATTCAATGACCATAGGTGAAATGGACGACTTCAGTGATGCCACGAACTTCGCGCGGAGGCTTTCTGCTATAAAAGGTGTTGCTTTAACCCTTGAGGGGAGGGAGGGGGGGGGTCCCTGCGAAAAGCCAGCATCAGATAGACCCTCCACGACTAGGATTATAACTTAATTTGTTTAAATTCGGGGTCCCGGGAAAATTCCTCACGTTGCCATGCCAAAATTACGCCTAGCAAATTTATAGTTTTAGATGCGTGTAATGTGTATATATGTTCCGGTAAATGTGATAAATTGGTTATTTTACATAATAACCAGTTATTATGCATACTTACCAATCGTCTTGGTAAGTTTGATAAATTTATCACACTTTTACCGGCGAATATGCATAATGCCCATGCGTCGTTAATAAATTTGATAAGTACTGAAAACGTCATCACTTTTACAGGCGATTATGCATAATAACTGAGTGTCGTTGGTAAATCTGATAAATGCTTGAAATTTTTATTCTTTATCTGTGCTTATGCGTAATTGGTGAATTTGATGGATATGAAAAAAAATTCCAAATGAGTCTTAATGATGAGTGTAGTTGGCCTCAAAAATAATAACAAATTATACAAGAGTACCCCGATATAAGGATAACAAACTTTGCAATCGTATTCCGATATAATGATGACAAATTTTACAATCGTACCCCGATATAATGATATAATAAATGCATGAAATATCATGTATAGTACATCATACAGTACGATTTATCGTGTTTACCAACGACGCAACGCTTGGGTATTATGCATAGTCGCCGATAAAAGTGATAAATTCAGGGAAACTTATCAAATTTGCAAAAATGTTCGGCGATTATGTATAATAACCGGTTATTACGTATACTAACCGTATTCATCGCAATAACCATAACATATATATATTATATATTTCGAATATTCCGTCATTGCATGGGAAATAATTCCGTTCGGTTCGCCTGGAACCAAAATGCATTTACATATAAATTGAATTCATATTTCAATGCAAAAAAAAAAAAGGAATGTCTGGTGACACTCGGCCATAAAAAAAAGTGTCACCCACAGCATCAGCTAATTACTCACAGATTGCAATGGTTGCGGAATTTATGGGTCGCGTTTCGTGTCTTTTTGATGTCGTTCCGAACCCAATGTCGTATAATGGAGAACGTGGATGTGGGGAGAAGCTTTCTATTCTTTTCTTTCTCATTTTCTTCCGTCCGACGGAACCTTGGAACCCAATTTGTGTCAATTTAGGGAATTTTAAGGTGCTCCTTTTTCCCTTTATATATTAGGTTGTCAGATGTAGCTTGTTAACCTGATAAATATGTTCCGCTTTTTATAGTCTGTAAGAATGCGATGCTGCGAAGTGTTATGTCCTTTATTTTTCTCCCCTATCGACGTCCGTTTCTTTGGTAGAGATTCGAATCGGTCTCGGTTTGATGCGAGGAAAACTCGTGTTAGTCTTAGAATGTTTATGTTTTCCGCGTGTGTGTACAAGGTAACCGAAAAGTCTTTGCCGGTTTTGATTGTTAGAAGCAGGAAGGTGTACAGTAATGCCTCTTTTACATCGAAATGAGAAATCCGGTTTCCTTGATTCCGCAATAGGGAAAAATCCCAAAGGATTATGAGAAAGGAGGGATATAAACGGCAAAAATCTTCATAGAAGAGGGTGCAAATGTTTCCCTCTTCTTTCTTTACTCGTCTTTCCTTACGAGGGGGAAAAAAGTCGCCAAAAGTCGTGCACATTCAAAATATGAAAAATAGGTGGCAGCGCCATTAGAACACGAAATATGCATAGCTCTAGCAACATCAATTCGTTATGGGCACACATACACTCAAAAAAATCATTCCGGCATGCACCAATCCGTTATAAATTCCCCAGGGGAATTCTGGTTCCATGTACGGTTAATAGGTAATAGTAGTAGTAGTGGTGCAGGAAAGGCCATGAAAATTTGGTGGTCGAAGCTTTTAGTGACATTGCTCCTTGCCCTGGGGTGGATTTATGGTTTTATCGCCATTCTCCTCCATTTTAGTCAAATTTTCTTGAACACCCGTTTCCCAAATTTGCCACACATCTGAACATGCCAGCTTGGGCCGCACCTCAGCACGCTTCACCCCAAAATGAACATGCTTTTGTACTTGCCGAGTAACATTTGTTAGTACAAGAATATTTGCCATTTAACTACGTGATGAGAAGAAAAATAAAAGATACATATGAAAAGCTTGTGAGAGAGAGAGAAAGACGAGGGGGAGACATCTTGATTAAAGGAATGGCAAATGCGATTAACTAGCTCAATAAAGCAAGCAGTCGCATACAAAAAAAAGAAGTATGAGAGTGGGAGTGGCATCTATATGTGGAAAAGCACACTACAAATATGAAGAAATATTTGAGGGTTAATATTTGAGGGACTTACTGGTTGATCGTGATACTGAAGTAATGAGGAGACAATCAGGCGAAGTTACCATTCAACCGGCTATGTAGTTATTCTAGTTGCTAATACTCGAATACCCTCGTCTGAGTGATACCATAGAAATATACGTTTTGGGATGCTTGGATACTCAGTCCTCTGGTATCCAGGCAACTTAAGTATCTCCGTGTAAAAAAGGACCTACGTGTCATTTTTTTTTTTTCAGTCTCTCTGGTTTTGAACTGATCTTAGTAGCGTCGCGTGAGGGAAAACGAGCCACTTGAGTCGTTCAGTCGACTAATCTTTTGTTCTTCTTGCCACTCGAGATCAATTTGAGTATCCCCGTGTGATGATGGCGTAACAGTTCGCGACATTCGCCGTATAACAACTTTTTGTTTCTGACAATAAAAGATGGCGGGAATGTTTCTTTGTTGCCTAAGACGATAAATATTTTCTTTTATTGTCAATTTCAGCCTTGAAGATTCACGTAAGTTCCTCCTGCAAGGATATCCTCGACAAATTCGGTGATTTCGAGCTACAAGAAAGAGGCCTGACCCAAGTCAAGGTGAGTAAACCGTCGGAGTTGCCGACATTTCGGTTCGTCTATTGATGGAAGCTTCTTCGATTTCTTGAAACGTTTACATGAGATTTGCATTGGGTCAGCTTGTAGAACTGGATGGAATCGTGGTTGCGAAATATGTCACAGCGGGTTGTGATCAACCGCTGTGACACCTCTTAAGGAAGTGTTCTTGGTACCATTCTTTTTCCGCTTTTTATCGAGAAACTCGATCACAATATCGATGGAATCGTAAGCGAATTTACAGGTGACGATGAAGCTAAGGGGGGTGGGTGGGAATCGAAGCGATAGGGAGTTGCTCCAGACAAACTTGAATATGATAGGAAACATGAGAAAATGAACGGAGCATGACTTTTAGCGTTGGTAAGTGCATGGTCGCTCGTTTTGGTTCGAACAACAACCCTTCGAGTTGAATGGTGTCACTATCCCGGATGCAACTACGGTCACCGATTTGAGAATTCTCATTTGCGAGCGGCTTAGGTTTTCTGAACATTGTTCAGCGGTTGTAAAAAAGGCGAATAGAATGCTCGGTTTCATTCTCAAGAAAGTCTCTTCGCGTTCTCCTAAAATCATTCGTATGCTTTTCCGGGGCTTAATTCGTCCTGGACCAGAGTATGCCGTAAGGTTTTGGAGACTATATCTACAGAGGGACGTAGACTTGGTTAACAGTAGGCCTATGTGCAGAGAAGAGCTATGCCTGCTCCCGTTGGCACAAGGCTTGAGCTATAAAGAAAGACTTGATCTTTTGAATATGTTTACATTGGAGGAACGCAGGTGTCGGGGATATGATCGAAGTGTTTAAAAGTTCCAACGGAATTTATAAGATGGACCATGAGCCTCAGTCGAGTGTTTCGAAAAGTGTGACATCAGTATCGATTGGTATGGGACAACTTCAGGTTTAGATAAGACAACCCTAAGTTTTTATGAACGCTGTATGTTATTTTATCATAATAATTAATTTCTCATTTGTTTAATTTTTAATTTGTATCAGTTTTTTTCGTGATAATTGCTCTTGTTTTCGGGTTGCTGTATTTTAGTTATATTTGACATCCATATCGTATATGGGCATCCTTTTTTTAGCCACCTCGTTAGGCATTGAGCCGTGTGTGGTCTTTGTAGTTGTTTTCAATACTGTTCCCAATGTTACTAATTGTCGGTTGCTATTGCAGGGTAAAGGCGAAATGAGGACTTACTGGTTGATTGGGAAGAAAGCAAAGGCCGATGACCACCCTACAGAAAAGAATCCGGCACCACTGATCGAAGAGCAGGAAGACGACATCAAGTTCCGGAGATACACCGACAGCCGCTTGATGATGCGATCGCCCACAAAACTGTCGTCGTCGCTGTCGTCCCGTCAAATCAAAGCATTCTCGTCGCCAAAAGTCGAGGTGACGATGGCACCGAGCCTCGAAGACAGCCCGAGGGACAAGAAGAGGCGCAACAGCAGCCACCAACGCAAGACCTGTGCCAACGGCCAGAGGAAGACCTATAGCAGTTGCCGGAACCTGCTACAGGACTGCAGGAACCTGTGGGAAGCGAAACTGAACGGGCGGCTTTCGCAGTCCGAGTACAGATCAGCGCCGAGTATTTCCGTCAAACAGCTCAATCGCGAGGACGCTGTGGGATGAACGTGTTTCCACGGGCCCAGGTTCTGCCACTACCACCATCACCATGTTGCTGGATTCGATGCATGCTATCTAGTCAGACTTTCATTTTCATTTGTATATTATATGCATGTATAGAAATGAACTCTGCATGTAAATACGACATTTGAATAAATCTCGTGGTCACTTTTGTGGTCCGTTTTAAGCTAAAATTGACGTTAGTTCAATACAAAGATTTGAACGGAAATCGATCATGGTTATCGAAAACATAAACAGATATCTCTTGTTTCCAAAAGTGTGTTTTTAGCGCGCTTCGGTTCCCACTAAATATTTTAATGGCATGCAATTCAGAACCAACTGGAACGATCGATTCACAAAAACCCTTCGCTATACAGCCGAATCTCGTTATAGCGCCAACCCCGCTTGACGACAAAAATTTTCAGCGAACAAATCTTCCACTTAGGGATTATAATGTAAAAAAACCTGTTTTAGCGTCAATTCGTTACAACGCCAACTATTGTTTGGATGTACATACGAGGTCTATGTGTGAGAAAATTTCCACAACAGTTCTTCTCCCATCGTTTTTGCTTTGCTTTTCCGAAAGGAGTTGAGGATTTATCCTTTTCATTCCACTATTATTATTGGTCAATATAACAACAGTTCAGAGCAAATGATTTAAAAATAAAGAAAGCTGTGGTCAGGGGAGGGGGGGGGGGGGTCTTAGAAAGCACATTGAATGCCTGCTGAATGTGTGTGTAGGAACCGAAACAGCCATCGTATTCGAAGAAACGGTTTTGTTGATAAGGGAGAAAGTGTATATATAATGAGCGTACTGCACCATTTTGACCAAGGCGTCCAGAAAAATGTTTCGACAGTCCCGTTTTTCAATATCTGAAAAAGTGGGAAATTCGTGATTGTAAAACCAATGTGGACTGAAAAGGCCAATGCCGCCATCATTACCCTTCGTTTATTTTGTTTTTGTACTAAAAAATGCGTCGCTAAATTTACATAGAATCAAAAAATTTTGAAAAGTAAAACACTCATAAGGCAATGAGATGCATTAGATAAACGTGTGAATTTATGTAATGGGAGTTTCTCTGAAACGCTATTCCGACCATGAGCCAATATAGAGCCGAACTCGTTACAGCGCCGAAATTCTTTGGGACGGATGGTGGTGTCACAACGGGGTTCGATTGTAATTACTGGAGACCCGAAGTTCAGACAAAATGTGTGCCATATATAAATGCCTATTTTCAAACATTTTTTGTAAAAATGCCTATTTTCAAACATTTTTTGTAAAAATGCCTATTTTCAAACATTTTTTGTAAAAATGCCTATTTTCAAACTTTTTTTGTAAAAATGCCTTTTTTCAATTTTTCCTGCCATAAATGTCTTTTTAACATTATTTTAAGTTTGTTCTTGAATTTCAGAGGCCATATTCTGTAGATCTTGGATATTTTTAGCATTGAGAACTTGGTATTAATTTTTTATCAGAAAGCTTTTCTCGTCCTGGCTCCATTTAAACGCAAATAGGCATAAATGCGTGAGAGATAGAAAAATCGGTGTCGCACATTTTCATCTCTGCCATACGTAGCTGAATAGAAATCAACGTACGGTCGAATTCGCATCAAGATTGAGAGTTTCAGACACTAAAGCAACCCATGTATATCATCATTCTTTGGTGTCCTATATGGGAAAACCCTAGGCAAATTTTGCCCGTTACTCTAACACCAAGTGGTGTAATATGAGTTGTGGATCATGTAGATATGAAGAAACATCATTCTGTGGAAAATTCCCAAAGTTTTACAACCTCTCTGGGAACGAAAAAGTCATAGTATCTGTTACCATTTTATTGAATCCCTGTGTGTGTGGGAGATTATGGAAAACCGCAACCGGTAAAGGCCATATCAAAAATATTCGAGGCTGCTCCTGTCTGCGATACCCTTTTTGAGAAAAGGAGCAGAGGAGGTCTCCGAAAGGTATGGCCGTGAACTCAACATGAAGTTATTGAAAAATAACACATGAGAGTTCAAGTTAGAGCAGAGAATTGATACTCACCATGAATTCAGGTGTTTAGTGTAATTAAGAAAATCTACCAGGTTGTAAATGCTGGCAGCATTTACAACTTCACTTAGTGTCACTTGATGATCACCAAAGTAGTTCCTTCTCAGGATAGAGAAGACGGGACATCGTCCCACATAGTGGAGTGGAGTTTCGTCTTCTTCTCCACACGCAGGACGAATAGGTGAATCTGCATAGCCACAGTTGTGTAGGTGTTTCGCTAGGTTAGCATGACTAGTGATGATCTGTATAATCTGTCGAATTTGTTTCCTGTTCAGTGAGAAGTTTTTTTGGCAATATTCAGGTGGGTTCCCAAGGCCAGCTTGTCCTGCCTTGAGTTCCATTGTCGCAAATGTTTATCTTCTATCCATTGTTTGACATTGATGTAATGGTTGACATCGAAACAGGATAATAAGGTTTAGGTCCAGATTGCTTCGGGTTCGCTGCCTCTTTGGCTATTTGGTCTGCAAGTTCATTTCCCTGAAAATTTACATGTCCAGGAACCCGGTAAAGGTTGATGTTGTTGCCCAGTGCGGCCAAGTTATTCAGCATGTCAGCACAGTATTTTACGCACAGTTGAAACTTGAGGAAGTTGTCAAGAGCCATTATAGTGCTGCTTGTCTGTCAGAGAAGATAACAATTTGTTTGCCATGATACCCTTTAGAAATCAGGCTTTCAGCCAGTGTATGGCTATTGCTAATACTTCAGCTTGAAAGACTGTAGTCGTTTTGCCAAGATACAAATGTATCTTATGGTAGTCGTGATCCACTCCAGAGATGCGGAAAATTGCTCCAGCCCCAGTTTCAGTAATCCTAGAGCCATCAGTGTAACACTCGATAACTCTTGTTAAGTTGTTATCAATTATGTTAGCAACTTCATTTCTCCTGGGTATGTGGATAATGAAGAATTTTTAGTAATTTTTTTTGTTTTGAAACAGGAGTCTCTTTTGGGGCATTAGTAGAGAAGGGATCTCTACTTTTCCCAGTAGACAGCTGTCAAGGTGGTTCTTGAAAGAAGGGGTTTGTATCCCATATAAGGTCGGTTGTACCAAGTATCATTTCTTTCCATCATATGTATGGCTTTAAAAGCTTCTCCTTGTAGGTACCACCTCAGAGGTGGTAGCTTAAGAGTAGTTTTTCAAGGGTGATGGAGGGAGAGCTGGGTAAAGCTCCCGTAATAAGAATGCATGCTAGTCTTTGCACTTTTTGTAGGACGGTTTCATAAGAGGTCTTTGATAACGCCTGATGCCATACCACACAACCATAGCTCAGCATTGGGTGTGAACCCACGTACAAGAAAAGTCAAAAATAAATTAGAAGTTTGTTTTTCCCACTTGCTTCACATGTTTTGCTCGTATTCAATGCACAGCATTGTAGTTGAATAGCTGACCAGTGACTGTCCCAATAGCCCATTGGTTGACTTCATGGCTACACCATAGTGGGGGGTGGAAGCTGATAGGGCTCTAGCCCAGGATCTCACGTTATTTCGATTTCATTTATTGACACAAAATAAATGCACTAAAAACAATCGTGGTCAGTTGTTTTACATGTGGAGAAATATCATCTCCCGAATTTGAGATATTTTTTTTTTAAATCGATGCAAGCCAATCAAATATATAACTCAATATTTGAAAATTTTGAGAAAATATATCGTTATCATAAAAATATTTTTTAAATAAAACTCCATATGAAAAACAATTTAATTTTGATATTTTTAATTTCAGCTAGTACTATATTTTTGCATGTTAGCTATAACTGCATTTTAAGTATTCGATTGAATCGAATTCTGACCTAATTTTCCTAATTTTGAGGGACCAC
Organism: Pholcus phalangioides; assembly: GCF_987345545.1. Classification (NCBI taxonomy): domain Eukaryota; kingdom Metazoa; phylum Arthropoda; class Arachnida; order Araneae; family Pholcidae; genus Pholcus; species Pholcus phalangioides. The sequence continues at coordinate 1,944,836 of NW_028301595.1, read as the reverse complement.
AAACACTTTTTCTTTGGCATCAAATTAATTTGACTCATAATGAAATTATTATATTATATTATTGAAACAGATGGATTCAATGAGCGCAGTCAAGATTTTAGTCAATTTTCGGACCCTTAATATGGTAGCTTTTAGTTACTTTTGCTTGTTTTCATTAATTATAAATGTCTTTTTAGGCGTTCTTAGTGCCTTTTTGCCTGCCTATTTTGACCATTTATTCTTTTATTGCCTAAACTTCCGGGCTCTAGTAATTACTATCTCTTCTATTCAGAAAAAATGTTTTTGTTCAATATACAGGGGCGATTCCCTGATCACGACACGATCACTTTTCCGGACTCTGCCACGAAACTGGGCTGGAAGAGATCTCGGCAACGGGATAAGTCCAATGGCAGAGTTATGGCGTTCATTCATTCGGGGGGGGGGGGGGGACTCCATAATTGCGCCTTTACTGGCAAACCTAGAGACATACTTCTAGTAACAAAAAAAAATCCAAATAATGCTTAGAATTACGTCATTCATGTTGTAAACGTTGTGTTGAAAAATTTATATATAGGTATTAAAATAAAAAAGTTACTTTTTTATACGGACACCCCGTGTTCAAGAATTCGATTAAAAAGTTGTGTTGGTGCCTCTCCCCCCCCCCCCCCTGATGCCAAGGAAATAAAATTCCACGTTTGTAAGGGCAATATTTGTATTAAACGAAGGAAAGTTCGAAAAGAACAGCATAAACGAACAGAAAACGCTTCTTCTCCTTTTTAATGCTGGTCTTTCCCAACTTTCCTCCGATTTCTGAATTCGAATATTTCTGCAAATATTGCTCTTAAGAACGTGGAAGTTTTATTGATGGCATCGGGAGAAAAGAGGACAAAGCAACAACTTTTTAACTGGATTCTTGAGCACAGGGTGTCCGTATAAAAAGTTAATTCTTTGTATTTTAAATAACTATACAACCCCTTGCAACATGAATGACACATCTAAGGTATATGCGTTATTTGGATAATTTTTCTAATTGGAAGTATGTGTTGCCTCTAGAACGAATGGTTTACTAGTAACATACGGCAAGGGGACTTATGGAACCCCCATGTATATTCGTATCACAATATTTTCACTCTCTTACACTTTTCTCGCCAATAGGATTGAATACTCGCCAAAAAAAAAAAAAAAAAAAAAAAACAAGACGGAGCAGGCTTGCAACTAGATAGTTATTTCATAATGTAATAAAAATAATACGAAACATGATAGGTTGCTCGGAAACACGTGTTGAAAGAGATGTGTCTGGCATGTTGAAACGAAAGCATGGATTTCGAGCGCCGATATTTCAGTAAACTGAAAATGCGGTAAACGTCAACATTTTTGTTCTGAAGTGTGTTAAAGATGGATGTCTTGGTATTTCGGAATAGGAACGGCGGACATGACGCTTCAATTATTATCATTTTTCGTCTTCTGCGCGTTAAACCAATAACCATTGTTGACAATTTTTTTTTTTAATGTGAGATATTGTTGCATGAAAAAGCGGATGGTATGCGTCGGGGAAGGGGGGGGGGCGCACAACCTCTTCAGTCCGCGGACCAGATACAGTGGGACTTCGGTTAAAGAGTTCAATTCGTTCCGCTAACGTGCTCGTTATTCGAATCAAACTTCCCCCATAGGAAATAATAGAAACTCGGATAATTCGTTCCATAATTCACATAAAAATGACTAATAAAAACGGCATTCAATCAATAATTAAACACAATAGCAATAATATATAATACAATAAAATATACATAATATAAATAATGCCACAATACGTTTACAATCATTATTGACTATTAACTTACTCTAAACCAGCGGTTCTCAACCGAGACTCCGTGTTCACTTCCCAGAGGCTCCGCGGACACTCGACGATAATAAAATAAATCAGTAAATTTGATAAACAAACAAAAAAAGAGGCCTAAATGTTACCGCCTTATAAATAATATACTAAAAAGGGCTCCTCGAGTCAGAAAAGGTTGAAAATCGCTGCTCTAAACGAAGAGAGAGAAGAGGAGGAGGACTATAGTTTAGGACAGTTTACAGACTCGTTGTTTGTAAACTTTTTTTTTTTCTTGCATGACTTTCAAGAAGAGCCTTATTCAATGACACTTGCTTTTGCCTCCTCCTTAAAATTTCTAGGAAATAGGAAATTGCAGTGTTCGTTAAACAGATTCATTGCTCGCACACTGCTACAGCTTTATTTGGGTGGTTCTTTTCTCTCAGAGTTTTGCACAGATTCCCACACACACATTCTACACATCTCTCTAATCTCATTTTATGTGAGGGACTCCTCCTTACTTCTCTCTTCCTCAGATGAGATACCGTCCATGAACTCTTGTTGCCCCACTAGTTCTTGAATACCATCCTCATGCACCCGCAGTCCATGGTCTTCCCCAAGCACACAATCTCTTCGACAAGTAGTGGTTCCTGCTAGCCCTTCAAATTCACGTTCAATAATGCAAATCAGCCCACAATTTCCTCCTAGCAGAATTGAAAAAAAAAAAATTTACAACTTCAAGCTCACGTACGCATGGCTACAACGCTACATTTAATTTCGTCTCGTAAATATTCACACTCACACGTGTGTTAATTTTCCGAGTGACGCACGCTTACCGGAGACTTTAGGGGAGAATATTATCCGCAATTTCATAGCACGTGTGTAGGCGAAAGCAAAAATCAGCTCAGTTGTTATAACGTGCAAATAAATGAACAAAGCGCAAATGTGTTTGCTCGTTAAACCGAAGTTCCACTGTATACGGTATTTCTGCCGCTCGCCGACTAATAAGTTTAAGGTGTAAACGACTAATAACTAACTTTAAGGTGACCATATGGCCTATATTTTATTGAGTCTTCCTGACCATTTTTATAAAAAAATGTCTCGGTTTTTTTTCCTTGTTTTCAACGAAGCTTTTTTGAATTCTTGAAATCCAGAATTTTCTTGGGATTCTTCTCATTCCTTGTAAATTTATGCTTTCGCAATATTTTTTTGACTGCCGTTGGCAACTTTACTTTCCTCTAACAATGTTTTTTTTGGCTACAATTGGCAACTTTACTTGCGTTTTACAATTTCCTTTTTCCTGTAATTAGCAACTTTACTTGCCTTAGAGAGAGAATTTTTTAGCTATTATTGTGACACCTTATACTTACATTTGATAATTTTTTGTGATAATTGGTGAAATTCCGCGTATGGATTCTTATCGATTTTCCGTATTTTTATGAAGAAAGTATGACTGGCCTCGGCCTTTATCGTGTTGTATGTATTGATACTTTTGTACCGGAACACCTTTTGCGGGCCGCATTCGGCCCGCGTTCAGGAAGTTGTTCACCACCTGGTGTACGTGATGAAAAACCCATTGTCAGCGGAAATCATTGATGAAACCAGAATCGACCAGGACCGATTGATGAATTACCATTTTCCTTGCCGAAAATATTCGGAGGTATGACGTGAGTAGTGAAAGTCAATTAAGCTTTTTGGGGAAAAGAAGGTCTTAATAAAATGTCTGTATCACGCACAGGTTAACATGTTAAGGGTCCCAAGGTGACGTCTTCAAAATGTTTTGCAAAAATTACCATTGATTCTACTCATTCAAACACAGTCAAATTTCTCCTTCTCGAACACTTTATTTCGCAAAAAAACTCCGTATCTCGAAAAATAGTAAAATCAACGCATTTTCATCTCTCTGTCTCGAAATCATTTTCGAAGGCTTAGCCTAATGGTAGCAAAAAGAAAACACGGAATTTCCTTTCCTTTCGCGGAAACCTGGTTTTTCACCGGAGGTAAAAGAGAAACATAAGAAAGGATTATTCAGTCAAACAGCTCATTGTCATGATGATGGGTCTTGTCAATAGTTGGCGGATACTATGTGGATGGCTTGTTCAGCACGGCAATAAGCCAGCCAACATAAAATTCAAAATTTCTTTAATAAGGCTGCGGGTGTTCAGTCATCTCAGTGATGAATTAGATCAGATCTGGTGGTTCACTCGAATTTCAATAAATCTCAGCAATTTTGAAGATGAAATTTCAGAACATTGGGACCGTTCAAGTATTACGTCAGCAAATGTTTAGCCATTTTTTTACCCCCCCCCCACTTTGTCAGCAAAATTTCGATAACAGTGCCCCCTACCTCCTAATGCATATTGGTGGGATCAGAAACGTTCATGGGTGGGGGGACATAGGGGACTCGTGAGCCTCCCCCACAGACAAAAAAAACCAAATTTTTTTTAATGTAAAATATATTTATAAAAAAAATTAAAATTTCGAAAGAAAATACCTCCATATGTTATTATAATCGATTTCTGTTAATTTCAATGCTATTTGAAGAACTAAACATTTCTCTTTAAGAAGTTCATTGCCACCCACTCTTTAAGCCATATATGGTATACCCTTGACCCGCGGAGAAAATGTATCTGATGTAGCTTGACCTTCTCAAACTCAATTTTGTAAAAATGAACTAAGCGGCACATTTACAGATCGCTCAAATGACCCGTGGCACAATTCCAGAGCATTTAAGTGGCCCGTGGCACATTTTCAGATCACTGATGTAGGCCCGTGGTGCATTCAAAGATCACTTAAGTAACCCGCGACGCAGTTCCAGAACACTTAAACGATCCGTGGCATATTTAGAGATCCCTTGAGTGACATGTGGCATAATTTTAGAGCACTTAAGCCTTCCCCCCACCCCAGTGCGGTTCTACATCACTCAAATTACCCGCGAAACATTCCCAGATTACTTAAGTGATCCGTGGCATAATTACTGATCACTTGAGTGATGCGTTGCACAGTTCCAGAGCACTTGAGCGGCCCGGACACATTTCGTGAGTACTTGAAGGATCCGCGAAACATTTAGAGATCATTAAAGTGGCTCTCTAGGGGATATATCAATAAGTAGAATGTTAGTTCAGGTGACCACGAACTAGCGAAAGATTTTTCTCGTTTTCAGCCCACCGAATAAGATGCCATTAAGAATATTTCATATTTCCATAAAGGGTGGTTGATGACGTAAGCATCATCCAAACCCCCTCCCCCCTTGTCATCAAAAGTCAGCAAATCGGAACCCCCCCCCCCCTGATGCTGACGTAATACTGGAATGACCCCATTACTATATATATATATAAAAACACTTAAAGCTAGAAATTTCATTTTCCGATTTTGTGGAATTGGACAGTTCGCTACAAACTTGCAACACCTTGACTGATACCGAAATTATTGCTTAATGTATGGTCGACTCTCAAAATGCTCAAAGGAATTAGAAAAAAATAGCAGTGAAAAGTGATAAAACGCCGTATCATTTTCTGGAGCAAACTGAAAAGATAGAGCCCACGAAATATTTGCAGCTCCGCCTAGTATAGATGAGCTCAATGAGCAAAAAAATATGCGTCAAACTAAGCTTACGGGTTATTTTAAATAACGTATGTGAATAAAATGGGATCGAACAAAAAAAAGTCGAATGTATTATAATAGTGTATTTGCATATAGTGTGTGATTGAACATTTTGATTGTGTAACTTAACCAATAATTTCATTAGTATGTAGTAAATATAGCACGGTATTTTTTAGCCCTCTTATCAATTGAATTTTTCACCACTTTTGGCTTATTTTTCCTTTTTTACTCAAAAAAAACTATTTCTGGAAAACTCTCTATGTCGAAATTTTTTTCGGTCCCGGCAGTTTCGAGATAGAGAGGTTTGACTGTATGCGCAAACATATAAAAATATCCGGCGGAATTATTATAGATCACTCAAGAAAAATTGTAAATATAACTATTTTAAATGTCAGTAGGGACCAAGGGGCCGTTGAAGTATTACGCATAATCAATGGGGCGGGGGGGGGGTTTCCGATTTGCTGACTTTTGATGACAAGGGGGGAGGGGAGGTTTGGATAATGCTTACGTCATCAACCACCCTTTATGAAAATATGAGTTAGGATTCAGAGGGGCAGAGATGATGACGAAATTTTGCTGACAAGTGGGGGAGGGGGTCAGCATTTTGCTGACTTTTGCTGACAAGGGGGGGGGGTCAAAAATGGCTAAAAATTTGCTTACGTAATACTTGAACGGCCCCCAAGAATGAATTTAAAAATTCCCGCATCCCTACAATGTTAGAGTGACGTTATTCAAAGAACACATGATCAAATTAAGACACCTCTTAATATAGTTATCAAAGGAACTCTAGATCGAGTACAGAGCACAGACAAAGAAAGAGGACATAAAAGAGAAATAGCCCGTTTTTCTAGAACAGAGAAGCTGGAGGAAAGAAAGGAAAAGAAAGTGAAAAGAAGTTTCTTACATATATCGCCAAGGAGCTTTAATCCTTAGTTATCCTGAATTATTAACAACAAATTCGGATTATCTCTATTTGAGGAATCGGCGATAAATCTGGCAACCTTGTCCTAACTTAACCGCACGTTAGAAAAGAAAAATAAAGAAAAAAAAAGTAGAAGAAAGGGAAGAAAAAAACCAATGAAAAAGGAAAACAGTATAATAGATAAGGGAAATAGGCACACAGAGTGTATTGGAAACACACGAGATTGGAATTGGGGGCAACTTGCTGAATTGGATAGAATCGTGGTTAAGAGATAGGTCGCAACGAGTTATGGTGAACGGGGAATTCTCTCGTTGGACAGGCGTCACAAGTGGAGTTCCTCAAGGAAGTGTCCTTGGCCTAATACTTTTTTCACTTTTTATCGATAAACTCGATCAGGGTATCGATGGAATTACTAGCAAATTCGCAGATGCTGTGAAGCTAATGGGGGGTAATGTGAAGATGTGGGGGGTAATCGGAAATCAATGCGATGAGTTGCTCCAGGCCAACTTAAACAGGATTGCAGAATGGGCAAATGAGTGGAACATGACGTTTAGCGTTGATAAGTGCATGGTCGCAAATTTTGGTTCGAACAACCCACGGTTCTCTTACGAGTTGAATGGTGTCACTATCCCGGATGCAACTAGGGTCACCGATTTGGGAATTCTCATTGACGAGCTACTTAGGTTTTCTGAACATTGTTCAGCGGTGGTCAAAAAAGCGAATAGAATGCTTGGTCTCATTTTCAAAAAGGTCTCTTCGCGTTCTCCTAAAGTCATTCTTCTGCTTTTTCTAGGCTTAGTTCGTCCTGGACTGGAGTATGCTGTAAGGTTTTGGAGACCATACCTACAGAGAGACATAGACTTGTTGAAGGGGTGCAGAGAAGAGCTACGCGTGTCCTTATTGGCACACGGGGCTTGAGTTATGAAGAGAGACTTCATTTTTTGAATATGTTTACATTGGATGGACGCAGGTGTCGAGGAGGTATGATCGAAGTGTTCAAAATTTTCAATGGGATGGATAGGATGGACCATGTACTTTTAGTACACCGACAATCGATTGCTTTTACAAGGGAACACCAGTATCGATTGGTGAGGGACAATGCAAGGTTATGGTGTCGCAGGGAATTTTTCTCCAATAGGGTTGTTAATAAATGGAATAGCTTACCCCCGGAGGTAGTAAATTGTAACACAATTTACACGTTTAAAAAGAAATACGATAAACATGTTGGGGTAAATCGAGAAGCTCTGTCCATTCTTAGAATAAGACAACCATAAGTATTCTTTATGGGCATTGTATAACATTTCATCATGTGTATATATCTATATATATAAAATTAATTTTCTCTGTGTGTGTGTGTGTGTGTGTGTGTGTGTGTGTGTGTGTGTGTGTGTGTGTGTGTGTGTGTGTGTGTGTGTGTGTTTTCTCTATACAAATCTACAATTTTAGATCGATCGTCGCCAAATTTTGCATATATACCAAATGGGACCCGACTTGAACGATAGGCTACTTTAAAATTTCGTCAGCTCAGGGCAAATGCCCCAAATGGGCAAAAAACCGTAGGGCAACAACGGTTTTTTGGGCCTCCACAATCACTTTCCGAACGTTTACTTTGGTTACCGTGGTTCCCTAGCAATGCGTTTAAGACGTGTATATGCCTTTACAATGGTTTGTCGTTTCTTTAATGCTGTACGTATATGTATAATATTTATGCCTTTATAATGGTTTGCCACTTTATTCAATCCTCCCAGTAATGAGAGCTTTTTGAATAGACACCATCATCAGCATCACTTTGAGGGTAAGGCAAAGGATGATGCCCCATAGAAATCAGTGTTAAAATTGCCGATTTTACTGTAGAAATGCTGAAATTTTGTGGAGTTTTCTGTCACATCAATAATTTTAAAAATTGTATTGAATTCTAGATTTCTGAAATATTGAGTTTAGGAGGTCAAATATGAAGTAATTAGCCGGACCTACTTTTGAGTTGGACATTCATGCAATAACATTGATTTCAACTTTTTATTTATATCTTCTCAAGCAAAAATTAATGTCTCCGTATTGTCTTTTAATATTCAACTGCATAAATTCATAGTTTAGGATGTTTTAAAATGAATTATGGGCCCGTAAAGTACATCGAAGAAATTTCACAGCTTCAATTAAGCATTTTTGAAAGCTGAAACAGGCAGATGGAGAACTTAAAGTTCGGGGGGGGGGGGATCGAAATACCTAGCACCCCTTAAAAAAGAAAAAAATATATATTCGTTTCTATGTTCCTTTAAATCTAGATTTGTTTATTTCATGAAGTCGCCATATTGGTTAACTTAGACACGGTTTGCATGTCCCTCAAAGAAAGAGGGAGATATCACGTGATCCAAAAAGCCTCATTAAAGAAAACCCGCGCAACGCCGGGTATTATAGCTAGTCTATATATATAAAATTGATTTTCTGTCTGTGTGTGTGTGTGTATGTATGTTCTCCATACAAATCTACAATTTTAGATCGATCGTCGCCAAATTTTGCATATATGCCAAATGGGACCCGACTTGAACGATAGGCTACTTTAAAATTTCGTCAGAGCGGGGCAAGTGCCCCAAATGGGCAAAAACTGTCGGGCAACAGTGGTTTTAGGGCCTCAACAATCACTTTCCGAACGTTTACTTTGGTTACCGTGGTTCCCTAGCAATGCGTTTCAGACGTGTATATGCCTTTACAACGGTTTGTCACTTCTTTAATCCTGTTAGTATATGTATGATAGTTTATTCCTTTATAATGGTTTGTTACTTTTTTCAATCCTCCTAATAATGAGAGCTTTTTGAATAGACGCCATTACCAGCATCACTTTGAGGGTAAGGCAAAGGATGATCCCCATAGAAATCAGTGTTAAAATTGCCGATTTTACTGTAGAAATAGGATTTGCCGCCACATCAATAATTTTAAAAATTGTATTTAATTCTCGATTTTTGAAATATTCAGTTCGCTTAGAGATATACGAAGCCCAGGAGATTGAATATGAAGTAATTAGCCCCGGACCTACTTTTGAGTTGGATATGCATGCAATAACATTGATTTAAACTTTTATTTAAATCTTCTGAAAAAAAGGGGGAAAAAAATATTTTTACATTTCTGTGTTTCTTTAAATCTAGATTTGTTTATTTCATAAGTCGCGCAGGAAGTCGCCATATTGGTTAACGGGGACACGGTTTGTATGTCCCTCAAAGAATAGAAAAAACCTCATTGAAGAAAACCCGGGCAGCGCCGGGTATTATAGCTAGTTGTTTATAATTTTTGTTAATTGCATTTTTAATTGGGTTGCTATATATTTGAAATATATGACATCCATATTTTTATGGGCATCTTTTTCTCAGCCACTTCGTTGAGAATTTTGCCTGTTGTGGCGTTGTATTTGTATTTGTATATCGATTTCTCTTCTCCCCCTCACCCTACCTGTTCCCTTTCGCTCTTACGTGTATATAGTAGAAAGATATGTAGGAAAACATCATTAACAGGAGTACAGAAATAACCGAGAAACAAAAACACAACTTTGTTTCATAGAGTTACAACAAAGTTTCGCGATGATGAGGAGAGAGGAAAGAAAACACAGAGAACTCGCTTGAATCTATTCCATTGGCGTTTAAACGCAATATTACGTCCTTGATATTAGCGCGTTGACTATTTATACCACAGAAAGACGACCCTTTTTTCCTTAAAACACATAGTAACGTGACATGCTGAGTAAAGACATTGCAGCAAGTGGCGGCAATAAAGATGGATGATGATTTTTTGCTCTGCCAAATACATGAATGTAAATGTATACATGAAATCAATCGATTACCTGGAGGATATGTAAAGAAAATCATCATCCATCTCTGAAGTCAGAATTGTTGAAAATATGATCGACAACACTTTAACACTCTCTTTTTACGTAGGCAGTTTCAAAAGGTCTTGAACTGGCAACACTGCGTAATGGCCGCCACTGAAATAAACTCCTTAGTTCGTGCTAGTAAAGCTAACTTAACTGTTTGTTGACTGTACATTTATGCAAGTTTCGTGCGTGTATGCGATTCTGCCATCTATCTTATAAAAGCGAGACTGGGAAACACTCTAATGGGTGTAGTTCACAAGTGTTTTAATGTCTGTTAGTCGCTGTGGGATATTTTTCTAAGGTGAGACCGGCTCGCATTTGCACCTTGGAGTAGCGAAACCCCCCAGAAAACTAACTTCAACCGACCAACGCTGTGCCATCTACGGGGATAGAACCTTGAACATCGTGATGGACTGCCATCACGATGACCACAGAACCACTAAACGACTAATTGTGGCATTGTTCTGGCAAAACTGAATGATCTTTTTCTTCTCTCACACATTCATACATATCTGATACCTGGAGTGACCATAGATCCCATATTTCCCGGGACATTCCCGTATTTTAGCACAATTGTAAAGTAAAAGTTAAGGAACACAATTTAATGGTTTCCTACAACATGGGTAGCATTCTCCCCCCCCCCCCCCTTCCCCTTCGTGAGGCGAATCATACGGGAATAGTGAAGCTAATGACAGAAGCATCGACGGGATGTTTGAAAGACACAACTATATCGAGAAAAAGATTAACCGAATCGATTTCCCGACGGGAGAAATTAATCGAATAAATCGATTATTTCGAGTTACAACAAACAACTAGTACACCTCGAATAGTGAAATGCGCCGAACAATCGACGAACCTTCACAAATCAATTCAAATACGGGAACTTGTGTTCCGACGGAACAGACACACAATACACAACAAATAAAACAACGACTTGTGTCCGGATAATTGAAACTGCTGAAATGTAGTCATCGGTCCTCCTTTTACTCTTGATTGTGGCCCGTCCTTCCATCCGCCTACTACAAACACGGCTTGCTTTTGCTCTGGAACCGAACTCGAGGGCTTGAATTGTTCGCCGTGCAATTGAGATAACAATCTCTTCGGAAGTTGTTTTCGCCGGGAATAGGAACGTCTAAAATTAATCTGTAGTTTCGTCTCCGAGAGAACTTTCGAGATTAATAGCTGCAGCAGGCAGACACCATTGAGAAATTCGCTGCATTCAATTTAGGCAATATGGTCTTCTCTAAAAATTCTTTTCTCGGGAGTGATGATAGAAATTAGACTCTCTACATATATATATATATAGCGTGTAACAGACTTTAGAACATTTAAATTGCAATCACAGGAATATATTAATCCACGGCTAGTTTCGTTTTGGAAGGGCTCGAGCGGTAATATGTTTGTCTACCGAAGTACAAATACAAATACAAATACAAATACAACGCCACAACAGGCAAAATGCCCAACGAGGTGGCTGATAAAAAGATGCCCATAAAAATATGGTTGTCATATGTTTCAAAAATACAGCAACCCAATTAAAAATGCAATTAACACAAATTACAAACAATATATACACATGATAAAATATTATACGATGCCCATAAAGATTACTTATGGTTGTCTTATTCTAAGAATGGATAGCTTCTCGATTTACCCCAACATGTTTATCGTATTTCTTTTTAAACGTGTCAATTGTGTTACAATTTACTACCTCCGGGGGTAAGCTATTCCATTTATTAACAACCCTATTGGAGAAAAATTCCCTGCGACACCATAACCTTGCATTGTCCCTCACCAATCGATACTGGTGTCCCCTTGTAAAAGCAGTCGATTGGCGGTGTACTAAAAGTTCATGGTCCATCCTATCCATCCCATTGAAAATTTTGAACACTTCGATCATATCTCCTCGACACCTGCGTTCATCCAATGTAAACATATTCAAAAAATGAAGTCTTTCTTCATAACTCAAGCCCTGTGTGCCAATAAGGACACGCGTAGCTCTTCTCTGCACCCCTTCAACCAAGTCTATGTCCCTCTGTAGGTATGGTCTCCAAAACCTTACAGCATACTCCAGTCCAGGACGAACTAAGCCTCGAAAAAGAGGAAGAATGACTTTAGGAGGACGCGAAGAGACCTTTTTGAAAATGAGACCAAGCATTCTATTCGATTTTTTGACAACCGCTGAACAATGTTCAGAAAACTTAAGTCGCTCGTCAATGAGAATTCCCAAATCGGTGACTCTAGTTGCATCCGGGATAGTGACACCATTCAACTCGTAAGAGAACCGTTGGTTGTTCGAACCAAAATGAGCGACCATGCACTTATCTACGCTAAACGTCATGCTCCATTCATTTGCCCATGCTGCAATCTTGTTTAAGTTGGTCTGGAGCAACTCCCTATCGCTTTCATTCCCGATTACCCCCATTAGCTTCACATCATCTGCGAATTTGCTAGTAATTCCATCGATACCCTGATCGAGTTTATCGATAAAAAGTGAAAAAAGTATGGGGCCAAGGACACTTCCCTGAGGAACTCCACTTGTGACGTCTGTCCAACCAGAGAATTCCCCGTTCACCATAACTCGTTGCGACCTATCTCTTAACCACGATTCTATCCAATTCAGCAAGTTGCCCCCTATTCCAATCTCGTGTAAACGCTTCAAGAGTTTGCCATGTTAGACCCGATCGAATGCCTTCTGGAAATCAAGGTAAACAACGTCGACATTTTTGCTCTTACCCAAAGCCTTAGTCACGTAATCATAGAAGCAAAGGAGGTTAGTTACACATGACTTCCCCTTCCTGAACCCATGCTGATTATCCGACAATACATTATTCTCGTCTATCCACTTCACAAACTGCCTTTTGATGATAATTTCCAAAATTTTCGAGAGGGAGCTCGTCAAACTCACTGGACGATAATTAGACACCACTTCTCTACTACCCTTCTTAAATATCGGAACAACGTTAGCCAGTTTCCAATCTCTCGGGACGATACCCTCAGCAACACTACTCCTGTATATCTGTGCGACTGGCCCCAACAATTCATTAGCACCTTCCCTGAGAACCCTGGGATAGATATCATCTGGTCCTGGTGCTTTGCTTGCACATACATTTCTTAGAAGATTTAGGACCTCCACGTCTTCCACTTGAATATCGTTGAGCGTTTTATTACCCCATGCAACACCCGTATATCGAATATCATTATCTCCATTAAAAACCGACGCGAAAAAGTCATTGAAAGCACTACACATGCCTACATTGCTCTCTACTTTTGAGCCTCCTATCGAGAGGGGGCCAACTGTCCCCTTACATCCATTATTGACGTATCGAAAAAATGATTTTGGGTCAGAGCCAATGTTATCTGCCAACCTAGATTCAACTTGCTTTTTACTATCCCTTATCGCTTTCTTCAACAGTCTTCTTTTATCAGTAAACAATGATAGGTCACCTCGTCCACTTTTATACTCTCTGAATGCTCTTTTCTTTTCAAGATAAAGGTTCCGCACGCTATCCGTGAACCATAGAGGGTGTGATGTACAAACACGCTTTTTTCGAACAAAGGGTATGACGTCGTGCAAAACAGAGGACAGCTTCGTACTAAATTCTTCCCATTGACTTACCACCCCTACTGATTCCAACCGGTCTTTGAAAACTTCCGCTAACCTTCTTCGCAAAACATCAAAGTTAGTTCTCCGAAAACAAGGAACCAATCTTTTGTTATCAACCTTACCCGAGGAAAAGTTACAGTGAAATCTGACGATACGATGATCACTGGAAGAAAACTCTTCCCCCACCGAAACATGTTCAACAAGATCCTCAGAACTTGTAAGAACTGAATCCAAAATAGCAGTACCCCTAGTGTCTCCTGATACATGCTGATACCAATAATTTTCGAGCACCAACTTAAGAAAGTCTCTTTCATACTGATTTCCAGATGAAAGGTTCTCCCAATCAATACCCGGGTAATTGAAATCCCCTAGTATGAGAACCCTCTTTCGCTTACACATGTAGGAAATTTCATCGTGCATTTTGGCGATGTAGTTTTGATCCCTATTCGGTGGATTGTAACAAACCCCAACAATAAGCTTATGACGTCTTTTGTTCTCAAGTTCAACCCATATGGTTTCAATATCACTTCTCTGTACGTTACACTCTCTAGCCTTCAAACATGATTTCACGTATATCAACACTCCACCCCCTTTCCTATCAGATCTATTTCTCAAAAAAGTATCGTATCCAGAGATGTGTAAGAAAGATTCATCCCCATCGTTTGCCCAAGATTCTGTAATGGCTATAAGATCCAAGTCCTCCACAACTATCATAGTTTCTAAAAAATCTTTCTTGTTACCCAAGCTCCTGGCATTTATTAACACACATTTTAATTTGCCCGGTGGTTTGTTGTCAATCGAGAAGCCATCCAAGTCAGAGGTGGGTAATTCCCCGTCAGTACTGTTGTGATTATCATTAACTAACCCGCATTCCCGACTACGTGGTCTGGGAGTAAAAAACCTGACCTAAGACTATCGTAAACCTCCCAGACCCCTCTCTTATTTAGATGGATCCCATCCGAACGAAGCCACCTATCGGTAAATGCGGGAAGCTCCAAGAACGTGACCCCAAGTGAGGAGCAAATGTCCTTCAGGCCTATATTGAATTGGTGGATCCTACTCCTATATCCCCTACTACCCCTTGGCAGCACTGGAATCACTGCCACATCTGAACCCCCCTCCCTAGCGGATAATAGTAAATCCCGGTACTCTGACAGAGACTCACTAATATTCGCTCCTACCTGATTTGTTCCCACCCACAGAATCACCCGCAAGGGCAACTTTCGGCGATGAAAAACGTCTCGAACGTTGCCAATCTTCCCCCCAGGAAGACAACAGCGCTCGAAACCCCGAAAATCCCTACACACTCGGTTCCCAAGTTCCCTAACCATAGAATCGCCGATGATTAAACCCCTATCACTATCCCCCTCTACCTCATCCACGACCACCCATTCGCCCTCTAAAATGTCGTTGTTCGTGGAGATTGCTTCTTCATCAACAGGTGGCTCGACGACCAGAGGGTCCGTTATAACCGGACCCTCTAGCACCCTAACTTTTTCCCGTAAAGCTTCGACCTCGTGTTCCAGCCTTTTTCTATCCAAGCACCCCTTACAATTGAAACTATCAGCTACTATACCCCTAGACCAGGGAAACCTCCCGTCGCAAGCTCTACACAACACTAGTCGAGGTCGAGGCATACTAACACTATTGCTAAAGCTAGATAATAATAATAATACTTAACAATACGAAAATGAGAAACGTTAACTGGAAATTAAAATAATGTAAAATACATTACTATGCAAAATATACGTAAGAGATTATACGAAAAAATTACGTAAAGTAGAATGCTCAGCACTAAATCACGAAGAATAAAATAAATATGTATATAAAGAATACAACACCCTCTAAAAAAAAGTATTAAGCTACGAAGTACAATTTATACTTATTAGAATTAGCTAACTATCTCAAAACACTAACACCACAACAATAGGCCCAAATGGAAGGAAAACAACGTTATTGAGAGTACCCGGGAAAAAGTATACACTGTTTGCTAACACTAACGTCCAAAAACCTACGAACTTATATCAAAGAAGCGAGCGAACCTGGCGAAAAAACAACGAAAATGAAATGCGAACGAGAAAAATAAATATAAGTCGATCGAAAATACACAACGAAAATTTAAAAAAAAATGAGAGCAATATAAAAAAAAAAAACCACTTATCTCACAATCCAACGTGCGCTAAAAAAAAAAGAAAATCACCGCAGAATATGACCCAAAAATAAACAACACGCTAAGTAAAACTCACGAGAACGAAGAAAAACACAAAGAAAGACACAAAATGGCGCACTGGCGTGTCGGTGAGCGGAGCGCGATAATAGCACGTCCGTTCCCAACGACGGCGAAGACGATTAAGTACTATGCACACATGCGCCTCGTCCATATTGCTCTGCGGAACCTCTAACGAATTGATGCACTTTGGAATATGCGCAGAGGCGTACGCAGGAAGAGGTACTCGGGGGTCTCGTGTCCCCTCCCCCAAGTCAACCAACAATTGGAAAAAAATTAATGCAGTATTTTGTGGTGGAAAAAATTGAAATATTGAAAGAAAATACCCTTCGTGTGCTATAAATGCCAATTCCAGTTAATTTAAGGTATCCGACAGCGTTGGAAACGCCATTTTGGAAGAAAACATTTATTTTTATTTTATTTGATTTTCTATGAAAGCTGTATTGTTTGCGATTCCAAAACAGGCCTTGTTTTGTTTATATGACGCTCAGAACCGGAGTTACGTCCACTTTAGTGTTGCGTTTGTGCATTCAAGTAATCCGTGAATAAAGACTAAACGTGTTTTACGAAGAATGTGATATTTTTCACATTTTTAGCTAGAGTTTATGATGTGATTTATAAAATTCTATTCATCTATTATTACGAAATTTCAATATGATATTTTTTTTTTGTATATTGTTGAGGAGGTTATGAAACAAAATCTAAGGTTTATCAAGTTTTGTTTTTTTTTTGAATTATAGTGTTTTATAGACGAAATGTAGGATGAAATTTCAAATTATTTACACGCACATTAACGTGTTTGGGTGTAATTTATGAGCATATCATGCAATCCCTTAAATTCTGGTCCATAAACTGCAACGTTACCGGCTAAATGTACTGTGAAAATCACAAAAAATTTCATTTATAAAATTTTTTTGCAATCGGGTTTCGAATGTTACGTGAATTTTGCCTAAAATTTGACATAAAAATGTCTTTTTCATAGGAAATTACATAGATAGACCAAAATTTGTTACTGTTTTCACCATTTCGAGACACTTTCTATTACAAAAGATGATATTAAAGTTCACTGGTGTACCATTTTATAGAAAAGTGTTATCGAATGTACTTGAATACCTTAAATGCTTTTTGAACACTGGTAACTCAAAATTTCTCGGAAAATTTTTTTTTGTGGGCCTCTCTACGGGTCGATCTTGCGTACGCCCCCCGAATGTACGTTTTGCGAATCTGGCATGAGCTTGTTTCTGTGTAATGTTGTTATATTGCTGCCATCTGCCATCTATTTTTCGAACTATGAGTGGAGTGTAATGTTTGAATAATTATATCGTTATAAAGAGAGAGAGGCCTGCTGCTCTCTGCGGCGAAACTTTTAACGGGGAGATTGCCGCGTCTAATTATGTACTCAACGAATGCACGGTACATTGCAACATTCCAACATGCGCCAATTCATTACTCAGAGGAATGTTTACGAGGTGCATGCAGAGGCGCCGACATGAACAAAACATTGGAGGGGCTGAAAGTTGCTGGTCATCCCGTATATACGGGACACAAGTGCTTAGACAGGAGGTGGGAGGTGCATTGTATCTTTTTCAGAAATTATTGTGGGGGTAGGGGTAGTCAAATGGCCTCATCCCCCCCCAAGTTCTGGTGCGTATGGGTGCATGTGCAGTTAAGTAGTAGTGGGGTTCTTCCGACCAGTACGTGTACACCAAGGGGTGTATTATGTGTATTAGCATTTCTTTATGTTATTTACACTCGTTTCCAAACCACCCTTTTCTAGAAAAAAGCATAGTTCCCGCTTATTTCTAGGAAAACGCAATCATCCCGCGCTTTTCCAGAGGATACTTGACTTCTCTCAGCGACATTGACGAGATATCTCGCTTCCTTTTGTATTTGAATAGTATCGATTGTCCTGCGTAAGGAAGTGTAACTTTTTCTTGGGCTGTGGTTCCAAGTCCAATGATTGCCCACGGCTTCCTTTTTCCTTGCTCATAAGATTATCTGCAATTGTGCCAGGAATATTTCAACTCGTGGCTTGTTTATTTGCACTCATGTCGATTGCCAAGTTATGCATTTACAGTGTATAAATCTATAGATTATACAGAACACGGGTGAATCTGATGTACTATTTCATTTACAGGATTCACATCATCTGAAGTATTGCAGAGCAGTTTTGTTTTCGCTGTAACAAAATATTTCAGATAAGTTAGCAAGACATTCGATGAAATGCCTTGCTTCACCCAATCGAATGTTCTGGCGTTCTTCTGCTCTTTGCCAGCAGTGCACATGTCCATAAGGAGCCAGTTCCTGTTAGTTCATTGCTCTCCAAACTGTAAAAAGTATTTATTAGCTTCCGAAGGTTATAGTTGGTAGTTCTGCTCACACGTAGTATAAAAGCACAACGAAACACGTTCTGGCATATACCAATTCACTGAAAATTTTCCAGAGAGAATGTTCACGAGGTGCATCTACGGTTAAATAATAGTAGAAGTATAAAAGCGCCTGGAATCAATTTTTTTGGTTCAAAATTTGGACAAACTTTTTTTCTCTTTTGAAGTGTCTTAAAAGTCTTCATGCTTAGAAGTTGTTCAATCCCTGTATTGTTAAATTCATAAAACATTGTTCAATATTTGCACGTGGAAGTGACAGAAAACATTGCACAAAGTTCCTTCATCATTGCAATTCATGACCTATCTATCATGCTTATAACTGGCAAATGTTGCCTGCAGGCGACACACAAAATACATATCAATTACGTAGTTTGGAATAATATGAAAATATCATTTCTTGTTTGAAAGCGTAGTTTTGCGTCATCGTATGGGAATGCACATCAATACAGTTGAATTCCGTTATAACGAATTCCAAGAGACCGTGGAAATTACTTCGTTATAATGAAATTTCGTTACAAAGGAATTCCAGGTTTCTTGCATTCTTCCTATGTAACCTTATCTGGGGGGAATCAGAAAAGTGTTCGTTAAAACGAGATTTTCGCAGATATTCGTTAAAACGGGATTCGACTGTATTTCTCCTCCGCACGTGATATTTCACTCCAAAATCTTAGGGGTTAGTAATTGTCATCCCTTGACTTAGGGATCGTTCAAATATCACGTCAGCAAATTTTTAGCCATTTTTGACCCCTCCCCCCCCCCGTCGGCAAAAGTCAGCAAAGCTTTGACCCCCCCCCCCTCCTTGTCAGCAAAATTTCGTCAGCTCTGCCCCCTATTTCCTAACGGATGTTGGTGGGATTAGAGACGTACGCGAGTAGAGCATGGGGGCCGCTCGTTCCGCCCCTTCCCAAACGATCAAAAATTTATTTTTTCAATGCAAAAAAAATATTTAAAAAATAAATAAAATTTCAGTAGAAAATGCCTTTACACACTGTATCTTATTACAATAAATTTCTGTTAATTTCAATGCTGTTTGAAGGCTAAGAACTCAAAAAAAAATTTTAAGAAATTCCTTGTGACTCATCCTCTCCGCGGAACGAATGTGGCCCTGGGATTTATCTGATGTGCCCTGCTCACTCAAACCTAATTTTATAAAAATGAACTAAGCTAGCACATTTACAGATTGCTTAAATGACCCGTGGCACAACTCCAGATCATTCAAGCGGCCCGTGGCACATTTTCAGATCACTCAAGTAGGCCCGTGGCACATTCACAGATCACTTAAGTGACCCGCGACACAGTTCCAGAACACTTTATTTAAGTGATCCGTGGCACGTTTATAGATCCCTTGAGTGGCGTATGGCACAGTTTTAGAGCATTTAAGCGGCCCCCAGTGCGGTTCTACATCACTCAAGTTACCCTCGGCATATTCCCAGATTACTTAGATGATCCACGGCATAATTATGGATCACTTGAGTGATGCATGGCACAGTTCCAGAGCACTTAAGCGGCCCGGATACATTTCCAGAGCTCTTGAAGGATCCACGGAACATTTAGAGATCACTAAAGGGGCTCCCTAGGGGATATATCAATAGAGGGAATGTTAGTTCAGGTGGTGCCCAAAAACTAGGGAAAGGTTTTTCTCGTTTTTAGTGCACCGAGTTAGATGTCATTAAGGATATTTCATATTTTTATAAAGGGTGGATGATGACGTAAGCATCATCCAAACCCCCCTTCTCCCCCTTGTTATCAAAAATGAGCAAATCGGAAACCCCCTGCCCCCCCCTATTGATGCTGACGCAATACTTGAATAACCCCTTATCAAAAAATAGGAGACGCATCTCCTTTTGAGCCATCTGCTGACGATTGTAGAAACTTACACACAGTTCAATAAGTAAAAATCAAACGTTAAGGAGTTGCTTAAAAGCATCAATGCAGAAACTTGCTCAAAATACAGAATGCCTTCACTTGAATAAGCATGTTGCTTTTGAGAGCAACACTGAGAGTGATTATTCAACTGCAGGCCCTTCACCTCACTAATGATCATTTATGCACGTCTTTGCAGAGGCGCATTTAACGGCGGTCGCACCAGGTGACCGTCTTCTAAAGGGCCCCAAAAAACACAAACTTCTCGCGTTTTTCTTATTCAAGGGACCCAATATTTTCTTTAGCGCCCATGGGTTCGGCCGACTTTAATACGCCACCGCTTCTTTGTCCATAACGTGCAGAGGCCATATTTATATAATCGACGATCTTAAGGATGGGAAAAAAGCAATATCCTCATAACCGGATTCGAATGAACATTTCATTCCCGGGGAAACACTGGAGGTGTCGGATATTAAAAACCTTCTTCACAAGAAGGAATATCCCCTTTTGTCTTTAAACGTGTTCGAACATCTTGACATTCTTATGAACAAGTTTCAATCATATCCCTTCGTTTACGCCCCACAGAACATTCCGGGGAAAACCTTCTGACATTTTTAATATCCGTTCGAAAAAGTCTCTCTCACTGCGGCCGGCGACAATTTCTTCACCATTTCCATTACTTCTAGATACGATTTTTCTCGTAAAGTTCCGAGAAGTAAAAACAATTTTTTTTTATCGCATTGATTAAAATCGTTTCCACTATTTGGCTGATTAATTAATTTAATGGCGGGAAATCGTTTCCGATTTTCGCGTCCGAAATTACTTTTCATTTACTCAATAAATTTTTTTTTTTTTCCCGCTGACGTAATGGATTCCATTTTAATTAATTAATTAATTACGAGTCCCGGAATCCATCCCTGTTTAATCGCGTTGACGATGCAGAAATCGATCGTGCGGTTAATAATCGATTTTTTTTCCTTCCCTTTTTTGTAACATTCTTGCGATATCGTCAAAATATATGTTGGGTCGATGATGTGGGGTGCGTACGTCTTTTTCTGGAAGCTTCTCCAATAACGATTCCATTTATAACACCGATTGAGCATCCGATATCCTTTGTACGTTTTTTGCTCTTAATTGTATTGCTATTTAAGGCTATTGGTGACTTTTTCGATTTGGCGATCGCCAAGCAGAGCAATGTTGTTTAATTCAGTGGTTCTCACCCGGGCGCCATATGGCCCCCCTATTGGTACTGGGATACTACAAGGGGGCCACGGAAGAAAATTTTCAAATATCATTTTCAAAGGGGGCCATGACAAGTGGTTTGTAGGGTTGCAGACAGCTGAAAATAAAAATTAAGGCGTGGAGAAATAAAGCTTTTATAGTATATATATGATTATAACACATACAGAATCCAAAAAACCACCCATAAAACCAGGGCTGCCTTAGGTCATGGATCCAATACGCCTCAGACATGTTTATTCCTGTGCAATGGTTTGTCACTTCTTCAATGCTCCCAGTATGTTGAGAAAACCTGGGCAACGCAGGGTATTATAGCTACTTTTTATAAGAAACCATAATTATCATAATATTATTATGATACACATTAATATATCGTTGTGACCATAAGATTTTACACCCTGACCACGATCAGAAACATTTTTCCATCCATTACAAACTTTTTATTATAAATTTCTGTGTTTAAATTACGTTTTATGCTTATTTCAACTTTCTGCTTTTACTTATTTTTGATTATTTTCATTCTTTAAATGAAATTTTATCGATCCCGACGCATCACCTCAGATCCGCGCCTGAGGGGGCGGGGGGGGTGGTATATACACGTCTTTTCCAAACACTTCTCCAATAAATATATTTCATTTATAACATTTACTGACTGTCTAATATCTCTTGTACGGTTCCCTCCCCTCCCCCCCCCCTTTATTGTGCTTTTTAGATGATGTGGAACTGTGCCGTTGGTCGTTTAAGGGCTCTGGAAACTATGCCGCAGGCTACTTAAAGTAACCAGTAAATATGCCGCTGACCACTCGAGTCAGGGGTGCTCGACCTTTTGGATAGTGCGGGGCGACTTCGTGGGTTTGAAAACGTGTGGTGCGGTCACACTTGAGTTATCTGGAAATATGCCTCGAGACACTCAAGGAATCTCAAAATGTACCGCGAGAAATTTAAGTGGTCTAGAAATGTGCTTCGAGTCATTTAAATGATCTGGAAATGTGTCAGAGGCACTTGATCTATCATAATGCCGCGGATCGCTTAAGTAAGCTACAAACGTGTTGCGGGTAGCTAAAATGAACTGTAAATATGGCCAATTAAGCGATTTGGAAGAGTGCCGCGGCCCACTTGCGTAATCTTTAAAAGAGCCAAACCATTTGAGTGAAATGAAAGTGTGCCAAAGGATTTGCCAATCATTTGCCAATTGCCAATCACTCGAGGGATTTGGAAATGTGCTTGGGGTCGCTTAAGTGATCTGGAAATGTGCCGTTGACAGCTTAAGTGGTTTGATAATCCTTCGTGGCCACCTGAGTGGTTTGGTCATTTTCGTGAGCCTCATCAGATGACTCTCAAGGCCACATTTGGCAGTGGGCCATGGGTTGAGCGTGTATGCGTTAAGTGATCTAGGAATATGCCACTGATCCCTTAAGTGATGTGGAACTGCACCGAAATGTCACTGACCCGCTGGTCTGGGTTGGGCAAGCATGCTCTAAACATTCTTGCGGTCACGTCAAATCGGTAGGGGATGGGGGCGCAGGAGCGAATCCGGGGGTAGATGATGCGGACGATCAACCCTCCCATGAGCTGGATAAATATGAGAAAAATTGATTAAGATCAATTGGCGACATTTTTCCGGTTGGCGATCGCCAAGAACATGCATGATTCATCGAACTTATATTATTGGAGGGAGCATCCAGCCGCCGCGACGGCAGCGCCATCGAATGAAAGGAAATCACGTGACTCGGTGAATAGCACTGTTCGTGACTGGCAATTTCCCCATTGAAATGTTCAGTTTGGTTTCTAAATATTGGGTTGTAAAGATTAAAAAAAGGATAGAAGAAAAAAAAAGATTAAATTATTTTTTCACATTAATACTGGAATAATTTATTTTATTAATTCTGGAATTATATCTCATTAATTCTGAAATTATCTCTCATTAATCTTGGAATTATCTCTTTCCTCAATTCTGGAATTATCTTTCATTAATGCTGGAATTATCTTTCATTAATGCTGGAATAATCTTTCATTAATGCTGCGATTATCTTCCGTTAATGCTTAAAATATCTTTCGTCAATGCTAAAATTATCGCTTTGATTAATTTTAGAATTATCTCTTTTTCCTTAATTCTGGAATTATCTCATCGATGTGAAATTATTTCTCCCATTTATTGCTGTAAACTCCTATTTATGCCATAAGAAAATAACGGAGATTGCGGCGAGTTATATTCACCGAGTCACGTGATCTTCCGAGGAATGATTTAGCGGACAACGTTCTCAAGCACTGCCAAAGCGAAGACCGATGACGTCATACACCCTCCAGTAATGCAAGCTCGATGGCCATGATGTTTAATTGCGAATTGCTTGGCTATGAATGTGAACCTTTCTGATTGGATGACGATTGTGAGGTTGCATCGAGATCATGAGTAGAATTCTAGGCCAATTGGCGATCATATTCGAGAGACAAAACTGAAGACACGATGAATTGGCGATCTCAAATGACAGTTTGGATCGATTTAACAACTCTCAAAGATAATGTCATAAGAAACACCAGAAGTTGTCTCCAAACG
Organism: Pholcus phalangioides; assembly: GCF_987345545.1. Classification (NCBI taxonomy): domain Eukaryota; kingdom Metazoa; phylum Arthropoda; class Arachnida; order Araneae; family Pholcidae; genus Pholcus; species Pholcus phalangioides. Next base: position 1,920,783 of record NW_028301595.1, on the reverse strand, counting down.
CTGAGATCCCGTTTCAGAACCTCGGTACCGGGTGAGGGTTGATGTCCATCATTTCCGATTGGGCGAGGTCGTACTCCCTCGTCACCGGATCGACGTTGAAATAGACGTAATGGGAATTGTACATGCTCATCTGCTTGTAGGTCTTGTCGTACTCGGGCAGGCAGAACAGCCAAGGCATCTTCGTCAGTGCATTCCTCTCTTTGACCCGGCCCCACTCGGGCGGCGGCTGGAACTCGTTCTGCTGCGTAGTCGTGTAGTCAATCTTTCGGACGTCCTTCACCAGATACCGCAAGTAGTCGGTGTGCCGCGGCCCGCGTCCACCCGCGGCGGCACCGCCGTCCCCACCTCCGAATTCTCCACCGCCGTACCTCGCGGCGGGTTGGAACATGGGTGCCGGAGAAGCCTTGGGCTTGTCGCCGAAGAACGGCGGCTTGAAATCGCTCTGGTGGGTGGTATCGCCCACGAACGGTGGCAGCTCCAACTTCCTGACGATCTTGCCGCGCGTGGGCGGGATCTCGACCGGCGGGGGCCGGTAGAAGTCCGTGCGGGTCATCGACAGGCCGTTGAAATCTCCTATCGGGTAGACGTTGTGCGCTTTACCCGAGGCCTTGCTCCATACTTTCGCCAGGGAATCTTCGTATCGGACTCTGCGCAGGGGCTCTCCGGCGGGTCCGAAGACTCGGAACACCTCCGGGTATTTGGTGTCTTCTCTGATGACCTGTTCGGCGACGTCGAACCGGACGTCACGACCATCTTCGAGGACCCTCAAGTAATCCGGTTTTTCGAAACTTACCCACGGATCTACCGCAGGGTTGCAGTGAGGGGCGATGCAAGCTCCGTGGTCCATGGTGTGGTGGTTGTCCATGTCGTTTGACGCAGCGGTGACACTAAAATGCCAAGAAAAATTTCACCAAACACAAATTTGTGTTTTTTGTTTTCCTCCGAAATCGGACCTAACCTTGGATCACATTGGCGTAGTTTTCCGGGGCCCCTTCTGATCCGACGGCAACAATTGAAATAATCGTGATGTCCGATTGTTGCCATCTACGAATTCGAAACGTTTTTTTTTTTTTGGTCTTCAACAATAATATGTGCCAATCTATGGAACAAAACAAAAATAGCCAGGGACCAGTTGTACAATAGGACTAGAGGGAGCCATTTTGGATCGCGATTATCACATTATCAAGAGGATTGATGGGATCCGGAAATTTTGCCTGCCCTGACCGTATGAGCGACCGAGTGCGTGCCCAAGTGAGGAAGTAAGTGGCCTTATGAGTAAGTGAGTGTGAGTGACTGTATGTGTGAATGAATGACCATATGAGTGATCAAATGAGTGACCACGTGATTGGATTGAGTCACCACGTGAGTAGATGAGCGACCGCATGAGTGCCCAAGTAAGTGTGCGAGTGGCTGTATGAGTAAGAGACCGTATGAGTCACCGAGTGAATGATCGTATGAGTGACAAAGTGAGTGACCGTATGAAAAAGTGAGAGTGAGTGACCGTATGAAAAAGTGAGAGTGAGTGACCGTATGAAAAAGTGAGAGTGAGTGACCGTATGAAAAAGTGAGAGTGAGTGACCGTATGAAAAAGTGAGAGTGAGTGACCGTATGAAAAAGTGAGAGTGAGTGACCGTATGAAAAAGTGAGAGTGAGTGACCGTATGAAAAAGTGAGAGTGAGTGACTTCATGTGTGAACGAATGACTATATGAGTGATTAAATGAGTGACCTTATGAGTAAGTAAGAGTGAGTGACTTCATGTGTGAACGAATGACTATATGAGTGATTAAATGAGTGACCTTATGAGTAAGTAAGAGTGAGTGACTTCATGTGTGAACGAATGACTATATGAGTGATTAAATGAGTGACCTTATGAGTAAGTAAGAGTGAGTGACTTCACTGTATGAGTAAGTGAGTGTGAGTGAATGACCATGTGAACGATCACGTGAGTGATTATATGAGTGAGTGATCGTATTAATGATAAAGTGAGTGCGCGAGTGATCGTATTAATGGTAAAGTGAGTGCGCGAGTGATCGTAGTAGTGATCACTCACTGTATGAGTGAGTGACTTTATGACTGGCCAAGTGAGTGCACAAGTGAGTATATGAGTGACCAAGTGAACCTAAGAAGAAAAGAAAGAGTAAGCAACTGAGTAACCGTATGACCGATCAAAGTCACTCACCCATTCAGATGTTTACTCACGTGGTCACTCACATGGTCAGGGCAGGTGAAATTTCCGTAAACTGGATTGATTACACTTACTGATGATTCCTGTGTATCGCAGGATCTGCAAAAGCGCCAGCAAAAAGTGTCACCTTAACGAATGTGCAAACGGGACCCTTGCACACTCGTGTACATTGTTTTGGTCACTCACATGCTTGTGCACTGTTTCGGTCACTCACATGCTTGCGCACTATTTTGGCCAGTGCATGCTTGCGCACTATTTTGGCCAGTGCATGCTTGCACATTGTTTTGGTCACTCACATGCTTGCGCACTGTTTTTGTCACTCACATGCTTGCGCACTGTTTTTGTCACTCACATGCTTGCGCATTGTTTTGATCACTCACATGTTTGTACATTGCTTTGGTTCTTTGCTCTCTAGGTCACTCCCATGCTCAAACACTCTCTAAGTCACTCCCATGCTCAAACACTCTCTAGGTCACTCCCATGCTCAAACACTCTCTAGGCCACTCGCTTTTTTTGTCACTCAAATGCTTGCACATACTCTAGGTCAGTGTTTCCCAAAGTTGGCAATATCGCCCCCTGGTGGGCGATGGAATAGTCCAAGGGGGCGATAGAACCTACTGATTTAACGTAGGATCCTATGGGTTTACTTGAGTTGGGGGGGGGGGCGATGAAAGGAAAAAATTTCTGATGAAGGGGGTGATGGAATAAAAAGTTTGGGAGACTATGCTCTAGATCATTCTTTTGATCATTCCCCATGATTATGGAGTCTGTAGGTCATTCCCATGCTCACAGACGCTGGAAGTCTCTCTTCAGTTCCCGTCAAAGGCGAGAACCGAAAAAACCAGTCTGAAGCGGAATTGGAATAGCGAGGGTGAAAATTTACTTTTTATCCAAAACTATGAAATATGCAAAATATGCCTTAATTTTTTTGAAAATATGCTCTATCACGTAAAAATAGCGAAATATGCAAAAAAATATGCAAAAACATTCGTCTTCCACATATTGTCTTTTATTTCACCTGAACTGGCCAGTGTCCCTGCGCATATAATTTCGATATTTGTGTAGGATCTCAAAATAGCATGATAGGGAACTTTTCTTCCTCGCAGCAAAAAAACTCCGTGTTCGCGGAGAAGCATTCTTAATCATTCTCAGACTCAAGCGTCCATATTTTGTAAAATTACTAACCATGAAAAAATGGTGCCTTTCTTAGTTAAGCCTTAGTTTGTGCCATTTCCTTTGTCCATGACCAACAAACGGGTAAAAATAAAATTTTATCAACCACAAATATTCCTTTCAGCAAACAGTATAGGATGTACGTATTATACCCAGAAACATCATTATATAAACTGTAACCAGTTCTGTCATCTATAAAATGAAAAACACAACTGTTTTGGCTATTCGATTGGAATTGGATGTGTGACTGGTTTTTGATTAATGTGCCGCATGGAAAGTATGTATTGTAATCTTAACAGTTACCTTTCCAATCGAAGATTCCAAGTCAAAAATGGCAACTGTCTCTCAACTGTTAGACCAATAAGAGCGTCTGTCCCGCAGGGTTCTTGTTTGAGACCACTGCTCTTTGCGCTACAAATCAATGACTTCCCAGCTCCTCAGCGCGGAATGCTTGGTCTATTTGCTGACGATGACCAATCCTGTCGACCAATCCTGTCGGCATCCTGTTGACCAATCACAAAAAAGGGAAAAAATGTATTGAAAATTTACAAGAATCAACTGAAGACGTTGAGGACTGGTGCCAAGACAACGATATAAAGTTGAATCATCAAAAATGTCAATATATTCTCTTCACAAGACGGTACAAGTTTCCAAGAACTCCCATATACATCGGCAATACGGTGTTGACAAGAAAACTCCAAGTCAAATATCTAGGTTGTATACTAGATAAGTCGCTCTCATTTTCTCCTCAGGTGACGTACGTAAGAAATAAGGCCTCACAAGCAGTTGGGATGCTATCCAGAATCACATTCCCACAGGCCAGGCTAACGTTGAGGAATAAAGTAATTCTTTTTAAAACTATTATTCGTCCTATTCTGACATATGCTGCCCCAGTGTGGGCTCATGCCAGTCTTGCAAATATGAAACGTTTACAGGCACAGCAGAACATCATTCCTCGTCAGTTTACCATAGCCCCCTGGTATGTAAGAGGGGAAAACACCAGAAAAGGTCTTGACTTACCACTAATCTTGGACTATATCAAGGAGCTTGCAAATGCTCATTTTGACAGGCTACGATCTTCTGAACACCCGCATCTTAGAGAAATTGTCTATTATGACCCTAGAATACCCACAGTACACTCTAGGCCAATGGACTTGCTGAGCGTGGATTGGGTGACGAATTGATGCAATTTTCAGAACATTTTCGTGATTTTGATTTTTTTTTCCCCCAAACAATTCGCCAATTTAATATCAGTTTTGTTTGATATTGCGGATGCTGTGATCGCAATTCAGAGGCATTTATCCGTGAGTTTCCGTCCCAGAGGTTCCGTGGCGTTTGATCACGAGGAACCCCAAGAAAACTGTCACGGAACCCCAGGGTCACGTGGAACACCAAGTGACATAAAGGACTCACCTAGGGGACGCCCCCTGCCTTCAAGGACGAAATTAAAGACCCATTGATCGGAGCCTAATAACAAGCACCGGCTGACAAGAGCAGGGGCTGGAAAAAAACGATGCAACGAGCCAAGCAGAATCTACAGAGCGACCCAACTAGGAAATCCTCGGGGACGCATCCATCGACGCCTAACAAGCGCCCGTAGGCAAGAGTAGCAAGGGATCAAACCAACGAACGTGAGCCCCAAAGACCCATTGGCTGGCCTCAGGGCCCGCCGGCAACAATTGCAAGGCAGCAAGGACTCAACCGAGCACTGGAGCTGACCTGAAAGTCCACCACACAAAGACCACTAGCAGGCCGGCAATTATGGTAAGACAGCAAGGGCTCACCATCCAAAGTTCGCCAGCCATTTTCTACACTCTGAGAACCTTACTCGTCGTAAGGTTGTTAAATTGGCTATAGGCAACTTCCACGAGGCAGCGCCCTGAAAATCTCGCCAATTAGGCAACTGCTAGCCAGGCGGTTGAACTTCGAAGGCTGTCAGACCAGACAAGGCACGGGCTGTCCCTTCAGGGATATAAGCTCTTTATCTGTGTGAGTTTAACTTTAAAGGCTGGGCCACGACTGGCCAAATGTCGCGAGGTAGCTGTGTGTGTACATTGTTTTCATTGTAAAGTTTGAATATAATCGTTTCCACTGCCCCGCCCAGGAGTTTCGGGTTCCAGGAGATCTGGGGGTCACAGGGGATCCGGAGCAATACACTCATTCTTTCATCACAACTCAATCAGTAGTAAATTGCCTATGGCGACAGACCGGAGTTGTGCTTGGTTTGAATGAATGATATCCCCGTATGGCGTACACCTAAACACCCTACTGGCTGGCGTAGCATCAACCTAGTGGAAATTGCAATTTGATAGTAAATACTGTTACACTATCGACGATAGATGACGCAATTCGTTCGATGGCTCTCAGAAATATCGAAATCGGTTGATACCGGTTTCGGTTTGGTGGAAATGACTGTGATTGGTGGAGAACTGGCAGGGCGTGTAGAGAAAAACCTAGAAAGTCCCGCCCCTACAGGCAGTCCGTATGGTGGCGCCGTCGACTAGGAAACTGTGAAATAGAATTTTGTGGAATGTTCTTTTTCTCGAAGTTTCTCCGGGGTTATAAATAGTGCGGCGCTCACAAGATGGCAGGCTAGACAGGCTCAGAAAAGGCTGAGAGAGGCACAAGGAGATTCAGTCAGTTGTGTTTAAACTTTGCGAGAAAGTTGTTAGCTCTCTGGTTAGCCTGTAAATACGTGTAAATTGCTGTTCTGTAAATAAATCTGTGTTTGTCCGTCGAATCGCGTCTTGTTTTGCAATCTCGAAGTCTTGTGGAAAATTATCCGCAACAATACCGTTGATGTGAATGCATTTTTCATTTATTCGAAAACACGCTCGTGACAATAAACTCACAACATGATAAAAAAAAAATTCATCATCCCTTTACAAATCAAGAAAAATCAAACGATAGGGAAAAACATTGACACACACTGTACATTTAAAAGTATGTTTAAAAAAATGCAACAAAAAATGTCCTTCCTTTTCTCAGAAATCGCCGGGGCAAATGACGCGACAACTGTCTTGGTTCCTCAGGTACGAGTTGGCGTAGACTCCACTCTCGTCCCACCAGTTGGCGACATCATTCCTGCGGTGATCGGCCGTGTCCGTGAACTGAGAGTGGCAACGTCTGAACTTCATCCATGGCGGACTAGCAGACTCTGGTGCAGTTGGCGGCACGGGGTCCTGTTAGAAACAAGAAAATAACCGCATTCAGATAGTGTAGCAATTCCTTCAATTTTTATGAATTTTTGAACTATTTACGAATTTGTGGGACATCCTGTACATTAGAAATAAGGTGCCAGTTAGATATATGCTCCCCCCCCCCTCATGCTGCACCAAACCCGCTTAGTGTCAGAAATTTTCAGTGAGAAAATCTTTCATATGCATAGAGATCACACGAGCTCAGCCGTGATTCGATATAAGACCGAAATTACACTACAAAAGTTTGATAAAAGATCTTTTAAAAAACTTGGAAAGAGTGCAACCAATAAGCGTATCGGGGTTACAAGTTACGAGCGACTCAAGCAGGGAGAAGGCGCAAGTGGGAGTCTTTTTTCCCCGCCATTACGTAAGATTTTATTTCTTGAAAGTGCGTGTGTGCGTGTTCGTCACCCGTACGAACGAAACGTCGAAAGACAAAAACCTTCTGTCACATTGGCCAAAGAAGAAAAAAACTTTGAATTTTACTTTACGTAGCCACGAAAGCCTTGTTTGTTACGAATTGGTGCATGTTGGGTGTGCCTGCACGTGTTGTGAACCTAACGTGAAGTTTGTTTCAATGTTATTCTTGTTATAGTGCTGCCATCTATTTCTCGAACTATGAGTGAAATAAATAATTGGTTATTTGTACCGTTGTAGGCCCGTTGCTCTCTGAGGGACTTTGAGATATGGGTCACAACAGAAATTTAATTTGCAGGGTCTCTCTAGATACGTTGCCCACTAACTCTCCCGTTATAAACGCCTTTATTGAGTCGCTAGTTTCACTGATCTTGGAAAATACTACTATTACTGAACAACCGCGCATTCACCTCGTCCATATTCCTCTACGGAGCTTCTGGCGAATTGGTGCATGTTGGAAATGTGCGTGTCCGTGCTGTGAACCTAACGTAAAGTTCGTTTCTGTACAATGCTTGTTGTGAGTAGTGCTGCCATCTGTCATCAATTTTTTCAACGATGAGTAAATGAAATGATTGAAGATTTTTACCGTTGTAGGCCTGTTTCACTCTGTTACGAGACTTTTTAGCGACTCTGTGGCATGATCTTGGAGAATGAACAGTCCCATGCGTCGCGAAGCTTATGTTGTTGATTTTGGGTCGCGTCTGAAAAACGTCGTGAGAAACCGCGCCGCGTGGCTTGTACATAAATGTGCGGCGTGTTCTTTTCTGAATCCTTCGTCACCTTTCCATTTGACTACACGTGCCGAGAGGGAATAATTGCCCCTTAGGGGGAAAAAAACCGTAACTTATTAGGATTTCGTCGGAGCCAAAGTTTCCAGGAAACGAGACGGGACAAGGAAAAAAAATTGTCTCAGGAAATAACACACGATCATGATGATGATGATGCTAATGATCTCGATCCATCATCGTCCCCCCTCCCCCGCTCTCACGCACAAGCGTAGTATGTATATCTCCTGTTCTGTACGCGTCTTTGGTGACGGACATCTTTGTAACGAGCAGGGCTGAAAATATGATCTTCTCGTAAAACGTTCGAGAAAATTCGATAATTCGCGATATTCTTTTCAGCGGTTTTTTTCCCCCCCTCAAGGAAAACCATTTCCTTCCGTTCGAGGACAAGAAAAAGAGTTTTTGCTGCATTTAAAAAATGAACATCGTACATATAACAGAGCAAGCCAGTGTTGTAGGCGGTTTTACACTGAAGTGCCAGGAAGAACTGGTACATCCCCTCCCCCTGCGCACGCAGAACATCCTCAACACGACGCGGCATGGACTCCACTAAAGTGTGAAGGCGTTCTGGTTTAGTTAGTTTTGTGCCTTGCAGTCATCTAAGACTCTCACTCGCCACAGAGATGTCCATTCGACCAGCCCCCACAGCGGCAATTATTCCATCATTACACTTCACTCAGAGTTGGAAAAATTGATGGCAGCACTATGACAAATATTACACAAAAACAAAACTTTACATTAGGCTCACAACAGACAATTGCACATTTCCCAGCATGGCCCAGGTCCTCTTCGACCACATGCTTATATCTCTCTTCATTGAAACAGAGCGGCGGGTCATGATCTGGTTAGGAGGAGTCATCAAAACGGCACTAAAGTGTGCCTTCGGCTCCAAAAGCCCATATCATCAAGTAGGGACCATTGTACAGTTCGCATGCTGGCACTTGTTGATGCCCCCGACGTTGAAATCTGTAGTGATTTGAGGCAGTGTTGTGTGTGGGTGTGTGTACGTCTATCTTGTGAAACGATTCTCGTCAGCCGTCGATGGTCCCGTTCCTTCAGGGTCTTTTTCCGTCCGCACCCTCTATCGGAGATTTGATGTTTTCTGGATTTCTTACGTTCCCGGGACGCTCTTGCGATGTGTGTGGCCATGGGTAAATATTTAAATTGCATCTCTACACCTCGGAAATGCTGCGACCTATCTCACGAACACCGACTACTAAACCACGTTCGAAGTCACTTAAATGGTGTTCGCCATTGTAGCAGCGTGAACCGATCTAACAGCTTCCCTAGTTATTACCTGTGTGTCTTACACGGACGCTGCTGACCGCATCGAATTACGTTGATCGGTTGCAGTTGTCCCTTATTTGCATATGTTCATCTGCAACCACTTTTTCCTGACTTGTCAGTGTGTAATTTGTATGATAATTTTTGTTTGTGGAATTTAATAAATTTTACTCACCCCTAATTTGAACATGGGATCAGGTGGCATGAAATCCGATTTCGTCACCGACTTGGGATTTTTATCGACCTTCGGGTCGTACCTGTCGTATATCTCGTGGAGTACCTGGCTCTTTTCTAGATAGTTCCTAGATGGAATAACAAGACTATATGTATAGATAGAGATTCTCCGAATTTTCGGAATATACAGAATGATTCTAAATTTATGGAGCAAACTTTAAGGGGTGATATAAGACACCTACACGAGAATTTTTGATTACAGAATTTTGATTATTGAACGCAATAGCAAAGGCGGTAGAGGGCGTTTTCAGAGAATGCTCAACAGCTCATCACCGAAAACAAATAGCATATTTTCCCGAAGGATTCGCTACGATATGTGCTATCAACTAACAACGTTGTCTTGGGGCATAGAGTTGCGTAGTGAAGAGGCGTGCCTATGGCCACGCCTCTTCACTGCGCAACTCTATGCCCCAAGACAACGGCTTTCCACTTCATACAGCCAGCTGAACATTTGCGAATACCTTGGCTTGAGTGCATCTGCTGCGGTCTTCCACCGGAGTTACCTCTAGGTTCGACCTTCCCGGGCATAGTTACCATCTTTCGGGTCCCAACGTGTACGCTCTAGCTCCAAGTCACCAAAGAATTATGGGCAACCCAGGCCGTCGGTGCACCCCGCCGTGTCCGACGGGGATCCCCACTTTACTAGACACTTTCGTTCTGCCCGTGGGCTTGATCGAATCCAACTGACTCGCGCACATGTTAGACTCCTTGGTCCGTGTTTTTTATAACTGACTAGTGCGTTATACATATCATATCAAATTAGAATGATATCAAGTGCAATATAAAAGGCGTGAAGTTATTGATAATATTCGGAGGCCTCAAGAACATTGCGGGTTGGAGGAGGGGCTCAAATCCAGTATTTTTACATGTCTTATTGAAATAGTAGCGAATATTGAGTGGGCTTGGTCTCATGGATCCAGGGCCGCAACTAAGGGGGAGCAGGTAGGTCTCGTGCCCCGGGTGCTGGACCAGAGGGGCGCAAATTTTATTCTTAAACCTCTCTTTCAACATTACAAGGGGGCACCAAAATGCGCACTTGCCCCGGATGACCAAACATCTAGTTGCGGTCCTGCATGGACCGGATACAAGTTTATGCCTATGACAATTCGGCATTATATAGTTTGCTAGCAGTTTATTAGGCATTATATAGTTATCCGTCCATTACATTATACCCAATAGTTCTTTTTCGACAAGATGATCAATTGACTCGAGGATCAATTTCTCATTTAGTGATTTTTGTTTGGTATATGTTTCTCCATTTTTTCAACATCGCATATATTCATGTCATGCAAGGACTAAATCCAGGAGGGCGTCAGAAGATCAGACCCGTGGTGCGCTTGGCTGGAGCTTCATGTAAAAAAAAATTCTGATTTTTGAGTAAATTCTGGTCCGCTCGAATGCACGATAAATATTACTCGGGGTGCTTGTTGTTTAAAGTTGCTACGTAGATTTTTGTGAACCATTCTTGCAAATTACGGCACATTACGTTTGGACGCAGCTTTTTAGACGCGGGACGTTTGGGCATCGGCTGATTGGACGCCGCCGTTTTGACGCAGCAATTTTCTATTTCACGAGAACTTCAGCAATGGAGAGAGAGAGATCAAATACTTACTGTGATCATAACTTAATGATATTATTTAATGATATTATTGATGGAATATGTAATAATTCTTTAAATTTTACTTCTCTCATGCATTTTATGTTCTTAAATTTTTCGTTGGTGTGTTTCTACGGGGTTTTTCCCGTCAAAAATTATTAAATGTGATATAAGTATAACAATGAAAGATATTGATGTGCGTGCGTGTGAAAATAAAAAAATAATTAAGGTTAAATAAATAAGACGTTATATGAAGGAATAACTAATGATCCATCTGATTGTGGCCGCAGTCACAAGACGGTGTCCAAACGGCACGAGTCCAAATGTCTGGCGTCCAAACGTCCTGTTCGGTGCAAATTTCACTTGAGCGTATGGAAAATCTTACCCTCGTCCAAGAAGCGACTCTCCGATGTTTCCGACGTTGACCATCGGTGGGCGTTCGAGGCACCGCCTGAGTTCGTCGTTGAGTTTGTCGAATTTAATGCGCTCTTCCATCGCCTCCCTGGTCGTCGATGTCGGTAACTGCACAATAAATCATTCATTGAAAAAATGTAAAACAGGGATCTCATTCTGGTTGTCTTTCAATGCAAATTGCAGTTTTGTGCCGAGTGAAATAACTCTCATGCAAGATTTGTTTTTCTCGTTAATAAAAATTTCAAACGAACCGAATCAACGGAGCAGCCGAGCCTCTTGTACGTCGATGTGTGAAGGTCCCGTTTCTTCGCCGGAATTTTCTCGAGGTCGTAATCTTTCGGATAACCCTGGGCGACATCGAACCTATGCATGAAACGAAATCGAGAAGATGCGTCAAAGTACACGTACAGAGTCGGGTAAATTTAGGACCACACTCGTGTCCAGCCTGGCCAGAAGCCGATTTATGGTTTTGCTGCTTGAGGTGGGGCTACACGAATTTTCCAAGGGGCCGTTCAAGTATTAAGTAAGCAAATTTTTAGCCATTTTTGGCCTCCCCACCCACCCTTGTCAGCAAAATTTCGTCATCAGCTCTGCCCCTCTGAATCCTAACACATATTGGTGGGATCAGAGACGTGCACAGGGGGAGGAGGGGCATAGGGGGCCTCGTGCCCCTCCTTCCCCACGATCAAAAATTTATATTTTTAATGCAAAACGAAAATTTTTTTAATTGAAATTTCATAAGAGAGGTATTTTCGTAACCTTTAAATGTTATTATAATCAATTTCTGTTAATTTAATGTTATTTGAAGGCTATGAACGCAAAATTTATCTTTAATAAATTCATTGCGACCTACCCTCTAAGCCATACAATGATAAATCGCATAAAGGCTCTTGGCCCGCGGACCAAATATGGCCCCGGGGGGTTATCTGATGCGGCCCGCTCTCCTCAAACCTAATTTTATAAAAAAAAATGAACTGAGCGGCACATCTACACAGATCGCTTAAGTGTTCCGTGGTACAATTCCACAACATTTCAGCGGCCCGTGGCACATTTTCAGATCACTTAAATGACCCGGGACACAGTTCCAGAACACTTAAGCGATCCGTGACACATTTAGAGATCCCTTGAGTGACATGTGACGTAGTTTTAGAGCACTTAAGTGGCCTCCAGTGCGGTTCTACATCACTCATGTTAAACGCGGCACATTCTCAGATTATTTAAGTGATCCGCAGCATATAATTACGAGTCACTTGAGTGGCACAGTTCCAGAGCACTTAAGCGGCCCGGACACATTTCCAGATCATTTGGATCCGCGAAAAATTTAGAGATCACTAAAGTGGCTCTGTAGGGCACTTATCAATAGGGGGGATGTCACTTCAAGTGCCCACAAACTATCGAAAGGTTTTTCTCGTTTTTGGAACACCGAATAGGGGATGCCATTAAGAATATTTCATATTTTCATAAAGGGTGGTTGATGACGTAAGCATTATCCAAACCCCCCCCCCTCCCCCCTTGTCATCAAAAGTCAGCAAATCGGAAACCCCCTCCCCCCATCGATGATGACGTAATAATTGAACGGTGCCAAAGATGATGTCACTCTTCGCTATCCACACGAAGGTTTATGGTTACCTATGAAGTAAACCTTCGTATGGATAGCGAAGAATGACATCATCCTTGGATATTTGGCCATCTGGTGACAGTGTCAGCAATTGTGAGCTCTGGCCTAAGTTAGGTCCGACCTTTCATGTACGGTCCCGTTCAGCGCGCACGAGCTATTGAGGAAAGATTGAGACTCGTTGCCTTTGTGGTCTAGTGGTCTAGGGCACTGACAGGGTAAGTGAGCGGACGTGGGTTCGATTACCCGCGCAAGGGCAATTGAACTTTCTTTCCTGAACTCATCTTAGCATCAGCCAGCTGTTGTAAACCCTTGAATTTGTGTTGGCAAATTCCTTAAATTGCCAACACAAATTCAAGAAAAAATCAAAACAAATTCACAAATTGGTGAATTTGTTTTTATAATTTTGGTCGCTCACTGGCCTGATCACTCGCTCTCTGGGTCATTGTTTTAGTCATTCACACCCTTGCTGTTCACTCTATTGCTCATTCACGTGTTTGCTAACTCTTTTGTTCCCTCGCACACTTGAAAACTCTCTAGGTCGCTCTTTTGATCACTCACGGAACTGATTCCCCGCCGTCTAGGTCACTGTTTTGGTCATCGACATACTCGCTCAAGCTCTAAGTCACTCTTTTGTTCATTCGCATGATTACTCACGCTCTAAGTCATTCTTTTGCTTATTTTCACGTCTTTTGTTCACTCACACACTTGAAAACTCTCTGGTCACTCTTTTGGTCACTCACTGACCTATTCCATCGCTTTCTGTGGGCAGAGGTGGATTCACGATGGACTATGCAAAAATTTTGCCGCCCTTCACCCGTTCTACTAATTTGCTTGCCACTCATTCCTCAAATTTCCCCCCCCCCCTCCGAACTTGCCGCCGTCGACTATAGCCCGCTAAACCCCTTCCTGTAAATACGCCACTGAGAATAGCCAAACATGTTCCAAGGTATGGAACAAGTAGTGTGGCAGCTTCACCGTTCATTGGCAATGATGTACATGAAACGTACATGCAACTCGTACACATTCCTCTACGGAATTTCTAACAAATCGGTACATGCTGGAATGTGTGATCTGGATGTACGTGTAGCTCTAACGCAAGGGTGCTCTATTTCAATCTTTTGGAGAGTATGGGGCCACTCCATTGGTTTGAAAGCGGGGAACTTGTGATCTGTGCCGTACTGCTTAAGTCATACATGCTCAATCCTTGGCTCGCAGGTCAAATGTGGCCCGCAACAAATAACCAAAAAAACTCAAGTGGCACACGAAAAATTGTCAAATCAAATTAAAGGGCCCGTGGCACATTTCTTCAGTTGTGCAGTCCACTTCGGTGGATTTCGGTGCCACATTTCTGGATCATTTAAGCTACCAACGGCACATTTCCAGATCATCCAAGTAATTCCAAACACATTTCCAAGTTACTCGAGCGAAACGCGGCACACCTCCAGTACACTTAAGGTGGCACTTGCGGATTACGCCAGTGTTCATTTGCGGATTACGCCAGTGTTCATTTGCAGATTACGCCAGTGCCACCCTTTTAGATCACTTAAGCGGCCCGCGACGCATTTACCCTTCACTAAAGCTGGGTTTTCCTAGGAGCAGGTTTCTACAACGTTTGCAGCGTAAAAACGATGATTGTTCAAAAAACCTGAATTTCAGGTTTTTTGAACAATCATCATTTTCACGCTGCACCCGGCGCAGAAATTCTACTCCTAAGAAAACCCGGCTTTAGGTGGCCCGCTGCATTTTATAGATCAACTAAGTGGGCTCTTGGCAAATCGGAACGTTTTCAGATTACTCAAGCGGCCCGTGACACATTTTCAAATCATTTGAGTGACTCGAGGCACATTTCACGACAACTCAAGTTGCCCGCGATACATTTTCAAACCAATGAAGTGGCCCGCATTCTCCAAAAGTTTGAGCACCCATGGCTTAAGTGATCTGTACATGTGCCGCGAGCTGTTTAAGTGATCTTTGAATGTGCGGTGGGATACTTCAGTGATCGGTAAATGTACTGTGTGTCGCTTAAGTGATCTGGAAAGGTGCCGTGGACCACTCAAGTAATGTGGAATTGCACCGTGGGTCACTTAAATCATCTGTAAATGTGCTATGAGGCTGCTTAAGTGAACTTTAAATATGCAGCGGGAGAATTAAGTGATCTGTAAATGTGCTTTGTCACAACACACGTTGGCGTATTAAATTGTTCTGAAAGCAAATATTCGCCAAGGGACATCGGGAGTATGTAGCCAGCCTGTGTCGCTGGTACTTCATTGCAGCAGGGAAAAGAAGTAAAAACATTTGATACGAATACTTGCGAATGACAATTGGACCAAGCTGAAAATGACTGTGGCCCTAGATTTAAAATAGCGAAACCCACGTCCCTGATTCGTGTGATGTTGGTGGTCCTCCTACGAGGGCAACTACGTATGTCCGAATTCAACAATTGACTGCCTGCGATCACTCTCATCATTGAATTTGCGTGTGATTGTGACTCGCGGTATCATTACTGCCAGAGTGAAGAAGGCAGAAAAGCTGATTTTGACCGTCCATGAATTCAAAAGTCACTGAAAGAACGGCATGAAGCACAAACTACCGGACAAGCTCGTTATGCTGTTCTTTCATTTCTTTATCAGCTTCATATTGACTGTAAAAATCTTTTGATGTGTTATGCGCAGGGACATCATCTTGCTGGAGCAATACCAATCATTTGAATGGCATTGCTCGGAAAAAGCAACCACAATTGGTTCAGCAGCTCATACAGGGTGATTCAGAAAAAATGGGGAAAAACTTTAGGAGGTGATAGTATACACCAATGAAAACAATTGTCATTAGAGAATGCATGGTCTAACATGAAACGCGTTTCGAAACGGCCGCTCCGCAAACGTTAAAAGCGCATTCCTGTTGAAATTTATCCTGAGAAAAAGAACACACCATGCATGCAAATGCAACATTGGGGAAGAAGAAATTGTATGCAAGTCTGCGTAGCAGTGAATGAAAGGCGCGGACGCCAGCCCCGTGAAGTTATTCTAGCGTGCAAATGCGCGCGTTCTAACAGTTGTAACTTACGGGATAATGGAGCACTTTAGTAATACTAAAAAAGCAGATTTGCATACGGTTTCTTCTTATTCCCCCAGGTTACATTTGTATGCGTGATGTTCTTTTTTCCTCCCGATAAATTTCAACAGGAATGACGTTTTAACGTTTACAGAGCGACCGTTTCGAAACGCGCTTGCGCGTTTGCGTTTCATGTTAGACCCACGCATTCTTTGATGACAATTGTTTGTGTTGGTGTGCACTATTCACCTCTTAAAGTTTTTCCCATCTTTTCTGAATCACCCTGTATACTGCAAAAGCGTTCTTTTACGTATGTATGACTTGAAGAGAACTTGGAATTTCATATTGTTATTTATTTGTGTTTCTGCTTCACTCCTTGCTCACTAAAAACCTTTTAATAGTCTTTCTTTCCTCCGAAACTATCGATTCATTTGTTTTAAAAAACATTCTATTTCTATTTGGAAACATCTACTTCACCACACACCAACTCCGACCACATCGCTGTACGCAATTTACTGCCTTTAACGAGTTGTGTTGGAAATAAAGGCGCCATCTACCGGTAGTTGCCGCCTCAAACTTGTTAGGGAAAATATCTTAATATCTAGAAACATCTGGTACTCATTAATCCTTTTGACAAAACCGGATTTGCTTAGAAAGGACGCCCCCAACCATATCCAGTAGTGTACGCAAAATTTTCTCAAAAGGAAGAGTGGGATCAGCATTTTTGTCTTCCAAAAGGAGGATTTTTTCGTTATTTATCCCCATAAAAACTACAATCTCGGCTCAATGACCCCCCCCCCCCACACACTTGAGTACGCCAGTGGAATTATCAATTACGGTAGACTCTCTCCCGACTATCCGGCTCGCGACTGTCCGGCCTAGTTTAAAAACGATAATGCATAATAATTTACGATATTATCTTTTCACATACGTGTAATCATTTATCAATGAACAGCAAAATGAGTTTGAATGCTTTTTGTAATAACTATGACGTTTATATTTTGTTCGTTTTGAAAACGTGAAAGTCGTGTGTGCATTTGTACTGTGAATAGTTGTGTTTCCCAACCTCTTTGATACAGTGCAGTGTTTCTCAACCGCCGGGCCTTGACATCAGTCAAACCGGGACGTGTATGATTCATTGTCTCATTTTTCCCCATTAGTCGTGTGTATGGCCGAGCTTTCCCCCACACAAAAAGGAAATCAACCAGGCCGCGGGCTTCAAACAGTTAAGAACCACTGATATAGTGAACACCCCCCCCCCCTCTTTAGTGAAAGTCAAGACACACGGACTCCCTTTATGCGAAGATCAATTTCCCCGCTGCTTTCCCATGAAATCCAAAATCTGTGTTGTTTTTTATGATTTGCACATCAGTAATAATTGCACAATTTCACAACACTAAATGCACTAAAAGCACTTCAAACAATAATAGTAAATGAAAATGATCCCAACGATGTTGAAAAAACACTGCTGTACGTTGTTTATGATTTTAAGTTTCTTGCGATTAACTTTATACAAATACGAAAACAACGCCAAAACAGGCAAAATGCCCAACGAGGAGGCTGAGAAAAAGATGCCCGTAACAAATATGGATGCTATATATATGTATCGTGAAATATGGCAATATTTTTTATTCTTGGACTTTTTCAGTAGTAAAACAGTACACAGTTCACACACAGAGAAGTACATAACAAATATTTATTAAGTACTCAATTTACTTCGAGATCAGAAAATATGAATAAGAGCGGGTTTCGGTATCTCAAAAAAGATGGTTTTTGACGTAAGGATGGGGGTAGGAAGCGACAGTACTGTATTTATAGAACTCCGGCCTATCCGGCTTTTCTGTTATCCGGCCCGCCCTTCCGTCACATTATTCCGGAGTCTACTGTATTCTTTCAATGAAGTAAATTTGCTATTGAAAAAAAAAAGTTGATAGTTCGAGAGAGTTTACCACAAAAAAAGGTGCTTTTTGTTAAACGCGGGACATGTGGTTACAGCATCAATCCATGTGGTTGTCAGGTGAGGTGTACACCGCTTGGGCAAAACGAATCACTTTTGACGTACCCTTGTTGCGTGGATGGAGGAAAAACTGATCAGAGAGAGATCGATTTGGAAATAAAGGTGCGAATGCTATACGTTACCATTCATCCGTGAGGACCCTGTGGTCATACCGAGGATTTTTGGCCTTCAGGGTCATCGTTCCGGGTCTATTGTATCTGAGATGACTCATTTTTCGACCGCGAGGAGTTTTATTTCGGATCTGCGTTCGCTTGAGGATGACTTCGACAGATATGAAAGAATAAGAAATTTGACAGACATTATATATATAGGATTCGTCTGGACGGTCTTGATGGCCAAAGTATCGAGGATAAAAACATCCTTTTTAAAAATGCCCTTGGTTTCAGTAAAACTTGCAAGCACTCTGGAATGGTGAGGTGATTGAATTGCGAATAGCCAGGGCCGTCTCAATGAATTCACGAGCCTCATTGGAATCTCAAACATATTTTTTGGCTCCTTCCCAAAAATACAAACATAAATAACAAACAAATAATTCGAAATAAATTTCCTTCATGAATCAAAATCCATTTAAATTTTTTCTGAAGTATCTTATCTATCACTACTAAAACATGTATTCTGAATGAAATGATGAATAAAAATTATTAGACTCTTTTAAAATATTAAACACCATGCATATTGAAAACCTAGGCAGCAAGAATTTCTGCCGCTTGAACACCAAAATCTTATTCATCCTAATGTAACAAAAACGAGTGCACGGGGCTCCCCCTCAAAAAATTAGAAAAAGTGGGAAAAAGCGGGACTATATAAAAAGTGAGGTGAGGGAGGGAGGTACCCCCCCCCCCAGACAACATAATAAAAAAAAAAAAAAAAATTTATCTTAAAAAAAGTTTTTAAACATTAAATTTATTTTTTTCTTCATAGTACTATTTCAGTATCGTGTAAAATTGACCTGAGCCAAAAGCAAAATGACAGAAATGACTTGTCAAAAACAATTTTTGGCCAAAACAGTGTACAGTCGTGCCCCCCCCCCCCCCCGTGTATTCGCGGTTTCCATATTCGTTGTGTATTTTTTCCCCCCTTTATTGGAAAAAAACTTTTTGACAACACTCGGCAATCGTCATTCACGTGTTTTTTTTTTTACAATATTTGAATTGTGCGTGTTTAGGCAACACCACCTATAGAACAAGGCTTCCGCACGAAGCTTGTGACATCAATGAAGAAGGCCATTTCACCTATTACCATTGGATATAGCAGGCCGACGCATGCGACATCTTTACCTTCTTTTGCAGTATATCAACCCAATCAACGCAATCCAACCCAATCCTATGGGTTGGATTGCGTTGGGAGAAAAAAGGTTGGTAAACTATGGTCTAAATACTTGATATGAAGAAGAAACGGCAAATAGAAATCACAATGTTCTTTCAGGAAACATCGCCAACAATTGCGGCACCCTCTTTTCCATACCCTTCTACCTCTGTGTGACCCTGCTCTTTCTCCTGATGTTCAATAAACAAGATATGTAAAAAAAACCTATGATTTCGGTTATTCGCGGGTTTCCGTATTTGCGGTCACGCCCTGGAACGCCATCCCCGCGAATACGGGGAGAGGCCGACTGTACTAGTAACCACAGAAAATTATTTTCTGTCGCTCCTTACAATATATATATATTACATTCTTTTTTTAAGTCTTCCACATTCCAGCCTGTCAACTCTAATAATGCACAGTATATCATAGCTGCCAAGTCTCCCGAATTTTTCGGGAATCTCCCGAATTTTAGCTTCATCGCTCGACCTCCCGAAAAGTTCTTAAATCTCCCGAATTTTTATGAAAGTCACAAAAATCCCTACTTGTCCCTAAAAATTCCCTACTTCATTAAAAAAAAATCTCCGCTTATGAAAACAATCCCTAAGGAATTTCTTGTGGGGCGTGAAGCCTCTTTTTTTTCCCTTTCGAAATGACGTCACACGTCGTAAATCGGGAAATTCCCTTTTTAAGGAAGTTTTACAAACCCTCTGATGGTAACAAGAAAGTTGTTTGTCTTATCGTGCAGGGAAATGGCTTAGCAGCCAATAGTCCTGGATAATAATTGAAGATTCTAGTGACGCGCATATGGTCAAAATTTCTTTTGTTTAAGTTACGTACGTGCGATATAACAAAACATGAATACTGATAAGCAAAAACATATTTAATCAATTTTAAAGATACTTATTCCGATGAATTTCCTTTCATCAAACGTTCCAGAAGAGGGCAGAATTTTCCTTTTTGTACAAGTTGTGTTACGGACATAAACATCGGTCATGGAAAGACTGCCATCATCACTCGTGAAATGAAAAACATCAAGCAAGTGTCACAAAAAGTCAGTGTTCTTCTAAAATTGACGGTGTTTTCCTTCATCTTCCGATGATTTTGGGGTCATTCGCGGAGAATATTTGTTCACAGCGTTTCTGATTGAACACAATATTTATTTTTACATCATTGAAGTTTTGGCCTCCAATTTCACTTGTTTTTTTGCGTAGGAATTTTATTCCCAACGGTTTAACTTCCATGTGTGTAAAATCCTTATTTTAATTTGACTTCAGTAGGGATTTTATTCCCTACGCTTTAACTTTTATGTTTGGAAAATCCCTATTTTATTTGGAAAAATCCCTATTGTATTTATTAGGGAGTGGTTTTAGCATAAAATACGGGTTTGCGCGAAAATCTCCCGAATTTTCATTTTCAAAAGTTGGCAGCTATGGTATATTATGAAGACTTACGTGTCTTCATGATTTGCTTCATGTTTTTTCAAGAATGATGCTCCTTGCACAAAACTTTCAAAAGCACAGAGCAAAATGTGTATTACAAGATCCGCTGTAAATAGGCCAAAGTGATGGTTTTACTGCGCTATCCATCCTCTTTTTAAAGGAATTTGTTAACATTTTACTGATCTCAATGCCAGTGTAATAATTTTTGACAAATTAAGCACTTTCATTTCTAGCTCTTAGCTGAGCCACTGTGGTCAGAGTGATGGACTCGCATCGAGACGCCTTGGGTTCGAACCCCACAGTGGTGGTCGGCTGAAGTTGGTTTTCTAAGGGTTCCAACTTAGGCGTGAATGCGAGCTGATCTCCCCATTCAAGAATCTCGCCACAGAGAGCAACAGGCCTACAAATGATACAAATATTCAGTCATTGCACTTCCCTTCTGATATACAGATGGCAGCACTGAAAAATAAAACACAACACTACAAAAACGTACTGAGACTGTTAGGTACACACACTTACACTTTTGCCACAACTCACTAGGTAGTAAATTGCCCACGGCGACAGACCTGTGTTGTGGTCGGCTTGAAAGAAAAAAAAAAAGAAAAGAAAGCTCTAGGCTGAGAGAGCACGCACATTTTAAATATTGTTTATGCCTCTTCATGCTTTCAGAAGGCAACTGATAATACAGAAGACGAATGCTATTGGGTAGCATCAGAATTACCAAACCTAGAATAGCCATATGTATTCAACTGCTTTGTAATGCAAACTGTTGCTTCACCTACACACAAAATTTGCACCATACTTTTGAATGCTGAATGTTAGTTACTGTACATGAAGACTATGAAGTAATAAATACAAAATTCTTTTTTACCATCCAGACAGAAGATTTAATGACCTCTCTACTTGTTGAACCTTCAAACTTAGCAAATTAAAAATTAATAAACCTAATGATCCACATACACCCTTTAAATAACTCTGAAAATGATACAATTTCTGCTTTGGCAGAATTAATTGCAAATTACAACATTTGTAATATTTGGCAATATATCGATGATTTACTGCTCAATTAAAAACAAATTACGCAAATTTTGTTGATAGGATTTCGTAGGACAAAAGTAGGGCATTTTACCAAAAAGTATGGCAAGTGGGAGCCCTGAGTGTAGAATATAATAAGGGTTTCCGGTGAAAAAAACTTGGCTTCTGACAGAATTTAAAGAAATGATTTAAATTTAAAAGCGAAATGTGCAAAAAACAAGAATATATAAAAAAAATACCTTATTTACTTAAACAATTTCTCATCATAATAGCATGTTAATAGATTGAAAAAAAAAAAATTTCCTGCTGTTTTCTCAGCATGAAGCCTGTTACAATATTTTCTGTACGAATCACAAGTTGCTTTCAGAAGAGAGAGTTCAGCATCTCAATGACAATTTTTTTCAAATTTTTCTTGCCCTTGAACATAAGATTTTATGTGTCTTATTCTATTAAAGGATTGGATGAACTGATTTTTCACTGTTAGAACAGACTTTTGTTAACACTGAACTCTCTTTCACTGTCTGCGTTACCATGTGCTAAAGATAAAAAAGCCTGCACCAAAACTGAGTAAATTTTGAACTTTGGGCTGCTTTCCAAATTTATAAAATTTGAATATGTGTGCCCAATATCTATCTATTCTCTGATTTCACTTCTTGTAATTCTTTGCAATGTAGTGCAACCCATTCATCACACATAATTGATAGTTCTGTTGGTGATGCAATGTTAGGCAAAATCGCAGCAATACGTGAGAGAGTGCGAAAAACAAGAAGGACGGTGCAAACATTTCATTCTCTCCAACAACATGCTTTGGAAAAGTAGGACATTTATATATATATCTCACAGAAGTTATGTAAAATGAGCATGCTCCTAGTACAAACTCCTTCCTTTGACTATTGTAAGAGCACAGGGCCGCAACTAGACCCCCCAATGCAGGGGGGTCCCCCACCAATGCAGGGGGCGGACAGTGCAGCCATATGGGGCACCGCTCTAGGAGGGGTGCCAAATCGAGTTGAAAGGGTGGAAAAAAAAGCTCTGTCGACCAAACAAAGAACGTGGTCTGTAGCGCCAAAAATAGGTTCCGCATGGGTAGAGATTTTTTTCAAGCCGATCCTGTTCGCCAAATCCGGGTTTTCGCGATGCGAAATTGTCACGACCGCATAGTGGCTGGATGACAAAACTATGGATATTTTTTAGCTGGGGTTTTTACAGATCCCGTTTTTTCCCAACGATCTCCGAGAAAAATGGTAATTTAAACAAGTAAATAAATTCCCTTTTCGATTCTTCGCAGAGGTGTGTGTGCAATCTTGCGGGAAATAAAGCGAATTTACCCATAGATATGCCGTCGTTGAACGCAAGTAGGTAGCCACGAAATTACCGTTATTTTCAGTATGTAACCCGCAGGAGAAAAAACTCTTTTCAAAATCGGAAAACTCGCCATATTCATTCAGGGACTTTCATAGACCGCGGGCTATACCAATAACAGTACAGGACTTTGTACTTCAAGGTAGTAGAACTACTTTCCAAGGTCACGAGATAACGCGATTGTGGTAGATGGTGGGAAGTGAAAAAAATTGAAGTTCTTCTCCGCATCTTTTTCCTTGTCTCGGAAAGAACAACGCGTGCCGTGAACGAAATTTTCATGCTTCCTTTTTCTGACATTCCGGATATTTGACGCACTAGTGCATTAGCGGTACCACCGCGAACCACAAACAAGATTTGGCGCAAATGCGTAGGGACTCGGCGCAGTTTGGTGCATCTCTTGCAACTTATACAAAAATATGCGCACACACGCGACAAATTTGGATGTACTGTATTTTTGCTATTATCCTAGAGCAGGGTTCTCAAAGTTTGCGCTGCCAACCTTCGTCAGGGATGCGGCGGAGCAATTGAGAAAGGCCTTTTGGGGACTCTATTGAACTGGTAAAGAAAGGAAAAACTTTGCTCTGGGGAGCCACGGATAAGCGTTGATTTGGGAACGGATGGAAAAAGTTTGAGAACCCGTCCTAGAGTAAGCCGGGACGTGGTGTCTGCTGTCCTGCATGTAACTTAGGATCTTGTATTTTGGTGGCGATAGGTCAAAGAATATAAATATATAAATGACATGAATGTCTCTCCACTTGTTAATACAAGATATACGGAAGACTGGATGTTGTGAAGATATTTATTATTTGAGATGTTAATTTTTTTTTAAGGAAGGAAAATCTCTATCTCCTCTGTAGCTTAGTGGTCAGAGCACTCGTCCGGCAATCGAGGGACCCGGGTTCGACTCCCGGTAGAGGCAGAGATGAGTTTTTTTCCTTCCTTAAAAAATAAACATCTCAAATAATAAATATCTTCACAACATCCAGTCTTCCGTATATCTTGTATAAATATATAATTTGTGTAAAAAAAAAACACACTCATGCCAATGACGAAATTCGTTTCAGAGAGGAAGAAAAAAAATTTCCCCAGAATAAAATAATTGCGGAAATCTGAAAAGGAGGACAAAAGGACGAATTTTCAAAAACATAGGAAATGGCATCATAAAGAAGGTCATCTGGTAATCCTAGCTTCACTGTAATCTTCAATGGATCCTAAAATCACCGATATACTTTTTCATGCAACGCCAAGTTTATGCTTCATAAATGAGTGACCGCATCTTTGGGGTGTCCGTTAAGAGGGGTTTTACCATCTTTTCTGAAAGAACTTTTTTCGTGAAATTTTTAAGCATACGGTAGATCTAGACCCTAGGGCAAAAGCATGGATCCAGAGTGGGGTGATCTTCCCTCCCAAAAGCGAAATTATATTGGAAAAATTGGGCGTGTCCAGTAAATACCAGACGATTTAGGGCCGTATTCACCGACGTGGTTTAAACTGTAGTCACAATTTTTGGTTAAGAGATTAACATAGATTGGTAAAAAACCTGAACTTCAATCCGTGTCTATCTCTTATCAAAAAATTATGACTATAGTTTACACCATGTCGGTGAATACCGCCCTTAGGGTGGTATTCACCGACATGGTGTAAACCAATTTCCAAACTTTTTCTCTCTTCGCTCCAACTCATGCGTATCCACAAGATATTGTTATACCCGTAGCTTCTATCGACCCTGGGCCTTCCCATTGCCCACTTTGGGAAACTAGTTTAAACCAGTTTCTCAACCTTTTTTGTCCCCCACACACACATCACCCCTATAGAAATTTTTTCCCATTGCAATCTGATCCTGTTATAACCGTAGCTTCAACAGCCCCCTATCCCAGAGGGCGTTAATGCCCACATTGGGAACCACTGGTTTAACCCGTCTGAATACCGGCCTTAATGCATCGTCCCTCCTATAATATCACCCTGGATCCGCACCACATAATTGGACCAAAACTCAATGAGCTTCCTCCATAAGACTGTCCATACTGACTCGTCATGGGGGTCCTCCGGCAAATTTCCAAGACCACACCTATACTTCAATGGAAGCAGCAGTTTGCATTTGATAACGTATCTCGCGAAGATCATGAAACCAGTGGCCTCCATTAGACGTGAAGCCCGTGTCATGCCCGGATGGACCCATTCTTCGAGATAACCCAGGTTCTAGAGGCACGAATCCAGGCATAGAACGTTAGAAGCAAGTTCTTCACCATTTGAGTTGATGTAGAAATTTTTTAACAAGTTTTACAAACCAAAAAAAACTAAACAGTGTAGGTTGTTCAATTTTGGCAATGCATGGTACTCGCAGATAATAACAGGCATTCATAGACCCATATTCACCACAAGACAGAAAAGGTAAGATTCCATTCAAGAACCAAGCATACTCAAATTTCAAAATTTTGTGATGGATTTTATTAATACCAGAATTCAACTACATTTCGATTGAAACGAAGAAAAAAAAAATAGGGGGGAAGAAAATAGATACAAAGAGAAAATGATGCATACATGAAAGAAAAGAACTTGATTTTCCCCGGTCATCAATTGAGTGGAATGAAAGATAACATGAGTCAATGTTTAATATGGTCTGTTAGATGAGCTGTAAGGATGAGGTCGAGGAGCTCGTGAGTAGGGCGTACGAGCTGGTCCACCAGCAGTCCTTGGCTCCGCTAGAAAAGAGCAAATGCAATTTGTTAGGGAAATTTATTTTAATAAAATTACCTATATGCTTATTACGAGGTATTTTTGCATCTTGACCCAAAATATATATATTACAGGAGCCTTACATATTACATATCCTTGCGATATTATAATTACCTTTTGTAAGTAATAACCTACGTACTACAATAAGTAAGTTATTTACAAAGCACTGGTGGAAAATTTTTCAACTTCCCCCATCCGGACCATCCAGAGAAATACAAATTTCTTCCATTTTGCTTATATGAC
This sequence comes from Pholcus phalangioides, assembly GCF_987345545.1. Lineage (NCBI taxonomy): Eukaryota > Metazoa > Arthropoda > Arachnida > Araneae > Pholcidae > Pholcus > Pholcus phalangioides. The sequence goes on along the minus strand of NW_028301595.1, from coordinate 1,894,687 downwards.
AATGAGCCGTTGCACTTTGTTTCATTTTCAACATTCCTCTGTAGGGAATCAAACCACCAGCCTCACACTTTTTAGGCGCATGCTCTACCATTAAGGAGGACACTCTTTCCTAAGAACACCTTTGGCTGAATGGGACTACCACTAAACCACGCATGCACCTCGTCCATATTCCTTTGCGGAACTTCCAATGAATTGGTACATGGTGGAATGTGCGTATCCATGTTGTGAACCAAACGTGAAGCTTGTTTCTGTATAATACTTGTTCTAGTGCTGCCATCTGCCTCCTATATTTTGAACTGAATGAAGTGTAATGATCGAAGATTTTACAGTTCTCTCTGTGGCGAGGCTATTTAACAAGAGACCGGCTTGCATAAGGCTGAATGGGACTACACAATAGACAGCCCCCTAACTCAGCAACAGCTCATAACGAAATTAGCCTCCATATGGTGACACAGAACAAAATGATAAACCTCTCTGCTAATTATACAAAGTACAGATGAATAACTGCTTTCCTCAGAGAAATTAACTTTTCTTTCCAATTATCTCCACTTGGTATTCACTCATCTGTACTTCGTATAATTAACAGAAAGGTTCATTTCCTTCTACACTAAGCCAGCCTGGAAGACATCATAGCAAAAAGATGAAGTTCAGTGGCAATGTCGTGGCATTCATGTTGAACTAGCATGAACTATATTCATCACTGGTGGATAGATCCATTTGAAATCTTAACAGGATCTCAATAAAAGCTAGGCGATTTCAATGCACTCGACTAATAGGATAACATGCATTGAATTCACAGGAATTATTTTAAACATCAAAATTTGGTTTGGCAAGATTCCAAGCAAAATCTGTTTAATCATTTCTCAGGCCAAAACACAGGAAGAAATATCTTCCACATTTTGGATTTTTGTTTTTTGAATTTGTTGTCTTCTCCTTGACAGAACTTGGCCCTGACTTTCATCAAATACTTGAAAATTTATCCGACATCTGTCAAATATTTTTCACTTCTTTGACTTTCCAGGTTGCTGAAAACACTGTTCACTCTTTGAAAGTGAAAAAATTCAAGGACTATTCAAGCACTTTTCCAGGTAAAATTTAAAAATTTAAGGATATTCATTCATATCGTAGTTGATACAAATCATGATTTTTTTTCACAAAATGATATTAATTGGATTTTATTTAATCATATTCCACATTTACATATTCCAATTTTAGGTTTCAGATGCTAATTTATTAAAGATTACTTTTTAAAACAATTGTAATTCCAATTTCAGCTTATAGACAATATTAAGTACTAAAACATTTAGCAGAAACCATTTTATGTTAGAAAATCTACTGAAATGTGATTTCGATAAAAATATCAGAGAACATGTCATCTATGTAGAGCAGCAGTTCTCAACCGGTGCTCCGTGTTGATAAACAAAATGAGGCCTAAAGGGTAATAGGATCCTATGTTATACCCAACACTTCTACCGTTCCCCTGGAACATTCCATCACCCCAGGGGCGTTAACACCCACGTTGGGGATCACTGACATAGTGACCATATGACCTGTATTTCCCAAGACATTCTCGTATTTTCATGTAAATTTTGGCCATTCACTCTCATAAAATGCATCGTTATTTTCAAAATTTTAACAAAGTCATTTGAATTTGTATTCCTTACTGAAATTATTAGTTATATTTTCCCCAACTCCATAAATTATATTATGATAATTATGACTTTTCACTTGAAATTTGTCAAGATAACAAATATATGAAGTGAAAATAAGTTTTTTTCACAGAATTTCATTTAAATCTATGGTGCTTCATTGTCTGCCTTTGGCAATTTTTGGCAACAATTGGCACTTTCGCCGTATTTTTAATCGATGAAATATGGTCAGCTTAAATTCATGTAACAGATTCATTATTATATGAATTCAATAGTTTAAAATATTTTGAAGCAATATCTTAAGCACAGTGTTTTTGCCCTAATGAAACATGGCTTGGGGGTATTTAGTTGAGGAGGGAAGAAACAAACTGATGGAAGAAATTCATACCAAAAACATTTTCAAGCAATTATAAGCACTTGGAAAAAAAAAATTCTCATTTTTTTTCAAGGACTGTACAAACCCTCGAGAATCTTGTTTGGGTAACTATCATGAATTTAATATTGTCAGTAGGAATACAATGTATTATTTAATTACTTTATGAGGATTACAACCAGACAGAGTGGATAAGATAGAGTGGGGAGGGGGATATTCACATGAGTGAACTTACCACTATAATCATCAGTAGCAAAGTTGTCGGTTTCTTCCATGCCTTGATCAGCATAGTAATCAGTGCTAAAAAAAGAAAATACAAAGGTCAAATGAAAATAAGATACATAAATCATACATATGATCAGAATGGGACAGTTTAAAATTCAGCCATTATACTTAGCTAATCTGACAAGCAAAAAGTTGTGTTAACATAGAGAAATGCATGAAAAAACGTCTGAAATTCACACCCATAAGTCAAATTTTTTGAAAGTTTGGGTTAGAGACACCAGCTACAAAGAAATTTCCGGTGATATCAAACAGTAAAACGACATAATATACCTACGTACACTATGAAATAAGATATACTGCAGACACCAATATTTTAAGAAGCACTAATTAGTTGTGGGACCCACAAATTTGACTTTTTCACTGGTCAACTCTGATTTTAACATGGTTTAGCAAATTTTATATTTTACAGTATATGATATTATCCAATCTGTTCCCTATCGCTCTGATTCCCAATTACCCCCATTAGCTTCGTCATCTGCGAATTTGCTAACAATCCCATCAATACCCTGATCGAGTTTATTGATAAAAAGTGAAAACGTATGGGGCCAAGGACACTTCCTTGAGAAACTCCACTTGTAACGCCCGTCCAACCAGAGAATTCCCCGTTCACCATAACTCGTTGCGACCTATCTCTTAACCACGATTCTGTCCAATTCAGCAAGTTGCCCCCAATCTCGTGTAAACGCTTCAAGAGTTTACCATGTTGGACCCGATCGAATGCCTTCTGCCCATTTCATAAATTTACTCTGGTTGACCTATGCCATGTTTCATGTCTAGTCAAAGTTATTATCCCTTGATCTTGAAAACTTGGAATTTGCTTCAAAAGGAAGAAGCAATATCTTTCAGAACAAAGGTATTCTAGGTAGTGGACTGTTTTTGCAACAATCCCCAAATGGCATTGTAATTAAATGAATAGCTATGATAGAAATGTGATGTGATGTAATGCAATGGATTATTCATGGTATGTGCTTTGGTTCATAGTTGAAACTTGCCAACTTTTGCAACCAATAAATATCTTTCAAGAACTGTTTCCATTTTTTTTTTCACTTTTATTACCGCCCTTTATCCATTGCCAAAAGTAACAATCCAAGTGCATGGTTGAATAGCAGATTCCAGGAGCACCCTCTTATTCCTATATTTTGCTCTCCACCACAAAAAAAATCCTACTTAGCTCTGCTATAGTTATAGAAATTTTAACAATCAAAAAGTCTATTTCAAATGGGAATTTAAATATATTGAACGTTCATCATATTTCAATTTCCTAAATCTGCATTCATCAGGACTTTGATGCACCACACTAAGAAGTAGGTCTATACATATCTGACTGAGACTGTGTGTTGATGAGTTAGCTTCTGCACTATAACTGAAAGTTACAGCTAGAAGTAAGCAAATGAAATAAGAGGGGTCTGGGATAGCACATCAGGCAGATAGCAAACAGGTTCACTTCATGCATTGTGCCACCATTATATAATGTGCTTTGAAGTTGGGACAAATTCAAACTAACATTGTTATATATCTTCATTGGGAAAAAATTTACTCAATGGTTGTAATAAACTGTAAATGTAGTTAATTCAAAGTATTTTACTGTAATTGAACAACATTGTAATTCACATTCACTTATAGGTGAGAATAGAAGTGTGTTAGCTTTAAAACATTCCAAAATAGATAATTTATAACACAAGTGCAAAACGTGTCCAAGAAATTCATGATATAGAAAGATTCTATTGCATTTCAAGGCACTGTTCTTGAGGGCACCCATTACCAAAATATTATTTAAAAATTCAATAATTTGGGAGTCAATTTTAAATCTGTGCAACATTGTCCCACGCAAAATATTCTTGCTACTTTAAAATGAGGCAATGCATATTTTCGAGTAATTCGACACACACACCCACCAAAACCCTCACTTCACAGTTCTACAGCTCCCCAGTATGCAAATATCATGAGACTTCAGTATCAACTATGACGTGTTATTTATGACTTGAGTATTAAGGGGAAAAAAAAGCAAGTTAAGATTAGTAAGGAAACTTAAAAGTGCACAACACGCCTTTGGGTTACAAATAAAATAGTCAGTGAGACAAACTGCATGCAACTTCTAATAAAAAGTTTAAAAGACATGCTTCAAAAAAAGTCAAGGTTTAGAACTTATCAAGTAGCATTCAAAATCAACAAAAGAATCATCTACAGACATTTCTAAAAGAAAAAATCCTTCAAAAGACACTGGAGCTGTTATGAATAGTATCATGCTATAGGATGGACATCTCAACACAAACACCAGTTTTTACTCTTTTTTTCGGCAGCATGCATTGTACACTTTTTGGCTGATTTCTGAATAAAATTCAAACATACATGAAAGCCATACCTTGCACCTCCAGCATCATATCTTCCATACGGATCTTCATAAGGATTCTTAAATAAAAAGAAATACTCGCATTAAATCGCATCATTAAGTATGTAAATAAATTAAAGTTCAAATAAAAACATTGAAGATTTAAAGTTGTTCCCAAAAGATTAAATCTCATAAATTAGTGAAAACTTCCTGCAACAGAAATTTTCCAATAGCTAACTTAATGTAAAACTTTCTCTTCCCAAACAACAGTGATTGGCATACAATGGATATTCAAGATATGCTAGTGAATTTTGTGAAAGGATAGATTACAAAAGATTTTGCTGCTAGGTACAAGGCTAAGGATTTTAAACAGCAGACTTTTTTTAACGTAGCAGGTGCTGCTGTGCGAAATTGACTTCTTGTAGATTTGAGCCAGTCTTATGCATCTGTCAGTCTTCAAAGGTTAACATGGATGAATAACAATTGAAAGGTCTAAAACAAGCATGGTAGAAAACAAACATTATTGCAATACTTGACAATAAGTATTGCATCTCTTAAAAAAAATTTTTCCTTCATAGTGTTGATAATCTAATCAACCAATTCTTAATTGCTGTTAAAAATTTTAGTTGAGTTAACCAACTTCTGAAATGTACTAAAATTTAATTAAAATTATTCATCAAGTTTGAAAATTAACTTGATTTATTTGACAAAACTAGTTCTTTCAAATTATGCTCCTTGAATAACTAACTATGGGATCAAATTCATAAATTTCACTGTGGCCTAATTTGCATTAAAATATCCAAATAGTTAAAAATACCAAAGTTAACTTATTCAGAAAACAAGCACTTTCAAAAACTAAAACTGAGTAACAGCAGTGATCAGCATATTTTTAGCAGAAAATTTATACAAGTCTAAAAACGAAGATGCACAGCACATGTAACGATTTATTCAAAAAAAAAAAAAAAACAATATTTTAAAAATTAATAGCAATATTTTATTTTAACAAAAGCAAATATTTTTGCTTGTTGTTTCCATGTAAGTACAATACATGTACTTGCACACAGATAAAAAGCTTAACCCTTTGACTGGCGTAGCAGAAATCACTAAACACCCTAAAATGTCATATCCATCAAATTCCCTCGAGAGGGATACAACCAGATACATTTTCCTTCCGCGGCGTACGTTGCAGGTTTCGGCATAATCTGCTTCAGAGTCTGAGTAACAATTTTGGTTGCTTACAGACCTGGTTTCTCGCTCTCCAGATGCACTATTTTGGTCATTCACATTCGTCCACTCGTTCTTGGTCTATCACTCCATGCACTCTCTCTAGGTCACTATTGGTCATCCGCATACTTTCACATGCTCTAGGTCACTGTTGGTGGACTTTGTCCCTTGCTCTGTACGTCCCACCCCCTTCCAGAGTTGGGAAGTGACAATCGATGAAGTGCACAGCGAAATTAACACAAATATTTTCATTAACTCCCACCCCTTTCCAAAATAAAACTGCACTGTCTTTTATTATCAAACATTTTTTCATCAGCTTGTTTTTTTGTTTTTGATGTTTCAGACCTTGTTTGAAAGAAAATAAAACAAAAAAAAGATTTGTCAAAATTTTCCTCGTACCGGTCTATTTAAGATTTTTGCTTAGTGAGGGCACTATTTGCTGTCTGGAACAGCAGCACTTCAAATGGACTAAAAATTTTCTACAATTTTTTTACTCAGAAAGGAATTCTTGCAAAATAGAAGAGAATTTCGGAAGAATTTCAACACGATGTTTAGCGATTCAGCACTTATTATTTGACGATCTGACACTCATTATTTGGCGATATAGGCGATCAGACTCATTATTCAACATTGGTGATTTAATGCTTGTTGTTTGGCAAAGTTTCTCAATTAGCATTCATAATTTGGCAGACATGTTTTTTTCCTCCTGGAATGAAACTTTTTTTCACGAAACATCAGGATTTGACGTAATGCCGATCGACTACAGTAATTTCTGCTTCCTTACGGTGGCGACGTTTTTTTAAAAAAAAAAAGTAAACTGGCTCACATTTGCAATTTAAAGCTGAAAGACCATTGTATGCTATCAGTGATGGATAAATTTGGGCTAAATTAAGACATTTGATCAGAGAAAACAATAAAACTTCAAAATACAAAGCTGCTGAAGAAAACAGCTCCAATGGTACCACATATCACATGCTGTACAATCATTGTTATTGTGTATGCCACATGATTGTTAAAAGAATAAAATTATACAGGTATTTCAGAAAACCAAGACTTTACTGTGATAAATGGTTGTGCATAAACACCAAGTAAACAAAGTCACATTGTTGCCAATTTGCTTAAATGCGGTCATCAAGATCTTTTCCGAAGAAATTAACTAATCCAAAGAGCAGGAGGAAAGAAAAAAAATTTGGAGTTGCCCACCTAAATTCAGAGTTCACAGGTCTGCATATCATTTTTATAAGTAAGCTTTCTTCCGATTCTCAGCACGTGCGAATTATGAAAGATAGAAAAATTATTTTCCACTACGAAATTAAATTTACAAAATATGAGGACTTGTCACTGCTGAAATAAAAGGCTTTCAAGAAATTGAGATATCTTGTCAATGCCAGTGAAAGGGTTAGTTATAAATAATGACTCCCACAAGTACAAAGAAAATTTCTTACGTGGTACATTTGCATGTGTCTAGGAGTCGTAATTTAATGTATTCTTGCATTTGTTTTATAAGTTTGGCATATAGGAGTGTGAAATGAATAAAAAATATATTTTCAACATCTGTTATATAGTTACCAATACTAAATATGTGTTACAAATTAATCACTTAAAAAAAACATTAAAAATTTGATTTATAAGTTCCAGCTTTAGTCTGCAGATGCGAACATAGAATATTGAAATAAAAGTTGAATGTGTCCATTACTTTGAAATGAAAAATTTCATATTGCAATGAAATTCTGCAATGAAGTTTGCTTTAGCTAAAACATTGGATGAAAAGGCAGAGAGATGCCATTGAAGCGCTATAACATGTCAAATACCCGGAATTTTGGAAAAAGACTCATAAAAATTTGTTCACGCGTCCTCCAGGACGCTTTCTTTCCTGGTACTAAGAAAAAGGTAGAGAAAAACCTCAACCAACTTTTTTTCCCTTTCTTTCTTCTTTTTACCGTGTATCATTATTTATTATCGCAATGTCCTGTGACTAAAAGAAATGCTGTTGATGGGTTTATGTGGAACCATAGTAGTTGAACCTTTGCTAAAAGATATACGAGTAATAAAACAGATGAATCTTCGTAATGGAATTGGAAAAAAAAACAACGGGGATGCAGCTTTGCAAAACATGACAAAGATAATAGTAATAATAATCTCAGACCTTGAAATATAATTGTTAACTCCATCTAGTGATGAGATAATAAAGTAGAAGGATGGCTGCACAGAGATAGCAGCACATGTATGACAAATTATTTCGCCATATCTGTGAAAAAGACTGAAAAGTCTTCGTGTTGGCAAATGCCGTCGTAGGCAACACCATTACATATATCAGCGACGGCGAATGCCATCTTAACCATTTGACTGGTGAAAAAGACCGAAAAAGTCTGCGCGTTGGTAAATGCCGTCGTAGGCAACACCATTACATATATCAGCGACGGCAAATGCCATCTTAACCATTTGACTGGTGAAAAAGACCGAAAAAGTCTGCGCGTTGGTAAATGCCATAGCTGCCAACTTTTGAAAATGAAAATTCGGGAGATTTTTGCACAAACCCGTATTTTATGCTAAAACCACTCCCTAATAAGTACAATAGGGATTTTTCCAAATAAAAAGGGATTTTCCAAACAAAGCATAGGGAATAAAATCCCTACTCAAAAACTGAAGTCAAATTAAAATATGGATTTTACACACATGGAAGTTGGAATAAAATTCCTAAAAATCAAGTGAAATTGGAGGCCAAAACTTCAATGATGTAAAAATAAATATAGTGTTCAATCAGAAACGCTGTGAACAAACATTCTACGCGAATGACCCCAAAATCATCGGAAGATGAAGGAAAACACCGTCAATTTTAGAAGAACACTGACTTTTTGTGACACTTGCTTGATGTTTTTTTTTCATTTCACGAGTGATGATGGCAGTCTTTCCATGACCGATGTTTATGTCCGTAACACAACTTGTACAAAAAGGAAAATTCTGCCCTCTTCTGGAACGTTTGATGAAAGGAAATTCATCAGAATAAGTATCTTTAAAATTGATTAAATATGTTTTTGCTTATCATTATTCATACTTTGTTATATCGCACGTAAGTAACTTCAACAAAAGAAATTTGGACCATATGCGCGTCACTATAATCTTCAATTATTATCCAGGACTATTGGCTGCTAAGCCATTTCCCTGCACGACAAACAACTTTCTTTGTTACCATCACGATTTGTAAAAATTCTTTAAAAAGGGAATTTCCCCATTTACGACGTGTGACGTCATTTCGAAAGGGAAAAAAACGAGGCTTCGTGCCCCACAACAAATTCCTTAGGGATTGTTTTCATAAGTGGGGATTTTTTTAATGTAGGGAATTTTTAGGGACAATTAGGGATTTTTGTGATTTTTGTAAAAATTTGGGAGATTTAAGAACTTTTCGGGAGGTCAAGCGATGAAGCTAAAATTTGGGAGACTTGGCAGCTATGAAATGCTGTTGTAGGCACCAACATTACGTATGGCAGCGACGGCAAACGCTGTTGTAGCCATTTGACTGGTTAATATACACGCGGGTTGTTGAAAAATAAGATGACGGATATCTAGTTGCTTCCCTGAATGAGGGGCAGCAGAAGTTGCAAATTTCAGATTTTTTATTACCCTGCGGATTTGCTCCTCCCAATTATATACAGGAAATTACGGTATACTTTCACAGCTATCGGCCAGCATTAAAAGACAGTGTCTCAACAGAGTAAATTAGTCTTGTTTCTACAATATTGCAAATGCTATCTCTTTTTTTTAAATCGTAAAGGATTGGAACACCTGTTCAAATTGTAAAACTTTCCCAATATTGGGAAAAAAACCGAATCTAAAAACTTGACCTTGAACATCCAGTTTTGTCATCTGCTGCTATGCGATAGTCACCGTTTCGCATCGCTAAAATCACAGGTGTGTAAGCAGAATTGGCTTTTGAAAGGGCACAAGGATCTAATTCAGACACAGTATGAAAGAAATTTTATTCCAATATTTTAATTCTCTACAAAAATATTTTAAATTTTTGATCTCTGTGAAGGGGGGACGGAAGAGGCCTTTTATAACCTCCCCCAAATTTTGCTTTTGGTGAAAATCCGTGTTTGGACCTTGCAATTGCTCAATGGTAATAGGATAAAAATGAGAGTTTCTAAAGATTTCAAATTTTGAGTTGGCTATTCCTTTGAATTCCTTGAGTTAGCTATTCCTTTAGCGATCACACAGGCCTACAACACATATATGCATACATTAAACTTCAAATGCACGCATTACCAGTTTGGAGGATAGATGTAAGGCCGCAACTGGGAGACGGAGGGACAGGCGGCTCTAGTGTTCTGGACTAGAGGGGGAATAACTACTAAATTCACCCTTTATAGCTGCTTCTTTTACATTACATGGATGCGTCAAAATGTGTACTTGCTCATTTGAGAAAGTATCTAGTTACGGCACTAGATAGATGGCACTGAACACAAAACACTCCAAATACTCGGCACACACACAGGTACACTGTTAAGTTTCTCCAACACAAATCTGACATAGCTCCCATATTCAGGTGTTAAAATAGACGTCAGTTAAATGGTGACAAATCAGAATGGTGGACCAGCACACAGGGAAGGAAAATAAAATTCTACCAGGATTATTTTTATTAAATTTGATCAGAAGATATGGAAAGTGCTAAGATTTTTTTAACGAAATATAAATTCAATAAGAAAGGGATTTATATATTGATTATTAATAAATATATAAATGCAGACGTGCCAACTTTTGAAATCCAGAAATCAAGAGTTTCTCCCGAGGGGGTATCCCCCCCCCCCGACAGTCATGGACTAAAAAAAAGTTCATAAAAAATTGAGATTTTTTTTTTTAAATAAATTAAGAAAGTTACATTCCCCCCCCCCAAGGCACATTCTCATTGCCCCTGAGAAGAATATAATTCCATGTCAGTCTTTCCATGCGGAATAGAGAAATCACATCTACATACTGTTCATAAATTATAAGTGTTTCCTTTCGTGGATGCTATCAGTAATTGATAATCTTGGGTATATGAATTCTTAAAAGCTTTATATTTAGCTGTATATAGCTTAAAGTTTTATATTTGCTTTCTGAAGATGTTTAATCAGAAGAAACGGTTTAAAAAAATTCAAATTACAAAGCTGCGGACGAAAAAACATGTTTACCGCACGGCTGTTAATGGAATACAATAACGATTATACAGGAATTTCAGCAACCAAGGTCATGCCCCTGATAAATGATTGCCGATAAACGCTACGAAAACGAAATCTTTGCCAGTTGCTTAAATGCGGTCACAGACTTTTTTACGGCTGCTCGATGGAAATGACTACGGCTGTCCTCTATGGGTGTTTTCCTTAACGACGACTGTAATCATTGCCACCACAACAACGTGAAAGCTCGCGTAAAATATAATTTTTTGCCAAAATCCAGAGAAATTTTAACAAATCCGGAGAGCTGGAGGAAGGATGAAAAAATCTGGAGTCTCCCACTCTCCAATCGGGAGAGTTGGCATGTCTGTAAATGTGTGCCTTCAACTGTGTGTCTCAACGAAAAAATATAAGCAGGTGATCAAAAACCTGGAGCATACTGGAAGAAAATCCAAGAGATACTAGTGAATTATGGGGGACTGGGTACAATTTTTTTTCAGGACCCACTTTCACTCAAAAAGGAACAAGATTTTTCAAATAACCTGGGCCCCAGGTAAATTAGAGTCCAGGGGCATTTTTGAAAGGTTTAAATGTTTTATTAAAAATTTCACTAGTTATTTATTAAAAGAATTTAAAGATTCTGTAATCATCATGAGCTGCATGCTCATGTTTCATGGAGGAATGCAGAATTAAAAATTTAAAAATGTGGCGATGTAATTCGTCTGAGTGAGACATACAACAGTGGCTTATACATTCCGAAAGTTAACACTATCACATGAAGAAAATTGACTCGTATATAGTAAGTATCTTAAATAGCTTGTTTAAGATAGCTTGTTAAGAGAATACGTTTAAACTTGTTTCTAAAAAGATGGAAATAATATCTCTAATATGGCATGTCAATTAAAACAACTTACATAGTCACCAGCAGTAGCAGGAGGTGCAGGTGGCCGCCTTCCACCAGGGCCAGCTGGGGGTGCAGGGGGTCTCGGTTGTAAGGGAGCTCTTCGCCCAGCAGCTGCATTGCCACGAGCAGGAGGTGCACTAGCCCAGTACCCAGCAGTTCCACGGGCAGGTGGAGCAGGGCCAGGTGGAGGTGGGCGCGGTGGACCAGCAGGCTCTTCAAATCCATAGCCAGGCGGCGGGGGTGGAATAGGCGGTTTGGGTCCACGTGCTCCATTCATGGGCATGTCACCGGCAAATGTTTCCTGGAAATCAAAACATAATACAGTAAAACATCAATTATTCAAACACAGAGACGAAGGGTGTTTGGAAAATAAATTTCAAAACTAATTCAATAACGTAACGCAAATGAATAAATTAAAATTCAGCAACAAAAATTTTAACATAAATTTAACCGACTTATTCTGAAAAGTAAATGAAAAAAAAAAGTTTATCACAAAAGAAAAAATTGTAAAGGGGGAAAAAAAAATAAAAATACATATGTGCATGATAAATAACGCTGTCAAAGCATTCCAAAAAATTAATCTTTAATTGCTTCAACTTGCTTATATGATATTTTGCAGTCTCATCCCGTAATAGTTTCAACTTTAAAAATTGAAACAAGTCAGCATTAGAACGCGATTCTAACCATGCGAGACATTTTGCGAAATGCTGTTCTGCTTCACCGTGCATTATTACATCTGCCGTTGGTTCATCATCACTTAGTCATCCTGATCAACTTGATTGCTCAGTTTCGTAATTATATTTCTTCTTACAGAAAAAAATATGACAGCTAAATCTGCTCCTATTCACACGTTTTTTTGCTTGTCAATCGTTCATAACTATATACACTGTATCCAGATCCACCATTTTGTGTTTACATCTATAGCTCACAGGTACGGTATGTACAATTGTTTGGAAGTGGATTACCGTACAACAGAACTAGGCTATTGAGTTGGGAGATGAGAGGATTCAAGTTCCAAGAAAATAGTGTTCAGCATCATTGACTATAGAAGTGATTTTCATTTCATAGAAAACTGAAATGAGATGGGTTGAAAAGGTGTTCAGTTAACCAAGTTGTTCGGAAAATTAATATTTGGATAATCGAGATGTTCTACTGCACTTACTTTTAAATCTGATGGAATTTTTCAAACAATCAGGAAGGGAGAACTAAAAGTATAATTAAATGTGACAATGAATAAAATTCTAACAATAATAATATATGTAGTCTTTTGCCCTATGCATACCTCAGAATAAGACAAGAGTAACAATCACTGTTAATACCACACCACTCTATGAGAAACAGGAATTTAAACAGTTGAATTGATGTGATGAGATTAGGATAAGGGATGAAGATGCACAATTACTAACAAGGGTTTCAGTCATGTGAAAAACTGAAAAAAGTGTTCTGATGTTATTGCATGCTGTGTTCTAAATGAAAAGAAGCCCACTATATGCACTAAACTTCCAAAAAAAAAAAAAAATTTCCATACCACTTGAAATTTAAAATAAATACTTATCAAAAATAAGAGTGCTACTATTGGTGAAATCAGAAAGGAACAAACAAGTAATGCACATGGGATGAATGTGTTTGGAGAGATTTTACTGGCTTCAATAAATTTGTAGATGTCGATGAAGCCAGTAAATCTCCCACATTAAAACTAGCCCTTATAAATAATTATAATAGCATCGCCATTACATCATTATGATGTCACTAGAGAGGATCTTTCAATGACTATACAACTTCAAAAGCAGTGCGACTTCCTACTAATTGTACCAACATAGATTTTATCTGGATGGATGGCAACAAAAACAAGTTTTCAACATAAGGGTTCTGATAGTCTTGTTTATATGGTCTCAATTTTGTGAAAAATTTTTCCTTATTTTTGTGAAAATGGTCATTAGTTTTGCAAAAGGTAATTTTGTGGAAAACAAGACAATTTAATTTATAACAAAAGAATTGAAATGCCAGACTCATGGTTTCATTAATTTGTATTTTGCGAAGAGTTTGGAAAACTGACCCAAATTTTGGCTGAACAGACCCCCTGTTGGTCTGGAGTTACTTTAGAAAGTAATGGCTATAACAATTAAAAGTCCTCAAGTTTATGTAATTTCAATGAAAATTTCAATTTCCCTATATAATTTAATCATCTATATTTGAAAGTTTGAACGGATAATGATGTTACCTTCCCAGACAAAAAAAAACTCAGATGAAACCTTTCCCCCCCCCCCTCCTTTTCACCAATAGCTTCAATCAAGTCTCCTGTAAAATTTGAAAAAACGACAGACCGTAATTCATCGGATCCCTTCAATATCAAGCATACCTTGTACCTATCAAATTTTTTACTCTTTTATGTAGATTTTGTCTTGGTTTTTACTTTTTCGACGCCTTCATTTTTTTCTTTCGTGCACCAATGCATTAGTGAGACACCCTCTGCCTCTTTTACAAACACATAATACTAAGCCAACTAATAAATGATAATCTTACCAACCTTAAGTTATTACATATCACAAACGCATTAAATTCACAGGGCTCCCACTCAAAAAATAAGAAAAAGTAAGAAAACGCAGGACTTAAAAGTCGGATGGGGGAGGGTAACCCCCCTTAGACAACATAATCATAGCATAATAGAAAAAAAATCCCTAAAAATTTTTTTGAAAAAAAAAATTCAAATTTAAAAAAAAGTAATTTTCAATTAACTTTTTTTTTCATAGCACTATTTCAGTTTCCTATAAGATTGACTCAAGCCAAAGCAAAATGATAAATGACTTGGTTACAAAACCATGGCCATTTTTGGCCAAAACAGTGTACTAGCAACCACAGATAATTCTTAGTCTCTCCTCATATAATTATATTACATTCTTTTATGGAGTCTTCCAAAGTGCAGAGCTTGTCGACTCTCTTCGGCAATGCACAGCAAATTTTAAAGACCTACGTTTTTTAAGAATGACGCTCCTTCGAGACCACTTTCAAAAGCATGGTGTGCAAAATGTTAGATTACAAGATCCGATATAAATAAGGAAAGGTGAACCAGATAGTTTTACTGCGTTGTCCATAATTTTTTAAAGGGATTTGTTCACATTTTACTGTTCAATGCCAGTGTTGACAAATGAAGCACTTCCATTTCTAGCTCTAAGCTGAGCACATTGTAAATATTGTTTATGCCTCTTCATGCCTTAAAAATACAGAAGACAACTGAATGCTATTGGCTAGCATCAGAATCGCCAAACCTAGAATAGGCCTATGTATCCAACTTCTTTGAAATGCAAACTGTTGTTTCACCTATTTGCACCATAATTTTGAATGATGAATGTCAGTTACTGTCCAAGACCATGAAGTAATAAATACAAAATTATTTTTCCCATCCAGACAGAAGTTTTTAATGACTACTATACTTGTTGAACCCTCAAACTAAACAAATGAAAAATTAATCAACCAAATGGTCCACATACACCCCCCCCCCAAATAACCTAAAAAATGATAAAATTTCTGCTTTGGCAGAATCATTAATGGCATTCTTCAACATTTATAATATTTGGCAATATATCAGTGATTAATTAAAAGATTAATTAAAGCTAATCAGGTTAATTAAAATCAATTACACAAATTTTGTTGATAGGATTTGGTAAAAAAGTAGAAAAAGGACAAAATCGAGAAAGTAGGACAAAAAGTAGGACATTTTACCAAAAAGTAGGAAAAGTAGGACGAGTGGGAGCCCTGAATTCATAATAGTCACTTACTGGAACAAGGAAGGGTGCAACTTCATCAATGGCATGAGCAATACGACGGTATGCTTCAGCAGGGGGTGCATAGGCAGAGATCTCCACATGAAGTTCTTCATTCAAATGTGCATATTTGACTTCGCCTTTGGAACGAAGTTCTTCCTCCTAAAAAAAACCATTTCATCAATAGAATTCAGATACATGTAAGCATAAAATTTTCATATTTGATCTGCATTTCCATTCAACACAGTTTATGTTGGTTCATGTAAAAGGGTCTTAGACAAGTAAAAAAATACACTATTTTAGACTAATTTTGTCGAGGAAAATTATTGCTTGGCACCTAAAAAAAATTTTGCTAGCTCTTAATTCTTTTTTCGATTTGTCAAGCCCTGGTCTATTTACTGGTGTTTAGGAAAAAAGTTATCTATCAATCTGCTTTTTGATTTTATGAAACTGTGGTGAGACTCCCATTTTAAAACAAATAAGAGCTTTCTTTTTTACTTTTTCTACACCCAACTTTATACTGAAGGGAGCTGGGCATTTCCAAAAATAAAAAATATTTTGTCCTGGAAAAACCTGATTTATTCTTCCACATCGTCCAGTGTGCCATAAAAATTAAGACATACTAGCTTTTTAAATGTTAAAATCTGTTCCCCCAACATATATACGATTTAAATTTCCCAACATGCTGGTCTCCCTATTTTGAGGAACAGCTAATGTAAGAAAATATGGTAATAAACATCTCATGTTACTTTTGAGTTTGGTATTTTTCAAGTAATAGATAACTTCATGCACTAATACTGAAATAAAAATTTATGGTCGCTTACACCATAAAGAACACAAACCTTCTTCTTATCCCTCATAGAGCCACGTCCAAGAATAGCCATTCTGGTCTGGGTTACTTCTTGCAGTTGCTTCAAAGAGCTACCTTTCGGACCCAACAGCTTCCCGACAAAATTGAACTGGGAAATGAGAATGAAAAAAATAAACTGAATAAATTTGTTCCATGGATTTCTAATGGCATTCATAATTTCAAAAACATGTGCTCGTATTTTACATCTACCACTTACATTTTTAAAATCACTATCAATCAGTAGATAAAGTACTCATTTGGATACATGAAAACTGAAATCAGCACTCTACATGGAAGAGTAAATAATCCTTTGCCTGATATAATCACAAATAAAGAAAAAAACAGGCAAATACACAAAAAATATTAAATCCTTAGTAATTGCGAGGAATTTCTCGAAATTTTAAGAATTTCATATTTTTCCTCTGTTTTTATTTTTTTTCATGGTTCACTTTATATGCTTAAAAATTGAATTTTAGAATTAAAATCAATGACAGCTAACGCAATCATCAAAAAACACATCAAGGGTTTCAGCATATTATAAAAATGTATTGCTCAATTCAGTCTGGGTTAAAGCGATATTCATATCCCATCCTAATCAAAACAACAAAAACTCGTACTTAATATCCAATCTACAATCAAATGAATCTTTTTAGTTGCCATGGCGACCCAGAATTTATCAAGCCAATTCTTAAAAATACATGCACGCTGGGGGAAACTTCTAAGCATACAGAAAATGTTCAAAAGGTACAACATGTACCTTCATTTGTCTAATGCAATCAAGGGTACTCACATTGGGATGTTCCCTGGCAGGTATCCTCACTTTCACATGGACACGGTGCGGTTTACCTGTATGGACATCAACATGTGACAACTCTTTTTGCTCACCGCCTAATGAATAATTGAGTAATACAAAAATATCAGAAAAAATAAATTTCAAATGAAAAATTTAACAAATTGATTTAGCACAAATTTCAATATATATTATAAAAAACATGACCTTCAAGAGATCAAGGAAAAATATAATTTCAAAAATAAAAAGCATTTCCAAAACCAATGCCATTTTCAACATAACAGCATTATACAAATCCCCCAAAGCAGAATGTTTTGCATTGCTCTGCAAAGAGCCCCCCCCCCCCCCAGGCAGACTGGAAATGTTATGCAGTAAAAATTCTCATAATAGTGTTTTCTGATCTTTTCTTTAAAATTCTTCTAGATTGTTCTGCAGTAGCACCAATTGTTATGTGATGTATGCCCCAGATTTCAGCATATTCTGCTTTGGGGCACAAACCAACCACAATCCCCATACTAGCATATGTAAAAGGTATTTCTAAATCAGAGAAAATTTAACAGTGTCTTCATTCAGAAATAGTGTGATGAACATATATAAAATCATTTATTTTTTTTCCTTGTAAAATAAAACAAACATTAGATGACACATAAATTAAACCATTAAGTGTAGCAGAAAAAAAAATGGCTACTATCACTTTTGGTTATTTGTTCAACAAAAAAATTTTCATGTATACATAATCAAATTCACCCTATTTTCTATATAATACACAGTAACACCCACCTCTATACAGACACTCTTTCAGATGTGGTCACCCCTCTTTTATGATCAAATAATTTCTCCCTGTATAATAAATGCATCCATTTCAAACCCCTGATTAACAGTCACCTCACTTTTACAATTTTTTTTGTCCGGCTAGTCTCCGCAAATGAGAGGCTTTACTGTAATTCTGATAATTAACCCCTTCACTTCATCCCATATTGAAATTTAGTCTGAAGTGCATAGCTGCCCATACCTACAAATGCGAGCTGATACAGATCATACATGTTCGCAATTTAACAAAAAACCAAATGTAAAAATGTGCTGAAATAAAGCCACCTGTAAACCTATCCAATTAAATTGAGGAAGTGATTAGCAATCATACAAACTGTTCAAACTCTTGAGATTTCATTTGATTAATGATATCATAGTCTACTTACATTTGATAGAAATGTTACATAAATGTACAAAAATAGAAACCACACATTTTACCAACAGCATCATAATCCAAGCTTTCTGAATATGCCAAGCATAAGAGATAAATATCACAAAAATTTACCCTCTAGCTCCTAGTTGACCACTTGGCAGATAGTTTCGCAGGCACAAGATGCCACGAGAGGATAGTGGTCCTTCACAATACAACAAAGTAGTACAGAGGCATCCCAACTGCTGACTTTCAGCTCCTTTTAAAAACGTAGACACATTTTTCATTCCAAATCCACAGCATACACATTGAAGGTAACATTTCACACGTGTGCATGGCTTTTTTTGTATTTGATTTTTGTTTTCCCTTTGAGGGTTTGGTTTTTGATGGTTGAAGTTTTCAGGACTGACATCTTTTCAGATTTTGATGTTTTGACTTTTTCTCACTCTTCCGTGGCACAATTTAAATTTGCGGGTATGATCATACTTTTTTCCTCTTCAACATAATGTTTGGTTTTCATAGATTTTGTATTTTTTTTTTATATTGTCAGGTTCACGATCCATCGAGTTGCAGTTCCTTCAGATTTTTGTTTTCATCGGATATTTTTCATTCTACAAGTTAAGCACTAACGCTTGATTAAACATCAATATCATATGTCAAAGCATTATCCAGCGATTGTTTCAACAATTAATGCACATTTTATTGCTTAATTAAGGTTTAATAAAATCAAATTTTCATTGCTGTCATTCATTTCATCATGTCTAACTATACAAGATTTTTTTTTAACTCGCACCAGTTTACCATCTACACAAATATTTACACTTTTCTGAACAATAGGTACATCTACGTTATATCATACATTTTTTTTTTATTTAAATCAAAGTTGATTGGAATTTCACAGATTATTTTCCTTCTTCAAATACATTGGAGGTTTTGATATTTGCTGAAATTGAAAATGTGTTATAAAGAAAAAAAAAGACATTTCAAAAATTTACACACAATTTAATCCAAGTTATAAAGAACAAACAATTTTCACTAAGGGAGATTCATACTGGGGTGGTGCCGACTTAAACAATCTAAAACGAGACCATTTTTCTTTTCAAATAACTAAAAAATTAAAACTTTTAATCTTGAAGTTTGTGACAATTGTGAAAGCTGAAATTAAAAGGCATTTTATCCAATTACAAATTATATTTCATTGCACATTTTCTTTTGACAAAAGTAATTACATTATATTTACACATTTTTGCTTAAAATAAAACAGCCGCTGTCATCTATATATGTATATATTTTACATTATTTTGCATTAACATACTTGTAACAAATGGAGCAAACTTTAGCATAATAGATGTAAGTTACTGAATGCATTCTTTGAAACAATCTGGTTAAAAATTTATTTAGGGGTTAACATGATGTAACTAGTCTTGTTTTGAAATTTTAATTTTTCTGTAATTTACATGTATACAACTGAACTTGATTACACTTGAAAAATTTCATTGAATGCATTCACTTTGAATGATAAAGGTGAAGAATTGAACAATTTTTTTTTTTTGTTGCTATTCATTTTTATTTTAGTTGCATGCACCAATTTAAAAAAAACACAAACAGTTCAACTCCATGGAGAATTCATGTACTCATATGTATGCCACCTATTCAAATGTTTCAAGTCAAAATGTTTTGCCTACTTCTATATAAGCACCCACCTCCACTTTCATTCAACTTTGTCAAATATGACTTTAATGTTGCCTCATTAATGCTTCATGCAGACGTGCCAACTTTTACAATCCAGAAATCCGGGCCCCCCCCCCCAGACTCTATATCAAGAAAACAAATTAGTTTTTTCAAATCAAGAATTTTTCCCATTCCTCCCCAAAAAGCAGGATCTGCATTGTCTCAGAGCAGAATATAATGCCATGTCAGTCTTTCCATGTAGAATAAAGAAATCACATCTACATACTCAGACGTGCCAACTTTTGAAATCCAGAAATCTGGAGATTCTCCCGAGGGAGGCACCCCCCCCCGACACTCATAGACTCGATCAAAAAAAAAGTTCATGAAAAAAATTGAAAAAAAATTTTTAATTAAGAAAAAGTTACATTCTCTCCCCCCCCCCACAAGGCAGGTTCTGCATTGCCCCCGAGAAGAATATAATTTCATGTCAGTCTTTCCATGCAGAATAGAGAAATCACATCTACATACTGTTCATAAATTATCAGTGTTTCCTTTTGTGGATGCTATCAGTGATTGATAATCTTGGGTATATGAATTCTTAAAAGCTTTATATTTAGCTGTATATAGCTTAAAGTTTTATATTTGCTTTCTGAAGATGTTTAACCAGAAGAAACGATTTAAAAAAATTAAAATTACAAAGCTGCGGACGAAAAAACGTGTTTACCGCGCGGCTGTTAATGGAATACAATAACGATTATACAGGAATTTTGGCAACCAAGGTCATGCCCCTGATTAATGATTGCCGATAAATGCTACGAAAACAAAGTCGCGTCTTTGCCAGTTGCTTAAATGCGGTCACAGACTTTTTTACGGCTGCTCGATGAAAATGACTACGACTGTCCTCTATGGGTGTTTTCCCTAACGATGACGGTAATTATTGACGCCACGACAACGTGAAAGCTCGCGTAAAATCTAATTTTCTGCCAAAATCCGGAGAGCGGGAGGAAGGATGAAAAATCGGGAGAGTTGGCAGGTCTACATACTGTTCAAAAAACATGTGTTCCCTTTCACGGATGCTATCAGTGATCGATAATCTTGGAACTCTTAACAGCTTTATATAGTGAACGATCACGTAAAATCTAAAATGTAATTTTCTGCCAAAATCTGGAGAATTAACAAATCTGGAATCTCCTGCCTAAATCCGGAGAGTTGGTAGGTCTGTTCATGTAGTTCGACAGAAAAACTAACACTGACTTCACATCAAATAAAAAATTACAAAACTAATTTTTTTACACGAAAAGGCCAGATGATATTTTAAAAAAAAAAGGGCACTTATGAATATGTCAATATACATTCCGAAAAAATTATTTCCAATGAACATAACAGCTAATTATAGTTAATTATTGAAAGATTGATCTCAACTGCCTATCCTTTAGCAGTAGGTCAAAATTAAATTAGAACCTCAATTATCCAGAGTAATTTTAGGTAAGACCATAACTGAAAAACATTAAGCCATTGAAAAAGTATAAAACATCAATCACTTGAAATAATTTGTAAAAGTTATAGCTACGCATTTCACCTGCCTGTTCCAAATAAATATGCAGAATAGATCTTTTCAATTAAATGCTTTACTTGTAAATTGTCAAAGTTATTCACAAAATTATGTAGATCTCATTCTGCACCAGCTTAGCAAAGGACCAGTTTAAGCTTATGAAAATCCAATAAATTACTCAAACCAAACATCTTTTATCAGTTGTACAGCCCTAATGCTTATTTCTCCAGTGGATTCCTAAAGTGAAGTGAGATCCCAACCAAAATTGAAACAAATCAGACTGGCATCATTACAGACCAATCAAAATAAACAATTTCTGCGTAATAATTCTGTGCTTGACTCTCTCCTACCATCCATGGGTTATAATTTTTGCACTTTAGTTAATACGTTCCCCCAGACATTTGAATTTCTACAGTATATGCAATAAAAAAGATTTCTGAAACCCTTATGATTTTGTGAATGTCTATTGCTACAGATAAGTACATGAACCCTGTATAGACAGCACATACAGAAAATCACAATTTTACATAAAATCACAAAATCCACACACAAATACAAAAAATAAATTTTTCAAGCAATTGTTTCCGTAATGTGAATGTCCCGAAAAAAAATTATATTTACATCGAATAATTGAAATTGTCGTAAGAGTATTTCTGCAAATGATCTAAGAGTTTATCAACTTATGGACACCTTGGCAACAGTCTTGATGCATTTTATTTTAACGTATGAACAATCTTCCATATTTTATCGTTTGAATTTAATTGAGGTCTTTAACGGTCAAAACATGAATATTGCATCTGATATGTCAACATGACAAAACAGACAAGTTTGTATCATTTTATTTTGTTCAACATCTAATAATTTAATAGCTAAATTAAGTACAAATTTGTCACAACCGTTTGTTTGTTATTCAATTCATTTTGGTTAGACCACAATCATTTTACAAACAAAGGGACTTTTTTGACTGGAACCTCTAACAGTTCATAGTAAGCTTTTCTTC
Organism: Pholcus phalangioides; assembly: GCF_987345545.1. Classification (NCBI taxonomy): domain Eukaryota; kingdom Metazoa; phylum Arthropoda; class Arachnida; order Araneae; family Pholcidae; genus Pholcus; species Pholcus phalangioides. The sequence goes on along the minus strand of NW_028301595.1, from coordinate 1,871,969 downwards.
ACGGAGAGGTTGTCCCACTAACATTTCTATGCTGAAACTTCTTGTGTTAGTAATGTGCTCTGTGGTCATTTCTTTTTCTCAATGCAATTGAAACCTGATTATCCTCCAGTACACCAGGTGAACATTTAATTGACTAGGAGTACTGAGTACTGTGTGTCGACCCGAGCAAATTTTTCAGAAATAAACATGTGCAATTTTAAAAAAGAGGGGAGGAAACAGATCAACACACGTCTGATATGGCTGAACATGGCAAAATTTGTTCCAACTGACACAGAGCTAGTCATACATTACTAAACAGAAAGGTGGAAATACAGTAAAACCTCGATAAGTCGTCACCTCAAGTTATCGAAAAATTATGACGGCTTAAGCGGAGTGACGACTTAAGAGGAGTTCCGTCAGTTTCAATGTACAATGTTATGAAAATCTTATAAATTTAAAGTAATATGACATTTATTAAAGTATAAATAAAAATAGCAATATTAATAAAATTTATAGATTGCGAGAGAAAAAATAATAGCAATTTTTTTATCTCTTATTAAATTATTGTAGTGAAATGTACTGTACACTTTGATTTATACTAGTAATTTTTAATTTATAGACTAACAGAGCAACTGTTTGAATAAGTAGTTTTTCTTCATAATAGAAACTCTCTATTGCACATTAATTTTACATATACATCAAATTTAATTTTAGTAGAATTCATTAGTAGTTCATGATACAACTACAAAGTAATCTTCAACACTTTTGACTTGTGGAAGGGTCCTGGGCAGGGAAAAGTAAACAGAAGACCTAAACTTGGGAAAGAATGTCTAATTTTTTTCAACAAAGATTTTGTTTAAATTTCAAGCCCTAAATTAGAGTCGAGTCCATGCTATGATTATTTATTATCCGTGCCTGTTGCACTTTGACTTTAACTTGATTAATTTGATTTACGTAATTTTTGATTTCTTTTATGTAATCTTTGACATATCAATAAATTTTGGTTTTGCAGGAGATGCCCCCCCCGGGGGGGGAAACGTTGCTTCTTGTGACAGAGCTTGGGTGTCTCACGTTTTGTCCAGTTTCTCTAATGGAGATCAGGCAGAAATGAGATCTAGCTTGAACAGTCCCAAACATTCCAAAAACAATAGTCGGCAAATGAACATCCCCAGAGTAACTTCCGTTACTTAAACTGTTCCGTTTGGGTATATAGGATTTTATGGTGACTTTTTGAAGCATATGGCAATGCTGTTAAGCTCTTGTTTTTAATGGGAGCCATAAAAATAATCTGTTCCTCTTTCTCAAACTTTTTCATAGTGACGACTTATCTAGGTTTTACTGTATATCAAAAGTAAATAATTACGCATGGTCAAAACTTTCCCAAAGTGAAAGTAATGGCACAATTGAGAAAAAATTAAATGCCCTCTCTCACCAAGTGATTTTATTAGTCATATTTAATTGAATACTCATCAGCTTCTTTCTTTATTCACTGCACAGAATGACTAGTGAACTCACCGAAGCAATTGAGCCAAAAGACCGTAGATGTTTAAAAAGTATTTTTTCTCTCCTCTTCCCCAAAAAAGCAATTGAGCCAAAAGACCGTAGATGTTTAAAAAGTATTTTTTCTCTCCTCTTCCCCAAAAAAGTCTAAGGGGCCCAAAATGAATGATTTGTGCACAACAAATTCACTATTGAAGGACAAAGAACTTTCAATAAGCATAAAGATTATGCTACTCAGAACAGCTACACATACACAATTTAATCTTTTTTCTCTTTGGCAGCATTTTATGGCTATTTACTTTCTAGTCTGTTGGCACTTTTCTTCCTGATCGATGATAGTCCACCATTTTATGGCTATCTTCAGTATGCGTTTTCATTGTCCGTTATTTCCCCAGGCTTTTTGGTTACCACTCCCTTTTTCACTGTTGGTAATCTTCTGAGGGTGATGTCACTCCTTCCAATAGGTCGCTAGTAATGATAGGCTTTTGTAAGCAGTGTTTGAATTAACTGAGTCTTGGTTATTTTTTCCATGAATTTCATATTGCTTATCAAATGCTATTTTGATTACTTTATGATTTGAATGCTATATGTTTTTTTGATCGCTCATAACTAGGATTTTTACGACTTAATGTAGTTGCTGATGTGTTCAAAAACAGGTTAAATAAACAGGTGTGAATTCAGTTTTAACCAGCAGACTTTAGGTAATAAAAATCTCAGCCCTACTTACAGCGAACACCGATTTCAGCAAAGGTACACCCATAACAAATTTTTTACTGATTTTCAAACATGAATTGTCACAAATTTATTTGTAATCTCATAGGGGTTTGGTCCAGACTTTTTTATAGGGTAGTTTTTGTGAAAATTGTCCTTACTTATATGAAATGAAAAGGGTCATTATTTTGTGGGAAGCAAAATAAACCAGTTAATCACAAAAGAAATGAAATTATTGTAAGGAATTTTCCCCTTTGCAAAAATGTGCCATGATGCAAGTCATCTATGATCAATGCAGAATTGCAAATGAAGCAGCGTTTAAAGCTGGGTAAAAAGTTCCTTTAGCAAAAAAGCGAAAGAGATGGAAAGCTTTAGCAAAATGCTATAATGCTAATGATTGATGGTTGGATGTGTCTACTCTTTCGTACCTCCTGTATGCATTTTTGCAAAAGTGGCTACTACTTCTTTCGCATTTTGCAAAAAATGTGACCGTAGCTTAACCCCTGCAACGAAGTAGGTTAAATCGCCTGTCATTGCCACTCGCAAATCAAATTGCACCAACAAAAAGAAAATTGCCATTGGGCCGAAACAGTACATATGGTCCCTCCCTTTCTTTCCTTGGGAGAAATTCTAGTAGAGATGGGTACAGATGCAGTATAATCCAGATCGAAAATGGGTAAAAAGTTCGATGTCCAACTTTTTTTTACCCTGACTGATGTATTATTTGAAGTCAAAGGTTTTTTGTATAATGGCGCTGGATTACTGTAACTTTTCTGCCTTTAGAATCACCCATTCCAGGTGGTGCTAGTAGCGTGGGCAATTCAAATGACTAACAGTGTCTTCTCCCTTTGTGTAATTTTGGAAAAGGTCATTTCGTTATTCAATGCTTTGCTGTCTTGTCAAAGATATCTGGATTACACAACATACTGAGAAATTGAAGGTTTTCTTTTTTTCTGGATGTTATGTCGAAACTAATATTTGGAAAGTGATTAGTCTTCTCTGGGAATCGAACCTGAAGCCCTTTGCATACCGGGCAAGTGCGCCAACCAATACACCAGAAACACTTTTCAATTCCAACAACACTTATGTATTGGTTAGTGCACTTGCCCGGTATGGAAGGGGATCCAGGTTCGATTCCGGGAGGAGACAAATCACTTTTTTCAGTATATTTCAGGATGAAAAAATACCATCTCTCAATACAAAAACGCCAACTGGGATGAAAATTGCTATAGTTAAGGGATGCTGATATGTCTACACTCAGCTACTAATGCATGTTATGAGGAATTGAAAAGTGTCTGGTGTATTGGTTAGCACCATTCAAGCTTATATTACTAGGGGGAGCATCTAGCCGCCACGACATCAAATGAAAGGAAACCATGTGACTTGGTGAAAGCAAAGTTCGTACCTGGCAATTTACCCATAGAAATGTTCAGTTCGGCCTCTAAATATTACATTTTAATGATTAAAAAAAGAATAGCGAACTCATCTAAAGATGAAAAAAGATTAAATCATTTTATTAATACAGGAATTATTTCTTTCATCAATTCTTGAATTTTCCTTCATTAATTCTGGAATTATTTTCTTAATTATTTTATTACTTCTGGAATAATTGCTTTCATCAATTCTAGATTTGTTTCATTAATGCTGAAATTATTTATTTCATTAATGCTAAAATTATTTATTTCATTAATGCTAAAATTATTTATTTCATTAATGCTAAAATTATTTATTTCATTTATTTTGAAATTTCTTTCACTGATGCTGATATCTTATTAATTTTGGAATCATCTATTTCATTTATTTTGGGGAATTATCACTTTCAATGTTGAAATTATTTCCTTCATTAATTTTAGAATTCTCTTTCAATTTTGAAATTACCTCTTTCGTCAATTTTGAAATTACCTTTCATTAATCGTGGAATTATCTCATCGATGCTGAAATTATTTTTAATTTATTGTTTTAAATTCCTGTGGATGCCATAAGAAAATAACGGGGATCGTGCATGTTTTCACCAAGTCACATGATCTTCCAACAAATGATGTTGAGGGTCACCATTATCAGCACTGCCAAGACAGAGACCGCCGACATACTTCCTATAGTAATATAATCTCAATGGTTAACACGTTTGCCCGGTATGCAAGGGGACCCATTCCCGGAGGAGACTAATCACTTTTCTTTTCAAATATTAAGTTTTGACATAACATCCAAAATTGAATTTCTCTGTATATTTCTGGCTGAAAAAATACCATCTCTTAATATACAGAATACTGTTAGGTTGTATTTTTCCTTACATACTTCTCATTTTTTGAAACTTCAGCTTTTCTTTTATCATGCCTTCTGTTTTTAGTCTCGTAAATATCATTATTTGTTTGGTAATATGTACTTTAAAAGAGTATTGATACCCACTGACTTAAGCCTTGAACGGTTTACTTTTCGAAGAGTCCAGATTTAAATTCTTATGCTGAGAATATTCATTTATACCATTATTTATATCATTATTGTTTTCCCGCTTATGTTGTGTTTTCTATGCTGGTGTTTTGTTTTTTCCATCCAGTCATTTACAGCCTTGGCAACCCATGCTTGGTGCCAAAAAATAAAGTTGCCAGGGGGATCTGGATTATACTGCATGTGTTACATTTTTTTTGCTGTCCATGCCCACACTAAAATGAAGGCATTACATTTTACATTCTTACTTTGAAAATTTTACATTCAAATCAATTTTTGTCAAATCCACAAAAACAAAGAAAAATATTCAACATATTTATATTGATATATTCAATTACATGAGAAATTAAATTTCTTATCCTTCATTAAAATGAATTATTTTAATCTATTCATTTTTAAGAATTCTAAAATTAGTGAAAAAATATATAATGTGAAAGTAAAATGTTTTATTTTGCTCGAACATGTCATTTTTCAAGCTGCTCTAGATATAATGAAACGTGTATAAGGAATAGTTAAGCTGTTTTATTCGACCTCATCATAAGCATATTCGAATGTACATTATATCATGCATACCAATTCCTCAGTATGTTACATTCATTTTCTGGTTTGAATATTTCATTTGGGATTAGTCCCAAGATTGCATTTTGATTCTCTCAGGTTGTACAGCAGGGTTTTTCGCAAAATGCGAAAGAAAATCATAGAATGCGAAAAAAGTAGCAAAGACTTTCGCAAAAATACATACAGGAGGTACGCAATGAGTAGACGTCCAACCATCAATCATTACATTAGCATTCAGGGGCGTAGCCAAAAATTTCGTTCGGGGGGGGGGGAACCAAAGTGTTAGAACAATAGATTTGGCCATCTTTTACCCTTTTTTTGGCCATTTTTTCACATTTCGGGGGGAACCAGACCCCATCCCTACGCCCTTGTTAGCATTGCAGCATTTTGCAAAAGCTTTTCCACCCATTTTCGCTTTTTTGCAAAAGGAATTTTTTATCCAGCTTAAACCCTGTTGTACAGCCACTATAATTTTAATCCCATATTCATATATTTATCGATGTCCAACTTTTTTTTACCCTGACTGATGTATTATTTGAAGTCAAAGGTTTTTTGTTTATATTCCAGAGAATATAGTCGAATGCTGTTATAACGAAGTCCAAGAGACCGAAGAAATCAGTTCGTTATGACAAAATTTTATTATAAAGGAATTCCAAGTCTCTTGTATTGTTCCTATGTAATCTCACCTGGGGAGATCAGAAAAGGGTTCGTTAAAACACTATCTTTGCTATAACTGCATTCGTTAAAATGGTATTCCACTATAGATATATATATATTAGGCCCTGAAGCCAGAAGACCAGGCACCATTATTCCCATAGCCGGAGAGAATACATTGTAAGCGCCCAAATGGTGTTTTGGTAAGATGCTCGCCTGTCATTGAAACGCTGCTTTTCTCACCCTAGGACAAGATCATGAAAACTATCACCATGAATGTCACCTTCAGGTCCTCTGGTTCAATCCTGGGGAAAAACACGGACAAGTAACAATTTTACACCAAAGAAATTCCCATCATGACAGAAAGACACCCAGTGCGTTCCCAACCCCAGGCTGGTGCCATGTCAGCCCCGCCCTTATGGGGGGGGCCAGGAATGTTTCAAACCCAAATAAGCATATTATAGAGGGTGAGGGTATGGAAACACATGCAGATATTAAGGGCATGATTTCCCCCCACCCTCCTGGAGCAGAGCCCTTAGCCAGAGATATTAGCCAGACTTTTCACGTCAATAGTGAATTTGTAAGCGTGCAAAAAACAATCTTCCAGGGGATGGGGCCTTGTCAGCTCACCCTTTGTGCGTGGGGCATTTTAAGGGGGCGCAGCGGACTCAATGACGTTAACGCGGGGCCCCTAGAATATTTTGGCCCCGGGTTGGGCTCAGATCGAATTCACAAAATGGTGGAGAAATCAAAATGGCGCTAAGTGGGATATTTAACCTAAAGGAATTCGATAGCTAAAAACTAAAAAATATAACATCAACGTGAACTAACTGAAGTAACAAACATTATTTGACAATTCGGAATATAATTCGTGAGATCGAGAGCGAATAAAATTTTATTCAAGTAGAACATTTAAAGTAGAGTGATACAATGTTGCGGCGCCATTTTCGCGACGCGGCCCTCGTTGTCTACAATGGGGGAATCGCGATTCTTCAAAGAATTAATTAATCATTCGAATCAAATCGATTAAATTAATTTTCATCGACATCAAAAATGTGTTCAACAAACCTTGTCCGACGTTTTGAGAACCGAATTCCGCATCAGCCATAGTTATTTATTTATTCAGCTCCTCAGCTTGTACTGTTGTCAACCACCACACAAGAAGAACGCACGGCGAAATGGCGACGACGAACGGATTTCGGTAGAGGATGATCAATATTGATCAAGCATGTACATATCACGTGCACGCTCAGCCAATCGATACTCAGCTCTCATTTTAAGAACCTGAAACTTGTTATCTCAGGCGTGTTTTCATCAGACGATGTGAAAAGTGATCCTCACCAGAGGAAAAAAAAAATTATTTTTTTCAGAAGATTGTACAAAAACAACTTCTCGTATTTTCCGAAATGGGTTGTATCTGTTATTTTACTAAAGGCTTAAAATTTTGTATGATTAAATTTTACAAAGAAAAGAAAAAACCATAAAATATAAAAACACTGATTTGGAATTATGCTGACCATATTTGCTCAAGAAAAATACGGTATGCCATCCCTGATTATCACCAAAATTGATTCCAAAAGTCAGTAAAACTGTCAACTACTGTATGATCAACGAAATATTGCCAGCATATTCTTCCGGGTAATTTCCACAAGACTTCGAGATTGCAAAACAAGACGCGGTTCGACGGACAAACTCAGATTTATTTACAGAACAGCAATTTACACGTATTTACAAGCTAATCAGAGAGCTAACAACTTTCTCGCAAAGTTCAATCGCGACTCATTTTTCATCGAATCTCCCCTCTTTTGATTGCCTCACTATTTATAGCTCTGGTCGAAACTTCGAGAAAAAGAATATTCCACAAATTTCTATTTCATAGTAATTCATCGCGTTTGTGGTGCCACCGTCTGGAGGGGCGTAACCCTCTGTAATGTTCTCTCCAAACATCCGCAAGTTCTCCGCCAATCGCACGTCTTTGCGCTAAACCATTGTCGGTATCAACTGCTGTTGTCAACAGATTTCGATATTTCTGAGAGCCATCGAACAAATCGCGCCAGCTATCATCCATAGATCGTCACAATATTTTAAGCCACCGAAATATTAAAAAAAAAGAGAGGTAACGAAGCATTATATATATATATATATATCAAAGCGTATATATTAATAAGAAGTCTTTAATACGCTTTGATTATATATACTGTTGATTTCAGTAGATTATAAAATGAATTCCACAAAATAAAACGTTCGACATGAAAAATATGCGAGAGGAATATTCCTATTTGATAGTGGTAATTATCATAATTATATCAGGAAACGGATATTTTCTAGATATTATGCTGAGGTGAACTTGGAAAGAAAATTCATCTGATCTTCGTAAGGATTCGAACCCGGGCCCTTGACAACTGGACAATTATGCTACCATCTACACCACTGGGGACACCTTTCTTTCCCAGTTCACCCTCTGCACGATATCCAGAAAATATCTATTTCCTGGAAAAAAAAATACTTCTATCAATGTTATTTGGAAGTTGGAAAAATAGTTTTAATCCTTGATTTCAGTTAATTACAGTTTTCAATTCAAATAAGTTTCGTTGAAAAATTCCTTTTTATGAAAAAGCCGGGATGGTTAAAATTACGTGAAAATATGAGTTATTCCTTAAAATAAAATATATTAAATTAATAAGGAAAGACATTTTTGGAAGTATTATATATCGAGGTGAACTCGGGAAAAAACCGTCTAGTGGTCTCCCCGTTGGTAATCGAACTCAAGTTCTCTTGCTAACCATGCAACATAGCGTTATCCGTACACACCACAAGAGACATGACAGTTGCTTCCTTGTTATCCTCTACCTGGGGGAAATTTGCTGAAGAGAAGCTGAAATTATTCCAGTGCGTCACGCTTAGACGAGAAGAAGAGAATTTATATTTCTTTTCTCGAGGGCGTCACGCCACAGTGCGTAAAGCTAAGCGCAAATTCAATCGCGTGTAGCGTTCGCGAGTGGGCGGTACCTGAGTGCCATGACGTGAACACGCCCCACGCGTAGCGAGGGACACATATTGGAACACAGTTCATTCGTGGACTATGGACGCGAGTGAACGAACGGAAAGAAACGATTTCGTGGGGCCCGGAATCCTGGCATTTGGAAGGCTCCTAGAACCTAAATATTACATATTAGTCATTAAAAAATGAAGACACAGCATTAATTAAAATATAAAGTACGGGAATGATGAAAAATATCTACCGTTTATAAAATCGTGAACACAAACATTGGTAAATAATTAAAAACTATTGAAAATTCAGATTTTTTTGATAAATTATTCCTTGATTGATGAAATACAGTAATTAATAAAAATTCAGAGGTAAAGTAAAATTATTCCGTAATTAGAAAAACTAAATGTGGATTTACATAAATTCACGGAAATTGAAGAGGGATAAAAAGTAACGCAAATTTAGAATGAATAAAATTTAATGAAAATTTGGGATTTACAAAAGTTAAAAATTTAGAATGAATCACACAATAAAATTAAATAAAGATACATCATTATATAATTAATAGAAATTGGAATGACTGAAAATTCCGAAATTAATGAAAAATAATCGCATAATGAATGAAAAATTGGACTTTGTGGAAAGTCAAAACAACTGAAAGAATTGATAACAACTTAAAAATAATTAATGAATAATTCCAAAACTGAAAACTCATATTTAATGAAAAGTAACTAGGTTAATGAAACACCAGAATTAGTGAAATTAATAATTGAATTTTAGATTTGATGAAGAATAATTCTTCCATCGATTGATGAAATATCATAAATGAATATCCGGAATAAAGCCAAATTCAGAAATTTAATGAAAATTATTTCATAGGCTGATTAAAAATATAAAAATGGATTTTTTCTCCAAAAATTAATAAAAATTCTATATGGGTAAAAATTAATCAAAATTCAGAATTTTTAAACGATCACAATTAGTAAAAATTCGGTGTTTTAATGAAAATTCAAAAATTAATGAATTCCATAATGAATTCCGAATTTAAAAATAACTCCTTGATGAAAAAAAATTTAGCTAATTAAAAGTCTAAACTAATGAAAAATTAATTAATATTTAATAAAAATTCAGTAAGAGATAAAATAATTCAGGAATTAATTAAAGAAATAATTGATAATACCGTGTTTATGTAAGTAACATTGACACGTATTAAACAATACTTCATTAGAGAATGCAAATTCCATCAAAAAATTACTGTTTAATTTTTAGAAAACCATTACCAAGTACAAAGAATCGTGCACGTGCGACACGAAATTCAGTGGCTCACCAGCAGCTTTTACGAGTGCACGCGTAAACGCGATTAGTGTAGTGTTACCTCGTGTCTCAGTTTGCACTGTCCTTTTGATTACCGTTGGCCGCAAAACAGAGCGCTGACATGCGTCGTGTCGCGAACGCTGAACGCGACTCAATTTGCGCTTTGCCTAAATAAGAGAGGAATGGTCGTGTCTCCTACGGTGTATACGGATACCGCGCTTGCTTGGTTAGGAAGAGTACTTGGGTTCAATTTCTGGTGGAGACCAGTAGACTTTTCTTTCCGAGTACACCCCCTACGTGAAATGGAAATCCATACATTGGTCTAAGAAAGAAACAAATCAAAAATCATCTCATATATTTGTTATGATTGATGTTCTTCAGTGAAATTCCTTCAATTCGATGCAATTTTCAATTTCCGCCTAAAGCCGGGTTTTCCTAGGAGCAGGTTTCCTGTGCCGCGAGCAACGTGATCCACCCAGCGCGACACGCCGTTCACTCACCAATAAGAAAAGCAGCATGACTGTTTTCCTACAGAGCGCAATACGCCTTACGACAGCGCTTTACGTCGGGCGTGATTGGCCGACTGCTTCTGGAGGAGTCAAATGCGTCGTGCGCCGCGGTTTTGCCGATATTCTCTTCACTCTTGTGTGTTTGCTTTCTCTTCCCTTCAAACCGGAGCATGCAGACGACAGAGTAGCTGATGCCAAAGTCATATACTTTATATAGCCGCTCTGATCTGATGCGACTCGTTAGGAAAACACAAACGCGTAACGTGATTATGTAACACGTTTCTGTCGGCGCGAAATAGTCTAATTTGGCTCACGATGCGCAACAAACCTATTCCTAGGAAAACCCGGCTTAACGCCTAATATTTCACAACCTTAAGCCATAATTGACAAACTTTTCTTTTTCATATTTAGCATTTTTTTTTTTTTTTTTCAAGCGCGAATTGGCGACATCCCGTCTTTTTCATCATTCAAAATTTCAATTACTCGTACTTTTCTCCATGAAGTAGAATCAAGCTGGAACTGAAAACCATGGTTTTAATCATTGAAAAAAACTAGCTAGGGTTTTCTTGTAGCGTAATGGGTTGAACACTCCATAAATGTCTACTAGTAGCAATAATTAATCGAATGTCCCTTTTTTTATCTAAATCAGATATGGTCTCCTTAGTATTCTGCCAGAAATCCTATTGTCATCACCTAATAAGTTCAATACTGTAATAAAAGATGGCAGCAGGAGATTATGTTATTTTTATAGGAAATAGTTTTTTTTCCTCTCAAGTTTGAACTTCACAAGGGAATGTTGGTAAACAAAGTGAGGGAATAGATTAAAAATTCAATAGATATACCGTTGGCCATCATTATATCGTTGACCCGTCCATTTATATTGGAAATGAAATCTCAAAGTGTGAGTTCAATATATCTTTAAAAGATGAACAATTTCATTATGTAATACTTCACTCTAGTTTCTATAGTTTACCTAAAATGTTTACTTCCAGTTTACTCCACCCCACTCAGAATGATTGTAAATTAATGATTTCAAATGGTATATCCTAAAGTAAGCTTTGATTTGGTTTTGTAATTTAAAAAAAAAGTTCATATTTGTGAACAATTCTTGATGAAAGCAAGGCTCAACAATAAGAAAGATGTTTGTACAATGATAATCCTATATTATGATATAACTTTCTAGTCCTGATGCACTAGTGTTGATGTGGGGGGGGGGGGGGTGGGTAACTCCCCATAACGGACACTTCCCGTTTACAGACACCTCTCTTTATCAGACACTTTCTTAATTACGTCGATGGACCTCAATGTGTCGGCACTAGTTGCTCGTCATTAGTAGGCAATCTTCGGCTCTCCCTAACTAGCATTCTAACTAAATATGTTTCTCGCTTATCATTCATTGTTTGTGTTTCAATTTGTCACTTAAATTAAATTGTTAATTATGTTCACCAGTGTTTGCGTCCTTCACTTCAAGCAACATCTCAGCGTCTGCAAAACGCGAATCAATGCAGCAATCAGCCATCCTCACAATGACTCTACATTACATACATAAACCATACACAATCCTGATCTATCATTTATGACACTACATTACCAAGTTTTCATATCCACTTAATTCTTTGTCCTTAAATCAATTTATTATGTGTATATGAACAGAGTTTGATTGCTTTATTTTGCAGGGTTGATGTTGGAAACAAAAACACGTTTCTATCATAGAGTATAATGAAAATAAAATGTGGTGGCTTGACATTCACTTCAGACTTCGATTCTGGGAATTTAGATAGAGTGGAGTTTGTGTCTTCTTTAAGCAAACCTTGTGTAGTAGCAGAAAAAGGAAGTGATAGTAGCTCTAGTAGCCAATCGAATCGAAATGTCAGCGATGTATTCCCAAGGAAGGCTTCGTCTATCAAAGAAGAGCAGAAGAGAGAACTAAGGAACAGCAGCGTCAAGACATCAAGTGCTGCAGCGAAGGTCAATGGGTTGCAGAAGAATCCTATCTCATCACCTGCGAGGTATAGGAAATGTGCAATTCAATATCCTGTGTTGAAAAAGAAATCCAGGGTTCTCGAATTTAAAATTTGGACAAAACCAGACTGCGGTGGTACCCCATTCGAGAACTCTTTCAGGTAAAGTGATTCATTTCATTAATTTCTTTAAGTCATTGTATAAGGGTGGATCCATAGAGCTTATATTACTCATCTAGCCGCCGCAACGGCGTCTACATCAAATGCCAGGAAACCATGTGACTCGGTGAAAACAAAGTTCGTTTGTCCATAGAAATGTACAGTTTGGTTTCTAAATATTGTGTTTTAAAGATTAAAAAAAAAGATTGGTAACTTACCAAAAAATTATTTTTTTCATTAATTTTGGAATTACTTCTTTCATTTATTTTGGAATTATCACTTTTTCATTAATGCTAAAATTATTTCTTTCATTGATTCTGAAATTATTTCTTTCATTGATTCTGAAATTATATCTCATTAATTCTGGAATCATCTTTTTCAATAATTTTGGAATTACCTCTTTCATTAATTTTGGAATTATCACTTTTTCATTAATGCTAAAATTATTTCTTTCATTGATTCTGAAATTATATCTCATTAATTCTGGAATCATCTTTTTCAATAATTTTGGAATTACCTCTTTCATTAATTTTAGAATTATCACTTTTTCATTAATGCTAAAATTATTTCTTTCATTGATTCTGAAATTATATCTCATTAATTCTGGAATCATCTTTTTCAATAATTTTGGAATTACCTCTTTCATTAATTTTAGAATTATCACTTTTTCATTAATGCTAAAATTATTTCTTTCATTGATTCTGAAATTATATCTCATTAATTCTGGAATCATCTTTTTCATTAATTTTGGAATTATCACTTATTTCATTAATTCTAGAATTTTTTCTTTCATTAATTCTAGAATTTTTCTTTCATTAATTTTGGATTTATCCTTTTTTCTTAATTCTGGAATTATTTCTTTCATTAATGTTATCGCTTTCATTTATTTTGGAACTGAAATTATCTGTTTCATTAAAATAAATTTTTCTTTCATTTATTCTGGAATCATCTTTCATTAATTCTGAATTTTCTTTCATTAATGCTGGAATTATCACTTTCATTAATTTGGAAATGATCAATTTCGTCAATGCTGAAAGTACCTCTTTCATTTGACCAGTCAAGTGGTTACGTCGGCATTTGCCGTCGCTGCCATACGTAATGGGGGTGCCTATGATGGCATTTGCTGACGCGCATTTCTATGCTAAAATCGGCAATTTTAACATTGATCTCTAAGGGGGATCGTGTTTGTTTGCATCGAGTCAAGTGATCTTCCGACAGAGATGTTGGGCGACACAGTTCTCAGCACTGCCAAGGCGGAGACCACTGACGTCATACTTCCTCCAAATAGCTAAGCATTATTTGGCTGAACCAAATATTCGGCAAATGGGCCAAATACTGAATAGCAGCTGAATATTCATTCCATATATAGGGACATATTGAATTTCTAATCTGTATTTATTTACGATTTTCAGATCATGGTTTCATTTCGGTGTAGAAGGTGGTTTGGCAGGTACCACCATAAAGGTGCATGTCATGAATCTGAATCGTCAAGGGAAACTTTTCTTCTATGGAATGAGACCAGTGTATAAAGTGGTTCCAGCCAAAGATAGCTGGAAACGCATTCCCGGGAAAGTGAGCTACAAGGTATAAAAAACACCAGCTACTTTTCTAATGACAAAGGCCAAAATTTTTTCAAGCAATCAATGGCATAGTGTTAGACTTGATATTGCGTTAAATGAAAACAAAAATTTAAAAAACAGTTAGTGTGACTTTTCTATGAATCTTGTAGTGCCGCTGGCCTTGGGATAATGATTTCTCAGTGAATATGTTTCAAACTATTTTTCCCTTGAATAAAATAAAATAAAAATTTCATGGTGAAAATGAAAATGTGAGATAGAAAAAGATAAATGTAATATTCACCCCAGGTTCCAGGACTAAAGCCCTCTTTCAGCCTCCTTTATGGGGAGGGGGAAGGCTGTGGTGAGAGATCAGTAGGAATTTTAAGAGATAAGTACAAGGGATTTATAATTAAAGTAAGACTACTCACAGTCATCAATTGCTTGATCTAACAACCAGAATTACACCGAACTTCATAGGGGGTTAATTAATCACACAAAAGGCAAAAAAATTGAATTGCAAACGTTTGAGATGGGGAAAATGTGGTGCTGTGCAGTGTAAAAAACAAGAATATCGAGAACTAGATAAATGAATAACAAAGATATAATTCCAGTGAAATGTCACACTGTATTCATCAGATTTGCATCCCTAGCAATGACATCGCCCACCTTCAATGTGACAGCATTCTTGTAGGCTGTACTTTACATCCCTGCACAAGTAGCATCCTCAGCCGCTGCTTGTTCCAGCAATGGTCCCCCTTTGTGCCATTGATAATCACTGTCACAACGTCTGTAATTGTCTGTTCGTACATACCAGCTTCTGTTCTCAACCAGGCTTAACTTTAAGCAAGCCTGTTCCTTTAAACTTCTCAATCATGTCTTTCAAAGCATCAGTTGATGCCCCCATTACTTAGGGTGTGCTGGTTTCTAAACTCACAAAGAGCAGCCGATTTGTCCAGCCCTGCTCTATTAGCCCGAGTGGCACTGTGGTAAGATACTCGTCTTCCACTATGAAGGTTGCTATCAAGGTCCATGGGCTCGAATCCAGACATAGAACGTTAGAAGCAAGTTCTTTATCTACTGAGCCTGGGGCGACCTCTGGTTAGAAATTGCTGTATGACGATATATGACTGGAGTTGTTGTAATGGTAAAGCAGCAGCCCTGCTTTATGAAAATTTACGGCTGTGTAAAACTAAAAGAGTACCACATTCTTTCCTATTGGTAACATTTGAAACTACAAACTTTTAACGTAATGCTTGCCCCATCAGATTAATTGAATGTGGGGTTCAACTGTATACTTCCATATGTACACTTTATTGTATACATTCATGTGTTCATGTATACTTTTCATATGCAAAACCTATTAATATATTCTTTTCTTCTCAAAGAATGAAAGTGATGGTAACTTCGTCATCAGCTTCATGCACACCTTGCCTAGTGATCCAGGATCAGTCATTTATTTCGCATTCACATATCCGTTTTCATACAGTGACTGTCAGAAAATGTTGGATGATATTGACTGTGAATTCAGCTCCTCCCCTTATGCATCAGATTCTTTGTGAGTAATACTTTTTAGTTGTTTTGTATATAGCGATATATTTACGAGTCTCTTAAATACACATAAAAATAATCAAAATGCAATAAATTTTTATTTGTAAAAGAAAAAAAAGTTAAACAATATGCTTAAAGGAAGAAACTTTCTGGATATTATTCTCAAGACAGAGAGAGGTGAACTCTGAAAATAAAACCAACTTTTGATAGCTGGAAATCAAACCCCAGTCCTCTTGAGATTCAGGCAGGCACACTATTTTTTTGCATAAGGAAAGCCTGCTCACCCGGATTGCAAGTGGACTGGGTTTCAATTCCCAACAAAGAGCAGTAGACTTTTGTAAAGGGCACCATGTCACAAAAGGGAAATTGTACAGAAGAGCAGTTTAAAGGGGTTTTTTTTTCACGTGTGTCTTTCTATACAGCTTGCTTGTTTTATAAAGTGAATATCTGTTATTTATTGAAATAAAAGACTTACTGTCCTATACCTATATGTGAAGTGTCACAAAATAATTACAAATTAATAGCGTTGTCCCAATATTGGTGAAAATGGACATGTGTGCCCTTTACCTCCGGCATACAGATTTATCCTCATGTCTTGTATTTCAAAGATAGATAATTATTGAGGTCCAGCAGAATTACTGTATATATAACTCTGCATTTTCAGTTATCTGCAATTAAAAACACAGATACGGCTACCCCCATTATGTGTCAATAATTATCAATCTTTGATTTATGAGCGTTCAGAAAATTATGCACATTCACATAATTCAAGAACATAGTGCAGCCACTTCCCAACTTACAAATGTTCAAATGTTATATACCAAAATATTTGTCACTGTTGACAAATCTTAGATTGACCTTATCTGTATTTGCCAAAAAACTCCTTAACCAAACCCACCTGTCCTCATTCTTCAGATGTGTCCTTGATTGCAACAATGAGGTAAAATTTATTTATGTATTATGCATGCAATTCACATCATATTATGCATGTTACACTAATCAAGTAGAAATTGTTATGTTGTACTAATTATGTAAAGTAGGTAAATGTAATTATGTTAATTATTTCATCTAAGTAAAAATTTCAAAAGTATAATATCTAGAATGGTTGCAGCAGCTAAAGAAAATAAACCAACATTATGGAAAGGGTATAATGTATATCATGTTATTGTCAAGATAGCATTTGGATAAAATGAAGTGCATGAAAAGTATTTAGAAAAATGTACTCAATAGATCTGTAAACGGTTTTAAAGGTCTTGAGGAAGACAAAAACATTAGTGAAGATCTTGTGCATGTGACAAAAGAGTTAAATTGAAAAGACAAAAAATTAAGACTGATTTAGAAATGACAAATTACTCATTTCTCATGTTTAGCTCTTTTAGTTGTTTTAAAAATTTCTGTTTAAAAATACAGTAGACAGCGCTTATTGGAACATTCGTCTATTGTTATCATTTGCACTAGTACAGAATGAACCAGTTATCAGGATTTCAGTTTGTTATATAATTTTTGGTTTTCCATCCAAAGTTTTCTCTTGCATACATCAAACTCGGTTATAATGACCTCAGTTGTAATGACATTTTAGCTATATGTTAATAATTGGTGCTCTGGGGTGTGTCCGGTCTTCAAAGGTCAAAGGTCCAGATAGATTCCCATAGATAGGAAGTAATATCACATCCAGTGAAAAAAAATCATGTTTTTGAGGAGTGTGATAGGTTTTCGAAAATGAGTCAGCAGAATGCAGCAGCGCAATTGAATATTTTGCAGCCATTCAAATTTTCAGAATTATTAAAATAAGTTTCAGAATTCTATGTAATTTTTCAATCTTCCAAACCATCATAACAGTGTCAATTAATCTGCGGTACTTTAGATCAATTGGAAGTCAGAATTTAAGAAAAAAATCTCTTCCTATTATGGTGTTTTGTTTAAAAACATACCATATGGTCATCTTATTAGTAACTACTTTTTAGAATATAGTTGTCAATTGGTTATTGATATCGAAAACCCCACGTCTCAGTGCGATCACATTAAACTGCGTGCACTGTATTTTCTTACATGATTTTTATCATTTTAATTTTCGTTCCTTTTAGCTCTTTAACATGTCTTATCATTGAAATCTGACAAGTAATGCAGGTTCAATTTTCTTTGAAATCTCAGTTATAGTGTACCTCCAGAGGACTCTGTGTATTACTGCAGAGAATTGCTGTGCTACTCTCTAGATGGTCGAAGAATAGATCTCTTGACAGTAACATCTTGCAAAGGTCTGACAAAAGAAAGGGAAGAAAGATTGCCTCATCTATTTCCTGATCATCTAAAACCAAGATGCCATGTCTTTTGTGGCAAAAAAGTGAGTTGGCTTCATGATACAGTGAAACCCGTCTATAATGATACTGTAGGGACCTTGAAAAAATATTGTTATAGACAGTTTGAGCATATGCGTAATTCTTATTGAATAAGAATTCTGCCAGGACCAAAAAAAATATTGTTATGGGCAGGTTTATCATTATACACAGGTTTCCATTATATTTGGTTTATAACCTTACACTGCTGTGTGGGCATCGTTATGGTGTTGCATTGCGAGGGACACAGGGATCACAGTGGGGGATCAAACCAGGTGTTTTTAAAATTACTCGCATAATAATAAAACACATTTTATTTAGCTATTAATTACCATTATGTAAAATATTATTCTGGAAAAAAAAACCATATTTATTTCCATTACCAAGAGTTCAAGGCCTTACTAAGTGCAGAGATGGGTACTTCCACACCTGCCACTCCTGAGGGAGGCTCTGCTCTGAATATAAGAATATAATACAGTCGAGCCTACTAATAATGAAATCAGATATTGCAAAGTATTGGTTGTAATGAATTTTTTTCTGTCTGAGTGAAACTTGCAAAACCAAAATAATGTTGAAAATATTGCTAATAACAAATATTTATGAATATCAGATGGAAGTTTTTTTGGCAAGAATGAAATTTTGTTCATAGGATTAAGTTCTATAAGATCAAGAGTTCTTTTTCAGAAACAAAGTCTGAGTGTAAAATACTGCTGTGCTGTTCCGAGAAAGGCTATAGGCGTGTTGTGTCAGCACCATCTATGGCTATAGATAACTCTGGTTCTGCTCATTCTCATTAGAATCACTCAAATAAAGATGAGATTGGCATATCTATGGTTTAGTTTATGTTGTTAGGTCTTAACAGTTTGACTAACCACTTACAGCAATGGTTCTTGAACCTTTGTGACCACTGGTGCCTTTGAATACTCTAATCCAGACCCACTTCGAAGTCCTGAACAAACACACCAATATCAACTGCTTGCCTCCATGGGCGGAGATACAGGGGCATTGCCCCCTAGCGTCAAAAGTGGAGTGGGCAGATCTAATGTACACTGCTCAAAACAATTAGGGGAGCAAGCAAAAAAGTGAAGAAAACCGTGCGAGACAGCCACGTATTGGCATACAATGGATAGTACATGCGTATCAATGCGCAATACAGAAAAAAGATGTAAAAAAATTTGGAATTAAGCTTTAATTCTTTGAAAATATGGAAAAAACATGAAAAGCTGATTTAGGGCAACAATTTGGTTACATGTAAACGATAAAAAAAAGTACTGTTTAGACATGATGCATGAGTTTTAATAGGGCGTGTGGTCTCTTCGAACAGCTAAGACTGCTGCACACCTGTTTGCCATGGATGCGATGAGGTTATCGATCAGACTTTGGGGAATACTGTTCCACTCCTCAAGAAGTGCAATCTGCAAGTCTCGGACAGTAACAGGCGGCCTTGGTCGCGCAGCAATGCGTCGCCAGGACAGGTCAGGAGAGCACGCTGGCCATTCCATATGCTGTATTGTTTCAGCTTCAAGCATGTTCTCCACCAGACGAGCTCTATGCGGTCGGGCATTATCATCCTGGAAAACAAAGGAATCTCCAATGGCTCCAGCATAAGGGATGACATGAGGTCGCTGGATCACTGGATCCGGTATCCTGGAACTGTTTCCATAAGTTACACACGACGCTGGGCGTTGAATTGAACTCTCTACAAATCTGGACTTGAGATTGGCCTGCTTCTAGCCTCCCCACAATTCGCCATCTCATTCCATCATCTAAATGCTGGTGGTTACTCATTTTTATTGTTACAATTTCAAATTAACCGAGTGCTGCAAAATAACACCAAGAAATTCGCTGAGGTGTGCTAGCGAACGAAATGAGTCTTAACTTACGCGCGCTTATAAAGCCTGTTTCTTTACTGGCTCCGCCTACACACACGTGTACGCTTACGTATTTGACGTACAAGATTTGCATTTTTGTCTAGAAGCAGTGGTTTTACATTCAGTTCAGTTCTTTTCATTAAATTCGATAAAATATGCAAATTCTCTTAATTTATTTCACCAATGTATGTCACAAATATTAACTATATTTACGGGGGTTCAAATAACATATTAGACCCATATATTAAAATCAGTTCTCAAAGCGAGACTCGCAGCTTCTGAAAGTGTGGCCAACCTATGTCAAAAGCAAGCATAGGCGGAGATAGACTTAGAAGTCTGGGGGGGGGGGGGCATCGAGATTGGGAGTAACATGATTGGAGCCAATTGCTGTTTACAGACGAGTCCCGATTCAGTCTGGAGTGTGACACCCGACGTGTTCTGGTATGGAGGGACAGGGCCACTCGAAATAATCCCGCATTCGTTCGTGAAAGGTCACAATACAGACGAGCTGGTTGGATGGTATGGGGTGGAATCAGCATAGGTGGACGTACGGACCTGCATATCACTCGGAATATACTTATCGGTATACATCTTTGCGTAATTTTGTTAAAACCATGTGCTCCCCTAATTGTTTTGAGCAGTGTATATGTGTATATATATGATTTGACATCATCATCATCGTGCCCCTTCAGCAATAATGGCCTTGCCCCCCTCCCCCCCCCAGACTTCTAAGTCTATCTCCGCCTATGCTTGCTTTTGACATAGGTTGGCCACACTTTCAGAAGCTGCGAGTCTCGCTTTGAGAACTGATTTTAATATATGGGTCTAATATGTTATTTGAACCCCCGTAAATATAGTTAATATTTGTGACATACATTGGTGAAATAAATTAAGAGAATTTGCATATTTTATCGAATTTAATGAAAAGAACTGAACTGAATGTAAAACCACTGCTTCTAGACAAAAATGCAAATCTTGTACGTCAAATACGTAAGCGTACACGTGTGTGTAGGCGGAGCCAGTAAAGAAACAGGCTTTATAAGCGCGCGTAAGTTAAGACTCATTTCGTTCGCTAGCACACCTCAGCGAATTTCTTGGTGTTATTTTGCAGCACTCGGTTAATTTCAAATTGTAACAATAAAAATGAGTAACCACCAGCATTTAGATGATGGAATGAGATGGCGAATTGTGGGGAGGCTAGAAGCAGGCCAATCTCAAGTCCAGATTTGTAGAGAGTTCAATTCAACGCCCAGCGTCGTGTGTAACTTATGGAAACAGTTCCAGGATACCGGATCCAGTGCCCGAGTGGCATGGTAGTAAGATGCTCGTCTACCATCGTGAAGGTTGTTGTCTGGGTCCTGGGTTCGAACCCAACGGAGGATATAGATAAGATATTTTTCCTAACGAACTCGGGGCGACCACCGATAGACAGCGCCTTCACTTCCAACCCATCTCACTTATGACAGTAAATTGCAATATAGCGATATAGCCAGAGTTGGTGTTTGGTGAAGTAGAATACCGGATCCATCGAGAGAAAGCCTGGGCAAGGTCGTCCAAGAGCCACGACGGCTAGAGAAGATCGCCATTTGTCGATTATAGCGAGGCGTAACAGGAGTGCTACAGCTTCTCAGCTCTCTCGTGACTTGTATGCAGCCACAGAAACCCGTGTATCAAGGGTGACTGTTTCCAAAAGACTTCATGAGAGAGGGTTGTTTGCAAGAACACCTGCTGTTTGCGTCCCACTCACTTCTACGGACAGGAGAATCCGTTTATCATGGTGCAGAGAGCATAGAGATTGGAGTATGGATCAATGGGCGACCGTTCTCTTCACTGATGAGTCCCGGTTCAGCCTAAGCACCGATTCTCGCCATACGTTCATATGGAGAGAACCAGGGACCCGCTACCTACCCTCCAATGTCCACGAAATCGACCATTATGGCGGAGGTGGTTTAATGGTCTGGGCAGGCATCATGTTGGATGGCCGCACACCTCTCCATGTCTTTGAAAGAGGCACTGTGACTGGTGTGAGGTGTAGGGATGAGGTCTTGGAGCCCTATGTTCGCCTTTTCAGGGGTGCAGTTGGCCCTGAGTTCATTTTAATGGACGATAACGCGAGGCCACATAGAGCTCTTCTGCTCGACGATTTTCTAGAGAGTGAGGATATTCGCTGGATGGATTGGCCAGCCAGATCTCCAAACCTTAACCCTATAGAGCATGTCTGGGACGCTCTGGGGAGGGCAATTGCAACTCGCAACCCCCCTCCGGGAACCATCCAGGGAATGAAAACAGCATTGCTGAACGAGTGGAACCAATTGCCACAGGAAATGATAAACTGCCTTATTTCAAGTATGAAATCACGCTGCGAGACCTGTATATCTGTAAGAGGGGACCATACCCCCTATTAACCCATTTTTTTGTTTATTCTGCAACCGCTGTTTCATACCTTCCTACTCCAACGAGTGTTACGCACGATCATGCGTGTGTATTGCAATTATTTAATGGTTATGTGTTTTGTATTGTATTGTATCAATGTATTACATATCAAATTTCATTAAAATCGGTACAGTAATTCTAGAGATAATCGACCAAGTCTACAAATTCTCTTAATTTCTTACACCAGTGTAAGTGTGTGTAAGTACCATTTGCCACATCATCACGGACCATAGGTTTAGAAAGCTGCTTCAAGTATATTCCTCTCTATAAACTTGAGTATTTATTGTGTATATTGTGTATTAAGGATAACAAATATCAGATATTGCGAATGTTTTTCACGTTCTCGTGCCACTTTGTTTTGTCTGGGCTTGACGGTACAATAGTCAAATTATGACTGATAATCTACACATATGTTGCTATATTTTTTTTTCAAAAACACTCTCACCCCCACTTTCTTATTTTAAATAACAAAAGGTTGTTTTCTATCAGAATCTGCATAAATCTGATGCTGCATACCCAATGGAACACTCTGTATCATTATTAAATCTTGTCTCTATCGTCTTCATTGTATAGGTGATCTTTGTAAGCAGTCGAGTCCACCCCGGTGAAACACCATCAAGCTTTGTTTTCAATGGGTTTTTGAAAAGTCTTCTTCGTCCAAGTGATCCGCGAGCTATCCGACTGCGGCATCTATATGTATTCAAGCTTATACCAATGCTAAATCCTGATGGCGTTTACCGAGGCCACTTTCGAACAGACTCTCGGGGAATAAATCTGAACCGCATGTATCTCATAGCAAGTCCAGAGCTCCATCCATCAGTGTATGCCTCTCGGGCATTACTGCTTCATTACCATACATTCTATTCATCATTATCGATTTCAGAATCAGGAAAAAGTAAAGATGTGCCTGTATTTAGTAGGCTTGGACAGAGTAGCTGTGATCATATGGCTTTCACTCCAGAAACTCGATATGCTTCAAGCACAAAAGACCATAATCTTGTATATAGTTCTACTGTTCATTCTGATTTGATAAAGATACCTGTGATGAAGAAAGTTATGTCCTCTGCATACAGTTTGTCATCGGTTCAACACTCAGTAGAGTCATCTGACGATTTTCCTGGTCTCTATCAGCAGTCAAACGCAGCTGTGTCAGTTGATTTGCTTCACAAGGGACTGTCTTCTTCTGATTTATACTTGCCAGTTCCAAGCAACCATCCACAACCTGCAAGAACACCTCTTGAATATTTGCTTGCAAATCTCACTGGAAACCTAAGCAGTAAATCGCCCTACGAATTACGCTCAAAAACTTATTCAAGTAGTTTCAGTGGATTCAGTAATGAGTCTTCTAAAGAACCAGTATCACCATCATATGAAAGTCAGGTAATAACAAAAAAGATTATGTACCGTATTACTCACATATAGAATGAGATGATTTTAGCAATCAAAATTAGGAAAACTACTATTACTTAACTGTACATGCACCTCGTACACATTCCTTTACAGAATTTCTAACGAATCGGCACATGGTGGAGAGGGAAAATGTCTGTTGTGAGTGTACATGTGGCCCTAACGTATTTATGTTGTTGAGTTTTTTTGTTTCGTGTTTGTGCTGCCATCTGTCTACCATTTTCTGAAGTAAAGATGGAAATGTTTGAATTCTCATGTTGTCAGTATTGTGTTGTAGGTCTGCTTGCTTTCTGCAGAGAGACTTTTTCAAGTGGGAGACCAGCTCGCATTCGTGCCTCAAAGCTGGTAAACTGTGGAAAATCAACTTCAGTCGACCACCACGGTGCCGGTAATGGGGTTCGAACCTGGATTCTCAGAACAACAGTCCAACATGATGCCCACATGACCGCAATAAAGAAAACTATTTTTATTAAGGCTAAGAACCATGTTTACTTAACACTATCATCTTTCATCTACTCTGGTGGTCAATGGTGCCTCTTGGGGCATAGGCAGACATAGACATAAAAGGCTAGGAGGGAACAATAATGGAAGCAGGGGAGGCATGATGATGCTAATTCATGTATATGCATATACAGGCTCCGTCATTGGCACTGGGGGGATGGCCCGTATCTCCGCCCATGTCTGGGGGGGGGGGGCGCTAGAAACTAAAAACTAAAGGGGAAGGGCGAGATGGAAAAAAATTTTTAGGGAAATTTCGGTCTACTCGAACTCTTTTTCTGAAGCTTCACTAAAACTCTCCTTTTTTTAACTTCCACTCCACAAAGCATCATCTTCTGATTCGTATAGTGCTTGGTTAGCCAACACCTGGCCTGGGGCATGTGGCACGAAAGGTGATTTTATGCAGCCCCAGACAACACAAAAATATTGTGTATCAAATCAAATTTGTGGTCCTTATTTGAGCTATTGGTTCCAACTGCGCAGACTTCCTGATTCATTATTTCTAGTGACTGGAAATAATTTTCTATATTTCTCCCATACTGCTTTTTTTCACACAAATTGCTCATAAAGTTTGTTATAGTAATTTTTTCCTATTATTTTTTTCTCCTTCTCATTGAGCAAGTTGCCTGTTGTATATGAATGCATATTTGATGTTCTGCTCACAGTGCTGAAACTTTTTTTTGTTGTGGACGCCAACTCACGATGGCACCTCGAAACTCCAACCGGCTAAATTACGCAGACTCTGGACAAAAATGTGTCATATTCAATAGCAAGTTGATATTGTACAGTTGACCAAGGCTTTTCCAGAGAGGGACACAATTATTTCCAAAAATAGAAGCATTCATCACTGAATTTTGACATGGCAGGTTGGTGACTTTCCTTGTTGCACCAGACTGGCACTTCTTCAAACCGAATCACTGGTATTATTTTTTTTAAAGAAGGTAGCTCATGTACTATGGCATCGTGGCCGAGGGTGTTGTGGGTGCTCAAGCAACCACAGTGATGTAGCACAAGTCTGAGCAACCCCCCCGAATTGATTCAAAAATCAAAATTTCCTACATAAAGCTTAAGACAAACTGGTTCGAAACTTTCTGATGCCCCTGCTCACATAAAAATAATACATATATCACACATCTGGTTTTGCCTGTAAAATTCAAACTATGAATGTATTGAATGAAATAATTAGCAGTAGAAACAGATTTTTGATGCATTGCATCTATCTGAGAACGCAACCAGATAAGTGAGAAGTTTATGAAGAGGAAGAGGATCACAAAGCCCTTGGTAAAAGTTAAATGACTAAATTGCTTGTATTACTTTTGGGGTATACAAATCTGCAGGTTTCCCGGGTGTGGCTTATACTCTGGAGTGGTGCTCCTGTGATGCTGCCCATGACGCTGCAGCTGGTCATTGTGTTGGTCCTCAAAATTGGCCACCCCTGGTCCAGTGCATTTGAAATGCAGAATTTCTTGAATTACTTTAATATCAGCTCTGGGGGTATACTCTTCCATGCCTGTGTACAGTTTCCAAACGTGATCTTGAAAGAAATTATGAAAAGCAATAAATCCTCCGCTTGCACATGTAGGATGACCTGGGTTTTTGGAGCAGTGAAAATTGAAAACCTTGTCCTATGTGTGAGTAAATACTGTATGTTAAATGTTTCTAGTATGTGGTGCCACCTGCCACAAGTTAGAAGTTGTTGTACAATAACTGATGTATTATTGCTTTTGGATTCAAGCAAAATTGTAATTTTATATTCAGATTTTTTTTTCACTCTGCAAAAGCTTTCTTCTGTATATTAATTGCCTGGACTTTTCATTTTCTTTTTCAGTTATCTGTTGATTTCAAGGATTTCAAGTCCAGTAGTGAATTAGAAGCCAGTGATGCCGATGAAGAAATGTCAGTTACTCATGAACCAGAGCAGAGTTCATTAACAACTGCAACTCGACCACCTTACCTAAGTCCAGATATGAGTGGCATCGCTTATTACTTTGATCTGCATGGCCATGCATGCAAGAGAGGCTGCTTTATATATGGAAATTTTTTTCCTGATATTGAACAAAAGGTAAATCCTTCAAGTATACCTTTTCTTATCGTGAATGGAAAGATAGATAACTTGCGCTTAAGTAGTTTTTACAAGGCTGTTGGGATCCGTTTGTAATATCTTGCCTTTATTCAAGGATGGATCTAGAGCTCGCTATTTGGAGGGGTGATTTTTTTACACTGTGAATAGACACATTGCCCTATATTTTCTAGGACAGTCACTGTCTTTTCTTTGTTCCGACTTCTTAAAAAAATACCCCAGTTCTATTTTTTTGGTCAAAGTTTACTTGAATTTATTATTTAATCAAAAGCATTGATACAAATAATTTTCAATGGATTTATTGAATGTAATATCATATTCACACATTTCTCTTGGCCCCTCCCTCCCCCCATAGATCCGTGCCTGCCTTTATTCAGAATTACGCTAAGTGTATGAGGGAAAATAAATTCAGTTTGTAAGGTTTTTAATTTGGCCATACAGAAGGGGGGGGGGGGGTTTCCCCTCCTATATGGCTCTTGTGAGGTTAGAGGGAGAAGGGAACACACTTTAGGAAGTTATGTGCAGTCAATGCTCTTTTTACGAATCCACACAGACTGGATAATTAATTCATAAATGGGAGAGACGAAAAAAATGTGGAGATAAAAAATGAGTTAGTTACTCACGATTATGTAAGGATTTAAAAAATCCCTTATTTTTCTTTGCTTCATCGTAACATTTTGCGATGGTTTCAGGAATAGATTTCATACGGCTTCCCATTTTCCATTCACTGGCAGCATTTGTATCTACAGCTGCACTTTCTCACATAGTATCCTAAATGTCAGGCCGTGTCGTTTATTGAATTTCTATCACCATCAATCTGATCAAATCATCCAAGTTTAACTTTGAGGCAAATAATTTTGCTTGTTTCAAATGTTTCTGTTGATTGGAATTTTCACCTCTCGTTTGTTTAGAAAAGCAACAAGTGCCTTTTTAGGCTCATAAATCTTGATTTTCTGAAAGATTTTCAAGATGGTTGGACGTCGCTGGATCCACTTGCTACAGAAACAATCTTTCTTTGATGTTTGATTAGAGTATTTGATGTACTTTGTGGAATCCATAAGTTTGACAATTTCTATCTTAGTAAGAGTTTGCACATTAATTTCTTTTAAAATCTTTTTTTTTCATCTACTGCCAAGCACAATCTTTTCTCTTTTGTTGAAATTGCAAAGAAGAAAGTAGACAAACAATAGTTGGTGGAAATAGAGTTAGATCGACTCCTGAATCGGAAATCGCCTTATCAATAAGCTAATGTGTCATACAAATGTGGATTTTCATGTTGGGGATGACTATTTTTTTTTTATTTGACAGTAACACTATAAATACAATCTGGTATAAAAGACAAAAACAGAAAATACGGGTATAGAAACAAAAAAGAACAGAAACAAAAAAAACATATGAATACATAGATTCGGAACATTCACTCTGTGACCCCAAGGAACTAAGGTGTCCTTCAAGCAGGTCAACTGATAAATCAATCCGGTCAGTTGGTGAACTTCCTACCTCCCCCTATCTGTTTTCTCTTAAGACACATAGAACGCCCGAATTGGTGTTTACTTTTGGTCGCTCAATGAACTCAGAGGTGGCTGGAAGAATAAAATATTTAAAAAAAATAGCAGAAGAAAAACAAGTTCGTAAAATAGTGAGTTGATAAAAATAAGAGTTCATAAAATAGAGTTTATTTTAACAGCTCTATGTGGAATGCTGTCCAGGATAGACAACCAGTTTGTAAAAATGTAGCGCATTTGTAAATTGGAGGTTTGTAAAATCAAGCGTCGATTGTAGTTATAATATCTCTTAGAACAGGAGTTCTCAAACTTCTTCCACTCGCGGCACCCCCTTGCCCTAATCAACGCTTATCCACAGCTCCCCAGGGCAGTTTAATAAAGAATCTCTTTGAAAGAGCTTTGTTGGGCTGCTACGATGCGCAGTTTGAGAACCCCTGTCCTAGAACAATAACATTCATCATCATCAATAACCATATTCTTAGGTTACCTTAGTCATGAATTCAAAAATGAAAAAAATTCACTTTTTTTGCCAACAACTGCTTTGTCTTTGTCTACAGCATAGTATTCACCACACATTGGCAGCTAAAACGTACAATACAGGACTAAAACAAGTTATCTTCCTATCACCAAACAAGCCACATTATCTTGGTGAGCTGATTACACTTGTCTCATGACTGCAATCTGCACACTATCGGGGGGGGGGGGGGTATTCAAGAAAATAAAATAACTTGGGTTTTTTTGACAAATAAGAATTAGTCTCCCTCCCTCTTCTTATGAGTCAGAAAATTTGACATGTTTCTTTTTGCCCCTGGAGTGAGGACCTAAGCTAGGCTGCCTCCCCCCCCCCCCGAGAACAATGCTAGGGCTTGTTCTTCACAAATTTTGATTAAATCAAATAAATTTTGTTAAATTTGGCAAACTTTAGCTTATTTTAATTAAGATTTTTGATGCATTTTAGGTCGAATGTATGTTGTTAGCTAAGCTGATGTCAATAAATTGTCCATACTTTGACTTTTCGGCCTGTAACTTCTCAGCTGAGAATATGTGTTCAGGCAGCAAGAGAGATGGCCAAAGTAAAGAAGGCAGCGGCAGAGTTTCATTGCATACTTTCACTGGAGTTATACGCAGGTTTGTTTTTCCTTTCTCATCAATTAATCAGGTTTATTTATTCTTTAAATTTTCCTCGTTTTTTTAGTAACGAAAGCTATTAATATCCATATACAGTCGAAGTTCTTTTTTCACGAACTTATACAGATTTGTACAATTTGTTCATAAAATTTTAAGTTCATAAATGAGAAAAAAAATTTTTTTGGTTTTTTTTAAAGCATATTGTTTGGGGTCAGAGGACTAGTTCAGTAAAAGTTCAAATGACATTTGTACAATTGTTTTGTTTATTGTGTAAGCAAGGGGTTCTCAAACTGTGCCACCAACTTTTCTCTCAAAAAAGTTTTTCAAATAAATCCTTTGTTAAACTGCTCTGAGGAGCCGCGGATAAGCATTGATTAGGGTAAGGGTCACCACGAGTGGAAAAAGTTAAAGATCCCCTGGTGCTATACTATGGTTTTTTTTACTGGTGTTATACTCTGTTATACTATGATTTTTACTGGTGTTATACTCTGTTATACTATGATTTTTACTGGTGTTATACTCTGTTATACTATGATTTTTACTGGTGTTATACTCTGTTATACTATGATTTTTACTGGTGTTATACTCTGTTATACTATGATTTTTACTGGTGTTATACTCTGTTATACTATGATTTTTACTGGTGTTATACTCTGTTATACTATGATTTTTACTGGTGTTATACTCTGTTATACTATGATTTTTACTGGTGTTATACTCTGTTATACTATGAAGTAGGCAATGCCAAGGCATTGCATGGATTCCCAAATAGAGTGTCGTAGAAGTTTTAAGATGCTTCTGAACAGCTTCAAAATCTGACAAGAGTACCTAAAAATAATTAAAATTTTTAGAGTGTCGTAGAAGTTTTAAGATGCCTCTAAACAGTTTCAAAATCTGACAAGAGTACCTAAAAATAATTAAAATTTTTATTCTCATTCCCAAAGATGTGAATATGAAAAGTAAGAAAATCTCCCCTCTATAAAGTGTGTAAACTTCATACAACTAAAGTTTTTGTACTGTAAGACAGTACTAATATTTTGTTTCTCCCCAGATCGTCTAAATTAGATGTGAATGTTGCTGAACTATTTGTGGTTGTGGCGAAACTTTTTTTTTTAACTGGAAAGCCTTTTTGCATTCATGCTTTGTGGCACAGAAATCTAACCCTTCCCCTTCAGGATGCAAAGCCATCGCTATATCCACATGTGACTGCACAGACAATGGAAATTGATAACCCCCTGGGGACTGCCAAAATGATTATAGGTTTTTTTTATTTGTTCTTTGCAAAAAAGGGCTGTAGACCTAGTAGGATACGAAGTCTCTGGTGCAGGAAATGGAATCAGATGTAATGTAAACACTATTTTATCCCCATTATTTTATGAAATCCAATTCGTATGCCCTGTTATACTATCAGGGAGGAAGGGGATTAAGTTATATCTCCTGACACCAGCAATATGATGGATTTTCACTGTATAATATTTTTCTTTTGTCTCCAACAGCTATACTCTAGAATGCAATTACAATACAGGACCAAACTTCAATTTCCAAGGAAGCGGAGAACCATCTTCATCAAGACATAATGCTGGGAAATCATCTGTAATTTTCACACCAGAAATATTTTCTAAAGTAAGTATCAGAATAAAAATAAAGAGTAAAACATTATTGTACTTGAATATCGTGCATAATACATATGATTTTTAAATCAAACATTTTGAAACAAATGCAAAAGAAAACTGAAAAAATTGTGCAATTTTCCAAATGTTAAATTATTTATTAATATTGATTTGCATGAAATTTTATTGAAATTATGTTAGTAAAGTTTCTTCGTTTTCTTTACTGTTAGGTTGGGGAAGCTCTTCTGGTCTCTATCTTGGATGCCACTTCCCAAAATCTTCAATCACGTGTACCTCATTCATCACTCAGATCTCTTGGAAGCATTCGAACCTGGTTAAGAAAATATGTGGTTGCTGTTAGTAAGCAGCATAAGAACAATTATTTGAAGAAGAATTTACTTGGAAATACAGCTGGCGGACTAAAGTAAACAACATATCATAATTTCTGTGTTATTTTTCTTTTAGTTTCATTTATATATGTTTGTAAATAGAGTGCATATTCCATAGACAATACCCCTCTATTTATTATTATTATTTTATGTAGCTTGAAAGGCAAGGCGCCACATACTGCAGATGCCAAAAAGAAGATTTCTAGTCAAGATCAAAGTCGTGGTAACGTTTATTAAAGTTTATATCACTGCGTTAGTGAAGTGATGCCTTGTCTAACTTGGCTTGACTAATATTGTTACTAAAATATGTGGATATATATATTTCCCATTTCTGATTATTCAGAAGCTAGGATAGCTCGCCTCACAGCATGTCCTAGAAAAAATGTTTCAAGCCCGTCAGTGTCCAGTGAGAAATTTATGATCAACTTGGGTATGAAATGCAAACGTTTGCATACCTCTAGTTCATCTCCAGAAGCACAGAGGTTTGTCTGATTGGTTTTTTATACCTATTTTTTGTCAGTTATTCTTTGTTAAATATTTAATACCTTAAGTTTAATAAACATGAAACAAAAACATGATCATGGGGGAAGTAAATAAAGTTTAAGCAGCATTTTAAATTACACTGCAGAAAATGAAATCCTACTGCCCAAAAAAGGACTAATTCTAATTTGAAGACTACAACAAGAGTAAATTGCCTAATGAGAGTGATTAGATGAATGAAATCAAGTCTATTCATTTACACAACTTCATTCATTAAACAACTTGATAAAAACTTGCTGCCATAGCTAAGGAATACAAATAAAATATTTGATATGTATATATATGGTGATCTACTCTATAATTTTAAATTAAAATTTCATACACACAGTAATTATCTCCTGTGTCGATTACAAAAAAAAAGATGTCTGGGGGAAATATAGTGTTATATTTTTGTACATATGTTTGTAATTTTTTTCTTCTTTTTGACTTAATAATAAAGTGTTCCAGACTATGCTGTGCATCTGGGCTGGAAGAGATCCCACCATGGAGAATGGGATAAGTCCATTGGCAGAGTTCATTCATTCATGCCTGTTACAAAACACAGGAAGAATAGGAGCGAGTCATGAATGAATGATTGTGTTCCGAAATTAAATAGTTCCTCTTCTCTGCTCCCAGTCTCATTTTTCTTTTTTGTCTATGCCTCTGAGCCCATGAGATGTATAGACCAAAGGTGTCGAGTACACTAGGTCATAGGCCAATATAACTCCACATAAGTTACAATGTTTTAACTCATAGTGCACCCTCACATCACCATTTTTAACCCTCTTGGCAGCAATTAGGAAATATCTTGCTTCTTTAAACCCTCTTATTTGGGAAAATCAAAAAAAGTTTTCTTCTTGAAAAAAGTATTTTTTTTACAGAGGGTTTTTTTTTGATTATTTCCACTGTTCCAGTTATAATGCAGATCAGAGAAATTTATAAAACTGCCTAAAGGGTTAAAATGGAACCTCATTTAAATTGATAAACACTGTAGTTCTATACAGGGGCCCAAACTTGGAGGGGGGGGGGGGCAACCTCCCTGGGCAGCAAATTTTAGGCGAGAACAAAAAAATTTTAGATTGAGTGCCAAAATCATATTTGCTTCCCGTCACAAAAATCCTAGTTCAGTCCTGGATCTACAATAATTGATGCTGGCTTATAAACATGCATGCATCCTGTTGTGGAAGTATTGAATGTCACTTTGCAGTATTCAATTTTATATCTGTTACACCCAGGCAGTCTAATTGACAACAGTCATTGCTGGCTGTGGATGAGCCTGAGACCATCATGCTTTTTAGTAAAGCAATACAACAATGACAGATGGAGTTCAGGTACAAACATTCAACAGAAACAGATCTTGAAAGAAAAATAAAGAAAGAATCATATCTTCTTCTGATCTCTTCTTGTATATTCATTACTGGTATCAAGGTAGAACTAACTCTCTCTCTCTCTCTTATCTATTTCCCCCCACTAATCCCACCAACCAATGGGCTCTGGCTTGACACCCATAGGTAGGTATCACATACTCTGCCTGCACAACTCTTGTTTAGTTTAGTTGATGTATCATTTGTAATTGCCACTGTGCTGGACTCTCATTGTGAGGATCCAGGTTTGAACCATATTTATGGCGCAGTTGTGGTCACTAAAGTTTGTTTTCTGCAGTTTTTCAATTTCAAGGAGTGAATGTGAGCTGGTCTTTCACTAGGAAAAATCTCTCTGTGCAGAAAACAGGCAGACCTTCAACACGATACTTACATTACTAGTATAATGCAAAACAAGCATAGCTCTGACAACATGAATTGGTTCATCATCATCAACCATTTTCAATCCACTGCTGGATGAAGGCTTCCTCTAAATTTTTCCAGTTTACTCTGTCTGATGCTTTTGCCATCCAGTTAATTTCAGCCACTTTTCTGATCTCGTTGATCCATCTTACATGGGGATGCCTTCTCGGACGTTTAGCACCACAGGGGTACCAATCCAAAATACTTGTGGTTCATCTGTTGTCCTGGCTTCTTATCCAAGTGATTCATTTTCTGTCTCCTTGTGATGCCTAACATGTATCTTTTCATGTTCCTTTGTGTTGTCTGTAGTCTTTGTATCATCTTGCTTGTGAGTGTCCGTGTTTCAGCTCTGTAAGTCAGTACTGGTAGCATACACTGGTTAAATCCATCTGATCCTGATATTCTTCTGTTTATTTCATTAATGATTCATTCTCCATGGTAATTTTTTGCCTTCACATATAAATAGCTTTCTACTTCTCTCTCTGTGTTGGAGCAGGATCTTTTCAAAGCAAAGGAGTTGAACATAACTGTAGTCTTTTGCCGATTCATTTTCAAACCCACCTGAATATTTGCCTTTGCCAGTTTTTGTATCATTTCTTCTAGTTCATCTGGATTATTGCTAATGATAACAATGTCGTCTGTAAACTGCAAATGGTTGAAAAATTCTCCATTTATTTTAATTCCTTTCTCATCCCAATCCAGTTTTCTGAATACTTCTAAAACGGCAGTTTTGAAACAGAGTTTTGGTGAGATAGTATCACCCTGACTCCTTTCTCAAGTCTAATTTTTACTTTTCCTTTATCCAAATGAATTGTTGCAATTGCTTTGTCATACATTTACTTAATGATATTCTCTATCCCAAAAATCTACCCCAAGTTTAAAATCAAATTAATAATTTAATTTCACAGCAGATGTGAAGACAGAGTCAAACGCTTTCCCAAAATCAATGAAGGCATACCGGCAAATTCTTCTCCTGCTTCTTTAGTAATGTCTATTGAAATCCCATCTTCACCTGGGCATTTCCCTTTTTTCATACATCTTATAGCCTTGCAGACTTCTTTCTGCACAGGTGCTACTTGTGCACAAATTCTGTCCCATTTTCTTTTCTCCCTGCTCTCTTTCATCTGTTCCAATCCCTTTCTTCGTGTTTGTAAAGAGTATTATAAAATTTCTTAACAATACTAATAATTTCATTTCCATCTTTTGTGATGGTTCCTTCTCTCATATTTTTAGTGCAAAAATTTCCTTTCTCCCAACACGCAGTTTTCGTTTTGCTGATTTTAAACTCCTATTATCTTCCAGTACTTGCTTTACAGTATTGCAATTGAACTTCCTGACATCTTCTGTAATCCGCTTCCATACCGTCTTACAAAGCTCTGCATATTCCGCTTTCAATTTAGGGCCATTCTACTTCATCTGAAATTCTCTCGGGTCTTTCATCAGTTTCTTTGTTTATTCTGTTATTTTCTTTCCCGGTTAGATTTCTTTTTCTCCATTGACTCCTTTTGCTACTTTTTTTTGGGTAGTGGTTAAATTTTTGTTCATCTTCAGTGGTGTTATATAACAAATAAAATTGGTTCTCTTCAGCTATAACTGGAATTTATATTGATGTTCTTGAAGATTTGCTGTATCAATGACAGTTTTTGTACTTTTGATACATTTTAATTTGTCCATTCTAATGTTAAGTATTATTCTATATCTGACTAGTCGATTATCACTTCCTGTATTGATTTGTTGAGAACACTGCAGTTTTGGATCATATGCTTCTTATCAGATAGGATGCAGTCCATCTCGCT
Organism: Pholcus phalangioides; assembly: GCF_987345545.1. Lineage (NCBI taxonomy): Eukaryota > Metazoa > Arthropoda > Arachnida > Araneae > Pholcidae > Pholcus > Pholcus phalangioides. The sequence continues at coordinate 1,836,730 of NW_028301595.1, read as the reverse complement.
TGTTGTTTCAGTTGAGCTTCTCTACGTCCAACTGGACATAAATGGGTTAGGGTCACGTGTATATGTATATATATATATACACACACACACGCGCGCGCGCGCACACACACAAAAAACTAGTTCCTGCATGTACCAACTTGTTGGAATTTCCCAAAGGAACGTTCGCAAGGTGAATGTATGGTTAAACAGTAGTAGTGGTGTTTGTAATTGTTTATAAAGGATTTCTTTTACTAAAATATGTTCCTTACTTTGAATAGCTGCATTGTTATTATTTTGCAGTCATGCAGAAACTCATTATCATTTTGGTTCATAGCATACTCAGAGTTCCCACTTTTCCTACTTTTTGGTAAAATGTCCTACTTTTGTCCTACTTTCTAGTTTTTGTTCTACTTTTCTACCAAATCTTATCAATGAAATTCATGTAATTGGTTTTAATTGAGGATGGAAGGAATCATCGACATATTGCCAAATAATACAAATGTAGTAGATTGCAATTACAGTAGAACTTTGGTAAACAAGCAATTCACATTACAAGCAAAAATTTTGCACTTTGTTCATTTATTTTTACATTATCACAACTGAGCTGAGGATTTTTTGCTTCCGCCCACACATGTGTTATGGAATTGTGGATAATATTCTCCTCTAAAGTCTCCGGTAAGCGTGCCTCAGTAGGAAAATAACACACGTGAGAGTGTGAATAATTATGATACGAAACTGGATGTAGCATTGTAGCCATGTGTGCATGAGCTTGTAGTTTTTTTTGTTTTTTTTTCAAATTTTGCTTGAAGAAAACTGTGGGTTGATTGAATTATTGAACGTGACTTTGAAGGGCTAGCTCATGAACAGGAGCCACTACTTGCCGAAGAGATTGTGTGATTGGGGAAGACCATGGGCTGGGTGTGCATGAGGATGGCATTCAAGAACTAGTGGTGAAAAATGTCTAGGAGTTGACGATAGATGAAGTGAGGGATCTCTTTTGCATGCACCCACAAGAGTTTATGGATGGTACCTCATCTGAGAAAGAGATAAGTAAGGATATGTCCCTCACACAAAATGAGATTAGAGAGATGTGTAGAATGTGGGAATCTGTGCAAAACTCTGTTGAAAAGAACCACCCAAATAAAGCTGTAGCAATATACAAGCAAAGAATCTGTCCAATGAACACTGCAACTTTTCATTTCCTAGCAATCCTAAAAAGGAGGCAAAAGCAAGTGTCAGTGGATAAGGCTCGTTTTGAAAGGCATGCAAAAAAATAAGTTTGCAAACAACAAGGAGTCTGTAAATTGTCCTAAACAATAGTCCTTCTCTCTCTCTCTCTCTCTCATCGTTTAGAGTAAGTTAATAGTCAGTAATGTTTGTAAACATTATCGTATTGTATGTTTATTTATGGCATTATTTATATTATGTATATTTTATTATTGTGTTTAATTATTGATTGAATGCCGTTTTCATTAGTCATTTTTATGTGAATGAATAATTGTTGAACAAATTATCCAAGTTTCTATTATTTTGTATGGGGAAGTTTGATTTGAATAACGAGCACATTGGTGGAGCGAATTTAAGCTCGTTAACCGAAGTTTCACTGTAATAATTCTGCCAAAACAGAAATGGTAAAATTTTTCAGGTTATTTGGGGATGTATGTGGACCATTTGGTTTATTAATTTTTCTTTTGCTTAATCTGAGGGTTTAACAAGTAGAGTAGTCATTAAAAACTTCTGTCTGGGTGGAAAAAATAATTTTATATTTACTACGTTATGGTCTTGGACAGTAACTAACATTCATCATTCAAAATTATAGTGCACACTTTGTGTATAGGTGAAACAACAGTTTGCAAATAAAGCAGTTGGATTCATAGGCCTATTCTATGTTTGGTAATTCTGATTCTACCCAATAGCATTCGTCTTCTGTATTGTCAGTTGGCATGAAGAGGCATAAACAATATTTATAACACTCAACAAAGAGCTAGAAATGAAAGTGCTTCATTTGTCAAAAACAATTACACAGGCATTGAACGGTAACATTTAAACAAATTTTTTTTAAAAAAAGGGTGGACAATGCAGTAAAACCATCTAATTCACCTTGACTTATTTACATTGGATTTTGTGATATTACAGATTTTGGCACTGTGCTTTTGAAAGTGGTCTTGAAAGAGTGTCATTCTTAAAAAAACGTGCATGCCTTCATAATTTGCTGTGCATTGTCAAAGAGAGTTGACAGACTGGACTATGGAAAACTACAAAAAAGAATGTAATACAGTGATACTTCGTTTTCGTCTATAATCCGTACCAAAACAATCTCAAAATCTGAAACTGACAAAAATTGAGGCAAATTTAGTATTTTTTTCGATTGACACTAAAAAAAAAACAACCAAAAAAACACATTTTATAGAGAATTAATGTAGTGTTTAATACTAAAAACAATAAGAAATGAATATAAAAAAACGAATGTAAAGAATAAATGAACATTTAACATGGCATTTACATTTTTATACCTTTCTGAAGACTCTTCTTTGCTTATGGAAGACAGCGAGGAGGGGAGAGAAAGAGAGAGGTGCAGGTACTATTGTTTGAAAGGGGAATCCCCTCCATCCATAAAGACCTTAGGTATCAAGGCACTATCTATGGTAACTTCCTTTCTTGGTCTTTTGGCACTAGGGCCAGCTACAGAGTCATTGGACGCATGTTGCACAAGAAAGTTTTTTTTTTTCAAGCCGAGCACAACTCAGGTCTATTGCCATGGGCAATTTACTGCCTAGTAAGTTGTGCTGGAAGTGTAAGTATGTGTACCTAGCAGTCTGAGTGCGTATCTAGTGTTGTGTATGATTTTTCAGTGCTGTCATCTATATCTCAGAAGTGAAGTGAGTGAAGTGTAATGACTGAATATTTGTACTGTTTGTAGGACTGTTGCTCTCTGTGGCAAGACTTTTTAATGGGGAGATCGGCTCGCATTTGCGCCTTGAAGTTGGGAACCACAGAAAACCAACTTCAGCTGACCACCGCTGTGGTGAGCACAAGAAAGCTATCCAAAGAGGTCTGTTTCTGCCGTCTCTTTAAGATTTGTCTAAAATGGGTCAAGACATCATCATTAAACAAGTTGCAGACACGGCCTACAACAGCTTTGTCTGGATGATTTTTCACCACAAACCCCTGTACCTTACTCCATATAGACATGCCCTTAATCTCTGAAGAAGGCACATTCTTCTCCCCCTGTCTCTTCTTCCTCATCTGAAGCAACTTCTTCATCTGCCGTCTGTTGCTCTTCTAGGTGAAGCTCTTCCTCAGTGTTAAGTTCTTCACTGTGGTCATCTCCCAACTTTTCCACATCCTCACCACTCACTTCCAAACTCATGGACTTCTCTAAATCAACAGTTTACTGCACCGCATGTGTAGGGTAATCAGGGAAAGGCTCAAACCCTTCAAAATCTCTCTCATGTATGCATCCTGGCCATAATTCCTTCCAGGCAGAGTTCACCGCCATGGATGTCCCTCCATGCCAAGCCTTATCTGTGAGGCTAACACAGTTTAGAGAATGTTGAAATGTTTTTCCAGAACTCTCTTAAGTACAATGAATCCTTCAGCCTCTCTATGTAATCTTTGAATTTGTATACAAATGTTTTGGCCCCAGACTTGTCTGAACGTGCACCTTCGCCATGTTAGTAATACTGTATATGCCAGTGCGCCTCTTGAATTTTTCGAACAAGCCTCTGCTAGCCTTAAAATCACCAAGTACACTAACGTTTGTCCCAGACATTTTCTTAATAAGATCAGCATACAAGAGTCTGGCCTTTTCACATACGATGGCCTCTGAAACAGAATAGCCATCCAACTGTTTTTGATTGATATATCAATCAACATATAACTGCTCGACATCTTCAATCGCTTGCGATCTCTGTTTTGTTAGCACATTCACGCCTTTTGCCACATTAGTCTCCTTCATTGCTTCCTTTTTCGCCACAATGGAACTTATCATGGATAGTGACTTCCGTACATGTGGCCAATCTCAGCAATCGTGTTCCTGGCCTTCTTCTTCAAAGGGCTGCTGGCTCTGAAAACTTTCTTTGGTCCCATGGAATTGTTTGGCTAGACACTCTGGGTGATGTTCACACAACAAGAAACAATGCTGCACTGAGCAGGAGAATGAAAATTAGCAGAGTGAGGTCACTTGATTTCGGCTCAGCAAAACTCAAAATAAAAAAATGAAAGCACTACATATCTGTGTTTATAAGTTCACCATGTCTTTTGAGTCCCTGTTCGGGCACCAAAAAATTTTATGGAGGATCATTCAAAATTCTGTCAACTGTGCATCTCTACTCGAGAAACAAACACAGTTGTCTATTGACACGAAGGATGAACTTGAATAAAATACTATTTAATCCACATGATACATACTATAAAAATTCTCTTTAACACATTCAAAAAAGAACTGCTTCCTTCCAAGCTGAAAGCATCACTTCAACTACTTGTACTGTACAGACAGAGGGAAGAAAAAAACAAAATACACACAAGAAGGAGAGTGGGGGGGGGGGGGGTTGCCAATTACTCACAGTCGTCTGGGTCAAATCTGACATCGCAAAATACATGACAAAAATATCTTTCCACGCACTTATACACTGATCTGTGACACTGGCAAAATCCTAGACAACCGATGAAAACGAGATAAATTTTTCACAAAAAAAAAATAACCAAAGTCAACGAAAACCGAGGTATTACTGTACTTCTCATATATTGTGAGAAGAGACAGAAAAGAATTATCTGTGCTTGCTAGTACACCATTTTGGCCAAAAACTGTTTTTGTTACCAAGTCATTTCTGTCATTTTGCTTTGGCTCGAGTATAGAATACTGAAATAGTGCTATGAATTTTTTTTATTAAATTGTTTAAAAATAGAAAAAAATACATTGTTTCAATGATTCTTTTTTATTATGCCATGATTATGTTGTCTAGGGTTACTTTTTCTAAATTTTTGAGTGGGAGCCCTGCATACTGCTCAACGATGTGTTAATGTAGGATTGACAGAACTCTGTTGTTTTAAATTCGAAAAAAAATTGTTCTTGTTTGTTCTTATTTATGATATTCCATTTCCCATTTATTCAGTTCACCACCTACTAAATGCATCGATGGGCTTAAGAAGTTACTGAATCCTAAAGACCTGTCACTTTCATCTTCCAAGTCATGCTGTCATTCTAGAAGCGTAGCTTCATCCCTCAAACCAGTAACCAGGAAAAGCAAAGGAATCTCTTCAAAATCGAGCAAGTATTGCATTTCCACAAAAGCATCAACTTCAGAAACAAAAGCTGATTGTTCAAGGAAAGTGAAGTCTGATCCTTTAACTAGACAACAGAGTATCAGCGTGGAAGGGATATGCTCTGTACATGGAGAACTGAAGAAACCTTTCGTGGTGCCAGTCGAATCAGGGAAACCTACATTGAGGTCCAAGAAAAAGAGCCTGGTGTCTGCGTTCAAAGGCTCTTTACCTGCGAAGGGCTTGTTAGAGAGTGCAGGAAGTAAGTGAGGAGATCATCAATGTCGCATAAAATTGACACTTATTGGTGATATTTACTGGAAATAAATTAGCTGCCGCTTTAATTCACCTAATTTTGCTTTATAATGCCTCATTTTATATAGGACATCACATATTTAGGGGTAGTTGTTTTCAGCATTTTGTGTACTATGTATAACAGCGTTTCATTTTTTTCATTAAAATGGCTATCTCTGTATTCACTTTTGTTGCATTTCTTTAGATATTCGTGCGAAGAAGAAGATGCAAGTCTGATTGTCTGTTGACCCGTGACTGAATTTTTTGTAATGCTTCTACATGTAAGCGAAAGGTGCTGTGATGTTTTTGTTTTTTGTTCTTTATGCTTTTGTGCACTGGTTGTTAACAAAAATGGCTCGCCATAAAGCATATTCAAGGCTGCACAAATTGTGTGCGTTTCATTGTTGAATTGTTTGAATAGTGTTCTATATATTGTTAGAGGAAAATTCTTTATCATTCTAAAATGAGTATTGATAATTATGTATTATTAATATGTATTATTGTGTATTATTTGAGTATCTTGATAATTATGCGTTCAAGGTACTGATGCATAAAAAAATCTGATAATAATCAATTTTAATTTCATTTACAGTGTATACTCATGTATAAGCTGTGTGTTTTTTTTGTTGAAAATCTCATTTCTTAATTTGGGGGGTGGGGTTCGACTTATATGTGAGTCAGTTCTTGTAGAGAAAATGTCTACCCCAGCTTTACCAAATCATATAACTACATGGTTTTTGCATTGCTAACTTAAAAATCTGTGACGTCATTGGACTACTTTAGATGATGTTACTAATCAGGAGAGTGATTTTTGTAGTCATACATAGCGTTACCAATCAGTAGAGTGATTTCTGTAGCTATAGACAGGACTGCAACTAAATGCTTGGTCAGCCAAGGCAAGCACACATTTTGGCAGCTCCTTGTAATGTTGAAGGAGAGGTTGAAGGGTGAAATTTCCGCCCCTTCTTGTCCGGCACCTAGGGCACCGGATAGATTCTAGTTGCAGCCCTTGCGGTAGATGCCGTTGGTTTAATCTGGAAGGTGAAACCAACATTTCCCACCTCCTAAGTGATTATTTTTTCACTGAGTCGACAAAAGTCATGATCACCCAAATGGTAACCATTGATCCATTCAAAATATTGCTACCTTGTAAAGTATCTGCCAGCAAAAGTGGAAAGAGAAAAAATATTTGCACTTAATGTCTCTTTCAAACTAATAGAAAGTTTGAATAATTTTGTGTTATAACTTTTATTGCATGAAAAAATGTACAAAGTTTTCCCGTTTAAATTGTGCTGGTTTTTGGGGATCAGCTTATACATGGGTTCTCAATTTAACACTGTTTTGGTGGTCCTGAAGTTGGGGGGTCAGCTTATACACGAGTATATACTGTAATTCTGTGCATATAAAGAAAGCTATAGTTTTGTAGTATCATGAAAAATCAGAAAAATTCAACAGAAATTGGAATATAGCTTGATTCTGTATATTTATGTATATATATGAATGTCCATAGCATCATAGTCACCTGAATGTCGAGGCTGATGGTGCTGGAGCTCCATGTAGTAAACTTCACAAATGTGCTGAGGCCCTTTCAATAATTCATGAACATACTATGCAATGCTGCTCTCCCATGCACCGATGTTTTTTTTTTTGTCTGCCCCCTCTAGTATGAAGTGGCTTTGTAATACTTGTGATTTGCCTTTGTTACATAATTAATCTAGTTTTTCTCTAACAAAATTTTTGTATCATTAATCTCTGTGAATGAAAACTTTATTCTTCCTTATTTCGTGACTACCATAATTTCTAGATATGTCACCACTTTCGTGACTTCCAAAGTGAATTTTTGGTTACTGCTGCTTCTATTTCACAAAAGTGTGATCGTTTTCTAATTTCTTACAAAAGTTTTTTTACTACCTGAGTAATAACAATATAAAAGACCACAAAACATAAAGTGGTCGCATCAATGAAGTTATCAGCGACTGTTACAGTAAGACCCTGATTATCTGAACAAATGTGGACCAGACCTGACCTTGTATATATGAAATGTTAGATAATTCTGACCTTACATAATTTTGACATTAAATAAAATAAAGCCATATATAGTGCAAAATCACATTTACACGAAAGTTTAATTACTGTATGATGCAATAAAGTGATTAAATGAATATGGTACAGTTGGCGCTCGTTATAATGACTCCCCATCTCAAAAACGGGTGTTATATTGAGTGGTCATTACATTGAAAGGTAAACATATAGGATGTTTCTCATACGAAAGCATTTCGAACTTATCCTGCCAATCGTTGTAATGGGATAGGCGCTATAAATATGGAGTTATTTTAACACGCATTGACAGTATAAAGAATTGAGCAAAATACTGTAATATTTTTGCATTTTGAAGATTACATTCAGCACTTTGAAAAATCTTTGAATGTCTTCTGTCATTGAGCACGCTTAAATACATGAGAGAGCACCATGGTGCTCATGAGCCACAGATTTGAGATGTTTGCCTGAACAAAAGCCTTCTGAATTCGTTTCTTAACCTTTTCTCCCCTCCCCCATGCCCCCTTTGAACTATATTTTTTTATTTTGCCCCCCTCCCCCCAAATCACTGTCTTAATTAGACCCTCTACCATTCAAGAGTGAGAACCTTTTTACTTGATAAATTTATAGTGTACAAAAATTTTATAAATATAGGAAGTCTCTTTGGAGATACTCATCACATCAGCGCCTCCTTTTTTTTGGTATTTACTGGATTCTAAAAGTTACTACTTCCCCCCCCCCCAATCATATTTCATTCAAATGAATTATTTCTGAGGTCTCTGGCCCTTTTAACATGGTTCTCCTATTTCCACCCAGTCCCCCCCCTTCCCCCCAGAATATCACTGGACCACAAAGTGCCCATACTGCCTCTAGCTGAGAACCGTTGTTGTGACCTTATTCTTCCTCCCTGATCCTCCTTCCCAGAAAAAATAAATTCCCATCGTCCCTTGTTATGTGTAGTGCTTTCATCTGCCATCAATTTTTCTGCTTGAATTCCAAACCATTTGTCTGCCAAAACAGCCCATCTTCTAGAAATTATGGTACTTCAATCAAAATTTTTTGTAACATCTGTATACTGTATATACTCGTGTATAAGCCAAATTTTTTTATTAACAATTTGTTCTTTAATTTTGGTGGGTGGGCTTATTCAAGGGTTGGTTCTTTAGGAGAAAATGTTGAACCCCACTTGATTAAATCATATAACTACATGGTCTTCGCACAGCTAGCTTGAAAATCTGCTATATCATTGGACTACTTTAGATGATGTTACCAATCAGTAAAGTAGTAGTTGTAGCTATATTCACACGCATGCATGCCCGTAAAGCCAGTTATATTAACTCCAAAGCAAAAAAAAAAATGAAAACAGTTGTTGGCTTTGATACCCTGTAGACTTACATCAATTTTACAGCCTCTAGTTGTAAGCTGCAACAAGTCTTTTAAAGAATGTTTAAGGATTTTATGAACTGAATGTGTGTGTGTGGATGAGATCTGAAACAAGAGACAACAAAAAGCAGTGCAAAAAACGAAACCCGACATTGGCCTAATGTACTAGTGGGTTCACGAGACATGGAATTCTGTTTTCACCAAAATTATCACTGAATCCTTTAAAGTGGTGTATCAGTATTACTATCGATGGAACCAAGCACAGTTGAAGATGAAAACAAAGATGCCAGGCCGTATTGGCTTTCGATGTAGAGCTCGGAGACTCAGAAGAAAAAATGGATTAGAAAGTTTTAAACATTTTTCATTGTAACTTTTATTGCATGAAAATGTCTGAATTTTTTCCCCCTATAAAATGTGCTGATTTTTAGGGGGTCGGTTTGTACATGGGTTTTCAATTTATTGCTATTTTGGTGGTCCTGAAGTGGAGGGGGATTGGCTTATACACAAGTATGTACGGTAAATATTGTATTTTACATATGTTGTTCTTGAAGAAAATTAATCTTTATTTAATCTGTAATTTTTTGTAGAAAACATAATTTCGAATGTTTTTTTTTGTATGATAGTGATGTCTTTTCCTCTATTAATCGATCCATAAATTACTATGTTATACATAGTCTTCTGATATTGCTGATATACAGTTTGTTGTAGATGGAAAAAAACAGTTTATCTGGAAGTTGAAGTAACTCATCAGATGGGTTTGCTGGTTTTACTTACGATTAAAAACAAAAATGCAATGTACATAAAATATTGTCAATGTTATATGAAATAACCATTCATCCATCCATCACCCAATTTAATATTCGTGCTGTGAGCTTGATGTTAAAGAGTTGTTTTACCGCACCTATGAATTCTAAAGTGTTGTTGCGCAATGACATGGTTATTTCTCTTCAAAATTTAACAGCAGTGTATTTAACAAATTTTTCTTTGCTACTAGCATGTACAGCAAATCAATTTTTTTATTGATGAAAATACAGTTGAAATTTTTATATGAAGAATTTGTTCAACATGCAACAGGTGGTGTGAATCTATGTAATGTAAATATGAATGTGATAACCCCTAATCGACCTTACTCATATGCATACACACACACCTTCAGTAATGGAAATTATACCTTTTATTTTTCTGATTTTTTACAATAAACAATTTCTTTTTTATATGCTTATATCTGTTACACCAAAACGTATCCGTTAATCGCCACAAGTTTTCACGAGATTGGCAGTACTTTAAGTCATTTTTTGTGAGTGACCATCCTTTTCCTATCATGCTTTTTGTTATCTCTCATATGCACTGTAGAAAGACTTGGTATTTTTCTTTATTTAAACATCATCCATCTGCGTTTAATAAATGTATCCATAAATGTTACGAATTCACTAATATAAGGATGGATCAAATGAAAATGGAAGTGTTTATAATTTGGTTTACTTTTGTAAGAGTATGATGATATTTTTGTGCAAAGGTAGAGTGAAAGTAAGGAAGGCAATCCCTACTTGTGTGTGGGAATGAACTTGCCCTAGATAGTCACTCGGAAGCAAGTTATATGTGCTGGCAGTTGGACAACAGTATCGTCCGGCAGACAATCGTTTTTTTCATCTGCATTTGCTGAATGTTTGCTAGTAAAAAAGTGCACAGATGTGTTATTCTTTTTTTTAGTAGCAGGAGTTGAAATTTGCGAAGTGCAACGGTGAACAAAGGCAGTTTACGGAGAACATGCACTGTGATTGACTCATGTGCAAGACAGGCACAAACATTTCCACTATGCGCTCACCTTCTTGTAGTGGAGTTTTTTTGTAATGATGGCATGAACAAAATCGAAATTCACTCCCACCTTTTTGCTGATATCCCTTATTGTGTGTTGTCTGTTTGGATTGATTATCTCGTAGATTTTTTTCACCAAAGCGTCCATGATGGCAAGGTGACTAGGTCGTGTATCATCATTCACAGATTCTTGTCCCTGTCGAAAGAGCTTGTGCCAGTCCTGCACACGAGTCAACTTGCACTTTCTTCATATCAATGCATGCTCCATGCATGTTATATCAGTGCATGTTCTCCATACATTGCATTTGTTTACTGATGCACTTCATGAACTTCTGCCACTGAGAAAAGAGTAACACCACTTTGCACTTCTTTACTGACAAACATTCTGCAGGTGCAGATTAAAGAAATTATTGCATGCCGCGGATGATACTGTTGACCGACTGACGTACTTCCAAGGGACTGCATAGGGCAAGTCCATTCCTCAGTAGCAGTTCCCTTCCTTACCTTTTCTCTATCTCTACAAAAAAATGCGACCACACTCATACAAAACTAAAGCAAATTATAAACACTGTTCCATTTTCATTTGATCCAATTTAACATAAGAAGTATGAGTTTGAATCAATGATTCTCAAAGTGTATGTTGTGGCTTCCACTGGCATGGCTGGTCTCAATTTCTACTTCATCTCCTGGACTCCTGAAAAATTCTCATATCTCCAGAGTTTTTGCTTTGATTGCAAAAAAAAAATCTCTACTTTTTTTGAGGGGAAAAAAATAAGAATCCCTAAAAAGGTAGCACATGTATATCTTGAATTTTCATTGATACATCAAATCACAAAGGCGTGTTTGATAAAATATACATAACTCACCAAACAGCCAGCATTAGTTCTGCCTGTCCATAATCAAATTGACTAGATGATCTGTTGCCCTTAATGACTAAACAACTCGTTTAAGATAGGCTGCTCATTTCAAACTTGTTACTTCCAATTTCAAAGATAAATGGTAGTATGTCTGGTTATATGAGTGGTAAGTATGTAGTATTTTATTCTTGTGGAGTAATACATGTAACATTTTTGAATATGCCGTCCTTTCAATAGTCATTCACATGCTGAACGATGCGTCTACAGCATTGATACTTTTCTGGTGTACAGAAAAAAACTAAAAAAATCATAGGTGTATATTTGTGTTTATTGACAATTACCTTTGATGTGCATATGCGAGATATCAATAGTGAATGAATAAAATCTTCGGCCTGTGAGGTATGTATTCTGTGCACATTCAATTAATGAAAAAATTTTTAATAATTTTTTAAATAAAATATATTGTGGGTTGATAAATTTGAATTATAAAAAATTATAAGAGTAATTTTCAATAGCTTTGTACAGAAAGTTTTGGGACTTCATAGAATTGTATCATTTTATGTATCTATGAGATATTGAGAATCAATGCTTATTATGCCATGAGAAAAAATTTTGTGTATCATATGAGTAGTTTTAAAACCTTTTTTAAAAAACAGTATGTCATGATGTCGAATGTCATGTCTCTTATTGGGAAATGAAATCTCATTGAGGAAAGTTCTTGTATACTGAATAATGATAAATTATAATTTTCATGTTTATCCTCAAAGGAAGAATTTGTTTCAGAAACAATATAATGTAAGAGTACAGTGAAATGATATTAATGATACAGAGTACAATATAATGATGGATCTGTGTGGACCCCAGAAAAAATATAAAAGTATAGAGATCGATTTCGTATTGGAAAAAGTATAGAGATCGTTATATCAAAAGAGGTAACATTGCCCTACCAAATTTATGCATTTTTAACATCTAAGTATTTATTTGCAAAAAAAAATTAGTTATTTATTTAATAAAATTCAGTTGGATGTTTTGCCCTTGTAAAGAAGTTTATTGCATTACCCTTGAGTGTACCACTCAAAAAACAACTTCATTAACGCTTTTTTCACATTATAGAAATGTATTTACAGCTCACAGATTTCTTATCCATTAAAAATTTACTACTTATTTTGCTATTGTATAATGGGGTCTGACATTGATGTCTCTTTCCTGGTATAGTAGCGCTTGTTGTTAGCAAAATTTGGGTTGCTGAACAAATAAGGTTCTCAGCGCTTTATAGCTAATTTCAACTAGATGGAGATTAACTTTCTCAGTTTTATTTCTTTTTCCACAAATCCACCAAGCATTTCTTGAGGCTGTGAAATGGTGGAAAAACATGCTGTGGCAAATGAATGATATTTGCACTTAGTGCTTTCAAGCTATCTGATCAACACCATACCTTGTTTCGTTGTAAAACTCGAGTGGCTTTAGGGATTTTTTTCTTACTTTGAGAAGTAAGAAAAATTCTAAATTCATGGGACAAACTTTAAGAGGTGATATAAGACTCCTAAACAAGCATTTTTGGTCATAGAATGTGCAGTCAAATCACAATTGCAAAGGTGGTAGAGGGTGTTTTTAGAGGTTGCACAACAGCACTTCTCCAAAAGCAAACATCATATTTTTCTTTATAATTTAGCTTAAAAGTTTTCTGGTTTTTTTTGCCAACATGAAGTACAGTTTTTGTCTTTTGACGTTTCATTCGCACGAGTGGCGAACATTTTCAAGAAATCTTACGTTACAGCCATGGCCCCCCACAAGGGGGAGGCTGACAGGGCCCGGGACGATTTTCATCCCTTTTTTTGTTTTTTCACGCCATAAATTCACTATAAAGGAGCCCATGAAAAGTCTGGTCTGGGGGCCCGCCAAAAGTCCCATCCTAGGGGCCATGGTTACAGCAGGCAAAAGGCTACTACTTATGCCTTCTCCCTGCTTGAGTCGCACTGCCTCGTCGGGATTGGTCTGTTTTCTCCATTGGCCGAAGTTGTTCCTGAGATCTCTGGATAATGCTTGGGTTTCAATCTCATCATTTTTAAAATGGGAAACCAAGCACTGTTGATTTTCATCCTCTCAAGCAGGGAGAAGGTGTAAGTAGTAGCCTTTTGCCCGCTGTCTATGGCCTTAACTATTGCTATTCAACTGAACATTCTAGGATCAAAAATGTTTGTTTTTATGTGTCTTATAGAATGTCTTAAAGTTTGTTCCAGGAATTTTGTATCACCTGTATAATTTAGCATTTCAGTGCATTGAACTTAGTAGAATATTTTTCTTTTTCTTGTTCCGAAAACACAATGTAAAACTAAAAATATCTTGGCTAATTTTTTTAAGTAATGATAGTTGGACAGGGTAATGCAGCCATCTTCAATTTGTTGCTTGCAAGCGTGCACCCCGAAGCACCAAGAGTCCAATTTTGTGCTTGCACTTGATCAATGTTTTGATTAAACACCCTGTAAAAATTACATTCAAGAATTACAATTAAATGCAGATTTAAGGCATGTGTATGTCAAAGCTGCCATAAGGAGTGCTCTTAGTTTGTTGATGGGTATAGGCAGTGCTTGCGACTCCAGAAAGGTTGAAGACCCCTGGAATGGTGTTTCAGTATTTTTAGGAAAGGTCATGAAAATTTTCGATATTCTAAACAATCTGGTTCATTATGAAAACAACAAAAACCGTCAAAAGGACCACGGCTTGATCCTTCTAGTGCTAATACTAACATAAAAGGAATTTTGAACTACCTAGAACGATTTAAGTGGTCATTTTGACTGCAAAAGAAAAAATTTAACATAAGTTATTTTTATTCACCGCAGCATCTATTCAGGCTCTTCGGCTTTATTTCTGTACAATAAACCCTTCTTGTACCAATTTTTTTTAATCATAGCCAAAAGGGCTTGTTATGACTAATCTTGTTTTGTTATTAAAAAACGAGTTTTGATCGTGATACTTTGAGCTTTCATTATTCATGGCTTTATTTTTATGCCCGCAGAAGGGCCTAGATACGAGTGTTGACAGCTTTACTTATTACTATGATGGCACATTATCACATTATGGTTTGGTTTAACTGGTGAAACGAGCCAATTTTTTTGTGCATAAATTTTGCTTCTATTTATAATTTTGTAGCGATTCATGCTCTATTTTGCAATTTTACAACCCGTAAAAACCTAACACCTTGAACCATTTTCTTTTTTTTCCTGCTGTATCAAAATATATCGTAAAAGCCCACTCACATCGAAGAAAATTTTCTGAAGCTACCTACAATTTTTGTATTGAGAATATAAATTATGTGTAATCGATAACTTTAAAAAAAAAACCAGCTTTTTTAATTTTTGGAGGGGGGAAAAAGGTGTTTTTTAAATACACAAGATGTTTGGAACTCGCCCAATGTATGAATTTATATAATGTTTTGATCTCATTTTGTTGTTTGATATAATTCTGATGTTTACTGTGCAATAACAAAATCTGTGTACCTTGAAAATAAATGTTTATGCGTAACACTTATTGTATTTTAACGTGTATAAGAAACCCCCCCCCCCTTGTTTGGATATTTCTTAATATCCATGTATAAAAATCCCCTTCCCTATTTTTGGAACCCAAATTTCGGCAAAAAAAGGGGGTTCCAGATACACATTAAAATATGATACATCCCTTTATCCTGGAAGCTTTTGTACTCGCTGTTTACTAAATGTACTAGTCAAGTAACATTAGAATGCAATGTTGAAAGTGAGCCGCTTTTTCCCGCTGTCCATTTATCTCATTTTGATATGTGTGTATATTAACCTGGTGCAAAGTTCACAGATTTCACCCACTTTTTATCAATGCATTTTGTATTTTTTATTTCAGACATCGAACAAATAAATTTACTAATATTCTTATCGTTATAGTTTTGTTTTTAAATTTATCTGAGTTTTAATATTTGTATGTTTTGCAGCAGTTGTGTGTAGTTAATGTCTGGTTCGACACGAGCCCTGAGACAGATCTCAGTTTGAAGCGTTTTCTGATAAAAGATCTCGATTGTTTCTAAAAAATTTGGTTTAGGCCAGTATTACACTATAAAAGTTTGATGAAATCCCTTTTATAAAACTCAAAAAATCCAACCAATAAAGCTCATAAGTTACATTCAAGCAAATGCAACCGATGCCCTTATTGGTTGCATTTTTCAAGTTTTATCAATGAACTTTTATGAAACTTTTATAGTGTAATACCGGCCTTATTGAACTTTTCAGCATTTATTCGCAAATGTTGCCAACTCTTCCCGTGGACTTCAATTAAGTGACTAGCAGCACATTTTCACTTCACTGAAGTGGTCTGTGGAAAAATTTCTGTGGATCACTCAAGCAGCCCCTGTCAAATTTACTGATCCTAACTGACATGTGGCAGTTCCAGATGGCTTAAACAGCCTGGGGCACATTTTTAGATCACTTTGGTGGTCCGTGATACATTTTCAAACCAGTGAAATGGCCTGCATTCACCAAAAGGTTGAGCACTCTTGATTTGAATTGTAATGCTCAAGTATGAGAAGGACACTGAGAAAATTACTATTTATACTATTGTGCAAGTCTAGTTTTTTGTTGAAACATTTGTTCCTAAATTGTGGAGCCAGCTTATATACAGGTCAGTTTTTGGGAAGAATTCAACCAGAAAGGCAGGGGTCCACAAATTTCAGTCTGCAAAGTAGGCTCTGTGGTGCTGCAGTCATGAATGAAAACCTGCGGTTCTGAGGAAAGGAAAATCAGTTAGTTACCATTCCATTCATCACTGGCAGAGATAGACTCACACGTCTGGGGAACCACAATGGTGATGTCAATTCATATATATGCATGTACATTAGATCAGTCGGCTCCACCTTTGACACTAGGGGGGGGGGGGGTATGCCTCACCATAGCCCTTCCCCCCCGTATCACTCAATAATGTCATATCTGCTTTTGCTATTTGTGTGAATAAAATTCTGATTATTTATTTTCATGGTATTTTTTGGATCCAGAGTTTGGTGAGCTGTAACTAATTACTAGGGATCGAACAAAATCATACCACTCCATACCATCCGGCACGCAAATGGTGCGGTAGAAAGGTGGCATCGAGTCTAACATTACCATTAGGTCCCTGTGGAAATGGTCCTTATCCTAATCATTTTTATAGATTTTATTTTGTCTCTGGGGTTACTTTGACCGGATGGTGTTAGCATGGTCCCCACATCCTGCACAGGGCCCAGAGGCTGAGATCTTCGGCGGGCCTTCTCGTCAGATGCTTCATGGGCCCCAATGTAGTGAATTTATTGCATGAAAAACAAAAAGGAGGTAAGAATCGGCTCGACTGGAGCCCTGTCAGCCCCACCCTTGTGGGGCAATAGGTGTTAGACCTGATGTTTCAGATGAACACAGCCCATGCTAGAAAAGCAGAGGGAAATTATAATTTTTTGCTTTTCCACATGTTTCACATTATATGTGTCGTTCAGGCATTGGAACTGCATTGTATGTATATATATATATATATATATATATAGCTGCAGGGGCGTCGGAAGTGTTCCGAACTTGTGGGTGCTCGTCTTGAGTCCAATGTAGTAAATTTCGATTTCTGAATCAATTCTGTGGGTGCTCGGACCCGTTTTACAAACTTCCGTGGGTGCTCGAGCACCCCCGGCTCTGACGCCACTGTATAGCTGACTGATGACTGTTCCAAGAGTTCAATAGTTGACATCATGTCATGGCTCACCCAAGGTGGAGTAGAAGACAGAGCTCTGGGAGGGGGCATGCTTTGATCAGGGGTGGCTTTAGTGAGGGTGCAAGGGGTGTAGTTCCCCACAGGCGGCAGGCTGTAAGAGGCGGTAGCCTGGACTTTTGTTTAGACACTCAAGTTTTTACAATTTTGTTATAATAAAAATTCACAAAATACCATGTGTTGTCACTCTCTTTTGAGCCAGACCTTGACAATGAACATGTTGAAAAAACAGACAGGGTCTGGGCAATATCTCAGAGGTATTATGTATATAAGCTATGTAAGAGGTATTGGCCTAGGGCTGTAACACCAGAAACAAGGATGTATTTTCTCACACAGGGTAAGTGCACATTTTGGTGCTCCCACCCAATAACTTTTTGGAAACGGTCAAATAAAGGCAACAAAATAATTCAGATTCTCACTTATACAGGGCCTGGAGCATCAGAAACCCCTCTCACTTCCCTAGTTTCTACCCTGAAAACCTTAGAGTAGGTATTTTGACTATAACGAAATTCAACTCTACGTGGAAGATTGTAGATTAATTGAAAAATTCAACCCTGAAAGGAAGAAGAATATGACAGCTCATCAATAAGAGCTGCAATGTGGGAAAAGTTATCTGTAATAATTGAACAATGAAGTAAAATATTGTTTTTAATAATACAGGTTTATCACAGATTACCCTATTCTAGAGCCTTTTTAGCCTCCCAAAAGGGTCGTCTTTAGGGGCGGCACATGAAGCTTTGCAGCAAGTGAGCTTGAGCCGCCTCTGGTTTCGAATTTGTGTGTTTTTACACCATAAATGCACTGCAAACATCATGGCTATTTATTTTACATATACTTTTTTTTGTATTCAATTAAATTGACCAGAATTGCCTTCAGGAGTGTGCGGTGCGACAGAGGCATCCCACAGGGCCCCGTGCTTGGAGGAGTCCCACAAACATGGGAATATAAAAGAAATTAATTTTTTGCTACAATAGAATAATATAGCTATGTTTCAACTATAAAAACGATAGTGATTATTCCAAATAATGCTTCAAATAAACAGGAATCATTTGCAACTCGAAGGAGCCCCACAGATAATTTTCTCTTCAGGTTCTGCATCTGTTAATGGTGGCTCTGAAATTGACCTGAGGGACCTCAAATACTTTATTTTGGGCTTGAAATCAATTTAACTTGGATAATAATGCATCTTATATATAAATGTGAAAGTAAGTTTGTTCTTTATACAAATCTACAGTTTTAGGCCAATTGTCACCAGATTTTGTATATATACCAAACAGGACCGGGAATGAACCGTAGACTACTTCGTCAGAGCTGGGCAAATGCTCGAAATGGGTGAAAGACTGTCGGCAACAATGGTTTTGGGGCCTCCACAATCACTTTCGGAACATTTACTTTGGTTACCGTGGTTCCCAACAATGCATTTAAGAAATGCATGCGCCTTTGTAATGGTTTGTTTGGCTTTTGCCGTGACAATCAGCAAAGCGCAAGGCCAGTCATTTGCAGTGGCAGGTATTAACCTACTTGAGCCCTGTTTTTCACACGGACAACTTTTTGTCGCCTGTTCGCAATCTTAAAAATTTGTACATCTACACACCAGATGGAAAAACAAAAAATATTGTGTATCCACAAGTGATTGCCTCAAGTTTTTTATTAATTAAAATATTTAAAAATGAAAGTAATTTTTTCTTGATGCAGAAATTTTTTTTGATTAAGAAGTGATTAATAAGCTATGCATATAATAATTTTACGGGGTGGGCAACGTCGCCGGGTATCAGCCAGTTTATTATAAACCATAGTTAAAACTGTAGATGGATTAAATGCAACCAATTTTTCAGCTAGTTTTTGACCCTTAATACCTTAGTTTTTAGTTATTTTCCTTCCTTCCATAAATGATGCCTTTTTTAGTACCTATTTTGACCATTTTCAATGCCTAAACTTCCGGGCTCAATTGATTATGGTCTCAACTATCAACACGTTCTGGAAAAATGAGTTATGTTTCCTGAACAATTTTTCCCCCCTTCAAGATTTATGTTCATAAGTCGAAAAATTTATAAGTTGGGGAGCGACTGCATGAAATTTTTTTGGAGGGGCCACAAAAACTTTTTTGCACCGGGCCGCAAAATTCCCAAGCCCGGCCCTGGTTGCCACCAGACATTCACTTTAAAGCATGGAGGGGGGGGGGGGTGCCCTCATGAATTAAAGCACTAATTCGTTAACGAAAATTTGTTTGCACTAATTTTAATTAATTAATTAAAGCACTAACACAAGAAAATTGTTAATCCATGAAGTTAATTCAGGCTCAACTTTTCATTTTACATAAGCACAGATTTTTGGTGTTCATATTTCTTGCTCACTGTTCATTTGTTAGTATTCATTAATGCTGAATTAAATTTGAAAGATTAGGTGAAAAAATATGCATTCTCTTAATGATTAACAAGATTTGTTGTAATTAATAAGCAGTCAATTTAAATCAAAAAGTCTAGTTTTTTTTAAAATTATGATTTTTTATACCCTGGGGAGTATTGCCAATCATTCTTCTCAGGCAAAGAGCGACATACAAGCCAGAATTGGAATGCTCCACATCTGAACTAGTATACAGTGAACCAATCAAACTATTAATCAATCAGCTTGCTCTGTTCAATTTAATCTCCAATTAGCTTGCACTCTGTTTTGATCACCCATGCGCTTGCAAACTCTGAAAGGTCACTCTAACCTTGCCCTGCACTCTTTAGGCTGAAGCGGATCCATGATTTTACCTTCTGTAAGAATATAAATATTGCAGCCCTTCTCTAATTTTACTAATTTTCTTGACCATTCATTTCTAGTATTCACTGCCCCTTCTAACTTGTCACCTTGAGCTATAGCCTGCTAAACTCCCCCCCCCCCCCATAAATATACTTCTGAGCGCTGGGAGCAGAATTATGAAGTTGCAGCTTTCGTGGAAATCGTTTTGTGTCTGCAATATTGTTTTTGTAAAGTTTTATCATAAAAAATATTATAGTTGAACCTTGTTAAGACAAATTCATTCAATACAAATGCAATATTTTACATGTTGGATAAAAACAAATTGCTGTTTTGTCAGTTAGTATGAAATATTTTTTTACTTCGTCTGTATGCATGCATGCAAAGTCAGGGAAATAAAAAAGCTTGGGGAAGAAGAACGAAAATGAACCGTGCAAGTTTATTTCTACATAAAATGAGAAAAAAAATAAAGATAACAAAACGGCATCAGCCATTTTTTCTTTTCAGCTTTAAGACACAACAGTAAGTAAGTCCACAAATGTGTTTTGGATGGCATTTTTATCGGGATACTTTGTACCCTCTTTGAAAATATATGTTATATTATATATATTTATTTATATTTTTAAATTTTTTTTTTTATCGTCAGCTTTGTATCAGTCTTCTGCATCTGAATGGCAAATGGTAAAACATTTCGTATTTTATGTACAAAAAAAGACACAGGCAAATGTTCCGATGAGGCACTAAAAATGGAGTGAGATCGAAACCAGGATCTCAGCAACAACAACAACGAGTAGCGATTATGCACAATGTCTGTTGATGCAGTTGTCCTTGGTAATCGTTTGTTTCAGTCTTTCACTAACCGGTATATATGATGCTGAGCTCCATGATCACTGGTCGATACTTCAAAAACATAGGCTATACACAGCAAAGTCTCTTGAGTATCCCTATTGGTCACAACCTGTTAAAGAAATGCGAACATTAATTACTCATAAATGAGAAGTGAGCATCAATATTTATAGCGGGGGGGGGGGGAAGCACAACCTTTTCAGTCCATGAGCAAGATATTCTGTATTTCTGCTTCTTGCAGGCCAGAAACTTGCATATATAAAAGGTGACTATATGACCCATTCCTCTACTTTGGCGCAGCACTAACTTTTTAATATAAAATATCCTGTTTTATCTCTGGTTTTCAACAAGGCTTACTTGAATTTTTGAAACCAAGAATTAAGATTATTTTCATGACTTAATTAGCGATTTTCCATCAACTTTAGCGATAGATATGAACTTTACTTGCCTTTCACAATTTTTTTTTGTTCACACTGTAGTTGGATACTTCACATGTCTTTGAAAATTTTGGCTATAATAAGCAACTTTACTTGCATTTGACATTTTGTTTTTGCAATAATAACTGGCGATATGCCCAATGAATATTGATTTCCCTTATTTTTATAAAAGAAATATGGTCAGCATACACATCTATCAAATTGTGTGTATTGATAATTTTCCACCAGAATATCTTCTACGGACTGGATGGAATCCACAAGAAAATACTGGATGAGACCTTTTGGCAGGTCTTATTCGGCCCGCTGGCTCGTGTTTGTGCACCTCTGATCTATAGCCATGATTTTTTTTTTATGGCTATAAGCATATGAATAAAGTCATTATCCCATGATCACTGGTTGACTCTGTAGTTGTGAAAAAATCCCTAAGTTTATAGGCAAAAACTATTCCTAAAGATTAACAAATAAAAAGCAGGTTGCTTAGCTTTTTTCCCTCTCAAAATGACCACCGTTAGTTGTTGCCAATTTGTGAAATAACAACAAAATGTCTGTATTTCATAAGGAAAAGATAAAATTCCCCAAAAAATTCAGTGCCGATTCAGTCTCTATTCGATTAAATTGATGAGATGACCTGTATGAATATACTTCCCATTTCTAATAGATCTTGTTCTTCAGGTGATGATTTTTTACACAATTTTCATTTTAGTATGGCAATGACAGGTAATTCAATTGCTGTTGGGGGAAGATTGGCAAATATTTGCACTAATTGGCGATAGCTGGTGTAATGTCCCGTTTCTGTTATGATTGCCAAATATTTTAATTATAATTGCTGAATCTCCTCAAAAAATATTGTTGTAGAGGGATTCATCGTAGTAAAGGATATTTTTGTATCGAGAGGAGTCTATTTGTAATTCTAAAGCTAATTTCTCCAATTTAATTCTAAATTAGTAATTCTTCAAGGTATGAAAAAATATCACTGTGTAGAGAGATTTATCATGTATATCAAGTATCGTTGTAGCAAGGTTTCACTGCAATTAGTTATTTCAGTTAAGTTAAAAGTGGTTTCCGGACTATCAGGCTATGTATGGTCTAGGATAATTTCTTCTTCATCCATATGAGGTTAAAGAGGTTAAACACATTTATGTTTCTTCAATATGCTAAGCACGAAGCCTTTCTCGCTTGTTGCAGAAACCAAAGTGCGTTTAACGTCAGAAGATGCCTGCCACAGATGTGGGCAAAACCTCAGAAAGAAAATGTCTTAGACCAGCCATCTTCAACCTGTTGCTTGCGAACACCATGGTGCTCTCCAAACCATCAAAGTGCTCAATTTTTGTGTCCGATTTCGTGCTCGTGAGCACTTAACCAACGCTTCAATTAAACTGCCTGTAAAAACAGCATTACAAGATTACAACTATGTAGATTTCAAGCATACACATGTCAAAGTTGCCTTACAGGGTGCTCTATGTTTGATGATGGGCATGGGCAGTGATGGCGACCCAAGAAAGGTTGAAGACCCCTGCCTTAGACCATGGCCTAATAGCCCAGAAACTGCTTGTAGTTTATTGAATGCCGGCCACATGAAACGCCTCAGACTATACTTCAATTTCCCCTTTCACTTCAAGAAAATCCCTTTTGTTTCTTTCATTTTTGTCTCATGGTTTTTTTCCTCTCCAAAATTCCAATTCTCCAGGGTGGGCAGGTATGATATTGTTGAAAGCATATGAAAGCAAACAGTGGTTTTTTTTGGGTTTTTTTTTTTTTTGTGCAACATCAAAACATTCTTACCTGAAGAATGGTGAAATTTTCCAGAACGCTGTTCATCATGTATTTCTCGGGCAAATGTTTCAGCTTGTGAATGAAATTCACCATGTATTCACACATCGGTGATCTGTGTATCCTGTACACAAACCGCCCGTTTTCAAACCTTGCGTACTCAGTCTGAAAAGATATAGATAGCCTTTCTTCAGTCATAATTTTTTTTTTGTAATGAGTTATCAATTTATCATTACTATATTTGTGGCCAAAACTGATATTTTTATTTCATCATTAAGTCAGTCAAATAAGTATGCTTTCAATTAGCTGAAGCGAAAACATCTGTATTATGGTATTATAATCAACGCAGTAAGTTACATGATGTTGCAAATATTTAATTTTCTCAATACTATTTGCTAGTGCTGATCCAATTAACTGATCAATTGTTAATCACAATCAAAAATTTCAGTTGAGTTAATTCATCAACCCGATCAATCCGATTGAAATTTTCACAAAAAGCCCTGTATGTAATTTAACTCAATTTTTTTGACAAAACCTATTAGAAGTCTTGAACCAAGGGTGCTTAACCTTTTAAAGAGCGTGAGACACTTCACTGATTTGAAAATGAGCATGCGACTTGATTAAGTGATCTTCAACAGCACCACAGGCTACTTATGCGATCTATAGATGTGCTACAAATCACACTTAAATGAAGTAACAATGTGCAGAGCGTCATTTAAATGATCTTTAAATGTGCCATGGGCAATTAAATGGGTTGAGAATATGTCACACGGGTCACTTAAGCGAGTTAAGAATTTTCTGCAGGTCACTCATCTGGTTATGTACTGCTTAGTTAATCTTTACAAAATTAAGTTTGAGGTTGCAGGCTACATTAGCTCACTCTGAGGGCCGCATTTCTCCTGCAAGCCATGAGTTGAACACGTATGTCTTAAACTATGTTCCTATACATGACATTTTAGATAAGTGACCATATAAGTATAAAAATATTTGAATCAATATTTGATTTGGAAAGGGGGGGGGAAATGCACGTTGATTCAATAAAAACTGAGGATTTCAGTTTCAAATTGAGTTTGATGGGAGTTTTAGAAGACAATACCAAAACTTATTGTCTCCACTGCAGTCATTTTGGTATTCGGGAGAAGCGTCCACTCCTTTTCCCCCAGGTATAGACTTGCCAACTCTCCAGATTTAAGCCAGAGACTCCAAATATTTTGCCCTTCCTCCAGCTCGTCGGATTTTAGCAGAAAATTAGATTTGGAACAATTTTTTTTAGAATTTCTTTTGGATCTAAATTATTTTTAGATTTTCCCTGATCTTTCATGATGTCGTGGCATCAATGACTATGGTCACTGATGGGGGAAAACCTTTATAGAGGGCAGCTGTGGTTTGCAGAACTTACCTACTCTGTTGAAGACATCACTTCCGTCGAGCAGCCATCAAAAAATGTCTTGGTGATGGCATTTAAGCAAACTGGCAAGGACAAAACTTTGTTTACTTAACATTTATTGGCAACCATTTATCAGGGGATAGTCTTGGTTGCCGAAATTCCTGTATAATTATTATTGTATTCTATTAACCACCACATGGCAAACACAATAAGAGAGAGAGACTAATACTAAGGTTTTTAGCAGCTGGCTAATGCGAAAATATATTTAGGAAAGAGAGAAAATTCCACTGCCCTTGAGGGGAATCAAACCCATGTCTTTTCACTTTCCGGGTGAACGCCCAATCCCACTAGACTACAAAGGCAATGAATATCTCAATCTTTCCTTGGAGTTCATGTGCAATGAACGGGACCGTACATGGACAGTCAGACCTAATTCAGGCCAAAGCTCAATTGCTGACACTGCCACCAGATAGCAAGATCATCCTCGGATAAGTTGGCAGGTCCTACAGGCAGGTTCCCCTGCAGGAAAAAGTCATACTGCTTTTCTTATTGGTGAGTGGACAGTGTGTCCCATTGGGTGATTCACATTGTGCATGGCACAGAAAACCTGGCTTCATTGTATTAAATTGCTTCAACAGCCCATTTTTTTTGGATCTATTCCTATATTTAGTTACATCTTGCAAATTGGTGCGTGAACGTTATAGGGCAGAGATGAATTTTCCTTTTCTAAATATCAATCTCTTCATACAGCCAGTTTTCAGGGGTGTCATTTCAACTTTTTCCAGTGGGGAGGGGGCAGAGAACACGTACTCAATGTATGCACATATATATACCATTTTTAGTGTATTTTCAAAAGTCAGGGGGTGGGGAGGGCAACGGCCCCCTCTGACCCCCATCAAATGACGGGCCTGCCAGTTTTCCATATACATTGCATCAACAACAGCGACTTCTTTCTCTACGTATACATTGCCATCTGCTGGCCTTTGTTATGCTAGGTACTAGCAGAATGTTGCCACTATATCCATTGCACGGAGCCATTCAGCATATACAGGGTGAATATTAAGTGCTAGCATGGCCTTTATCTTATCAACAGTCCATCATAGGGGTATGATTCCAATTTAAAAATGCTCAACAGGCATTGCATTCAAAAATTACCCTGCACCAGTTTTGAGAGTGAAAATAGTGTGTCACAAAATTAAAAAAAAAAAAAATCAAAATTTTTATATGGCTCACTCTGTGCTCTAACTTCTAATTAGAAAATTGTTGCCCAGTCTTTAATTAGCCCAACGAAAAAAAATCCCATGTTTTGAACTGCAATATTCACTGAGATATTCAAATTTGAAAAATAGAGGGAAAACAGAGAAAGAACAGCGTTAAATGCAACAAAATCGTTTTATCCACATTTAATGCTGTTCTTTTCCTGTTTTCCTCCATTTTTTGAGTTTGAATATCTAATAATTGCATCAGAAGAGACAGGGAAACAACTTTCTAATTGAAAGTTGGAGGACAATACAAAAAATTAGATTTTTTTTTATTTTGTGGCACACTGTATTTTCACTCTCGAAAGTGGTACAAGGTAATTTTTTAATGGCTGTTGAGCATTTTTTTAAATTGAAATCATACCTCTATGATAGATGATTGATGAGATAAAGGCCATACTAGCACTTACAGGACACCATGTATATATGCTCCAAGGAGGGAATATTCTATGTGCTTTCATAGTGTAGAGGTGGAGCAGTCATCTGGTATAAGAGAGACCTGGGTGAGTCCCCGTGAGGGCAATGATGAATTTTCCTTTCTTATAAACACCAATATCTCTACATACAGCCAGTTTTCCGTATAACCATTTAAAAACTTTTTAGTCTGTCCAGGGGTTGGAAGTGACTAAGTCCATTTCGTAGCAGCTTTGGAGCAGCAAAATTCAGGATTTGGAGCAGATATTTATGAATTGGTGCAGCGAAGTTAACAAGAATATTTTCGTTAACCCTCACCCCTGCACTGTCGTTTGTTATCAAATATACTTTTCATTAACTTGCTTTTTGTTTTGGTGTTTCAGGTTTTTGACACCTTGTTTGAAAGAGTGGCTGTCATAAATTTTTCCACACCAGTCTATGTAAGATGGTCACACTTTTTGCTTACTGAGGGCACTATTTACTCTCTGGAACAGCAGCACGTCAAATGGGCTAAAAATTTTCTATGTTTTCAATTTTTTTATACTCACGCCCGGAAATAAATTTTTGCAAAATTTCGGAAGAATCAACACAATGTTTGGAGATTCAGCACTCATTATTTGGCGAGATTTGCGATCTGACACTCGATATTTGGCAGCATTGGCGATTTAACGCTCATTATCCGGCGAAGTTTCTAAATTAGCATTCGTAATTCGGCAGACATGAGCTTTTTACTCCCGGAATAAATATTTTTTTCTCAAAACAATCAGGATTTGACGTAATGACAATTGACTACAGTCATTTCTGCTGCTTCCAGTGACAGCTTTTTTTTTTTTTTTCTTTAAAGACCATTGCAAACTATCTTCTGTTGCACGATCACGGATATTATCGGGGTTTCACGATGGAAAGCCTGATGAGGGGCCAATAGTTTAAGTACAGTGGAATAAAACACGCTGTTCTCT
The DNA here is from genome assembly GCF_987345545.1 of Pholcus phalangioides. NCBI lineage: Eukaryota > Metazoa > Arthropoda > Arachnida > Araneae > Pholcidae > Pholcus > Pholcus phalangioides. The sequence goes on along the minus strand of NW_028301595.1, from coordinate 1,809,544 downwards.
GAAAGAATCGTTTCGCAGCAAGCAGGAATAAAAATTTTTTGCCGTCCTTTCCAAAATTCCGGGCATACTGAAGCAAAATTCCCTATTTGGCACAGAAAAATACGAACACACACTATTGGAGCAGGATAGGGCAAGATGTTAATTTTGGTGAAGTGCGGAGCAGAGTTCCCACCCCTGTTAATCCATAGCCCTAGTTTCACTCAAAATTCACATGAAATAACCATGATATAGCATTGTATGAATCAAGAAGCAAGCCATAAAATTTATGTATTACCTCAACTTTCTCAACAACTTGTTTCCCGAAAGAACAAACTTTGGTTGAACACATGATAGTCATGTTTTCACTGCTCTCGTATCTAAAAATTAACAATAAATGTTTTTAGGAAAAACTGTATTGTAACAATTTGAAACAATTTTAGACAAGAGATGACAAATCATTATTCTCTTAAAGGCCTCGTACAAATTTATAAAAATATGAGGTGTCTCTAGTTAAAGTTGGCATGTTCTGAGCTTTCTAAGAATTCACCAATGAATAAGGCAAATAAACACGATCATCTATTCGCCTTATTCGTTGGTGATTTCTTGGATAAAGTTGATCTACTCTTCCATATTCAGAGCTTTTTAAAGCCTCAACTACCTATCATAAATAAAATTATGAAACTTGAGGAATGTATTGTGAAGGGAAAGTGGACAGAATTTTCAAAGCCCTTTTAGAAAACCAAAAATCTCTGTATAGCTTTTGGTGCGGAAACTTGTTCTGTAAAAAAAGAAATTTGCCAGCAAAGCATTCTAATGTAAACTCAGTGACATACTCTTTAGTAAAGAAGATGATTCTGCCGAACAAATTCAGGAAAAACAAATTAGCAATTTGCATAGAAAACACCCTCTAGTGGTGGACAGCTGAACTGATTTTTTTTCTCTCTCTTGATTTCTTTCCTATCCCACCAATTATGTTCATGGTTTCCCATTGGTTAGCTCAGAACATTTTTAATTTTTTTATTATGAATGCTCCCTGTATTTTCAAAATCATATGGAATACTTACTGGCTTGTGACACCATAAAATGCCCCGGCTTCATCTTGTATATTCGTATTGAGATCAGCCTGCATAGAGAAATCAAAGATAAAACAATCAAGACATTGTTATGCCATTAAAAACACTCTTGTAAAAGTTTAACAACAAATGACCGATTAAAGGTGGTCGTTTTGTTTATTTGTAGTGATTCCAGAAAAACCTTTAAGAAAACAGAAGGTCTGCTGTGCTTAAGAGACATTCAAAACTCACTGGTACTATTTAAACGTACCATATTAAAAGAAATCACTACAGTCAGACCTCTGTGCAACATAAATCCTAGATACATAATAAAAATGGCTTTATAAGCAAGGTAACTTGATAACGAGTAAACCCAGTTAGCTATATATAATTATGTTAGCGAGGACCATTTAAAAACATGTTAAAAATGTGGCGATGTTATACCAAAGTCTGATTCTATATCATGATGTTGGGAAAGAGTGAATCCATATTGTGAGCTCTAAACATATAACATGTTAACCTGTACTGTGATTCAAAACTCATAGGGCAAACCAGACTTGTGGTGATATAAGACACATAAACAAGAATTTTTGATAATAAAATGTGTTGTTGAATCATAATAGCAAAGACAACAGAGATCGCTTTCAGAGTAAGCAGAATAGCACTTCACCAGTAGCTAATACCATATTTTTGCATACCTTTGGATTATTATCATATCATATGTGATACCAACCATCTGAAGATACAGAGGATATAATGTACTGCTTGTCATTGTTTGGTGCAGCATGACTCTAATGATCCATGAAAAACGGAAATTCAATTCGAGGAGGCATGTGGTTCCATCTTAATGAAGTAAGCCCATTTTTAGAAAGATGAATTACCCAAACACCACATTTCTACTCAAATTGATTGAATATGGTGAGCCCATGACATAGAACCCGTTTCCACAATCTCTCCTCTCTTTCTATTTGTTTTTGTAGGTTCGTTGATTACAAGGGGCATTACTCCTGGGCATTGATTACAAGATTCCCCATTATCCTACCTCCTCCTCTTAACCAGATCATGGTCCACTGCTCTGCCTCAATGAAGAAATTTTAGCAGGTGATAGAAGACCTGCGTTATGCTGGAAAAAGTGTGTATATGTGTTGTTAACTTAACATGAATTTTCTTTCTGTGTAATGTTTGTTATAGTGTTGCCATCTGCCATCAATTTTTGCCATCCAGTAATATAGACAAACGTGAATCAATCCAAAATAAATCCACCCAATTTGCTCATGACTGCTGGTCATCTTTTGTTTCTGTGTCCGGACTCAAAAATGAACTTCATCTCCTCCCTCCCTCTACTCTTCATCTCATTACTTGATTAACATTGTTATACAAAATTTTCCATGGTCAATTCAACATAGATACCTCTGATATCTTAGCCAAACCATCCTACATATCTAGAAGACTCGACCATTCCCTTAAAATAAAACCTATTTTTGCTTCCACTGACTGCTTTAAATACAGCTTCTTTCCTCATATCATTGGTGAATGGAACAAACTCCCAAGCTCAATTGTCAAATTCCCCCACTATCACTAGATTTTTATCCAATATCAAACAATATCTTTGTCATTCTCAATCCCATCCTTTTGTAATCACCCTGTATATGTTATGCTCCAAGTTAGAAGTCCAGCGTCTTCATGAAGTGGCCAGCTATTTTACATATCACCCAGATTTTAGACACCACTTCACAAAGCAACCGATCCGACTTCTAACTTAGGCCATGACACATGCACAGACTTTTGTGACATAAAGATAAAACTCGGAAGTAAACTTACCCAAAACTTCACTAAAAAGAATGCATTTTGTGGCCCTTTATCATAAAGCTCCTTCAAACCGCCTTTCTTCTCTGGAAACTTGTCATATATCTGTTTTATGTCCACAGTCTGAAAGCATCCGAAATTAATAAATTACTGGCGATAGTAAGTTACATGTTATGTTTATGTTCTTACATTACATAAGTTGGCATGTAAAATTTACATTTTGTTCCAATGCAATAAATAGCCCTGTAACAGTTATTTTCCAAAAACAACTGAGAAAGGGACTGCAAATACGAAAACAGCGAATATGAAACCTACAAATACTGAGGGCAGACTATGTTTTTCAATTATTGTCAGAAATAAGTTGTAACAGCAACCCCAAAGTAAGTCATTTTTAAAATTTGCTGTTTCGAGTGTGTTTGTACTCCTGATCAATTTGAACCTGATTTCCTAGATGAAAGTAGTCCCCCTCCGAACAAAATTTTTGGCTATGGGCCTGCATAGATGCATCTCATAAACATTCTTTTCAGAGAATTGCTAATGAATTGGTACATGCCGAAATATGTGTTCTGAGAATATGTATGGCCCTAAGGTATTATTTATTATGTTGTCAGAGTTATTTGTGTTTTATGTTCTAGTGGCACTGCCATTATTTTCAAAATTAGAAGCGATGCCATCTATCTTCAAGAGTATAAATGTACATGATAAAGATGTAGATTTGTATTTAGGAAGTTTTTGTCTGCCTATATTTGCAGCTTACCAATAGAACTGGGTTTGCACACATACAAGATGCAACTTACTCAAGAATTAAAGCTGAATCAGATCGTTGGCAATTAAAATTTAAAAGATAAATGAAAAACATGCAAGAAAAAAAAAATCAGATTTTTCTCATGAATCGCCCAATAACGTGGTCAATTCTCACAATGAACAAGATATGAGAATGAATAATCACCTCCAGCAAAGGATCCGAGTATCCAGGTAATCCGGTGATGTGAACAAACAGGTGCTTTTGATACTGAAAATTAAACAGGAAACTCTTGAGTTGACATGAAAGCCAAGAGAAAAATTAAATGTTGATGAATGAATGCATAATGAATTCTCATTAAATTTTAATGAAAATAGATTTTAAAAAACCTTGTAAGAGAAGAATATAATACTTACGCTGTCTGGGTCTCTCCTAGACTCCATAAATGCAGAGAATTCCACCAGTCGCAGCTTGTGCGTTGCAACCATTCTTCCCTCCCAAGGAGTCGAAGGTGGTGAATTGAGCGGATCTATTCCACCTACTGATGAAGGCGGCGGCGGCTTGATAGGCATGCTGCTGCTATATGGCTGGTTAGCAAATGGCTTCACGCTAAGAACAGAAAATGACAAAGAATTTAAGAAAAGTTGAATATTAAAAATGATTGAAATTTTCACATGGAATACAAAGGAAATTCTCAGGAGCATTAAAATAACTTACTCTTCCGATGGACCTGGCTGAGTGATGCCATGCTGCCAAAACTAAAAATGAAAATAAAAACAAAATAAATTCAGTAAAAAGCAAAATGTATGGATATTGTTTACGAGCGCTGTATGAAAAAGATGATAGCACACATTTACTCACAGGTGCAGTTGGATAGGTGACTGAAGGTACGAGTGAAGCCGCTAGGCTGACAGCCTTGTTTTGTATGGCTGAGGCTGAAACGATCTGGGCGGAGGAGAGTGATGTGAGGGATTGCAGAGCTTTCTCCTTGGCAGCCTGGTCCTGAGAGGAAAACAAAGATACCACTTGAGCTGAGGACATGGATGACATCGACTGCAGTGCAACATCCTTTGCTGTCCGATCCTGCCAGAAGGGGTAAAGATGGCAAACATTGTTTTTGGTTTGTTTTTTTTTTCAGAGGAAAAATGGAATATTGATCCCAGTAATCCTCTCCATAGTAAATTTCATGATTTTCACCAGATGGGGAGGGTCACCTAATCTCGAAAAATAATACATTGACACATGAAATCTTTGCAATAAGCTTGGTACAATAAGAGAAAAAATAATTACGAAATGTTTTGGAAGGAGATGGTAAAATTAAGTGCAGTGGTTCTTAGCCTGTGGCCATAGCCCCCCCCCCCCCGTGGCTCAGTCGTATTTCAGGGGGAAACACGCAAAAATCAATGGCGGGCCACCACACAACAGACAGTTAAGGGAGCCACAGAGAGCTGTGGGGGGGGGGGGGGGGATGCTGATCTGAAAAGCATTTAAACAAAATATGTAAAAACATACACCTACAGTATTTTCTCATTAATCTGGCACATATTAAACCAGGGTTACGCCAAATTACTGGAAGGCAGTTGAAAAATACTCATAATCCCACCAAGGGCTTTACTTTTTCATGGGCAAGTGGGGTATTTGCTCAGGATCTTATAATTTTTAAACGCCCCCCCCCTCCACAAAAAAAAATTCAAACCACATAATACCATTAATTAACCAAGCATCTTTGATGTTAGTTACATAATTTTTGCTTTCTCATGGCCCCTATCATGTCAAAGTCTGGTCCTTAACGCACAGTAACATAGGTGATAAGGTTTTCGTGGCCATCATTTGATGAAAATTGTCTATTCAGGTTCAAAGACCGTCATCTGGACACCAAGAGAAAAACAAGTCTCTTTCATGAAAAACATCATTCAAAGACCATTTTCAAACCAACCAAAAAAATATGTGAAATGCTGCCATTAGTGAAAGAAAGTCCAGTGACCCTCTATCAGCATCAGAGATCTACAAATACCATTCACATGTGGCCAGGTTTACCTTGGAATCACGAGAAGATCTGTAGTCACAAGAATAAAAGAGCACAAGTGGTGCTGCAGAATGGGCCAAGTCAGTGGTAGAGGAGCATGACTATTACTGACAGCCACATTGCACAATTCAGCGAAACACAGGTAATAGCAAATGTTGAACCTTTTTTTTCTTCATGCCTACAGAGAGGCTATTGAAATCTACAAGCACAACAAACAGCTACAACAGAAGAGAAGAAACTTTGAAATTGAGCAGATCCTGCAGCCCGGCTCTAAGAAGAATATGAACTTTCCGCTTCTGAAGATCCAGCAACAGAATGAAGACAACAGCCAATCATGTTCTTGAAACCTAAGAAACTTTTCCAATTTGCCACCAGCCATAAGATCAACTAGCCAATCTTTCTTTTCTTTCTTTCAAACCGAGCACAACTCAAGTTTATCACTATGGCCAATTTACTACCTAGTGAGTTGCGCCGAAGTGTAAGTGAGTGTACCTAACAGTCTGAGTGCGTATCTAGTGTTGTGTCTGATTTTTCAGTACTGCCAATTCATGTCTTAAAGTTAGGAGCCACAGAAAACCAACTTCAGCTGACCACCACTGTGGCACCCCAGAAGGGTTTGAACCCTGGACCTTGTGATGAGAGTCCATCACTATGACCACCAACTGACCAATCGGCATCTTACGTCCTTGAGTGGCTTGGCCTATATTACTGTTTTTCAACGGACCAATCAGAAAAGGATAATGCCACGATAATGCCAAGCCATTCGAAGGAGTGAATACAACCCAAGATTCTAGAAAATCTGACTTTTGTTTCACTTTTTATCAATTCTTCTGAAGATGCCAACCACTAGTGTTGGGGAAACATTAAGGATTAACTCAAACAGACTAAGGTCTTCGAACGCGAATAGACAATTTTCATCACAGTAACATGTTTTCCTCTCCTACACACAAAGGGAGCCAGCCTGAAACTGTCAGATTGTTCGACTGGTCAAACTAGCACACAGTCAAATTACAGAGTCTACTGTACTTTTACAATCCATTACCTGTAGATACCCCATAAAAGAGAGGCTGACATAGGAAAATCGCCCCCTTTCAAAAAAACCTGTACCTGCTTATGGTCTGACAGGAGTCTAGCACATTATAGGCTATTCTATAAACACTCATAAATTCTATTTAATAAGTACAAAGGATTTTGTCTGGTTAAGAGGAGAGGGTGGGAAGACAATAGGCAAAAAAAAAAAAAAGAAATATTGACTTATTACATGTTTATTACGCACATATTCACGTCTAAAACCTTTGACCTCAACACACAATATGCATATCCCTCTCCTTTATAAAGATAAATTGACTTTTGCTTGTATTACTGGGGGGGGGGGGTGTCACATAATTTCAAGGACCCAAATTTTAACAAAATATGCATTCACCACTAACCAAACATCTTTGTCATAGAGGAAGCACTTTGTGCGGGGCGCTATCAAGCCAAAGTTGGCACCAGCTAAGTTTTAATATTGTCTTTATCCTCCTTATTATCATTTCTTAGGTTATTTCATGTGTGCTTCTGTGAATTTTAGCATGTTAAGTTTCCTTTATTACGCCTACAGTGCATTTAGCACACATCAAACATATGCTGAAGAAAACCAACCCAGTGATAATTTTATAAGATCTGTAAATAGGCATCAAATTTTCAATGTCTTGGAGCGAGAGATATCTTCTGATGGGAACACTAAGGACATTTTTTTACAACCAGTTTGGTGATAGAAAAAAACCAATAATAGATTATATATGAATTATGAAGTACAAGAGGGAGTCACGCATACCTTTAACTTGGACTGTATCTCTCGTGCCTTACGCCTGGCAAGCACCTGTATGTGACTAGACACCTGCTTTCTTGTTCTTGTCTTTCCCGTTCTCAGTTTGATATACCGTGCTATTAATTCATTGCGACCTGTAATGATAATGAATAATTAATAGCATAATTATATATATATTATTATAAATATAATATAATTATAGCATTAATAAGTTCCTTAATTAATGCTAATGATCACTAATGTTATTTGTACCTATTCTGCAAGTAAGGTCGGGATTATTACACTATAAAAGTTTGATAAAGCATCTTTTGTAAAACTTAAAAAAGAAAAACCAACCAATAAGTCTATTGGTTGCATTTTTCAGTTTTTATAAAAGAACTTTTATAGTGTAATACCCACCTAAAAAGTATTAAAACATTTATTCTCTGCGAACCAGTGGTTCCCAACACATTCAGCCAGCAAAACACTACTACTACTTAACCATACACGCACCTAATACACATTCCTCTGTGGAATTTCTAACAAATTGGTTCATGCCAAAATTTGTTTTCTGTGTGTATGTGTGGTCCTAACTTATATGTTGTTATATGTTATGTGTCGTCAGAGTTGTGCTTGTTTCGGGTTTTTGCTGGTGTTGCCATCCGGCTTCCATATTTTGAAGTGATGATAGTAAATTATTAAATTTTCATGTGTAAATATCATGTTGAAGGTCTGCCTTCTCTCTGTAGAGACACTTTTTCAAATGAAAGACCTGCTCACATTTGCGCCTTTTTGGGAACCATTGCTATAAATCATAAAACAATGAACACCATTCAACACAATACCTGAGGATAATTTCTGCATGAGCAAGTAAGGATTTTGCCTAGGGATCTAGCACCCTACCTACCCCAAATTTGAAGGATGGCCTCATATTGAAACAACATATATATATTCACTTAGACCATACTAGTTTTATATATGAGTCGTAAATCCCCTACATAAGGGTGGGGGAAGGCGTTTAAGGGATCCAGAATGGGATGAGGTCACTGTGATGAACCCACATTTTAGGGACCTAGGTTTGACACAGTTTCATAATTAAAATTTTCCATGGAGCCCAAGGGCCAGTACAAGTCATACTGTGATATTTTTAGATATTTAGAATTGTAGGATGGTATACAGATTCACAAGGATTTAATGTAATGTACAGTGGCATCATAAAGGATGGACCAACAGACGGCTAATCAGGGGCTCCATTTTTTTATGAAATTACTGTATTTACTCACATATATGTGACGAGGTATGATTTTAGAGATCAAAATAAGTAAAAATATATTTATTAACTCAACTCCTTATTTTGTTTATTCACAGATAATAGCATAAAGATTTTTAGGGCAATATGACATACATGCAGTGTGGCCTAAGTTAGGGTATTATTTTATGGGGTATTTCTCTGAATAAATTCTCAGGGGCACTCCGAATGGTGTTAAAAATAGTATGGGTGCTTAGGCAGCCACTGTGCACCCCCCCCCCCCCGGCTGTGACACCCCTGTTGGAATAATTATGGGCTCCTGAAGCAAAGGCTTCTGAATCAAACGGGGGGCTCCCGAAAGTATTGAAAACTTTCACAAATTCTGATGTTATGTCTCATAAATTCTGGAACTATTCCTCTCATTAGCTTTCATTCATCAATTTTTGATTATTTTATTAATTTTCAATTATATCACTCCTACATTTTGGCTTTTAATTTTTTCATCCATACTAAACTTTTATTAAATGCTGAATTATCATTTTCAATTGGGCAGAATTATCATTAGTTCTGGAGTTATTTCTTAAATTAATCCCAATTTTTCATTGAATATTCGCTTGCACATGTAGGATGACCTAGGTTTGCAAAGCAGTGAAAACTGAATAAAAGCCTTGTGTCCTATTCTTGAGTAAATACAGTATTTCTCTCACCAATTCTGAATTTTCACTAACTATGAAATTGTTCCTCTCATTAAGTCTGAAATTATTCCTCAAAGAAATTATAAAATTCTTTCATTAATTACAATTGATTTTCATCAATTATGAAGTAATCTCTTTCGATAATTCTGAAGATGATTTATGACACAGGCATAATCGAGCTAATGACACAGGCATAAAGAAACTACTACTCGTGAAAACAATTTTCTTAGGTTTGTATAGGTGGGATATTAAAAAAGAAGAAAACATTTGGTGTATTTATTTATCACTAGCTATAATACCCGGGCAATGCCCGGGTACAAAAATGAGAAAAAAAACATGCTACGAACTTGTATAACGACAAAAATTAAAGAAAAACATTTTGCAACATGCATAATTACAAAAATAAATAAAAGAACATGTTTCGAACTTGCACAATTGCCAAAATGGTAGAGGAATGCGAATTTGTATAATTACAAAAATGCGGGAGATAAATCTGGATGATTGATATAGATTAAACCTTGTAATCCAAATAATAAGGATTTTGGCCAAATGCCTAGCTATAATACCCGGTGCTGCCCGGGTTTTCTTTAATGAGGCTTTTTGGATCATGTGATATCTCCCTTTTTCTTTGAGGGACATGCAAACTGTGTTCACGAATATGGCGACTTCCTGCGCTACTCACTCATGAAATAAATCTAGATTAAATAAACGTAGAAATGAATAGTTTTTTTTCCCTTTTTTAAGGGGGCGCTAGGTATTTCGAATCCCCCCCCCCCTGAACTTCCAAGTTATCCATCTGCCTGTTCCAGCTTCTAAAAATGCTTAGTTAAAGCTGTGGAATTTTTTCGATGTACCTTTTATGGGGCCCATAATTAATTTTAAAATATCCTAACCCACGTGAATTTATGCAGTTGAATATCAAAAGACAATACGGAGATATTAATTTCAATGGTTGAGAAGACGTATATATAAAACTTGAAATCAATGTTATTGCATGAATATCCAACTCGAAAGTAGGTCCGGCTAATTACTTCATATTTAATTTTCTGGTCTTCGTATATCAATAAGCGAACTCAATATATATTTAAAAAATCGAGAATTCAATACAATTTTGAAAATTGTTGATGTGGCGAAAATCCCATCAAATTTCCGCATTTTTACAGTAAAATCGGCAATTTTAACACTGATTCCTATGAGTATCACCCTTTTCCTGAACCTCAAAGCGACGCTGATGATGATTATGACGTCCATTCAAAAGTCTCATTACCGATAGTATTGAAAAAGGGGCACACAAACCATTACAAAGGCATAAACTGTTATACATATAGCAACAGGATTAGAAAAGTGACAAACCATTGTAAAGGCATATACACGTCTGAAACGCATTGCTAGGAAACCACGGTAACCAAAGTAAACATTCCGAAAGTGATTGTTGAGTCCCAAAAACCATTCTTGTCCAACCGTTTTTTGCCCATTTGGGGCATTTGCCCTGCTCTGACAAAATTTTAAAGTAGCCTATCGTTCAAGTCGGGGTCCCATTTGGTATATATGCAAAATTTGGTGACGATCGATCTAAAATTGTAGATTTGTATAGAGAACATACACACAGACAGACAGAAAATCAATTTATGACATGAATGTCGCTCTCCACTTGTTAATACAAGATATACGGAAGACTGGATGTTGTGAAGATATTTATTATTTGAGATGTTAATTTTTTAAGGAAGGAAAAACTCATCTCTGCCTCCACCGTCCATTGCATGGTTCCGTTCGGCACATATACGCTCTAGCGAAGGAAAATCTCTATCTCTTCTGTAGCTTAGTGGTCAGAGCACTCGTCCGGCAATCGAGGGACCCGGGTTCGACTCCCGGTAGAGGCAGAGATGAGTTTTTTCCTTCCTTAAAAAAATTAACATCTCAAATAATAAATATCTTCACAACATCCAGTCTTCCGTATATCTTGTAGAAAATCAATTTTATATATATAAATTTCCCTGAAATACTTGATCACACGTAATGTGGGCATACCTTGTGCTTGGAGAAAAATTGGCAATCATTGGCTAGCCAAGACAAGACACATTCCACAATAATTCCATTGACGGCATCGATAGCTGAATAGAAAATAATTACTTCAAATTACTTAAATGGTTGTTTTTATGTAACCATCTGCCACTGACTGATCAACATTTCTGGAATTTAGAGAAATTGTGACGAAGAAGACGAAAGCTCTCAATGCTCTGTATTTCGCACCAACTAGCAACAGCAATCTATACCAATCCATTAATTAATGCTCAAAACTTGAAACATAAACTAAAAGACGTGCATTCAGTCTGCAAACATGTGAAAAATGACCTTTTTGCATACATAGCAAAGTTCACTATTGCAGTGTCAGAAGGTGGTGGTCAGACTCACTATGTATATTATCGAAGGGCAATCCCAATCAGAGCACACACACGATTATTGGCCTCTGGAGGGAGCACAAAAAGCTTATGAGGGGTGAGGCACAATTATTTCTTAAAAGAGAAATTTTGATTTATAATCCTTCATATAGCATTGAAATTATCAGAAATTAATTATAATAACATGTATAAAGGTATTTTTTTCCCATATTTTATTTTTTAAATATTTTTTTGATTGTCTGGGGAAGAGCACACAGGGCTCATCCCCCTTCCCCGCGTACGTCTCTGATCCCAATATGCTTTATTAGGAGGTAAGGGAGGGCCGAGCTGAGACGAAATTTTGCAGACGAGCGGGGGTCAAAAATCTGCAATGGCCCCGAAAAGTATATCTGAATTTTTTTTCCAATAAGTTCGAGATTTTTCCTAACGATATACAGTCGGATTCCGTTATAACGAACTCCAAGAGACCGGAGAAATCATTTCATTGTAACGAAATTTCGTTGTAAAGGAATTCCAGGTCTTTGCATTTTTCCAAAGAAACTTATCTGGAGGATTAGAAAAGTGTTCGTTATAAAACGAGAGTTTCGCTTTAACGGCATTCGTTAAAACGGGATTCGAAATTCGTTAAAACGTGATTCGGGTATCTAAAATTTTTTACCAATAATTGAGATATTTTTTTAGATATTTCTTTAAATACTTTTTATCATTATTTTTTTTCCTGAAAACAATTATAAAATTATCTCTAAATGATTCTAAAATTATATTAGAAATATGTTAAAAATAATTCTAAAAATTTTTTTAATTAAATTCCCTTTTAATACAAAGTAGCTATTTTCTTTAAATGGTCAGCAGGCCACAGCAAAAAAGCTCAGAGGGCCACATTGAGCACCCTCAGTTCTACAGAAAGCTCAAGGCAAGCATTCATAGGTCTAAGGTGTTAGTAGCTGATCAAAAGCAGTCGAGTCAAACGGGAAATCGAACCAAAATCGGTAAAGTTTTGCCAAGCCTTCAAAGTTGGCGCTTTATCCCCCATTTTTCTATCGTGATGCCAAACATAAAGAGAAATTATAAGGCCGGTCGTCTACTGGAAGCTACTACGAGTGAAAAAAAAGTCGTGGAATAGAAGTTACGTGTAAGCGCAAGACCAGTGTTAATACACAGCGCCAATACGAATCTAGATGTGTGATTCGCGCATCAAAAGTTAAATTTAATTCTTCAAATTCGTTGAGGAGTGAAAATACTCCTTCAAATTACAAATAATTTTTTTTAAAATAGTTATTTTTCTAGTATATTTTTTTAGATAGGAAAAAGAAGAAAAAACATCTCTCTTTTTTTTTTTTTTACAAAAATACCTCTTCAAAATTATATTTTCGGATAATACTGCGCGCAAGACTACTACGGCTTTGCGCATACACGCGACATGTTATCGCTCGTGGTAGCTTCCAGTGGATGACCAGCCTAATACCAAGGTACTTCCGTCAACGTGGGCCCAGTCGATATGCCCGAAATGATAAAATAAAACTCACCTGATTTGCACACCAGAACGCATTTATCCAACGGAGCAAAGATATCATATCCACATGGCCCGAACGAGTAATTTCAAAATAATTCCCCAGATACTTATTCACATCATGGACACACACACACCGAAAATGAAGCTTCATAAGACCCCGCAATCGACAACTTTCACCAACGAAAAACCAACTACAAAATGCAAACGTTAGACAAAACAACGTTTTCTTTTCGACGAGAAGTAGTACCGCAAGAGATTTTTTAAACTTCTTGTTTTGCTGGAGAAAAACTCTTCTCCCTCTCTCTCTCTATGTCTCTCGCAACTGCCACCTTAAGCTATTCAGAGCATCCCCTCCACCTCCCTGGAACGCATACACATTCCAGAAACCCTTTCTCTCCCCTTTGCACGATAAATGACAAAGTTATATAGCATGTATCTAAAGAAGAAACACAAGATGGAGGAGCAGCACAAGAAGTCTTAAAGGTGGAAAAACACGTAAGAGGAAATACCAACGGGAGAATGTTTTTCGTGGAAGAGGACGCACATTTTTATGTAGTGGAAAAAAAAACAAAAAAAAAAAACACGGAATGCCTATAAGTGCATAACCCCTCTTCTGAATTATCGCGAAAAATCTCTCAAATGAAGGAGAAGAGAAAGAAAAACTACATAACGGGATGGAATGCGTTGACAAATGACGCCATCGTCCAAGAAATGATATTTTTACAAAAAAAAACCAAAAACAAAAAAAACTCAAATACACAGTAAAACTTCGTTATAAGAAGTACGGCTTGTAAGCTTGTAACGAGAATCTCGCTATAACGAGTGATTTTCAAGTGATTGTGAAATAGCGAAGTTAAAGATAAAAAAATATTTGGTTATAGGAAGCTGAAAATTTGGAAGAATTTTTTAAAAAAATTTCTGGCATATAATTTCTCACTATAACCCTTTCAGACCCGAGCATTCATTTTTTTTTTTTTTTTGGAATTTTCAAAATGTTTTTACATTTTTGATACTCAAAAAAATGCATTAAAACATAAATGCTAGCAAATCTTTTTTTTTTTCCATTTTTTTGTGGAGAAATAGATGGAGAAAAAAGTAGGCTATATAAGTTCTCTCTCTTATTTTCACATACAATTTTTTTCCACAAGTTTATTGCTAAATTTTATATAATTAATCACACATTTCCCGTAGGCACTTCCTCTTCGAAGACATCATAAAAAATTAGGGCTGGGAAACGATTACAATTTTTAACTGGTTAATCAAATATTTTAATCGATTAATCGAATATTTTTGTGACCGAATAATATTAACAGATGCTGTAAAAATATATTTCACCGACTTGATAGCTGCCTTCATAGAAAGAACGACGCGAGTGATTTGATACTAGCGAGCACGGGGCAAGGGTGCCACTACTATTAATCTTTGCTAATTTTTCCGACACAACCTTTCTTTTGAGGTAACGGAAGTAAGTTGCTTTGCATCAGTCCGGGGTTGTGAGTGGTTCTATCTATCTATAAAAATATATTTTATTCATTTCACTCACCTATGCGGTCAATGTAAACAAATGTAAGAATAGGTTAAAAAATTAAGGCTACCCGCTTCAAGGAATTTGATATACTGAACATATAATTGCCTAAACCTGTGATTTCTTCATTTGGATCTTGTCGTTATTTGAAAAAAAAAAAATAGGTTATTTTTGGTTATTATTCACTGATTTCGAAGCTACTTTCGATTATACTGTTTTGCTATCAAACAAAGGATAACTACTTATATATCAAACAGGAGTTTTCCTAGAAAGTCCTCTCGAATGGTACTTGTGAGGAGATGAACTGATGCTTCCAAGAATACGAAAAACTACTGCTCATAGTGGAGACAATAAATTTTGGTAGTTTTTAAACCCCCCCCCCCCCTTTGATATAGAACTTTCACAGCGACACCTACACTCGCATCAAACTCAATTTGAAAGTTAAATCATCAGATTTCATTGAATCTAATTTGATCAAAATATTGATTCAAATATTTTTAAATATGGTCACATCCAAAATGTTCTGTATAAAACATGATTTTTATGACACCTAATTGGTTTTTTCAAAAAAAATCAAGTTACTTCACAAACTTTTAATGAAAATTTAAATCGAATTGATCGAGTCGATTAACTCAACTAAAATTTTTAACTGCGATTAACAATTAATCAATTAACCGACCCGATTAATCGTACCAGCCCTATAAAAAAACCTCATGAAAGTTCAACTTCCAGTACCGCCATCTGATGAAAGCCTCCAAAGTTCATATTCATCATATTTCTAACTCAAAACTTACACAATCCTTTAAGTCAGGGCTTAACTCCCGAGGTCAAAAGAAAAAATTCTGCAGTGAGAAAAATCAACCCATACATTTGTGGCATCAGTGTCTGAAAGTTATAACACCAAAAAAAAAAAAAAGAATTCTCAAAAAAAATTGCCAATTTCCCCCCTTCTTTCTCTTAAACGTGAGGACTCTTTATCATGGTACATGCTCCTCGTGAAAATTATTCTGGGGTACTTCGAACAAATAATGTGTGTGTGGATACGGGATTGTTTTCCGCTTCTTCCTATTTTTGGCGCCCCCCCCCTCCACTATATACATTGACCATATGATGATTTTATTCGACTTTTGTCTCTTCCAGTGACTAAGAGACGGGACCAGAACTTGCAGTTTAAAGTCGTTTCCTAATGACAAAAAATCGTGCTAAAAATTTTCAGATTATGAGAAAATGTTGACGAGTTCATTAAGCCATGGAATTGAGCAGTGGTATGATAATTGACTTCTTATTGTTGAATTGGCTGACTAAATCGTTTTGATAATACAAAACTCTATGTAAAAATGTTGCTGCTGTGAGACCAAAAATCAGTTTCATGACTAGAGTTTGTTTCTTTGATATTAACGAATGAACATATCTAAAAGACGTTTTAATGCTGGTAAAGTAGCAATTTTCTACAATTTTATAACTTGACAGAGCAAAAAATTGAAATTCGCTGATAACGAGAAGTCCTTTATAACGGCAATTTTCCTCGTGATTGTGAAGCGTCGTTGTAACGGACTTTTACCTGCATTTAACTAGGATTCCAAACTTCTATAATTACCAAAAATTCTAGCTCGGATTCGTCGGAAAAATTCGAATAAATTCCTTGAGGAAAAAGTTCCGTTCATTTTTGTGTTTCTTATACCGTCCCTCCGTCAAGAAAGTTTTTCCAACAATGTCTTCAAGAAAAATTTTCAACAATGCCTTTAGCAACATCATTCGATGCCCTCATCGAACTTTTTCCAAGAATGCCTTTTAATCAACAAAAAAAAATTTCGAACAAATTTTCGATTCGTATGAATGTCTCCCAACAATGTCTTAGTCAAGAACGTTTTCCTAACGATGCCTGAAACAACAATGTTTCCCACAATCCTTCCCCGAGAAAATTTTCTCAGCAATGACTTTAGCAACAATATTTTTCCACAATCCTTCCTCAAGAACGGTCCCTCAACGTTTTTCCAACGATGCCTTTTCGAAAACTTTCCCAAAAATGACTTAAGCAACAATGTTTTACCACAATCCTTCCTTAAGAACGTTTCCCTCCAACAATGCCTTAAGCAACAATGTTTTACCACAATCCTTCCTCAAGAACGTTTCCCTCCAACAATGCCTTAAGCAACAATGTTTTTCAACAACGATGCTTGCCTTCTTCAGAAAAATCTATTCTAAATACTACCAATAAATAAATTTCGTTCGCACTCATATAGAGCCAGAATAACTTTCCGAGAAGTTCCCCCCGCAGTCTGCACAATATAATGCTACTTACGAACACACATAGTTCGGCCAGTGAAATAACATGCACACACACAATAGCATGTATAGAATTTCAAGTCACTATCCATTCGCAATTCATAAAAAAATAATAATAAAAGCGGCATTTCGCGCAGGCGGACGTGATTTCCAAGTGAATTGGCGAATAGTATCAAAAAATACTCACATACTAAAAAAAACCTTTGATAGAATTTTTTTTTTCAAACTATTTTCTTTTCTTGTCTTTTAGCAATTCCTGAAGCAACCAAAAAAATGTTTTTCGAACAATGTCTTCAAGAAAGTTTTTCCAAAATGCTTAAGCCACACATTTTCCACAATCCTTCCTCAAGAATGTTTTCCTCAGCAACAGTGCCTTCAAGAAAGTTTTTCCAACAATCCCTAAAGGAACAAAAATTTTTTTCGAACAATACAATTTTTGTATTAATGCCTTCCAATATTTTTTTCTAACAATCCCTTCTTTAAGACTGTTTTTCCATCAACGCCTTCACGAATGTTTTTCCCCAATGCCTTTAGCAAAAATGTTTTTCCAACGATGCCTTTAGCAAAAATGTTTTTCCAACGATGCCTGAAGCAACGAAAACATTTTTTTCAACCAATGCTCTAAACAAAGTTTTCCCAACAGCACCTTAAGCAGAAAAAAAAAGAAAAAAAAATTACGGACAAAATACAATTTTTGTATTAAATGCCTTCCAACAATGTTTTTCATAATGTCTTCCTCATGAACGTTTTTTGAACGATGCCTGGAATGGAAGCAGCAATGTTTTTCCAAGAATGTCTTCAAGAAAGTTTTTCCAAACCGCTTTGAGCAACATTTTCCTCAATCCTTCCTCATGAATGTTTTTCCCCCAACAATGCCTTCAAGAAAATTTTTCAACATATTTTCTCTGTGAGAATCAAGAACGTTTTTCCAACGGTGCCTTCACAAAAGTTTTTCTGAAAAAGCCTTAAGCAACAATATTTTTCCGCAATCCTTCCTCAAAAATGTTTTTTCTCCAACAATGGCTTAAGCAACAATTTTTTTTCAACAATGCCTTCAAGAAAGTTTTTCCAGCAATCTCTCTCTCTAGAGGAACAAAAAAAAATTTTTCCAACAATACATTTTTTGTTATTTGTATTTTGATGCCTTCAAACATTTTTTTTCACAATTTCTTCAAGAACGCTTTTCTAGCGATCCCTCGATAAAATTTTTTCCAACAATGGCTTCACGATATTTTTTTCCGAAAATGCCTGGCGCGTATCCCTAAGCGAAATGCGATAATTCATGAAATTCTCGGAAATTCTATATGATAATATTCCAACAATAAATTAACAGATTCAAAAAAAGTTCGGTTCTAAAAAACGGGTAAAACCGGGACATTTTTCAAAAAAGACGGGATGGGGAAAAGAAACAGACTCGACCGCACAAACTATTTAAATAACGTGACAAACGGTAACGATCACGAGGGCTAGCTAACGATCAGGCTAGCTTCCTAACCACTAGGCGGTCGAGTAGTTAGGGAGCTAGCCTCTCACTGTGCAGGTCTAGGTTGGGGCATGGATGTCTACTTACACTAACAAATTCTCTGGACGGATCATGCTGATCCCTTGTGAATACGCGAGGATCACGTTAGTTAAAAAAAAAAAAAAATGGAACTGTTACTGAGAATGCGGGACATAGGGTCTATCCGTGCCGAGACTAATTTTTGAGTGATTTGTAAAAATCACCCCTCCCAACAGCAAGCTCTAGATCCACCTCTGCCTTAAGCAACAATATTTTTCCACAATCCTTCCACAACAAGGTTCTCCTCACCAATGTTTTTCAACACTCATAAGCAATAATGTTTTACAAAAGTTTTTCCAAAAAATGCTTCACAAAAGTTTTTTCAAAATGCCTTAAGCAACAATGTTTTTCCAACAATGCTTCACGAAAGTTTTTCCAAAAATTCCTTAAGCAACAATGCTTCACGAAAGTTTTTCCAAAAATTCCTTAAGCAACAATGCTTCACGAAAGTTTTTCCAAAAATTCCTTAAGCAACAATGCTTCACGAAAGTTTTTCCAAAAATTCCTTAAGTAACAATGCTTCACGAAAGTTTTTCCAAAAATTCCTTAAGCAACAATGCTTTTCAACAATGCAAACAGCAACGATGTTTTGAAATGAATTACCTTTTGGGTGAGACAATATACTAGGGAAAAAACAACGTGTGCAGACATCTACACGTTGTTAATATATGGCAACGATGTTTGCTCCTCCAGAAAAACCTGCACTAAATACTCCCAATAAATAAATTTCGGTCAGTCATATAGAGCCAGAATAACTTTCCAAGAAGTCCACACCACAGTCTGTGTAATACAATGCTACTCATTCACACACACACATATACTTCGATCGGTGAAATAACACACACACACAACAATAGCATGTATAGAATTTCAAGCCACTATCCATCCGCAATTCAAAAAAAGATAAATAATAAAAGAGGCATTTCGTGCAGACGGACGTGATTTCCAAGTGAATTGGTGAATAGCACCAATACTCACATTCGAAGGGAAAAAAAAAAGACTTTGATACAAAATAAATATAAAAACAGCAACTTATATATAAAACTATTTTCTTTTCTTCCAGTAGTATCGAGCGAAGACAACAACCGCATCCGACGACAACGACAATAGCAAAATAACAAATGATATAAAAGAGCACCAAAAAGAAAAAAACCATCCAGTGACTTTTTTCCGGAAAATATCACGTTTATTGGGGGGGGGGGGACCAAAAAAAAAAAAGTGAAAGGGGAAGAGAAGCCAAGTAAGAGAAGTGAGTGGACCCCAAGCAAGCTCAAGAGATCACAAGTGGAAAAGCCTGGGCTCCACACACACACGCTGGTGGAAGTAGTGGTGAGGGCGGTATACAGCCTCGCTGTACGGAAATATATAGACAGAGCATAAATTCACTTTACTATGAACAACACTGGGTAAAAGGCCACACCGGGGTAGAAGCAGAACAGCAGTGCTCCGGATCCAGGACGGGCGGAGGTAGGGGGGGGGGAGAATAACACCCCACACACACCTCTTCCACCGCGTCTCCTTTAACCCACCCGGAACACGACAGGCGGCGCTGGAATCGCCCCAAGAATTCCAGGAATGTGCAATTACAGAGCTCTGGTAGTAGTAGTAGTAGAAGCTCAGAGGGGAGGGAGAGTGACGTCACAGGCAGTGAAAGATAGGAACATATGATCTGAAGGAGGGCTCTTGGATATGTTTGTGAGGGGAAGAAGGAGGGAGGAGGGTGGGGTGCACGAAGCTTCGGTTTAATTTCGGAGAAAGAGCGCAACTGGGACATTCCTGAAATTCCTCGAAGAGAAGGGAGACCCAAGAAGGATGGTGGGGGCAGGGGTGGGGGGTGGACGTGCGTGGGTGGAAAGTGAGGGGGGAAGAAGCAGTGCTGAGTAAGGAATTCCAGGAATGTCGCTCCATATATATTTAATTATTTCGGGACGACTGGCCTCGCGGATGGTCATGGGGGGTGGAGGATGGAAGTGGTACTGGGATATCGGTTGGGGGATACAGTGAGACGGACGTGGCGGCGGGGAGGACGAAGAGGGAGCTGGGACGACGTGAAGCATGATCTTCCATATAACAGTGTATGGGGGGGGGGAGATAGGAAAAAAAGGACCAAGGGTTGGTTGGTCGAGAAGACTGGCAAAAGAAAACACGAGAGAGGTTCGAAATAATAAAGAGAGAGAGAGGATAGAAAAAAAATATAGAAGGGAGAAAAAGCTGCATCCCCCCCACCTCAGTACTTCATTTAATGCCAAGAACGGCGACGGTATGCAATTTCTTTCATACTTTCACCCAGTTGCTTGTTTATATAGAACAGTTTATGAAAGGAAAGACTTGGCTGAGGCTGATGATGATGACTATGATCTCTTCTCTTCTCTACGCCGCACAGACAGACCCATCGCAACAAGCGACCATCTCTCATCTTTCTTTGAGCTAATCACAAACACGACCACTGACCAGATTGTGACTCTCGTTCTGCTATCTCATCGGTGTTTCTCACCCGAGGTCCCCGTGGTCGAACACCGGGGAGTCAAGAACCGCTTGGACTATGACGTAGTCCGCTTAGAAACTCACGTTTTGAAGGTTACTGATCCATGTAAGACGTATACACTGGCCTCCGGAAGCATGGGACGCCTTTTTTAAAATAACGACACCACTCTAATCGTGTCCCTCTGAATTGGACGGTTAGTGGAACACAAACACGTGGTACTTTGACGCACAGTCCCTTCATGTAGAGCAGTGGTTCTCAACCGGTGCTCGGCGGAGCCCTTGGGGCTCCTTGTGCGCTCTCCAGCGGCCCCTCGAGGAAAATAAAAAAAACCAGTAAAATTAAAAAATAATAATTATAAATGTTTTTAAATAGTAAAAATAAATCAGTAACTTTGATGAATAATTAAAAAATGTTCCTACGGGGCTCCGCCGTAGAATTTTTTTACTTAAAAGGGCTCCGCGAGTCAAAAAAGGTTGAGAACCGCTGATGTAGAGCAATGATTCCTAACGTGGGCGTTAACGCCCCCTGGGCGGTGATGGAATGTTCCAGGGGGGCGATAGAAGCTACGGGTATAACATAGGATCCTATGGGTTGGATTGCGTTGGGGGGCGATGGGAAAGAAACATTTCTGAAGAAGGGGGCGAGATGGGACAAAAAAGGTTGGGAAACTATGATGTACTGGCAGATATTGCCGTACCAAGTGACGTTGCAACAATGAAAGCAGGGCCGTAACTAGGTTTTTTGCCACTCGTCCCAGTTGCCCCTGGCCCCACACTTCCGGCCCTAAATGGACGTAGCAGTTGTGGAGGTCGCTCGTCGATTCCTCTTGGCTACTATAGCAATATACCGATCATCAGAGGGGTAGTGGGCACAGGTCTCCGGACCACTTTTTGACTTGTTTGGAATTTTCTCCATAATTGATGTACAGTAAAACCTCTCTTTTGCTGACACCGGCAGACAAAAAAAAATTCGTCCGTAAAAGAGGGGTGTCCGTTAAGAGGGGTTTTACTGCTATAGTAACCAAGAGGAATCGACGTGAGACCTCCACAACTACTACATTCACGATTGCAGCGTCACTTGGTAAAACAATGTCTGCCAGTACTGTGTGCCGAAGGCTCCACGTGAAGGGACTGTAAGCACGAGTACCACGTGTTTGTGTTCCACTAACCATCTAATCCCGAGGAGGTAAGATTAAAGTGGTGTGGTTATGTTATTATACAAGCCGTCGCGTGCTTAACTTTTGAAAGCCAATGCATAACCGGAAGGAAAGGATACGAATTTACTCGTCACCGTAACAATCCGTGCACTGGTATGAATTGTGTGTGTGTG
Organism: Pholcus phalangioides; assembly: GCF_987345545.1. NCBI lineage: Eukaryota > Metazoa > Arthropoda > Arachnida > Araneae > Pholcidae > Pholcus > Pholcus phalangioides. The sequence goes on along the minus strand of NW_028301595.1, from coordinate 1,787,108 downwards.
CGCGCGCAACTGACTTTTAATGAAATCTGACATCTTCGGCTGAAATCTTTTCGGAAAACCTTTAAACTGAGAAACGGGTTCGGTCAAATGATACTTTCCAGCAATTACCGTTTCAATCATCTTCGTTGATTGGATTCCTTCTATATATGTATATATTTTTGGTATAAAGAGAACCAATCTCAGTGGTGAGACGGTGAAACCGCAGGTGATATTGGGGGGGGGGGGGGAATAAAACACTGAAAAATCAACTTATCAGAGGCAAAGAGGTTATTTTGGGTCCACCCCCCCCCCTAGTGTTAAGTCTCAACACAAAAGTTCTTTTCCCCTGAGTCACCTCCAGTCAGTACTTGAGAATAGTCACCTTTTAGGATGTGATTTCGATTGCACGTTCGCAAGACCTCGTGCATCAGAAACCGATGAAGTGATTACGTAACTGCAGCCCAACATAATTCACCGTTTTCGCGATGTGACGGTGATTCCTTCAACTTCTACTTATAACTAAGATTGCGCACATAGTAGGACGAGGTACAAGAATTGCGACTAGGAAGAAAAAATCTCATAGGGGAGGCGGAAGAGTATGTGCTGCGTATAGTAAAACAATAAAACTGTTTTCGTCGCTAATATTCTACACTTCTGTACCTCCTGGTCACCTCACTATGCCACGTCGTAAGAAACCACAGAAATCTCTCTTGTTGCCAAAACTATAAGATCGGGTCTACTGTTCTGAGGACGCCAGAACCCGCATGAAACACTATGATCAGCAGTTCGAAGCCAATTCCGGTTGTCAGTGTGTCTGTCAGAACCAATAAAACTGATTTTAGTTAACGGACAAATTCGGAAGGCAGGGAGCAAGAGATTTTGAGATTTTGAACAGGGTACACTATAAAACACATATAAAAGACCAGAATCCACGGTCCATTCCGAACGTCTGAACAAAGAAATCCATGGCCCAAGACTTTAAAAAAGGTAGTTGCTCAGGTGTTTGTTCGAAGACCATTGTTTCTCTAATATGTTTTCAAAACCAACATTGTTCGAGGCATGTACGAAGTTCGTTGTTGTTCAGATCATCACTGCTCGAAGAACTTCTCCAAGATCATGGTTGTTTGGAGCATATCTCAAAGACAATTGTCAGTTCGAAGCAACCTTTCTCAAAGACAATTGTCAGTTCGAAGCAACCTTTCTCAAAGACAATTGTCAGTTCGAAGCAACCTTTCTCAAAAATAATTTTTTGCTCAGAGCAGCACTTTTCAAAGATTCTTGTTGTTCAGAGCAGCACTTCTCAAAGACGATTGTCGCTCAGGGCCATACCCCCCCCCCCCCAAAGACCGTTGTCACTCGGAGCACTTTTGAAAGACTTGTTGTTCGAAGCAATTTCTCTCGAAAATCATTGTAGCTCGGAGCAGTACCTACTACGGGTCACCACTCTGAGCAACACATTTGAAAGAACATTGTCGCTCAAAGCAGCACATTTCAAAAACTACTGTCACTCAGAGCAACACTTATCAAAGACCATTGTTGCTCGAAGCACTTAAGTGAAATCATTGTTACTCGAAGCACTTCAGTAAAACCATTTTTGCTCGAAGCACTTCAGTAAGACCATTGTTGGTGTGACATAGAACGATAACTTCCCCCCGCCACAACAAAATCGTCATTGAGACAATATCACGCGATCTTTCTCTCCCCCGATAACGGCTTTCCTTCGTTTCAGTCGGCCCTGACTCACAAGAAAGTTTTTACTTAAAAAAATCTATTTTACAACAACACGGCGAGACATTCTCATCGATTTTTCAGGACGACACATGGTATTAAAAAAAGAAGAAGAAAAAAACGGAAATTCCAGTCAAGTGAGCTGTTAAAAACCGCCATCTTGACGCAATTCCGATAACATTAAACACCAAGCCATCAAATAAGAACAAAAAAATAGTAATTAAACTCTTCCCTAAGCTCAATATCGACTATTCCAGCGACAACGACACACACCGATAAATGAATACAACGGGGAAACAATACAGGAAAAAAAAACCACCTAATAATGTAAGACGCGCAGACACATTCCGATAAGTGTCATCCGATTTCTTCATAAGTATCGATCCACAATATAATAAATGAATGATACCGGAAATAAATATTAATGTACGCTTATTTTTATATTATCATTTTGAAGAAGATAATTTGATCTGGTAATCAAGAAGAACGTTTCTCCATTAATACGGCCATGAATCGTTCGATAAAAGAAACCAGGTGCTCAATGGAGTATGGGGATTTTCACTGTTTGCGTGAATTGTGGAGCACCTTATGAGAAAAAGATCACCCACACAATGGGGGAAAATTCCAACATAAATTAGGAGCAGTATAATGGTGAATTTTTTTAATAGAATGGTTTTTGATTGGGGTGTTATTGCAAATATGATGGCAGGTATCAAGCATCGAGCACCAGTGAATTTTCTATTTTTCGTTGTTGAGAAGTTGAATGTTAAATGAGATACTACTAACTCAATCACGTTTGAAATGCTTGGAGGAGGAAAATTTATACCTCCTCTGAAAAGTAAAACTCCGAATTTTAGACGGAGCGAGATCCCAACTGGCGAGAATCGCTATTTGGGAAGCGCTAAAAAAAATTTCTCGTCCTTTTTATTGCGTTTTTCTACCTTCTACAATATGTATAGTATTTGCTTATTTGCTGTCTCACCGTTTGGGCTTGGTCGGTTGGGAGGGGGTGCCACGAGATATTTCAAGTACAAAATTATATTGAATATACGTAGTTTTCGAGCTGTTTCTCAATCAGTGTATTACGGAAATGTCAGGATGCCACTGAAGTGCTTCAAGATTTTTCCTTTCTGGAGAGCGAGTTATAAATACACAAATGTAACATCACGAACGTGAAAAGTTTCGGAACACCAGTGTTAGAACATACAGGCTAGAGTCGTCGGTCGATTGTCCTCAAAATATAATACGTGTTCCCCCAACAGTTCGATTGCCCTGAGAAAAAAAATGAAGGGATTACTTGTAATTCCTACAAAACTGTGGGGGGGGGGTGGCCACTTGTCTTTATGAAAGCTTGAGGGAAATCGAACTACACCACCCGGGACCGTAGCTAAGAGATAGTAACTAGTTGCGCTTGTTTTCGTGCTGCCCATCTGTTTCCCATTTCCTGAAGTAAAGGATGGAAATTCTTGAATTTTCATGTTATTTCAGTATTGTGTAGTAGAGGTCTGCCTGCTCTCTATGGAGAGACTTTTTTTAACAGGGAGATCGGTTCGCATTCGCACCTCGAAGCTGGAAAGCCACAGAAAACCAGCTTCAGCCGACCAATATTATGTGCCGTCAACGGGGTTCGAACCTGGATCCTCAGGACGAGAGTTCAGCACGATGCCCACCAGGGTTGTTTGGTTTAAACCACATTGGTTTAAACCTTGGTTTTAACCAACTGGTTTTTTTAAAAAAACCACTTTGGTTTTTTTCAAAAAATCAGATAAAAGTGGCCTAAATATCATTTTTTTCCCCTGAAAAATATCATATTTGTTCATTATTAGCCAAAATGTTTCATTTTTACCTCATTTTATATCCTTGGGGCACATTCTGACGGTATATCTTTAAATGATAAGATTTTATAAGTGGCTTTTTTCAAAAAGTCTCATAAAAGTGGCCAGAACATATATATATTTTTCATATGAAGTATCTCAGTCATTTAAAGTTATATATAAAAGCCAAAACTTCTCATTCTTACAACATTTTCTAACCTTTGGCTACATTCTGATGCTCTATCTTTAGCAAATTCATGAATAAGGATTGCATCACACACCTAAATGTAGTGGTGTATTACATATCTCACAGGGTTTCTTTTTCCCTTCACAAAGAAGCAGCTACAGTAGTGACACCATCATGCTAGGGGCAGGTGGTCCTATAATCCAATAAAGACACCAGCTGTCCTTAAAGGACAAAGACTAGTGTACTAGTTGTTACATTACCTCACATACATTTTCATTCCCATAAGAAGTAGCCCATCTCCTACTGTATATCTCCCAGTCTTAATATTCAGTAGTTGTTTTTTTATACTTTCACACACACACTGTTAAGCCCAGTTAATCAAGGTTCTACTGTATAGTAGTAACAGATTTATAAAAAATAATCAGCTATATACAGGGTGATTATAATTTAAGTTTTGATTCCAAAACTATACAATAAGTACTGATCGGAATGACCTGAAAATTTGCATGGATACTCCTGAAGCAATGGACGTTTCTTTCGCAAAAGAAAAAAGTGCAAAATGTGCAAGTAGATGATGCTGTACTTGGCCAGCAGTACAATCTATTTTGTGCAACCACATCATTTTGGCACTTCCACAGCATCAGTGTGTGGATAGAACTTCTATCAAGATGCACATTGCAATACCAGCAAAGCAGCTGCTGAAGACCCATTTTGACAGGATGCACCTTAACCCTTGCAACTACTGGCTGTGGGGGGTACCTCAAAATGTTATAAACAGTGGTCAGATTGCAAACTTTGGTGAATTGCAATCTCCAGCATATTCCCTATATGTTAGAAGTTCCTCAGGAATATTAAGGGGGGGGGGGCGCGTATGGTTTAATAAAGCTGAATTGCAAGCACATCCACATTATGACCATGGCATACTCCGATTCTGCTGTTGAACAAGAATTTTTGTGCTTTCAACCTCATAGCCAGAACACGCGGTGGACAACATATTTAACATTTTTTGAGTAAGTTGTAGTTATTTGTTCAATTACTTAATTTTTTTTGTGATGTTTCCGTGAATTATGGACTAGTGCAATGCTATAATTAAGTTATAATTTTGCCTTGACTGGCTATCGTTTCCATTCTGCGAGCAAATTTCCCACATGTTGGATGATGTCATTAATTTTACATTTTTAAGTATTTTTTCCCCTTTATCAAATAAAATTGAATTTTTTCAGGAATATTCATGTCAATTTTCAAGTCATTCTGACAATCGCTCTTTTTTTAGTGTTTTGAAATCAGAACCTTAGTTATAATCACCCTGTATATCATAAATCATCGTTAATTAATCTGCATTATTTATGCATCATTAAATGCATTATATTCACCTAATTTTTATTACTTTTTGCAAAATAGCTTCGTAATTAAGTATACTGAGAGTAACTGGAGAAAAACCTTTATATATTATATGATTAATAACAACATTAGAAGAATTTTCAAACACACAGTAATCCATTGAGTTAAGCAAAAAATAATTAAATGGCAAAAGTTGGTTTTTGTTAAAATTTAATAAATATTTATTGACTAATTAGCATGGGAATAGTGTTAATTACATTAATAAACATTTTATTTTTGTTAACTATTGGAAGTTTGAATGATTTTTCAGAAATTTCATTGTTTTTAATGTTAATACTATTTAAAACAAAAAACCGGTTTAAACCAAAAAAACCTGGTTTAAACCAAAAAAACCTGGTTTAAACCAAAAAAACCCGGTTTTTTGGTTTTTTTCAAAAAAACCGGTTTTTTTACCAACCCTGATGCCCACACGACCGCAAAGCGGCTTAAGTAGGTGACAACAAGGTTTCAGGAGGCCATCAGCTAATTTCAAAAAAATTGTCTGGAAGCCTCCCTCCCAGAGGCGGATTTAACGGCGGGAGCACCGGGGCGCGTGAAAACCCCAAACTTCACTTTTTTCCAATTTAAGGGGGGCCCAAATATTTTCTTTCGCGCCCTGGGCCTCGACCGACTTTCATCCGCGACAGAGCCCCGCAACCAACGGTTAAAACTCTGAACCGGACGCACATTATTCAGACATGGAAGTTTTTTGGATAGTTATTGAAAAAAAAGGGGCGCAACACTGGCACGTAATGACGAGGAAAGATGTACGAGGATGAGACATCATGAACCTTTATAAAAAGCTTAAAGCAAAATGATGGGGAAAAAAATCCAGAAAAAAATCCATCAACACACCACTGAATATAAATTCCACTGATTATTATCTCAATTGCAGCTCGGTATTATTCCAGGCACCACCGTCCATCCGTTCGTCATCGGAATTATGTAAAGAGACCATTGCGACTGACACGCGCAATCATACCACACACAACACACAACATAATGATGTTAACGCCAGCCACTTTTTGAGCGTCACGAGCCATTGATTACGCCACTGAACTTGATCTACAAGTTGCACCTGAAAGCGGCAACGACCAAACAAAACCGATCTTAAAAAACACACACACACAGATCCATCTCTCTATATATCTCTTATTTTTCCCGATACACAACAATATGGATGAGGGAGGTCTCGTTGAACTCGAAGAGCCATCATAAATATCGAGACTTAGCCCATGACGTATATTAAACTGTCTTCCATCTTTTTATATATTTAGTGTATGTGTGTGTGTGTGTGTGTCCGGTGCTGCGCATCGCCAGCCTCAATATCATTATGCTATTATATATACAGGGAACGTACTCAATTATCCGGTTGACCGATCAACCCATCATCAAAAAACTTACTTCTAGTATAGAATAACAACATGTTGTCGCCACCCTCCCGCCACCGCCTTCGAAATTCACAGACAATTCAAAAGTGGGCTTACGTTTCTAGAAGCTTCTTCCGCCCCCCGATGTTTATCATCTGACGCGATACGCACGTGCACAAAAAACACCACTGTCTTTGTTGTTTTTTATTTTCTTCAAATGCATCCGAACGTCGGTAAATAGTTGATGAGAAACGAAAAAAAGGCGCCCGGAGCGTACACACGTCCTTTGTATATTCTTCTCTTTAAAAAAAAAAAAAAAAAAAACTCTCCTAAATCACCTATTAAATTGTCCAAATAATCATCAATCAATACAATTTTGTTGTTTTTTGCTCCAAAAAGAAAAGAAGGATTATTACTGGCTCTGTCTGGTCTTGTTATTTTTTTTTCTTTTAAGAGAATAATGATAATGTAATCGAACATGACGACAATATCTTAACGAAGATGGCTGCCTCTTCTTTTTTTTTTTTTGGGTGAAAAACTTCCGGACTCTGAACTAATTTTACTTTTATCTTCTCTTATTTGAATAACACAACATGAGTTTCAACGTCCAAGATGTTATGAATAATGCATTTTTATTTTTCGTTATACAGGGTGATTATAATTGAAATTCCCGGCCTCTGAGTAGTGTTTCTTAGAGAACTGTTTATCCGAATGCAGCCAAATTTTTAGGATAACACAATGAGACCATGGGAGAGAGATTTACGAAATAGAAAAAAATAGTTGGATTTTCGATCACCAGGTGAAAAATTGGCGTTTTTTTATTGAATTTCCCCAAGGACCATATAGCGTATATACCAAGTTTCAATGGAATACGTCCTCCAGAACGGGAGCTACATAAGCCGGAGTAGTGTCAGTATACTGCCGGGTGCTACATCTGAGCAGTGTCAGTATACTGAAACTACTCAGACCTATGTAGCACCCGTTCTGGTGGACATATTGCATTGAAAATTGATATATACGCTATATGTTCCATGGAAATGCAATAAAAAAGCGTAACTTTTTCACCTGGTGGTCGAAAAACTTTTTTTTTTAATTTCATAAACCTCTCCCATACTCGAAAAAACCAAAAATACCAAAATTTTTGACTGCATTCGGATATACAGTTTTTGAGAAAAAATAGAGTTCGGGAACTTTAATTATATAATCACCCTGTATATAGACTTTGGGTTCTCTCTCTCTTTTTTTCATGTTAGTGGCACTCCCTGGCCGATCTAACGGGCGAACCGTTTGGGAATCGCTAAAATATATACAGTGGAACCTTGCTACAACGATATACTTGATATTTCACGATAATCCCACTACGATGATTTTTTTTTCTTGGTCAGCAGAGTATCGCATCATATCGAGGGGTTTCACTCACTGTATTCAAACTCTACAAACAACGATTGTTCTTCGGAGAAATATTTGCTGGACAACAACGGCATTTCAAACAATTCGTCTGTTTAAAGCCGTTTGAAGCGATGCTTCTGTTCATTAATGACTTCTCCAAAAACAACGTGGTTCAATTATGCGTTCGCTAAACATTCCTTACCCTCAACTATGCTTTCCCAAACAAGGCTTGTCATCAACTTTGTTTTTTCAAAGAATGATCTCTCAACAATGCTTTCCCTGAACAATCCTTAGTCTCAACTGTGAATGCCCTTAGTCTCACTGAACAATGTTTAATTTCAACCATGCTTTCCCAAAAAATGCGGTCTCTCAACTATGCTTTCCTAAACAATTTTTTTTAACTATGTTTTCCCTAAATTAAATATTAATGTAAAATTAAACTTACTCAACTATGATTTCCCTAAACAATGCTCACTCAACACACTATTCTTTTTTCTAAATAATAATACTTTCCTCTAAACTATGCTTTTTCAAAACAATTCCTAAACATTACTTACTCTCAGCGCTATACTCTCCCAAACACAATCCTTACTCTCAGCTATACTCTCCCAAACATAATGCTTACTCTCAACACTGATTTTTCAAAAAAGGATTGCCACCATCTATGCTTCGCCAAAAACAAACCGTTTTTAAAAAAATATCTTCAACTACGTTTCCCTAAACAATATTTACTCAAATATGCTATCCTAAACAATACTTACTCAACTATGCTTTCTTAAAAAACAATACTCACTTTCCTATACTTTCTTAAAAAACAATACTCACTTTCCTATACTTTCTTAAAAAACAATACTCACTTTCCTATACTTTCCAACTGTTTTTCTAAACAATGCTTTCTTTGAACTACTTTTCCCAAACAATACTTACTCTCAACAATGCGTTTCCCAAACAATACCTACTAAAACAATGTGTTCCCTCAACTATTTTCCTTCCTAAGCAATACTTTCTTTGAACAATGCTTTTTCCTAAACAATTCTTTCTTTCAAATATGGTTTCTCTGGACAATGCTCCCTTCCGTTGAACACAGTGGGGTTATATACCTCTGCTATTTTTTCTGCAGTTTTGTATTCTAAAAAATATTTGAACACAGAAATTAATATTTTTAAAAATTAATTTTTCAAAGATGTACAAATGGCGTGAAAATTTGAATGGAAGAATCGTAATTTTTTTCAGAACATGCGTTGCCAACAATCCCTTCTATTCCTTGAGATTTCATTACTGGTGAATAAAATTTTCACATTCGGATTATACGCAGGAAATAATAGTTATTACTTGAAACTCTGTACGATATCCATTAAAATGCAGAAAAAAATCGGGGCGAAAAAATGTTACATGAATCATAAATAACGCCCAAAAAAAGGGGGGCAAAGGCGTCTATTCATGACGAATCCATAATAAACCGAATGAGTAAATGGTAGTAAACCCGTTTTTAGCTGATAGCGATAAAAAGCGTCTGTCATCATTACTTATGGGCAGACAGAATTATACTAATAGATAAACAACTTGCTGTAACTTGGAGGTCGGCGTTTGTACTCGCCACGCTGGTTGGTTAATTCAAGGAATCCATTATGATAATGAGATAAACATACAAACAAAGCAGATGAGTAGGGCAACATCGAACATAAAAGCAATAAACGGAAGGAGACTCAAAATAGAGGAAAAAGACAACGCTTTCTATACACGGCGAAAGAAAAAGCATAATGGTAGTTATATAGAGGGTGAGATCACAAGTGTATGTCCTGGAAATACCTACTATTCCTGCTGTTTTCCCGGGATAACAGGAAAAAACCACCTAGGCTTGCTCATTTTAATGCGTCCGAAAACGTTTTGATGTAGAACAACGAATCGGCAGTGACAATACCGACGTGGCTTGTAACCATTCATTGAGCTAAAATGCCATTGACGCGAAGATTCTGTTCGTTTGGTTACATAAAAACTCACGAAAAAAAGAAAAGGGTAACATAAAAAAATGAGCACTGTTCAAAGACCTCAGAGATTTGATTAAACTTGACACTCAGAGCTGAGATTAAAGACCATTGTTGTTCAGAAACCGTTGCATTATTTCTCAGCACAATTTCCAAAGGTCATTGTTGAAAACCCTTTGGTGCTTGGAGCCTTGATCCAAGTTACGTGCTCTGTGTATGCAAAGACAACTATCGTCGCGCTGTGTGAGACCGAACTCTTTTATTTTCTCTTGGCCGCACAGAGCAGGGGTCACACAAAGCACGACACCTTGATCCAAAAGTAATGTTGCGCAGAAGAATTTTCAGAAACAAATTATTGTTCAGGACACATTCACAACCAACAACTTGGTTTTTGAGACAAGTTGTTGGTCTAAAGTCTATTGTTGTGGAGAACCATGGCTGCTAGAAGCATTGTTCATATACTATTGTTTCTGAGAACATTGTTCATATACCATTATTTCTCGGAACTCTTTTCACAGATCATTTTTGCTCGGAGCATTCTTAAAAACACCTTCGTTGCTCGGAGCTTTGATCCAAAAAGCAGTTATTGCTCAGAACACTTTACAAAAACCACTTGTTGTTGATTGTTAAAAATCCACTGTTGTTCAGAACAGTGGTCAAAGACTGCAGTCACTCAGAACCTTTGTCAAAAACCATTGTTGCTCATTGTTCATATACCATCGTTTTTCGGAACATTTTCCAAAGACCATTGTTGGAGCTCTGATCCAAAAGCAATGTTGTTCAGGAAAGAATTTTCAAAAACAAATTATTAAGAACACTTTTCAAAAACCAAGTTGTTGATTGTTAAAAGTTCATTTATGTCCAGAACTTTGGTCAAATGCCGTTGCTCAAAGCATTGTTAAAAAAATTCGTTGCTCGGGGATTTGATTCAAAAACAACGTTATTCAGCTCACTTTTCAAAATCATTGTAGTTCATAGTTAAAAATCCATTATTGTTCAGAACCATGGTCAAAGACTGTAGTTGCTCAGAACCTTTATGAAAGACGGTGTTGCTTACTGTTCATAGCATTAGCATTGTTCATATGCCATTTTTTTCTCGGAGCTATTATCCAAATGCAATGTTGCTAGAACGCTTTTGAAAATCCAACTGTTGTTCATTACAAATTTATTGTTCATTGTTGTTCAGAATAATTTCTAAAACCTGATAATCCATTGTTGTTCAGAACCTCGATCAAAGACCTTCGCGTACAGAATCGTTCAAATACAGGAAATTCAGAAATTTTTCAAAGACCATTGTTCTGAGCCTTGTAGGAAAATTATTTAAAGACTGGCCAAAGAATTTTTCAAAGACCACTACTTCTCAGGTTACAGCTTCATTCTCTAAGCTTATATTGCTCAGTGACTAGTTGCAGCTTAATTCTGAATAGCTGAAAGATCTCTCTATCTTCGCTTAACCCTTTAAGTGACAGAGCAGAAATCAGTAAACCCCTTATATATTGCTGTATATATTTTTCAATTAGGAAGGCTTTCCTGCACTTTTCAGTAGGTGAAAAGTAAGGGTATAAGGCATAATTTTGCATTGAGAATTCAACTTTACAAAATATCTAGGCTTTTCAATGCTAAAATAGGCCTTTAAGGAGGCGAGATAGCTCGCCAATGCCGCTTAAAAGGTTAAACTATAGCTGAAAAAATTGGCTTCTGCATAAAGGATAAATTCATAGAAACGCAGTCCTTGAGACATTGTTTGAAAGTCTATTGATGCCTTGGGAATGTTCTTTTCCGAAAGACTCACCAAATGAAAATCCGACCTCCCGCTTCTAACACTTACCCATGAAACAAAACTCGTGTGAAAAGGGAACAATCTCTTATGTTTGCGTATCGAAGGATAAGGATGCGTCGCATGATGTCACCCTCGGACTACTTTAATGAGGATCATATTCTTATTCACGACCACAGCCGGAACTTGAAGGGGGCGGGCAACTGCCCCGGGCGAAAATTTTTGGTGGAAACAATTAAAACCATCATAAAAATGTCGAATTTTAAAGTTGAGGGGTGGGGGGGGGGGGTCAAAAATCTTAGTTACAGTTTTGTTCACGAACGAGGGAACGATATATGTTGATCGGTCGGTATGGGCATCGCATCGTGCCAGGGGCAATCCTCTCATTCACAAAAGTCTCTCCACAGAGAACAGGCAGAACTACAATACCATACAGTACTTAAAACAGTGCAGTAAAACTGCAATAAACTCCAGCACTTACCGGGCCATATGGTACCGGATAATACGGCACCAGCAATAAACCAAACAAACCCAACTTGAATACGTTAGAGCTACGCATTTTCACACAACATGCCATATGTTCTGGCATGTACAAATACGTTAGAAATTCCGTAGAGGAATGTGTATGAGTTGCATGAACGGATAAGTAATAGTTGTAGTACGCTGAAGCGAATCTTAAGTTAGTTGAAGCCCCGGAAAACATTTCGCCGTCCCCCTAAATTCGGAAAAAGTGTAAAGTTTTGGTTTTCCGGGGGCCCTTTAGAAGTCGGGGCTTCGGCTCGCGCCCGGTGCGCCTGCTGTTAAATACACCTCTGTCGTTAGATCATGTTGGTATGGATAAATCCTACGTACGAAATAATCACCAGAGCGGAAGATAAGGAATACACAAAAATGCAACACAGAATTTTGAATACAAACTTGAGCGTTAGGAAGTGGTTGAAGGTCAACAAGAATGAAATCTTTAAAAGGGGGGGGGCAATTCTGATTCATTGTTGGTTCTGAGTCAATTCTGAATAATGGGGTGCCGCCATGTGAAGATGATCTTCGGATCCCCTCACATCTACCACCATACTCATAGCACGAGCCGGCAGACGATTGGCCAGCAACGCCAGGTGGCCTGTTCCAAGGCTCAGCTCTTTCTCCTTTCTTTTTTTTCCATAATCCTAACCTCAGGGCCAAAATCAAAACCAGGGAGGAAAGAAAAAACTTGCAGAACCTGTCCTCTTCTTCTTGTGTCAACCTCCATCATGTATTCCACTCTCCCCCTTCCCCCCGCAACGATCTTTGTTAATAGCGAAAACGACTGGTGGTCACGTGACGGGAAGTGCCTTTTCCACCATCCATTGAGTCACCGTTCGGGCGCGTCCACACCCCGAGAATCTATTCCCCTACCTACCATTATGTATATGTATGGGGAGCTATTACCGTCATCAGTTGGCTGGACCAACAGCCAACAAGAAGTTCAAGGGTGTTGTTGTTGTTGTTCTCGGTTGCAGAGAGAAGAGCGTTGGATGATGGGATATACCCCGGAGGGCATCGGCTACCTGTTGATGATGATTCTGACATTTTGGTACACACACACACTGTATTAGAGATAGTGAGTAGAAAATGGCAGTGGCCACGCCAGACCCAACCGTACTCGAGATAGAAATAATAATAAAAAAATCAAGTGGAGAGAAAGGGTCATATGTATTATGTATAGCCATCTATCGGCCAATAAACGTCGATGATACAAGGGGTTATTGAAGGATAATTTTCACATCGAAGGGGGATCCGAATAATACAAATCTATAGGATCAGTGACCTTCGTCACTGAACTCACTCCACGTCTTTTTAATTTGCTACTGGGTTGATGAACTCACTTAGGTGCAAGCCAACGGTTTTTGATGCCCATTTGGACATGCACCTAAATTACCAAGCGGCAAACCAGGCAGGTCCGAGGCACGCTACGTTTAGGTCACGTGGCGACGATTCCCATTAGTGATAAACGCGGAGCCACAGTGTTCCACCTTACAAATTACCCAAACTTATTTGTCCAACCACCCTTCATCTCTGAAAAAATATGATATAGGTTCCTGAATATATGGCTGAGTCTTTCTCAACCTGGGGGCCATATGGTCCTCTTGCGGTCCTAAGATACTCCACGGAGGGAGACGGGAAAAATCGAGTTGAACCGGAGCCATGGAAGGCTACTAAAGGGGCCACAAAGTGTTGTGAAAAAAAAATCAGATGTAACGAAATGAAGTGATATATGGTGGAGGGAATGTAAGTGTAACTATACCTTCAAAATGAATCAGAATTCCCCCATACAGCCCATGGGTATCCACCCAGACACAGTTCGGGGCCTAGAGTGCGTAGGAGAGGGACCCCCACAATACTGAAAGTCAATACTATTTTGTTTCGAGAATAAGTATGTAAATTTGCGGGTACTCTCTTACCTGGCTGGCCTCCCACCCCTCCCCCTCTCCACCTATGCTGCTAAAAGCCCTGCATAATCAGGACCCATGCATACACATGGACCCATCCAGGCATGGTCCTGAGCCTGATGTCAGTGGGAGGTCCTACGTGGTGAGATCTGGTACCATGATTTGCGAGAGTAAGTGAATAAGTGACCTGCTACTTTCAGCTAAGGGGTCATTCAAGTATTACGTCAACATCGAGGGGGGTTTCGGATTTGCTGACTTTTGATGACAAGGAGGAGGGGGGGGGGGAGTTTGAAGGTTGCTTACGTCATCAATTACCCTTTTTTGAAGATATGAAATATTCTAAGCTGCTGACGAATTTTATTGACAACAACGGGGGGGGGGGGGTTCAAAAATAGCTAAAAAATCTGCTGATGTAATACTTGAATGACCCCTAAAATAAAGGAGCTCCAGAGCATCTTTTTACCAGAGAATCATGGTGTTGAGACGGCACTGCATGGAACCCCCGCAGAATCAGGGGTGGACCTTACTCATGAATCTTTTCTTCAATATAAATTTTGCTCAAAAAATCAATTTAATAAGTGAGAAGGGTCTCGCCTGGATAAGACAAAGGGCCCACGAGAAAAAATTTCGCCCGAGGGCGAAAGGTATTGGAATACTGCTATTGTATCTGCAGCTTCTAACACGCGACCCGTACCACGACCCCTGTTCTTCAGGGGGCATTATTGACCAATTTTTGGAAAACATCGCATTATGTAATGTTGAAAATGTGTTTAGCACTACTATTACCATCCATTTTTGTATAGGCAGAGGCGCCGACTTTTGAAGAAACATTGGGGGGGAAGCTGAAAGTTTCTGGTCGCCCCGTATATACGGGACTCAAGCGCGTACGCAGGAGAGGGAAAGTGAATTGCATTATTTTTCAGAAATTATTTTGGGGGGGGGGGCGACTCAAATGGCCACAGCCTCTAGGTTCCGGTGCCTATGGGTACAGGCATCTCACTCTGGTTTTAGGGGCCATTCAAATATTACGTAAGCAGATTTTCAGCCATTTTTGATCCCCCCCCCCCCATCAGCAGCTTAAAATATTTCATATCTTCAAAAAGGGATGGTTGATGACGTAGGCAACCTTCAAACCCCCCTCCACCCTTGTCATCAAAAGTCAGCAAATCCGAAACCCCCTCCGCCCCCCTCGATGCTGACGTAATACTTGAATGACCCCTTACTAATATGAGCATTGTTAAGAGACCATTGTTGCTTGAAAGCATTGTTGAAGGACCTTTTTTTTAGTTTTGAAGCATTGTTAAATGATCGTTGTCTCTCGGAAGCATTGCTAAAAGACAATTGTTGATGAAAGCATTGTTCAAACGTCATTATCGCTAGCAGCATGAACATCATTGTTACTTGGGGAATTGTTTGAAAGGCCATTTTTAGCTCGGACTAGAAATAAGTGCTGCCGACAACCAGATAAAATGAAAATAAAAAGCAAGCAAAGGACGCAACTCACCATACATTTTGCCCTCGTCCGAGAGAATGATCTTCCGCCTCCCGCACGGCGGATAGATCGCCAAGGCCTCCTGGAAGCTCTGCTCGATGTCCGGACTCCAGACACCTTCGGCATCGTTGCCGTGCAGGTCACTCGAACCGCCGACCTTGGAACAGCTGTCTTTGGAATTGCTGGAGCTGTCCTCGTCCGGCGGCGGCGGGGCTGGTACGGCCGGGGGCGCCGGGGCGCCGCCCGTTGGGGGCATACCTAGCACGTGGCCTTGATAGGAGTCCACAAGAGAGCCACAGCAGGACCACGGGGAGTTAATCTTGACTGTAGACACGGGATAGGACCTCCGCACTGTGGAAGAAAAAACACAAACGATAAGCACAAGAAAAACACATTGTGTGTTTTCAATAACATTTCACGCTTTAAAAAAATCATCCACAAAAAAGCGTTAGAATCATGAAATGGAGATCCCGCTTATAACGTTCCCACTTAAAAGACTATTTTCGGGGTCACAACTCTTACTAATTACTCATCGACGTTTCTTGTTTACAGCTTTTTCCCACTTACAACGTTTTTTACATGATGGTTTTTACGAAAAACGTTACTAGCGAGATCCACTGTATATCCATATTTTCATGGAGAGCACCCTTATGGAAACCCTCACACAGCAAAGCTGCTATTCGAAAGCTAAAATCAACATAGTGCTGATTTCTTAATTGCAACTTCAATAGGCGCGTTTAGTTTAGCCTCAAAACTTCGTAACTTCACCACAAACCTCCGAATCCCGATCCGTTCCTGAGTGTCCATTCCCCGTACGGGAGGGGGGGGGGCGGATATCACCCACTATGAGTATACTTTACATTTAAAATCAATCACCAACGAGCTGATCATCATTACTACTCGAGTGCGAAAATGGATATGAGTGTTAATAACTCTTCTCATGTGCTTCCGGTACCACCACGGTGCTCACCGTGGCAGCACCGTAACAGCTTGAGATGCCAGTAATTGGCCAAATTTCTATTACAATTTAAGGATGCAACATGGACACTGATTTATTGCAGATCTTTATTGATGTTTAGAAACAAGAATTTTGATATATAAATGAGGCTGAATGAATATAGGGAGGGCTGTATGTCCATTGCATGTGGTACCATTTCTCATTCGGTGGTCGGTGAACCAGGGCTCGTTCACAGGCAGACTGGGAAATTCATCCCTCCAATATACAGTCTGTGTGTGTGTGTGTGGGGGAGGGGGGTCCCCGCTAATATTATAATTATAACACTCCATTTACTGACTTATTTTCCTGGTCCCATTTTTTACTAATAGCCTACTCATCCAGATTTACCGTTAGTATTAGCTGGTAAAATTGTTCAGAAACTATCAGCTGGTAAATTTGTTCAAAAAGCAAGTACTGTGTTATGTGGTAAACTTGTTCAGGAACAAGTACAGTATCGGCTGATAAATTTGTTCAGAAAAAAAATATCAGGGTTGCTCTTGGGCGCCACGAAATATATTGAGGATAAAATCAAACTGAAATAACGACAGTGATTGAAAGGCGCCGCTGAGATGCCTGCTAGAGATATCTGAAATTCTAATCTCACTCTCGAGGGTGCCACGAATTGTAAAAGTTTGGCAACCCCCGCTCCAGAATGCGGAGAAAGAATTAGGAAATAGAAAATGGGGTGACATAGCGTGTTCCAACGCTTAAATACGGAGGAGGAGGAGGAGGATAATAATGTATAGGCCTACTATTATTTTCGAAACGAGAGGCGCTTTCACCTTTGCATTCATGTTCAAAACGAACACCTGGCATATGGGGTGACTTTGTAACAGTCTACGTAGGGAACCACCACCTCCTGCCATCAAGGTTCCTGACGGAGAAGCAAGTACCAGGAGTTCAAAAAAAAACAAAAAAAAACAGACACAGAATCTCTCTTGAAGAAGGGAAAAAAACGGTACAGATAATTAAAGCTGCAACACCCCCGCCCCATGTTATTCGATGGGGCTTTGACCCTGGCCCCATTTCTTCTTATAACTCCCATAAATATATCTTTTCTTGGTCGTCCCGTATGCGTATGTCCTTGCAGGAAATTGAATACGCCATGAGTCTGTCATTAGCAACATTTTTATTGTTATCTTTGAAATTATTGTAGGTACGAGCGAGCAAGTGATATGGGATATTTACATTGCATACATATTGCAGTTGTCTTTGCGGGGATGGGTCGGTGTGTATTATCAAACTGATTGAAGAACCTTTAAGATGAATCTGAGGATTTACACATAGTAAGTAAAGTCGTTTCGAACTGAAATAACTGGGAAAACCTTCAGCTATAGAACAGGTAACGGTATAACAAAGTGGCTAGGCCCGATCAGAGAAGAAATAAACAATATCATGTGAAACAAAAGTTGGAGGGATATATACAGTGGAACCCGCTTATAACGTTTATCAAAAAACCGCCATGGAAAATCGTTGTAAGCAGGAAAACGGTTCGAACTGGTTTTTACCCGTTAACGAATGTACCAGCTAATATTGTACTATTGCTAAAAAATTTACCAGTTAATGTTGTACTTTTTTCCGTAAAAATTTCCAGCTTATAGTTGTTTCTGAGAAAATTAGCCAGTAAATACTATACTTGTTTCCTGAACAAAATCATCAGCTGATATTATACTAATCTCAGAACAAATTCACTAGCTAACAGTTGTTTCTAAGCAAATTGTCCAACTAATACTGTGCTTCTTTGTGTTTTTGAATGAATTTACCAGATAATATCGTATTTATTTCTGAATAAATTCGCCAGCTAATACTATACTTGTTTGTGTTTCTGAACAAATTTATCTGCTAATATTATACTTATTTCCAAACAAATTTACCAGCAAACGCTGTGCTTATTTCTGAACAAATTTATCAGCATTGATAACTGTTTTTAAACAATTTACTAATTGAAAACGATATCTGAGCACTTCGCGTATCTGTTAACAACGGTTTCTGAACGATATTGTGCACAACAAATTGCTGGTTTTATCACTAGTTGTTTTTCAGTTCTTGTACCACCGTCAATGCTAACGTCAAATATTAAAGCGCAGATATTTCAATTCCAAAATTCAACAGTTGTTTGACAATAGTTGTACGAGGTGCATGTACGGTTAAGTAGCAGTTAGTTTGACAGTGGCGATACAGCAGTGGTACACAGCCATTTGCACCGCAATTTGCCTGAGGGCAAAATGCGGCCCGACAATTGGTTCCATCCGGTACGCGAAAGGTGTTCCGGTAGAGAAGTATCAATACACACGACACGATAAATACCGTGTATAGCATGACCCTATATTTCCTTCATAAAAAATACTGGAACTTGGGATCCACACTGGACATTGTAAATTACAGCCAAAAAAAACTGTCAAAGACAAAAACAGTTGCCAATGACAGTCAAGAAAAAAAAATTAAATGCAAATAAAGGTGCCAGTGAAAATTGTGAAAAGCAAGGAAAGTTTTTAAAGGCAAAATAAAATTGCCAATTACAGCCAAAAAATTTCATATTCATCAATATTTGATTGATATACAGTTGAATCCCATTACAACAAACTCCAAGAGACCGGAGAAATTATTTCGTTATAAAGGAATTCCAGATTTTTTATGTAAACTCATCTGGGGGGGGGGGGGGGGATTAGAAAAGTTTTAGTTAAAACGAGATTTTCGCCATAACGGTATTCGTTAAAACCGAAATCGACTGTATAATTTTTTTTCACATTTATTACTGCGAAAGTAAGGCCCGGTGCGACCGCACTTGTCGCACGCCCCTAAGAGTGGCTCTGCGCTTGGTTATTATGTATATGTATAATGTTCGGTAAAAGTAATAATTTTTTAAGTATTTATCAAATTTACCAACCCACTTGGGTATTGTGCATATTCGCCAGTAAAAGTGATAAATTTATCAAACTTACTTACCAAGACGATTGGTAAAGTATGCATAATAACCGATTTATCGCATTTACCGTAATATATACAAGTTTCTTAACCGCGAACGGTAGAAATGCTGCTCATCTGGCCCGCGGATGTGCACCGCGATAAAGTAAAAATCAACGGGCAGAACAAAGTTTCCAAATAATCCATACGAATTATGAGTTCGTATGGACTTCCACAATATTAATATTCGGACCCCATTCGAGTATTCAGGTCGATGAATATTCGCGAGCAACTTTTCATTAAACCGCAATACATAGGCTGCCTTCCCACTGCCAGTTTTCACAATATCTCACTACGAATCACGACATTCAGCGCCTGCACCGGTTGGGAAAACCAAAACAGAGAGCGGTTCGAAACATTTAGTCAACAATCGGAAAATAGATTCAAACAGAAGTGGGATAAAAAACAACAAAAAGCAGTTTAGTGGCACGAAAGCCTAGTTACCCGCTATACGAGAGAAAGTCTAGGCATGGATGGCATTTATTCCATCCGTACGGATGGTTGAATGAATTGAATTCTGAGGAGGCTCTCGCTCTTTTCTCCACGGTGGCGTTTGATTTACTGCATCCCCTTAGACCACGAAACCATTGTTCTTTTTTTTTAGAAGAAACATGCTTCTTCCTTTCTTTTTTGCTTTCTACACGAACATATACTGTACTGAATCGCAGAAAAATCCTTGAGAGAAATTCATGAGCGTTGTCCTCAGAATTTCCCAAAATAGAATTTCTTCATACCAATTTTTTTTGTCTCTCCATCTAATATCAAGGTGACGATGCCAAAAAAAAGATGAAGCAGTAAAACGATTTGATGATAATGAATGACGGTTATTCCATCTCGCCAGATTAACATTCAGAAAAAGCTTGATGAGCATTTCATATTCTTCAATTCCCGAGACGAAGTATGCCTTCTCAAAATTCAACGGGTCACTCGAAAAGATTTCTGAACTGCACTTTAGCATTCTCCTGAAAGTATTCTAGAGCTCCTCAACTGACATGCTGTTAGAAATTCCACTCATCCCCATCAACCACTGTTTTTGCATCTGCTAATTAATTTCTTGTCGTGAAGGTCTTCAATTCATTCAAAGAAACAGAGACAAAGAAAAAAATGTCAAACAGGGCCAGGCATGGACTGTACAGAAGATCAAACCATTATTTATGACTGTTTTATAATGACCATTATATAAAACCATTATTTTTTTTTCTGTATATCTTGCAAACCATTATTGCTTGGAGAGGATGTCTCGAAAGTCATCGTTGCTAACAGGAATTCACGAAAACCAGCCATTATTGCTCAGAAGGGTGTTCACGAAAGTCAAACCTATGCCCGGAGTGGGTTTACGAAACGAAAGTCATTGTTACTAAAGAAAAATTTGCAGAACTCATTGTCACTGAAGAGTTTACTAAACTCATTGTCACTGAAGAGTTTACTAAACTCATTGTCACTGAAGAGTTTACTAAACTCATTGTCACTGAAGAGTTTACTAAACTCATTGTCACTGAAGTTTACTAAACTCTTTGTCACTGAAGTTTACTAAACTCTTTGTCACCGAAGTTCACTAAAGTCGATTGTTACTGAAAAAGAGTTTATCAAAGTCCTTTTTACTGAAAGAGTTTACTAAAATTATGTTCACTGAAGAAGAATTTACTAAAATTATTTTCACTGAAGACGAGTTTACTAAAATTATTTTCACTGAAGAAGAGTTTACTAAAATTATTTTCACTGAAGAAGAGTTTACTAAAATTATTTTCACTGAAGAAGAGTTTACTGAAGTCATTGTTACAGAAGAGGTCGCTGAAGTCATTGTTACTGAAGAAGAATTTACTAAAGTCATTGTTACTGAAGAAGAATTTACTAAAGTCATTGTTACTGAAGAAGAATTTACTAAAGTCATTGTTACTGAAGAAGAATTTACTAAAGTCATTGCTACTGAAGAAGAATTTACTAAAGTCATTGTTACTGATGGAAAGTCTCCATCATCCAACAATATTAGAAATTTTTTGTTGATGCTAAGGCATTGTTGGATAAGAAATGGACATGGATTAGGTTCTTCACACCTAGACAGATCTCTAAATCACAATTCACATACGTCGAAAAATATAGCCCCGGTCTGTCATCATAACTCTCTACGGAAAAGGTAGGAAAAAAATAAGCATTCTCTATACACGACACACGAAGAAGTCAATCTTGTGAACATTATTAGTATAAATACAACACACATAATCTGAATCCGGCTCCTCGCCTTATCAACGTTTCTTTACCCACCCTTGTCCAAGATACTCGTCCAAAGAAGACAGTGTGGGCGAATTTTGAAGATCAAAATAAATAAGTACAGAGGAGAAGAAAAAAAGGCATACACAACATGTATATGTAAACGTGAAGAGAAGAAAACTTAGAGACAATGGCTTCTTGTTTTTTTTTTTTTTTCGTTTCTAAGACCTATTCTTGTAACAAGCTACAACATCTACGCCCATATGCATCAAAAAAATCTTTTAAAGTTTGCTCGTGAATAGAAGACGCACACCCCGCGATGATTTTTATTCGAAAAGTAAAGAATTGAAAGTAGGATGGACCTGAAGAGTCCAACACGTAGGCCGAGGGTGAAAGACGGTCTTGACCCACGACCCCGTGTGTGTTCAACGCCCCCGGACCCCGGCGATACATAAATATGGTAGTCGTAGTAGATATCTGTTATATGCATAGGGGGATTCATCTACGAGTGAAGAGAAGAAAAATAAAACAACCTCCGCTCTCTCGTATATACAAAAAAGAAAAGAGAGATCTTTAACCTGTGGTCTTTTCAAAGTGTGTTATGATCTTTATTTTAAGATTAGTTCAAGGGCTTGAAATTGATGATGGTTTTTATTCATCTGGATAAAACACCGCGGACGGAAATCGTTATAATTCACATCATTATAGGTAAATTAGAAGTATAAGCACGAGAGGGGATTAGTTTGTGTCATATCTATATGAAGATTTTTCGATTACTATGACGGCGAAATACAAATTTTGTGAGACGAAAAATACCGAAGTAAAATTAAACGACGCATTTATGGGGCTATTTTTATTCGCGCCCTGCATGCGATGATAGTAAAAAATGGTACATGATTCTCCAAGGGAGAGAGAAAATAATAAAGGTAGTGATAGTCAATCTTCAAGAAGAAATCTTGAAGAGAGTCATTATTGCTGAAGAAGAATTTACTAAAGCCATTATTGCTAATGAAGGACTTACTAAAATCATTGTTACTAAAAAAGAATTACCGAAAACCTGAAGAAGAGTTCACTAAAGCCACAGTTACTGATGAAAAGTTTACTGAAGTTATTGTTACTAAAATCATTATTACCGAAATAACTTACTAAAGCCATTGTTACTTATGAACAGGACCTTATCAAAGTGTGTTATGATCTTTATTATAAGATTAGTTCAAGGGCTTGAAATTAATTATGGTTTCTATTCATCTTGATAAAACACCATGGATGGAAATTGTTATAATTCACATCATTATAGGTAAATTAGAAGTACACACACGAGAGGGAATAGTTTTTGCTATATCAATATATGATGATATTTCGATTACTATAACGGCGAAATAGAAATTTTGCTTAGCAGTAAATTTCGCGAGACGGAAAAATGAAGTTAACAAAAAAAAATTAAATTAAACGTCGTATTTATGAGGCTATTTTCATTCGCATTCATAACAAATACTGCATATGCGACGATAATAAGCAATGCTACATTATTACTACACGATTCACCAAGAGTAAATAAAAAAGATAGTGATAGTCAATCTTCAAGAAGAAATCTTGGAAAAAGTCATTATTGTTGAAAAAGAGTTCACTAATGCCATAGTTATTGATGTAAAGTTTACTGATGTGATTGTTACTGAAGAAGAATTTGCTAAAGATATTGCTTTAGTGAAAAAGGGTTTACTAAAACCATTGTTACTGAACAAGGGTTTGTCGAAGTCATTGTTTCTAATGAAAAATTTACTCTCTGAAATCATTGTTACTGATAAAAAGTTAACGAAAACGTGAAGAATACGCTAAAGCCATATTTACTAATGGAAAGTTTACTAAAGTCATTGTTACTGAAGAAGAGTGCACCAAAATTATTTTTACTGAAGAAATCAACCTCTGTTCTTTCTTATAAAAAAATAAAAAAAAATCTTAAACCTGTGATCCTTTCAAAGTATGTTATGATCTTTATTTCAAGATTAGTTCAAGGGCTTGAAATTGATGATGGTTTCTATTCATCTGGATAAAACACCGTGTACGGAAATCGTTATTATTCGCATCATTATACGTAAATTAGAAGTGCAAGCATGAGAGGGGATTAGTTTGTTCAGAATCTATATGATGATGTTTCGATTACTATAACAGGTTAATATAAATTTTGCCTATAGTAAATTTTGCGAGACGGAAAAATAGCGTAGTAAAATTAAATGACACATTTATGAGGTTATTTGTATTCGCGCTCATAGCAAATACTGCGCATGTGAGGATAATAAATAATGCTACGTGATTTTTCCAGAAAGAAAGAAAGAGAGAGAAAAAAGATATAGTAGCAATAATAAATTATTGGGACTATAATTTTTATTGGAATTAAGATCCATAAAAAACATCAAAACTATAGTGGGCGTGGAGAAAAAACATATTCTCGATTTTCCCCTTTTATGCGCGTTATTTAATGCACGGAAGTTTCATCTTCCTCATTTAATTGATTATTACAGTTCGATAATGTAACGCGCATTTCTAGAAAGGTGGAAAACGGAACGTATTACTGTACTTATACTATTAATTATACTTTGGGCACGTTTACTGAACGTACCCATTTTTCGAACACTGGTTTTGAGACCATAAATGAGCACGAAAATTTATTTAACCAGAGAATTTTTTACAGAATCAATTACGACTTTGAGAACTATTCATAGAAAGCCATAAGATAACGTGAAAGCTATTTCAATGCAGAGAAATATTTACGAGATCCATTGTTACTCCTGGGATGTTAACAAATAACATTGTTGCACAAAGAAAATGCCAAGCTGTCCTTACTTACAGTAGTGTCAACTACTGTATGTCATGTTGTACGAAGAAACGTTCACGAAAACCATTATTGCTTGGAGTGGGGGGGAGGGGATTTCCGAAAACCAAAACCATCTTGAGTGAGGAAAAACCTGAAATCCAAAACCTGAAGAGAGGAGAGAAGTTTACTAAAGTAATTTTTACTGAAGAAGAGTTTACTACATTAATTGCTATGAAAGAAGGGGTCACCACAGTTATTTTTACTAATGAAGAGTTTATGGAAACCTCAAGAGTTCACAAAAGTCATTGTTACTAAAGAAGAATTTACCAAAATCATTGTCACTGAAAAAAAGTTTACGAAAGTCATTGTTACTAATGGTTTTTTAAAGTTTAGTAAAGTTATTGTTACTAAAGCCATTGTTGCTGAAGAAGAGGTCAAGAAATACCGAATAAGAGTGCACCAAAGACGTTATAGCTCATTGTAGTTTACGACTGCTATCACCATCATCCCCGCCCCCACAAGGGCTAGCGGAGTTGACAGAGCTCAAGCCCTGGGGGAATATCATAATTTTTTTGGGTTTTTTTTTTCACACTATAAATTCACTATAAAGGCCTCCCTTTGAAAAATCTGGCCATGGGCCCACCAAAGGTCCCAGCTCCAGGACGTAGGAGCCAGGGCTATCACTGCTAATGGCCAACAAAAATTATTTTGTCAAATAAAAATGTTCCCCCCCCCCCACCCCACCCGACGTTGGAAGAATATAAACACAGCTTCGTTCAAATCCCAAGAATGAAAAAAAAGGGTTAAATCATTAGGGAATACAGTCCCACACATCAGTGAAAAAATACAGGCTATATATAAAAAACACACGCACACAAAGACACAGAGCGAGCGAAAGGCATTCATAAAGATCCTAACACATTGTTCCGTTTTTTTCCCCAATCAATGCCAAGTTCATATCCAAGTGATTCTACAAATCAGAATATCACATCAACAACTGACACAGAGGTTAGGATTACATCAGACAAAAAACTGAACCAATCACAATCAAGTAAAATGATAGAAGAGGAAGAAGATAGAGAAAGAAAAAAAAAACCCAGAAAACAACTCCTTTGTTCTGTTACTTTTCATTATAACAACCTTTCTTTTTTTCTGACTGGCTCGATAATGTCTGACTCTGCGTTATTATCATTATAGCGGAAGCCTTCGGGCCTTTGGAAAAGAAAGACAACCGCAACGGAAAAGAAAAAAAAACCCTTCTGGTGATTATATAAAAGAAGTGACTTCGCCCACAGAAAGCGGTTTCAGTAAATAATAAAAAAATTGTTCTCAGTGTAGTTGACCTCAGAAGACACACAAGCAACTTGATGACCCCTCTGGTACGCTACAGACAGACAGACCGGACCGGAAATTCACACTGGGTTATATATTTTTGTTATAGTAGCTAGTTTACCCTTTCTTTTATTATTATACTTTTCCTCAACACTTTACTACCTTTCTTTATTTCTTCTGCGGAGGACTAAACAATAATTATTATTCTGAATTGCTTGTCTTACCCCTTCCCCCCCCCCGAAACTGTTTTATTTTATCACCCAAACGTGATAAGAGCAGATTATTTGCTATGAGAAGGGCTTGACCAATCCCGGGAGCCAGGTTGCCATGGGATTTTTCATCTTCGACATTTCCACCCTGACAGTATGAGTGACCGAGTGACTGATCAAGTGAGTAACTACAGGTGACCGTATAAGTGACTGTATGGGTAACCTAGAGTCTGATCGTATGAGTGGTCAAGTGCATGGCCGTATGAGTGACTAAGTGAGTGACTGATTTCGTGATCAATTCAGCGATCGTTTGAGTGACTACATTCACGTGATCTCTCATACGGCCACCTACTCACTCACTCATGTGGTCACCTACCCTCTCACTTGGTCAGTTGCAGTCCTCTACGACCCCAATTCTTCAACCTTTTACGAATCGTGAACACCACCTATGCTAAGAGTGTTCAACCTTCAGGATAGTATGGACCACTTCACTGATTTGAAAAACTAGTAGCGGGTCATTTAATTAAGTAGTGTGGAACAGTACCACGGGTTACTCAAGTGATCTGTAAATGTGCCGCATACCGTGCGAGTGGTCTAAAACTGTGCCGAAAACATGATCACCGAGTGACCCGGTGATCTCCAAATATGCCGCCGGTCACTCAAGCGATCTGTAAATGTGCCGCGGGGCCACACGAGTGATCTGGAACTGCCCCACGGTGATTTTTAAACGTGCCGCAGGTCACTTAAGGAATACGTCACGGGCTACTCAAATGATACGGAACTGCAGCACGGGGTCACTTAAGTAATCTGGAAATGTTCATTTCACAAAATAAAATTTGAGTTCACGGCCTACATTGAATGACTTCGAGGCGCCACGGGTCGAGCGTTTATGGTCTATGCCAGCGTTTCTCAACCTACGGTCCGTGGTCCGCAGGCAGACTTGATTAACTTAATTCTAACTAAATGAAAAATGTTTTATTGATACTATTTCATTATCTAACCGAAGAAAATACTAGAAATCGCAATTATAAAGTAAATTGTGACCTAAAAAATGCAATTTATGTCAAAATTGCTGAAGAGTCGGAAAATAATTTGTCGGACTGCAAAAAAAAAATCTCAGGAAACAAAAACATTCATCATTACATGCGTGGGTGGGGGGACCACTTTCATTACGGGAGCTGTGATCTGAAATAGGCGAAATACGAGACAGTGCCAATTAATCACCAAAACCGTTGCCATAAATCGGCAAAATCACCAATTGTTGCTGAAATCGCTGAAAATTATGAATCGGTGGAAAAGTGAATGTAGTTGACGGAAAAAACGTTGGACATGACAAAACATGGCAAGATCGGAAATATGGAGTATTTATATTTTTAGTCATAATTATATCGCAGTATAATTTATATGTGACGAAAGTTATCTTCATTCACCATTTTTAAGTAAAGATTACAAATTCAAATGAGCTTCGTTGAAAAAAACGGGACATTCGTATGAAATCGGAACGGACAAAATCACAGGAACATCCCGTGAAATACGGGACGCATGATCATGTCACTCATACTGTAAGTTACAGGTCCGCCAAATTGTTCTACTGGTCCTTGAATTCAGAAAGGTTCAGAAGCGCTGGTCTATGTCAAATATGACAGGAAGAGCATTCCCATAACAGTTTTAGTGCGCGATCACAATATGTTTTGACCATATTGGGGGGGGGGGGGGGGGTATTAATTAATCAGGGAAATCCGTCAAGAAAAAAATTAAGTGTGGGGGGGGGGGAAGGATTAGTGCTTGTAATCTCCAGCCTCGGGTCAGAACCCTGCCAACGCAACACCACCTATAGAACACACCTATGTTCTATAGGTGGTGTTGGTCAGCCTCTCATGGTGAATGGTGGCCACGGAAGAATATTCGGAATAGAGGGGAGGGGGTGCATAAAGAGCCCGTGCCCGCACGCCATCCTTTCCAGGGTCATCGAAAGTTGAAAATATTTTTGTAAAAAAAAAATTAAAATACTGTATTTTTGAGTAAATTTAAAAAAAAAAAGCTATTTTTTTATACTTATTTTTTTTTTGTAAAAAGTTGATAAGCGCCATCCTGCGGATAGATATTGAATTTCTTTTACAGCTGTAATAATGGTTTCTTTTTTCCAATCGTGATCTTTCTGGCCCACATGTCTGATATCTGGAGTCTGTTCTGATTCGGTCCACTTCTCTCTCCTCTCGCTTTTGTTTCTCTTTTTCTCTCTTACGGACACTTATGACTTCATTTTCTGACACCATAAACACGAACTGACAAGCAAAGCGGCAGCACCCGCTCCCCCCCCCCATCTCTCTGTGGCCACTTCTAGTCTATGTGTCGGCGGCTCTATGTGACAGAAAGTTCGTTGTTCTCCTTTGTCTATGATTTTTTTCTTATGGGTGCGTTATTTCGCTGATTCTTCCATCTTATTGGCCAATTTAACGATATTATTCGTAGTGGGTAGTTCTCAGAAATCGTACTGGTGGTGGCGACGGATGGCTGAACCCCTTTCTGTGTGTGTGTGTCCAAATCCTCGCCGAAAATCGACATTCATAAGTAATTTACTACCAAATAATGATGATGATATAATGAGGCGTTTTGTGTCAGCAGCAGCAGCAATGGACATCATCATGAATGAGCCCCCCTTGTTCGAGAGCCATCGTTTCCGCGATCATTATGTCAGGGACGTTAAAATGCCCCCCCCCCCCCACATCATCTGAAGGAACAATCGCGATGAGGTGACGCGCATATTACAATGCCTAATCATCTTCTTGAACATGGTAATGAATTTGGGGGGGAAGGGAGAAAAAAAAGGGGTCATAGACTATAATAATTGCATCAAACGAGGCGATTGTATAGTAGTCGGTTCTAATATAATTAACAGGCTGTTAATAACGGACAACATCTGTTGCCTCTGTATGAGTTTGTTTTTCATCCTCATAAAAAGCCATAAGGTTGCAGCTATTTCCACTTTTGTACTTGCAAAGGATTTCGCTTGAGTGATGGGCATGATGCCAGCTTGGATCCAGGAGGTCCGAATAATAAGGGGCAAATTTGTCTGTCTCGTAAAAGTGCGGGGTGATTCATTTTGCACCTACACAATAAGTCGCTTCCCCAATACCTCTGCCTGGGTCCGCTCCATTCGCAGCTGAAGATATCTGCCTCGACTTCAGTCGAATCTGAGGATTTCATTCCCTTCCGCTCCATTCGAAGCTGAGGTATACCTGCCCTCGGCTTCATTCGCAGCTGAAGATGAAAAGTATAAGATTTTAGATCTAGTGCTTTCAAACGATGATATATCCTCAATAGACTTCGCTTAGACCAGGCATCTTCAACCCGTTGCTCGCGAGCACCACGGTGCTCCTTAAAGCGCCCATGGCGCTCTATGTCAGTGTGTAATTTCGTGCTCGCGAGCACTTAATCAACCTCTCGATTAAACACCTGGTACAAATTATATTCAAGGATTGAAGTCATCCCGATTTCATGTATTCGTATGGCAAAGGTGCTCTTCTTTTGATGACGGGTACAGGCAGTGCTCGCGACTAGAAAAAGGTTGAAGACCTCTGTGGATTAGACGTTCACAAGGAATCGACAGTCCAATCTGAATCATAATCTCGGTCAAAACGGAACTGATAATTATTGCGTAGAAGCTCATTTCCAGTCGTAGATCATATAAAAGATGTTTATTTGAATTTGCACATGGTGCAATGGATACGTTTATGGGTAGTCACACATATCCACATCCTTCTCCTCTCTTTCAGTCCAAAGAGGAGAAACCTTATAAAGCAATCACAGTTCCTTCAAAAAGCAACAAAACCAAGAGAAAGAGCCTTTGTAGATTTATTTGCCTTCGAATTTAATGCTCTGTTAATTATTTTCACATGTTTACTAAGAAATGAAAAAAAATCTCGTCGTCCAAATCAACCGTTAACGACATTTTTTTCTACTAGAGTTGGTCTCCGTCGTCCGTATCTCTTAGAGCTCGTTATTTTCGTTATATGTAATTTTCTTTTAAATGTATTTTTTAGTAAAAATGAACAATAAAAAGTAGAAAACGGAAAAAATAAATAAATTTTAAAAGCAAGAAATGAAAAATTCCTCCGTATTTTTCCCCTGGTTAAATAGAAGACAAAAAAATTGAGGAAGAGTATTTATCTTCGCACGGGGAAGAGCGATCCCTTCATGTTTTCGAATGAGGAATTTTCCCCCTCCCCCCGTTCCTTCGGAGAAAACATAATTACTTTTTGATTTAGAAAAAAAAAATTAAATTACGTAGATGGCGTGATGCTTCGACACTTTTAATTTTGCTGTCGTCGTCGTTGATTGTCGAATTATATTTCTTTTGTCATCCTTTCTCTTGCAAATGAATTATCACATTCCATTTAATTGGTATGGAGAGAAAACTACAGATTTTTATGGTAAAACCCTTCAATGGCGAAAGCTTCATTGGAAAGTTGACACGACTATTAATAAAGATTGGATAGTGACACGCGAAAATGCTAATTTGTTGTCTCCAAATTTGACATGTCCACTAATGACACCATTCACATCGGTTACAATATCCGAAAAATAGCATCTTCATCCGCCATTATCTAATCCCGTCAACAATTGGTTACTGTTGCAGATGCGGATATGCCAAATTCAGCGACGCTTACGGACAAAATTTTTCTTCAGCCCGGAGTTATAGATATAACATTAAAACTACATGTATAAGAGGCAGTATCCACGTAAAATTGAGAGGTTTGAAGCGAACGCATAGCCTGAGCACTCTAGATCAGTGATTCTCAAACTCCAGGGATTGTACCTCTATATGCGTGGTAGGACATACCCCGGGAAATGCCTAGAAGATTTTTACCCCGATAGAAATGCAAAGGAGGCTTTCGTACGTGGGAGACCGGCAGGGCGGTCTTGATAGCATCATCCCTTTTGAAAATTGTAGCCAGAGTTCATTATCACGAGGCCCCACGGGCCGGCCCAGATGAGCCCATGAGTTAACTAGTAAAGTTTGAGTAAAGTATGAGTTCCTAGAAACTTTTAGGATGCTTGCTTAATTGAAACCCATTTAAACCCAATGGGTCGTTTTCGACTCACGCATTAATACACGCTTTGGGACGAGCTCGTGCCCAACGGGTTTTTTGCGACCCCTACCAGATTTATATGTTAAGCAATTAATTACATTGGATTTTAAAAAAAAAAAAAAATGCAAATTTGCCATATTCTTGACATAAATACAGCAAATAAACATGAATTAGTTCGATTTTGCTGAAAAAAGTTAAGGGCGCAAATGGGGTTAAAACTATGTGATCGGCTCATGCGAGTGCGTGTTTGTACCTTTCGATATGGCGTTAGAGCCACCCTGTAAACACACACACACACACCAAAAAGAAAAAGAAAAGGCAAATAAACGATCGATCAATCGAATGCATTTTCGACGTACAGTAACAGGTGCTATAGTCAAAATCGCGTTTATCATCCTGGTGACACAAGTGCCTGAAGAGAACTTGAAAAACTAATAAATGTTGCGGCAAATACATTCAGCCCCGCGCGCTCAATCGGATAAGCGGATACCCCATTTGAATGGATAAAATCCTCCGGCAACAAAATTTCTCCCACAGAGACAATGTTAAAGTTCCCCACTTGATGTGATAATTTCCACGACTTGTTCCCGCTTAATCGATAATAATCCCGCTTCACACGTCAACTGTTAATACCCATCAACCACTATACACACATAATGTTTTTATTGAATCCAACATTTAGAATTAATAGAAAATATGTTACTGATTTGAGAGCGGATACTCTCTCTAGCCTCCAAGTATTCAAATTGTCTCTAATACGTACATTTAATAATTTTTTTGTTCTCTGTTAAGGCAATAGGGGCGCTGACTTCCTTAATGAAAAGTAAAAATCTCGGGAATTGTGATCATTGTAACTAAATATATAGTCGAATCCCGTTATAACGAACTCCAAGAGACCGGAGAAATCCCTTCGTTATAACGAAATTTCGTTGTACAGGAATTCCATGTCTTTGCATTTTTCCTATGTAAACTTACCTGGGGGAATTGGAAAAGTGTTCGTTAAAACGCGATTTTCGCTATAACGGTATTCGTTAAAACGCGATTTTCGCTATAACGGTATTCGTTAAAACGGGATGACTGTAATATACTTTTCATTTCATTTTTTATGTCTGATTTATTCGAGAAGCTTTATTAATATTAATCCTTCATCAGTTTTCAATATACAAACTATACTAACTTGGCAAATGAATTGTTCCCCGTATAATCGGATAACCCGCTGGTATTGTGCACCGATTGGACATTGTGTGCTGGAATCGTTGATATTCAATTAAGCGGAGCCGACTGTAACCCCGAAAGAAAAAAAAAAGACGTGGCGCCAGGAACGAAAAACAAAATCCAACTCCCAACCGCACCCGAATATGCGTTGAGAGAAGTAGGCTACTTTTAAATAAAAATTTCAATTCCACACGCACAATATACACTCATAAGTACAACATACTATACAACAATTTATAATTCCCTCTTCTTCCGTGCCTTTTCCCGTGTTTTTCTTTCCTCCTCCATCTCTCAAGGGACAAGAGGACACCGATGGGCGGATACGCCAAAAGTACGTACGACGTACCACCAAAATATACGCACATTAAAAAAAAAACGTATAGAGAAGTAACTCTATAATGTAAGGGGTTACGGGCACGCACATGAGAAACACAAACGACCCTTTTTTTTTTTTGTTCTTTCTCGTAGAGAGTATCTTCCTTCCCTGATTCCTTTCTCTGCTTTTTTTTTCTATTATTATTACTATATTACATGTATGCATGGTTATACCTACGTTCGCGTGATCACGGAAAGGGGCGTGGCATCGGTCATTACGTGGCAGAGAGAGCGTAATAATGAAACTAAAACGCCAAGGGTGAAGGCGATGAGAAGAGGTGAAACGTATATATGGAATATAACAATATAAAAAAAAAAACGCAACAAGTTCCCTCGTATATAAATGTATGCTTCAAATCAGGGTCCACCAGGTTGGCGATTAGAACAAGACCTGACATCGCGTGCGACCTCGAAAAAAAGAAAGAAACGGGATACAATAAAAAGTAAAATAACCGAAGAAGTTCTCTTTAAAAAAAAGCGGAGGCAGTTTCAGTCTCTCCAGAGGCAGCGGCAGCAGCAACAACAAGCAACACGTGGATGAGGTTCCAACCATCCTATCCATCCACCCCATCCAAAAGAACCACTTTTACACGCGGCTGCCGCTGCAAGAAGGGCGGCGATGACGACAAGTACAGTAGAGTGAGGAGTGGTGGTGCGCGTTTGGCTCGTTTGAAGGACTGGCGCCGCCAGTTCGGGACTTTCTTCTCCACCATCATCCTCTCAACCAAACCTCGCAGTTCATCCGGAAAACTTCATTCAATGCTCAAGAATCATTAATCTAAGCACGAGGAGGGACGGAAACCAGCTTTTTTTTTTTACTCCTGGAAGTACACCCTCAACTGATACGGGGTCTGACGTGGGTCTCGTAACAACTTTTGACTTCATCTTCTATTTCGTTACAGAAACTTTTCGGTCATATGTTCAACTTCCATCACGTCTTAGCATCTAAACCAAGGGTTTTTGGCCTCCCGGTCGCGACCCACGGGCTTCCGAGATGGGTCGTAAGAGTTTACTCACAGCCAAGGGTTTTTGAGCTACGGCTCACGACCCAAACTAAACTTTATTCGCAAGGGGATTCCGAACTGGGTCCTACGAATCAACTTACAGCCAGGGACTCTTGAGCTATAGGTCACTTGATTCCCGGGGGTTCCTGAGATGGGTCGTACAAATCCATTTATAGCCAAGAGAGCTATGGGTCACGACCCAAACTTGATTCATAAGGGCTTCCTAGATGAGTCGTATGAATTTTTTACAGTCCTGTTATAAATGCTCTTATTGCGTCACTGGTTTAACTAATTTCGAAAAACAAACAACCCCCATGAATCACGAAGCTCATCTTGTTACAGATTTCAAGCTACAGCTGAAAAAGGTTAAGGACCTCTGATATAAACTCACGTCAGTTCCTTTTTGTTTAGAGTACCCACACACACAGAGACAAGACAGTGCCCTTATCGCATTTTGGAGAATGAAAATTTGCTGATCACGTGAAAAGATGACAAGGAAACAAATAAATCATTGCAACGAGGATGATATCTGTACTTATAATTTATATTGTGTGAAGAGAGTATTTCAGTCATTTTCGATTTGTGAGCACCGTCCATCATATTCAGAGGACCATTCATCTGAGAACCCTCGTGGCGTATTATACCAAACTCAAGTCAGCATCACGCGAATCCTTGAATGGAGTATCAAGATATCGATCAATAACTAAGTGATCAGGTAATCGGTGCACATATCGAACACACTTGAGTGCTTCAGGGAGAGCACCACGCTGTTCGCGAGTCACAGGATGGAAGATGCCTAACTGTAAACTGCAAGAAAATACGGGAGTTCCAATGAAACGGGTAAGTTTGATGAGCTCCGTGGAAATTTTATACTACTTCAAGAATTCACACGTAACATACTCTGTGTAGAACTTCTCTCGCTTTTATTTTTCTTTCTTACTCTTTTGACGTGTAAGAAGCACGCCAATGCGAGATCAAGACTGGGTGGGGGACAATCGCCACCACAATGTTCCAGAAGCAACAATGATTTTTTGATAATGTTCCAGCAATTGTTTTGCCGATTTTCTAGAAGCCAAAATGATTTTTCCCACAATAATTCAAGAAATAGTTTTGACGATAACCCCAGAAACAACAATGATTTTTCTGACAATAGTCCAGAAGCAACAATGATTTTTCCAGCAATATTCCAGAAGCAACAACGATTTTTTTGACAATGTTTCAGAAAAATTTTTGACGATCTTTCAGAAAAGCAACAATGATATTTTCAAAAATATTCAAGCTATAACTTACTTCCAGAAGCAACAATTAGTTGTTTAACAATAGTCTAGAGGAAACAATGATTTTTCGGACAGTGTTACAGAAATTGTTTTGGCGATACGCCAGAAGCAAAAAAATGATTTTCTCAACAATATTTAAGAAATAATCTTGCTCTAGAAGCAACAACGATTTTTTTTACCATGTTCCAAAAATTTTCCTTACGATTTATCAGAAAAAAGAGCCGATATTTTCAACTTTAGAACTCGCATCAGAAATCACTAAACCCTCTTCAAAATGTCAGTCGGCTTTCTTCCGATTCTCAGCAGTTGCAAACCAAGGGGTATGAAGGGAAAAGTATTCCATTCAGAAATCCACTTTAAAAAATATCTGGCCTTGCTAATGCTGAAATACGAGGCTTTTAAGAAGTCGAGATACAGTCGGTCTCGCTTAATCGGATATGAACGATTCGAGCACACAATATCCGATTACGCGGGGAACAATCCAATTGCCATTTCACAACGTTAGTATAGTTTGTGTATTGAAAACTGATGAAGGATCAATATCAATAAAGGTTTTCGAACAAATCAGACATCAAAAATTAAATGAAAAGTATATTTAATTACAATAATCACAATACCCAGAGGCGGATTCAACGGCGGGAGCACCGGGCGCGTGCCCGGAGCCCCGACTTCTAAAGGGCCCCGAAAAACCCAAACTTAATACTTTTTTTCTAATTTAAGGGGCCCAATATTTTCTTTTGCGGACGGGGCATCGACCGACTTTAATCCGCCACTGACAATACCCAAGATTTCTACTTTTCATTAGGAAAGTTGGAACCCTCTATTGGCTCAACAGACAAAAATAAATAAATAAATAAAATAATTAAATGTACTTATTGGAGTAAATATGAATATTTTGAGGTCAGCGCCTGCTCTCAAATGTGTTTATCTTAACTTACTAACATATTTTCCATTCATTACTAATATTTCATTCAATAAAAACATTATGTGTATAGTAGTTGATGTGCATTACCAGTTGGCGTGTGAAGCGTAATATTCGATTAAGCGTGGAGAAGTCGTTGTAGTTGTCATAATAAGCGGGGAACTTTTAACAGTCTCTCTGGGGGAAAAATTTTGGTGCCGGAGGATTTCAGGATTTCATCTAATTAAGGGAGGGCAACTGTATCTCGTCAATGCCGCTTAAAGAGAAAAGAAACGATTTTGTTCCAGAAGCAATTACGACTTTTTTTTTGACATTGCAACAGAATTTTTTTTTTGACAATATTCCTTCCAGAAGCAACAATGATTTTTTTGATGGAAAGCTCAAACCAATGCGCCTATAATTCAGGTATTTAAAGGTATGGTCAAAATTTTAATAAAGCATACGGAAAATACCAGAGTTTTTTTACTAATATTGCCAATAGTTTAAAAAAAAAGGCATCAAATTGCAAAGCTTCTTCATTATTCGAACCATTATCACTTTACACCCCAAAAAATAGAACAATAAAGAAAAAAAAAAACCTTTCAATCATTATCAGATACGCGTAAAAGGTCTTGTCACGTCTCGAAAGCATAACAATTGACACATACGCGATAAGGAATTATGCGTCCTCCTAAAAGAAGAAGTAAAAATAATAATAAAAGTAATAAAAATGTTGAGAACTTGTTGGGCAGTGATTGGCAATCTGCCCACGAGTTGCGCTCTCTCTCTCTCTCTCTCTATGGACCACGCCTTTATAATAATAACAGGCGCTACCATAAAGCATGTCGTATAATAATAACGACAGCACACACACACACACAAAAAATGTAAAAAAAGAAAAAGAAAAGAAATTATGCCTATCTTTGATTGCTCGTGACAGAGGACACACCTAATTTTCTTTTCAGGAAATCGTCATGGGAATTATTTAAAAAGGCTGCTTTTCACTAAGAGTTATCGCGTATAATATACATACACATTTAAAGGCGGACGGGGGGCGAGGGAGAAGAGGCAGGGTCTCACATGAGTCATGCCACCGTTCTGGAATGGACAATATCGGGGTGAAAGCCACTTGTAAGATAATAATGCCTCTATACCTCCATTAAACAGCAGCGAATATCACAAATGCAGTTTTTTATACGTACGCGGTGGCGACGGGGTAATTTATTTCGTATCGAAACCTATCATTCATATTTTTATTAGATTATATCTCATATATTCATACCGGAGACCAGTTCTAGCCACCAATAACGACATGTAAATTAGGCCCGAAATAAATCCTCTTTAGTTACTGCCAATACTAATAAAACCCGCGAAAAAAAGCATTATCAAACTTTTTTGTTGTTGTTGTTGCTTTTTACGATGCACTTAGAGAAGAAATGGTGCCTTTGGGCGTTTACTCGGAAGTGCCATTTCCGCGGGGAACTTTTTTTTTAAATATTGAATGAATCATAGAAACCACATGCTAATTTAAAACAAGATAACGATTTATGAACGGAATTCGAGAATAATTTCTTTCGGTTGAATGTTTATGTAATCATTTTTCCAGCCCATTACTTAGGTATATCAAATTATATAAGATGCATCACTAGTTTATCACCGAGAACGGTATTCTACGACCAGAGGCGGCGTCGGAAGTGCTTTTAAACCTGTGGGTGCTCGATTTGATCTTTACATGGGGAAAATTTGGGTTTTTTAATTAATTGTGGGGTGCTTCAATGCATTCAATTTGACAGCACAATGAGTTTTTCAAGAATACCTTAGATTCTAAGCGGCTTAGGATCATAGATTTTTCAACTGGGGTTGAAAATCGCTTAAAAATCTTCGAATCAGAAGAGCTTTCAAAAACAAAAAAATCTCGTTATACAAATATGAAAACTTAAGAGAGGCTACTAATAGGGCCAGACAAATCGCAAGAAAATCTAGGTAAAAGTAAAAATTGCAGAAAAAATGCTTATTTGAAGGCATAGTGACCCTCTTTCATGTTGGCAGATACAACGCTATAACTTCCAAGCATTTTGTGTTGCTCTCAGACTGCAGTTTCGTAACTGTATAAAGAATCTTTTAGGCGCCAATAACAATTTTTTAGACACCATGGCGATCTGGCATTTGTCCAGGTATGCTACTAATGCCTCTACTACAGCGCCTCACGCCATAGTGCGTGAAATAAGGAAGACAGGGTCGTGTCTCCAGTGGTGTAGATGGTAGCATGCTTGCCCGCTTTGGAAGAGAGCCCGAGTTCTAGTTTCTCGGCGGAGATCCGGCGAGTTTTCTTTCCGAGTTCACTTCGGCATAACCAGGGGTCTGTCCAGCCAAAATTTGGGTCCGTTTTCCAGACCCTTCACAAAATAAAAATTAATGAAACCATAAATTTGGAATTTCTTTCGTGATAGATTAACTAGGTTATACTTACCAGGAAAACAAAAACAAGATCCTACAAAAAAGTCGAGACAGACCCCTGATAATATCCAGAAAATATCTGGTTTCGAAAAATGAAAACTGTTCTTTAGTATGAGGTACGTGGGGACCGCAGGAATAAAACATGTTCAAAAGGGGAACGAGGGGGGGGGGAATCTTTTAAAATATCGTGGGTCCCCGAGCCATAAGCGGATCCTGGAACGGAGTGGGGGGGGGGTGTCCACCTCTACCCTCCTGGCTATGCAAATAGTACAATTTTTTCTCTGAATGGAGGAGGCGATCTCTCCTCGTCGCCCTTCCCCTGTATCCACCTATACCCTCGGCAGATACTGCCAGGGAGAGAACTGTATGTTCTGGGGCATTCTGTCTGGCTGGAGGTACAAATATTCCGATCTCTAGAAAACCACAGTACCAGATCTCATTATTACGGGGCCCCGTCTGCACCTTAAGGACCGTGTCCGGATAGACCCACGCCTTAAAACGGCCCAGTACTAGATTGGAAAGGTTGATTGGGCCCTTTGCTGGGCTGCATTTGAGATTGCGCATGATAGTCGTAACTGGATGGGACGAAGTGAGGGCCCTCAAACCTTGATGAAATGCCTTCAAACTCGCCCCAGCGAGTTCGAAGACATTGGTGAGTACTCCCTAAATTGGAAACGATTTCAACTTACGAATGCTTTGACGTATTGACACCTGAAGTACGTTTTAGCACCGGGTGAATGAATGGATGCCGTCTCAAAAGGTGATCATTAAAATGTTGACATTGTTATTTACTCGCTCAGCGGACAGAATTATAACACGTCTGATCATGTCAGAAGCTAGGGTGGGTCTAAAAATGAGAGTGGGTACCTTCTTGACGTAAGTATCATTCTGAGCAACCTGTGGAGAAGAACGTCGGGGGTTTATTTAAAATCTTTTACATTTTTTTTTTTAAATGGTACCCATTGTACGCCAAAAATGTTTCGTGAGGATTTTTTGAATTTACTTTCCCGTCGCATTCATTGCTCGTCATTTTAAAATTTTAGATTACAATTTGCAATGGCCCAGGATTGATCATCCAGCCTCTGAAAATCTTTTGTCTCGCATTCTCTACGGGTGAAAGAGATTAGGAGATAAAGCGTGATGCCATGTTTTCATAAGATGGTGGACAATGTAACATAAACATCACCATTGTCAACGGACAAAATCATGGGAAATTAACGGTTCTGAAAACGTATGTCTGTAACACCAATAGGAATGTCTTAACTCTGAAAATGAATGTCTATAGCCATTGCACACATTCGACACGTCTCAGAAATTTCAATCTTTCCAAATCTAATGGGAAGTCTCAGTTCTGAAAATGAATATCTGTAACTAAGGCCACAACTAGATAATTTGTCAGTCAGGGCAGGCGCACGCAGTTTGCAACCCCCCCCCCCCCGTGTAATATAGAAGGAACACTTTAAAGGGTGAATTCGGCGACCCCACTAGTCCAGCGCTTTAGTGTCCTCAGCGTCATTCACCATCGATCCCATCCCCAAACTCTTCTCTCTCAATCATCTCTCATCTTCGCACCCTTTAAACATTCTTCATTTTTTGAAACACATCACATGGCATCTATACCTTATTCAAGAATGAAAACTACAGTAAGTATGCTAGTACTGCTTTTGCTTGTCTTTTTTTTTTCCAAGTAAAAATAAAAATTGAACGTTCAAAGCATTTTTCATTGTTTTTCCGATAGTTCGAGTTTTCCGACTATCCGTGGTGGTCTCGGTCCCATCGCCCTCGGATTACCGAGGCTCTACTGTATAACCATTAGACATTCGTTATACGTCTCAGAAATTTCAATCTTTCCAAATCCGATCACCGTTTCGTTCATGCGAAATATTATCCAGTATATCCTGCCTACTCCATCTCCCATATGGTATCATAGTTAGATACCCCCCCCCCCCCCCCCGCGCACAATTCATGGACTGCTGACTTTCTTGCCTTTTTCAAGTTATTTAGCTGTTGCCACCAACTTAGTGAGAAAAGGTCCTCTCTTTTTCCTCTCCCTTGGGGGCCCTTCTTCAACCAGTTGAATGTCGCTCCACCTGGTTACCGTCGCTATGGAAACCCAGATGTACACACACAGCGTCTCGAACGAAGACAAAATGATGGATTAAGGAAGAAAAAAGACTGTGTTGCCACCGCCTTCACACACACAAAAAAAAATAGAGGCGAAAATATTAGAAGCATGTGCGCCCAAGTATATTATAAGTTACAAGACCTCCCCACTCATTCCCAATAACCTGGAATAGGAATCACTAATGGTGGCTGGCTGGACAAAAAAAAATGAAATTCGTTCCTACATATTACTACATAGGTTGGAAATTAAAAGAGAACTCGCCCCAAAAAAGCCACTTCTACTATATAGAAGAGAAAAAAAAAAGTCTTGTTCCGTTTAATAGAACATAAAGGAAAAAATATATATAATATATCCTTGAGAAATCTAAAATGTGCTTTCATAAGTTAGGAAAAATTGCGTGATAATCGAAAATGACAAGTTATGTCGTAATGAACGAACAAGAGAGAGAAAGACCAAAAAAAGGAATTGGGACAAGTCTCGGACAGAACGCCAGAAGGAAAAAAATGTGATTATCCAATAGAATCGGCAAGCGTTTGACTTCTTTTCGACAGTCTGGGAAATTTCTATGTCGATTGAATTTAACTTCGAATCAATCTAAAGCTGAATAGTTCACGCAAATTGTTCCCACTTAATGAATACAGTACGTAACAATTTAATAATCTTCACTTTTTTTCCCCCGTCTCATATCTATGAAGAAAAATTATGAATGTCACGAACTCGAGAGCGTTTTTCTTTTTCCAGAAACAATATTTAAGGGGGGATTTGACAAATCATACTTCACATATCATAAAAATATCAAAACAGACAAATAATTTTTCTGACAACAGATGTTTCAGAAATATTTTTGATAAAATCCTAGACGCAACAATGTATTTGACGATAAATATTTCCGGTACTGTACGGTTATTCCAGAAATATTTTTTTTTATTCCAGAAACAACAATGATTTTTTTATGGTATTCCAAAATGCAGTAATCTTATTTATTTTTATTTTTTTTTTTGCAGGAATGCTCTCAAAGATATTTAAAGCAACAATGGGTTTTTTACAATACTCAAAAAAAAAATTTTGACGACAAGCAACAATGGTTTTTTTTATATTATTGAAGCAAGAATGAACTTTTAAAAAATGTTCCAGAAGCAACAATAATTTTTCTGACAATATCTAAACAAAAAAATGTTTTGACGTTACTCCAGAAGCACCAATGATTTAAAAAAAAAAATTCCAGAAGCACCAATGATTTAAAAAAAAAAATTCCAGAAGCACCAATGATTTAAAAAAAAAAATTCCAGAAGCACCAATGATTATTTGCGAAATATTCAATAAACACTTTTGATGTTATTCCAGTAGGAACAATGACTTTCTCCGCAGTTCAAGAAATATTTTTGATGCGATATATCACTAAAGCAACAATGATTTTTCTAACAATAATAAAAAGGTATTGTCTTGACGTTATTCCAGTGGCAACAATGATTTTTTTAATTGTTCCAAAAACAACAATGACGAAAATATTCGAAAATTTGTCTTGACGTTATTCCAGAAGCGACAACGGGGTTTGGGGCCGTTCAAGTATTACGAAAGCAAATTTTTAGCCACTTTTGACCCCCCTCCCCCCCGTCAGCAAAATTTCGTCATCATCTCTGCCCCTCTGAATCCTAATTCATATTTTCATAAAAGGTTGTTGATGACGTAAGCATTACCCAAACCCCCCCCCCTTGTCATCAAAAGTCAGCGAATCGGAACCTCTCCCCCCCAATCGATGATGACGTAATACTTGAACGCCCCCTTTCCCTCATAATGTTCCAGAAAAAATGTTTTGACAATATTTTGAAACCAACAGTGATTCTTCTCAGCAATATTCAGGAAATAATTTCAACGATGTTCAGAAGTAATTTTTTTCTAACAATGTTCAAGAAATACTTTCGAAGTATTCTAGGAATCCACAATGACTACTCCGACGATAAATGAATACCATATTCTAGAAGCAATAAGAATTTCAAAATGAACTTCCCGTGACAAAATGTATGTTTTTTCCCCCTACTTAAGCTAAAAAGAAAATTGCTATTCAAGAACTGCTTTGTAAAGAAGGTGAACATTGAGATAGTATCTCAATTTTCCAAGGGCATGACGTTAAAAAAAAATTGAATGGCCTTCTCGTGTTGAAGACCAATTGCATGCGAAATTCACTTAGTATAACGGTTATCGTGGTGAAAGACGGTGCTCTTTCAAAATTCGCAGTCTCACTAACAGGAATAAGCTTCATTCGGTTATTTCGGAACAATTCATTCAAATTGAGGCTTAAGTGGATGATAATAGAGGTCCTTGCAGATAATAGAAAATAAAATGAAAGTCTTGCCAAAACAACAAAAGAAAAATGAATCAGTAAAAGCTTCTGCAATCAAAAAAACCGTGTTAAAACGCGTGGGAACACAAATTGTACAATCAGGCCGGAAATAAGCTAACAACAATCTTGAAAAGCAAAGAAAGACAGACACAATTCCTCGAATGATTATCTTGATAGAGTGACGGGGGAAAAAACCCTTTCACGAATAATTTGCGCCGAATATAATATAATGAATATATAATATAATGAGCAATGATAAAAGACTGCAGGGGGACACTGTAATGAAATGGGCTTAAAATATATATACTTTTTTTTCCTATTCAGATCGTAACAGCAATGTCTGGCAAATTTTAAATAACAGTCGGAGGAGGGGTTGGCATGTGAAAGGAGAAGCCTTTTAAACTTTTTCTCTTTTTTTTTTTTCCATTCCAAAGCCGACGTCCTTATAGACAGTTTTCTTGTTCCGCTTTCTTATAATTTTCCTCCTCCCCTTGAAAATCTACTATGGATGTTTCCCCACAAGTCCCCATTCATCCCCATCCTCCACGCATATATACTGTCACACTCACACTGTATATATATATCTCCCTCTATCATCATTTCGTTGCTCACCAACCACCTTGTTGGGAATAGTACGAGCTTACGTTTGTAATCCCTCTGGTCACCTCCAGATGGCGAAGCTGATCCGTTATGTGACTTTTCGCTTGTCTTCTTTTCCCTTGTATCTTTTTTCCCTAGTATGATATGTTCGTTCGACGCCTACGCGTACGCATGTCTCGTCTTGTATTACGGAAAATAAAATCGTTTCTTCTACGCATTTTGCTCTCCCAATGTAAGCTATTTCGGCCCCGACATATTTTGGTGCACGAAACCCGCCGGAACGAATATTTTGGTGAACGAAACACGCCGAAACGAATATTTTGATGAAGGAAACCTGTCGGATGAACATTTTGACCAACGAAACTCGTCTTAACATGGATCAGGAGAAATTAACGACGCTCCATCGGAAACGGACAACGGTGCGCGCTAAGGTGACTAGATTCGTTTCAACGTTGGACAGTGCCGGGAAGGAAACCGACTCGGAAATCGACTTCATGGTTTCTCGTTTGACGGAGGAATTGGACAAATTACTTCGCCTTGACGACGGTATTCACGCTCTACTATCAGACGAGGACTACGCTATCGATATCGAAAAATGCGAGGAATACACTGAGAAAGCGAAACGTGCCTTGTTCGATGCTTCTCTCGTGCTACGAAAACGCAACAAGTCTCCAACGACGGTGCCTCCTCTGGTTGCTACTTCGATTCCCGCTTCAGCTGAACCTACATCGACTTCATCACCATGTGCTCTCAAGCTGCCTACAATACGCCTAGAGCCCTTCCGCGGTTGTGTTGAAGAATGGCCGACATTCTGGCAACAATTCACCTCTTCGATCGACGAGAATCCTCAACTGTCAACCATCGACAAACACGTTTTTCTACGGGGGTATCTCCAAAACGAACCCAAGAAGCTCGTCGAGGGAATCGGCGTCACATCAGAAGCCTACGAGACGGTAAAGAAGATGCTGATCGACAGGTACGGCAACAAGGATACCATAATACAGACCCACATCGATTTCTTCGACAGCCTGCGCCCAGCGACAGCTTCATCGCGCGAGTTTCTCAACGACACCTACTTGGAAATTAACGCCCATATTCAAGCTCTCCG
Source organism: Pholcus phalangioides (assembly GCF_987345545.1). Classification (NCBI taxonomy): domain Eukaryota; kingdom Metazoa; phylum Arthropoda; class Arachnida; order Araneae; family Pholcidae; genus Pholcus; species Pholcus phalangioides. The sequence continues at coordinate 1,742,563 of NW_028301595.1, read as the reverse complement.
ATCACTCGGCGAAGATGTCGATAACTACAGTCGGATTTTGACACCGAAGATTCTTCGCACATTTCCTATGGACATTCGTCAACGGTGGATTATCTACTCTAAACGGCAAGATATCTCGGACATGGACATATCAAAGCTGATGCAGTTCCTCGGTGAAGAAATCGACGGACTTCGATTTTCAAGCAAAGTGCAAGGTGAGTTTCCTTTGCCACCTTCGACTTTCCGCCCGACTACGGAAGCATTTCATGTTCGCATTCGACGTAACGAGAAAAATCCGTCACCCTTCTGCCCATTTTGTGAATCGTATGATCATTGGCCCCAAAATTGCTCGGTGATAACTGATGTTCAATTACGAGTGCAGAAGCTAAAAGAAACTCGTCGTTGTTTTTTGTGTACTAACCGTTCGCATAATGCTAAAACATGCCCACGCCGTGCTAGAGCTTTCTGTTCTAACTGTAAAAGAAAACATCACGTATCCATTTGTCCTTCACTTCATGCCTCTACTGCTGTTGGTAAAATTGATGTATCGCCCCGTTTTACGTATTTGCAAACTGCACGTATTTGGGTATTCGGTCCCAACGGAAATTGCAAATTGTCTCGATGTGTGTTAGACGCCGGAAGTCAAACCTCCTTCATTCACAGCAGTTTAGTGAATGAACTACAATTGCATGTGCTGCAATCGGTCAACTTGTCTATCAGTGCATTCGAAGCTGTGTCAAAACAATCGATGTATCGACGTCAAGTGCAATTTTTCTTATCTAGCATTTCGGATAACAGATCGATTCCTATAGTTGCTTTCGAAAGCAATAATTCCTACGCCTCACATCCCACGGCTCCGGTAGACATTGGTGCATTTGCTACTTCACGCAGAATTCAGCTTGCGGACCCTCACTCTTCTGACGACATCCCGATTCAAATTCTCATCGGTAGCGATTATTACTGGAAAATAGTGAAAACTGATTCGCCGGTCAAATTGTCAGACACTTTCGTTCTTGTTCCGTCTCATCTCGGACATATCTTGAGCGGTACCCGTTCCAACGTTCATGTCCAACACACTCCTGCTTCGAACAACACTACTGTTCATTGCATGGCTACTACTTGTGCTGAAGAAATAAATGACTCTTTCAAACGCTTCTGGGAACTCGAGGCCATGGGAATCACCGATGTAAACGAAAAATCACTCTCGACTGGTGAAACAAAAATATTGCAAGATTTCCACGAATCTTACAGCCTGGAAAACCATCGTCGTGTCGTTTCACTACCGTGGAAAGAAAACGTATGCCTCACGTCGGACAATCGACCTATTGCCTCACGCCGCTTTGACAGTCTTCGTAGACGTCTGGATAAGGATCGCCCTTTTCGGGAAATGTACATTCAGCAAATGGAACGTTACATCCACAACGGCCACGTCGAAATCGCGCCAGAATCGTCAAGTCCTAGAATTTATTATCTCCCTCACCACGCAGTGAAGAAGACCACTCTTGAGTCGGAAAAGTGTGGTATCGTATTTGATGCATCGTCACATGTCAACGGACACCCATCTCTGAATGATGCTCTTGAGACTGGTCCAAATCTACCTTCGACAGAAATTCGACTGACTGTGAAAAGTTCAATGTTGGTATCTACGTCTCTCCCAGTGATTGACATTTCTCGTTTCAGTTCTTACGCGAAACTTATTCGGGTTACCTCGTGGATTCAACGATTCATATACAACTGTCGCACGTCTTGCAAACTTCATGGCGAATTAACAGCAAAAGAACTCGAAAACTCGAAATGTTATTGGATTCGTCAAGTTCAAATAGATTGTTTTCCGTCTGACTATGATGCTCTTCAACATGGTAAACAACTTCCAAAAGACTCGAAAATTGCACAATTCCATCCATTTCTTAGTGACAATCTGATACGAGTTGGTGGTCGCTTGCAGTTCGCATCACTTCCAGCTGCTTCAAAACATCCTTTGGTACTCGATGGTTCACACCCATTTGTGAAATTGCTCATTCGTCACGTACATATTCGTCTCCATCATCTGAGCACGAGAGTGGTACTATCAGAACTGCGAAATGATTACTGGATTCTTCGAGGGCGACAGATTATTAAAAGTGTCCTACGCCAGTGTCTTCCCTGTAAAATTTTTAGAAACACGCCACCGGCTCAAATTGAAGCACCACTTCCTTCGGATAGAGTCACACAGTCGAAACCATTCAGTGTCGTGGGGATAGACTTCGCTGGCCCACTATACGTTCGTAGAAGCTCTATCTCAGTGAAAGTGTATATCTTGTTGTTTACATGTGCTGTCACTCGAGCGATTCATCTCGAGCTTGTCACGGATTGCTCTACGGATAAGTTTTTGCTGGCATTTTCACGTTTTGTTGCTCGTCGAGGTGTTCCCAACACTGTATATTCGGACAATGCGCAGACTTTTCACGCCGCAAATCGTGAGCTTTCCGTCCTTTGGGATGCCATGACTTCACCTTCTGCTCACCAGTACTACGCCTCCCACGGAATCACTTGGAAATTCATAGCCCCTCGAGCGGCTTGGTGGGGAGGATGGTGGGAACGCATGATTGGTGTCGTCAAACGTTGTTTACGGAAAACATTAGGTCGCGCATCTCTCGATGACGAACAACTGACGACTACGTTGGCTGGAATTGAAGCCGCAGTCAACAGTCGACCATTGACAGCAGATAACGAGTTAGACGATAGCTTCGAAGAACCTCTCACGCCTGCTCACTTCCTGGTTGGACAACGACTGACAACCCTTCCTTCTCACGAAAAGGTTCCTGCAGCTACCGACCTCAAGAAATCGTGGTCACTGCAGCAAGATTCACTGAATGACTTTTGGAGCCGATGGAGGAAAGAATATCTACTAGAGCTGAAGACATTCCACGAAGTGAAAAATAAAGACCAAGGTTTTCAGCTACGAGTTGGAGATGTCGTCCTCTTACAGGAAGATGCAAGACCTCGACACATGTGGACGAAGGCACGCGTATTATCTCTCGTCAAAGGTCGTGACGGCAACATTCGTTCGTGTATTCTACGTACAGCCAGTGGAACAGAAATTCGACGGCCAATTCAATTGGTAATTCCTCTGGAGGTTGACCAGGGTGGGGAGGATGTTGGGAATAGTACGAGCTTACGTTTGTAATCCCTCTGGTCACCTCCAGATGGCGAAGCTGATCCGTTATGTGACTTTTCGCTTGTCTTCTTTTCCCTTGTATCTTTTTTCCCTAGTATGATATGTTCGTTCGACGCCTACGCGTACGCATGTCTCGTCTTGTATTACGGAAAATAAAATCGTTTCTTCTACGCATTTTGCTCTCCCAATGTAAGCTATTTCGGCCCCGACACACCTGTTGGACCGACCATTCCTGAAAATAATAATAAAAAAGAATATCTCCGTCCTCAAGGTGACATTGAAAAAGTTTCTTGCCGTTGCTGTAGTAGAAGTAGTAGTAATAAGACTGGGGGGAGGGGGCTCAGACAGAAAAAAGAAGTAAGAGGAAAGGAAATTTTTTTCTTGCTTCTTTTCTTTTCCTCTTGGTTATGCATGTACAAAAGAAAATCTAGGAACTAGGAAGAAATGGGAGGAGGAGGGTAAATATATCTGCGACAGATGTTGGACGAACTCTTATTCTGTGTATGTATCGCTCCACCCCCTAATTCTAGGAAAAGGTAATACCTATGGGGATGGGTTTAGCAGCTGAAAGAATTCTGAAGATGCACACCCTAAAATTTCAAACAAGTTGTGTTTTCATCAGCGAAATGTAATGGAAAAACTATTTATCGCTGTGCCTTCTTAATAGATAAAGTTACAGTACCTACAATGTTACAGATTTTTTTTTTTTGTCAATTAAAATATAGTTCCGTAACTCCAGAAGTAAGAGTTCTAAATTACACCCAAAAAAAAAAAAAAAAAAAAAAAATGCTACACAAAATGCTCTCAACCGCGCTCCAGAAGCAACAGTTTTTTTTTTGTTCAAATATTCCAGAAGCAATATTTTTTTTGTTCTAATATTTCAGAAGCATCCATGTTTTGAATTACACTACAGAAGAAACAATGTTTTAAATTCCACCCCAGAAAGCACCTATATTCTAAACAAAATGCTCTCTCAACTGCGTTCCAGAGAAGCAACAGTTTTTTTAACAAAAACAAAATTTCAGCAGCAACATTTATTTTTTCAATATTCCAGAAAAGCAACAATGTTTTAAATTACACTTACGAAGCAACAATGTTTTAAATTACACTTACGAAGCAACAATGTTTTAAATTACACTTACGAAGCAACAATGTTTTAAATTACACTTACGAAGCAACAATGTTTTAAATTACACTTAAGAAGCACTTAAACAACAACGATGTTTTAAATAACACCTTAAGAAGCAACAATGCTCCAAAAAGCACTCACTTTCAACCGCATTCCAGAGGCAACAACAGAAGCAAAAAAAATAAAAAAATATTCCATAAGCAACAATGCTTCCAATATCGCTATGACAACAATGAATCGGAAAGATGCTCCGAAGACAACATTCTACAAGATTATGGCAGACGTTGGTTTGACTAATCTGTTAAACAATACGTAAAAAAGAAACAAAACAATGAAATTAAACAATCTGGCGTTTGTTTTGGCATATAATGCCTGCCGTTTGCAAAGCAAAGGGTAATTAATAAAAATAATCAACCACTTCTCATATTGCTGGCCTAGAATCCTCATGAGGTCTAGCCTGAAAATGTTTTTCGGGTCGTTCAGCGAACCAGGGCCGGATTTTCGCAAGGGCAAGAGGGGTATTTGTCATGAATCCTATAATTTTGCGAGCTTCAAAATTCGAACAATGTACAGGGTAATCGGATCAAATGTCCCTTTTTTAAATCAGTTCCTACACTTTAGAAGTAGTTGAAAAGGATGAGAAAAGCACATAAATCGAAAGAAACACTCAAAAAGTTTTAGTAAAAAAATCAGTGCATACTTATTTCCACATGTATTTCCTTTGTTTCGATTTACGAAAAATTGCCCAATGACAAGATCACGTGAAAGCGCGCACCACAAGTCCATTTTGAGATCGTTTCTTTAGAGCCATTCAAGTATTACGTAAGCAGATTTTCAGCCATTTTTAACCCCCCCCCCTTGGCAGCAAAACACTGACCCCCCCCCGTCAGCAAAATTTCGTCAGCAGCTTAGAATATTTCACATCTTCAAAAAGGGGTGGTTGATGACGTAAGCAACCTTCCAACCCCCCCCCCTTGTCATCAAAAGTCAGCAAATCCAACCCCCCCCCCCCGATGCTGACGCAATACTTGAATGCCCCCTTTGCACTTCAAAAGATGCATGAGGATTTCCTAAACCCCAAATTCGACAATTGTGCTTATTAATCCAGTTGACACGTGGAATGTTGCCACATCAGCGTGCGTAATGATGCTTTTAGAAAACTTTCCGGTAAATTCGCCAATTTGAGAGCGAAATTTTTTTAATATCCTCACCAGCGTTATCTGAAAATCCTGAGAAAAGAGTGATTTCACTTCACTACTCCTCTCCAAAATTTTAAGGGTTGTTTTCGTAAAAAGAGGGGTACTTTTTCTTTATCAGTGAGAAATAATTCCGTTAAAAAAATTGTTAATGGAAAATTTTTAATGTCCCGTTTCAGAATTAAAAACATTGGAACATTTGCAACTAAGTAGTTACGCAGGAAAGAAAAACAGTTATCCAGTTCTACCAATATCGGTTTACCATACGCCTTCATCACCGAACTTGCAAACAGGATTTTCTTCGGATATAATTATCATTAGACTATTTATTATCAGAAAACTCGAGTCCAGATGTGATCACTTTAAGCGGCGTGGACTATATAAAATATATTTTTCAGTAAAAATTTGATTTTTTTTAAAAGAAATTTGCCTTTAAAAAAAAAAAGTGCAACAATCAGAGAATTCCAAATATCCACGAGGGGAGAAACAGCGTCAACATTCATCACCACCTGACTATCAGAACAAGAAAAAGCAATACAGAAAATATGGGAGGGGGGGGGGGGAACAAGAAGGTACAGAGAGTATCTCTAGAGAGTATCCGGGATGAGACTTCATATAAAAAAAAAAAGACAGACAGGCTCTGGAAACCTGACAGTATTCTAAGAATTTCCGGTAAGCAAAGCATTTCTTCCTAGAGAGGAAAATCGGCTTCAATTTCAGTTTTTGGAGAACCTGCCACCGTTTCTTCTTCTCTTCTTCGTAAACTTCCCCTTTCTCAGGGGTCAGGGGGGGTGCAAAATTTTTATAAAAATGGCAAAAAAAAAAAAAAGAAGAAAAACTCTCGGATGGGACCCTTTTTTCCGTAGGGGGAATGAAGAAAAAAAAAGGAATTCGAGAAAGCATCTTAGAAATGAAGGTTTCTGCTCCGGTGCCATGTTGATTTCTTCTCCTTCACCTCCCCCCCCCCGTATAACCACCATTTACAAAAATCATAGCCCTGAATTCTTATTTTTTTCTACTATAGCTTTTACAGTGAAAACGGTGGTTATTGAAGAGAGGGGGGAGAGGTGGATATACACATAACCCCCCCCCCCCCAATTCCTTGTGTGTGTGTGAAAAATATCTTGTAGGAACGAAAAAAGAAATGTGCTTGGTGCACTTCCGCTGACCCGGTACGTACGTATATTTTAATGCCATACTATATCCTTCACCATTTCACTAACTCTCAATGGGTCCTTGCTTCCTTCCCCCTTCCTTTTCTCAAGGAATTCAATTCCCGCCCTTTCTCAGTATGCCTTTCCCAGACGTTGCTCCTGAACCTTAGAAGGAATGAAAAAAAAATTATTTTGGGGGGGGGGGGTTAGGGCCGATTGAAATGAAGAAGAAGAAGCAAGGGGTTCCTATCCTGCACCTTGCACACACATAAGGTCTTCTCTTTGGGATTTTTCACCGACTCCCAAGGACGTGGAGGTGAAAGGATTTTTTTTTTCCTTTCCAGCTCGCTTTTCTTTTTGCTTTCTGTTCAGGGCGATTCACCCATTGCCACCACCGATGACAGGCAATGTTAGCATGTATGTACAGCGACGACGAAAAATAAGTTTCACTGTATGGTGAATATGAACGGATATCTGTCACGTGGAGTGTGAAAATTTACAAGCAGTTGTGAGTGTGACCATTCCTTCCAAGGCAGTGACAATTGTCATCCCCCCCCCCTACAATCTCTTCCTTTTTTCGAGGAAAACACCACAAAGTTATTTGCGGAAACCTTGAAGGAATTCATGTCTCGAACTTCGTGGAATCCCAGCCATAAGCAAACAACAGAACTGAAAGTTCATCTCGTCTGAAAACTACTTACTGTGTTTAAAATTGATTACATCCTTGTGTCTTTGTCCACACAAATCCATTTAATATGACCGATAAAAGCCACTCATTGCGTGCAACACAAGGCGGGAGAGAAAACGATGTACATAATAATCGTTTCTATCGTACTTGAAAGTCATTCAGCACATTCAATTAAATCGAAATGCAGTCGACGCTCGTTATAACGATCCCCCTCGTCCCGTCGAAAACGGTCTTAATATCGAAAGGTAAAACATATAGGTTAGTCGTTATATGAAAACATTTTGGGGTCTTCCTACCGATCGGTGTAAGGGAATGGTCGCTATAACGAGCGTCGACAGTAACTGAATTTGAATGGCTACACCAGGTGTTTTCCGAAATAGGCGATATCACATCTTGAGGGATGGAAAAGCTGGAGATACAGATACGATATAGCGGGGATTCTTTTCTTGATTTTTTTGTTCCACAGGTCCTTTGCACCAATAAGTCCCTTGCCGATAGAATGAAGTCCATGGAACCCCCTGAGCCGATAATATGAAGCACATGGCCATCTTGCGCAAATAAGATCAAGTCCACGGACTAGCTGTAACAATAACATAGAGTTCGCGGCCACCCTGTGTCAATAAGATGCAGTCCACGGACCAAATGTGCCGGTTGGATGAAGTCCACGGATCCCCTGCACCAATAATATGAATTTCATGATGAAGTTCTTCAAAAAAAAAAAAATATTCAGTACAGTATATAGCAATGTAAAAACGAGTTAATTGTTTTCTCACCTAAGCCAACACCCCTATATAAAGAAGACTTTTTTTCTTCTTTAGAAGAGAACCAACTCTGGGTTCCACGAAAAAAAAAAGTTTGAAATATCTGTAGTTTCCCAAAGTTTTTGTTCCATCGCCCCCTTCTTCAAAATTGTTTTTTCCCTACGCGCCCCCAACTAAAGCCGACCCATAGGATTTTATACTAAATCCATAGCTTCTTTCCGCTGTCCTTTGGATCATTTCATCACCTCCCAGGGGAGCGATATTGCCTACTTTGGGAAATTCTGCTGCTGTATACGAAGACATTATCGAACCAGGGTACGTGCCACCACCTCCTCCTTTTAAAAAGTGCTTAATTCTAGAGCTGGGGACGGATTCACTGTAAGGAGATTATACAATCAAAATAACTGTTCCTGCCTTTAGCAAAAATCTAAAAAAAGGATTGGAGGACATTTATAAGGAGAGAGTGTCCATCTCCCATATGATAGCAATAATTATGTGTTCCAGTTTCAACTGGAAACCATTTCTGAACTGAAATAATTTTTGAGCCCATAACATTGGCTTAAAAAAAATACGCACTTTATCACAATAAAATACATATTAAAACTGACAGGAAATTCACACACAAAAAGAAAGTAAATCGTCAGACAAACGAGAGGAGAGGGAAAAAAATTGGCAGCAAACAACATGAAGGGGAAGAAAAAAGTATTTTCAATCAAGCGCAATTAATCCCGTCAACACTTTTTCCCACTAGTGATAATCCTCGAATAATGAGCTCTTAACCGTAACCATAACCACTATCGATTGATTCTTCAAGTCTGACATTCAACCTAAAATATCGATTTTTTTTTTCTCCTTCATTGGACTTAATCGAGAACATGGGAGAGGAGGGGAAAAAATTATTGATAAATACATAAATTCCGCAAGAAAGGCCTCGATTTTTATTTATTTTGCTTTTTTGTAATTTTCCCGACTTAACAGCTCTCCCCTGCCCCTCCCCACCATTTTCCTTCTTAAACGTTGCTCTAGATTTTAGTGGTTTTTTTCCTTCACAAGGTGTAATCGCAGTTAGTGAATAAGAAGGGCCAAATTCTTTTGAGCCCTCATCTTGGTGACCTGTGGTCATCTAGGAGGCAGACAGGCATTGCTGAATCGATTATATTTGAAGAAATATCGACAGAGATAAACTACTTCACCCCACATCAACTCCGGTCATATAGCCATACAGCAATTTACTACCGGCCGGAAATTAAGGCGCCATCTATTGGTGGTTGCCTCATGATTTGGTGTTTGAGAGAGAGAGGTAAACTGGTATATTTTGCGTCTCAAAGTCTTAAAGGAAGCTCCCACCGCCCCCCCCCCCCGCCCCGCTCATCGAGATATATTTCAGGAAATAAAGGCTGCAATTATAAAGGGAATATAGAAAATACCCATAGAGAGCAGTGATTCTTGAATTTTGGCCCCAGTGGCACTCCTTTGCCCTAATTAAATCATTTACCCACGGCTCCCAAACCGTGTTGGTCATTAACTCATTACTTCTTTGCCCTAGCCATTGTTTGCCATTGGCCTCGCTATCACTAACCCATCGCTTATCAGCTGCCTTACTAGCCATCTTTTACCAGTGGCCCTATTTGGCTATCATTTCCAGGTTGTCTTACTCAGCAAGGGTTATTCAGCTGTTCTATTTCAACATCATTTTATGATGGTCGAATAGAGGGACCGAACAATTTAATAAAGAAATAATTAGAGGATCTGAACGGCTGCTATGATTAACTTTGTTTCTCTCTTGTCTGCATTAGCCAACATCTACCTGCAGCTCCATTGCTCTAGTGATCTTTTGCCAGTGGTTCCCCTTCCTCCCAACATACCTACCCCCCCCCCTCCGGGATCATTCCCGTATAAGTCTTAAAAACACAAACCTTGCTTCTTTTTTTGGCTATCATTTGGGGGATTGAAGATTTTATCGTAGAAGTGAGAGGTTTCTTAAATAACAGAATTTGAGTGAACAACAATATATTAACAGAGAAATAAATGTATAACTAGAGAAAATGTCCATGAAACAGCTTCATAACTAGGCGTGCGTCTCTGGCCTGCGGGCCAAATGCGGCCCACCAAGACGAACCATCCCGCACGAGAAAAGTGATCTAGTAGAAAATTATCAATACACGCAACACGATAAATACTCTTCAGCTGATTATATTTCCTTCGTAAAATACGGGAAATCGGTACACATACGGGATATCACCAATAATCGCCAAAGGCAAGTAAAGTTGCCTTGAACAAAAAAATCATCTAGCGAGCAAGGAAACAGATCAGTGAGCGAACAAAAGAGTGGCCTAGAGAGTGAGGAACCGACTGGTAAGTGACCAAAAGAGTGATTTAAAGAGTTTGGAAGCATCTGAGTGACCAAAATAGTGTGGATGCACGCAGGGCCGTAACTAGGCAGGTGCAACAGGTGCACCCGCACAGGGCCCACTTGGAAGGGGAGCCCAGAATGGGCCTAAATCGGTTAGAAGGAGCCTAAATTCAAATTCTTGCACAAGAATGGCTAGCTACGGCCCTGGAAGCACGTGAATGACATAAAAACTGATCTAGAGATCGAGGTAGCAGGTTAGTGAGGGACCAGAAAAATGGGTAAGCACGTGAGCCACCAATATATTGATTAAGCACGAGAGCCTTAATTAAATGTTGGAAACCTTTGTGTGTCGTAGATAACCTATACAGACGGGAAGGTAAAAATCTTTTTTTTTAAATAAATTGATTTCGAAATTATTATCACAAAATAAATCGATTCCAGACAAACGAGTTAATGTCATGCTCATAAAAGAAAAGTAATTGGAAAACAAACACCCTGAGATAATACACAGGTTCCAGGAGTATAAGTGAGGCAATTTACCTACGAGAAGGATGATCGAACGAGATGAGACGAGTCATCTAAGAGGAAATGAAAGAGAGGAAAAAAACAAAATTCCCGGGGGAACCAATTAGCTCAATATGGATGAGGAGAAAGGCCCTAAAGTAATAAATGAAGATCTTGAAAGCAAATCATGGGGTAAATAGATATATTGGGGGAGGGGGAGGGCAGGTTACGGAATGCATAGTTCTGTATATCTTTTCTATTCTCGAGGGGTTTTTTTTCCCCAAAAGATATCCGAGAACCCGGGTTGTTACCCGGATATGAGAAGTCTTAAACGAAAAATTTCACACTGGGGTTCGTTTTTCAACTCTAGGATTGTTTTTGCAATTGGTCGGATTGAAAACTAATTTTTTTTTCCTCTCTCCCTTAGCACCTAGATGTTCTGGACCGTGTCCAAATGGCACTGACAGCACTAGAAAGTGAGAGAGAAAGACATGTAGAGAGAGAAAAAAAATTAATTCATTTTGAAATCACTAGATTGATTGACTTTTCATGCTTGTAAGAGAGTTAATGTTCCGGTTATTCACACATTCACACGTGTTATAATTATTAGGGGGGCGGAGGAAAAGATTATGTACATAATTCTGCCGATAGTTATTCCCGTATTAATCGAGAAAAAAAAGATAATCAATTATTGATAACAACGTGTCGAGGAAAAAAAAGAAGATAGCCGTACTTGAACTTAACACACACACGGACTAGGGAAGGACTAATAATGATTCGGATAGAGATAGACATTTACAGATTACACAGGGAGTTAACTAATCCTCGTTTCAACAGGTGTCGTGTTCGGAGCGGACGTGTTCTGAATGGACAGCCACGAGAACAACGTATTTTGAGCCGTCCCTTTGTTGCACAAGTATTCCATGTCAAATTCCTATGCATTCAAACGTCATTGTGAAAGAGTGTTTTCAAACAATTTCCGAAATTGTTAAAGGTGGAACTAAATGCAGATATCTGTTGGGGCAGTGTACTATTTCGAGGGGGGGGGGGGAGGTGATGTGTGCGAAACAGATCTCGGGTGGGGTGAAATTGCCCCCCCCCCCTTTTTATACCAGTATTTCCTCAAAGTGGGCGTCGCGGCGAGCTGAAGATATTGATTTGTGTGTCTATTTATGTGATTTTCGAAGTGGTTCTTTTCTAAGTGAAAATAGCTGCTAAACTATTTTGGGAGCCGTGAGTGACAAAAGTTTGAGAACCACTGCCTCATGTGTTGTTCAACATATTAGAGTGCTGGTCAATTCACTGGTTTGAAAACAAGTCGCGAGTCATTTAAGTAATCTATAAATGCACCGTGGGTCACAGGAAGTGCTCTCTGCAACTGTGCCACCAAGTTATGTGTATAAATATATAAGTAGAACTGCACCAGGGGTCACTTAAATGATCTGAAAATGTGTCATAGGCCACTTTAAGCACTCTGGAACTGTGCCGCGGGCTACTCAAATTACCCGTAAATGTGCCGCAGATAGCTGCCTCTGGGATTTGTACCACCGACTTAAGTGATCTGTAAATGTGCCGCGGACCGCTTTGAAGATCACTACCATAGAAAATCAGTGGTGGAGGATCAGAACCACAGCATTATAGGTGCGTGCCAGCCATGGCCCTCATAAGGGTGGGAGCTGACAGGGCTCTCGCCCTGGGACCCGGGACGATTTTCATCATTTTTCTGCTTTTGACGCTATAAATTAACTATAGAAGGGACCGAGAAAAATCTGACCAGGGGGCAAAGAAGATCCCAGCCTGGGGGCCCTGCTCCAGGATGTAGGGAGCCATGGTGCCAGCTGAAGGGAATGACAAATCCCAGCCTCCGAGTTACCATGGAAACTGAAAAAATATTCATAATTTTTTTTTATGTATCATAACTGAGGAGAACATCCGTCTGAGGATAGCAAAAAATTATCTTAAATAAGGTTAACGTATCTGATAGCGGGGAAAGGAGTCCCGGAGAAGTCAACGAATACACTATTTAAGAGTGATTTTGTCTGGGGGGGGGGAAGAAATTCTTGGCGGCTATGAAATTCGTGATGGCGCCTACATTTCCTCTTGATTTGTCAAGCCCCGGTCAGCTGCGAACGCTTTTTCTTGTTCCACCGTCCACTTCCAACACGAAACCATTTCGCACAATCAAAACACACCAATAAATCTAACGATAATCTACGAAAGAACAAGAAACACAACCAACCAAATACGAGAAAACACTGATTCAGCGGGAAAAAAAGTAAAAAAAGAAGAAACGAACGTCCATTTCCCACAATCTCTAAATATCACCACAAATAAACATGGTTTTACCATTAACTTTGAAAAAGAACCATGAAATTGTATTAAAAAAAAGAAAGTAGAAAAAAAAAAAGCACCAAACAATATATTATATCCATCTCAGTCACCATCATCAAAATCAAGACCTTGGGTGTCCGCTCCAGGGCACATTTTATTTTCTCTCTCGACCGAACACTACCAGCAGCAATGTGTCACTTCAAACAAAAGACCAAAACAATACGATAAGAAAGAAGAAGAAAGAAAGAAAAAAAAAATGAGATAACAGAAAATGAGAACTTGGGAACAGTCACGAGTTCCCTAGAAAATTGCCAACTTAAAAAGATAAAGAAGAAGAAGAAAAAAAGAATAAAATAAGTCAACTTAAAAGATAAAGCGAGGCCAAAAAAACTAGTTCTTCCACGTAAAAAAAATGGAACCAGTTTCGATGAATTAATACACAGTAAGTTTCTCTCTTATGTATTTTTATTTTTTTAGCAACTTCATCGGTGCGTTTCCGACTTTCGTGTGTGACTCAACTGTTGCTTTTTCAGCAGCCAGTGAAGCGCAACCTCGATTAGCAAGAAATCATTTTCGGCTTTTAATTCTTTCTTTACCTTCAAAAACAAAGAAAAAAAAAGAAACAGCAGTTGCGTAATCCAGGCATGTAACTACCGGAACAATAATAGTACTGATACAATTTCTTTTTATGAAAAAAAATATATAGATTGCGGTTTTGTTTTTTTTTGGAAATTTCCTTCCTAGAAATATTTTCAGCCAAAAAACGGTTATAACGACACCTCGACTGTAACGTCTGACTACTATGGGGGAACAATGTTAACGAGCAATGAACGAATGAAGAGAAACAGCAGCTGCGTAACCCAGGCATGTAACTACCGGGACAATAATAGTACTAATACAATTTCTTAGATTGCGGTTTTTTTTTTGGAAATTTCCTTCCTAGAAATATTTTCAGCCAAAAATCGGTTATAACGACACCTCGTCTATAACGTCCGATTGCTATGGAGAACAATGTTAATGAGCAATTAACGAATGAATGAAGAGAAACAGCAGCTGCGTAATCCTGGCATATAACTACCGCAACAATGAAAACAAAGCAAAACGAACATTATCCTCGCGTATTCTCAGGGGATCAGGCATGATCTGTCCGGGGAATTTGTTGAGGTTGGTAGACATCCAGGCCCGAACCGGGATTCGAGCCCAGACCTGGAGAGTGAGAGGATAGCTCTCCCAACCACTCGACTGCTATAGGCGGATTATTTAAAATAATAATTTTAATTTCTTCAAATATAACGTTTTTTTTTTCTTTTGGAGATTTCTTTTCTACAAATACCTTCAGTCAAAAATCGGTTATAACGATCTCGGCTGTAAAAACACCTCGCTTACAACGTCTGATTGCTATGGAGAATAATATTAATGAACAATGAATGAATAAAAGAAACAGCAGTTAATCCTGGCATATAACTACAGGAACAATAATATAGTACTGGTATTCTTCAAATACTGTATAACGTTTTTTGGTTTTTTTTTTTTTTTGGAAATTTCTTTCCTAGAAATATTTCCAGTCTAAACTCGATTATAACGACACATCGACTATAACGTCTGATTGCTATGGAGAACAATGTTAATGAACACTGAATGAATGAATCCGCGGAACACCAGCTGGAAAGAGGTACAGCTCGGCCTCACTTAATCGGGTAAAACTGATAACCCACATATTCGGATAGAAGAATCCTCTGGAATTTCTTCCATAGAGAAACAATAGTAAAGCTCCCCCGCTTATTGTAATAATTTTTAAAAAAAATGTGCCCCGCTTGACTTAATATAGGAACTCACACGATAACTAACTCAAAATAGATATTAACCAATACAAACTTCATTTTTTTATCAGCTAAAACACAGGGCGCTAACTTTTTTCGATGAAAGTTAAAATCCGTACAAAGGCATGGCTTCATATCTTATTCAAATAAAATTTAAAAAAAAAAAAATTCATTTCATTTTTAAGTTTGATTTATTCTAGAAGCTTTATTTTCATCAGTTCCCAATACACGAACCACAGAAACAGCAATTTAACCACTTTACGATTACGGACGTAATATTGCGCCCAAACGCCACTGGAATATATTTAAACAAGTGTTCTCTGTGTTTTTTCCCTCTCTCCTCACCATTGTTGCAACCCTATAATTTTTTTACCTCTCAGGTTTTTTTGTATACCCTGATAGTGATTTTTCTCCCACATACGATGTATCTTTCTTATAAGAGCGAAAAAGAACAGGTAGGGTGAGAGTGAAAAGAGAAATCTACTTTGTAACTACATTCAAATATATAACATCCATATTTGTTACGGGCATCTTTTTCTCAGCCACCTCCTCGCTGCGTTGTATTTGTATATAGTTGATATTCTTATCAACTTATATAGTGTACTGTTTTACTCTTTCATTTGTTTTTCTTTGTTTTCTTCCTTTTTTCTCGCACTCTTTTTCCCCTTTTCCTAACGTGCTTAGGTTAGGAGAAGGTTGCCATATTTATCGCCGATTTATCAAATAGAGAGCATCCAAATTTCTTGTAAGCGAACGGATTAATTGTTCCCCGCACAATCGAATATTGTGTGCAGGAACCGTCGATATCCATATAAGCGGGGCCGACTGTATTCAGCATATGCGAGCTTTAAAAACAGGACACGACTTAAACGATATGCTTCATTAAAATAACTTCAGCCGAAAGTTTGACAACACATAAAGCGTCTGGCAGGAATGGTTACTTCACTTCAACAATGACTTGGTTAACAAAATATCAAAACAATGCAGAGAGAAAATTTTCATCGTTATAAAAAATGATTTGCTACTCTTTCTCTCTCTCATTTTGGTTCTTATATCTTCTCCGGTGACGTCCCGACAGGGTCGCAATTAGATGCTTCGTCAGCCGGAGCAAGTGCGAATTTTGGCGCCCCCTTGTAATGTTGAAAAAGAGGTTTGAGAATAAAATTTGCGCCCCCTCTTTGGTCCAGCGCCCGGGGCACGAGACCCACCTGCTTCCCCCAGATGCGGCCCTGCGTCCCGATTCATCCTCTTGAATATTGGGTGCGGAGTGGACTTCAATATTTTTCTAGTCAATATTCGGACATCGATCAAATATAGAATCAGGCACTCGCAGTACTTTAAGAGCACCGCGATGTTTGCGGGTTCTTATCAGCGCGCAATTTTGGACCAGACTGTGTCACAGAAATATCGAAATTTGAACTTGTGAAGTCTCCCCTATCTTTTGCTTCGATGAGGGAAAACAAAGAAAACGGGGGGGGGGGGGGGGGAGGATAAAAAAAACGAGACACTTGTGGAAACTGAGGATGAAACGGCACTGTTTTGACCAGAAGATGAATCGGGGAAGGGTGAAATGGCATTATTTTGACTACTACTGAACCACACATGCACCTCGTCTATATTCCTCTGCAGAACTTCTAACGAATTGGTACACGTTTGAATGTGTGTGCGTCCTTGTCGTGAACCTAACGTCAAGTTTGTTTCCATGGAATGCTTGTTATAGTGGTATCATCTGCCATCTATTCGCTCTACGAGAGGATGAAATAGCACTAGTCGACTTCTCGAAGATTGTTATTGAGCAAATCCCTTGCAAAGATATGACGAAAATTATTCACAAATTAACGGGACAATTCCGGGCAGATCCAATTATTTCGGCCAGTTATAAATAAACGCGGCGAATGATTCACAACCCTCAAAACTTTTGACGTCAATCAGCAAAAACAAGTGTTGCGATATCTGAACCCTGTGTCTCTCTTGAACTGATATAATGATAAGATATATATCGCGCGATAAACTTGGATCTCAGTGAAACAACAAATCCAGCCGGAGCTTATGTTAATTAAAATACTGCATATAAAAATATTTTCAAATGCGTTCAGTTCATGCACTTGACTCCACCGAGTAACTGTATTTAATCCTCACTGAACAAAGTCCCCCTCATAATGCCAGCTTTGCCCACAGCACCCCAAAGTCAAAATCGGGACCTGATATTGTAATAATAAAAAAAAAAACATTTTTTTGCTCGGAATTGTGCAAAAAAATAAATCCTTTGTCTCCACATGCTGAAATCTAAAAATCTCTACACACCCGAGGTCTGTCCGTCAGTCTTTTACATGTGAGTCGTCTTCTTTTTGTTGACCAGTGGACCGAAAACATCTCTCACCCCCCCCCCCAGTTTTTCTTTTTATTATTTAACCACAAAGTCTAAGAAAAATAGAAATGAAATATAATAAGGGGGGAAAAAAACCCCGACTCTCGGAAGCGTATAAGCATAAAAAAGAAAAATTAAGAACAGAAATAAAAAAGGCCTACAACTTCCGACGATTAGGCTTCGTCACGCGATCTTGTCTCGGGACTGACTTAACAGGTAGCTTTTGAAAATGGCGCTCTCTCTGCTTTTAAGACAAAGAGAATTCTCACTAACTTGTATTGACACCATTCGCAAATCACCGAGACATTTCTATTCAATTTTCAAGTAAAAAAAAGGGAAGAATGCAAAATCATAGGCATCCCGAATTAAGTCGCTTAATCGAATAACGGATAAAATCCTCCGGCGCCAAAATTTCTCCCGGAGACAATGTTGAAGTTCCCCGCTTAATATGATAATAATTTCAACGACTTTTCCCCCCGCTTAATCGAATATTGAGCTTCAGCCGTCAACTATACACGTAATGTTTTTATTGAATGAAGTCTTTGGGAATTAATGGGAAATATGTTACTAGGTTAAGATAAACACATTTGAGAGTAAGTATTTAAGTTGTCTTCAAAATACGACATTTAATTATTTTATTTTTATTCACTCTTGAGCCAATAGAGGGGGCATTAACTTTTCTAATGAAAAGTCAAAACCCTTAGGTATTGTGATCAGTGTAATTAATTACACTTTTCATTTCATTTTTGATAGAATTGAATGTACAAACTATAATAACGTTGTGAAGTGACAATTGCATTGCCTCGCATAATCGGATATTTTGTGCGCCGGAATCGTTGATATCCGATTAAAGTGGAGGTGACAGTATTTAGGCAATTATAAAACGCACTGATTTGTTCAATGAAACTTCACCTAACTTTGTAAGACTTTGCCGATTGAGATGAAACAAACTTCTTAACAGTTATCCCAGAACGACATTGATTTTATTTATCAGTGATCTACGTATCCACAAGAACAATGGAATCTACGGGAATTTAATTTATAATTAAGCATAGGCATATTGTCTTATCATCAGTCATTATTGTCTTTGATAACAACAAGTATTGTGAAGTTCGCAAATTTTTCTGATTGTTGCAGGGACCAACTTTGACTTGAGGACTACCAAGCAAAAGCAAGTATTAGGGTATAGATATTAAACGCGCGGCTCGCAGGACACTTGTAGCAGACCGAGCTCTTCTTGGAAAATTCCCGCAATGGAGCGTCCACCGAACTGGAGAGATACTATATTGATTTGTGTCTATTTATGCTTTGAAGTGGTTCTTTTAAAAGGGAAAATATTGACTAAACTATTCTGGGGAGCCGCAGATGATCCATGAATTGGGAAAGGGAGCCGTGGGTGGCAAAAATTTGAGAACCAGTGATAGGACATTGCTTGTGTTTCTTCTTATTGTTCGCTGTCTAACTGATCTAAAGAAATGTCCCGTGTTTCCAACGATACTACCTTGAATTTATAATATTTATTGGTCACATTCGTCAAATAAACGATTTTTTTGTTCACTCTCAAATCATTCTAATTCATCGAGATTTGCAGAAACTCTTTATTTACCACCTATTGCCGATTCTTTTACAATAAATTGACAATTTAAACCCCATAATAGGCACCAGATTTTTTGTTGAAAATCGGAGATGCCCATATAGTACGTTCTCGTTCATTTTTCGCTATAAAATATGTCAAACTAGTAATATAAGTCAGCAATAATTTGCAAACTAGCAATATCAATTTATGTCAGGGGCCCGCGGGACTCGATAAAATGTCGAATGTGGTTCCACGCTGTGTCAACGTTTGAAGGCACCTACCTATTAGGGGAACCCCACGACTACTGTCGATGAATGTGTTCTTGAGGTTCCTGGGCAAATGCCTATTGGAAATTCAAGCCCACTTAATGTCTAAAAATGATTATGAGTTTGCTTCGAAGTTCAAACAAAATCTCGACAATATTTTTTTTTAAGACAACCAGTGATTTTAAGAAATCCACCAATCAAAATAATTCGATTCGGGAAATAGGCGCAAACATGAAGAAAAACATTGGAGGAGGGGGGGGGGGTGCTGAAAGTTGCTGGTCGCCATACGGGACTCAAGCGCGTACGCAGGAGAGGTACGGCACGTTGCATTGTTTTTTCGGAAATTATTGGGGGCGGGGCCTCAGCCCTCTTACAAAATTCATGGGGGGGGGGGGGCTCAAATGTTCTCAGCCCCTAGGTTTTGGTGCCTCTGATTCGGGGAGAATGATGAGCCAATAATATAAAAATTCCACTTTTTTCTATCGGTAAAAAAATTGTTGGTGATGAACCAATAGAAAAATTTCTACTTCAGGGGAAAAAAAATTATCTTGATAAACGAACAATAAATTTTATCAGTGTGTGAATTTTTCAATTCGAAAAAAAAAGTCGTACTAAATTTTTAGTACTTGAACTTCGCAATGAAGAATGTAAGTATGAAAACTTCCAATTAATGCAACAATAGAAAAATTTCGGTTCAGGAAAAAGAAGAAAGAAAAATAATAACGGTAAGTAATACGGTATTAAAGTCCAATGGTAAATCCAACAAGTGGGGGGGGGGGGAAGTACTATCTAATGAAAGATTTTGGTCAACAATTAAAAAGGATTCAATAAACAATATAACAGCGTTAAAATATCAAAGTATATTATTTCGTGATGAAAAGAATTTAATAATGAGAAATTTTAATTTGCAATGGAAAACTTCTGTCTACAAGAGTCTATAACTATGGAGAATTTCTGTTTGAAAAAAATCCAAAAATTGTTGAAAAATCTCAATTTCAAAAAAAAAATCTTTCCATGGAAAATTGCAAAAAAGGATCAGGATTTTTGCAACAATTACAAAAAATTCCAGGAATTAAAAATACGGAATGTGTAACAATGGAGAAAATGTATTCAAGAAATTCCAACAATGAAAAAAAATTTTTTTTTTGTAGAAATCCAACAATGTGGGGAATATCGATTCAAGAAATTCCAACAATGGACTTTTTCTTAAGAAATGACAATGAAAATGTAATTTTCAGATGTGGAAAAAAATATATATTTGAACAACGAGAAAAATCTAAGAATAGATGTCAATTTGGCAAAAATGCAGCATACAAAAAAAAAATTCTATAACGAACTTTTAGTTAACAAAAACAATTGGTGAAAGTCAGTGAAAGTAGATTTGAGAAAATCCCAAAAGAGAATTTCAAAACCAATCATGTCGAAAAATATTCCGAATAGCCAACTCGGATCCGCGAAAGTTCGGAACAGCATCATCATCATCAACAGACGACAAAAACTCTTGTTTACAACAACGAGGGCGTGGGAGTCAAAATCACTTCCACGTGACTTTCTTCACATTATCATAATCTATCAGTAAAGTCCTTATTTTCATCGCAAAATTTTTCTGATCACACAAGTAAAAGGATTATAAGTCCTCAATATGAATATTTGAGAACGATAAAATCGCAATAAAAATTCTTGTTGGACAAGTAGAAAGACTATCTGCACATCATCATAATCTATAATCCATCAGAGTAAAGCCATTTTCTTCGCAATATTTTTCCCGACTACACAAGTGAAAGGACAAGTCCTCTCCATTGATATTCCAGACAATAAAATCACATTAAAAAAGTTTCGTAAGACAAATAGAGAGACATCCGAACTATCTTCACATCATCACAATCTCTCAGTAAAGTCCTTATTTTCATCGCGACATTTTTCGGATCGTACAAGGGAGTGGGGGGGACTACAATTCCTATTCATGAATATTTACGGACAATAAAATCTCCTTAAAAAAGTTTCATTGGACAAGTGGAGATATTCGAACTATTTCACGGCATGCTAATCTATAAATAAAGTCCTTATTTTCCGATCACACGAGTGGAAGGACACAACAAAGTTCTCTCTCCGTTAATATTTAAGGACAATAAAATTTCATTTAAAAAGTTTTCTTGGAAAGACATTTA
This sequence comes from Pholcus phalangioides, assembly GCF_987345545.1. Lineage (NCBI taxonomy): Eukaryota > Metazoa > Arthropoda > Arachnida > Araneae > Pholcidae > Pholcus > Pholcus phalangioides. The sequence goes on along the minus strand of NW_028301595.1, from coordinate 1,721,113 downwards.
AACTGCCTTCACATCAACACAATCCAGCAGTAAAGTCCTTATTTTCCGATCACACAAGTGGAAGGACAACAAGTCCCCTCCACTATAAACAATAAAATGCCATTGAAAAAGTTTTGTTGGACAAGTAGGGGGAGGCATTCGAACCATCGAATTCATTTGTCTTGTTTAACAACACATACCAGATAAAATTTTCTGAGAAAACCGCCGGAATGACATCAGTGTCGTCTGTTTTCCCCCGCCCCACCCTATAACAATATAAAAGTATAGAGAGAAGGAGGGAGAGAGCGGTTGTGAAAAGTCCAACGGTCGTTTTCCAGACAGGGAAAGAGAGAGAGACTTTGGAACGTTTGAAACGCCAAATATGCTTGCGATGCGAGAGAGAGGAGAGAGAGAGAGAGAGAGAAAAGCACGCGCAGCAACCAGATGCAGCCGCGCATCTCGCTCTTCTACCTCTCAAACAAAGACGGGGCAATAAAAAAAAGTATTAGTTGCATATAATTCTTTTTTTATCATCATTCAACCATTAGCTTTTTACTCACCTTGTCCAAGCTTGGAAATTTTCTAGATGTCCTCGGCACTAAATAGCGAAAAAAGAAAAAACTTTTTTCTGTGGAGAACAGCAAAAATTTCGTGTGGACGCACTTTTTCACGCTTTTTTTTTTCAAAAAAAGAAAATTATTTCTTCTCTCGCGCACACACACCACTGAAAAGCAAGCCAGAAATATTTTCGGGAGGAAAAACTCTCTTGCGCCGCCGCCGCGCACCTCTCTCGCTCACTACCAACACGCTCTCTCGCTCGCACACACACGCACTCACTATAGCGAGAGAGAGAAAAGAGAAGAGCGCGTTTAGCCTTCCGTCCTTGGTATGTCAGGAATGGCACAAAAGAATCCGCGCAACGCCGGTGACGAACGCGCAGCCCGTTCCGCGCATGGAGGGGCGGTGAGTGGAGAAAGAGTGGGGGGGAACACACACATACGCAAACATTGGAATATACCGAGAGAGAGCGTGGAGGGGTGGTCCGCGTGACGGCAGTTGTGTTGAGTGACGTCACGTCCGCCGAGTGACGTCACTTCAAAACATCACCTGGTGTCTGGGGAGATGCTCATTGGTGGGTTTAGTGGCGCCGACTGTACTTCACTTCTCCTCTTTCTTCTCTTCTGGTTCTTTCCTCCTCCCAACCAACAAGTTTTTTTCCGAATGGTCTTTCTTTTTCGTTAGTTGTTGTTGTTAATGTACTTCAAGTGTTCTTTTTTTCTTCTTCTGCTGTTGGGCTTTTTTACCGAAATGTAGAAAAAGAACAGGCCCATTCAGTGTTGATGAGCTCTGAACTTTCTTTGTTGCTAGTGGGTCTTTTTCATTTCTTTGTACGTGTGATTGAGTCATATGTCTGTGTCTTTGTAAAAATGTGCAAAAATAAAATGACAGTTGCACTTTCCTGTTTTGTTCTTGTGTCTCTTTCCGTGAAAAAAAAAAAAAAATTCCCCATACCAAAACAGGAGAACAATCGCCTTACACCCTGATTTGAAAAGTTATTTCCAGGATCCATGAAAGCAATTTTTTCACTGTTCAAAATCCTTCTAGGCACCATTTCGTCTACAGACGTAGAGTAAATTTATTCTTTGTTTACGCCACCACCGATTTCCAACTGGGGTTCCGCCACAACTCTTCAGTGGTTCCGCGTGATCACAGAACCAGGACGCTGCCACAGAATCAGGAGAGCTTTCAAAGAAGAGAACTTTCTTGTTACTGATATACTCGCAAAGCTTTTCTTTACTTTGAATTGGATCGAGATAGTGTCGTTTAAAAAGAAAAGCACAGGATAACTAACGTAGAAACTGTAATATTACATTTTTTTTTCCACATCGAATTTTCGAACTAGAAGCTCGTGAATGTAATTTTCCGTTTCATCAGGAAATTATAAGTTGTCAAAATGATGTTGGAAATTTTTAGCCCCTAGAAGTGAGGATTTTTGAATTGCAGAATTTACGTGTTCTTTACGAGAGACACTCAGGATACCCCCACACCACTTACGCCATATTGAGTCCCACCCTGGCACTACCACTACTAACCCAGACATGCACCTCGTCCATACTCCTCTGCAGAACTTCTAACGAATTGGTACATGTTGGAATATGTGTGTATGTATAGTGAACCTCCCGTGAAGTTTGTTTCTATGTAATGTTTATTATGTGTAGTGCTGCCATCTGCAATCAATTTTTTAAAGTATGAGTTTTTTCTCAACTCATAGCCAGTGCCATCTTAACACATGGACCCACCTGGGTACGGCCCGGGGGCCTCACAAAAATGAGATTCGGTTGAAATTTTCTAGAATTTACGAGGTAGGGCCTCACTAAAACCAATTGGCCCGGGGGCCCATGATGGTCTGAACACGGCCCTGCTCATAGTGAGCGAAGTGTAATGAATGAATAATTATAACGTCGTAGGCCTGTTGCATTCCTACCCTGGCACTGCAAGAGGACCTCATTTGCATGGAAGCTCCAACGATGATGCTGTAAAGACGGCAGTAGGGACACACTCTTTTTTGGATAAATTTTCAAAAATTTGAGTTCCGTAGAACAGCCTCATTATCGTTAAGGGCTCCACCCGAGAAACAGCCTTACAACTATTTAGACCGCGCACATAGTGGGGGGGACGAAGAGGTGCGATTGTGTATTATAGAGATTAGCGGCAAAAACAATTGCATTGGTTTGTTTTACACCGCACATACTCGAGAAGTGAGGCGATGGGGAGTTCACTCAACGAGGTGCGCGACTTGAACAAACCAGTTTGTTTTCACCTCGGTCTGCTGATTTCGTTATCTCCTCTTTTTCTCTCCCCCTTTGAAAAAAAGCTTCTGCGGCGGGATCATCATCACACCCTTGCATTTCAGAACCCTCCGGTCATTTTCTCTATTCTCCTCCTCCTTTACTATGTGCGGACATCTCTTGCTCCACCCCTAGTCGCAATTCTTGTAACTCGTACTTCTTTGTCGCACTATGAGCGCAGCCTACGTTAACATTCAACGGAGCAGCACTTGATATTTACGAGAGAGTTCCACGGAGCCCTTTCAAACAGGAATATTTCTTGAAAACAATCGAACTTGGCGAATTCGAATTTTTGGACAATTTCGTATTTTAGGAGAATTCTCCTTGAAATTCCTGTTCAATTTAATGCTGAACCTCTTTAAGGCTGAGATTACACTATAAAAGTTTTATTGAAGTCCTTTTATAAAACTTGAAAAATGTAATCAATAAACGTATCAGTTACATTCGAGCGAATGCAACCAATATTCTTTTATTGGTTGTTTTTTTTTTCCAAGTTTTGTAAAAGAACTTCAATGAAACTTTTATTGCGTAATCCCGGCCTAATTCGGTTTTTTTTTCTCAATGTTTGGGATGTATGGAAGCTTGATTCAGATTTTATCTGCAAAATGTCTCTTTTATCTGGTCTTTAGACATCCTTTTCTTTATTCAGTGGTTTCCTGATCTTCTCCACAAATGGGATATTTTTAAGCTGGATTGCTGTGAAATCCTAGTTAATTAGATGGAAAAAGTTTGTTGTAAATTTATGTTCGTTTATTTTGTAATATCAGTGTGGCCGAGTAATATTTTTCACCATAATCACGTAAGTCCCCCCCCCCCCCCCCACGTATCTCCGCTCATGAATATTCATATTCATGCTCACCTCTGGAAAAAGTAATTGTGGTTGACTTACGAATGCGGAGATTCGTGTATAAAGAACACATTGAATCTTCTCAAGACAACGAAAACAAATCTAAGAAAACAATAGAGATGGTCCTATTCCAACAGAAGCTACACACATGTTCGATGAACTCGGAAATCTCATTCGTTATAAATCAGCTTGAAGATTTTGTACAATGTTTATAAGAGCAGATCCAACAGAAAACAAATATAATTTACAAATTTGTGCAGATGAAATAGTTTTCGTGATCGTTTACATTTTGTACAAACACTAGTTACAACAAGGAGGAAATTAGCATAGTTAGCAGTAACATTATGCAGTATAATTATTTTTTTTATTTTTTATTTTTTTTGATTTTTTGTGAAAGTTCCGGGCAAAACAGTCCAGTACAATTTGAACTTTCAGACGTTTTGTCGACATCTACGGCGGGCATTTTCAATTACGGTGTTATCTTCTTGCCGATATTCTCCGGACAGCCTAGGATATCATAGCTGTAACAATATCTTCTCATCATGAAAGCTGCAGTGATAGCCTTCATTCCTCCATCAGCAAGCTGCTCACATGTTTACCTTAACATGCAAATTTGAAGACGGCTCTAATCCAAATGACGTCAGCACAAACAGCTTCTCATAAAGTCACGCGCGCGGACGAGTTTTAAAAGAAACGTGTTGGCATTTTGTGTGTGGCATTTCCACAAGCGCGCAACAGATGTACGGGAAAGACGTGTTGCGTTGGAGATTTCTCTCTATCATATCAAGCTTATATATATATATATATTTCTCCTCTTTTCTGTGATTTTTATTTTTAATGATATTACTTTTCTTTTCTTTTTTCCTGGTTTTTTTTCCTCGTGTTTCTTTTTTTTTATTTCTTGCGGGTTCTGGGAAATTGAGCGCAATCCACGGGTGATGACAATCGTCGGGCTGCTCAATCACGTCACGTGGTTGTTCGACAGTCGCTTTTCTCTCTCTCGGCTTGCTTTTATAGGAAATTCGGGGTCGACGTTAAGGAAAAAAAACCCATTTATATACATGTATTTCTTTCCCTCTTTTTCATTATCATTTATTACAGAATGTTCATGACCTTCCAAATATATATTGACATTCGATTCGTTTTAGTTTTTTCCCCCATAATAGGTCAAAGACATTATTATGTTAACGAGAAAATTCGTCATTGAAGTTTCTAAGATCTCTTTTTTTCGAGAAATTTGGTTCTCTACTTAATAAATATGCGCACAATATCAATTTTTTCAGGGTATATTTGTACCAGGAGCTATCAGTTTTCTTGCTGTTCTTTGAATGTCGCGCGTGGCGATAATCAATGCGGAATTTTTCGCAGAAACTCGAGAATAATTTTAGGTTCTTTAATTTATTTTCGGTGTACAGAGTAAATAATTACATTGAGCGAAAGGAGTTGCAACAAAGTCAATACCCTTTTCGCTCCCTAATTTTTAACGGTTTTTAATGATTATTTTTTCAAGTTAAGACCTGAGGTATAGTGTGACCATGGAAAGATGGCCTCTGACCTTTCATTTTTTCTCCCTACTGAAGACTGAACCCTCTCTTTTAGTAATGAAGGTTATACAAGGTCAGAGACCATCTTTCCGTGACCACAGTATACCCATATGTCAACCTAACTCAATATGACTCATAAGTCATATTAAAGACATCGACCCAAATTAACTAATTAATTAACTTTTCTTTCTTTTTAAAGAGCATTGTGACATTTAATAAACACAAATCAATCGAAAAAGATTTTTTTCCCCCCCTGAATAGTCAGTTTTGACTCAGGTGTGAAGAAGATATCGAAGAAAAAAAAAGAACAACTTTAGATACAAATTCGCATCTTTTTCACGAATTTAAATACCTTGAACAAAGAAATCATACGCCAATATCGTACAGAGCTGCGTAGGAAATGTAGTGAAAAGTTAGAGCGGCATCGAAAAAAATTACGTACATCTTGCGGAAAGTAAATTAAAAGAAACTGGATATTTTTAAAGAGGGTTGAATGAAAACGGCATTGTGGAAGGAGGGGGGGGGGGAAGGAAGAATCAGAGTCGTATCGAAATACTAATTGAATTTTGATCTGCATCGAAATTCTTATAAAATCGGAACTACATCAAAATTCCAATGAAATTCGGGGCTCCATCGAAAATACATTACTAAATACTGCACCGAAAAGATTATAAATAAAAAAACAGATCTAGAATTTACGAAAATTCTGAATAAATGAAAGAAATAATTCAAGATCTGATGAAAATTCAGAATAAACAGAATAAACGAAAGAAATTGCTTCTAGTATTGATGAAAATTCAGAATTTGCGAAAGAAATTATCATTACGATAAGTTAAGGCCACCCCAAAAACTCGGGGCTCGGTGAGACCGCTCCTGTCGCATACACTTAAAAGGGCGGCTCTGACTATAACCCCTCCAAAAAATACACAATAAAATCTGTAATCATTTCAGCCCTATCCTTCCCTATCTGAACTTCATCACAACGTTTCAAGACAGAGATTCATAACAAAACAGTTTCCTTTTAACACCAAAAATGGTAAAAAAAAAAAAAAAATCTCGGTAAAACACCAAGAATATCAAAATCCAGCTGCTTCTTTGCCAATTTTCCAAGATGGTATACAAGTATATCGTTCAGCAGCAACTGGTGGTGGTAGTAGCAGATAGTCGTCTATCATAAGTTTGAATTTTAAGACGGAAGTCTTATTATTTCTCTTGGCTCATACAGACTCTTGCTGGCAAGAAGTCAAATTGGCAGATCTGTCCTTACCACATGATCCCAAACAACCAGAACATAGACGAAAGCAAAGAGAAACAACACTAAATAAACTCGTGTGCATTTACACCATCCGGAGTCGACATCTAAAAATACACATGATCCCTTGTTTTTTTTTATTTCATTATTATCATCATGTTTCCTTCAACCCTTGAGAAATATAAGTTCTTTTACCTCAGAACTCAATATCCAGTTTGTATCTCAACTGCTACTGAAGCCGCCATTTCCATTTTATACCACGGTTGCACAACTTCCGGCCCGCGGGCCAAATGCGGCCCGTCAGGGGGTTCCTTCCGGCCCGTGGAAGATTTTCCGTTGGAAAAGTATCAATATACACACAACACGATCAATCCCTAGACTGACCATATTTCTTTCACAAAAAATACGGGATATCGCCAAAAATGTTATCGAAGCAAGTAAACTTGCCAGATATATGGCCGAAAAATAAATGGTCAAAGACCAGTGAAGTTGCTGGTTATAGAGGAAAAATTGTCAAAGGCAACTAAAGTCGTCAGTTACAGCCGAAAAATTTGTCAGAGACGAGTAAAGTTGCGAGTTACAGCCAAAACATTTGTCAAAGGCAAGTACAGTTGCCATTTAAGGGCAGTAAGTCTGTCAATTACAGCCGAAAAAAACTGTAACTACTGCTAAAATTGTCAATCGCGGAAAATAAGGGGTACTGCAAAATGTAATTATCCGAAATAAAACAATGTTTGACAAAAATGTGAGATGAATATATTTATTTGACTGCAATTAATAAGTATAATTAGTTATAATTATCATAATATAATTTATAAGTCATAAAAATCATTCCTTGAAATAGGGAGAAAACGGGATATTTTATATAAAGTTGTGGCGGCCACACGCCCACAAAATTATGGGAACGTCCCGTAAAATACGGATAAGATTGTCTCTATTTATTTAAAAGTTTCTGAACTGAAAAGGTTGTCACACGCTTGATTTATACGTTTTACAAAATTTTCAAAGGTAAGTAAAGTTGCCAGTCACAGGAGAAAAAATTGTCAAAGGCGAATATAGTCGGAAATTACTACCGAAAAAATTGCCAAAAAAAGTGCACGTGGCAGTTGCAATTAAAAAAATTGCCAATGCCAAGATGTCACATATGACATCCCACTTTCCCTGCTACCCGGACCTTGCTATGTATATGTCGACGATTTGAAATTTTCCAGATCGTAGAAGATTTTCAGTCTGCCTACCCTTCAACTGGCATGTGATCGTCTTTTGATATGAAGTAAACAAAATTCATTGCCTATATTCCTAGATAAAACGTTCGTGTTAAACATAGGGAATCAACAATCTTGAATACAGATATTTTCTAAATAATTGCGTACTAAAAGCAGTAGCCGTACATTCTGACCTAGGAATCGATATAGACCAGACCCTTTCAATGTCTAGCTATATAAGAAAAATCGTGAGCAAAAAGTGTCATTAGAAGTGTGACATTGCGACTCTGATGTGTGCCTCCAACCAGGGGGGGTGGCCAGATATTTCGTTCGGGGGGGGGGGGGAACAAAGTGATAGAACAATAGATTTGGCCATCTTCCCCCCCCCCCCGCCGCTACGTCATTGCCTTCAACACTTTTGTTCGACCGATGAGCACGCATCGCCTTTGTGGATCTCTTATTTGATTGGTGACATCGAACAAATTCAAAAAACCCAAAAGCGTTTCACGAACTGCCTGCCTAGTCTCTAGGACTAGTCTCATATCCTGAACTCATGGGGGCAACATTCCCTAGAATGGCGTACACTGATCAACGACTTGAGACTGCTGTATAAAGTTGTGTCTATGGTCTAACCCAGTGTTTCCCAAAGTGAGCAATATCGCCCCCTTGTGAGCGATGGAATAGGTCCGGGGGGGGCGATAGAAGCTGCGGGTATAACATAGGATCCTATGGGTTCGCTTGAGTTGGGGGCGATGAGAGAACGAAATTTCTGAGGAAGGGGGCGATGGAACAAAAAGTTTGAGAAATTATGGTCTAACCTATACATCGACTCTTTGATATCGAGCATTAAGTTCATGAACTCTCGCACCAGAAGTCACCAGCTGTGCATACGTATTCCATTTGCGAGAAGAAATCGATTACAGCATTCATTTTTATGTCGGGCCGGAAGAGCTCGGAATAGACTTCCATCCGATCTCGTTTGTACACCGACATACGCGTTATTTTGGAAACGACCATCAAGTTTTGACATTTCGAGTTTCCTGATAAAATACCCATTTTAATGCAATGCCCCCCCCCCCCTCCCCGCATGCATATACAGTATGTCATTATTTACTCCTTTTCTTTTGATTTTTTGCCGCGCTTCTTTTTTTTTCCTTCCCCGCAATGTTGGAGACAAAATTGTCAAAGGCAAGTAAAGTCGCCAATTACAGCCAAATTTTGTCCCGTAAAATACGATTAATATTGTCTCTCTTTAGAAGGTAGATGGATAGATACAAGATTCGGAACTGAAAAGGTTGTGCACCCCCTGATTTATACATTAAAAAAACTTACACGTGCAATTTATCAAAGCAAAACAATAACAACAACAACAAAATTGTATAGTTGCTCAACAAAGTAGCTGTATTAAAATATATTCATGCTAAGCAAGCAAATTACTCATAGAAATTTATTTCGTTTTCTTTTTTATCTCATTAAAAGAATGTTACAGCTCTTCGTGTAAAGAGAGAGGGCGTATAAAAGACTAATATGAGGAGAAAATATCAAGCAAAATGAAAAAAAACTAAAATAAAATTGATTAATATTTTTTTTCATAAATGTATTTTTTTTCCTTTTTGCTTTCTTCCCACACATCTCATGCGGGGAGTTGTTTGCTTCTTTGTAGTGTTGTGAGAGGATGGTGGTCATTCATCATCATGATTATGCTCTTTAAATAATAGTAAATAACGCGGGGGATGCGGAAGACGTCACGTGATTTTCGTCTTTGGAGGACGTTTTCGTTCTTTTTAACAAAAATTTTTCTATCCGTCTCTCCCCCCCCCCCCTCGTAATTAACGTAATGATGGTATTTTTATGCTTTCAACTATAAAAGAATTTTTTTTCGCTGTAATTATTACTAGAAAAGATTTTTTTTTTTCCACTGATAAAATTTATGAAATTTTTAATTAAATTTATTTCATCAATTACAGAGAAATTTTTTAAACACTTATTACTTTTTAATTATTATTATTATAAATTATAAAGCGTGAATTTTTTTTAGTTTCAATTTTATAATATTTTTAAATTGGGAATTTTTTTTTCGTGTAATTTGATTTTCTGAATTTTTTTTTTCTATCTTAAGAGACGGATATCCATTGAAAATAGTAATTAATTGCGGTATTCGATTGAATGAATTTCTGGGATTAATTGGTAATTGATTGAAATGGAATTTTTTTTTTTATGAAGACCTCTGTATAACGTTTACTTTTAACGTCACCACGCTTATAACGTCAGTTTTTGAAAGACACTGCTACCATAAATAGAAAGTTTGGCATTACTTGTTATCGAGTCACACCGCTTATGAAGTCATTTTTCTTCGGTCTCGAGGGCTGACGTCATACCGAGGTCTGACTGTTTTTTTGAAATGTCTTCAATAAAAATCTAAAATCTCATCATTCTTCGCCAAATATTCCGCAAGCTTCCGGAAAGGTTAAATTTACTTTATATTCTGTTCTGAATATAGTAATAGCCGAGCAGCATTGTGTGTGTGTGTATGTGTGTGTGCAGGGCCTATACCTCATAACAACTTCGGATCCTGGGTAAATATGAATTTTTGGGGTCCGTTATGCATAGAGCGTTCTATGAGGCAGAGGTGTTTGGAAAAGGGGGAGGCATGTGGACCCATGCCTAAAATACAAAAAAGTAGCCTATTTCGGTGCCCTGGGCCAACACCTCCTAAAGAAGACCAACACCTCCTCTTCTTTAGGGGTGTTGCCTGGGCACGTGCTCCTTCTGCCTAAGCTAGAAAAAAAGCACTGCATGTATGTCTAAATAATACAAATGTAAAATCTTTCGCCAATCTCCGCCAAATGTCCATGTGTCGTCAAGACTAGAACGACAAATTACTTCAAAAGTAAAAGAACTTGAAATATTTAAAACCTATTCAAATGACAATACAAGAGTTTCGTGCCTTCAACAATTGCTTTCGAAATGATTGTAGGGACATTCAGTTCAAATGTGTCCCGACTAACAATACGTCTCGACCACCAATAGTTTCATGCCTCCAAGAAACAATTTCTAAATCATAGCAGGAATATTCAGTTTCAAGGATTTTCTGTACAACCATTGCTTTACATGCAATACGTGCCTCCTACAATCACTTGAAAATAACTGAAAATTCATTTTTTCGATAACTCCTGACCAATAGCAGTTTCGTGCTTCCAGAAATCACTTCCGAAATGATTGTAGAATTACCGTACTGTATTCAGTTTCGATGGTTCTCTATCAACAATAGTTTCGTGCCTCCAACAATCAGAATTATTCAGTTTTAATAATTCCATGACCAACAATAGTTTTTCGTGCCTCCGACAATAACTTTCAAAATTATTTTGGGGCTATTCGGTTCACCCTTGGAAGGGGCGTACGCAGGATCGATCTTTGGAGAGGGCACAGAAATTTTCTTCTCGAGAAATGTTGAGTCACTACCCTTCCAAAAGTATTTAAATTGTCAGAAGTTGGTTAAAATACAAATACAACGCCACAACAAGCAAAATGCCCAACGAGGTGGCTGATAAAAAGATGCCCATAAAAATATGGATGTCATATATTTAAAAAAAAAACAGCAGCCCAATTAAAAATGCCATTAACACAAATTATAAACAATATATACACATGATAAAATATTATACAACGCCCATAAAGAATACTTATGGTTGTCTTATTCTAAGAATGGATAGCTTCTCGATTTACCCAAACATGTTTATCGTATTTCTTTTTAAACGTGTCAATTGTGTTACAATTTACTACCTCCGGGGGTAAGCTATTCCATTTATTAACAACCCTATTAGAGAAAAATTCCCTGCGACACCAAGGCCTTGCATTGTCCCTCACCAATCGATACTGGTGTCCCCTTGTAAAAGCAGTCGATTGGCGGTGTTCATAGTCCATCCTATCCATCCCATTGAAAATTTTGAACACTTCGATCATATCTCCTCGACACCTGCGTTCATCCAATGTAAACATATTCAAAAAATGAAGTCTCTCTTCATAACTCAAGCCCCGTGTGCCAACAAGGACACGCGTAGCTCTTCTCTGCACCCCTTCAACCAAGTCTATGTCCCTCTGTAGGTATGGTCTCCAAAACCTTACAGCATACTCCAGTCCAGGACGAACTAATCCTCGAAAAAGCGGAAGAATGACTTTAGGAGAACGCGAAGAGACCTTTTTGAAAATGAGACCAAGCATTCTATTCAATTTTTTGACCACCGCTGAACAATGTTCAGAAAAACCTAAGTCGCTCGTCAATGAGAATTCCCAAATCGGTGACCCTAGTTCATAGCATATAAAAGGTATTTTCTTTCGATAGATTAACTTTTTACCGAAATATTAACTTTTTTCAATTTTTAGCTGGCTCGGCCCCCCCCCTCCCCTCCCGCTTACGCCTCCGACTCTTGGTTTAGTTTCGAAATTGTTATAGGAGTATTCGGTTTCGATGGTACTCGACCAACAACAGTTTCATTCCTCCAACAACTAGAATGATTGTAGGAGCCTTCAGTTTCGATGATTCTCGACCAATATAGTACAGAAGAAAAAAAAAATCCCGAGGCACTGCCAAGTATCTCTGCTAGATAATCAAAATATGATTTAAATACTGTGAATAACAATTATATACAACACTGAATACTTTGTTTATGACGACAGTTGCTAGTTTGTCTTGTATAATTGCTATAAACCAACCATTGGTAGGAAATGATTAGGCAGGAGGGATGTGCCTATTACTGGTGAACCACCATTAACTTCTTTTTTTTAATCTCGGTGTGTTTAATGATGGCTTTTTTTTCCTCCGCTATCTTGATGTTCTGGCCCTTGGGAGGCTCTTCTTTTTTCCCTCCCCCTTGCCGATCGGGCCCCAAGAAGAAGCTCTAACGGTAGAAGGACTCGCTTGAACTCTGTTGAACTTGAAAATTGCTGGTGGAAGGACAGACACACTCGCTGTACAACAAGATGAGTCGCCTCGATGTCTTCTCATTAAGTTTTGATATGATCTCTCTCTCTTGTCTCTTTCCCTCTCGCAAGTAAATCTTTTTCTACATTCGGGCAGGCATACAAACAGGTAATACCTCCAACATACGGCTGTTACTACCATGAAGAAAGACTTTTTCTTGTTGATACGAACCCAAATATACAAAATACATATAAAGAATCAGAAGTCACAATAGGTAAATTGGCCAACAAGGTTAAATCCGTTGATGTTGGTAAAAAGCTTATAAAAATACGGCTATCAGCCTGAATACAGCAACGCGATTCCATGCGACACCGCGACCTAGAATTATCCACATGGTCCCCACATCCTGGAGAAGGCTCTTAGGCTGGGACATTTGGTGGGCCCTCAGATCAGACTTCTCACGGGATTTTCTAGGAATTTAAAGCGTGAATAACAAAAAATGACGAGAATCGTCCGGGCCCCCAGGGCTGGAGTCCTGTTAGCCCCCCCCATGGGGGAGGGGTGAGTTATAATCCATAACTAACTGAAACTGCCGTCCCCGAGTCAAAGCATTTGAATTAGCAATATTTCATGATCCCCCCCCCCCCCTTTTGAAAATCTTAAATACCACACTCATATCTCAATGATGCATACGTTGCCCTGAAGAAAACAAATTCAACGAATCAAGTCTTTCTTCATACCTCAAGCCTTTCATACCACCAGTGCTCTACTGTATGGATTTCCAACTAATGTTCCGTGGAACCCTGGGGTTCCGTGACAGTTTTTTATGGTTCCGCATGATCAAACGCCACGGAACTCTCAAAAATCACGGATTCCAGCGAAAGCTTTCAAAGAAGAAAATTTCCTAGTTACTGATATTGGTAAAGCTGTTCTTTGTTTTGAATTTTAACGAGATAGTGTCGTTTAGAAAAATCCAGACCACTTGGAGGACTAACCTAGAGCGTGTGCAAACATCTGAGTGACAAAAAAACAGGGTGCAAGTATGTGAGTGACCAAAATAATGACCCGTTGAGCGAGGGACGAAAACAGCGATCTTGAGAGGTGCAAAAAGAAAGAAAGAATAACCACAAAAGAGTAACTTATCCACAGAGACATATTTAATGTGTGGGGGGAGGGGTGGAGTATAAGCGGGCTGCAGTCCAAGGCGGCTAATTTGGTGGAATGAGTAGTCAAAAAAACTAGGCTAGAATTGATGAATTGCGTCAAAATTGTATAGTCCTCAGGCCACACACAAGACGATAAATCCGCCTCCGTAGGGGCCCCAAAAAATATTTCATCGGAGGACCCTAAAATTATGTGGTTCTTGTCAATTGCTTGAATTTCGAATTTCTGCGTGGAAAAATAGGCATTTGCCCAAGCGGCACCTGCTATTTATCACATCACCTGATCTTATTGTCGTGGAGTGTCCCTATGCACCAGATTAGACCATCCGGCTCGCATTTGGCGGGCCCGTGCGTTAAGACAGTCCTGGAGTCTTTTATTAAAGAATCAGGCAATATCTTCCTTCTTCAATTCAGAAACAAACAAAATGAGTGGAACAGCACTGATTGCTTTATAATTAATAACTATCCTCCGTTGTGAAAAGCACTGGAGGTGCGGTTCTGTTTTGGTTGGAAAGTAATTGCTGTTCATTGTTGGTATAGTGGCCATCCCTTGTAAACATATGTAAGGAACGTAGCCGAAGATGCGTGCATGCGTCCTCATGTCCAAGTTTGGGTAACTTTAACACTTTCAAGGAAACAGTTATTTTCCGGATATTATGCTGAGGTGAGCTCGGAAAGAAAAGTCCTCACGTCTCCGCCGGGACTCGAAAACAGGCCCTCTTGCATACCGGGCAAGCATGCTACCATCTACACCACTGGAGACACATGAATAATTTCACGCACTGTGTCGTGAGGCGCTGACGCTGCTTGCCCGGTATGCAAGAGGGCCTGGGTTCGAGTCCCGGCGGAGACGTGATGACTTTTCTTTCCGAGCTCACCTCAGCATAATATCCGGAAAATAACTGTTTCCTTGATAGTAGTTATTATTATATTAGTAAATATTTTTTGAGCAATAATATAAATTGAATTAGCAAGTTTACTGCAAAAATGTTAACAGTTGATGCTTGTGTAAATCAACGTTAGTAATACCCTCAAAGTATAGCTTTTCTATCATTGTAATCAAATTGATTTCGGTTCTTATGAATTTTTTCATACAATGACAGGAAACCAAAAAGATCACACTTTGCGAGTGTTAATAACGTTGATTTACTACACACAAACATCAACTGTTAAAATTTTGCAGCAAACTTTCAATTCATGTTTTTTCTTCAAAAATATTTGCTAATATCATACTATATTGTTTTTTTCATGCGGCACAATAATCAAAAATCGGTCATTAATTACAATTGTAGAATCATAACAGTTGTGTTTTTTACTTGATAGGTGGCAGAAGGGGTTCTACTTTTGTGATGTTTCTAAATAAAATACATCCTGTATCGTACAGCATTTTCCAAAAGGCATGTTTTGACTGATAAAATTTTATTTTCACCCATTTATTATTAACTATCAACACAAATAATTAAGAAACCATTTTTCATGGATAATAAGTTTACAAATTACACGTTTAGGGTTTGAGAATGCTTCCGTGTGAATAAAGTTCTTACTCAGCAGAAAAAAATTCGCTACACCGTATAGGGCAGCATGTTATTTTTTGTCATTGTTCACAGATATCGAAATTCGAGCAGAGAAACAGGTCAGTGCAGGTGAAATAAAGCAAAATGTACTCACCCTTCTATCTAAAAGAAAACTAAGTTAGAAGGCAGTGATGTTCCCGCGCGAACATCTCATCGTGCTCCTCACAAAACCCTGGAACAAGGCTCTCCTCCAGGCAGATATCTTTTCAGTGGGTTTTCCTCTATAGTGAATTTGTAATGTAAAAAACATTTTACCTGAGAAAAATACCTATTATGACATTTTAACCTATTTCTGTTAATTTTAATGCTTTTTTTTTAAGGGTGGTAACTCAAAATTTCACGAGAAGGCAATTTTTGTACCCCCAAGCCTTCTGTGCATCCCCCCCCAAAGTATCCCCAAACCTTCTGTGCATCCCCCCCCCCCAAAGTATCCTGCGTACGCTTCTGTCTTACCCTGACTAAGAAGAGGTGGTGACGAAGCCCTCTTTCATTTTGCCCTGGGGGCTATGATGCTGTTGAGACGACAGTATAGGGGCACGCTTTTTTGGGGTAAATATTATAAAATATTTCATTTCAGTAGAACAGCCTCATTATTTATCATCCATCAAGGATTCCGCTAAACAGTCTTATAACCATCAATCGTTCCGCGAGAAACCGTTCCATGTTGGAAACCCTGCTCTAGTGGCTTTTCTTTGCGCCCCTACAACCAAGTCTATATCCCTCTGTAGGTATGGTCTCCAAAACTCCAAAGCAGGACGAACTAAACCTCGGAAAAGAGGAAGAATGACTTTAGGAGAAAGCGAAAAAAAACTTTTTGAGAATCAAACAGAACATTCTAATTGCTGTTTTGACCACCACGGAACAATGTTCAGAAAACCAAAACCGCTTGTCAATGAGAATTCCCAAACAGATGATCTTAGTTGCATCGGAAATAACTATACCATTCAGCTCGTAAGTGAAACGTGGGCTGCTCGAAATAAAATGAGCAACCATGCACTTGCAGACGCTGAAAGCCATACTCCACTCATTTGTCTATGCTGCAGTCATTATTCAAGTTGGTCTGAAGCAGCTCCCAATCGTTTTGACTCCCGACTGTACCAATAATTTAACGTCGTCTGTGAATTTGCTTACGATCCCATCGATACTCTGATCGAGTTCATCGATAAGACGTGAAAAGAGTATGGCATCAAGGACACTTCCTTGAGGAACTCCACTTCTGACACCTGTCCAATCAGAAAATTCTCTGTTCACCATAACCCGTTGTGATCTATCTCTCAACCACGATTTATCCAATTCAACGAGTTCTCCCCCCCCCCCACTCCCAATCCCAATCGCAAGTAAACGCTTCAAGAGTTTACCATGTTGAACCCGATCGAATACCTTTTGGAAATCAAGGTAAAAAACAATGCCAACGGTTTTGCTTTTCCCAAAGTCTTAGTCACGTGATCATAGAAGCAAATGAGGTTAGTTGCAAATGTCTTCCCCCTTCCCCTTCCTGAACCCATGCTGATTATCCGACAATACATTATTCTCGTCTATTCACTTCATCAACTGCTTTTTGATGATAATTTCCACAATTTTCGAGAGAGAGCTCATCAAACTCATTGGATGATTATTCTTCTCTCGATCCGGTTTCTCCACTATCCTTTTTAAATATCCGAACAACATTAGCAAGCTTCCAATCCCCCTGAGACGATACCCTCAGCAACACCACTCTTGTAAATCTGTGCTGCAGCGATTCATTAGCACATTCCCTAAGAACCCTGGGAAAAATATCGTCTGGTCCTGGTGCTTTGCTTGCACATATATTTTTAGAAGTTTTAGGACTTCCACATTAATTTCGTTGAGGACTTCGTTTCATACGGATACTTCGAATATCGCCTTCACTATTAAAGACTGACGCGAAAAAGACATTGCAAGCACTTAATACTTACATTTGAAAATCATGGCACTATATGTCATCGTGTAGGCCCCCAGATATAGGACCCCATAGGTATGAGGACCCCCGGATCGCATGCCTGCCCACATAGGCCCACGTGTTATGATGGCCCTGGTTCTACAAACTCTGCTGGATTCTGAAACTAGCCACATTTCCCCCCCCCCCCCATAATTCACTTGAAAGCTTTATTACTTTACAGCTTTCTGTGGTCCCTTTCATCCACTTGTCATGGCCGCCCTTCCATCTGATTTTCACCTGTGACCATCTCAGAATATCCCAGGACCGCAAAGGCCATGTGGTCGCAGGTTTAGAACCACTGGTCTCTAACATTGAATAGTTAGGAGAAGGTGGTTCATATACATACGTCCTCTTTAAAACCAAAAATAAAAATTGCATACATCATTGGGTTATGCACAACACCGTATATAATCCACAAAAAAGCTAAACGTAAATTTTAGTACATTATTTGAAGTTTCCTTAAAACGGCCATTGACTTCTAAGACACTTCCATGAGCATTCTCGATTCAACTCGAGAGAAAATTTACATATTGGTGTGTGTGTAAGTAATGCTACATCTTTTCCGGGTTCAGAAAAGGTCCACAGTTCAAGGCCCAAATTAGAAAAACACTTGAAAAAAAATGTTCCAAGGTGAGAAACAGCTCTTTTAATATTTTCCCGCCCTCGAAATACAAAAAAAAAAAACACGTGGCAAAACTCAAAATTATTAGGTTTAAGGCCTTAATGACCAGAGCGAAAATAATTGCGGAGCCTGGGACGTCTCAAGTTTCGGAGAGCAGGCAATCGGTATCCGAAAACTCATGCATTATTACAGAACACACAAGAATGCAGAAAAATATCCGTACGAAAAATATATACATATATACAGGGGGTGGGGTGATTACTGAATTCCCCCCTTGGCCGCATTTTACTGGCAAGCCGTTGATCCTAGAGGCACACTTCCAATTAGAAAAATTATCCAAATAACGTGTAAAAAACCAACACCATCTATAGAACAAGGCCTCTGCACGAAGCTAGTGACGTTACTGAAGAAGGCCATTTCACCTATTGCCATTGGATATAGCAAGCCGACGCATGCGGCATCTTTACCTTTTTTTGCAGTATACCCAATGGCAATAGGAGAAATGGCCTTCTTCATTGACGTCATAAGCTTCGGGAGGAGGCCTGGTTCTGTAGGTGGTGTTGGTAGAACTCATCCACGTCATTCATGGAGCAAGGTGTTGTATAGTTACTGAAATAAAAAAAATTAACTTTTCATACGGCCACCCTATAATCAAAAACCCGGTTACAAAGTTGTTGCCTTCTCAAAATTCCATGCGCAATATTCTTCGAGATATTTGAATTCAAAAATTGGAGAAAATTTGCAAAAGAACAACGTAAACTAACGGTTAACACTTTTATCCCTCGTTTATGTTGTTCTTTCTCACCTCTCTTCCGATTTTTAAATTCAAACATCTCAGTGAATATTGCGCTTAGAAACGTGGAATTTTCTTTATTGGGCTCAGGAGAGATAGGGCAACAGCTATCTAATTGGATTTTTAAGCACGCGGGGACCATATAAAAATTTCTTTTATTTTGATAACTAACAACCCCTTGCAACACGAATGACGATATCTGAGTTCTACGCGTTATTTCCGTACTTTTTGTAACAGGAAGTGGGCCTCTAGGATGAAGGTTCGCCAATAAAATGCGGCCAAGGGGAATTAAGTAATCACTCGGGGTATATATATATGTATATATATATATAGAAACCATAGTTTCCCAATCTTTTTATTTCATCGCCCCCTTATTCAGAAATTTTTTCTCTCGTCCCCACCCCAAACTCAAGAGAACCCATGGGACCCTATGTTAAATCCGTAGCTTCTATCGCTCACCAGGGGGAAACACTGATATAAACATGTAATTTAAACACAAAAATAAACGAAAATTTCAAAAATTTGATGAAGATTCAGAAAAGAAGAAAATTTTAAATTAATGAAAAAACTAATTTCAAAATTGATGAAAATTTAGGGTTGATTATATAATTTAAAATAAGAACAATATTTGCAAAAAATACAGCATCTCTCTATATGAAAGTTCAGAATAAATAATTCCAGAATTGTGATAGCAATTCACAATTCATCAAAACATTTGATAATTTGTGGGGAGCCCCTTATTAGATTCAGAGCTCAGGAGAGCCCGTTCAGTCGGCTTTACCTTTGACGATTTTGACAGATCCGCCCTTAGGAGGCCTGCGCTTCGAGGGGGACCCACACTCAATAGAAGTGAAAAAAATATATAAATCAATTAATTTCTTTTTTTTTTTTGAATGGAAAAGAAGGTGTTTGAGCTTCAACTAAGAAAATGAAAAATGTATATTACAGAAACGCTTAATCGTCTTGCGAAAAGGGGACTCCTCCACCCAGGGTCAATAAATAAAATTTTTGTTCCTCGTTGTGGGTCAAAGGGACCCAGAGCCCCGAAATCAAACTGAGTGCCCAAATTATTGACTCGTGAAGGAGACTCTGCCTCATGGGTGGAGATACGGGGGAGGGGAGGAATGGCTTCCCCCCTGCCCCCCTATATCTCCAAATTAAATGTCCCGCGGCATAGCTCCTGATTAATTAAGCAGCCCACTTGAGTGGCCCACACTCCCTAAAAGGTTTACCACTTCTCTTAATGTATCAATAATCTACTACCAATAACACCACAAGCAGGAGGGGCTTTAGTGGGGGGGGGGGGGTTGTGCAAGGGGTGCGGTGCATCCGGGTGGCTGGTTGGAAGAGACGGCAGTCTCGATTTTTGTTCAGACGAACAAATTTTTAAAATTTTGGAATAATAAAAATTCACAAGACACTGTCACTCTTTTGCATTGACGTATGCATTGATGTCGAGAAACGGTAAGAAAACTTGGCGAGAACAGACAGGGCCCGAGGCCGCAATACTAGAAACAAGAATGGGCTCCATCACACGGGGCAAGAGTGCATTTTGGTGCTCCCCTACCAATAAGTTCTGAGAGCGGGAAAAGGAAGAACTCAGGTTCTCACTCGTCCAAAGTCTGGAAAGAAAATATGATAGCTCATCATTCCACATTAATGTGTAAAAAGTTATTTGGCAAGATTAATAACAGTGAAGTAGCTCTGGACTAAAAAAAAACGGGGCAGTCACTTTTTTTTTTAGAAGCGGGACGTATGGTCAAGAAAATTTTGATGGGTGAACAATGGTGGGCGGCTTTGGGCGAATTAAGAAAAAAAAAATTCAGGATTATTCCAGGGTCACTCTGAACTAAAAAACCCTTTCAGCCTCCCTCCCAGCACTGCCGTCTTAACACATGGAGCCCACCCGGGACCTCAAGTGCAGAAGGGGCCTAGTGAAAATGAAATCTGGTTACAATTTTCGAGAGTAGCCTTATGCATTTCTTCTATCCAGGTAAGGGGGCCTCAGAAAAATCCCTTTTCCCGGAGGCCCATAATGCTCTTAAGACGGCCTTGCTTCCCAGGGTCGTCCTAAGGGCGGCACACGAGCCTTTGCACCCAGGCGGCAGGTGAGCTCGAGCCGCCCATGAACACAAGCTCAAGTTGACCGAAACTTCAAAAAGATATCTAAAAAACCTTTATACGCAGTGTAATACAATCCACTGTCTTAAAAGAAATGTTATAAAATAAATTTGAGTAAAAGTTTTATAAAAGATCTTTTCCGAAGAACTTTTATAGTGTAATACCGGCCTTTAAAAAAAGATAACTCCAATAAAATGACTCACTCACCTATTTTGTCGTAATTCGATTTGGGAGAATGCACGTGGAATATTTTGGCCATCATCATTATTATTATCATGAGAGATCGATTCTTCAAATAACATGGCGGCGAGGCTTGACACTTAATCCTACGAAATCGTTGTTGCAAAAACAATGGTAGAAATCTGTTTTTTTATTGTTATTGTCTCGCCGGTCCATTCACAGATCCGCGTGTACTCGGCGGAGGCGGCATCGTCGGCGATGGCTGACGGCGATGGCGATGGCGGGCTGCCTCCGAGCTCATGACGGGTCGCGAGTCACTTTGTAGCTCATCCCCTGCACTAACTTCTCAATGAGTGAGTGAATGTGTCTTTGACTTAGAAAACTTCCCTGATGATGGAAAAAAAAAAGGGCTTTTTCTTCGTTGTTTATCCTTTTTGCCAAAGGGAATGGATGTTGTTCAGCCTTGCGGAAAACGATGTCTGCCTGTCGCAGCTAAACATCATCACAACTACCAAAAAAAAACCGTCTTTTCCACTTTTTTTTTTTCTCAAGACTTTTCTTTTTCCGACTAATAACCAGTTTCTCAAGCAGATGGTCGCGGTCACCAAAAGGAATACATTACAGCAGCGTTTCTCAACCTGTAGTCCGCGACGATGGTATAGGACACGTGGTCC
The DNA here is from genome assembly GCF_987345545.1 of Pholcus phalangioides. Taxonomy (NCBI): domain Eukaryota; kingdom Metazoa; phylum Arthropoda; class Arachnida; order Araneae; family Pholcidae; genus Pholcus; species Pholcus phalangioides. The sequence goes on along the minus strand of NW_028301595.1, from coordinate 1,699,432 downwards.
GCAGGCAGACCTGATAGAATTATTCATCCGCTGTAATTGATATTAGTATCATCCGTATGGGTTCAAATTAATCGAGAAGCTATCCATACACTTAAGGGCCATTGAAGTATTACGTCAGTAGATTTTTAGCTATTTTTGACCCCCCCCCAGTCAGCAAAACTCTGACCTCTCCCCCTCCCCCTTGTCAGTTATGCCCCTACCTTCTAACGCATATTGGTGGGATCAGAGACGTATGCGCGTGGGGGGGGGGCATAGGGGGACTTGTGTCCTCCCCCCGACGATCAAAAATTTATTTTTTGATGCAAAAAGTATTTTTAAAAAAATTAAAATTCCAGAAGAAAATACCTTTATATGTTATTATAATCAATTTTTCCGTTAATTTCAATGATATTTGAAAGTTAGGAACTCAAAATTTCTTTTAAGAAATTCATTGCCACCCACCCTTTAAGCTAGTGATTCCCAACGTGGGCGTTAACGCCCCCTGGGGGGCGATGGAATGTTCCAGGGGGGACGGTAGAAGCTACGGATTTAACATAGAATCCTATGGGTTAGATTGCGTTGGGGGCGATGGAAGAAAAAAATTTCTGAAGAAGTGGGCGATGGGACAAAAAAGGTTGGGAAACTATGCTCTAAGCCATACATGCTAAACCCACAGTCCACGGACCAAATGTGACCCTTGGGGTTATCTGATGTGGTGCCACCTCAAACCTTATTTTGTGAAAATGAACCAACTGGCACATTTACAGATCGGTTAAGTGACCCGTGGCACAATTCCAGAGCACTTAAGCTGTTACACATTTAGAGATCCCTTGAGCGACACACGTGGCACATTTTAAGAGCAGAACAGTTCTAGAATACTCAAGTTACCCGCGGCACATTCCCGGATTACTTAAATGATCCGCGGCATAATTACGGATCATTTGAGTGATACGCGGTACAGCTCCAGAGCACTTCAGCAGCCCGGACACATTTCCGGATCACTTGAAGGATCAGCGGAACATTTATCACTAAAGTGTCTCTATAGAGGACTTATCAATAGGGAAAATGTTAGTTCAGGTGCCCACAAACTAGCGGAAGGTTTTCCCCGTTTTTGGCACAACGAGTAAGATGCCATTATTAAGAATGTTTCATATTTTTATAAAGGGTGTTGATATGACGTAAGCATCATTCAAACATTCCCTCCCCCCCCCCGCTCTCCCGTCATCATAAGTCAGCAAACCCGAAACCCTTCACCCCCATCAATGCTGATGTAATACTTGAATGACTCCTAAAGCAAGACAACCATAATCTTTTTTTATGGTCAGTGTATTATATATTATTAATTATTAGTTTTTTCTTTTATGATATATGCTTTTATAATGAGTTAATGTACTTTGGTTATACAGGGTGGGCAAAAAGTAAGTAGAAAGTTTAAAAATTCGTAAAAACCGAAATAAAAAACGGTTTGCAGGGTTAGCATCGCTAAGGTCACGGAAATTTTTTTACGACAGGAAAAAAAACAGCCGATAGGTGGCGCTTTTACGAGCGACTTTGGTGGAAATATACAAATGAGACGGTTATAAGAACTTGCACTGCTAATCCATAATCAGTTCACCGTTGTATGTGGACCTGCTGCACTCTGCCGTTACTGGATTCGTGACTCGCCCGCAGTGTGTTATCCCTTGTGGTGGTGGTCACGTGGAGAACACATACTGCTGTAATAAACGATTTGGAGGCACTCTGTTCGTTATTTGCGTATCTTTTCTTTGACTTGTGTACGTTAGTGCCACCTATCGGCTGTTTTTTTTCCTGTCTTAGAAAAATTCCCGTGGCCTAGCGATGCTAACCCCGCAAACCGTTTTTTATTTCGGTTATTTTTCCGGTTTTTATAATTTTTAAAGTTTTTACGGACTTTTTGCCAACCCTGTATTTGACATCCATATTGTCTCTATGGGCATCTTTTTTTTTCAGCCACCTCGTTGGGCAATTTGCCTTGTCCTGTGGTCCCTTTTTTTTTTTATTTGTAACTAAAACTTTTTCTTAGGTTCATCACCGAGGAGAATGCAGGAAATTGCGATCCTTAATACGAAATATCACTAAATTCTGCCAAAAAAATTGCAATTTGTTGCTTTAAATGCTGCTAAAATTGCTGAAAGGTGTGTAAATAAAAGTCTTCTGGCAATGCTTTTTTGATGACAATTAGCGATGTCCCGTATATTTTACGGATTATCTATCATTTAAGATCCCACACACACACAGTTAAACCGAAGTTTATTTTGCTCGATCAAATACGGTCATCAGGATCATTTTTTAATATTTTCTTCGTGCGCGTACGTGTTTTCTCTATACAAATCTACAATTTTAGATCGATCGTCAGCAAATTTTGCATATATACCAAATGGGACCCGACTTGAACGATATGCTTCTTTAAAAGTTCTTCAGAGCAGGGAAAATGCCCCAAATGAGCAAAAAAACCGTCGGGCAACAATGGTTTCTGGACCTCAACAGTCACTTTCGGAACGTTTACTTTGGTTATCGTGGTTCCCTAGCAATGAGTTTCAGACGTGTATATGCCTTTACAATGGTTTGTCACTTCTTTAATGTTGCAAATGTATGTATAATAGTTTGTGCCTTTATAACGGTTTGCTATTTTTTCAATCCTCCCAGTAATGAGAGCTTTTTGAATAGACGCCATTATCAGCATCACTTTGAGGGTAAGGCAAAGGATGATCCCCATAGGAATCAGTGTTAAAATTGCCGATTTCACTGTAGAAATGCGGAAATTTAGTGTGGTTTCCGCCACATCAATAATTTTAAAAATTGTATTGAATTCTCGATTTTTGAAACATATTGAGTTCGCTTAGAGATATACGAAGCCCAGGAGATTAAATATGAAGTAATTATCCGGACCTTTTTTCTTTTGAGTTGGGTATCCAGGCAATAACATTGATTTCAACTTTTTATCTGCATCTTCTCAAGCATGAAAATTAATGTCTCCGTATTGTCTTTTAATATTCAACTGCATAAATTTAGGATGTTTTAAAATTACGGGCCCGTAAAAAGTACATCGAAAAAACTCCACAGCTTTAATTAAGCATTTTTGGAAGCAGAAACAGGCAGAAATAGATAACTTGAAGTTCGGGGGGGGGGGGGGGGGAATCGAAATACCTAGCGCCCCTTAAAAAAGGAAAAAAAATATTATTTTCTGTTTTTCTTTAAATCTAGATTTGTTTATTTCGCCATATTTTTAAGTCGCCATATTGGTTAACTTAGACAGGGTTTGCATGTCCCTCGAAGAAAGAGGGATGATCCAAAAAGCCTCATTGAAGAAAACCCGGGCAGCGCCGGGTATTATAGCTAGTTATAAATATATTTGCATATTATGAAATCGCTGTGTATTCGCGACTTTGGTAAATATTACAAATTTAAATAAAAGAATCGATAAAAAAAAAACGGGAAAAATATATGTATGTCAAAAATTGAAACAACCATCATTTTACACGAATGCCCCGTAATACGGGACACAAATGGTCCGTCAAATTGTTTCAAACATTTTACTGGTCTTTGGGTTCAGAAAGGTTTTGAAAACGCTTTCAATAACCGATTGATAAAACTGTGTCCGAAAAAAAAATTAAAAAAATTCCGGCAGTACTTGGGATTGCCATATGTCTCGCTTGGTAAAATAAAACATGTGAAAACGGGACAACTCTTTTTTTTTTCTTCCCCACATAACTGGTTTCAAAATGTTGAATCATTCCAATCGTTTTTCTGCCGAAGAACCGTGAATATGGTCAGTTGAAAAAAGCTGACCAAAAGAATTGAAGAAATTTCTTACCATGCATATGCCTTCACTATAGGAAAGCCATTGCAAAAGTAGATCCATACTTACATGGATCACACTGGCTATTACGGCCCGTTTAGGACGTTGTGAACCGAGTACGGAAATTTTTGTCAACGAGGAGGGCCTTCTGTCCCCCCCCCCCCACCCACATCAGTGCTTCTCAAACTTTTAACACTCGCTGCCCGCCCCTGCCCAATTTATCCCGCGAATCCCCAGAATAGTTTAGTAGGTATTTCACACTCATAAAAGAACCACTTGAAAGCATAATTAGGCTCACAAATGAATATCTTCGGCACGCCGCGACGCGCACTTTGAGAAATACTGTCCCTACATTAAGGGTGCTCAACTTGGAAAACGTGCCACGGGCCACTTAATTAAGTAATCTGAAAGTGTACCGTGTGTTGGCCACTTTGATGATCTGGAAATGACGTGTGCCGCTTGAGTGATCTGAAACGGTGTCCCGGGTCTTTTAAGTGATTTGTAAATCACGGAAAATAAAATCCTTTAGAACTGTGCCCACCCAGAGTCACTCAAGTCTAACATTACTTAAATATAAACTTAATATGCCGTATATACTCGTGTATAAGCCGAGTTTTTTTGTGGAAAAATTCGTTCCTCAAGTGGGGGGGGGGGGATCGGCTTATACTCGGGTCAGTTTTTGATGAGAAAATTTCGACCCCACAATCAGTAGTCATTTTTGTAGCAGTGTTCGAGAAACCGGCATCATTGGTAGGGGATATGTTCAAACCCCCGAAAATGTCAAAGACGAGGCAAAGAAATCGAAAACATCATTGGCTTTGATACCAGGTGGGCTAATGTCGATTGGAAAGCCTTATGTGAGCATCAACAAGTCTTTCAAAGATTATTTGAGGAATTTGTGGATCGAATAGATGAGTTCCGATGATAAAAAAAACTGCAAAAAAAGTGGTTGTCTTGAAGAAACCTGACATTGGCCTAGTGTGCCAATGGGTACATGAGGCCTGGAATTCTGTTTCCACCGAAATTATCATCCGATCCTTCAAAACGTGTTGCATCAGCAATGCAATGGACGGAACTGAAGATGATGTCCTCTTTGAAAGTGACAATGACGATGACAGCCCAGATGAAGATGAAAACAAAGATGCCGCACCCCCTATGATGATCTGATGGATTACGATGAGCTTGGAGACTCAGAAGAAACGGATTAAAAGGTTTTAATCGTTTCCTATTGAAAATTTCCGTAAACTATTAATTTTTCATGAAAATATAATAATTTATTTTCTCTGAAATATATGGATTTTTTGGGGTCGGCTTATAGACGGGTTTTAAATTTATTGCGATTTTGGTGGTACTGAAGTGGGGAGGGGGATCGGCTTATACACGAGTATATACGGTACGTTTTCTTTTTTTAATAGTTTAATAACGATTTTTTGTCATTTCCCTTTACTGTGACCCTCTTCTTTTTCCCGTATTAAAGGGTGTTTATAGTTGAAGTTCCCATTCCCTGAGTAAGTTTTTGTCAAAAACTGCTCATCCGAATGCAGCCAAATTTTCAGGAATCTCAATCTTAATACCTTTAACGTGGTCAAACGCTATGCTCTAATAGAAATATCATAAAAAATAGTATTTAATCACTGATTTATTTCAGATTTTTTTTGTACATGTGCTTGATTGCATGTGTTATCCTATGCTGGTAGAAAAATTACATATCTTGGATACTTAATTATTCGTAAATTTAAAAAGAAAACGAATTGAAAATATCTTGCACGAATGGTAAAATACCGTGACATATCAATGTAATTGAATAAAAATTGATTCAAAATAAAGGAAACTGTTCTGTTCATGAAATGAAGCAAAAGTTTGAAATTCCATTAAATACCCGGCACTTCCCGGCTTTTCTTCAATTATTAACTGGCAGCATTAAAGGTGACAAACCATTGTAATGGCATGTATACATGTCTGAAACGCATTTTTGGGGAACCACGGTAACCAAAGTAAACATTCAGAAAGAAATTGTTGGGGCCCAAGAATCATTATTGTCCGACGGTTTTTGCCCATTTCGGGCATTTGCCCAGATCTGACAAACTTTTAAAGTAGCCCATCGTTGAAGTCGGGCCTCGTTTGGTATACATGCACAATTTGGCGACGATCGATCTAAAAGTGTAGATTTGTATAGAGAACACACTCACACAGAAAATCAATTTTATATACATGTATATAGATTTTAGACTTTAAAATTTAAATTTGAAATTTCAAAAACTTTTTAATTCAAAATTCAATTTTAAATAAGATTGAGCCAATGAAATCTCAAACTTTTGCTTCTTTACATGAACTGAGCAGTTTTCTTTATTTTGAATCAATTTTTATTCAATTACATTGATGTCTCATGGTACTTTATCTTATGCGCAAGCTGCTTTCAAAGCATTTTTTTGAAAATTTACAAAAAATCAAGTATGTAAGATATGTAAAACTTTTTACCACAGTAGGATATCACATACGATCAAAAACGTGCACAAAAAAATCTGAAATAAATCCATGGTTAAATACTATTTTTAATGATATTTCTATTAGAGCATAGTGTTTCACTATGTTAAAGGTATTAAGACCCTTTAATGAGACCATGGGAGAGAGAGAATTTTTTTATCAATAAAAAAAATAGTTAAATTTTTGACAACCAGGGAAAAAATTGGCGCTTCTTTATTGCACTTTACTTTTTCCCATGTTCTATATATAGTTTATATACAACTTTTAATGAAAAACGTCCACCAGAACGGGCGCTACATAGGTTTTGAGCAGTGTCAGTATACTGAGACACTATTCCGACCTACGCAGCGCCCGTTCTAATGAACGTATACTATTGAAACTCGGTATATACGGTATATGGACCATGGGGCCACAAGTTTTTACCTGGTGGTCGAAAATTGAACTATTTTTTTCATTGCATAAATCTCTCTGTCCCATGGTCTTGGTTACGATATCCTGAAATTTGGTTGGTCGCACGGGAACTTTAATTATGAAAACAATGTGTTTTAATTCGCCTTCACTCGCACTCAGGGCCGCAACTAGATATTTTGTCACCCGGGGCAAGCCGGCATTTTGGCCCCCCCTTTGTAATGTAGAAGAAGCAGTTAAAGGATGAATTCGGTGCCCCGCTTCTGGTTCAGCTCCCGGGGCAAAAGATCCGCCTGCTCTCCCCTAGTTGCGGTCCTGCTCGCACTCATCAAACCAGCGGTTCCCAAATATTTCGACTGGAAGAGTCCTTTTTTAGGAAAAAAAACTGGCAGTCGGAGTCTCTTGTGCGTGAACATCTCTTTTTTTCCCCCCCATTATTTAGTCTCATTAAATTACTGATTAATTTCATTTTACTGGAGCTCCAAGGGCTTTGAGGAGCACAGGTTGTGAACAACTACCTTAAAAAATTTAATTTCTCACCAAAACGTAGAAAATACTCCGATATGTCGGCTGCAGGTGCACGTGATAAAAAACTTTCTCAAACTTTTTATGCAATAAATTCGAACTTTTGAAAAATTTGCCCAGTGAGGGACCTCATCGACTTTGCACCAACCTCTGTACTTCAAACGTTTCTATTGTGTTTTCTATTTTTAGCCTATCTTTCCAACAAATATAGTAGTCTCTTGTCTAGGATTTGTTTTCAAATTAAGGCATTTTTTTGAAACTTTTTTTTTTATAGAAACATTCTTCAGATTTTTTTTTATTTTCATTATTATATCTATAATAGCAAAAATACCCTGCGCTGCCCAGGTTTTCTCCAGTTACTGGGATTGAAAAAAAAGTGACAAACCATTATGAAACCCTGAACTATTATGCATATACTGGCAGCATTAGAGAAGTGGTAAACCATTGTAAAGGCATATGAATGTCTGAAATGCAATGGCTGGGAACCACGGTAACCGAAGTAAACGTTCTGAAAGTGATTGTTGAGGCCGAGAAACCATTGTTGCCCGATAGTTTTTCATCCATTTTACTGGCGAATCGTTGATCCTAGAGGTATACTTTGAAAACTCCGCATGTAATAAGCAAAAACCATGCGATGAAAATTGGAATTTTTATAGAAAACATTTATATTTTCGTGAACACATGTGCTATTCCCACGAGTGTTACACAAAGTTATTACAATATTTATTTTCAAGTTGCATGTCATTTGCAGCGTTTTTCCGATGCAGGGTTGATCAAAAACTTTTTTTCTTATTTAATTTTTTGTCGGTGCCCTAAATGCACTCGTCACTGAATTGGTAAGTATCAATATAGGGTATATATGCCCGAAATTTCAGAATGGTTCTCCAAGTATTTTTCTAGAAATTGGTGAAAAAATGTCTAAAAACTCCAAAAAGGACACAGACGGAAATATACAGTGTATTTTATAAGTGTTATGAAAATTATCTTCATTCATAATCTTAATAAAGCTTGCATAAAAAAACGTTCGTTGAAAAAAACGGGACGATCGTATGAAGAGTCGGTCCAATCAAAAATACAGGAATGTCCCGTTAATTGCGGGTCCCATGATCACACAAAAAATTCAACAGTGGACTCATAGCACAACTGGTGTTCCGCGGAACCCTGGTGGGGGGGGGGGGTTCCGCGACAGATTTTTTCGTTGCTCCGCATGATCAAACGCCATGGAACCCACACCCTTAAAAAGAAGAAAACTTTTTTGTTGCTGATATTTGCAAAGCTGTTCTTTGTTTTGAATTTTAACGAAATAGTGTCACGTTCAAAAAAATCTAGACCACTTGGATGACTAACCTAGAGAATGGGAAGCATGTGAGTGACTAAAAGGACCTGGTAAGTAAGTGGCGAAAACAGTAACTTAGAGGGTGTGAAAGCATGTGAACGATCAAAAGAGTGACTTAGGCACAGATGTATATTTACGGTATCAGAGTGAGGGGGGGGGGAGTGATAATCAAGCCATAGTGGGGGTGGCTAATTTAGAGGAACGAGTAATCAAGAAAACCAGACTAGAAAAATGGGTGAATGCATGGCGTCAAAATTTGTATGGCTCAGAGGCCACAAAACGATAAATCTGCATCCGGAGGAGGGGGGGGGGAAGCAAAACTCTCATCGGCGGGCCTAAAATAAAATAATGTGGCTCTTGTCAACTGCTCGAATTTCGTGGAAAAATGAGGCTGTGTAAAATGAGAAAAAAAGTCCTGCCGAGCTGAATAATTTCTTATTTATTTATTTTTCGTTGGTACCACGAGGATCCTTTTTATTTCCCAGATAGTGGATACATTCTCTTTAATTTCACCTGCACAGAGACCTGTTGCTTCTCTGCGCATTCGATACCGTCGCAGAATGAAAAAATATCGTTATCATACTACTCCATGTACAATAGTCATAACAGTTGTGTTTTTTATTTGATAGGTGGCAGAACTGGTACCAGTTTAATGATGTTTCTGGATATAATACATCCTATGCTGTTTTCTGAAAGGAATATTTTGTAGCTGATATAATATACATAATTTTATATTTACCCATTTGTTGGTTTTGAACAAAAGCAACTAAGAATGGTGTAATTTTTTCATGGTTAATAAGTTTACAAAATATGGAAGTTTAGAGTCTGAGAATGATAGTACAGTATTTCCCAGGCTCGTCCTTTGGGGGTGGGGGGCCTTCGGCTTTTGGAAATACACTAAAAAAAATGTATACATATATATATATATATATATATATACATTGAGTACATGTGCTTTGCCCCCGTCCCCTGAAAAAAGTTGAAATGACGGCCCTGGGGTATTTCCGTGTGCACAAAGTTTCTGCTGCGCAGAAAAAAAATTCCCAATATTGTATAAAGTAGTGTGTTATTTTGAGATTCTATACTCAGGGAAACAGGTCAGTGCAGGTGAAATAGAAAACAATATGCCCCCATCTGGCAGCAAACAGTTAAGGGCACATTTCATGTAGGAACCAATTTCTGTTAATTTTGAAGGGTGATAACACAAAATTTCTCGGAAAGACAATTTTTGATCCCCCCCTTCCCTTCCCCCAAGCGTTCTGTGCCCCGTTCAGAGGTCGATCCTGTGTACGCCTCCTGATCAAGAGGTAGTGCCTAAGCCCTCTTTCATTATGCCCTGGGACTACGATGCTGTAGGGCAGTGGTTCTCAACCGGTGCTCCGCGGTGCCCTTGGGGCTCCTTGCGTACTCTCCAGGGGCTCCACGGAAGCTCGAGGAAAATTTAAAAAAACAATTATAAATATTTTTAAATAGTAAAAATAAATCACTAACTTTTAATGAATAATTGAAAAATTGGCCTACGGGGCTCCCCCATAGAATTTTTTTACTTGTAAGGGCTCCACGAGTCAAAAAGGTTGAGAACCGCTGCTGTAGGGGAAAAACTTTTTTGGATAAATATTTAAAAAATTGTTCCGTAGAACAGCCTTATTGCCGTCAAGGGTTACGCTGAACAGCCTTATAACCATCAAGGGTTCCGCGGGGGGGGGGGGGACTCTACGTTGGAAACTCTTGTTGTTGTAGTGGTCCGTCAAAATATTTCAGACATGAAATATTCTAGACATTTTGCAGGTCCTTGGATTCAAAAAGGTTGAGAAACAATGGCATGAACGCATCATATTATGGAGCATATTCTGTTAGTTTTTATAGGTCATAAAAATCATAGCCCTAGTGATAGCAATACCCGAATGATAACATTACCTCTGATTCTAATAAGCAGCTTTTCGACTGTATTATTTTTTTAAACGTGGGAGAAGAAAAAAATGGCAACTGTGACCTTTATATTCACCGATATGTGACGCAAAAAAGCTGTTGATCCTTACCTTCGAGCTAATTTCACTTTCCTATTACTAACAATCATTATTATTAAGAGAGAGAGAGAGAGTTGTTGTTGTTCCCGTTTCGTAATCCGCATCCTCTCGGATCGCAAATTATTTTTTTTACTAAGAAATCATGACTTTTCTTTTTCTACGAGATCCAACATTTCTTCTTATACATTATGATAAATATTACGTGAAATTATTCCCAGAAATTGGATAAAAAATGGCGTTGTTGTCGGTAATGAAGCGTTTACTCATGTCGGATGATTAATCACTGTGCGTTTTTTGGTGATGTATGAGAAAAGGAAATGAATGACGAATGTCGTGATTCGTTATCTTCGATTCATTATTGAGATGTTATCGCATCGAATCAGTCAGATAACTACTAAGCGTTGCCATGTATTTCTTTTACTATGATGTTATTAAAATATTTTTAAAGTTAACGTTTTTTCGAGGTTGTTTGCATGTAATACAGTCAGCCACGCTTAATCAGATACGATACAGAGCCGCCCTTAAGGGTGTGAGACAGGTGAAGTCGCATCGGGCCCTGCGCTTTATGAGGCCCTGCACCCACGGTAAATTACTGGAGGCTTTCACCAATATTCTTAAATTATTTCTTCCGTTAATTCTCTGAATTTTCATGCATTATGGAATTACCACTTGCACGAATTCTAAATTTTTATGGCATTTTATTCTTCCGTAAATTATGAAAAGTTTCCATCAAAATTCTAGAATTATTTCTTCCGTAAATTTTGGAATTATTGCTTTCATTATCAAGCGTGGAATTATTTCGTTTCATCAATGTTCTAAAATCTTCTCATCAGTTTCGGAAATTATTTCTCTCGGTAGTTCAAAATTACCTTTAGTGCTGAATTTTTATCGATTTCTGTGTTAATTTACATTTAATTGATAGTGTGTTTGAGTTTTTTTGTACGGACATTTCTAAGCATTCCTGTAATAATAGATGCCGATTCCTCTCGCTCACAACATATATAAAATCGGTGTAAAGAGAAGGGCTCTAAATATATCTGTTGCTGCGAAATTGTTGAGACACCCGACCCCGCTATTATTTTCGCACCGGGTCCCACGTCTGGTAAAGGCGGCTCTGAATGGGTATTAACGATTCCAGCACACAATATCCGATTATACGGGGAACAATTCAATTGCCATTTTACAACGTTAGAATAGTTTGTACAGTAAATTGTTAACTGAGATGAAGGATCGATATTTATGAAGCTTCTCGAATATATCAGACACCAAAAATGAAATTAAAATTATATTTAATTAGCCATAATACCCGGGGCTGCCCGGATTTTCTTCAATGAGGCTTTTTGGATCACGTGATATCTCCCTCTTTCTTTGATGGACATACAAAATGTGTCCTTGTTAACCTATAACCTTGAAAACCGCTCTAAATTTACGCATTTCTACGGTAAAATCAGCAATTTTAATACTGATTTCTATGGGGATCATCCTTTGCCTGACCCTCAAAGTGATGCTGATGATGATTCTCCCTCATTAATGGGAGGATTGAAAAAGTGGCAAACCATTATAAAGGCATAAACTATTATACATATGCTGACAGCGTTAAAGAAGTGACAAACCATTGTAAAGGCATATACATGTCTGAAACGTACTGCTAGGAAACCACGGTAACCAAAGTAAACGTTCCGAAAGTGATTGTCGAGGCCCAAAAACTATTGTTGCCCGACAGTTTTTTGCCCGTTTGGGGCATTTGCCCTGCTCTGAGGAAATTTTAAAGTAGCCTATCGTTCAAGTCGGGTTCCATTTGGTATATATGTCAAATTTGGTGACGATCGATCTAAAATTGTAGGTTTTGCAAAAGAGAACATTTACACACACACACAGACACACAGGAAATCAATTATATATATAGATAGATACTCTAGATTACACACACACACACAATGATCACAAATACCTGAGATTTTTACTTTCCATTAAGGAAATAAGCGCTCTCTATTGGCTTAACAGAGAGCAAAAATAAAATAAATAAATGTGCATATTGAAGACTATTTGAATACCAGTATCTACTCTCAAACGTGTTTACCTTAACCTGGTAACAAATATTTCATTAATTCCCAAATGTTTTATTCATTAAAAACATTGTGCGTATAGTGGTTGATGTGTATTAAAAGGTGGCGTGTGAAGTGTAATACGTATTCGATTGAGAGGGGAAATTTTTTTTTAAACTGATGAAAGAAATTTCAAAACTAATGAAAATTAGGGCCTAGTGATGTTAGAACCAATGAAAACTCAGAATTCATGAACGAAAAAATCCCAGAATCGATAAAAATGTATTTATTTATATAATAATAATTTATATATTTATGAAAACAATAATTTATTTATTTAAATAATAATTATTTATTTGTATAATAAATTAAGAAGTAATGAAATAAGTAATTCCAGAATCAAATCAGTTGAAGCTGACACCTTGTTCATTACAAAAAGATGTGCTGTTTGATGTACCGTGTGTTTATATTTTTCACTTCTATTTCCATAAATGCGGACCTCCCCCCACCAAACCTCGGAGCCGGTCCGACGGGCACCTGTCGCCCATCCCTAAGGGCGGCTCCGATCTCTGTCCACGCATACACAGTCATTAATTAAACACAGATTCGCGACATATCCCTATAATTATTCATAGAATCGAAATATTGCAGAGCATTTGATGGAATCGACTCACCGGAATGCGAATGGCAGTCCTGAATATCTTGCAACTTCAACATTTCGCTTCCTCCGGATAAGTTCATCGTGATTCCTCCGTATCTCTTCTTCGGAAGTTTACTTCTCACTGAGGCATGTGTGTAAGTCGAACGGAGAGAACGACTCGAATTATTTACAAAAAAATGCAATCGCTATGGTTGCAATGCCATTTGTGGATACTTACTTTTTTATCCCGTTCCTTACATTTTTATTTACCACGAATATGCGTGGGGTTTTTTTCATTTTTCTTTCCATTCTATCTCATGGCGCGTACGTACTAACTAGCGAGCACATGGGCATCCGCTGGTATCCCAAGAGAGCCATTAGTTTCCATCCGGCAATCAAAGCAAACAAACATTCGATGAGGATTCACGCGCACACAACTCTGTGGCTGCTGCTGTTGCTTTATTTGAATTTGTTTTTTTACGCAATCAGATGGTACCGTCAGGCACTTCAACCATCACATGATTCCGATGCGATGAAAGACAATGTTAAGACCACCCCCCCCCCCACATTTTTTTTTTCGAGAAAGATCCTCTTTTTTTTCATTTTATTTTTAACCATGGTTTTCGCATAAACAGTCAATAATGAAGCTGTTTTTGGATAGAGAGATACAAAAAAGAACATTATGGGAGAGGAAAAAAATGAGTGAAAATATTGCTTTTAGCATTGCAGTCAGACGCAGGTCCAGGACGATGATGTGACTGGTGGGGCGAATTGCGTAAGTTCGTTTGATCGTCCCGTATTTTACGGAACAGACGAATTGCCCCGATATTATTCGGATTTTGGGAGGGGCGGTCGTTCCCATCTCCCAAATTCTGGATAAGCGCCTGAGCGAACGTAGGCATCTTCAGCTGCGAATGAAGCAGATATGTCTTCAGATATATACATCTTCAGCCGTGAATGGAATGGAGGCAGGCATCTTCAACTGCGAATTGAGTGGACGCAGAAATCTTCAGCTGTGAATTGAGTGGACGCAGAAATCTTCAGCTGTGAATTGAGCGAAGACAAGCATCTTCAGCTGTGAATGGAGTGGGAGCAGGGGCGTCGGAACTGTTTCGAAACTATGGGTGCTCGTCTTTAGATTTATATCGGAAATTTTAATTTCTGTATCAATTCTGGGGGTGCTCGGATCCATGTCACAAATTACCGTGGGTGCTTGAGCACCCACTGCACCCCCGGCTCCGACGCCACTGAGTGGGAGCAGGTACCTTTAGCTGTGAATTGAGCGAAGACAAGCATCTTCAGCTGTGAATGGAGTGGGGGCAGGTACCTTTAGCTGCGAATTGAGCGAAGACAAGCATCTTCAGCTGTGAATGGAGTGGGGGCAGGTACCTTTAGCTGCGAATTGAGCGAAGACAAGCATCTTCAGCTGTGAATGGAGTGGGGGCAGGTACCTTTAGCTGCGAATTGAGTAAGGCAGGAATCCTCAGCTGCGAATTGAGTGAAGGAGCAAGCGAATGAAGCAGATATGAATGAGGTAGATAACTTCAGATGCGAATGAAACAGACATCTTCAGTCGTGAATGGAGTGGACGCAGGCATCTTAAGCGAGAGGACCAGTAAGGGGCGGTTCAAGTATTACGTCAGCAAATTTTTAGCAATTTTTGACCCCTCCCTTGTCAGCAAAATTTCGTATGCACTGCCCCCCCCCCCACCTCCTAACGCATATTGGTGGGATCAGAAACGTACGCGGGAGGGGAGGCATAGGGGCTCGTGTGCCCCCCTCCCAGACGAAAATAAAATATTTTTTTTAATGTAAAAAAACATTTAAAAAAAAACCAAAATTGCGAAAGAAAATACCTTTATATGTTATTATAATCGATTTCTGTCAATTTCAATGCTATTTGAAGGTTAAGAACTCAAAATTTCTCTTTAAGAAATTTATTGCGACCCACCCTTTAAGCCATACATGGTAAACCCTTGACCCACGGACCAAATGGAGCCCTGAAGGTTGTCTGATGTGGCTTGTCCCCTCAAGCCCTATTTTGCAAAAATTAACTAAGCGACACATTTACAGATGGCTTAGATGACACTTGGTACAATTCCAGAGCATTTAAGTGGCACATTTTCAGATCACTGAAGTAGGCCTCAAAGATCACTTTTACATTCAAAGATCACTTAAGTAACCCGCGACACAGTTCCAGAACAGTTAAACGATCCGTGGCACATTTAAAGAGATCCCTTGAGTGGATGGGCACAATTTTAGAGCACTTAAGCGGCCCCCAGTGTAGTTTTACATCACTCAAGTTACCCGTGGAACCAGATTACTTAAGCGATGCGTTGCACTGTTCCAAAGCACTTGAGCGTCCCGGATACCTTTCCAGAGCACTTGAAGGATCCGTGAAACATTTAGATATCGCTGAATTGGCTGTGTAAGGGATTTATCATTAGGGAGAATGTTAGTTCACTGGCCCACAAACTAGCGAACTACTCTCATTTTTGGTGCACAGAGTAAGATCACAGGCGGAGATAGACTTGGAAGTCTGGGGGGCACGGTCATTATAGCTGGGGGGGGGGGAATTCACGATGGTGATGATGATGATGATGTTAATTTATATACACATTAGATCAGTCGACTCCACCTTTGACGTTGGGGGGGGGGGGGGCAATGCCCTCTCCGCTCATGAGTAAGATGCCATTAAGAATATTTCACATTTTCATAAAGGTGGTTGATGACGTTAGCATCATCCAAACGCCCCTCCCCCTTGTCATCAGAAGTCAGCAAATTGGAAAACCCCTCCCCATCGATGCTGACGTAATACTTGAATGACCCTTAAGATGTCTGGACAACTAATCGGTGATGATGACCCAAGAGTCGTTGGCAAACAAGATTCATTCATCAAAGTTGACGGTTATTATTCATAATCGTAATTTCGTATAGGTAAATATGATAAATCGGTCCCATTCCCGTGATAAGATATTTATTATTTGGATGACCGTACTTATGAGCCAAGATAATCTAAACTGGATATAATGAATGAACTCTGATTTAACGAATTTTTCCGAATATCCCCGACATACTCCTGTAATAACTAACTCCATTTTTTCGAATTCTTAAGTCGGACCCCGTTACAATGAACTCCCAGATCGCACTTCGAGAAAATGAATTTAAAAAATTTCATGATCGTACCTCGATATAATAAATTCCTACTCAACGAATTATTCGATTTTACGAATTTTTAATTATGAAATCGTGACTCTAATCATTAAATCAGGAAATTCATTGTCAAACATATTAAACACATGTGGGAATTTTTTTTTTCATATTTACTAAATTCACCAATTTCCCCAGAGTGTAATGCATAATCAACGGTAAAAACGATAAATTTCAAGTACTATTTATCAAATTTGCCAGGTACGTTTGGGTATTATGTATAATCACCGCTAAGAGTAATAATTTTTTTTTGTATTTATCAAATTTACCAACGACGCTTGTGTGTGTGTGTGTGGGGGGGGGGGGGGTTACTACCATATCCCCCCCCCCCCGCGCATTAGCCGGCATTCCGCCTGGAGGGGACACCATATTTTTGAATGCTCCGGAGTCTGGTTCGTTCTCGGCATGCCGGGAAAAGCGAGGTTTAATAAGGAGCACAATATGCATTCGGCAAATTCAATAGATTTTTATAATAGAGATACTTAAGAATTTTCCAGAATCTGTGGTTCGAATTTCCGGGCATGACTAGGCTGACCATATTTGCTCGAGAAAAATTACTTGAAATTGGGCTTCAAAATACGGGAAAATACGAGACATCGCTAATAATCACCAAAAATGATGCAAAAAGTAAGCAAAGTTGCTAACTCATGCCTAAATCACAGAAAAGTCGCCAATCGAGGAAAATGAAGAACCACTTCAAATTGCAGTGAATTAAAAAAAGACACAACAAATATGTGAAATAAATATTCTTATTTGCAGTCGTAATTACAGGAATGTAATTTCTAAGTTGGGAAGGTAATTTTAATCGTTGTCGTGTGAAGAATGAAGTTGGCTTCATTGAAAATACGTGAACAACCGGGAAATTTTTTGAAAGAAGTCGGGACAATGAGAAAAAGAGAAAAAACCGGGACTGTCCCAGCAAATATGGGACGTATGGTCATGCGAGGCGTGACGGCTAATGCAGATAATACGGTATGCATAATCACTGGTAAAAAAGTGATAAATCTATCAAACTTATCGATACGATTGGTGTTTTTGCGTAATAACAGGTGATTATGCATAATAACCGATTAAGCACATTTATCATATATATGTTACAGTGGCTGTGATAAATCGGCTATTATGCATACTTACCAATCGTCTTGGTAAATTTAATAAATTTATCACTTTTCCGGATAACATGCATAATATCCAAGCGTTGTTGGTAAATTTGATGAATACAAAAAAAATTATCACTTTCACCGGAAAGTTATGCATAATACCCCAGTGTAATTGATGAGTCTAGTATGTGTGATGAATATGGCCGAACCCCGGTATAGTGATAACAAATTTTAATATAATGATATGAGATATGTATTAAATATCATGTATAGTACTACATATCATATAGTACTACGATTCATCATGTTTACCAATGACACGACACGTGGGTATTATGCATAATCACCGGTAGAAAGTGTTAATTTTTAGTAATTATTAAATTTACCAACGACGCTTGGGCACTATGCATAATCGCTAGTAAAAGGGATAAATTTAGGGGCATTTATCAAACTTACCAAAATGCTTGGTAAGTATGCATAATAACCAGTTACTCGGTTATTAGGCGAACAGAATACTCGGTATCCGATAGACATACTAGAGTAAATCAAGAAGCTATCCATACCACATAAGACAACCATAAATATTTTTTACGGGCAATGTGTATTATATTTTATCATGTACATATATAGTTTTTAGTTTATATAATTGCACTTTTAATTGGGTTGTTTTATTTTAGAAATACAGTCGACGCTCGATATAACGACTCCATATGTCCCCATCGAAAACGGCGTTACATTGGGAGGGTCGTCATTTCGAAAATAAAACGTATATGATAGTCTTTCTATGAAAACATTTGACACACTTTATCCTACCGGACGTTGTAATGGAATGGTCGATATAACGTGGGATTGTTATGACGAACGTCGGCTCTATATGTCATCCATATTTGTTATGGGCATCATTTTGCAGTCCCCTCGTTGGGCATTTTGCCTGTTGTCGCCTTGGATTTGCATTGATTGCATTATTTAAATAACTGCATTTATCACATTTATCTAACATACGCATTCATGTTACATATAATACGTACTACTACACTAATAAGTTTAATTAATTGTCAGTAAATTGTAATAACGCGTGTGCTTCCTAAGATGAGTGAACCCAATGATTCCAATTCGCGATAATCCAAACAGGATGCAACTTATCGCTATGTATGAAGAGAAATCTAGGTCTCTGTGAACAGAATAGAATCACTATTGTATGGATTATCATTATTATTATTATCATCGTGCCGAGATAACCTAGAATCAGTATTGTGAGAAAGTACTTCTTCCATTTAATAAAGAAATATCTCGGAAAAATATTTCGTGACAAGTTTTCGGCATTTTTTGGCTAAGAAAAAGAGAAAGCTAGAGAGAGAGCGAAAGCAAAAGGCAACGCCCTGAGTAGAAATTTCTGCCAAGCTTTTTCCTCAATGAGTGAAGAAAGTGAAGTGAAAGTTCATTTTTTATGAATAATCGTCAACCGTAAATTAACGGATGAGAGAAGAGAACTTTTGATCCGGATGATGTGTGTGCCCTATTAAGCTACGAGCTCATTCCGGACATTCTTGTATACGTTACTGCTAGAGCCCAAAGTTGGCCAGTTCACGAACTGGCAGGCCCAGTTGGCCCGGCCATTGCCGAAAATTCGGGCTTTCGCCGGACTTTGGCCGGCCCGTGTTCTCGATCCCTATGATTCGGAGTCATCGCCACGTTGAACTATTTTTTTTTTGTGTGATAATTATGGTCATTTATATAATTAGCCATAACTAACCTTAAGCCTACGATCAAAAGAATCTGAATATCGATGTCTTAGTGATCCACATATAGGAATCAGCATATAGGGGAGCCAAAGCCCAGTGACACCGAAATTCGGACATTGGCCGATCCAGTTGAGCCGGCCAGTTTGCGAACTGGACAAATTCGGTCTTTGGCAGTAACATATATAAACCAATGGTTCCCAATTTTTCAAGCTTTCAAGTAACCCCTGGAAATGCGTAGGAGTCCTGCGTACCCCTAGATGTGCATGAGAAGTGTGCGTTATACACTCGTTGAAGTAGCCTACATGGGAGGCTTGCCTACTCTTATAAATACGTCCGCTACTTCTTCAAATTCGTTGAACGCTAACGTTGTTCCGATATTTAAGAAGGGTGGTAGAGAAGTGGTGTCTAATTATCGTCCAGTGAGTTTGACGAGCTCCCTCTCGAAAATTTTGGAAATTATCATCAAAAGGCAGTTTGTGAAGTGGATAGACGAGAATAATGTATTGTCGGATAATCAGCATGGGTTCAGGAAGGGGAAGTCATGTGTAACTAACCTCCTTTGCTTCTATGATTACGTGACTAAGGCTTTGGGTAAGAGCAAAAATGTCGACGTTGTTTACCTTGATTTCCAGAAGGCATTCGATCGGGTCCGACATGGCAAACTCTTGAAGCGTTTACACGAGATTGGAATTGGGGGCAACTTGCTGAATTGGATAGAATCGTGGTTAAGAGATAGGTCGCAACGAGTTATGGTGAACGGGGAATTCTCTGGTTGGACAGACGTCACAAGTAGAGTTCCTCAGGGAAGTGTCCTTGGCCCCATACTTTTTTCACTTTTTATCGACAAACTCGATCAGGGTATCGATGGAATTACTAGCAAATTCGCAGATGATGTGAAGCTAATGGGGGTAATCGGAAATGAAAGCGATAGGGAGTTGCTCCAGACCAACTTAAACAAGATTGCAGCATGGGCAAATGAATGGAGCATGACGTTTAGCGTAGATAAGTGCATGGTCGCTCATTTTGGTTCGAACAACCCACGGTTCTCTTACGAGTTGAATGGTGTCACTATCCCGGATGCAACTAGAGTCACCGATTTGGGAATTCTCATTGACGAGCGACTTAAGTTTTCTGAACATTGTTCAGCGGTTGTCAAAAAATCGAATAGAATGCTTGGTCTCATTTTTAAAAAGGTCTCTTCGCGTTCTCCTAAAGTCATTCTTCCGCTTTTTCGAGGCTTAGTTCGCCCTGGACTGGAGTATGCTGTAAGGTTTTGGAGACCATACCTACAGAGGGACATAGACTTGGTTGAAGGGGTGCAGAGAAGAGCTACGCGTGTCCTTATTGGCACACAGGGCTTGAGTTATGAAGAAAGACTTCATTTTTTGAATATGTTTACATTGGATGAACGCAGGTGTCGAGGAGATATGATCGAAGTGTTCAAAATTTTCAATGGGATGGATAGGATGGACCATGAACTTTTAGTACACCGCCAATCGACTGCTTTTACAAGGGGACACCAGTATCGATTGGTGAGGGACAATGCAAGGTTATGGTGTCGCAGGGAATTTTTCTCCAATAGGGTTGTTAATAAATGGAATAGCTTACCCCCGGAGGTAGTAAATTGTAACACAATTGACACGTTTAAAAAGAAATACGATAAACATGTTGGGGTAAATCGAGAAGCTATCCATTCTTAGAATAAGACAACCATAAGTATTCTTTATGGGCATTGTATAATATTTTATCATGTGTATATATTGTTTGTAATTTGTGTTAATTGCATTTTTAATTGGGTTGCTGTATTTTTGAAACATATGACAACCATATTTTTATGGGCATCTTTTTATCAGCCACCTCGTTGGGCATTTTGCCTGTTGTGGCGTTGTATTTGTATTTGTATTTGTATAAATGTGTAGGAGGCTTGCGTATCCTTAGAAATACATAGAAGATGTTCTTACCGCTAAATATTCGTAAGAAGTATATGTTACGTATCTCTTGAAATGTGTAGGAGGCTTGTTTACGCGTAGAAATGAATTCTCCTTAAAATATTTCAGAGATTTGCCGACTCCTGGACATCCGTGAGAGACTTGCGTATTCCCACAAGTGTCTAGAAGGCTTTTGTTCCCCAGAAATGTGTAGAAGGTTCAGGTATCCTCAGAAGTGCGCAAGCTTGCTTATCCCCAGAAATGTATAAATGGCTTTGGTGTCCCCAGAAATGTGTAGAAGGCTCTGGTACCCTCAGAAATGTGTAAAGGTATCTAAATGTATGTGTATATTCCAGAAATGTGTAAAAAGTTTTGGTATCTTCAGAACCGCATAGGAGGCTTTGGTATCTTCAGAACCGTATAGGAGGCTTTGGTATATTCAGAAATGCGCAAGTTTACTTATCCCCAGAAATTCGCAAGTTTGCTTATCTCCAGAGATGTGTCATCCCCAGCAATGTATTATCCCCAGAAGGCTTTGGTATCTCCAGAAATGTATAGATGGCTTTGGCGTCCTCAGAAATGTTTAGTAGGTTTGCGTTCACCAGAAATGTGTAGAAGGTTCTGGTACCCTCAGAAATGTGTAAAAAGGTTTTTTATGACTCCAGAAAAATGTGTGGAAGGCTACCATGTTCTCAGAAATGTGTAATAGGTTTGCGTATCCACAGAAATGTGTAGAAGGCTTTGGTATTTTCAGAAATGTGTAGAAGGCTTTGGTATTTTCAGAAATGTGTAAAAGGCTTTGGTGTCCTCAGATATGTGTAGAAGGCTTTGGTGTCCTCAGGTATGTGTCGAAGCCTTAGATATCTTCAGAAATGTGCAAGTTTGCTTATCCCCAGAAATTTTTAGAAGCCTTAGGTATCTTCAGAAATGTGCAAGCTTGCTTATCCCTGGAAGTGCATAGAAGGCTTTGGTATCTCCAGAAATGTATAGATGGTTATGTGCCCTCAGAAATGTGTAGTAGGTTTGCGTATCCACAGAAATGTGTAGAAGGCTTTGGTATCCTCATAAATTTGTAGAAGGCTTTGGTGTTTTAAGAAAAATTTGCAAGATTGCTTATCCCCAGATGTGTAGAAGGATTGCGTATTCTCAGAAATGAGTAGAACGATTGTGTATTCTCAGAAATGAGTAGAACGATTGTGTATTCTCAGAAATGAGTAGAACGATTGTGTATTCTCAGAAATGAGTAGAACGATTGTGTATTCTCAGAAATGAGTAGAACGATTGTGTATTCTCAGAAATGAGTAGAACGATTGTGTATTCTCAGAAATGAGTAGAACGATTGTGTATTCTCAGAAATGAGTAGAACGATTGTGTATTCTCAGAAATGAGTAGAACGATTGTGTATTCTCAGAAATGAGTAGAACGATTGTGTATTCTCAGAAATGAGTAGAACGATTGTGTATTCTCAGAAATGAGTAGAATGGCTTATGTACCGTACCATATATCGTGCCACAAATTTCCTCCTTTTTGTTACTACGCTCGTTTTTTCGACCAGTGCTGATTATATTTCCCATACCTCAACAACCCATCACGTACCTCCAACCGTATGCGTACTCTTGTTTCAAACGACCAGTCTTTCAAGCAAAAAAAAAACCCATGCTTAATAATGCATAATCACGAATTAAAGGGAGATCTGATTTTCCAATTTCAGGGCGGATAATTCAGAAATATTGAATGGCAAGTCTTACCAAAATTAATAATCCTGAATAGATGCTTAAATGATTTCATTGCAGGATTTCTCCTGTAAAACTGTTCCTCAATAAGGATGAGGAGATGGCATGTCTCCCACTCAGGAAATGCACTGTATGGTTATTATCACAAAGGCTGTTTTCTATAACCCTGAAAACAGGGGGAGATTATATCATCCGTTCTGTCGGTCATGCCCAGCCACAGTCGGTTGATACTCACTCCACGGATTATTAAAAGCTTTTAAAGGAGTGGGTGCAGATAAAGTACTCTCGGTATCTCCCATCACTGGATTTCTATAATCTTCTTGTAGGTGACCGCAGATTTCATCGATGTCTGTGTTGTTACACACACATAAATGGGTGGAACCTCAGCAGTTATTAGCGTCCTCCATTAGAATTACGTACTAGGCGAATAACTCTACTTTGGAAGCACAAATGTGGACATGTTCGAGCTATACTAAGGCCCCATTACCGTCGATTCGGAATTCTTTAAGAGGTAAAGGGTTTTGTAATTTACGGAATGAAAGCGGCGATTGATTTCTTGTGGTAGGAATAGAATGCTTTGAATACAATATTTAATATCTTATAAGAGGTGTTCTTCAACCTTTTTACAACTGCTGATGAAAGCAGTTGAACAATTTTGCGGACCGTCGGAAATGGGAGAAATAATTTGCGGACCAGCAATAGATAAATACTTCACTCAAACTCGATGAACTAAGAGAGCGACAAAAAAAAAGTGTGCAAGCACGTGAGTGAACAAATGTAAGGACCTAGAGACAGAGGCGTGTTTATATGGGTGGAGGGCTCACGCGCGAATTTGAGGAATGAGTGATCAAGGAAATCAGACTAGAATGGGAAAAAAGGTGGCAAATTTGTGTAGACTGCAGGTTATAAAACCATAGATTCGCCTCTGGACACCTTGGCTATAACGTCAAAAATTGGAGGTATTTTTCTTTATGTTTAAACACTAATTTCCATAGACAACAATGCTAATTAACCTTGCTTATAACGGCGACGGAAACACCACAAACTCTGACATAACGGCACATTTTTCTCGTAGCTTTTGCTTCCGTTTTTAAGGCGTTTTCCCAAGAAATCCCCAGAGCTCATCACATTAAGGGAATGTTCGTCTATTGTTCTACTGATGCATGATGATGAAAAAAAGATTCATTACATGTTCGGCACTCCGACTCGCTCCTCATTGATATGACCCGTATACAGGACATCACCATATTTTGTCATTTCTGACTTTTCCCTTTATAAGAATGTACCGCATAGTTACTCAAACTTGATCCATCGCCCCCTTCTTCAGAAATGTTTTTCTTCTTATCGCCCCCAACTCAAGCAAACCCATAGGAGCCTATGTTATACCCGTAGCTTCTATCGCCCCCCGAACCTATTCCATCGCCCACCAGGGGACGATATTGTCCACTTTGGGAAACACTGATGTACCGTTTTCCCTGTTATTTAAGCGAAGTTCACTCTCTCTCACTTTTCTAATTTTACTTTTTTTAATTGTATTTCACTTTTAATTCCCCTTTAATAACGATAACTCGAAATCTTCTGTCGGATATTCGACTTGATGAGATTTGACTGTACTTGGACTAGTCTATACATAGTCTACTCTAAACCATTGGTTCTCACCCTTTGGATGCCCACGGTTCGGTTGAACTTTTATTTCTGGGTGGAAGGTCCAGTTATGCACACAACTAATGGGAAATAAATAGGGAAAAATGAAATTACGAAACTCTGATGGGGCCCGGTTTGACTAGTATCGCGGCCCGGCGGTTGAGAAACGCTGGCCTAAACTCCTTTCCATACAACGATATCCCTTTACTACGATAAATCCCTCGATATTTTTAAGAAATTGGGAAACTGCTACAACAATATTTTTCAACATTTTCAGTATTTTGTACCACCTGATCGCCGAAAGTGCGGATGAAGTTGTTGCTACATTGCTGCTAATTTTTGTGCAAGATACGAAAGTGTAATGTGCGGTAAATCTCTTTACAGGGGCAATGCATCCAACAGAATTTTATTAATCAACTAATGAATTATGATTTTTCGCGGCGTAAAAACAGATAAAAGCAAATTTTTTGGCAGTACTAACGACGCAAACTTAAAAAACATGTCAGAAACAGCATAAATTTAGTGGTCCGCAGAGTACAGAGCCCTTGGGCCTGTGGCGGTGCTGTCGGCAACAGTGCGTAGGTGTTGGCATTCCAATATCATAAATCTGCCAACACATCGTTTTCGTGAACGTGCCTTTCGCGCCATACTTCCATAGGCCGAGTGATTTTTCTTGAGCCCTTACCAGGCAAATTTATATGCTTACTCTGGAAAATTTCAACCAGATCTAATTTTTGTGAAGTCCCCCTCTTCTCTTGAGGCTCCCCCTTCCCTGGGCCGGTCGGGCTCAAGATGGCACTAGCAGAGTATTGTTATATCGAGGTTCCACTCTGTACTAAAAGTTTTCGATCATTGACTGGGATAAAAAAAAAATCATTTAAAATCCCGACTCATCAAAACTAAAACGACGGAAAATTACACTGGGCAAAAATTTTTAATTTTTTCTGTAAGTTTAAGTTAAACGCCATTTTGGAAGAAAAAATATCGATTTTTATTTATTTTATTTCATTTTCTATGAAAGCTATATTGTTTGTGATTCCAAAACAGGCCTTGTTTTGTTTATATGACGCTCAGAACCCAAGTTACGTACACTTTAGTGTTGCGTTTGTACATGCAAGTAATCCGTGAACAAAAACTTTAAACGTGTTTTACGAAGAATGATATTTTTGACATTTTACTTGAGTTTGTGAAATGATTTCTAAAAATCTACGCGTTGTATCATTACGAAATTTCAATATGATATTTCGCTGCTCGTACATCAACGTCTTTGGGTGTAACTTATAAGCATATGATGCAATCCTTTAAATTTTGGTTCATGACCTGCAACATCACTAGCTAAATATACTGTGAAAATCACAAAACATTAACATTTTTTTTTTTTTTTTTTTGCAGTCGTATTTCGAATGTTACGTGAATTTTGTCCAAAATTTGGCATGAAAATGACATTTTCATAGAAAATTACATAGATAGACCAAAATTTTTTTTGTTACTGTTTTCACAATTTGAAAAAATTTCCACTAAAAATGCTATTAAAATTCACTCTAGTACCATTTTATAGAAAAGTGCTCTCGAACGTACTCGGATACTTTAACATGAGTGAAAGAAGTTCTCTATAAGACTAATTTTGGGGTGCTGAAGTCAAATATGAATGTGAAAAATCTCCATCACGTACAATTTTTTCTGCATGCATGATGGTCATTTTTTGAAATACATATACACTGCGAAAAAAAATACAAATCTTCAAAATGTAGATAATTGGCATATTCTTAATAATAAATTATCATACATTTATTATAACTGTTATTTTATCATAATCATACATCGTTATGAATGAAATACAAAAAAAAATTTTTCTTCATACACATACATACGTGTATATACACAAAACGAAAAATTGATACATATTTTTCTGGTATTGTTTAAAAATATAATTCATTTCTTTCTCTTATGTAGCGTATTGTCAGCAAAAAGCAACAGTTAATCACTCATCATTGAAGGGCCCTGAACTGACTTGATATCACCCATCTGCCTCCTCCATAGTTCGAATGTCTTGGCGGAACTTTTCTCCTTGTGCATCACTGACTACTCCTAGGTTATCCGGGAAAAATCAAAATGAATTTTTATACTCATTCAGTATCCAAGATTTTTGTACGAACAGAGCAGGTCTTAAACAAGCTGTTGGCAATTTTCCTCTTAGTGGTTCCTTAAAAAAACCCCTTCATTGTAGATGGGAATGATTGCAAATGTCAAAACAAAATCCCTCGACAGTTTCCTTATTTGAGGACCTACAAATACTTCTTCTTTTAGTTTTGTCTCATTTAATTTCGGAATTTTTTTTCTCTTAGGTGAGAGAAATCTGCTCCAGATTTGTCCATATAATAGCCTTCATAATGTTTTTCATCAGGCACAGGAGCATATGCAAGATCGACTTAAGAGGGGGATCACAAAGGGTTTGGGAGATCACAATGATTTTCTTCCAGATAAAATTTTGGTTATTAACCTTAAAAAAACATTTAAGTTAAGAGAAATAGATTAAAACAGCTGATGAAGCTATTTATTAGTCTTTCGATATTTTATTTTTTGCAAAAATTTTAAAAAATATTTTCAATTTTTGATTGCCTTGGGAGAAGCGCAAGCTCCCCACCTCCTGCGTACACCTCTGATCAGCCCCAATTTAATGTGAAATGGTGTCAGCAAAACTTATTTGGAACTTAAAATGCACGTGCGACACTGACTATAAGTTCAAATTTTTGACTAAAGGTTTGTACATGAACATAAAGCCTGAGTTTCTTCTTTCAATTAAAAAACGGAGAATCCAGTTGCAATTAGAGATAAAATCAGTTGCTGCCATTCCCCAGGTTTTAGATGACAAAAAATAGAAACATGGTTTCCAGTATCATTTCACACGTATAGCCTACATACGTAAATTTTGAAAGATATTCGTAAAATTAAATACCAAATAACAAAAAAACTAGTCACGATGGCCATTTTTTTTTAAGGTCAGATCTGGAATCAACACCCAAAAATTAATTAAGAACAGCTAAATTTTTCCATGTCAGAAAAACCTCGTTATCCTGCGGTTTAAAAGAGCTCACGACAGATTAACGGGAGAAATTCAAAATAAAGGAATAAAAATCGAATGACATTCAGCGCCGAGCGAAGACGATAACAAACAAAGAATAAGAAAAGCACCAGCTGGTGCAGTGGAGAAACAAAAACAAAGCGGTAATAACGAAGTAAAGCAACCATATGGTTGTTGAAAAGGCAAAAAAAAAGAAAAAGAAAGAAAGAAACCCGCCCATACTAAGCATTATATAGAAAAAGACCCCTTTGCAACTCAGACCAAACATCATCCGCAGACTGGTTGCAACATCTTCTCTTCTTCTTCTGTTCGTGTGTTTGATGCCAAAAAACTGCAAAAAAACACCATCTCCCAAGATTGTACACATTGAGAGAATTATTTTTTTTCTTTTAGTCGCGAACCATTTTTTTATACGTCTTTCTTGTTCTTCTCTAGTCAGGTGAGTTAATTTTTGGGTGCATGACCCCTAGAGCAGATACACACACTCTCTCTCTACACAACAACCGGTTCGTATTATTCTGGCAAAGGCATCGCCCAATTTGCCGCGAATATATAAATACATATACAGTGGAGAACCTCGTTTATACGTCGCTCGGTTATAGGCTACGACTTGCTCATTCATACGCCGTTTGGCGTTAGTCCAAATCGGTTCCCATATATCATACATGCTCGACCCATGACCCCGCGGGCCGAATATGACCCTCGAAATCATCTGAGGTGGACCTCAAAGCGAAATATTGTAAAATGAACTAAGCGGCACATTATCAGATCGCTTGAGTGAACGCGGCACATCCAGAAACAAGAGTGGCCAGCTGCAAATTCTCACACCTCAATTAAGCGGTCCACAGAGCATTTCCAGATCACCTAAGTGACCTGCGGCACAGTTCCAGATCACTTAAGCTCAAGCGAGGATATAGGAAAATGTGTCGGGAGGAGCGAATTGTGTAAGTTCATGGAAGCGTGCCTTACTTTCCAGGCATACGGTTTCCCATACTATTCGGCACTTGGAAGGAGCGATCGTTCCTATCTACCGCCCTTCTCCCGGATCCACTCCAGGCACCTTCAGCTGCGAATAGAGCCGAGACATATATCTTCAACAGTGAATGGAACGGAGGCCTGAGATCTTCAGGTTCGTACGAAGCGAAGGCAGGCCTTTTTCAGCTGTAAATGGAGTGAGGGCAGGCATCTTCAGCTGCTACGGAAGCCGAGGGAAACATCTTCGTGAGAATTGCAGTGGAGGCAGGCATCTTCAACTACAAATGAGCCGAGGCAGACATATTCAGCCGTGAAAGAAGTTGTGGTAGACATTTTCAACTACGAATGGAGTGGAGACAGACATCTTCAGATTCGAATAGAGCGGAGACAGACATCTTCAGATTTGAATAGAGCAAAGGCAGATTTCAGCGATGGAGGCAGGTGGATCCAGGGGATGTGTCGGTGAAGCGACTTATTGTGCAGGTGCACTGGATTATCCCGTATTTTACGGGACAGAAAAATTATATATTATTATTCGCCCCCTCTGTATCCGCTTACTTGCTTCAGCTGCGAATGGAACGAAGACGAAGGCAGGTATCTTCAGCTGCGAATGGAGCACAGCCTGGCAACTTCAGATTCGAATGGAGCGGAGGTAGGGCGATGCATCGTAGAAGAGACTTATATTGTGTAGGTCAGGGTTCTCAAACTTTTTCCACTTGTGGCTCCCCTTTCCCTAATCAACGCTTATCCGTGGCTTCCCAGAGCAAAGAATCTCTATGAAAAACCTTTGTCAGGTTTTCATAGAGATAAGATAAAGGTTGGTGGTGCGCATCAGGGCGTAGAGTTTGAAAACCCCTAGTGTAGGGGCATGGGATCATTCCGTATTTTAAGGGACAGACGAAATTTCCCCCATGTTATTCAGCTCTTGGGAGGAACGATTGCACCCCCCCCCCGGGATCCACGCTTGTCTTACCTTTTATATTTGGCAACTTAACAACTAAACGGCGGGCAAACGGCCCTTAAGCCGGGTTTTCCTAGAAGCAGGTTTTTACAGTGCGTGCAGCGTGATTCGTCTCTGATTCGTTAGACTCTGATTCGTCAAAAAACCCTGAATTTCAAGTTTTTAACCAATCAGCATTTTCACGCTGCATACGGTACAGAAATTCTACTCCTAGGAAAACCCGGCTTTAGGGTATGCATACATTTTAAAGTACTTGACGATTTGAAATTTAAGTTAACTACTAAACTACTTGACGCGTGTAAATAAAAGGGGGGGCCTCTCTTCAAGAAGCTTTGAGACCCGGCCTCTTGAACGTCGTATAAACGAGGCTCCACCGCACCAAAAGAAAAAGGGTCTATCTCCCATTTCTCAGTCAAACAGTCTCCTTCCAACAACTTCCACGATCCACAGGGTGGTTGAGAAGATACGCCGATTGCCAAGAGAAGAAGCCAAAGGATTTTCATTTATTATTATTTTTTGATGGGAAACAAGTGACATTTTCCTCGTGTGGCCGTACACACCACCTCTTATTATACACCATTAATACGTAGACATTTTGCCAAAACAGAGTCAGTATGGGGTTCGGAAATGAGGCACAAGACGCCGGCTAAATACTCAAATAGAGCACGAGAGACCTAAATTGTTCCTTATCGGGTTTCTTTTTTTTTGCTCCTCCTTAACGATGTTGGTGGATCCAAACTTGTAATTGATATGTTTACGATCAATCAAAGCCCGTGAAAATCGAAGATATAATATCTTTCTAATGGTTCTTCTGGTCGTGCGTGTTGTATAATCTGCTGGCTTTTAAGGGGGGGGGGGGGGGGAGAGCCTTAATTACTCACCAGAATTATTTTTATTCCGTACATTATTAGTCATTCTTCTGTCGGGAATTAGATTTTACAACTTCCAGATGGAATCCATATGTGAATATGATAAATCGGTTATTATGTATAATCGCCAATTGTCTCGGCAAGTTTGATAAATTTATCGCTTTTGCCGGTGAGTATGCATGATGCATATGTTACGGTAAATTCGATAAATCGCTTATTATACATACTTACCAATCGTCTTGGTAAGGTTTGCTAAATTTGTCACTTTTACCGGTGAATATGCATATTACCCCAAGTGTCGGTGATGAGTTTGATAAGTATGAAAAAAAATTCCAAATGAGTCTAGCATGTGTGATGAATATAGTCGGACCCCGATATAATGTTAATAAATTTTACGGTCGTATTACATGTATGAATAATACAATATCATGTATAGTCTATCATATAGTACGATTTATCATGTTTACCAACGACGCGGCGCTTGTTTATTATGCATAATCACCGGTAAAGTGTATTTGGGGAAATTTATCAAACTTACCAAAATTCTCAGTGATTATGCATAATAACGGGTTTATTATGTATAGCAACCGGATTATCACATTTACCCCGTGACATGTATAGCAGTGTTTCCCGAAGTGGGCGATAGAAGCTTTGGTTTAGTATAGGATCTTATGGTATGTGTGGGTTGGGGGCGAAGAGAAGGAAAAAATTTTGAAGGGGGGAGCGATGGACCAATAAGTTTTGGAAACTATGATGTATAGCATTCATTCCAAGATGGCTATATGAAATAGATACACAAGGAAAAGTTTTCACATTCAATTGGTCTGCATCCACACAAACCGCTTGAAATTATCACGTTTCAGCAGCATCAAAGATTGCACTCGGCACTGTAATGAATATAAACATTTATATGATCATATTTATAATATAAACATATTTATATGAAACATTTATATACATACATGTAGAAAATTGATTCCGCCGTTCCTATTACGACTACTGCGATGTCACCAATGACAAAGAATAAATTTATTCTATATCTACAGCTAGGCCGTCTTAAGAGCATCATGGGCCCCTGGGTCTAGTGACTTTTCTGAGCTCCGACTTGCAAAATCTCGAAAAATTCAACTACTTCTCATTTTTCTGAGGGTTCCCCCCCCCCCCTCTTCTCTTGAAGCCGTGCCCCGGTGGGCCTATGCGTCAAGATGGCACCGAAGTATGGATGTTTCAGAGAATCGAGGAGTTGATTGCTAGAGTGGACCTGAAACGGAACGAGATCGAAGCTGTAAAATGAGCTTTGACGCATTTGGCCCAGCACGATATCATTATCGGCTCATACTAGGAGTTCGCGCGAGCAAATTAGGGTTTTCATGATTCTGGACTTAGAGCAGTTGACTATATTGTGTAGAATTCATGTACGTGACTACAAGAAACGAAGAAAGTATTTCGAACATACGATGGCCATTGATGAAGCACGGATCATATGACCAACGCGGATTCGGAGGGGGTGTCGATGAGGGGCAATCTCTCTCCCAACAGCCGACTAATATGGAGAAAATTTGTCTTTCACATAAAATACGTGCGATGCACCTACACAATAAGTCGCTTCGCCGACGCATCGTCCTGGATCCGCCTGCCTCCGCTTCATTCGCAGCTGAAGATGCCTTGCTCTGCTCTACTTGCATCTGAAGATATCTGCCTCCGCTTCATTCGCAGCTGAAGATGGCTGCCTCCGTTCCATTCGTAACTAAAGATGTCTACCTCAACTTCATTCGTAGCTGAAAACCTTTGCCTAGTCTTCATTCGAATCTGAAGATGTCTGCCTTCGCTCTATTCGAATCTGAAGATGTCTGCCTTCGCTCTATTCGAATCTGAAGATGCCTGCCTTCGCTTCACCCGCAGTTGAAGATGTCTGCCCTCGCTCAGGCGTGGATCCAGGGGAGGAGGTGATGGGAACACCCGCCGCTCCTTAGAGCCAAATAATATGGGGAAATTTTCTTTCCCGTAAAAAATGCGGGACGATTAAAACTCACGCCACCAAATTTTGCCTTGATATAACGGGTGATTTGTGAACGGGTTTTTTCCAATATGATGCATTAATGCGAACGCGTTATCCATCTTCAAACGCTTCGTTAGTCCAAGAAATCAATTCGATTCCGTAAAAATGAAAACCGAGCGTTTGTCATCGGACATGTGAACGCTCCTTCAAGCTAAAAAAGCACGGACCTTCATCCATAATCAGACGAGAAGCCAAGAAATAAATAGAAATCTTCTCTTTCTTGGCTTCTCTTCTTCCTCATCATCTTCTTTTTGTTCGTTCCCTTATAACTTCCAGTGTTTAAACTTAAGTTATGAGCGTATTGTGAGTCTTGTGCGCAGTGTTACGAACGCATGCATGTACGAGTCAAACCAAGCATTGAAACGCTTGGAGAGACACATGGAAGTAACAAAAAAAGGTCCTATAAGAAGCGAAGAAAGTTATACACCATATCCCTCTTCCTTCAGCCACCAAACTCCTATTAAACATCATCTCTATATACTTATTTTTCTTACTTCATTTAAGATGGAGGAAGAGAAAAAGATAAAAAAAAATGGCGATTTTGTCTCTTCTTTCCGGTGCAGTCGAACCTCGTTTATACGTCGCTCAGTTATACGACTCTCGCATTTATACGACGCATGGCTTCCGTCGTAATTGGTTTCCTAATATACATTCTAATGTCAAAATAATTCATTGACTCGACTTAAAACCTCAGTTATCCGATGTTTCCACTCGAACTCCGTCATTTGGTATATCCATCGAATGCGCGCAGTTTCCATATACCTAAAGGTGTTCAACCTTTTGGAGAGTGCGGGCTACTTTGTTGAATAACTAGAAATGTGTGGCGGCCCCCTCAATCGAGTGATCTGGAACAGCGCCGCTGATCACTTAAGTGGCTTGTAAATGTGGCTTGAGTGATCTGGGAATGTGTCACGAATAGCTTTAGTGGTGTGGAACTGTCGGCGGAAACGTCGCGCGGAGCATAGGGTGTGGAACTGTGCCGCGGTGATCTGCAAATAAGCAGTGGGTTACTTCAGTCAGGGCCATAACTAGGATTTCTGCCACCCGGGCCAAACATGACTCAGCCACCGCCCCCTCCCCCCCCACACACACACACAACTTTGAAATTCGATAATTTTGTAATGGTGTTCTTTGTTTCCACCAAAACTGCCGCCCCCCTAAATTTCTCCGCCCGAGGCAGTTGGCCCCCTCTAGTTGCGGCCATGTGATCTGTAACTGTGGCGCATGTCACTTAAATGATCTGTAAATATGCTACGAGTCACCTAAGTGATATGAAAATGTGTCACCAAGCAACTTAGTTATTTTTAAAAAAATTAGGTTTGAGATCGCGGGTGCGCCACATTTGGGCCATGGGTTGAGCACATACGCTGTCGATCAGGGGTTCTTAACCTAAGGGTCACAAGAGCTTTCGAGATGGATCGTACAAATCTGCTTACAACCAGGAATTCGGGAGTTTTCCCCTTCTTTCTTTTAAACCGAGCAAAACTCAGGTCTATCGCCATCTATGGGCCATTTACTACTTAGTGAGTTGTGCCGGAAGTGTAAATGTGTGTACCTAACAGTCTGACTGCGTATCTAGTGTGGTGTGATTTTTCAGTGCTGCCATCTGTATTTCACAAGTGAATTGAGTGAAATGTGATGAATTAATTTGCACCGTTTATAGGTCTGTTGCTCTCTGTGGCGAGACTTTTTAAAGGGGAGATCGGCTGGCATTTGCGCCGGATTCTTAAGCTATGAATGACGACCCAAACTTGGTTCGTAGGGGCTTTTCAGACGGGTTGTTTAAATCCGCTAACCTAGGACACTTGACCTATGGCTCACGACCCAAACTTGATTCCCAGGGGCTTCCAAGATAGGTTGTTTAAATCCACTAACAGCCAAAGACTCGAACTATGGGTCACCAGGGCCGTCTTAAGAGCATCATGGGCCCCCGAGCCAAATGATTTTTCTGAGGCCTTAGCAGGCAAATTCTCCAAAATTTCAACTAATTCTAATGTTTATGAGGCCTCTCTTCTGGCCTCAGTCCCCTGGGCCGTGCCCGGGTGGGCCCATGCGTTAAAACGGCACTGTGGGTCACGACCCAAACTTGATTCACAGGGATTTCGAAGATGGGTCGTGTGAATCCACTTACAGCAAGGAATTCTTGAGCTATGGGTCACGAAACAAACTTTATTCGCAGGGGCTTCCAAGATGGGTCGTCCTGTTGCAAATGCGCTTTTATTGTGTCACTGGTTTCACTAATTTCTAAAAACAAACAGCCCCATGGGCCGCTTTGGCCATTTATTAACTCAATAAAAATATCTGGTTTAAAAATAATAAGTTAAAATTAAACACAGATAAAACTAAATTTATGTTATTTGGCTCTGGTACATTCAGTGATGTTGGTGTCCTAAAATACCATAGTATGACAGATGGTTGTATCTCGGATTGTATGTGCGCAATCGTCAATACAGTAGACATCTTTAAGTATTTGGGGATTTTTTTAGATTCAAAACTATCCTGAAAAAAGCACTATTAATTATTTGAGTGTAGAACCAACACATTAGGAAATTTTATTTCATCAGGAATAAATGTTCCTAATCCATTTTAAAACAGCTTTATTTTGCGTAAGTAGAATATAGATTGAGTTATGGCATTTCGTGTTAGTGGGTGGGGGGGGGGGGGGGGGGGACTTCAGACATCTTTCGACACTTTTTGTCGCATAGAAGTTCTTCATCTGTATCTTTCTGAGTAAGAACAAACTCGCGCATACATTTTCAGTTTTCAATCAATTAATGCTATTCCCGCTACAACATCTGTATGTTTACTAAAAGTTAAAAAAATGTTTTATGAAAGAAGTAGCCATTTCAATCTGAAATTACATGAATCTGGAATACAATTTAGACGTCATACCCTTTGGAGAGACGTCATACTATACAGGTATCAAGGCCAAATAAAACTCGTGTTTCCAAAAGCTCCTAAAACAATTAATTTACTTCCTCAGTTAATAAGTGAACAATATTCATGCAGATCTTTTTTTTTTTAATTTCAAATCTTGGTTGTGAACTCAAGAAGCTTTAAATTATCTATTTGGCACTGTAATGTAATCATCTTTTTTTTATACAAAAATTGCCACGTTTTTAAGACAAATAAATTACACTGGTCGAATGGTCGACGCGTTTCGGCTCTTCAATGGAGAGCCGTCATCAGGACCTCGTGGTCAGAACTCACACGAATGAAGAGTGATGTTTACGTCTGGTCGTCCGAAGAGTTCGCCTTTGTATTTGCTGCGTCCGAGTGGTCTCGGCAGGCAAAGTTACTCATTTTTTGTGATAATAATCATCTTTTATCTTGCATACGCCGCTAAATGCCGATTTTTCTTTTGTCTATCAACTCTATTCCTGTTGCCACCTATTTCTTAGTATTATGTGGGGTTTTTTTATTTTCGTTATTATTTGTACCAACAAATATTGTATCAACTATATTGTATCGGGAATCAAAGCGATAGGAAGTTGCTCCAGACCAACTTAAACAGGATTGCAGAATGGGCAAATGAATGGAGTATGACGATTAGCGTTGACAAGTGCATTTTGGTTCGAACGGTTCTTTTACGAGTTGAATGGTGTCACTATCCCG
Source organism: Pholcus phalangioides (assembly GCF_987345545.1). Taxonomy (NCBI): domain Eukaryota; kingdom Metazoa; phylum Arthropoda; class Arachnida; order Araneae; family Pholcidae; genus Pholcus; species Pholcus phalangioides. Next base: position 1,663,250 of record NW_028301595.1, on the reverse strand, counting down.
AATGCAACTAGAGTCACGGATTTGGGAATTGACCAGCGGCTTCGGTTTTCTGAACATTGTTCCGTGGTGGTCGAAACAGCAAAATTAGAATGCTCTGTTTGATTCTCAAAAAAAGTTCTCTTCGCGTTCTCCTAAAGTCATTCTACCGCTTTCCGAGGCTTAGTTCGTCCTGGACTGGAGTATGCTGTAAGGTTTCTCAGCCACCTCGTTGGGCATTTTGCCTGTTGTGGCGACGTATTTGTATTTATTGTTTTCGTGGGATTATAAGCTAGCTTAGCCCCTAAATGTTTTGTGCCAGTGTTTCAACTGACTGAGTAAAATTATCTTATGTTAAAAATGCGATATTTTGTAAGTCTGTTGGGGGGGGGGGCGGAACTTTTCTTCAAAGGAGCCTCAGTCATGCGACTTACGCATTTATACGACGACGACGTTTTGACCGACCCTCTTGAACGTCGTGTAAACGAGGTTCCACTGTATTTTTCCTACCTTTATTTTCTGCTTGGTTCACTCCAAAAGCAGCTGACGTACGTACGTACGCATGTACGAAAATGTGTCTCTCTCTTGTAGAAGAGAAAAATAAAAACAAATAAAATGACTGCTTCTTCTTCCACCAAAAACATTAAAAAACAAGAATTTTTTTTTTTCGGGAAACGTCTTGAAACGTTTTCTCTCTTCTTTTTTTCGAGAGTGTCCTTGAATTTAAAATAGACATAAGAAGTGAGAGAGAGAGAGAGAGAGACTCGCACACACATTATTCACCAGCGACTAACTAACTATACTCTCGTATCTTTCTTGGATAAATCAACACGCGTTTCGCTCGTTTTGCTGCTCACGTATTCGCGAGAAATATATATCTTGTAGTTCTTTTTTTTCCCCCTTTCTTCTGGAAACGTCGTATTCATTCAAATTGAGGTTGTTTGATACAACTGAAGGATCTTTGATGTGATGACTTTTTTAGCTGCGATAATACGGAACAATCGAACGTTAATCCTTTTTTTTGTGGAAGGATTTGTTTCACTAGATCGGGTTGCGATGTGAGTCATATACAAACGCAGGAAAAGCCTTGAGCGGGGTGATGTAATTTCAGTTCTGTATGGGAAATTATAGCGTGACATTTTTCGAGAATAACTTCACTTGAGATCATCGTATTACATATTCGAAAGATACTTTCAAATACGGGGTTGGGGAGGAATAAGTCCCCCGCTCTAGAGAACTCTGGAGTGCGTTTTGTTGCTCCAAATGAGACAAAATTTGTTCTACATATGATTCAAATCTACAATAATTGATAATAATTAAATTTAAAAAATAGTACAAAAGTCCGTTGATAGGTGACGCTGGAGCACACGTATAAATATTGAATGCGATTACACATTTTTGGTCTCAACCCCTGGTTTACAAACTTATTTCGTTTCTGAAGTCCACACGTAAGCCGAATCGATCGTAAACTGAAACAATTTTCCCGATAGGAATCAATGTGAAATGAATTAATCCGCTCCTGACACCCCGAAGATTTCTAGTGTGAATTTTTGCAGCAACTCCTGTCCATAGCGTGAAACCAATGAAAATCGTTAAACTAGTAAGTTATTCAGAAATGAACACAGTGTAGAGAGGAACACAGAAGTAAGAGATGAAATGAAAACGATGTTAGAGCCATAACCCTTTCTTGAGGCATTGACGAGTATCTCGTCCCTCAAAAGCCTCTTATTTTAGCATTGACAAGCCCAAAAATACTTTGTAAAGTGATTTCTCAATAGAACACTTTCTCCTATACCCTTTGTTTGTAAGTATTGAAAATTAGAGGAAAGTTCAATCTACAGTCGAGTTCCGTTATAACGAACCCCGAGAGACCTAAGAATTCGTTTCATTAAAACGAAAAATTTTGTTATAAAGGAATTCCAGATCTTTGCATTGTTCTTATGCAAACTTATCTGGGTGATTAGAAAAGATTCGTTAAAACGAGATTTTCGCTATAACGGTATTCGTTAAAATGGAATTCGACTGTGTTAAACAAAAGACATGGCGTTTTGAAGATGGTTTGGTGATTTCTGCTGTGACGGTTAAAGGAATAATATTATCTATAACCCCCAGTGTCAAAGCCCTCAAAATCTTTTCCCACCGTACAATCTGGTCACAATACCCTCAAAACCATATTCATATTTCTGTAAAAAATTTGCTGCCAAGCTTTGTCAGTGATAGCAAATGCACTACGGAATTTGCAACATGAACTGCAAAATATTACAATAATGTTTTGAGAAGTCGTTGTGAGAGTGTTAGTTTTTTGTCAAAAATTGTTGTGGAACATTGTTTGAAAAAGTTCTTGAATGTAGAGCTCTTCACGGATCACAGAGTATGGATAATAGGAGTCGTATTTGGGGGCATGAATATTATTCTGTTAAAATCTCAAATTCTTCAATGAACTCTTCTTTTAAATTCAAAAAAGGAAAAAAAAATTGCCACGTGGCCGCAGCTTTCTGAAATAGCCTTCCGTCGGGATGCTGTGCGCTTTGCGTTTTCGTAAACTAAAACTAGTTCGTAGTCCGAATCATTTTTGGTGTTCGTAAACCGAGACGTTCGTAAACCGATTGCTGTCTGTAAATGTTTAATTTGTCGCGTTAAAACTTTTTCGCGATGGAATGTTCCAGGGGGCGGTAGAAACTACGGGTATAACAAAGATCCTATGGGTTAGATTGCGTTGGGGGCGATGGGAGAAAAAAATTTCTGAAGAAGGGGGCGATGGGAGAAAAAAATTTCTGAAGAAGGGGGCGATGTGACAAAAAAGGTTGGGAAACTATGCTATATATTAACCTCTTCACAATCACGGGCGTAATATCACGTCAGAACTCCAGTGGAATAAATTCAAACAAGTTCTCTGTATTTTCTTTCTTGTCTCTTCACCATCGCGAAGCCGTATAGCAACCCTTATTACCTACGGAAGATTTTTTTCCTCCGCATATAATGCATCTTTCTACTATATACATGCAAGAGTGAAAGAGAACACGTAGGGTGAGGGGGGTGAGAAGAGAAGAGTCCCACCCGGGAGCCATTTCCTGAAGTTGAGGCTACTAATGCCTCTACTTCAGCGCCTCACGCACAGCGCGTGAAATAAGGAAGGATGGGTCGTGTCTCAAGTGGTTTAGATGGTAGCACGCTTCTCCGGTATGCAAGAGGGCGTGGGTTCGAGTCCCGGTGGAGATAAGATGGCTTTTCTTTCCGAGTTCACCTCAGCATAATATCCAGAAAATATCTGTTTCCTTGCAAAAGATTTTTGTGAAATTTAATATTCCAAGAGGGCGCTATTGTGACTTGAAAATTATGGGCCATGCGCACACTTACGCAGTATTCCCTCATTGAGAAGGGGGGGGGACCCCATTTTTTTTTCCGAAAGGAGGTTTCTCGTTTCTTTGCAGCGAAAAACAAAGCGCGGAAATCTCGTCTCAAGGGCCCCGTCCCACCTGCTCTGCGTACGCCAGTGTTCTCATGTGAGCTGGTCTTCTATTGGAAAAAGTCTCTAAGCAAAGAGCAGGCAGTGTCTTTCAACATAATATTTAAAACAAAATTCAAGCATTCACCATCTTCAAGTCAAAATATGGAAGGGAGATGGCAGCACCAGCTAAAACACGAAACAAGCATAACCCCCGCAACATAAATATGTTAGGGTAACATATGAAATCAGAACACACACATTAAGGCATGGACCAATTCCTTAGAGATCCCGCAGGGATGTGTACGAGTTGCATGTGCGTATTTTCAACCAATATGTTCTTTGTTTTCTTTAAAAAGGAAAACATTGCGGCCCTTATTTAGTATTTACGGCCCGGGGCATATTCCCATTCGCACCTGCCTATTGCAGGTCTTTTGCTCAGGGCCGCCATTACCATATCAGAGGCCCGGTACAAAAATAATAGTGCGGAGCCCCTTAGCCCCGGTTTTTTTTTCTTCCGTGAGAGAGAGGAATCGAAAATATTGAGAAAATTAAAATCGTGAAAATTCTGAATAAACGAAAGAAATATTTTCAAAAATGATAAAAATTTAGAATTTATCAAAAAAACAGTTACAGACTGATTACAGACATGGTGGAAATTAAGAATTTATGAAAGAAATAATTCCATAATTATTTCTTTTTGTATGAAAACGCAGAAAAAATTCCAAAATTATTCCTTTCTACATGAAAATGCAGAAAAAATTCCAGAGCTATTTCTTTCTTGATGAAAATGCAGAGAAAAATTCCGGAATTATTTCTTTTTAGATGAAAATGAATTATTCCTCTCTAAATGAAAGTGCAGATTTGCAGAATAATTCATTTTCATCAATACTAAAAATGAAGATTTACAGAATATATATGAGAATCCCGAATTTATGAAACAAATTATTGTTACCGTAAATACGCCCCCCCCCACCCCCACCACCAAAACACGGGTTCCGGTGAGACCGCACCTGTCGCACATCCCTAAAAGCGGGTCTGGCCCTGCTGGCATCATCGATCTTTGGTAAAGGCGAAAAAATCACCAAGTAGCTCGACAGGAAAAATTTGGTTGCCAAACTTCTAAATAGAAAAAAATAAAATAGCCTTCCTCTCTTCTTCTTTTGAAAATAGAAGTACGCATAAGGCCCAGCAGGAAGAAAGGACTTAGGAATCCATTAAAACACTTGAACAAGTCAAAGTCAAGAGAAGAAGCATCGAATAACGGTAGCTCGCCTTGACCCCGAAACGACTTCTTCACCATCCAATGGCGGAGTTGCTTCTTGCTGCTGCCACCACAAAACTACCAAGAAATTAAATCGTCATCCATTAAATTGAATCATTCTCATTAGCGTAAATTAAAAGTCGGGCTCTCGTAAAAAACATCCAATCCTTTACATCTTTCATTCATAATTGCACGCCTTTTAATTATTTCATAAATTTATTACGAAGAGATAATTGCTTCCGTTGGAATTATCCTCCGATATTATATCTGTTTTTTACGGATACTGTATTAAGTAATTAATGGAATATATACATAATATATATATAAGATTTCACTATTTAATGATTGTGATGCTATAATATAAAACTATATATATATATAACATTATTGTGTTCAACGGAAATGGGATATATTTGGTCAATTATAAAATTTTTAAATAATTAACTGATCGTTACTGAGTATTTTTTCAAACTGATTTTTATGCTTTTAAATTCATTTGAAGGTTTTTGAAATATTTCACGTACGGTAAAACCTCTCGTTAGCGGACTCCAGCGGGGCAAAAAAATTCTTCCGTAAAAGTGGGGTGACCATTAATCAGGGGTTAGGCATGAGAAAATTATATTTTGGCCGTTTTGGAGGGGTGTCCGTTAAGAGGGGTTTCTCTATACTTCTGTGCACATGGAGTATTTTTTTCGCATAGCGAGTGTGAAATTTGTTTTTTTAATTTCCGTTTTTTTAAATAAACATCGGTAATTTTAATTAACGTTTTTCTATAATTTTATTTTAACACTTTTATTTTATTCATTTGGAGTTTTTGAATTGTGTGTGTGTTTTCATTTCTTTTTTGTATTTTAATTTTTTTCCTATCTTATTTCTACTCTCTTTCAATTTTTTTGTTTTTGCTTCCGTTACTAGAGAGTTAATATTTTTTCTTAATTCATTAAAGCAATTACTTTATCATTTATTGTTTCAGTCGTTTTAAGGTTTCTTGGTTATTAGTTTTTTTCCCGAGTTGTTTAAATTTGTTTGATTTCTTGCACTTTAGACATATTTTTTCCTCTCTGTTAGTCATATATTTTTAACGCAATTTAATTTAATTCAAATTTTGTTCCAATGCAATTTAATTCTTTAGTTGTTCATTTCACTTAAATTCATATCAATTTTTACATTAATTAATAAACTTTGAAAAACATTGTTGAAATTGAAAAACATTGTTCAAATGTCACTTCATATTCAAATACAAATATACAAATACAAATACAACGCCACAACAGACAAAATTCCCAACAAGGTGGCTGATAAAAAGATGCCCATAAAAATATGGTTGTCATATATTTAAAAAAAAATAGCAACCCAATTAAAAATGCAATTAACACAAATTATAAACAATATATACACATGATAAAATATTATACAACGACCATAAAGAATACTTATGGTTGTCTTATTCTAAGAATGGATAGCTTCTCGATTTACCCCAACATGTTTATCGTACTTCTTTTTAAACGTGTCCATTGTATTACAATTTACTACCTCCGGGGGTAAGCTATTCCATTTATTAACAACCCTATTAGAGAAAAATTCCCTGCGACACCATAACCTTGCATTGTCCCTCAACAATCGATACTGGTGTCCCCTTGTAAAAGCAGTCGATTGGCGGTGTACTAAAAGTTCATGGTTCATCCTATCCATCCCATTGAAAATTTTAAACACTTCGATCATATCTCCTCGACACCTGCGTTCATCCAATGTAAACATATTCAAAAAATGAAGTCTCTCTTCATAACTCAAGCCCCGTGTGCCAATAAGGACACGCGTAGCTCTTCTCTGCACCCCTTCAACCAAGTCTATGTCCCTCTGTAGGTATGGTCTCCAAAACCTTACAGCATAATCCAGTCCAAGACGAACTTAGCCTAGAAAAAGCGGAAGAATGACTTTAGGAGAACGTGAAGAGACCTTTTTGAAAATGAGACCAAGCATTCTATTCGCTTTTATGACCACCGCTGAACAATACATTATTGAGAAGTCATCTTAGTTGAAAGTATTGTTGAAAAGTTACTGCAGTATTGCCAAAACCTTTTTGCACACTGGTTAGTACCATGGGCTGTGTTTAATATTTTTGAAAAGTCATTCAAGGTAAAATCATTGTTGAATTTTGGAAAAATGATCATAAATTAAAAGCATTGTTGAGAAGTCATCTTAGTTGAAAGCAATGTGTGATATTGAACAGTTTCAAAAATAGGTTTTTGCAATCTTTAATGAAAATTAATTTTATTAAAGATTCCAAAAATTTTTTTTTTAATCACAAGAATTGATGAATTTTTTTTTGATAAGTCATTCAAGGTAAAAGAAGTGATGAATTTTTTTAAAAAATCATTTAAAGCAAAGACGTTGAGTTTTTTTTTTTGAAAAGTTATTCAATATAAAAGCACTGTTGAAAAGTCATCTTAGTTGTGAGCATTGCTCGAAAGTATATATAATTATATATGTATAATCACATAAAAAATTACCAAAACCTATTTTTAAAACAGTTTAATGCCAACGACATCGTTGATGTTTTGCCGTAAATAGTTTTTCATGTTTTCAATTGGAGAGTTTGTGAGAAAAGAAAAGAAAACATCTCCTCTCTAACACAGACGGGAGAAAAAAATCATTATTATAAATAGATCCCGGAAGTTCAGTCAAAATGCCATAAACGCCTTTTTCGTCTATTTTCACACTGTTTTAGTAAAAATGCCTTTTTTGAAATTTTTGTGTCGTAAATGTGTGCCTATTTTAACATAGTTTTTAATTTATTAGTGAGTTTTGGAGGACATATAATCTGTCAAACTTGATATTTTGAGCATTTAAAACTTCAAAAGAATTAGTCTTTTTTAAAATTTTCCAACTCTCGGTATTAATTATCATCAAAAAAGCCCACCATTACCCGTTCCAGCCCCCATTTAAACGCGAATAAATGATCTGAGAGATTGGTGTTGCCATGCATTATCTTTGCTTTGACCGGATCGTGTTAGGTGTGAGTGATTTTGTTTTACATGAACGCACCCGTGTTAGAAAAGCAGAGGAAAAACTAGAAACTTTTGTTTCTCTCCACACGCTTTACGTCATATGTCTCGCTCAGGCATTGGACTGCGTTGTGTGTGTGTATAGCTGACCGATGACTGTCCCAAGAGGTCATGAAGTGACGGTCATGGCTCAGCGCACAAGGCGGAGTAGGAGCAGACAGGGCTCTGGGATCCATGTCGCTTCGATTTTATTTTTTGTACCATAAATGCACTGCAAACAACCACGGCTATTCATTAAACATACATATTTAGTATTCGATTAAAGTGGCCAGAGTGGCCTTGACAGATGCGACCACACAGGGCCCCACACTTGAACGAGTCCCGCTTACGTGAGTATATTAAAGAAAAGGTTAATTTTTTTTACAAAAAATTGAACAATATAGCCATGTTTCAACTATAGAAATGATAACGATTATTTCAAATAATACCACAAATAAACGAGAATTATTCGCAACTCGAAGGAGTTCCACAGACCATTTTCTCTACCCGTTCCGCGTCTTGTAATGATGGTCTAGGTAGGAATTGGCCTAATCCTGAGGATCTACTAACATTTTATTTTGGGCTTGAAATTAATTTAACTTTGATAATAATGCAGTTATTATAAACTATAATTAAAACAATAGATGGATTAAGTGCAACCAATTTTTCAGATAGTTTTTGGACCCTTAATACCTTTTTATTCGTAGTTATTTTTTCTTCCTTCCAAAAATGATAAATTCCTTTTTTAGCGCCTATTTTAGGCATTTTTAGTGCCTTTCTGCCTGCCTATTTCAACCATTTTTAGTGCCTAAACTTCCGGACTCTAGTTATAAAAGAATGTTTTTTTTACTTGTGCTCAAAATTGTCGAAAACTTTCAATACATGCAAGGAAATAGCGATAAAAATTTATTTTAAAGGAATGACAATAATTTCTGATGGTTGAGATTTCTATACGAATGGCCGTTCTTTCCAGATTCAATCACGTGTATGTGCCGCATCCAGTGAATTTTCACATTGTACTTTCACATCCAAACAAACAACAATCCATCCGAAAACAACAAAAACAACGATATCAATAACCATTACCACCAAATCGAACGATTACCGCGAATTTGATAGACCGTGAAAATACTTCGATTTCTCTCCCTCTCCCCAGGAAAATTATTATTCATTTCCCATGCTAATTATTTCCCTGGAAAATTCTCGAATATTCTCATGATGGCCATTTCTTTTTTTTTTCCAACCTGGAATTCACGCAACAATTTACACGTTTAATGATGATGATCATCATCATAATGATAGTAGCAATAAGAAATGACGGCCATTTTCTTCTACGAGCCGATGGCTTTAAAAATTTATGAAGTGTTGAGAATAAATACGGCGAAATCGGACGAACGGGATGGGATAATATAAAGTCCCCGATTTAACGAGTGATGGATCACGTGATGATGTGCTTTTTGGATGCACCTCAACGAACAAAATCGATACCAAATAAAATCGCCACTCTTTCAAATGCAATGAATCTTCTCGAGTATCGCCGAGAGGAAAAACTCATTTAATCCTCTCTCGACAAAATGCGATAAATCCCATTTCCAAAGAGGATTAATGTTTGGAGTGAGAAGAACAAAACTGACCACGTCATATGATATCACGACGAATCTCAATTTCTACTCTAATCAGAACCGCCCTTGCGGGTGTGCGACAGGTGCGGGTCGCACCGGGCCCCGCAATTACGGTAGTACAAGTGGAAAAAATTATTACAATACACACACTTACAACACGTATACCAAACATGTTTTGGTATTATTTCTCGCATTAGTTTTGAAATTATTTCTTTCATTAATTTTGAAATTATTTCTCTCATTAATTTTGAAATTATTTCTCTCATTAATTTTGAAATTATTTCTCTCATTAATTTCGAAATTATTTCTCTCATTAGTTCTGAATTTCAATCATTTTTGTAATGATATTTCTCTCATTAATTCCGAATTTTTATCATTTCCGGGATTTTCTCACTAATTAATTCCGAATTTTTATGAATTCTGGGATATTTTCTATATCGTTAATTCTGAATTTTCAAGCCTGGGATATTTTCTTTCGATATAATTCTGAATTTTCGTTGGTGAGTGGATATTTTTCAGCATTCCCGTATATTCTGTTATAATACCCGAATCTCACTTTGGATGCCCGATTTTCCATCACAATAATATATAAAATCAGGGCTATGAAGCCCCCGAAATTATTTTCGCACCGGCCCCCGCGTCTGATTAGGGCGACCTTGACTCGCGGATAAGCTTTTATTACGGTAACGGGTGCCACTAGTGCGAACAGTTTGAGAACCCCCATGTTCTATAATACGATCAACCATGTTCCATGCGCTGCTGTGGATGTAGGTCTCTCTTCTCTAAATTTTCCCCCTTTTCTCTGTTTGAGAAATGCTTTTTCCAACTAGTTGACCTTTCGGATCTCATCGCTCCACCTTGTGTTTGTGGACGTTTTCTTGGATGGTTAACATTGCTGGGGTTATACCAATTTAGAACATTTTTGTGGTCCATCGGTTTTCCTGCCTTCTTGAAATATTCACAAAAGTAGAACAATAAAAAAAACTCATATACCGATAAATACGAAATCCCTAATGCATTTTGACACACTATGGGTGCCGTTTTCAGAGGACCACAACCATGGGCCCCCATAAGGGTGGGGCTGACGGGGTCGTAGCCCTGGGGCCCAGGACAGTTTTTTGTTTTTTCATGCTATAAACTCACTATAGAAGGGCCCGTGAAAAGTCTGGCTTGGGGGCCCGCCAAAAGATCAGAGCCTGGGGGCCCTGCTGGAGGATGTAGGGGCTATGACCACGACGTCTGACTTGAATAGACGCGTTTTTTCACGCCGAGCAACCGGGAGGTGAGATTTGGTAACCAACCCAATTGGGATCTCCAGTCAACGTGAGATCACTGGGTTCAAACGCCACAGTCGCCGCAGTGGTGGTCAGATGAGGTTGGTTTTCTGTGGTTCCCAACTTCGAGGCGGCAATGCGGCCCGATCTCCCCGTTAAAAAGCCTCACCACAGAGAGCAACAGGCCTACAACGATAAAATCTTCATTCATGGTTAGAGAAATTGATGGCAGCTGGCGGCACTACACGTAACAAGCATTACATCGAAACAAACTTCGCAGTAGGATCACAACACGAACACACACATTCCAACCTGCTTCAATTCGTCAGAAGATCCGCAGAGGAATATGGAGGAGGTGCATGTCTGGTTTAGTAGTCAACGTGAGAGCAGTTATATTTTTCCTCTGAAAACGGCATTTATGTGCGTCGAAATGCACCAGGAATTTCGTATTTTTCGGTATATTTGCCTTTTTTCGTTGTAATCCTACTGTGATTATATCATGCAAAGGATTATTTACAATTCTTCAAATGTGTAAATAATTATTACATTACATAATAATAATTAATAATTATTCGATTACAGAGTCAAAAGCTTTGTCAAAGTCAATGGAAACCAAACACAATGAAAATATTCGTATCCCTTGTTTGTCTCTATGAGTTTCTCGATTGTTTGGATGTGATCCCCCCCATCGAACTAAATTCACTTCGAATACATGCTTGTTCTTGCGGTTGAGCTACGTCCAATGTGGATTGACGTCTATATGTCAGCACTTGGTATGCATATTGTTATGTTTTTTTGCAAACACGTAACCGAACTGCTCAAGGGTATCTAAACATGCGCTGTGGACATCTATTTTCATTCCCATTTCTTCACTAAAAACTATTACGTTGAATTTACCAGAACATGCTTTTACTGCTATAATTCTTTAACGAAAACTCCACAACAGTAAGTTATGTGGAGATGTTCTGTGTTTAACGGGGGGGGGGCGGGCATGGGCGGAAATACGGGGGGGGGGAGCGTAGGTGGCAATGCCCTCCCCAGCGTCAAAGGTGAAGCCCACTGATCTAATGTATGTATGAATTGACACCATAATCATCGTGCCCCCTCCCCCCAGACTTCCAAGTCTATCTCTACCTATGGGGGAGGGGGCTTTAAAAATCCTCTCCATCTTTTCATTGAGACGTTACTAAAGCTGGGCCAGAAACAAATTCACGCCTATGCTCTTGTACGAATATCTAAAGAGAATAGTCTTTTCATATTTATTTTTATATTAATTTTACATATTTATTTATTTTTTCGAACTTACGGATAACTGACGAAATCATCAAAATTTCCCCAACAATATGAAGGTGGTGGACACAAAAGTAGGCAAAATATTTCTAGTCATCAAGGAGTCATCCTATGACGCAACTGAATTTTCCTTAAAACAAACTAAAAACCGAAAACAACCAACTTTTCAGCCTAGAATATATATTTCGAGTCTGAGCAGATGAAAAAACTCACATTCTTACTTGAAAACAGTTTCTTTTCCTTCAATCAATAAACATCATCACTTATCAGAAGTTCAAAAAAATACTCATCATATTTTAACGAATAAAACATTTTTGGCTCGTACAAGTACAGTATAATCGACAGAAAAGGAAAACCGAGATTTCAACGGAGTTAAAGGAAAGGGGAACAGGAAATAAATGTTCAATTAAATTGGAAATGCAATTGAAATTCTATCGTCACCTATTTCTAAACTTGTTTCAATTTTCAATTAATCTCTCTCTTCCCTCGACCAACTGCGTTATTTGATATGAATCTAATGAAGACGTTGACGTTAGAATTTTTCCGAAGAAAACCGAAATTTTGTGCGCGAGAGCAACAAGTGCTGTTGTCCACCGGTGGCAACATCTCCCGGTTTTGATTGCCATGACAACGTGTCCGCGGTGGTTGAACGGATCCATTACATACATCCGAATAACGGGTTTCAATTTTCATTCCGAGGGAAACATTTTTCTCGATATTTCTTTTTTAAATCAGAAAATCAATATTGAATGATTAAATTAAAATTAATAAAATCATAACTCTCCCCGTTAGAGATTATTTTTATTATTTGATGACTTGGAATAATGATAATTTAATGAGGTAACTTTTCGACAATTATTTCGAACGTTGTTGTCGACAAATCGTTTAGCCAATAATGACTCTGTTTCGGGGGAAAAATTATTTTTCTTTAAATCAATTTTTTTTTCTACTAGCGATGACTTTGTTGGAGAATTTTTTTGCCAGCGCTTTTTAACTCTGTTGAAGAATGTTCACGTCAACAATTACATTGTTCAAGATTTATCTCGCGGAAAAAGATTTTATTGAAGAGTTTTCTTGCCAGACAATGACTCTGTTAAAGAGTTTTCTTGCCAGACAATGACTCTGTTAAAGAGTTTTCTTGCCAGACAATGACTCTGTTAAAGAGTTTTCTTGCCAGACAATGACTCTGTTAAAGAGTTTTCTTGCCAGACAATGACTCTGTTAAAGAGTTTTCTTGCCAGCATGACTGTCGAAGGGTTTTTTTTTTGCCAACAATGACTTTGTGGAAGGATTTTCATGCCAGAAATGACATTGTTTTAGAATCATCCTGCCTCGACTTATCTCACAAATTGCATTTAATGATAAATTCACATCGACCAGTGATTCCCAAACGGTGTGTAACGATATCCTATGATTTAGCCTAGAAGCTCTGTCGAAAATCCTTTACCAGAGAGTTCCTGCACATAGGGCCGTTTTAACGCGGACTTTGCACGCCAGGGGTGCCCCCCATTTTGGAGAGTGCGGGGCCGCTCGAGTTATGTACTACTACTACTACTAATACTACTAAACCAGACATATGTACTTCGTCCATATTCCTCTGCGGAACATCTAACGAATTGGTGCATGTTGGAATGTGCGTGTCCGTGTTGCGAACCTAAGGTAAAGTTTATTTCCGTGCTTGTTGCGTGTAGTGCTGCCATCTGCCATCAACTTTTTTAACGATGATTCAAGTGTAATGATTGAAGATTTCATCACTCGAGTTATCTAGCACAGTCTGGCACGAGCCACTCGGTAATCTTTTAAATTTCATTCGGCAATCTTTCATGGGCCACGAAATCGAATAAAATATTTCAAGAGATTTTTAATTTTTTTTATAAATTTTTATATAGCATGATGGGAAGATTTTGAAACCACGATAATTTTCTCTCATGGGAGCCATCTATCATTTTGATGAAATTTTAACCACAGGTCCGTTGGCCTCCATAGTGGAAGCTACAGTGAATGGACGCAATGTTGAATAACCATTATTTAACCGACCGCCAACATATAAATAAAAAAGAACTAAACAACAGTTACATTAACAATGATTTGGTTCAATTTTTTTAAAATTAAGTTTGAGGTCGGGGGCAACGTCCGATGATTAGGTGTATATAGGCCTACGTCAATTATTTTTCTCTTATTTTCTCAATTTGTTTTGATGTTATTTTAACGTATCACCACGGGTTGAGCATCTGTACACTGATCAAACACAAAACTAAATAAGGCAAGACATTTTATTAGAGAATCATACTGGTTATGTTTAAAACGGAACTGAGACTCCAAGACAGGGATTCCCGGATCAGGAATTTGAAGTTTCGCTGCATTCAAGGAAATTACTAACAACAAAAACTTTCACCACCTCTGTCTGATCTCGAGAGGCGTGGGCGGCCACCTTAAAGCACCGTGAAACAGTTCTCAAGAATCACAGCCTCATTAGTACTTTAAATAGAATTTTATTCCCGAAATATCTCACGGATACACCCTTCGGGAATCACTACTCCAAGGCAAACTTTAATGCTCACGCGGCACCCTTGAAAATGAGAAAAGAATTTTACATGTCTAGTGGCACTCGTGTTCACGAGACCGATTACCAATCTCGTGGCGACTAAAAAATTGGTATCGACGCCTAAAATTTTCTTTGTGTAGTTTCTAAATTGCAGGCTGAGATCAGCACAAAATGTTTGGAATTTATAGCAGAGCAAATTTGCCGACATGAAATGGGGTCACTATAGCTTAAAAAGTCGAAAGAACCATTATTTTGGACCCTCTTCTTCGGATAAAAATGGTTTTGGCACCTAAAAAACTTTTCTGGCACCTAGATTGTTTTTACGATATATATATAATATTTGTCCATCCCTTATATATACATACAGTAAAATGTTCTGTTTTACGGACACCAATGGGACAAAAAAATTTCATTCGTAAAAGAGGGATGGCCGTTAACGTTAATCAGGGGTTTGAAATACATACATTTATAATACAATGAGAAATTATTTGGCCGCAAAAGATGAGTGACCGTTAGGAGGGGTTTTACAGTGTTACTGTATATATATAGAATTCTTTAAGACGGAAGTGTACCCAGGGTGGAGGGTTACGGAAGGCCCGTGCATAGGCGGAGATAGACTTGGAAGTCTGGGGAGGGGCACGGTCATTATTTCTGGGGGGGGGCACGATGATGATGATGTCAATTCATATATGCATATATACATTAGATCAGTCAACTTCACCTTTGACGCTGGGGGACAATGTTCCCCCCGCCCCCACCCCGTATCTCCGCCCGTGCCTCCTACAGACGATTAAACATTAAAAATATTTGCTAATATACTTTGTAAAAATTAAAATATAGAAAGAAGATATCAATTTTGACATCCAAACGGACCCGAAAAATTGTGGGCCCTGAGCACGTGACATTGTGAGGCCATGCGTTGCACATGCGAGGCCCTAATGTCTCAGACTATTCTCAGGTTAAGAGCCCTATCTCAACGGGTTAAGACGAGCACTAAGTGATTTCAGAAACCCGCAAAGTGCAATGAAGGTCACCGATAGAAGAAGGTTATATCCCACTAGTGACCATTTTTACTCTTTTTCTGGTGGATTCAAGATCGTATCGTGGGGGAATCATGGGGTCCGCCTCCCCCCCTCCAAGAAATGTCAGAAACATTACTGATGTTTTTGGGGGTAACAAGAGGTATTTATAACTTTGTATATTAACCTTAAATACCTTATTTTGTCACTCTGGTTCCTTCACCCTCGAAGTACTAATTGCCCCCCCCCCCAAATAAATTTCTGGCTATGGCCCTGGATGGACCATACCATACACAAAGAATGGTGGACTTTTTTGGCCCATCGGTTACCATGTTAAGAGAAATCTTGAAATACGGAAGAGCAATGAAAACCAACTATCAACTTAGTACAGTATTCGAGCTCGTGACAAATTCTTAGTCAACCGTTATCTAGTAAATATTTTGCTTCCAAGAGTAATTTCCAGAAGAAGAATCAGAAAGAAAAAAGCAAACCGCAGCAGCAAAATTGGCAATAATCATCAATCAACAAACTTCAATTCGATCAATCTTATCTAATAATCTAGCATAAGCAAACTCGTGAGTCACACAAGTTGCGCTTACTTATACATAAGACACGCGCACACGCATGATGGTGGTGGTGTGCGTTGTTGTTGTTGAATGTAATATTATAGTGCGACCTTTTGAAGCTCTGAAGCAGAACAGAAATTTATGAGCCGAGCCAAAAAAGAAAATTTGTAACTATTCAGAAATTTCAGAAAAAAAGTAGAGAGAGAGACCATAAAAACTCTGTTTGTGTATATCATTGCATAAATATATGGTCAACTATATGTTTAGGTATTGCAAGAACTTGGAGACTTGTTGGTATTCGTTGCATGACCGTGAAGAATTTTCACATTAAATTATACAAGTAATAGTATTTATACACACGAAAAAACGCCTTAAAAAGTTTCATTTCTCGGTGACTTTGAGCGGGAAAAAGTTTTCCACTGAAAAAAAAGAAATATTATTGTTGTTATCATCACGAGTCAAGGCCGTTTTAATCTGACAAGTAAATGATTATTATCCTTTTTTTTTTTCGTTACCATGAAGGTGATTTTGTTTGGGTCTTGGTACCACTTGGTAAAGATTGAGGAACAAGAGAGAGTTTTCTCTTACCCTAGTTCTCTTACTCATAGCAACGTAAAAGTTATAGGAAACAGAGCAGAATTCTATCTAGGAAATCATTATACGGTGATTTTTTTTCATTCCTTTAACTTAAAATAGGTTAGTTTTACCCTATACTGTTGTAGGGTGAGACTTAGTCTAGCGCTGCCGTTTTACAGAGCTTGGTCCAAGGCTATAGAAACCAGACGACGCGCATCAAGAGGGTGGCACCGCCCCCCCCCCCCGAATTTCATCTCCGCTTGCACTCGATTCGGGATTTATTTCCATCTCGCCCTGCCGGATTTGTACTGAGCAGGATGGCGGCGTTGAATCTACAGAAAATTAACACGCATACCCCTTAGGGGTGGGTCAGGAGTGCACCAGAAGCATAATTCCTTTAACTTGGCATCAATTGGATGCCGTTAATTCAGTGTCAATGGATTCGTATTTGAATGGACACTTGGAAATAAAAAAAACATTAGAGATTAGAGAGGGTGCCAGACGTCCCGCAAAAGGCCGTAGTAGAAATCTTAGTCCCCGTCACCCCCGAAATGTTTGAAAATAGCTCATATACAAGGGGATCCAAAAGTCAGTAAACACTTGAAAGTTCAATGATTTACGGAGAGTATGATGTACGTAGAGGGATAAAAATGCGTGCTGGAATAAAAACATGTACGTGAAACGACGGGGAGATTTATTGAAACCTCAAAAACTATTTACAAAAATGCCCAACAGTTGACGTTTATAGAATTAGAATTATATACTAGTAATCAGAGCAGTCCTTGGGAGGTGGGGGGGATACGACAGCTGCAGCATCATTAGTCGCATAGAGGCCCCATGGTTTGGAGGGCCCCGCACTCACTGTACTAGAAGGGAAAAAATACTCATATACACACACACACACCATAGGTCTTCAACCCTTTTTCTACTCTCGAGCACTGCTTGTGCCCATCATAAGAAAAAAAGAGCACCCTGACGGCAAGTTTGGCAACGAATGCTTGAAATCAGGCTGATTCTGTCCTTGAACAAAGGGTTTAGTTGAAAAATTGATCAAGTGCTTGCGAGCAAGAAATCAGACACGAGCAGCTAGCACTCTGGGTGCTTCGCGGAGCACCGTGGTGTTCGCGAGCAACGGGTTGAAGATGCCTAATATACACAAAAAATTAGTTTCTTTGTAGAAAATAAGGTTTCTGAGCTTCAAATGATTTCATTCTGAAATTTTCAATTCTGGAATTGCTTCTTTCATCAATTCGTAATTTACATCCATTCTGAAATTATTTCTCTCATTATAATTCTGCATTTTAACGATTCTTGGATTTTACCTCTCATTATATCTGCATTTTCATCAATTCCGAGGTTTTCGCCTCTCATTAATTTTGAAATTTGATTAATGCTGGGATTTATTCTTTCATTTATTCTGAATTTTGTTCAATCCCGAAATATTTTCTTTCATTAATTCCGAATTTTCATCAATTTTGAGATCTTTTCTTTGACTGATCCTGACTTTTCTATTGGTGAGTGTTAGAGATTATTACTCATTTTTAATTCATCAATTTTAAGTTATCATTAGTTCGCAGATCATTAGGCCCTAATTTTTATTAGTTTTGAAATAATTTTTTTCATCAATTTAAAATTTTTCTTTAGTTCTTAACTTTCATCGATTATGTTTTCATTAATTTTTTCGTTAATTTACATTTAATTGTGTCTATATTTTTTTTGTGTGGATATTTTTCACCGTTGCTGAATATTCTGTGATAATGCATGAATTGAATCTATGGGGAATCCGATTCCCTTCCACCCACAAAATATATGATACCGGGGCTAAGGAGCCCTTGAAATAATTTTCGCACCGGCCCCCGCGTCTGATAAGGGTGGCCCTGCCTTTTTCGGGCTTCCTTTCGATTCTCAGCAGGTGAAAAGATAGCGGTCAAGGAAGAAAAATGTTTCAATTGAGAAAGCAGCTTTACAGAATATCTGGGCTTGTCAATGCAAAAATAAGAGGCAAGAAGAGTCGTCAATGCCACCTAAAGAGTTATATGTATAAACATACTGTGTGTAATTCATTAATTTAATAATTTACCTATTAATACGATTAATTTTATTCGAAATTTATTTATTGAAGCTTCTAAAATGCAAGTTTCTAGCGATAGAAATTTCTTAGGCATGTTTAATTCAGTACAGAAATGTGATCTGGTCCAATCTCATTCTTCTTCTTCCTCCGGGATCCCGGGAAGCGAGTTTAATTTCCCGGGAAATTGAGAAATTCCCGGTTGCATTTTAGGTGCGGGATCCTGGGGGATAGACCCTACCCTGTACCAGAGCTGCCCTTAAAGTTGTGCGACAGGTGCAGTCGGACCGAGTCCCGCACTTACGGTAATAGTAATTTCTATCATAAATTCTGAATTTTCATCTATTTTCTGGAATTTCATTTATTCTGAATTTTCACGGGTGCTGGGGGGGGGGGGAGGGAATTATCTCCGTCAATTATGTTTCCTATTTTCGATTCGCCCATCCTGAATTTTCGTTAGTTCTCAGTGAGGCAGTAGCGGGGGGGGGGGGGACTTTCTGTTGTTCTATCACCTTGGTCGCCCCTCCCGCTCCTTCGAACAAAATTTCCGGTGACGGGTTACAAATAGTTACTCAGAAAATGAGTAACAATCAGTTAACAATTAGTTAATAACTAGTTGATAACTAGTTAATAACTAGTTAATAATCAGTTAATAATTAGTTAAACCAATCGGTTACAATATTCACTCGAATTTTACCGATACGCTTATTGGTTGATTTTTTTACAAGTTTTATAAAACTTTTATAGTGTGATCCCCGGCCTTAACTCCGAATACTACTACTGCTGCTACTTAACGGTATATGCACCTCGCGTACGCATTCCCCTATGGAATTTTTAACGAATCGGCACATGACGGAATATGTGCTGTGAGCGTATGTGTCGTCCTAACTTGTCGAGTTGCGCTTGTTTCGCATTCATGCTGCCATCTGTCTTCCATTTTCTGAAGTAGAAAAGGGAATGCTTGAATTTTCTGCGGAAAGATTTCTTCAACAACTGGGAGACCGGCTCGCATTCGCGCCTCGAAGCTGGAAAACCGCAGAAAACCAACTTCAGCCGACCGCCACTGCGTAACGCCGTGTACTGGGGAGGGGGATGCCACCTCTTCTATTCAGAAAAAAAGAAAACGGGTGCACGCATCACTCAATGATGGTTCCTAGCGGTGCGATCGGTTGTGAAAATTGGGAAAAAGTGACGTTAAAAAGGATGCGTACGCAAGGCGTCCTCTTTTCTCAGTTTTCGAATCTGGTAACCCTATCCTAGAGCCTAGAAATAACCATCTTAAATTTTTTTAATGTCTTTTCTTTTTTCGAGAAGAAATCAGCATCTATAAAGACGTACATAACTACAGAGCGTAAAGAAATGCTAAAAATGTCAAAAAATACAAGAACACTTAAGATTCCCAAGAATTTGGAAAAATGAATAATTTCGCAATTGATGATAATTCAAAATTTTTGAACATCTTCAATGATTTTTCGCTTCCTGCAGAGGCCCCATTAACCATTTAGCAAAATAAGCACGTGCCTGAGGCATCAATTGAAGGTCGGGGGGCACCACAAGAAATTGTGTTTATCTGAAATTAAAGTTTTCTCTTTCATTGGCACAGTATTGAGTGAAATATACTTGTGGGGGTGGGAGCACCCAGGCCAGTCACCAGAAATTTCCTTCGGGGGGGGGGCGGCAAACTGATACAACAATAGATTTGGCCATCTTTCCCCCTTTTTTCGTAACTTTCTCACATTTCGGGAAGGGGGAGTAAAAGTCCCCCACTCTCTATACGGCGTTGGGGGCACCAACATCATCCAAGTGCTTTTTGCCCTTCAAACATCATGTCATGTCATAGCAGTTCAGTTGCCCAATTCTCTTTCTATTGTTACACGTCATTCGACAACACCAATGTCAACAATCGACTAGTAGGGTATATAAGAAGAAATTCAAGTGTTGGAAATGTGCCATTCATTGTGCTATGAGAAACTAGACGCGTTTTCTTCTTCCCGTGTTTTAGATAAGAAGAGCGCAGTAGGTGACAGTACCCTACTACAAGATGCGAGCGAAAACACGAGGCAGGACACGACCTCCTATATAACCTATTCTAGGCAGGGCCCCCACATGCTGGAGCGGGGCCCCCAGGCTGTAATCTTTTGTTGGCCCCTTCTGCAGTTAAATTATAGGGTGAAAAAGCAAAAAATGATGAGAACTGTCCCGGGCCCCAGGACTAGAGCCCTATCAGCCCCCCTTTTGTGGGGGCCATGATTCTAGGTGGTGGTTATCTAGGTGGTCGTGGGCAGGAGCGCGTCACAAACGTTTTTTGCATGTTTCACATTGAGGTCGGATGGTTGGTATGATGATATGGTTGGGATATGGAGGTAAATGGTCCCTCGTTGACGGTGAAAGGGGCTGCGTAAATCGAAATTAAAAAAAATAAGACCCTAAACAAACTAAACAAAAATAAAATTAATAACCAATGGACGTTGCAGCTCCGCTTGATAAACATTTCCCCCATGACGAAATGGGTTTTTAGCCTGGGTTTATCTGGTTAACCCTTTAAACGCCGGGTTTTTCCTTTTTGAGAAAATGGGGTTTTTAATAAAAATTTATATTCTGAAGTTCATTTAATTTTTTTTTTCAAAAAGCAGCACATTGCGATACGTGAAAAGTATATATTAACTAAAATACAAGACAATAAATGCAAGACCACAAAAGTCAAAATGCTCAACGCTGTGGCTGAGAAAAAGATGCCCGTAACAGATATGGATGTCATATATTTCAAAAATACAGCAACCCCCCAGTTGAAAATGCAATTACAAACAATATATATACGTTATGAAATATTATACAGTGCCCATGAAGAATACTTCCCGATTTACCCCATCATGCTTATTATATTGCTTTTTAAACGTGTCAATTGTGTTAGAATTCACGACTCACGGAGGTAAGCTATTCCATTTATTAACAACGCTATTAGAGAAAAATTCCCTGCGACACCACAACCTACAATTGTACCTTACCAATATGATACTTTTCTTTCTTTCAAACCGAGCGCAACTCTATCTGCTCTGGTCTATCGCCACGAGCAATTTACTACCGATTGAGTTGTGCGGAAGTGTGAGTGTGTGCGTGTGTACCTAACAGTCCGAGTGCCTATACAGTGTTGTACGTGAATTAGTGCTGCCATCTATATTTCAATTTGTTAATGAAGCGTCATGATTGAACATTTGTCGGGCGGTTGCTCTCTGTGGAAAGATTTTTTAACGGGGGTGATCGGCTTTTCCGGTAAAAATTGATACTGGTGTCCCCTTGTCAAAGCAGTCGATTGACGGCGTATCAATAATTCATGGTCCATCCTCCGGGAATTTTAAACACTTTTATCATATCCATGGCCCCCACAAGGGTGGGGCTGACAGGGCTCTAGCCCATGGGCGCGGGACTATTCTCATAATTTTTACTTTTTCACGCTATAAATTAACTACAAAAGCTCTCGTGAAAAGTCTGACCGTGGGGCCCACGTAAGATCCCAGCCTAGGGGTCCCGCACCAAGTTCTGGGGCCAAGATCATATCCCCCCCCCCCCTCCCCCACACGACACCTGCGTCCTCTCTCAATGTGAACATATTCAAAAAATGAAGTCTCTCTTCATATCCCAAACCCCGCGTGTCAACAACGGCACGCATAGGTCTTCTCCCCTCAATCAAGTCTATGCCCCTCTGTAAAAATGGTCACCAAAACCTTAGGGCATACTCCTGTCCGGGACTATGCCTCAGAAAAGCTTAAGAGTGACTTAGGATAATGGAAGAGACCTTCCTGAAAATGAAACCGAGCATTCTGTTCGATTTTTTCACTAAAGCTATATGATATTAAGAAAACCTAAGCCTCTCGTCAATGAGAATTCCCAAATCAGTGACCCCAAGTCAGGGCCATCTTAAGAGCATCATGGGCCCCCGGGCCAATTGGTTTTTCTGAGGCCCTACTTAGAAAATTATCGAAAAATTCAATTAGTCCTTATTTTTGTGAGGCCCCTCTTCTCTTGAGGCCCCCGGGCCGTGCCCGGGTGGGCCCATGCGTTAAGACGGCACTGCCCTAAGTGCATTCGGGATAGTGACACCATTGAACTCTTAAGAGAAACGTGGATTGTTCGAACCAAAAAGAGTGACCATGCGCTTGCCAACGATAAACTCCATGCTCCATTCATCTGCCCATGTTCCAATCATGTTCAAGTGGGTCTGGAACAAATTCCTATCGCTTTGATTAACGGCTATCCCTTTTAAGTTCACGTCATCTTCGAATTTGCTAACAATTCGATCGATACCCTGATCCAGTTTATCGGTAAATAGTGAAAAAGTATGAGGTCATGAGCGGAGATACTGGGGGTCATGGGGGGTATTGTCCCCAGGGTCGAAGTTAAATCCGACTGATATAATGTATTTGCGTATATACGACTTGACTTATCATCATCATCATCATGCCCCAACAAATATCGCCCCCCCCCAGACTTGCAAGTCTACCTCCCCCTATGGGTCAAGGACACTTCCTTGAGGGACTCCACCTGTCTCTTAACCACGATTCTATCTAATTCAGCAAGTTGCCCCCAGTCCCAATCTCATGTAAACGCTTTAAGAGTTTACCATATGTTGGGCCCGATCGAATGCTTTCTGGAAATCAAGATAAACAACATCGACGTTTTTGCCCTTTCCTAAATCCTTAATCAAGTGATCACAGAAGCAAAAAAAGAGGTTAGTTACACATGACTTTCCCTCCCTGAACCCATGCTGATTATCCGACTTTACATTATTCTCATCTATCAACTTCACCACAATTGCCTTTTGATAATTGGTTTCCAAAATCGTTATCAAAAGGCACAGCCTCTCTATTACCCTTCTTAAATATCTGAAAAACATTAGCAAGCTTCCAATCCCTTGGGACAATATCATCAGCAACACTGCTCCTGCAAATCTGTTCGACTGGCCCCAGCAATTCATTAGCATATTTCCCGAGGACCCTGGGATAGATATCATCTGGTCCAGGGGCGTAGCCAGAAATTTCGTTCGGGGAGGGACCACTTTCATATCGGGGGGGGGAACACCAAAGTGATAGAGCAATAGATTTTGCCATCTTTTTCTCACATTTCGGGGGGGGGGGGGGTAAAATAGGCTCCCAAGTCCCCCCCCCCCCCGCTACGCCCTTGATCTGGTCCTGCTGTTTTGCTTGCACATAAATTTTTTAGATTTAGAACCTCCTCATTTTTATTTCCTCATGCAACACCCGTACATTGAATATCGTTTTCTCTATCAAAAACTGACGCGAAAAAAATCATTGAAAGCACTACACGTACTTTTGAATTACTCTCTAGGGCAACCGTCCCCTTACATCCACTATTTACGTAAGCCTACATGAAAAATGATTTCGGGTCAGTGCCAATATTTTATCGGCCAACCTAGAACTCAACTTCGGCCAACCTCAACTTCCTTTTTACGGTCCCTTTCTTCAACACTTCTTTTATACAAATACAGCGCCACAACAGGCAAAATGCCCAACGAGGAGCCTGAGAAAAAGATGCCCATAAAATTTTATAAGTAAACGATGACAGGCCACTTCATCCCCTTTTATACTCTTTTGGATGCTCTTTAAAGATAAAGATTACGCACGCTACCCGTGAACCAGAGGGGGCGCGATGTACGAACGTACGTTTTACGAACAAATGGTATGACAGAAAATTGATTACCTTTTGGGTTTGATAATACTATTTAATCGTATTAAATGGTATGACGTCAAAAGATTTCAAATACTTTTTTGACAGCACTGTCTGAAAGGGATAAGTAAAATAAAATATTTTCGAACTTTTCTCAGTTCTGTGAAGTGTTGGTTTTTGATGTTTCTATTCGTATTGAATGTTAGACTTGCTTAAAAAGTGCACGTAAAATTACACCACCACGACATGCGACATAAAGACAGTGGAGGCATTGTGAGACGATAGTGCCGCCATCTGTGAAATTACAGTAGAACCTTTATTATTCGGGGAAGGTTAGCACCGAAAACCGAGAAACACGGTTAAACAGCAGGAGTGAAAGAAAAATTATTTAAAATAAAAATAAAAAAAGCATTTGTTTTTGTATTTTTCCTGTTGAAAATGACTGCACAGCGTATGGGGGGGGGGAAATTAGGCCCCACATTCTTCAGAAACATCAAAAGAAAATTACACATAGCTTCATACAGCTTCAATGGATGGATATTCAATTGCCTGAATATAAGCAATTTTTTGCTAAAATTGTTTTTTCGTGAATTATATTAGGATATTTTTTCCTTGAGAAAGGAGCAAATAGCCGGTTTTGCCCCATCGTGGGTAAAGGGGGGGGGGGTGCGCGTAAAACCAGGTGCCCATTGAAATGTATGTAAAAAATGTATTTATCAAGAAGTTTAATTTAAAAAATGAAAAATTTACATTTGTCTTTCAGGTTATACATTTCACTAGAAAAATGGGATTCTCTTCCTCATATGACCATTTAACTTCCAATTACTGAAAAATTCAAGTTGCTATTTTTGTCAAGTTAGTTGCAAAAATCACATTCAAACGGTTTGCGAGATCTTTCTCTGTGTTCGAACGCACTTGGCGAGCCCAGTCTCAAAATGCGGCACTGGGTTCATTTTCTCTCGATTTGTGAGCTGCGCATTCAAAATAGACAAGTTTCAAAATTGTCCTTTCTTCTGACGATAATCCTGTTAACCTTTTGAGTGGAATTGACGAGATATCTCGTCTCCTTAGAAGCTTCTTATTTTAGCCTTGACAAGCCCAGATATTTTGTAGAGTTGATTTTTCGACGGAACACTTTCTCCAAACCCCCTTAGTTTGCACTTGCTAAAAATCGGAAGAAAGACTACTTAATTGAAGAAGATATGGCATTTTGTGGGGAGGAGGGTGTTAGTGATTTCTGCTATCATGAAAGTTAAAAGCTATTTTTTCTATTGACTTATTGCACTTTGTTCTTATTGCAGCAGCTTTCATATTTTTAGTATAGAATGTTGAAAATATTTATTGGGGCTTTCTTATATTCCAGCACAAGCTCATTAGGGAGGAGCAAGCAGCATAGCAATTTTGCTTTAGAATCTTTTTGAGATGTCGATACTTCTTTGGTATAATACAGTAAAACCTGTCTTCAACGGAATCGCAAGGGACCAAGAATTTTTCCCGCTGAACACAGGTTTCCGCTTAATACAGGTTCAATTGACATAATGTGTAAAATTATGAAATGATCTAGTATGCAATTGAAAGAAATTTAAAATAAATTAATTTATTAATTAATATAATTAATTAATAAATTTAATAATGTAATACATAAATAATTAATTACATTAATTGAAATTAATGTAAATATTTTAAATACACATAAAGTAATGTACATTATTTACTCTATATAATATATTACTAAATATTTATAGATTTTTTCACACGCACATCATCTGTATAAAACTTTTCTTCATCTGAATTGACGGACATTTTTACGTTCTTTTTTTTACTCTTCTGAAATTTCCAACAAGGGTGTCAATATCTGCAATGTCAGGTTCAGTTTGTGCATTGCCGTCTATGTTTATGTAATCCTCAGAACCAGAGCGGTAACTATGAATTTTATGGGGGAAGGGGTTGAAGCACGAGCCCACTATAAAATTCGAAATTCGATGATTTCCACCCCTAAATTTTTCCGCCCGGGCAATAATTCCCATCTCCGCCTCCCTCCAATTCCAGCCCTGCGATCACGGAAAGCATACAATTTTGAGTCTGGCATATCATTCAAAAATCCAATCCTTACACTGAGCCTACTTTTTCGAAAAAAATTTAGTTTAAAAACGCAATTGTACCACTACACATGGCTTTTTAAAATCGTAGCGTCAAGTACGAAAACGGATTTTGCTAATTCTAGAACTCACATTGGCAAGCAAGAATTGCATAAAAAATTTCGATAGAACTCTTCCATGGACCATTTTGTATGATCCTTAGGTATATATACAGTATTTTGGTCGCGGAACTTAGTCCGCGTAGTGTTTGTGTGAAATTTTCCTTTCCGTTTCCGCGTTAGACAGGTTCCGTTTAATCCAGGTTGTTTAATGTGTATTTTGGCATTGAAATCACGGGACCAAGATTTTTCCGTTGAAGATAGGTTTCTCCGATTAATAAAGGTCCCGTTGAAGGCAGGTTTTACTGTATATTTGTATAACGGCCTAACAGAAATGTCATTTCAACTTTTTTTTTTTGCAAAGAACATATATTTGTATGTATACATATATAAACCATTTTTAGTGTATTTTCAAAAGCCGGGGGGGGGGGGTAGGAGGCAACGGCCCCCCTAAATGACGGCCTGCCACTCGACCACCATCGCGGCAAGATGAGATACTGAAGATCTTTTTAATTTACCCAATGCGCACAGCCGACATCTGGTGAGAATCCGGGTTCAAACCCCACCGTCGCCGCAGTGGTGATCGTCTGAAGTCGGTTTTCTGCGGTTCCCAAATTCAAGCCGATCACCCGTGTAACTGCGTGTGTACCTAACAGTCTGAGTGCACATGTAGTATTGTGTTCGATTTTTCAGTGCTGCCATCTATATTTCAGAAGTGAAGTGAGTGATGTGTAATGTTATGATTGAATTTGTGCTGTTTGTAGGTCTGTTGCTCTCTGTGACGAGACTTGTTAATGGGGAGATCGGCTCGCTTCACGCCTTGAAGTTGGGAACCACAGAAAACCAACTTCAGCCGACCACAACTATGATGATGGTGGGGTTCGAACCCACGCGATGCGAGTCCGTCACTATGACCACTCGACCACCATAGTGGCTTATTTAACATAGCAGCATAACATTATTCAACTGCGCTTTTTCAACTAACTTCCTTGCTGCTGTAATGGTCGTGTGGTCAGTGATGGACTCGCATCGAGAGGATCCCAGTACAAAACCCACCGTCGCAGCAGTGATGATCGGCTGAAGTTGGTTTTTTGCGGTTCCCAACTTCAAAGCACAAATGCGAACTGATCTCCCCATTAAAAAGTCTCCCCGCAGAGAGCAACAGGCCTACAATGTTATAATTATTCATTCATTACACTTTGCACTCTACAAAAAGAAACTCGTAGTTAAAAAAATTGATGGCAGTACTACATATAACAAGCATTACACAGAAACAAACTTCACTATACATACACACACATTCCAACATGCACCAATTCGTTAGAAGTTCTGCAGAGGAATACTGTAGTCAGAGGTGCATGTCTGGTTTAGTTGTAATCCTGCAATTTCGATAAGCAGGCACACCCAAGTCTGATATGTGCTGGATTAGCAAGAGTCTACCGTACCTTATAAATGTTATTATTATTTTTTTAGGGAGGAAATCGACATCTAAATAGACATACATAACTACAGAGCATAAAGAAATGCTGAAAATATCAAAACTAAAATGTGCAGAGCAAATGGAACAAGAATTCCGAAATAATTTCAGAATTGGTGATAATACAGAAATTATAAACGCCTTCAATGACTTTGGGCATCCTGTGACTACACCCGGGTTGTGCTGGCTAACCCATTAAGACGCCATTGATACTAAACCAAAGATTTATCTTCTGATCTGTTATTCACTCATCACAGGAGTCTGAATATATCAATGCAATACATTATGTATGTGTATAAAGCATACGAAAACTCTGATGTAAATCAGTTTTGACTTTATTTCATGAATTAAACCAAAATATAGCAAAGTTCATTCTGTGTAATAAAAATAACCAGGTGTCAATGTTCGAATGTCACAATAGTTTTCACTGATTCATAAAACTTATTTTCTTAGGAACAGAGAGAACGAAGTGATCATGATATCACTCTCGATAATTCACAAAAAATATTTTTTCTGCTCGAAAGAACTCAACACGAACAAAAGCTACACTAAATTCTTCAACTTGCAAACATTGTTATTAAACGAGGTATAAATAGATATACATATGTGAATATATATTGTGTAAAACATTCCTTTTGTCTTGAAATTTTGGATGTTACATAATTTAGAGGAATTAGAAATTTAAGTTAGAAAAATAAGCTACATCATACATAGTAAAAATATCAAAAGCAGCTGCTATTGAATCAATAAAATATATTTTCCTTTTCTTCGATACTCAGCTAACATGTTTGTACTTTGTGAACAGGTTGTATAAAACTCGCAGTGTTGACTTTAGATCCAGGTTCACGATATCTGAAATATAAGAGAAACAATTATAAACTTAAGAATCAAATTCAAACTGACAGTGAATGCATAAGAATATCCAAAGGTAATTGAAATAGTTTTCTGGTGGGTGAGTCCCATTTTAGCATAATCAAGCATCGTTAAAGTAAATAATAGCGTTAAATCTGGGTTTGACTGTTTGACATACTTCTGCCTCAAAATGCCACTGGCGGGAAACCCTCTGGATCAGTTTGTTGACAGGTGTCATCAAGTAAAGTGGTGCCACTACCAGGTAATAATTTTTTTAATGCCTCTCATTTGTTCATTGATTTCTGTGATGGATAATTCCTGAATATACAATGCAACACACTATCCTGCCTCTTACATTTGGGCTTGAATCCTGTATGTATGGGACAAATGGTAATTTTCAGCCCCCTCAATGTTTTCTTTATGTCTGAGCCTCTGATCCCATGTGTGTCCCGAGTTCTGCCAATAAATTTTGAATGAGTAATCACAAAAGAGTTATAACAAAATTCGGGCTTTACCTGCTTATGACCAATCAAAAGCAGTTACAAGCAGATGTGTGTCGCAAATCAAAAGAACCCTATCACTGCAAAATTCTTTTCATCTGTAATTCCTTGCTCAAAATCTGTTGACAGGAACTACAGGACGCACCAGAAAAATGATCAAATTCGTCAACTGTTCGACAGTTTTCCAAAATCAGTTCAAATTCTTACAATGTTTTAATCTGTTCAGAAAGTCTAGCATTGTCCTAAGACAGGTTTGTCTGCAAGAGAAAGTTTGCCTTTCCCGAAGCTGGAAAGCCACCGGTAAACTTGGGTTTTTCTCCAAAGCAGCTTCCTTATGAGTCATTTCAAGAATTACTACTGCTTCATACATGATGATTCTACCTTTAGAAAACATAATTGCGTGGTTGCATGTCTCATTCAAACTTTTCAGTCACCAGAGAAATCTACAAACAAGCAAAAGGCGTTTTGATGAAAAATTCCATCAAGTGGGACCATGGCTTTACTCCATGGCAACAGTTGGCAGATTGATGCAGAAGGTTCCCCCACAAGAAGCCTCTAATGGTGGAAGCACATACTGAGGCTGACGTGCCCACTGGAAAGCCATTCCAATTACTTTGGGCGCCCCACTCATACTTTAACAAACATGAATCTAGGCGGTGGCACAATTTAAAACTTTTCAGGCTATTTAGTCGTGTTTGTAAGTTTTCACTTGATATTTTCCTTATTGAAGTAACAAGCATCTACAGGCTATCATAAAAAAATATAGATATCTCCAGATGTCCTTACTTGAGCAAGAAAAAACTCACAAACGCTGCAGCCAAACTACTAAAATAGAGTCAGCCACAAAAGCCCCTTTGTATGCTTCAGAATTTAGGTTATTAAACCATTAAAAAAGAGAAAGAGAAGGGTTTTTAAGCCATTTGAATAACTGATAAATGTCTAAATTTTGGTTCGAATTTTAAATCCACATTTACCTTCAGGTCTGGCCTTTGGTTTTTGAAGTCCGGCATCCATCATAAGTTCAAATGCAAAAGCCACATTGTGCACTTTCTGGTCAAAAGTTGTCGGTGTCAGGTTGAAGTTATACAATGGTACAAAATACCCTTCAAGAAGTCCCATCAATAATGTCAAGTACACACCATCGTGAAACTAAAGTAAACAAATTTTTAAAAATTAGTTTTACGCCTGAACAATATAACATCAGCAAAATCTATCATAAATTAAAACTGGATCAAATAAAATCTTTTTAAAGCAGAGTATACAACATGCCATGTGATTCCAAAATGTCAAAAACCTTTTAGGACAACATAACTAAAAATTTCAAGAATATTCCTCTGGGTGCATGATACCCAAGATTTCTTCTTTACTACACACACCAACTCCAGTCACATCGCCTCATACAGCAATTTCACCACTGAACAAGTTGGGTTGAAAATGGAAATGCCATCTATTGGTAGTTGTCTTAGGCTCATTAGAGAAAAGAACTTGTTATTTGTGCTCCTTCCCCATCAAACTGTGGACCTGATGGCAACCTTCAGGCCAGTCATCTACTGGCAGTAACTTGAAGCAATAAACCAGTCGCACTCAGTTGTCCGTATTCACGAGACTGATCCTATTACACAGAAAGTAAAAAGGAAGAAAACATCATCCACTGCAAATGATCTTGAGTGAACAGCTTCAGCAGATGAGTGAGGAATCACGATAACTCTGATTAGACTGGGATTTTTGGGTCTTGTATTATCTGTGCATGTGTAGTATGGGCGTTTACTTTTTCCACAAAACTGCTTTATTTTTCCCCTCCTTCGGTGAGTCTCTCTCTTCGTGCAGACAAGTATCCCACCCTCCTTGCCCATGTGAGAATGAAAACTTAAAATGTGATAACTGCCGTTTATGGATTGGGATGGTAAGTAGTAATCAATTACATATAATTATTTATCTCTTTACAACAAGAACACTTTCTCTGAGTTTGTGTCAAATGTCTCATTAAGTATAGACATAATGAATGTTCTAAAAAATTATAGTTTTTCAATATTTCCTCAAGATTATTTAACGAGTACACTCGTCTGCATGGAGTGCAGTCGCAAACCGAGTAGTGTGTAAAAGTTGTTTTCAGTGGATGACGTCAGATGGTCTTTGTCATCTGACTCAATGTTGGCTGTTACCATTTGCATAGCTTGCATCATATTGTAGCTTCCAGTGGATGAATGGCCTCATGGTGGTAGATGTGCATCTTACTGTTGCACCACTCAGACGTTTGATACTCTGAACTAGCATAATATTGGAGGATACATTACTACTACTCGTACATGCATCACATACTCATTCCTTTGAATGTGACCCAGTTGAATCATCATGTTTTTTCTACGGAAGATTTAGAACCCACCCTTCATCTAGTGTTGAATGAACAGCGTGATTCGCCATTAATACTTTTGCACAGGTGCCTATTATGAAACGTGAAAAATTGGTAACGCGATAAAACATTTTGCCACAAAATGTCATGCAAATAAAAGAAAAAAATTGATTTTTTTTGGCTGTTGCATAGGGTGGCCATATGGCCCATTTTCCAAGTATCATTTCTATATTTTCCTGTAATTTTGACTGCTGTGAGCTTTTTAAAAAAAGATGTTTCATTACTTCCCATATTTTCAATAAAGACTACTTAAATTTTTATTATATATATATATATATATTTTGCCAACTTATAAATTACATTATGAGCACGAATATTCATCTCAAATATTTGCCAATATTTAACAAAACTGTTGAAAGTTTTTTTCATGGAATAAATTTTAATATACTGTGATTTTCAGTAACGCTTCATTTTCTGCCATTGGCAATTTTTTTAGAGATTTTAGCAACAATTGGCAACTTTGTTAATTTTTTTGTATCATATTTGATAACGACTAGCAATTTTTCGTATTTTCAATCCCAATTTTCCATACTTTTCATGGTCAGCCGGGGATTGCAAAGACTGAAAGATTTCTTTTTACTGTATAAGACCGGGGTCTTTGACCAAATGTGACCCTCAGAGCTTTTTGCTGTGGCCTGCCTACTATTTTTCAGAAAGTAGCTATTTAAGATAGAAAAACAATTGCATTACAAAACAAATTCGTTGAAGAGCGCTGGCCACTGAAATCTGTACAACTGTATTTTGAAAAGTCCAAGTTACTTTCTGGATTCAATAGTAATGCTGCACATTTACTTAATCAGACTTAATCTCAATATTGATAGATGTTTTGTTCTTTCATTTCATTCACAAAAAGAACCCAATCTTTTTACATATAGCATTAATAAAAGCCAATTGCTTAGAAGAACCTTTGCGACCGATTTGGGCGTTGTTTATAGTACCAATTTTAACGTTGCTGATCACATTAGAAATCTTTGTTTTGTTTCTTATAAAAAAACTTGGCTCACTTAAAAGAATGTCGAGAGATTTCAATGATAGTAATACTTTAATATCCCTTTTTAATACGCTTATAAGATCTAAACTGGAATATGCTTCAATTATCTGGAACCCATTTTCACTCTTGCCAAAAGAATTTTCTAAGGTATTTATATTTCAAAAAACATGGTCCTTATAACAATATTCTATCTGCCACTCATCTTCGAAACAGTTTCAATGTCATTTGTTTACAAAAACAAAGAGAGTACTTTTGCTCATTATTTTTTTCAAGAAACTGTTGACTAATGAAATTGATTGCATAGCCATTCTTAACGAAATCTGTTTCAATATTAAGTGTCACAATAAAAGATCACGTTCACCCGACTCTGGAGTTCTGTTCGCAAGTATGGAGCCCTTACAAAATCAAGGACATACAGCTCCTCGAAAAGCCACAGAGGTCGTTTACTAAACGAATACCTGGCATGAGCGGTCTATCTTATTGCCAGAGACTTCAATTTCTGGGTTTACACTCACTGGAATGGCGTAGAATCGCTGCAGATCTGAAGATGTGCTACAAACTAGTCCACCAAATTGTTTATCTACCATCGAGAGAGCCTTTCTTTGAGATCATAGACAGGCGAGTTAACCTACGTAGGCATCGCTTCCAAATAAGAATACCAATGGCTAGAAGGGATTGCTTTTTCCACGGATATAGATGCCGTGTGGCAAGAATATGGAACAGTCTTCCATCAGAACTTGTATGTGCCTCCTATGCAAGATTCGCTTCCACTATTGGGGATTTCGACCTGACTCCGTATGCGAAGTGCTTCCCGTACTGACTATTTTTTTTTTTTTTCTTCCAGTATAAGTGCATTTCATGCCTTCTGGGTTTATTGTAAATAAATAAAATAAACAGATTTTCCAAATTTTACAATGAGCTTCCCTGACATCTGGATATTTTTCATCCGTCTGTAACCGACTTTAGAAGATTTTTGCTGTGATTACTGTGTATATATATCTTTGAGTAGAATTTTTGCATTTTGCATAATTTTTGTTACTTTTTATTTGTCTTTTGTGTACTTTATCATGTTGTCGTTTTTTCCTATTTTGTGCTAATTTTTATTTTTACTGCAAGCTGGAATTGGGTTTAAACCTGTAGCTTTGTATTTTAAATAAATAAATAACAGAATTTACAGAAATATGTTGAAAGCATCTTAATACAAAAAATAATTTTAGAATTATTTAAAAAAAAATAATTTTATACTTGATGAAAATTTATAATTAATGAAAAAAATAGCTACAGCACGACAAAGAAATTACTTCAGAATTATTGAGAGTAATTTCAGAACTGTTAAGAGCTCAAGAAAAAATTAAGCATTTGTGAAAGAAATAATTTCATATAATTGAGAATTTACAATTATCGAAAAAATAATTTCAGAATTATTGGCAAAAATATCAAAATTAATGAAAAAATAATCAGAGAACTCTCGAGTCAAATTTCAGAATAAAAAAAATCTGTATTAGTGAAAAAAATTATTTCAAAATATATAAAAATTCAAATTTAATGAAAGAAATCATTTCTGTGAGAGAATAAAAGTGTTCAATAATTTGGGAAACCTTGTTCAACAATGCAGAATACCACAATATGACTTAAGTTACTCGAAGGTTTCATGGAAATTTATAATTTGGCCTGCAATGTCTGAAAGGTTGAAGACCCCTAGAATAAGACAATTATTCTGGATACTAGGTGATGGTTCAAATAATGTTGACTGTGCTTATGCACAAGTTGCCACTACTTTCTTTCCAACACTCACTGAGCGAAAGAAAAAAAAACACATAAATTCAGAATGAGATAAAAAATATAGAAAATTTTTAAATTCACCTGATTGTCTAAATCTGTCACCTCCAAGTTAATCCTGTTCAGATGTTTGTTGACGAAAGTGACCAACGACTAAAAAAAGAGGACAGATTGAGGTTAGAAAAAGTTCATCCAATCTTTATGTAGAATTTGATCATAATACAAGGTTTGTTGAAAAATATCTGACCATAATTTTTCTTGTGTGAATCAATGAAGCTAGAGAGATGTGGTTTGGTGCACATATGTAAGCAATCTAGCGCACATGCGTGAATTTTTTCCTGCCGGCAGGAAGTGTAAGTGAATGTAAGGAAGTGTAAGTGAGAGCCATGTCACATTTTCGTTTTTGACAAATTTAAATACAAGGGCAAAAAGGCAAATTGCCCAACGAGGTGGCTGAAAAAAATTTGCTCAAAAAATATGGATGTCAAACATATTAATAGTAGGAAAAACTTGAACAATGCTACTGCATTAAATTTGTGTGAAGTTTGATGATTGTGGAATAATCCGCAAGATTCAACAGACCTTTAGAGATAAAGAAAGGCACCATACCAATAAAGGAGTGATACAATGGCTTCAATGATAGCTGAACCTTGATAGAGAGTGAAGTATGTTCTGGCAGGCCCTCAACTTCCAGAAATGAGATCGTCATTGACCAAGTGAGGACTCTGGTGATGTAGGATCATCGAATTATGATCAGAGAACTTGTAGATAGGGCATGCATTAGCATTGGATTTGTTCATTACATTTTGACTGACGATTTTGTCTTCAGAAGATGCAATGTCAATGTCATGCTGACCATCTTCTACGAATCCAGTGACAGGGTTCATCACGAGTAAGCACCGCAAGGAGTACTATCAAGAAGTTCTTCATAAGAATTGGCAGTTCCATGGAGATTAATGTAGTAGCATTGTTCAAGTTTTTCCTGCCATTTTATCAAAAACAAAAATGTGATTGTGCTCACTTATACTTCCTCACTCATATACAGTCTGCTGGCAGGAAACAATTCAAGCATGCGCACAAGGATTTCCTAAAATTTGCACCAAACCACACCTCCATAGCTTCATTGGTACATACAGGAAAAATTATGGTCAGGTACTTTTTGAACAAACCTTACATACTACTACTATTTAACTGTAGTTATATGAACATCCCATTCCTGTGTGGAATTTCTAATGAATCGGCACATGCTGGAATGTGTGTAATGAGTGTATGTGTAGCCCCCTAACATATTTATGTTCTTAGAGTATGCTTTGTTTCATAATAAAAACAGCTTCACAGAAATTATCTGAGTGAATATGGACCAGACATAACTTGGATAATCGAAACATTGGATAATATGGACCTTACTGAATTTTGAGATACATTTGAAGAGACCAGAAAAAATACTTATAAAAGTGCATTACAATGTATGGTGAATGAAAAGATCTAATTGTGGCTGTGAAAAAATCCAATACTCTTCAATGAACGACCAAAATACTACAACCCCCCACCCCTCCACCCATATTGAAAGAGCAGTCAAAATTCAGGTTTGATGCCTCCTGGTCCAGACATCCACCTCCACCCCGTAATGTGCCTGTGTCACATTCAAGATTTTTCAAGAAAGTAACAAATTGCAATTCAACCTTTGTGGAGTTTTAAATTGAATTAATTTTTCCCTGATTATCGGGATACATACTTTCTTAACAACTTGTAATTTATCAGGAGCATGATCGAACAAAGTATCAAAGGCATCTCTTTCTGAAAAATTAAAAAAACAAACATAATTTTCAATGTGAAATAATCATAATAGCTAACACGAACCTCATAAAGCATCAAAAAGGGACATATACAATGGACAACATACTACTACATTCAAAAAATCTCAAACTTATTTCATAATGGAAGAACGAATACAAATAGAACCTGTTTATTTGGGGTTTCCTCCAAAGTAATTATCCCGTGCAATTATGAATTTTTGCCATCGTTCATACACAGATGTGGATACAGATTGCAAGCCTCCTTTTGCCACATCCTCCAGTGCCTTCATTGCTGCTTGCTGCACGAAAGCACTGTTCGGAACTTGAGAATCATTGCCTCTTAACCAAATTCATTATCTGAGGGGTGAAAGAAAAAGTAAGAGGGCAAGATCAGGGGAATAAGCTGATTGTTGAAGTATCAGAATGTGATGTTTTGACAGGTAACCTGACATCAGGAAGGGCCTGTGAGCTGGTGCACTGTTATGATGGAGCATCCACAACTTAGCCTTCCAAAGATCTCGTCACTTGCATCTCACTGAATCATGCAGATGTTTAAAAACTCACAGATCGCTCCAGGAGTCAGATTACCCATCAAAACATCACATTCCGATACTTCAAACAACCAGCTATTTTCCTTGATGTTGCCTCATGTAATTTTTTTCTCTGATAAAGAATTTGCTTAAAGGACCACAATTCACAGGTTCCAAAGAAGTGCAGCGAGAAGCGATGAAGGCATTGGAGAATGCGGCAAAAGGAGGATTGCAATCCGCATCCACATCTGTGTATGAACGATAGCAAAAGTTCATAACTGCATGGGATAGTTACTTGGAAAGAAACACCAAATAAAGAGGTCCTATCTGTATTTATTCTTCCGTTCTAAAATAAGTTTATGAACTTTTTGAATATACTAGTACGATTGCTCTACCACAGACATTAGCACATGGAATCGTATGGAGAAAAGCAAAAAAAGAAATTTTTGAACTCACCTACTCGTAAACCCAAATCACTGAAATGAGAAAATGAGCCGAGAATTATCTTTAGCAAAATATTTGGCATACAAATGTTATTTGCAACCGTTTTAGATATAGAGCTTGTAAAAATAAACTTTTGCATACATACTATAAGCTAAGATAGATGTGAAAACTTTGAGCATCTGTGGCACTCTTGATAATTAAAATGGAACTTTAAATATTTAGCGGCACCTGTACCAGATTGCTAGGCTTTTAGTGGCTCCCCAAAGTGTGCCATTATACATTAGTTAAAAATCTCTATTGCTATCTTATTATTTTCTGTGAAATTTCTTATATCACTTATAGTTGATGCAGGAGTAGCTCTTGGAAAATGCGACCCGTGTGGCTGCCACCCAACCATAGTTGAAAGGGCAAAAAAAAAGTAGTCAGGTGGTGGGGAAATAGATTTAGCAGGAGAAATACAAAAATTCCTATAAAAAATTGGAAATTTTTTTCTTGAGCTGCTCCTAATGCCATGTGGCCAATCTTTTTTCTAATATTCTCACTCACACAGTGAAAACGTTAAGAGTGAACATTGGTCATGGCATCAGGGGGCAGTTCAAGAAAAAAAAAATTTATTTCATATTTTTAAACTGTTTATTAGGTAGCCAATTCTTTTAAGATGTTCAGTCCCAATGAAAGACGTAGTCAGAATGAAGGAGCATCTGTGGTGGTCAGAGTTGTTTCCTTAACTTCAGTATTCTTTCATCATAATTGTTGTTGCCATGGGCGTAGGCAGAATTTTCTGGGGGAGGGGGTGTTCAGATTTTTTCCCTTCTGGAGGGGGTTACGCTTTTTCCTGCAAAATAACACTATAATCTTGGCTCTCGGGGATTAGAACTCCAAACACCCCCTTTGCGTACGTCAATGGTTGTTGCTATCCGTTGTTTGTGACATCATATGTCCAGCTTGACCCCCTTCGAATATCTTTGTCATAACGACACAAAAACAATGCTTTCCATTTTATTACCCTACCACATTTTCATTTTGAAAAAAACCATTTGAATGATATGCTGAACATATAACATCACAAACAACAGATGGCAACAACTATGGCGTCAAAACTAAGAATAAAAATGCTGAAGTGAAGGAAACAACTCTGACCACCACAGACGCTCCCTCACTCTGGCAATGGCTTTTTGTTAGGACAGAAAAACGTCTGTTTTTCCACCTTGATAACTGCAACCATGAGTGCAAAAACCATGTATTGGTGTTCCCTCTTTTGTCTTTATCTCATGTTGTCAATAGTTTTGGTCTTCTACAGTTTCAGACAAAGTTATTCATTTTGATTAATGAAAACAATTTTTTTTTCTCACTTACTCATAGGTTGATGTCAGTTCCTCTGCAACAGTTCTAGTATGCAACATACCATCCCTTTTCTGAAAAATTTAATTTAAAAAAAAACCAATTAAATATGTATTACAATTTGATTTTGCAAAGACTACATACTAAATATATCAGTACATTAGAAAATTTCCATAACTTTTTAAATATTTAATTTGCCCAAATGTAAGAAATGCACTGTTCCCCACAGAGTAAGCAAAAAAGTACCAAGCAACAAACCTACCGGAGCTGGGTACCATCCGGATTAAGCATGTACAGTGTATATGCAAATTTCATGATTGCGAGCCATTCAAAATATTCTGTCGCAAGCAAATCATATGAATCAATCATCAACAGTGTTCAAATGTGTCAAATTTTGCATCCTGCTAGGAAAATCTTCACCCAAGAATTTTCAAATGATTAAGGCTAAAAACAGTGCAGCTGCGAGCAAAGCAAAAAATGAAAAGGATAGAGAAGCAAGATAACGATATAGCCACAAGCAAGGAACGTAGCACACATAGTGGAGGTAATTGATATAGCAGAGTTATCGAGAAAAAAAATGCACACACAATCGGTTGTTTTTTTTCATTAAAGAATCTGCTACAGTTTTGGAATTAGCAAAAATTTTGAAATTCTAAGAACCAACGCTCAGATATCACTTTATAAAAAAAAAATATATATATGGTGTGGGTGAACATCACTATTTTTAAGGATAAGTACAGAAATATTCCACTCCTATTTTGGTCGCCCTTTTCCTAACACCCTTTACCGTGGCACTTGGGACTGAGAATTTTCAGACAAATCAATTGTATTTTCTACTAAATTTATAGGTGCCAAAAATGGAAAAATACAAAGTTTATCAAAGAGCCTTCCAGATCGTTGATAAATTTGGAATTCTTTTGAAATTTTTCAGTTTCGTCATCTGAAGAGAATCGAGAGCCTCTGGGCAGTTGATGCTCAGGGGCACTATCTGACTGAAATTGCCAGTCTAGATATTCGCCATCGAAAATCATAGTAGCAGATCTCATAATTATATGGTTCCGGGCCGTGCCAGGGCAAGGAATGGATTAGAATGGCAGTGTACAGTTTGGATCCTTGCCAGCCTCATCATTGTGTGCCGGGAAAATATTTGCTTTTTTCTGTGAATGTCTGTTAGTTTCATTTTTTTCACACAACCAAGAACATAATTATTGATACACAAAAGAAACTGACATGACAATATTTTAGAATCAAATACAAAGCATTTACTATCTAATCATGTTTGCTTACTTTTTTAATATAATTTATGGAAAACATTGTTATATATCCAGTTACATGGTTGTATTGGAGTTAGGTTATAACGCAGAGAGTAAAAAATACCCAAGCCCATATTTAGCGTCTACTGTGCTTGAGAAATGAAAAACAAATTTCCTTGTTCTCCACCAACAATGTGTTAACATTATAGTACTTGTAAATGAAATAAACCAAATATACAGACATGAATAGAAAATAAATGACAGTCGATACTTATTATAATGACCCCTCTTCGTTAAATGGATGTTGTATTGGGAATTCATTATATCGAACGTTTTAAAAAACCATAACGTTTAGATTCTCCGGAAAAATTTTATATTCTATTGATGGAACAAAGATAATTCTTTTATTTTGCAATAATGTTGCAAGGAAATGTATCTGGCTGGAAAAAAATTAAATTACATACATAATACAGTATGTTAATCATACTTACGAAAATACTGTATATGACCTAAACCTACATTTATTTTTTTACTGCATGCAGTAAACAAATAAATTTTGCAGCAATAAATAAATAAAAAATTTTTTACTGTACTTGCCTATTTTTCCATTGAGAAATTAAGTAAAATTGCTCAATAAAATTTAGAATGAGATACAAAATCAAGCACAAGCGAAGTAGGTGCGAATCATCATGCGAGATTATAGCAGAATAGAATAAGGAAATCGGGGGGGGGAAGAGGGGAGAAACACCACCATCCAGTCAACTTACACGACCACAGTGAGTCTTTGGTTCACCCCATTTCCAGACATGGCGCTAGTTAACTACCAAGCTTTCCATAGACGTGAAAACGCTTTATCTTCAAACCATCTATGTTTCATACATTGTTTTCTGCAAGCATCGAAGGTCAAGGTCAAACTCACTCGATGAAGGATTGTGTCCATTTCTTTTCAAAAAAGCAGGGGCCTAAATGTCGAGTTGAGTTTGGTCGTTGTAATGGACAGAATATTTACTGGTCATTATATTGGATGAAAAATGACATAGTGTAGTGGAAATAGGAATATGTTTGGAACCTGTCATACTGGTCAATATAATGGGATGGTAGTTGTAACAGATGGTCATTACAACAAGAGTCGACTGTACTATGACAGG
Source organism: Pholcus phalangioides (assembly GCF_987345545.1). Lineage (NCBI taxonomy): Eukaryota > Metazoa > Arthropoda > Arachnida > Araneae > Pholcidae > Pholcus > Pholcus phalangioides. The sequence continues at coordinate 1,622,161 of NW_028301595.1, read as the reverse complement.
GCTTGACAAATCCAAGAAAAATTTAGGCACTAGCCAAATTTCTTAAGAGCCAAGCATACCTTTCCCCACAAAAAATGACCTAAGACCAGTCTTTTTCTACTTTTCTGGGACTTATTGACAGCCTTCTTATTTTTGCATCCATGCTGACATAAATTCTGAAAATTTTGTGTAATCCTGAAACTCTTATTTAGCTAATGGAAAATTTCAGGCATCAACACCAATTTTTCAGTAGCCATGGCAACCTGACACCTGGGATTTGTCAAGTTCTGTACTGTGACATACATAAATTTGAGCATGATATAAATTAAGAAAGCAAAACATTTTTAGTCTGCCACCTCAGAAAAATGGAAGTTGGTTACCACTCGCAAGCCATCAACAGGTATGTTGAAAAATACTTTTTAGGTACACCTTTCACAGGTAAAGAGGTTGTGCACCCCCTTAAATAAATAGTCATGTAAATGATTGCTAATCTAAAAAAAAAATCTCACCTGCACAACTACAACGTTAACCACAACATTTTCTGGTAATCTAATTGGAGCTCTGAAGTGTCGAGCCAATGCAACTAGCAAATGCAAGATTGCAATAACATTCTTCGAGTGGATGCCTGTGGGAATAGAAAATAGAAAGAAACATGTGCCTTAATAAGCTGTAATGAAACGACCAGGGAGAAAACAATGTCTCATTGAGAAGAAAGGGCAGGTATGGTTAACACTTTGGTTTTTTTGTTGTGTCAAGTACTGCATGTTTATTTTATAGCCAATGTTCAAAGTCTTTTACTATGAGCCACACTTAGCAAAACACTTTGCTAAGTGTGGCTCATAGTACACTTAGCATGCATAGCACATGCACACTAAGTATTCATTGCATTAAGACCGGCTCCCAAACTACACTTATGAATTGCTGTAGCTGCTAAGGGGGCCATTCAAATTATTTGATTAGAATTACGTCAGCAGATTTTCAGCCATTCTGATCCCTCTACCCCTTGTCAGTAAAAACTCTGACTCCCTCTCCTTCTTGTCGTTTAATTTCTTGAAATTAATTTCATCAGCTCTGCCTCCCCCAATGCATATTGGAGATCAGAAACAAAAGTGGGGGGGGGGGGTGATGGGAATAAAAAATTTATTTTTGAAGCAAAAAAAATATTTTTAAAAATTAAAATATCGAAGAGAAATACCTTTATACATGTTATTATAATTCTGTTAATTTCAATGTTATTTGGAGGCTAAGAATTCAAAAAAATTTTATTCAAGAAATTCATTGTGACCCACACCCATAAGTCTTTTGTGCCCCCTCTAAAGGCTGATCCTGCGTATGCTTCTGATTGGATTGCCCTATGAGAATATAATAAATAGGGAGTTGGCTACACCACTGTCTGACGCTGCTGCAGTGAAATTTCCTACGTATGCACGGGAATTAATTTTCACATGATTATAGACTACTACTAAACCATACATGCACCTCACCTATATATTTCTCTGTGGAACTTCTAATAAATTGGTACAAATTGAAATGTGTGTGAGCGTGTTGTGAATCTAACGTGAAGTTTATTTCTGTGTAATGCTTGTTATGTGTAGAGTTGCTGCCCATCTGCCATCAATTTTTCTAACTATGAGTGAAGTGTAATGATTGAATAATTGTATCATTTTAGGCCTGTTGCTCTCTGTGGCGAGGTTTTTAATGGGGAAATCGGCTAACATTCATGCCTTGAAGTTGGGGACCAAAGAAAGCCAACCACCACTGTAGTGACAATAGGATCCAAACCTGGGTAGTCATGGAGCGAGTCTGTCACTATAACCACTTGACCACTACGGCAGCCACAATTATAGACTGAACACACTGTATCTTTAGCTTGTGCTTTAAGTTTACTAATTACTGGTTTAAGTTAAGCATTAATCAAAAGAGTGCTATAGATCAGTGATTCTCAACCTTGGCAAGCCCACGGCCCAGTTTCATTAATTTTTGGGAGTGAAAGGCCCAGTCAAACACAAGATAAACAACATATGAATGAGGAAAAATGAAACGGCTGATCATTCGTGGCCCGGTATGAATGAGGCAAGGGCCCGGTACTGGGACACGGCCCAGCGGTTGAGAAACACTGCTATAGATTGTTGTGGCTAGTTCTGTGTGGTGCAAAGTACCTAGCATTGAATTCTTGTCGTCTTTATCATCGTTTCGCTAAATTCCAGAGATGTTGATCAGTCAATGGCAAGATGGTTGCTCGAAAACAATTATTTTAGTAATTGGAGTAATTACTTTCTCTTCAGCTATCGATGCGATTAATAAAATTATTGCTGATGAGTCTGGTCTTGGCTAGGCAATGATTGCAATTTTTTTTCTGAGTGCAAGGTGGGCCCACACCAAGTGCAATAAAGTATTTCAGGATAATAAATAGACCAAAACGTTTGCTTCTTTTTTGATATCCCACCTACGCACAAACCAGTTGCGGTCACAGAGCTTTCCATCATACAAGAAAATTGTTTTCACAAGTAGTAGTTTCCTCGCTTGCCTGTAAATCATAGCAGCTTGTTTTCTTGTCCACATGACATAGAAGCATAGATGGCACAGGTGAAGGGGGGGGGGGGTGGCAATTCATCATCGACAAAAAATTATCATTAGCAAAGGCAGCAGAGCGAAAGTAGGCAATTTCCTCCGATCATCATGCACACACTCATGGGTGGCGGTCTGAGAGGTCTACTAGAGAAGGAGGTCTATAGAGGACTTATCAATAGGGGAAGGTTATGAATAACAGGCAGTATTAGTGGCACATTCTTCTCTTTGAAACACTATACCCACTTAGAAAGTAGACCTTTTCTGGATATTATGCTGAGGCGAACTCTGAAAGAAAACTCATCTGGTCTGCACCAGGAATCAAACCCAGGTCTTCTTGCAAATAGGACAATCGCACTTGCAAGAGATCCTAGGTTCAATTGCTGCAGAGACCAGATGACTTTCAGTCCAGATGAACAGTTTCCCTGATGCATTGGGGTGAGAATAAGCCATTTCACTATACTCACTGTCAACATTCCACTTTTGCTGATGATAGCTGCTTTGCCCGAGGATTTTGTTAGCGGCATCAAGAACCCGCTTCAGCTTCAATTTCTGTCCTTCTTCTGACTGGGTCACTTCTACTACATCCAACTTAACATCTGTCAATTTCTCTGAAGAGTCAGGAAAAAAAAATCATAAATTGAAAATGCGGTCTCAAAGTAATCTTACAAATTCTTCATTTTCCCATTTCTGTAAACATATTTCATGTTCATTCTGTAAATATTCATTCAATATTTACAGGTTTATCAGCACACGCTGTTTGTAAAGAAAAAAATTCATGAAAAAATATACATTTGATTTTGAACTCACCTAAAAGCTTTTGAAGAACTTGACCGTCGTACAAGTCCTCTTCAATATCTTTCACAATTATCCTATGGTTGGCGAGCTCATCGTTTATCCACTCGATAAGAACAGATACGAGTTCCTTCAGTTTCGGGTCATCGTAAGAGCTCGGTTCTATCATGGATCTCTCTTCATATTCGTCTACGGCAAATATCAATTACAAAATTACACGCATGAAAAGTTTTCCCACAAATAAATTGTAAATTACAGCACCTGCACAAAATGAAAGTTCAGTTAAGCATAACTGAATGGAGGAGGAATGGAATTACCCAAAATATAATCTTGCGGAGGAAGATCAGGATGCGTGGGACTTCCCGGAGAATCGATGGCATATTTTCCTTCTTCTGTCAATTCGTTGACTGCATCACAGAAACAAAGCAAAGAGGAAGAAAAAGACAACATATAAAAAAATTAGATTGCATATATGATTATTAAAAAAAAATTCTGAAGAAAAATTAAAATTCAGAGATACTCATATGTCTGCCAGTGAAAGTTTCATAATATTCACCTGGTGTCCATGATGTGATTTAGAATCAAATGACCAATAGTAATGAGGTCATCAATTACAGTGGAACTTTGGTTAATGAGCTTAATTCATTCTGTGAACGTGCTCAACATCTGAATCACTCGTATATCAAATCGAACTTACCCATAGGAAAATATGGAAACTCTGAGCGGATTTTACATAAAAGGAACCAAGTGCCATTAAATCAAAGCTGAGAAAAAGCTATTTAAAGTTATCTTCGATTCAGTTATCTCTTCAGTTTGGTAGTTGGTTCAAGTGCATCATAGCCTATATGCCACTTGGCTCTATTTAGATAAAAAATCTCATATAAAAGTCGTCCAATTGTTCATTCACATAAAAAAAAATGACTAATAAAACAACATTTAATTAATATTACAACACAATAATATCAATACAATTAATATTGTAATACAAAATACATTAACGTCATAAATAAACATACAATACAATGTTTAGAAATTAACTTACCCTAAATGACAAAAGAGGATGTCTATTGCTTAGGATGATTTACGGACTCTATTGCTTGTAAACTTGTTCTTTTTGTGTGACTTTGGAAAAAAAACATAGCCAATGGCACTTCATTTTGCCTCCTTTTATAGGATTTCTTGAAAATGAGATATCACATTGTCATTGGCCTGATTCACTGCTCGCACTGCTATACATTTACTTGGGTGGTTTTTAACTACAAAATTTTGCACATGTTCCCACATTTTACACACCTCTCTAGTCTCATTTGAAGTGAGAATATGAGGGGCGTATGGGGAAGCATTCACACTCCCCCCCCCCCCCCCCAGCATCAAAGGTTAAGTTGACTGATCTAATGAACATACTGTGTATATAAATGAATTGACATCATCATCGTGCCTTTCCCCCAGACTTTCAAGTCTATTTCCACCTATGAGTGAAAGATTCCTCCTCATTTCTCTTCCTTAAACAAGATCCCATCCATAAGCTCTTGCTGTTGCATGTAATGGAGTGCCATCAGTTCATCTGTGCTCAACTCCTAGCCACGTTCTCCTAGATGTTAGTTAGATATACTAGTTCTTGAATGTCATGTTCATTCGCCTCCAGTCCCATGATCCTTCCCCAAGGACACATCTCTTTGACAACTGGAGGTTCCTGTTCATGGGGTAGCCCCCAAAAGTGGTGTTCAATAATGCAATCAGCCCCAATTTCCTCCAAGCAAAGGTAAAAAAGACCCCTGTAAGTGCACATGTGCATAGGTACAATACTATATACATTTAGTTTTGTATTTTAAACAGTCAACACTAGCATGTGTGTTCATTTTTCGAGTAAGGCACACTGACAATAATACGTGTGTGGGTGAAAGCTAAAAACCATTGGCTCAGTTGTAATAATGTGAAACTAAATAAACAATGCGCAAAAGTTTTGCTCATAATGCAAATCATCGTTCATTAACGAAACAAAATTTATGGACAGTACGCTGCAAAATGTATCGATTCTCATTTAATACACATTTTAAGTCTATGGTAGAAACTTGATGTGGAAGAGTAAATAATCTTTTACTTGATATGTGATCGTGATAGTAAAACCTAATGCACCAAATTCCCAATGCATTTTGACACTCTATAGCAGTGGTTCTCAACCTTCTTTGACTTGCGGAGCCCTTTTAAGTAAAAATATTCTATGGCGGAGCCCCGTAGACTAATTTTTTAATTATTCATCAAAGTTACTGATACATGTTTACTATTTAAAAATATTTATAATTATTTTTTTCACTTTTACTATTTTTTTATATTTTCCTCGAGCGGCCGCGGAGCACCGGTTGAGAACCGCTGCTCTATAGGATTGCTCCGACCTATGTCGCAGATTTCAGCATATTCTGCTTTGGGGGGATATATTTCCTACATTCATCCCCAGCAAGTCAATGTCGCAAGTGAATATGTCACGTGACTGAAACACATAGCCAATCGCAGCCATGCCTACGATTAGGACGGATAAAGTCCTGTGATCTTTAGATCTTCAGCTTCATTGGCCTTGTGTGCCCAGGCAGTTGCACTTAACACCCGGGCATGGCTTCATGAAAAGGATATCTAGTTTAAATTTCAGAAGGCAAGCATGTAAATCAGTAGGTAGGCATTTCTAGCCAGGTAGAGGGCCCTCAGAAAAATCAGTTTGCCCGGAGGCACAACCCAGGGAAAGAATGGGAGAGCAGACAGAGTTTTCAGAGTTATTTTGAGGTTTATTTTATTTTTTTCGAGAAGGATTTCAAATGAGTGTTTCCAATTACATCATCTCTTTTTTCGACAAAAATAATAATTTTCGACTTGATATCTTTATCAAAATTACGGGGGAGGGGTGGAGGACACGGGGCCCCTCGACCCCACCTGAAGATGTCCAATGAAATGAAACAGTCTTTTTCCCCAGCACACATTTTGCATCCAATCAATATCATTGTGACCATATAAGGTAAACAAGTGCATATGGCCACCGCCTATGAAAACTATTTATAATTATACCCCGAGCGTACCGTACGAGAGAAAAGAAACGTTATTGTACGTGACGAACGTACCTTCCTTGATCTTCTTGCGGCGTCCGAGGGTACCCAGGTACTCCAAGAAGGACTCATCTTTCTTGCGTTGAGGGGTCTGGGGCCTCGGTGACTTCGGTCTCGGCGACGCCATCTTTGTAAACACCTACGCGTTGCCAGGCGCAACGCCACGGCCTTTCCCGTTTTCATCTCTTCATACCTTTCACGTTACGCATTTCCCCTGAGTCACGATACTTTTGAAAAATTCCGCTAGGTGTGACAGCAGCAGATACAAAAAAAAAAAATCTCTCAAGCATATCATGACCATATGACCTGTATTTTCTGGAACATTGTCACGTTTTTTTTCATGGGTGGTGATTTAACTGACCATATTTTCTCGGAAGAAATACGGAAATTGAGACTCCAAATACGGGAAAATACGGGACATTGCCAATTATCGCCAAAAATGACGCCAAAAGTAAACAAAGTTGCAAAATATTGGAGAAATGGCTAAAAATTTCAAAACGGCGGGAAATAAAGCATTACTGCAAATTGCAGTGGATTTAAATGAATTCCACGAAATAAAACGTTCACCAAGACAAATGTGAGAGATTAATATTCTTATTTATAATTGTAATTATCATGATATAATTTAGGAGTGGGAAAATAATTTCATTCTTTGACTTCAATAAAGAATAAAAATTCAACTAAGCTTCGTGTAAAAAACGGGAAAAACCGGGACTAAAGTGATGTTACTTATCCCAATTTTCCCAATAGATGACGTCACTATTCCAATAATTAAAACCGGCCATCAATAACTTTTCCCAACTCTAAAACAGAACCGCAAAAAAAAAGCAGAAACGGAAAAATTTTGGGAATATCCGACGGCTAATGGTAAATGCATGTGAGAGAAAAATAACACAAAACACTCATATCAATGAAGAAATATATGTTTCAAAGTGGAGAAAAAAAATGTCCCCAGACATGGAGTGACCATATGTTCCATATTTCCTGGGGCAATCCCGGTTTTCTCTGTTTTTGTGGTCTCATCCCGACTTTTTTGTAACTTTTTGCAACTCAAATTGTACAAATACAAAGCCACAACAGGCAAAATGCCCAACCAGGTGGCTGAGAAGAAGATGCTCATAACAAATATGGATGTCATATACAGGATTGGCAAAAAGTCCGGAAAAATTTTAAAAATTCATAAAAACCGGAAAAACAACCGAAATAAATAACGCTTTGCAGAGTTAGCATCGCTAGGTCACGGGAATTTTTTTAAGACGGGGAAAAATTACAAAAAACAGCCTATAGGTGGTGCTGGTACGAGCGACGTCGGTGGAAATATACAAATGGGACTGTTATAAGAACTTGTGTCCCTAATCTACAACCACTTCACCGTTGTAAACCGTGCACGTGGACCTGCTGCACTCTGCCGTTGCTGGATCTGGGACTCGCCTGCAATGTGTTATCACCTGTGGTCACGTGGAACACATACTGCTGTAATAAACGATTTGGAGGCATTCTGTTCGTTATTTGACCCTGGCCCGCCGCTCTTTTTCAACGAAGACATATCAGCAGGTGGTCAAAGACCTGGGTCATACTGGAAAAAGTATTTGAGTGACCAAAATAATGTGCAATCATATGACTGACCAAACAATAGCCTAGTGGGACGGAAACAGCGCGCAAGGACTGTGAGTATTCAGCAATTATTTGGGAAATTTCTCAGCTCCTCACAAATTTTATCAAGCAGAATTTTAATACAGAATAAAAATCCCCATGAACTTCGTTGAAAATACGGGACGTAACGGGATATTTTTGGAAATTAGTAATGGCAAAACTTTGGGGACAATATCCCGTCAAATGCGAGTCATATTGCCCCCCCCCCCTTCAAGTTATAACTATTATAATTAATGAAAATTATCTTCATACTTTGTTGAAAATATGAGTAAAAACGGGACATTTCTCTTTGAAAAAAAAAAAAGAATCGATGGCCAAAACGTTGGTCATCCTTCCCATTATGGGAAATAAAGGACTACTAAAAATTTTCTTTAGTTTCGAATGTATTCCAAAAATATGTAAAAAAAAATTATGCGATAAAAATTTATAATTAGTCATAATTATCATTCAAGCAATCTTCATCGTAAAAAAGACTTACTACAGACTTGTAGTAGGAAATTTGACCATTTGGTGAAATGGACGGGTACCTGAAAAAGAAAGAGGAGCCAAAGAGATTTCAACTCTACTCGGCACCCAACCACAAAGTTCCCAACCAACCTCCCGAACTCTTCAAGGAACTCTATTACGTTCGTCGCTTTTATACCCTCTCAACAGTGGCGTCATCATCATCATACAGTCATTCTTAGCACTGTCTGGAGAAACAAACGAATCATATTGAGTGTTGAAATTCGATTCTTTTTCCCTTGCTAACAGAAGTTGCAGCAACAGCAACAAAAATAGTATATTGGGGGGGGGGGATTGCAGGTGGCTTTGGGAATTAGGAATTCGGAGACATTCACGAATATGGTCGAAGATATTTGATGGCTCGATGAATTAATTTCGTTCAAATTTAGGACACCCTAAAATATGGCGGGGCATCTGGGCTAATGCCCAACTTGTCCATGATGAAATCCATGGCCTCCATTCTGCAGCAGGGTCCCGTTCTTGGCAAGCCTCCTTGTCAGATGTTTCGCAAGCCCTGATGTAGTGAATTTATTGTATGAAAAAATAAATGATAAGTGTCATCCGGGGCCTTCGAAAAAGATGGCCAAATCTAATATTCCATCACTTTGGTTCCACCCCCCCCCCCCGAAATGAAAGTGGTCCCCCCTCCGAACGAAATTTCTGGCTACGGGCCTGAGGCAGGGCCACGACTTCTAACGAAAATTCACTCGGTCAACCTGGCACAGGACCGTAGCTAGGATTTGTGTGTGTGTGGGGGTCAAATACGATTTTGCGTTGTACCCCCTTCCCCGCCGCTGCAAAATCGACAATTTGTACAACAGCATTTTTGTTCTTTCCTAAAACTTTCCGCCCCCTTGAAGGTTGTTGCACGGGCAGTTGCCCCCTTTAGCCCCTCTCTTAGTTACGACTTTGCCCGTGGCCACTATCAATTTTGGTACAATATTCGGTATCTTGAACTGAAAAAAAAAAAAATTCCTCACCCCCCTTCTTGGTCCAGGACCCAGGCTCCAGATCCCCCGCTCTCCCCTAGTTTCAGCCCTTGGGTTTAACGCATACATGTTAAACTCATGGCCAGAGGGCAAATTGTGGCCTTCGGAGGTATCCGATTTGGCCCGTGACCTCGAACCAAATTTTTCAAAAATAAAACAAATGACCAGCGGTGCCGTTCTTCATCATTTACGTGGTGCGGAAAATCTCCAGACCAATGCACCAATGAAAATCTCCAGACCCACAGCACATTCCCCCTCTACTTAAGTAACCAGTGCATAGTTCCAGAGCACTGATGGGTCTACAGAACTTAAGGGGTCCACAGAACATTTCCAGATCACTTAGGCTGCCCGTGCACCCTTGAAGTGCACTCAAGCGGCTCGCGTACAACATTTACAGATCCCTTAAGTAGTCCGCGGCTCATCGCCCCCCAACTCAAGTGAACCCATAGGATCCTATGTTAAATCCGTAGCTTCTACCGTCCCCCTGGACCATTCCATCTCCCACCAGGGGGTGATATTGCCCATATTTTGGAAACACTGCCCTAGGATGAACCGTTCGCCAGTAATTTACGGTGCGAGGTGTCTCAGCTATGCACCCTTTATATTAATGACTCTATTGAAATTAACAGAAAATCGGAAAATATTTTGTTGCGTCTTACCTTTGTTTCTTTTGTTGGGTATGAAACGACGTTTTATTGGTTTCGGTGATATAGCGACAGTCGGCTTCTTATTGTCGATCGTTCTTGGTTTTCCTGCGTCGATTGCACCTCTAGAGTCATTCAGATCCAGGCAACTGATATCAGGCGGCGGGGACGGGAATGGGTCATCGAGGTCATCGTCTTCTTCGTGAGTAACCACTAAAATAGGAGGCGGAGGTGGTAGGAAACTATTACGAGGGTCGTGGTCAGCGCTGCTGGATGTCGAGGATGATGTCGATCGGGCATGGTATCTCGGATTGAACTCCTCGATCATGGAAGTCCTGAACAAATTTTGTCCGACGGCTTTCTCCTCGTCCTTCTTTGGCTGCCGCCGTCGGACCACGACTTCATCCTCTTGTTTCTCGCATTTCACGTTCGACATCATGTCACAACCTATTAATGACAACAACAACAACATGTTTATTTCATTTGCTCATGTGTTCCCATTCCCATATCCGCTTAATCGAAGACGGATTTATGATTTTACCTCCCCCCCCCCCTCCGGGCTGAACAAATCATCCCTCTCTAAAGGGGCCATTCAAGTATTACGTAAGCATATTTTCAGCTATTTTTGACCCCCCCCCTCCCCCTTGTCAGCAAAAGTCAGCAAAACACTGACCCCTCACCCCTCCCAGCAAAATTTCGTCAGCAGCTTAGAATATTTCATATCTTCAAAAAGGGGGGTTGATGACATGAGCAACTTTCAAACCCCCTCCCCCCTTGTCATCAAAAGTCAGCAAATCCACCCCCCCCCCCCCCCGATGCTGACGTAATACTTGAATGACCCCAAAGTGAGAGTTCTATGTATGACCTTCTCAATACCATGGGTCCAAGGACAAAACAATTGTTCTGGGGCCTCATACTTAACTGGAAAAGTAACAGCTTACATATTCACATACTCACATTTGAAAATCATTGTTCCAGATCTCATGATGTACCACCCCCTCTCTCCTATGGATACGAGAACCACATTGTCCTAGGCCTTGGTTCTATGGACAGCTCTGCTGGATTCCGAAACTAGTCACATTTTCCCCACATATGCAGTTCGCTGTGGCCCCAGTTACCACTTGTCATGGCTCCCCACCAACCCTCGGACCTGACTCCGCTGGCTCTCGATTCGAGATTTATTTCTGTCTCGCCCTGTCAGATCTGTACTGGGTAGAATGGCAGCGACTGGTTACCCGAATACCCTAAGGGGTGTGTATGTGTACTTGCATTACCATTGCTCCCCTTTCATTCCATCTGATTTTCGCTCGCGTGTGTGCACCCCCTTGAATATCCGGATATCTTAGAACCATAAGGAGGGCCATAATGGCTTCAGGTTGAGAACCACTGATCTATGTTTTTTTTTAATATACAGGGGGATTAGAAAAGAGGTGATAGTACACACCAATACAAACAACTGTCATCAAAGAATGCATGGGGCTAACATGAAACGCAAACGCGCTAGGGCGTTTCGAAACAGCCGCTCCACAAACGTTAAAACGGCATTCCTGTTGAAATTTATCGGGAGAAAATGAACACCACGCATGCAAATGTAACCTGGGAAATAAGAAGAAGAAACCATATGCAAATCTGCTTTTTCAGTATTACTAAAGTACGCCATTATCACGTACGTTACAATTGTTAGAACGGTTGCGCTCTGGAATAAATTCACAGGGCTGGCGTCCGCGTCTTTTATTCACTGTGACGCAGATTTGCATACGGTTTCTCCTTCTTCCCCAGGTTACATTTGCATGCATAGTGTTCTTTTTCTCCAGATAAATTTCAACAGGAATGTCGTTTTAACGTTTGCGAAGCGGCCGTTTCATGTTAGCCCCATGCATTCTTTGATGACAATTGTTTGCATTGGTGTGTACTATCACCTCTTAAAGTTTTTCCCATCTTTTCTGAATCCTCCTGCTGTATAAAAATATTTTATTAAGATATATTTTCTTACAAAATATTAATTTTCATTTCAATTACTTAGAAAAATATTAATAGATAATATGCGGTGGTTTATGAACCACACCAAGAAATTCAGATGTTCTTTTAGCGTATGATTCACGGATTGCACACAAGAAATAGCGACAGTTGAAACTCACCTTTTTGTTGTAAAATACTTTCATTTTCGGTGTTGAATATAGAACTTTTGTGAAAATCCGGCTTTACTAATAAAGAGAGGCCTATGAGAAAATCATCAATAACCAACCCACCACAAGTCAGTAATGGAATCTGTCTTCCTCTTTCCGCTTCCAGTTTTTTATCTTGAATTTCTCAAGCTTCCGCTTTTCTTTGACGTTAAATTTTCTTTTCCATTTTTTGTGATTCCCCCTGTTTACATCAACAACGAGCAAACGTAATTTCATTATATTTATTTATACAATATTGCTTGGCCGAGGCCTATACAAGGGAATGCGGTGGTGAAGTTTGACAGAAACGATTGATGTTTAAAAGGAAATCAGAAACTGTTATACAATCAATAATGTTTGACGGGAGGTCGTTCCAGTCGGTTATTATGAGAGGAAAGAAACTAAATTTGAAACAATCAGTGGATGCAAAGATGGGTTTCAATTTTTGTGAATGGTTAATTCGTTTTGAAAAGTATGAAGCTGGAGAGTTAGAAAATTGGAAATGTTGATATGAAAATCGCCGTGAAGGATTTTGGAAAGGAAAGATAATCGAGAGATATGTCTACGGGTGGAAAGTGATTGCATATTAAGTTGGCGCTTGAGTTCAGTGACTGAGGCAGAGGATGACCAACAGTTATGAATGAAACGGGCGGATTTATTTTGAATAGATTCTAATTTGTCTATGTTTGAGAGAGTATGGAGGTCCCAGATTCAACAGGCATATGAGAGAGTAGGTTTGGAAGCAGAGATGTGTGAGGTGACAGGTGGAGTTTTTGAGGTTCCAACGAAGAAAAAGGAGTTTTTGGATACACTTATGAAAGACGTAATCAACATGGAGATTCCAACAGAGGTCGGCAGAAGTAATTACACTCAGATATTTATAATTAGAAACTTCAGTGATTAAAAAGTTATTGATAGTGTAAGAAAAGAATCGAGGGGAAGTCTTTTGCGAGTACTTTTCATAAAAACTGTTTTTGAAGAATTAAGGGGTAATTGCCAGGACAAGAACCATTCCGATACAATGTTGAGGTTATTTTGGAGAGAAGCCTGGTCGGATTCGTTGTGCACTGTTTGTAGATAACGCAATCATCTGCAGAGTCCAATATGACAATTGATGGAATTAGGAAGATAGTTTATATAAATCAAAAATAATAATGGCGAGAGGACCTAACCCTGGTGTGTGCCAGACTTAACTTGGAGAAATAGGGAGTTCTGGCCCTTGAAGGAGACAAACTGACTGCGGTTGGTAAGGAAGGCCTCCACCTATTTAAGCCGTTGAATACATAAGCCAAGGTTTTCGAGTTTAAGTAGAAGTTTATTGTGGGGCATCCTGTTAAAAGCTTTAGAGAAATCCAAGAAAATTATATCAGTTTGGAAGTTTTTGTCGATACTGCTTGATAGATCATGTATGAAAAGAGCTAATTGGGTTGTTACTGATAAAGATGATCGAAAGCCGTGTTGATTTGAGAAAAAGAAGTTTATTGTATCAAGGTGTGAGCGGATTTCCTTGGCAACTATGTGCTCAAAAAGTTTGCAGCGAGTAGAGGTGATAGCGACTGGTCTGAAATTAAGGGGATTTGAAAGAGATCCTATATATATAATTTATGAATTGAGATAACCTTATTAATTTTCCAGTCAGAGGGCAAATTAGATGAGTTTAATGAAATGTTGAAGGTAATTAGAAATTTCATCGGCGCAAAATTTGAGAATGATTTGGAATCCCATCGGGGCCAGTGGAGTGGGGTTTCAGTTTTTTAAAAGGTTCAGAAGAGGCCTGCTTTAGTGAAGAAAACAGGACTAGAGTGTTGAATAATGAATCGGAAAAGGAGTACTGAGAAAGATTGGGATCAGAAGAGAAAACAGAGGGAAAAGCCCGATTAAATTCTGTGGCAATATCAAGGTGAGAAGTAAGGTCGATGTGTTATCAATTTTAAAGGAAGACGGATCAGCTGATTTAGGGCGAAGAAAATTAGATTTTTAATAGTCAATTAGCGAATACACACTCTACAGTGTGTCCTGTAATGCGGCCTTTATCTCATCCACCGTCAGTCGTAGAGGTATGATTCCAAATTACAAATTGCGCAAAAGGCATTCAAAAAGTAGCCTGTACCCGTTTTGAGAGTGAAAATAAAGTGTGTGCGTGTCACAAAATAAAAAAAAAATCTAAATTTTTTGTCCCCCTGTCCTCTATCTAACTTCCAATTACGAATTCGTTGCCCTATTTTCTGAGGCCAAAAGAAAAAAAAAATCATGTTTCTAAGTGCAATACACACTATATCACTAGCATATTTGAATTCAAAAATCGGATATAAGTTAAGAAAGAACAGTAAAAACTAACGAAAAACGCTACTTTTCCTCATTTATGCTGTTCCTTCCCAACTTTTCGCCGATTTTCGAATTTAAAAAAAATTATACTTTTTTATTCTATTTTGTGGCACACTGTATTTTCACTCTCAAAACTGGTACAGGTTACTTTTTTGAATGGCTTTTGAGCATTTTTTAAACTGAAACTATGCCTCTACGTTTGAGTTCAAGTATTATGTTTACATGCCCGCAGTTACAGGACGATCCGTTCAGTATTACCCATGCTTCAATTAGAATTACAATTGATTTCACCCTTTGCTGTCCAGAGGTTTTTTACGGCACTTCATTGGTGTTTTACACTTCGTACTGTATAGCACTCTATAGCACCCCCGGCAATCACGATTACAGGAAGGTCCCTAGAAGACCTTTGAATGCTCATGCGTTTTGCTAAGAGGCCGAATTTACTGGAGTCTTCCTGTAATCGTAAAAGGCCTGTATAACAATGAAGTACCCTTTTTTTCCTGATGTCGATTCCACCTCGGTATAGGTCCACAAAGGGTCAATTACTATTTACTTAAATGATTAATAATTAAATTAATAATCATGACAGATCACGGACAAATGTTTTTTTCACCACCTTCATGTTTTTCGGTCTTTTTCATTTGCATCGAAATTATTCAATATCGTTTTCTTGTGAATAGTTGTTATAATTTGAGACCGCAACTCATTTATGTATGTGCATGTTCCTTATTATGAACGTAATTTCCTAGAAATTCTGCCGCCTGAGGCAAATAATATTTTGCCGCCCTTAAGATACGACTATCTGAAAAGAGTTTCTTTCTTCGCCTCTATTAATTTGATACAGTGGTTTCCGAAATGTTGATCATAAGGTTGTTACAATGTTGATTGTAACGTTGATGATTTAAGATACCGAGGGAAAATTTCCTAAATAAAAGGTTTTAACGAGAGTAAATATATGAAATGAATATAACTCTTCTCTAAAGAAAGAGCTAGGTGAGCTAGTGGGAGCACCAGTTTACATTTTTTCCTACGGGTTTTGGAAAAATGTTTGCTTTTCAAAGGATTAATTGAGCTATTTAGCACACATATATATCATATATCGCATTAAAATTCTACGTAAAATTTACTAAAAATAATTTGAAGAAAAATTTTATTTAGTCGAGTAGGTATCTCTCTCACACACAAATATGCTTTTGCGCACTTCTGTGAGAAATCACGAAGACTAATAAATTAATATTCATTCTGAATCCAAAGACAAAATTTATTTATCCAAGAACCGCTCTCCTCATTTCCTAGTTTTTGAAATCGTGATTCTCCTCGTTATGTGTAGCTTATATGTTATGTTGCGTAGCATGAAGGTAAGTTTTTCCTACCCTTTTATTTACACGTTGCTGCGAAATTTTCTAGCGAAGTGACATTCCGATTTCACACGTTTGAGATCAGACGCGTACGCAGGAGAGAACATGGGGAGCCCGTGCCCTTCCCAAAGACGATCAAAAATTGAAAATATTTTCAAATATTTTAGTGAAAAATTAAAGTATCGGAAGAAAATATTTTTATAATGAATGTTATCTTCATCCATTTCTGTTAATTTGAGATGCTGGGAAGGTTAGTAGCTTTGAAGGTAGATTTGAAGGTTAGTAGCTGAAAATTGCTATGAGCGATTCCTTATGCTCCCCAAACCCAATGTGCTCCCTCTAAAGGTCGATCTAGCTTACGCTAATGCTTGTGACCAGAGTGCAGGGTATTGTAATGTGGTAGGTCTTATCATGGTGCAACTTGGGTAACACAAATTCTACTACCAGTCATTGTACCGCTTATCTTTGTTTGGCGCAGCATAATGTTGATGAGGTGTGTGCACCTTTTGTGTGTGCACCAATAAAATAAAAACCAATCCGAAGGTTCATATGCATCCACGGATTGGTTGATGGCACATAACAACAAATCCGTAGAAAAAATATAATATTCGTTTATGGTGAAGTGCTGTTGTGAACTCTTTAAAATCACCCTCTACCCCCTTTGTTATAGCGATTCGACCGCACATGATATAAAAATGCTTATTTTCAGTTAAGTTTAGCCGACGAATGTGGGCGCGGTAGCCCAGGTCGATAAGATACTCACCTAAAGTACCAAAGGATGTTTAGAGGTGTCGCGAGCTCGATACCCGGTTCGTCCTTGTCAGAAACATTTCCTGACGCAAGGGTACAACAAAAACGGCGACAAGACCACAGGAAAAAATTGCTACCGCAAGCATTGAGGGGTTAGCGCACCAATTCCTCGACGACTATAAAAAACAAGCCTGCCGTTCGGAATCGGCACTAAATTGTAGGTTCCGGTCTAATTAGCCCTAATAGTGTGCAGAAAATGACCGTGGTGCGAAAAAAATGATCAATGATCAAACGAAATGACCGACGAATGTAGAATCACCCTATATTACATGTGAGAAACGTCAATGACCTGGAACCCATTCCTACCACCCACCTATCAAATAGAACTGTTAAAATTCTTCGACTAAATTAGCAACCGGATTAATGTGCTGCATGAAAAAACAATAACATATGATATTGGTTAATATTTTATAAGCAGTAATATTCGTTAAATTATCAAGTATGTTAATTATCAGTTGTTATTTGTGTGAGGTAAAAGAAAATTAGTAAAACACGCAAAGTATAAGCACCTTAGGCTTTCTGTGATTTGAATTATGAATAATACGGAAGCTAAAGACGGCTGCACTTTGCCAGTTATACTAACGTCGTTTTAACGTATACAAACAACAACTGTTAAAATTCCGAGGCAAATTTGATAATTCATCTAATATTATCGTTTATAAAATATTAATTAATATTATTTCTTTTTTTCATGGGGCATATTCATTAAAATCCGATCGCTAATTTCAATCGAAGAATTTTAACAGCTTTATTTCATTAGGTTCTAGTTCATTGATTTTCTCACATGTAATGTAATACTGTGCTGTATAATTGTTTCGAAGATTTTCTAGAAAGTATGTTTTTGCTGATGAAATTTTATGTTTATTCGTTTATTAGTTAAGGACAAAAGTATCTAAGAAAGGTACCATTTTTTTCATGGGGGAAAAGTTTGTACATTTAGAGTCCGGGAATGCTTCCTTGTATAAAGAGTTATTTTTGCTGCGCAGAAAACATTCCCTCTATTGTATACAGCAGCATGTTATTTTGTCATTCCACGCAAATATCGGAATTCTGTGAGGAGCAGAGAAACAGGTCTGTGCAGGTGAAATAAAGGTGTTCGGAAAAAAAGTTAAACTGTGCATTGCAGGTAAGAATAAAATTTTTCCTTTTCACCGCGAGCATCTCGGTGCTCATCCTTGGAAGGAGGCAGCCCCTTCGATGGGGCCCTCCTCTCAGGGGCGTAGCCAGAAATTTCGTTCGGGGGGAGGGACCACTTTCATTTCGGGGGGGGGGGACCAAAGTGACAGAGCAATGGATTTGGCCATCTTTTTCCCTTTTTTGGGTCATTTTCTCACATTTCGGGGGGGGGGGACGACCAGACCCCCAAGCCCCCCCCCCGCTACGCCCTTGCCTCCTCTGTAGTGAATTTATAGTGTAAAAAAAGGAGGTTTTTGTCCCGGGCCTACGTACTAGAGCAGTGCCAGCCCTACCCTTATAGGGGATCATAGTGCTCACTTAAACAATTGAAGAGAGATGCTTAATTTCATAATCAGGAGATATTCACCTAAAACTCAGATGAACACCTGTGTCTGGTGATGGTTATAATCAAATCTCGATTCGTGAATATGCCCATGGCCCCTCCACATCCCCTAACTAGGCTGAAATCTGGGCTGCTATGTCAGCTTCTTCACGTTCCCCCCCCCCCCTATTATGAATTTGTAGTGTGAAAAAAAAAATAGAATCGCTTCTGATGAGAATCATTCGGAGCCCCTGCCAGACCCACTTCCTTAGTAGGGACCATGCAGGGACCTCAGGTGAATAGAAAATAAGATCTGGCACAATTTATGACAATAAATATGTAAATTAAAAAGTGCTGCCTAGGCCCTCTGTCATTTTGCCCTGGGGCTATGATGTTGTTGGGACGGCAGTAGGGACACATTTTTTTGGAAAAATATTCAAATATTTGTTTGAGTTCTGTTGAACATTTTCATCATTATCAACAAGGGTTCAGCGGAACTGCATTATAACTATTGAGGGCATTGTGAGAAGCTTTTCACTTTGGAAACCCCTGATATAGGGAATAGATATAGATGTACAGAAATGGGCAATCAGAACATTCCGGAGCCAAACAGCATCACACTAGAGATTCTGCTGGTATTGTGTTGGCTGAAAGAGGCATTTGTCGGAAGATGAACAACAAATCCAAACTTGTGCTGGGGGGAATCGACTAAAGAAAAGAAAGTCAACTGGAAAAATGTTGATAAAGAGTGAAAAGATCCTTAACAAAAAAAAAAGGAACATAATTTTTTTTCATGAACCAGCTTCTGTAAAGATAGGTGGCACTTTTTGGAAGTGCAAGAGAAGAGTGTGTGTTGAGAGGAATTAGGCATTGAATAGCAGTTCGACACTGAGAAGTATTTCATTTACCTGCGCTTATTTATTCATTCGCAATTTCCCTTAAAAATTATCTCGATGTGTAAAAATTTTCGAGAGTGAAAACACCGTCATAATAAATCTGTCATAAAAATGCCGCCCCCTGTAATCATGCCGCTTCGTCAACTCATGCCTGGCGCGGACACTGCTTATAGTTATCTTTTATTCTGAATTTTTTTTTCCCACTAATATTTAATTTTTGTTCTTTTGTATTCAGTGTTAAACTGAACTGATACTGTAACCAGTATCATTTACCGATGTCTATTTTGTGTTGCAACTTTTGCAAATATTCTGTGAAATCAATTGAAATAAATAGATAAATAAAAATAAAAAATTAAATTAATAACCAATAAAAAACTCTCTTCTACTTGAAAGTCATCACTTTTGAACGAATTAAAACACGAGGAAAATTGTTTAATAGTTTTCTCTGGCGGCAATTATGTTTGATAGTTAATTATCGATTGGTTGTAGCTTATCAGTTACAAGATGTGTAGGAACTTGATGCCTTTGTGTGTTTCTCGAAACTTCTTTTCGTTTTCTCCTTCCTTTATAGTTCTGTTTACTATTTCTCATTTTGATTCTTCTTTCTGCTTCCCTCTTTTTCGGTTTACTCTTTGCTTTTTATGTTTACTTCTACGTTTCTTCTTATTCTTTTCTTTCGTTACATCTTTCTGATTTTCATCCTAATTTCGCCTTCTCTTTTTTATTTCCTAATTATTATTTCTATTTATTGCTTACGTTATTCTTTATATTTTCTTATTCTATTATTTATTATTATTTTTCATGCTTTATTCTTTCTTATTTAATTTCTTTAATTTTTCATCACTTCTCTATTTTTTTAAAATTCATTTTCGTTTCTCTGCATCCATTTTGTTTTTGATATTTCTATCTCTGTTTCTCCCTTTTATTGTTTTTAGATTTTTATTTGTACGTCTCTCCTTTTTTCATATTTGGTCACCCCTCCCCTCTTGTCTTTTCCTTCTATTTATTTCTATCCTTTACATTTTATATCTTCATTTTTCAATTATTCCATCTTCCTTTTCTCTCTATTATCTCTACTCTTTCTTTTTATTTCCCTATACCCATTTTTCCCCCTCTTAGAATCAACCCCAGAACTTTTATTTCTTTCTGACAATCTTTGCGAAACACCCTGTGTATGTAACAAATGGTTTTGACGAACGATACGTACATATGGATATGCACTAACTGTCTGTTGCGGCTTCGGAATATGTATAACTGTTTGTGAGCAGACACAAGAAAGAAACCAAAACTAAGATTTATATTCATTTTATTATTCATATCAATACTGTATATATTATGACATAAAATAACTCGATGGAACATATAACCAATAGATAATATAATATTTTAATTATGGCACATTAAACACTAAAAATTCTAAAACGTTTTACGTTAATTACGAAAGAATGCTCCGTAGTGTTTGATATTCAGTCATTTTGTCTTATCTCAGAAGAAACGCCGTAGCGAGCGTCAAGTTTGTTGCATGCACAAAATACAATTCTGGAACCTTATTGTTTCGCGATGGCTGATAAGCACTCCGGTCAGATTCAAACCGTCCATATAAATAAACGCATGCGTCTTATTCCATATTTTGAAAGACTAGCAATGGAGGGAAAAAATACGGGGTTAGTTGAATATGTAGCAGGTCTCCCCTTTTCTCAAGTTCAGAATGTCATTCATTACGATTAATTCAAAAAAAGCAAGAGTGCTCAACCTTTTGGAAAGTGCGGGTCACTTCGTTGATTTGAAAACGTGGGTGGGCCACTTTATTCATTGAAGAATGAATTTCGCGGATCACACAAGTGACTTGCAAATGCTCCGCGAGTCACTGAAGTGATCTAGAAATGTGCTGCGGTGTGTCACGGTCCACTCAAGTGATCTGGAAATGTGTCATAAGTGACTTAATGTGCCGCAAACCACTTAAGTGATCTGGAACTGTGCCATGGGCCACGTAAGTTATCTGAAAATGTGCCGTGAGCCACTTCAACGATCTGAAAGTGAGTCACGGTTCACTGAAGTGAACAGAAAATGTGCTGCGGGCTGCTTAAGTGATCTGTAAATTTGTCGTGGGCTGCTTAAGTGATTTGGAACTGTGCCGCGGCCACTTAATCGAAGTAAGAATGTGCCGCGGGTAACGTAAGTGATCTGGTAATATGCCGCTTAGTTTAT
Organism: Pholcus phalangioides; assembly: GCF_987345545.1. Taxonomy (NCBI): domain Eukaryota; kingdom Metazoa; phylum Arthropoda; class Arachnida; order Araneae; family Pholcidae; genus Pholcus; species Pholcus phalangioides. Next base: position 1,600,677 of record NW_028301595.1, on the reverse strand, counting down.
CTTTACAAAATTAAGTTTGAGGTCGAGGGCCACATTTGGCCCGCAGATGATGGGTTGAGCATGTATGCCATAAAAACAACTTTAAAAATCTGGTCTGGCCTTCTGACTCACCCTGTATAATAATTGCGTTTCTTCTGCAGTGTACACTTTTGTTTTTCTCTGGCATGACCACGCCCTCCGAGCAATGAGCTTATATTGCAATAGCGACAGAGCCTGGTCGTGTCCGGTTCGTTTAGTTTAGTACTCCTTTGTTGTTCTTGGTCTAGAATTACTTAATTGAAGAATTTCCATACTTGACGTACTCGACCTGCTTGTACTGTAAAAACTGGCTTCGTGTTTTTCTCCTGCTCTAGTGTCTGTTGGACACTAGAGTCGCGAGGGTGTACAGCCTGTCCTTGTCATCGATGGCAACGTTTGTGACGTGCTGGAAGCAACAGGGCTTCGATATCTCGCACTTCATGGGGAGTCGGATGAGCTCCTTCTTGATCTTCTTGCCTTGTGAAGTGACGGAACGCCTCTTGCCCTTCTTGGTGTTGATCGCCAGGAGCGACAGGTTGCGCGGGTCGCCGATCAGTTGCTCGAGCTTTTCGAAGAAGACCATCGCTGCGCTGACAAGGTCGAAACGCAGGCCTATCGTTCTGCTGCGGTCCCAAGACGTGAACATGACGTGGAAAGTCGGTTCCTGGACCCGGTAATTCGTACGCCCGTTTATGACGTCCTTCCATAGTACGAACCCCGTGCCTTTCTCGGCCAGGATTATCTGGAGGAGCCTTTGCGATCTGGCACGGGTGTCGCCTTCGTCCAGCAGCAGGACGGGGACTCCGGTCCGGGCAAGTTCCCACTGGTTGGGACCCCTCCCGAAATAAAGGTTGCTCAAAGAGCGGCACACGAACACGGAGGTCTTGTGGCTTCGGAAAAAGGCCTCTATCTGAGAGACGTCTTCTTCCGTCAGGCCGCCATCTTTGCTCGTGAAACTACCGTTGCTGTTCGGCAATCCAGAGCTGTAAGACTTCGACGCGGTTTTCAAATTACGAACCTGATTGGCTAAGTTGTCGAGGACGTCGAAGCTCCGGTCTACGGCGTCTTCGTAGGAGGACGAGCTTCCGACCTCGTAATCGTGAAGGTGATTGTCGTACGATTTGGAAAGATAATTGTTTTTTTGATATCCACCGTTAACGTTCCTGTGGTACATCGTCGTTGATTGGTTCACAATGACGGCGCGTATGCTAGAATCATTGCAATATGGTGAGTAATCTGTTCCACTGGAATGAAAACATCACTGTATACACTGAAATTCCGGTTGCACCAATGATTGGCGGCACTTTTTGATGAAATAATCAGGTAATTTCCGTCACAAAAATGAGAAGAAATTGTGCGTCACAGTTTGAATCGCGATTCTTTCAACGGCTTTCCATACCACAACGCGGTTCTAGTTGATTACGCTTCAGCCATGCACCAGACCAATGAAAAGCTTCGAAGATAACGTCTTTGGTGTTGTTGGGTTGCGAATTCAAGCAAAGCCACGATGGCCGTCAATCTTTCTGAGAAATCTTCGCCTCTGATGGAATTTTCACTGAAATGAGAAGAAAGAAAAATAACAAGGAAATCAGAAAATAAATAGTACAAACATTCAAAAAAATTATAGTGTATATACATAACATAGACTTGGCTGAGAGTGGAGGGGGGGGGGGCTGCAGAGAAGAGTTAAGAGAGTGCTCTTGTTGGCACACAAGGCTTGAGCTAGAAGAAAGATTTGATTTCGCGAATATGTTTACTTGGAAGAGCACAAGTGTCGAGAGGATGTGATCGAAGTGTTCAAAATTTTCAACGGGATGGATAGTCCCAAAATCATTTTCGATACGTCAATAATGGATGTAAGGGGAAAGTTGGCCCCCTCTCGATAGGAGGCTCTAGGTTAGAGAGCAATGTAGGCATGTGTAGTGCTTTCAATGACTTTTTCGCGTCGGTTTTTAATGGAGATAATGATATTCGATATACGGGTGTTGCATGGGGTAATGAATCCCTCAACGATATTCAAGTAGAAGACGTGGAGGTCCTAAATCTTCTAAGAAATGTATGTGCAAGCAAAGCACCAGGACCAGATAATATCTATCCCAGGGTCCTCAGGGAATGTGCTAATGAATTGTTGGGGCCAGTGGCACAGATATACAGGAGTAGTATTGCTGAGGGTATCATCCCAAGGGATTGGAAACTTGCTAATGTTGTTCCGATATTTAATAAGGGTAGTAGAGAAACTGTGTCCAATTATCGTCCAGTGAGTTTGACGAGTTCCCTCTCGAAAATTTTGGAAATTATCATCAAAAGGCAGTTTGTGAAGTGGATAGACGAGAATAATGTATTGTCGGATAATCAGCATGGGTTCAGGAAGGGGAAGTCATGTGTAACTAACCTCCTTTGCTTCTATGATTACGTGACTAAGGCTTTGGGTAAGAGCAAAAATGTCGACGTTGTTTACCTTGATTTCCAGAAGGCATTCGATCGGGTCCAACATGGCAAACTCTTGAAGCGTTTACACGAGATTGGAATTGGGGGCAACTTGCTGAATTGGATAGAATCGTGGTTAAGAGATAGGTCGCAACGAGTTATGGTGAACGGGGAATTCTCTCGTTGGACAGACGTCACAAGTGGAGTTCCTCAGGGAAGTGTCCTTGGCCCCATACTTTTTTCACTTTTTATCGACAAACTCGATCAGGGTATCGATGGAATTACTAGCAAATTCGCAGATGATGTGAAGCTAATGGGGGTAATCGGGAATCAAAACGATAAGGAGCTGCTACAGACCAACTTAAACAGGATTGCAGCGTGGGCAAATGAACGGAGCATGACATTTAGCGTTGATAAGTGCATGGTCGCTCATTTTGGTTCGAACAACCCACGGTTCTCTTACGAGTTGAATGGTGTCACTATCCCGAATGCAACTAGGGTCACCGATTTGGGAATTCTCATTGACTAGCGGCTTAGGTTTTCTGAACATTGTCCAGCGGTGGTCAAAAAGTGGAATAGAATGCTTGGTCTCATTTTCAAAAAGGTCTCTTCGCGTTCTCCTAAAATTATTCTTCCGTTTTTTCGAGGCTTAGTTCGTCCTGGACTGGAGTATGCTGTAAGGTTTTGGAGACCATACCTACAGAGGGACATAGACTTGGTTGAAGGGGTGCAGAGAAGAGCTACGAGTGTCCTTATTGATACACGGGGCTTGAGTTGTGAAGAGAGACTTCATTTTTTGAATATGTTTACATTGAATGAACGCAGGTGTCCAGGAGATATGATCGAAGTGTTCAAAATTTTCAATGGGATGGATAGGATGGACCATGAACTTTTAGTGCACCGCCAATCGACTGTTTTTACAAGAGGACGCCAGTGTCGATTGGTGAGGGACAATGCCAGGTTATGGTGTCGCAGGGAATTTTTCTCTAATAGGGTTGTTAATAAATGGAATAGCTTACTTCCGCAGGTTGCGAATTCAAACACGATTGACACGTGTAAGAAGAAATATGATAAACCGAGAAGCTATTCATACTTAGAATAAGACAATCATAATATTTTTTATCGGCAGTGTGTTATATAGTATTAATTATTCGTTTTTTTCTTTCATGAAATATGCTTTTATATCGGCTTACTGTGTTTTAGTTGCATTTATGATATCCATATTTTTTACGGCATCTTTCAGCCACCTCGTGTGTGTGTGTGAGAGAGAGAAACATGCACGTTGATAATTTTGCGCACACAAGCAAACGCCATTTTGAATCGAGTTGAGGGCTGCAAGGAAATTGAGCAATCTGCCAGATGGGAAATAAGTTGTGTTATTTACTTCCTGACCGTAAGAAATGCTACAACGGTATTGATTCATTCCACATCTGCAAAATGCAAGATCCGAATGGCATCATCTCGAAGTATCTAAGTTCTCTCCAGTTTATACACTTAATTATTTCAATTTCGTTCTTTTTGTTGGGCCCACAAAGGGTACTGATTCTCGCAATGATTTAAAAATCGGGATCGTTGTATATAAATATAATTTTTATTTCATTTGGATCGCTGATTTATTCCCGAAGCTTCATTAGTATTGATCCTTTTCTCTCTCTCTCTCTCTCTCTCTCTCTCATCAGTTTTAAATGTAAAAAATATTCTAACGGTGTTAAACAGCAGTTGGTTTGTTCCCCGCATAAGCGAATGACCAGCTTGATCGGATATTGTGTGCTGGAACCATTAATATCCGTTTTAGCGGGTCCTGTAGTAGCTAATTTCATCGGATCAGGGTTTTTTTTTCCTTCTAGAAACGTAGGAAATAAATCGCAGCGTATATTGTTTATCTACGCAAGAAAAATTTACCAAATTATCGATTAAGTTTCAAGAAACTTCCGCGGTTATAAACAGTTTCCATTATCGAAAGTTTCCATTGAGCGATCTTCAAGGTACGCAACAATGAGTGACGCGTCCATTGATTTCGTATTCAAGGCACGACGCGACGTTCACGAATAATCCAGTCACTTTCGGAAGTAATTTCCTTTTGTTCTTGCTCAAAAAAAGACGTGATGGAAAGTGATTCGATCGCTTCTTTCTTTATTCTCATGTTGGTGACTACGTAGGCGGGTACAATGCATGTATATGTGCACTTTCACGAGGAAGTTTCGGTTCTAAACAACGAAAGGAAACAAGCGTATAAACGTGAAAGTCTGTTCGAGTCTCCGTCTTAAAACAGAAAAAAGACATAATAATACATTATAATCGTTTATCTTCTTTTCAGTTAAAGCAAAGAAAATACGCGGTTTCTTTCGATTTCGATCTTTAAGGCACCTGTTTTTTGCCTGTCATTTTTTTTTTTTTTTTTTAATTTAAAGAACCTTTTCATGCTTTTGTAAGAAAATTTATTTGCTTTTTTCCCTGTTCGTGGATGGAAAAAGTGTATAAGTCAGGCGTCTTCAACACATAGTCTGAGGGGCCACATTTGGCCCTCGGAGCTTTTTGTCGTGGCCCACCGGACATTTTCAGAAAATGGTTGAAAACATTGAAAAACAATGGATTCTAGATTAAATGAAAGAAATAATTTCCGAAGTGGTAAAGAACTCATTCTAGAATTACTGAAACAAATAATTTCAGAATTGGTGAACAAACAACTTATAAATCAATGAGAGAAATAATTTCGAAATTTATGATAGAAATTATTTCGCAATCAATAAAAGAATAATTGCATAATTACTGAAAGGAATGATTTCAAGATATATTGAGAAGAAATATAATTTCAGAATTACCGAAATGAAATAATTAAAGAATCCCTTGAAGTGTTTTCAGATAAAAATTAACCGAAAATTAATCAAAAATTTCAGAAATTTAGTGGAAAAAATAATTTAAGAACTAATCGAAATTGATAATTAACAAAAGAAATAATCTATATATATAAAATAACATGTCCTAACATCATCGCCGAGCCGAAACCACTGAAGCTATGAATATCAAATTTGGTCAATAATTTTGTTTCATGCCGTAAAGACTCACTAAGAAGGGTTTTTGAAATTCGACCCCGAAAGGGGTCATAAGGGGATTTAAATGTAACAAATAGAGAAATCACGCCAAACCGAAATCGCTGAAGTTGTAGTCATGAAACTTGGTCAGAAGTTTGATTTCATAACGTAAAGACCAACTAAAAATGGGGGGGGGGGGGTTTGGAAATTCAGTTTTTTCGGGAGTTTAGTTGCTACTACTAAACCACACCGCTGCACCTACGTAAATATTCCTCTGCGAAACTTCTATCAAACTGGTGCTCGTCGGAATGTGACGTACATGTGTTGTATACCATCGTCAAATACGTGTGGACACCATATGTAGTTGCCGGAGGTGATAATGACATTTAAATTGAAGTAGCTATTTATCCATAGTTAAATTTTATTTGACTCCACTAAGACTGTTCAATTCTAGATACGGTTAAATATACGGTTTATTAATTAGAAGAAACACACGGCACGTTAACACATATATACGAAATAATAATACACGGACACACAGTCAAAAGACATCTCTACTCTGCAAGAAACCAAAGCCTTCTCTGCCAAAAAGCGGAAGAGAGGCTAAGAAAAGGCGCGCGCACATAACGAGGTGTTGGCAGATTTATGCTATTCGAAACCAACACCTACACACTCTTGCCGACAGCATCGCCACAGTACTCCCCCACGAGTCCGAAGGACGTTAAGCTTGATAAGGTGTTACAAAACGGACTTTCCGTCCGGACCTCGTGACGAAGCCCTGTGGCGAGGCTGGGGCATTACATATAGATGATTTGCGAACATTAGATTCTTTGCATTCGAGAGAATTAAACAAAAATGCAGGTTTTAAACGATCAATAGAAATACACTTAGATTCATTATTGATACGCAAAGTAAAAAATTTATCAGTCCTATTCAAAACTTCATAAGGTCCTTGGTAAGGCTGCTGTAGCGAACGCCTTACAGTGTCAACCCTCACAAAAACGTGTGTGGATCTGGCCAAGTCCTTGTGCACAAAAATGTTTTTTGAGGAATGATTGGACAAAGGCGAAGGACGAAGCTTTGACATAGTCATACGCAAGTTCGTGACATAATCAGATTTTGAGGTGTGCTTACCGGAATCTTTGAAGAAGTCTCCTGGTAACCTCAGAGATGTTCCGTAGACCATGTCCGCCGGCGTAGCACCAAAATCAGGTTTGAAACTTGAGCGTATCCCGAGTAGAATGGTAGGAAGAACGTCAACCCATCTTTCAGTGGCGTGACACATGATGGCAGCTTTCAAGTCCCTGTGGAATCTCTCGATGGCTCCATTGCTTTGTGGGTGGTAAGCGGTAGTACGCACCCTGTCCACCCCCAGCAACTTCGCAAGAGATCGGAAGAGTTCAGATTCAAACTGAGAACCCCTGTCCGTAGTAATGCGTTCTGGAACGCCAAAACGGGAGATCCAATTCGACAGGAAAGCGAATGCCACAGTTTCAGCAGTCTGATCGGGTACAGGAATAGCTTCCGGCCATCTGGTGAATCGGTCACTGCAAGTCACAACGTAGCGATTTCCTTTACTTGGTGGAAGTGGACCCACGATGTCAATATGGACATGCGAGAACCTTGCGGAAGGTAATCCGAATGCACCAATAGGAGAATGTGTGTGACGACCAACTTTGGATCGCTGGCAATGGATGCAAGTTTTGCACCACTCTTTGCAGTCCCTTTCTAAAAATTTCCAGATGAATCGTCTGCGAACCATTTCAGTAGTAGCTTTGGCACCAGGGTGGGAGAGGTTGTGCACTGCATCAAAAATAGCGCGGCGAAACGTTGACGGTACGTAAGGTCTAATTGAACCAGTGGAAACATCACACTGTAGAGTGACTTCAGGAGAACCGAAAGTCATTGGTTTTAACTCGAGACCTGAGTCCATTTCACGAAGTAATCGCAATTCTTCCTCATCCTGAGCGCGAGCCATCTCGGCGAAATCGATACTAGGAGGTATTTCAATTTCCGATATTCTTGAAAATGCATCGGCTACCGCATTTCGATCGCCTGAAATGTGCTTGATACGGGTTGAAAATTGACTAATGAATTCTAGATGACGAATCTGCCTAGGTGAACATTTTTCACTTTTTTGGGAAAATGCATAGACCAATGGTTTGTGGTCTGTGAGAATTTCGAAGTCAGATCCCTCCAGCATATGTCGAAAATATTTAATTGCTGAATATATCGCTAGCAATTCTCGATCGTACGCACTGTATCTGCGTTCAGCTGAAGTTAGCTTACGCGAGAAGAATCCTAATGGCTGAGTTTGATCATTAACTGCTTGATTCAAAACTCCGCCAATCGCGAAATCAGACGCGTCGACAGCTAGAAGGAGATGCGCACTTGAAATAGGATGAGCCAATAGAGCAGCATTGGAAATCATTTCCTTGCATGACTCGAATGCAGATTTTGCTTCCTCAGACCAGACGATTTTTGTTTTATCCCGTTTTTGTTTGCCTTTAACTAGATCATGTAAACATGCTTGCGTAGAGGCAGCGTTTTTCATGAAACGATGATAAAAATTTATTAGTGCCAGAAAACGTCGCAGCTCATCGATTGTGTTGGGCAATGGATAGTCCAAAAGTGCGGTAACACGATCCGGCAACGGGGAAATGCCCTTTTCTGACACAAGATGACCTAAAAACTGAATTTCTTTGAGTCCAAATTGGCATTTGTCAGGATTGAGAACTAAACCGTATTCGCTTAGTCTCTTGAACAACACATCGAGATCTTGTTCATGCGACTTCTCATCAGCTGACGCAACAAGAATGTCGTCTAAGTAAACATAGCAGAAGTCGAGATCCGAGAGGATGCTGTCAACGAATCGTTGAAATGTTTGTGCGGCGTTCCTGAGCCCAAAGGTCATGAAAACATACTCAAAGAGACCGTGCGGTGTAATCACAGCCGTCTTGGGAATATCACTTTCTTTCACAGGAATCTGGTGGTATGCCTTTACAAGATCGAGTTTAGAAAATATTCTTTTTCCAGCCAGACCGAAAGAAAAGTCTTGAATATTGGGAATAGGATAACGATCAGGAGTAGTTACGGCATTCAACCGACGAAAATCACCACATATGCGCCAACCACCTGTCTTTTTTGGGACTAGGTGGATAGGGCTAGCCCAAGGGCTTTTGCTAGGACGAATGATGCCTTGCTTCAAAAGCAAGTTAAATTCTTTCTTGACGGCAAAAAGTTTTTCAGGAGAAAGACGTCTAGCCTTTGCGAAGACGGGAGGCCCTGATGTTTCGATGAAGTGGATAATGGCATGTGGTTTGGGTTGAGAATTTAAGACCGAACCAGTGAGATTTGGGAACTTGGTCAAAATTTTATGGTATGTAGTGGCACCAGAAACTGTAGTTAGACCGAGAGAAGGACCAGTGGTAACGACACCAAGAGAGTATAGAGTTTTCAAATTATCAACCAACCGGCGATTCTTGACATCAACAAGTAAACCGAATCTCTCCAAGAAATCGGCACCCAAAATAGGACTTGTGACGTCGGCCACTAAGAAATTGAATGAGAATATTCTCCTCAGTCCGAGATCAAGTTCAAAATGCTTAGTTCCATATGTGTGAATTTTAGTGCCATTAGCCGCATATAACGAAAGGTCGTCAGGCTTGGAAACTTTGGCAAGTGATTTAGGAAAACAGCTCACAGCTGCACCACTGTCAACAAGAAAACGAATTTTCGATTTTCTATCACAAATGAATAAGCGACTTTGAAAGTGGCAATCTCCGGCCGCCGCTGTAACAGGATTGCCCACTAGTTTTCCGAGTGTTGGCAAGGTGAAATGCAACGATGTGCTTTTTCACCATATCGAGCATGATACCAGCACAATTTGCGTCGATCGGAGCGATCTGAAGATTTTTTCCGCTCACGAGTTTTCGAATTGTTTCGCGACCGACCTCTGTATTGGTTTCGAGAACGAGAGAGCTCTTCGACTCGTGTAGCGAGCGATGCAATTTCTTTTTTAAGCTCATGCAACTCTGAAGAAGGCAGAGGAGGTTGAGACACCTGAGAAACGACAGCGTTGAAACTCGAAGCTTCTAATATGCGATCAGCTATCTGCGCTAAAGAGTCAAGAGGATCCCGACAAATCGACAAAATTTGTTGAACACTGACGGGTAATCTTTGCTGCCATAATGTGCTCAAAACATCATCACTGATTGTGTTATTCGACAAGTTTCGCATCTCACAAAGTAGCTGGGACGGTTTTTTGTCGCCTAGCTCGCACTCATGAAAAAGAGATTTCAAGCGAGCAGTTTCAGATTGAGCAAATCGGGAAAGAATACGTTTCTTTAGAGTCTCATATAAATCGTGTGAGGGAGGATTACGTACTAAATCACTCACGTAAGACAAGATTTTTGTGTCGAGAACGGAAATCACCGAATGAAACTTCGTCTTATCCGCGGTAATGCCTGCCGTGATAAACTGGGATTCCACTTGAAGGAACCATAAATCAACGTCGGCTTCCCAAAATGGAGGCGCACGGAATGAAACACGTGAGACTTCGGTTCCCGGAAGGGAAAGTTCAGTCTGACTAGCAGTTGCTTGCGGATTTGCCATAGCGAAAGAATGAAGACGGCAATAGTCCTACGAAAGAGAGAAATATTCACTCACCACGAAACTGAAATTAAAATCCACATTGCAGAGAGGTATTCATGATTCGTTGTAACGAATCCGATAGTCCTGAGTCACCAGTTTGTGGACACCATATGTAGTTGCCGGAGGTGATAATGACATTTAAATTGAAGTAGCTATTTATCCATAGTTAAATTTTATTTGACTCCACTAAGACTGTTCAATTCTAGATACGGTTAAATATACGGTTTATTAATTAGAAGAAACACACGGCACGTTAACACATATATACGAAATAATAATACACGGACACACAGTCAAAAGACATCTCTACTCTGCAAGAAACCAAAGCCTTCTCTGCCAAAAAGCGGAAGAGAGGCTAAGAAAAGGCGCGCGCACATAACGAGGTGTTGGCAGATTTATGCTATTCGAAACCAACACCTACGCACTCTTGCCGACAGCATCGCCACATACGTTTCTAAGCAGAGCATTGCCTGTTACGTGTTCCATAAGTACTGCCATCCGAATTCGGAAACGAACAACGCAGCAGTGTATTTTTTGTTTGTACCACATACTATGCGCGAGTTTTAAATGTTGTAGGCCTGATTGTTTCCTGCGAAGGAACTTCTTTTAAATAGGAAATCGCGCTCAGGCTGTATTTCAAGACTAGTATAATAAGCATTCACCCTTTTCATGGAAGCATTTTTAGAGGATCACACCACTAGCAGAAAGCAAAATTTATTGCCAATTAAACAAAGCTCATGAACAATCAAGTCCAAGTAAAACCTTAAAAGAAATATGGAAGCAGCATCTCTTAGATCAGGAGCCTTCAACACTTCAGACACGGCGGGTCACACTGAAACTTTCAACGAAGCCTGCGGGCCACCAACTCATGTAATTTAGTGTCATCTTAATAGGGGGGGGGGGGGTCAACGGGGCTCCGAGTTAAACTGGGACAAAAAACTAATTTCTTTCATTAATTTCAAAATTGATTTCTTTCACTAATTTCAAGATAAATCGTTTTTTCCAATGTTACCTTTTTCTGAAAATGATCGGCGGGTCACGACGAAATGCTACGAGGGCCAAATGCGGGCAGCAGGCCATACATTGAAGAAAAGGCCGTCTTAAGAGCATCATGGGCCCCCGGGCCAAGTGAGTTTTCTGAGGCCCTACCCGACTGAAAATGCTTGCCTACAAATCTACATGCTTACCCTCGAAATTTCAATCAGATCTCATTTTTGTGATGTCCCTTCTTCTCCTAACGCCCCCAGGCTCATGCGTTAAGACGGCGATGGTTGAAGACACCCCCCCCCCCTCCCCGTCCTAAAGATCGAAGATTCTTTAGGAGGTGCTGATTGGAGCCCCGTGTGTAAACAAACCTTCACCCATACAGACCAGAATAGCAAAAAAAACCTGAAAACCCTATTCAATTAATTTCACTTTCAACCACCCAGAAGCCATCAGAAATAAACCCCTCGTACAAAATTTCATCGTTTATTCATGGGATTTTTTGATGGGGGAGGAGGGGGAATTTTCTCTCCCTCACCCATATAAAAAAACACAAAATGCCAAATGCAACGGCTAAAAAAAAGCATCCAAGTGCAGTAAATAATTGCATCGCTGAACGAAGTCAAGTCTGTAATGGGAAAGGATGCGAAGGTGCGTATAATACGTATAAAATATTATATTGAAAAGCCTACTGACACACCCTTCAAGGTTATTCTTGCTGGTCACCCTCCTGTACTAGATTCCCATTCGATCCCATTACTGTTATACACCTCCCCCAAAAGAAAATGGTCTGGACCTTTAAGGTGAGTATTCATCTCTAAAAAAAAGACGATAATAATAATATATAAGCATTTTATATATTACACTAAAGGCCTAGGAAAGTCGGCACTAGGTGAAATTTATTCCAAGGGAATAGGAGCGGCCAATTTTATTCATTTTTTTATATATATACTGCTTACAGGTTATTCTTGTGAGTAAAAAAGAAAAAAGCATGATATAATAGTGCTCGGAATTATATAGCATAAATTGAAGGCTTTGCTGCAACCATTAATTTCAATGTTTTGTCCCGGATCTAGAAATACGTATATCAATACCTATCTTTTACTATTTTTGTGTTCGCGGAACAACCAAGACCATTTTTTTTTCTTTCCATCTGTAAATTCAATATTTTCATTAGTTTATGTTTCAGATACTTTTATATTGAATATACAGGGTGTCCCATAAATTCGCGAATGGTTCAGAAACTCATAAAAGTTGAAGTAATTGGTAAACGTATTTGAATGCAGTTTGAGAAAAATTTATTCTCACAAAAAGGGGTTTTTTGGTTCAGAAAAAAAAATTAGTTCGGTTTTTTGTTGGTAGAGTACGCTGCGCGAAAGTGAGGGAGTAGTCATATGACCTGAACCTTTCTGTAATCTCTTCTGTGCCCGAAACGTTCGTGAAGCTGCAGATTCGTGGCTGAGGTAAAACAAGTTCTACAACAGCGCTCTATATACTTTACAAATATCAACACTACAATGAAAACCTCATGTAAGTGCCAGTGACAGGAAAATTTAGAAACGAGCTGTTGATCGTACACAACGCATTTTATAGGATTCTGATTTGCATATTAACGTGATTTTCTTCCGTGTAGCGCCCTCGATCGACAAAAAATGCAACTAAATTTTTTTCTGTACCAAAAAAAAGAAAAAAACCCTTCGTGAGACTTACTCTTGGATAAAGTATTATATTGGTGAAGTTGTTTCACCTCAGCCACGAATCACTGGCTGAAGTTTCACGTACGGTTCGGACACAAAAGAGTATGAAGGAAGGTTCAATTTTTTTCAATCACTCTTGCCTCAGCGCCCTCTATCGACAAAAAAATCGAACTGATTTTTTTTTTTTCCCCTGTACCAAAAAAAAATCCCTCTTCGGGAAAAACTTTTCTGCAATATACCAATGTTTTTAATTTTTATGAATTTTTAAACTATTTAGGAATTTAAGAGACACCCTGTGTTTTTTCAAAAGCGAATAACTATGAATTAAATATTTATATTCAGTTATGATACATCAGTTATACATATCCAAGATCTGTCTTCGCCATATGGCCCTCGGAGCTCTTTGCCATGACCTCCGCCGATCATTTTCAGGAAATAGTTGAAATCATTGAAAAACGATTAACTCTAGAGTAAATGAAAGATAATTCTAAAATACGCGAAGAGAGAGAGAAATAATTCTAGAATGAACTGATGAAAACTCGGGATTATATAATAGAAAGACATAATTCCACAATTGATGAAAATTCAAAATTACTGAAACAAATAATTTTAGAGAGAGAGAGAGAGAATTAGTGAAAAAAAACAACAACTTATAAATATCACAATGAGAGAAGTAATTTCGTAATTTATGATGGAATTTATTTCAAGATATATTGAGAAGGAAAATAATTTCAGAATTACCGAAATTAACAATTAAAGAATCATTTCAAGTGATTTCAGATTAAAATTAATCTCAGAATTAATTAATTTGATCAGTAATTAACCAAAAACCCTTTTCGAAAAAAATTAGTGAAAAAATTATTTAACAACTAATCGAAATTGATAATTAACAAAAAATAATAATTTCAGAATAAATGAAAGTCTTCAATCAATTTTTGTCCCTGTTTAGCTCGGCCCCCCCCCTTATTGAGTTGGTAACCCGCGGGATTCCGAAAGGTTGAAGACTCATGATCTATATCAACTATATAGTAAATAATAATAAAAATGTATATACATATGTGTTACGGTGAAAAAAAAGTGATAAATGCTGTTATTATGCATAGTTACCAAACATCTTGGTAAATTTTATAACTTTCCTTATGTTAATCACTTTTTACCAGTGATTATGCATAGTTTCCAAGCGTCATTGGGAAATTTAATAAATAAGCACTAAAAAAACTCACTTTTACTGACGATTATACATAATACCCAAGCGTTACGTCGATGGTAAACATAATAAATCGTACTATATGATATACTATACATGATAATTCATACGTGCATTGTATCATTATATCGGGACAACTGTATTCATCACACGTAATAGACTTATTTGGAATGTTTTTCATATTTATCAAATTTACCAACGATACTTGGTTATTATGCATAATCTCCGGTAAAAGTGATGTTTCCAGTATTTATCAAATTTACCAACGACGCTTGTGTGCGTTTTATGCATATTCGCCGATAAAAGTGATAAATTTACCAAATTTACAAGAAGATTGGTAGTATGCATAATAACCACCCTTTATGAAAATATGAGTTAGGATTCAGAGGGGCATAGCTGATGACGAAATTTTGCTGACAAGGGGGGAGGGGGTCAGCGTTTTGCTGACTTTTGCTGACGGGGAGGGGTCAAAAATGGCTAAAAATTTGCTTACGTAATACTTGAACGGCTCTTATATGTATAATATAACCAGTTTATCACATTCACCGTAACATATACACTGAAGAGCCAAAAAAACTGGTAAACCTGCCTAATATCGTGTAGAGCCCCCGCCAGCCCGCAGAAGTGCCGCAACACGACGTGGCATGGACTCGACTAATGTCTGAAGTAGTGCTGGAGGTAATTGACACCATGAATCCTGCAGAGCTGCCCATAAATCCGTAAGAGTAAGAGGGGGTGGAGATCTCTTCTGAACAGCACGTTGCAAGGCATCCCAGATATGTTCAATAATGTTCATGTCTGGGGATTTAGGTGGGCAGCGGAAGTGTCTAAAGTCAGAAGAGTGTTCCTGAAGCCACTTTGTAGAAATTCTGGACGTGTGGGGTGTCGCATTGTCCTGCTGAAATTGTCCAAGTCCGTCGGAATGCACAATGGACATGAATGGGTGCAGGTGATCAGACAGGATGCTTACGTACCTGTCACCTGTCAGAGTCGTATCTAGACGTATCAGGGGTCCTATATCACGCTAACTGCACACGCCCCATACCATCACAGAGCCTCCACCAGCTTGAACAGTCCCCTGTTGACATGTAGGGTCCATGGATTCATGAGGTTGTCTCCATACCCGTACACGTTCATCAGCTCGAAGCAATTGGAACCGAGACTCGTCAGACCAGGCAACGTGTTTCCAGTCCTCAACAGTCCAATGTCGGTGTTGTCGGGCCAACACCTTCTAGAGCAAGCTAGAGCCTTCTGCTTTAGAAGGTATTGGTCGGGCCCAGGCGAGGCCTAAAGCTTTGTGTCGTGCAGTCATTAAGGGTACACGAGTGGGCCTTCGGCTCCGAAAGCCCATATCGATGATGTTTCGTTGAATGGTTCGCACTGACACTTGTTGATGGCCCAGCATTGAAATCTGCAGCAATTTGCGGAAGGGATGCACGTCTGTCACGTTTAATGATTCTCGTTGGTCCCGTTCTTGCATGATCTTTTTCCGGCCGCAGCGATGTCGTAGATTAAATATTTTACCGGATTCCCGATATTCACGGTGCACTCGTGAAATGGTCGTACGTGAAAATCCAAATTTCATTGCTACCTCGGAGATGCTATGTCCCATCTCTCGTGCGCCGACTATAACACCACGTTCAAACTCACTTAAATCTCGATAACCTGCCATTGTAGCAGCAGTAACCGATCTAACAACTATGCCAGACACTTGTGTTATATAGGCATTGCCGACAGCAGCGCCGTACTCTGATTGGTTCCATATCTCTTTATTTGCATACGCATGCCTGTACCAGTTTTTTTGGCTCTTCAGTTTATGTATCTTTAGTCTATGGTATAGAAGGTTTCAAAAATGATTGTGCCTTCTATGGGCCCCATGGCAGACTTTTTTCTTATGGCCTTCTTGAAAGGGCCGTAATAATGCAAAATAAGTATGAATTTTTTTGTGGGGGGGGGGGGCATTCAATTCAAGGCCATTCTTGCACCAGCCTAATAACGGGTCTGGCACTCAAGTTGGCATTGATGAGAAAAGTGGATTAAATATATCCCGAATATATTAAATATACAATATTCGGGACGACCGAATATTGTATATTTAATGCGAAAAAAATATTGAACATATGGTCACCGAATGTGTGAAGGTATTACTGTGGAGCAGCGTTTCTCAACCTGTGGTCCGCGACGATGGCATAGGTGGTCTGCAGGCAGATTTGATAAAATTCTGAACCCGTTGTAATGGATATCAGTAATATCCGTATCGGACTGTGACGTGCATTGTGCTTACCACAGAGATTTATTTTTCATTGTTCTGTGTTTTCCAGTGTTATATAACTGATCTATAGTATATATAACTGATGTTCCCCCCCCCCCACCCTTTTCATACATATGTACCTGGACTGTGACGTGCATTGTGCTTCCACAAATGTTTAATTTTCACATTATTTTGTGGTTACTATATATATTTTAATTCCCGCCCCCCTCCCCCCCCCCATGTACTTTGAAAAAGTGTTCTCATGTTTGATCGGGTAGGGTGGATGGATTTGATGGGCTGGGGAAGGTGTTGCCACTTTTCCAACAGATACCCTTTACGTTAGAGGTTCCGTAAGGAATATTAGCGTGGGTATCTGTCTGGTAGCTCAAGTTCAAGTAATATCCATATGGGTTCAAATAAATTATACCTTCATACCCAAGTCTACCATACATCATTGAGGAGAATGCACGAAAAACGGCGATCTTGAATACGGGGCATCACTAAATTTTGGAAAAAAATTGCAATTTATTGCTTTAAATGTAATTCGCTGATTACTGCTAAAATTGCTGACGGTTTTGGAAATAAAGAGCTGCTACGGATCCTACTAAACCAAAATGTATTTGACGAAAAATATTCAAATAATCTGATGACCATATTTCGTCGAGAAAAGTATAATTCGATTAACCGAGATCTTAAATAATAATAATCGGTAAAATACAGGACGTCGCTAATTATCGTCAAAAACATTGTCAAAGAAGCAGGCACAATCACCAATCGCAGTTAAAATTCAAAAAAAAAAAATTGAAGACAAAAGTTAAACCAGACAAATATGTGACATGAATATTTATAATTTCTGCCATAATTATCATATAATTTATACTGTATTATGGATACGGTGTATGTGTGCATTTGGTAAATATTACAAATTAGAGTAAGTATCGTTGAAGAAACAAAACAACAGTATGGGGAAAAAATCGGAACAACGAAAGTTACAGGAATGCCCCGTAATACGGGACACAAGTGGTCCGTCAAATACAGTAAAACCTCGGTAAATCGTCGCTCCGGTTAAGTTGTCATTTTTGTTCGGTCTCGCCTGGTTTCCATAGATAGCAATGTTACTAAACCCTCGGTTACTCATCGCTAATTTCGGTTAACTCGTCACTAAGGAAAAGTTTGAGAGAGAGAGGAACAGATGATTTTTCTATGGCTTCCTTTGAGGAAAAAGCTTGATAACAACAACACTGCTATATGTTGGAAAGTGATCATAAAAGCCGTTATATACCAAAACGGAACAGCTGAAACAAAGAGAGTGACACCGTGGAAGTTAATTTTCCCACTAAAAAGACGGAAGGTCTTGAAGCATTGAGGACTGTTCGAGCTGCACCTGATATATTCTTGCATGCCCCCCCCCCCCATTAATCTGAGGGCATCCGTTTGAGTAAAATATCTTAGTTGATAAACTAGACATTTTTTCTCCAGTTGAGAAGGCTCTCTAATGTCTGTTTTACCCTGTCCAGGGATCCCTCAAGTCAAAATTTGGCAACGTGTTCGAGATTATATTTATACCATGAACTACTGATAAAAATTTGAATCACTAAAATTAAATGTGTCATGCACATATAAAATCAGTGTTTACTAAATTGTGTTGAAGATAAATGCTAACCTGCTCTGATTTTGCTCTTTCTGACATTTGCTCTGACCAGTCAGTGTAAATTTAAAAAAAAATACAGGTGTAAATCGTAAGTTTACCAGTGTATTTTACCAAAATACAGTAAGTTGAATACTAAACACTTATAAAGTTCAAAAATTCGTTTATTCCTTTTATTGTCTATACATTTTATTAACACTGTAATTTTAATTCCTATTTTGATATAAATGGTGTTTTATTTTAAATTTATAAACATTGAAACACTGACGGCACTTCGTTTAAGTCGTCGCTCCGCTTAAGCCGTCGTAATTTCTCGATAACTTGAGTGACGATTTATCGAGGTTTTACTGCAGTTTCAGGCATTTTGCTGGTCCTTGTTTTGATGAAGGTTGAGAAACACTGCCGTGGAGAGAGGATAATATAGCGAAACATTAAATCTCAGATAAACAGTTTCTTGAATTAATGTAATCGAACTTGTAAGATAGCAAATTTAGATGCCATTTCCGCAAAAGGGGTGATTTATTCGTCCACTATTTCCGGTTTCGTTGCTGTCATTATCTATGATCGCCATCATAGTAATGCTGGCGATAATAATAAAGCTCTAAACACACGACCCCGTTTCAAAGTGATTATGTGTTAGGGAAAAATATACAACATGGAAAATGTAGAAGGCATTTTCTTGTCTTTTTCGAAATCTTTTTTAATGTTCCTTTTTTATTCGCTATTCATTTTCTTTTATAATGTTACATATTAATACGTACTTATTTATGAGAACACAATGTTGTGCCCTCTTTTTTCGCGAGGGCTTTTTTTTCTCCCAACATTGTGATACGGTTAAGCTTTCGGTTCGTGTAACCGTGGCCTGTTCTTTTCCCAAGTTCACGAAAATACAATGGGTTCTCGGATCGGTCAAGGACTTTTTATTTTAATGAGAAGGCCTTAAATCTAATTGTTAGTGAGGCTAAATCTGCCTTCGTTTTTTTCTAACACGTCCAAACTGCTTTGTGTGTGTCTTAATTCTGAAACAGTTGAAGATTCGGGACAAATTTCACGGTATCTTCTTTCGCGAGGGAATTTCCAACAATGCATTTAAAAGTGATCTTTCAAACAATGAGTTTAAAAGCGATCTTTCCAAAGACAAAATTCGCCTCTCTCTTTTCATTCTAACATTTTCAAAATGTTGGTTATCTTCGAGGATTGCCTCTCCAGATAGTGGCATAAAACAGTTGGCCTCCATAAGCAATTATTGTCCGAAATGCTCCAATAATAATGGCTGTCTTTGGAAATGCAGCAAAAAAATACCCAAAAAATACAAATGTTTTTCAAACAATACATTCTCAAAGATAGAATTTTATTTTTGATGGGTGGTTTTAATCAGGTTTGAATATGATTTTTTATGTTAAAGAAGTGTTTCGAAAAAATGATAGTTCCAGCAATACTCTTCCTGACAATGTGTTTGTTGCATTGGCATTTTCAACAATGCATTAAAAAATGATCTTTCAAACAAAACATTTAAAAATGATCTTTCAAACAAAACATTTAAAAATGATCTTTCAAACAAAACATTTAAAAATGATCTTTCAAACAAAACATTTAAAAATGATCTTTCAAACAAAACATTTAAAAATGATCTTTCAAACAAAACATTTAAAAATGATCCTATCGACAATACATTCAAAAGAAAATATTCCAATATTAATGGATGTCTTTAGAAATACAGTGTTACCAAAAAATAAAATGATTTTTTCATACAATACATCCTCAAAGGTGGACTTTTTTTGATGATTTTTAACGAGTTAAAATATTTTTTTATATTGAAGAAAGAGAAGTGTTTCACAACAATGATCGTTCCAACAATAGTATTTGTTGCAATAGTCTTCCCAACAATAGTATTTGTTGCAATAGTCTTCCCAACAATAGTATTTGTTGCAATAGTCTTCCCAACAATAGTATTTGTTGCAATAGTCTTCCCAACAATAGTATTTGTTGCAATAGTCTTCCCAACAATAGTATTTGTTGCAATAGTCTTCCCAACAATGTATTTGTCATAGCATCGTTTCCAACAATACATCGGAAAGTGATCTTTAAACCAATACATTTAAAAGTGAACTATCCAACAATGCATTTAAAAGTGAACTATCCAACAATGCATTTAAAAGTGAACTATCCAACAATGCATTTAAAAGTGAACTATCCAACAATGCATTTAAAAGTGAACTATCCAACAATGCATTTAAAAGTGAACTATCCTACAATGAATTTAAAAGTGAACTATCCACCAATGCATTTAAAAGTGAACTATCCTACAATGAATTTAAAAGTGAACTATCCAACAATGCATTTAAAAGTGAACTATCCAACAATGCATTTAAAAGTGAACTATCCAACAATGCATTTAAAAGTGAACTATCCAACAATGCATTTAAAAGTGAACTATCCAACAATGCATTTAAAAGTGAACTATCCTACAATGAATTTAAAAGTGAACTATCCACCAATGCATTTAAAAGTGAACTATCCTACAATGAATTTAAAAGTGAACTATCCACCAATGCATTTAAAAGTGAACTATCCTACAATGAATTTAAAAGTGAACTATCCAACAATGCATTTAAAAGTGAACTATCCAACAATGCATTTAAAAGTGAACTATCCAACAATGCATTTAAAAGTGAACTATCCAACAATGCATTTAAAAGTGAACTATCCAACAATGCATTTAAAAGTGAACTATCCTACAATGAATTTAAAAGTGAACTATCCACCAATGCATTTAAAAGTGAACTATCCTACAATGAATTTAAAAGTGAACTATCCAACAATGCATTTAAAAGTGAACCAACAATATTTCTAAAATGATGCATTTAAAAATTATCTTGAAAATGATGCATTTAAAAATTATCTTGAAAATGATGCATTTAAAAATTATCTTTAAAATGATGCATTTAAAAATTACCTTTAAAATGATACATTTAAAAATTATATTTTCAACAATGCTTTGAAAAGTGATCCCAACAATGTATTCAAAGGTGATCTTTCCTATAATGTATTAAAAGTGATCTTTCCTACAATGTATTAAAAGTGATCTTTCCTATAATGTATTAAAAGTGATCTTTCGGACAATATAACCTTCAAAAGTTTTCTTTCCATCAATTCATTTGCAAGTGATTAAAAGAAGTGGAAAAATTAAACTTTGAAATCGGCTATGGCTCGGTTTTACTGCATGACGTCAGGATCCGGTCGTAAAGAAACAATGTTCTAGAGGCCTTCGGAATGTCTTTAGTTATGGAATCAGACTTTGCAGAGCTCAAGCTCCACATGTAACATTTCTGAAAATGTGCAATTTTCGAATATGGTCCGAGAAACTCACTCTTCCCGATGTCTCGCCCACATCTGTGCCGGGCATCTTCAAAGGTTTAATCAATGTTTTGATCTCTGCAGCAAGCGAGAGGACTACTTAACCAATACATTCTAGAGCAGAAGGTATTGGCTCTAGAAGGTATTAACTTAACCCATGGTCTAACAGCACGGAAGTTGTATTTGTTTTATCGAACGCTGGCCATGAAAGCTGAAGACAATATTTCTGAGCGAGATTTAACGCGATTTAGGCGTGAAAGGGGTTCATCACGTTGAAATTCGTGCATAAAAACTATTTTTTTCGCAATTTTTGTAATTATTTTTCTCCTTCACCCCTGATTCAGGGAGTGCCCATAGGCAGCCTAGAGCCATTCCTTGCTGGTTTAATCTAGAGCCCCATAGAATATGGGTGTAAAGATACCTTCAGTTCGATCCTCACAAGCAGTCGATGGGAGAAAATATATTTTCCTTTTTTTTCTTTTTTTATTTGAAACTTTATTTAAAATATTTTCAAAAGATTTTGAAAAAAAAACTCTAAGATCTATCTTTTTGGAAAATATGAAAGAAAAATTCCAAAAACCTCCAATGATGTTCCAAAAAAAAATTAAAATTCAGGAGATGAGATATCAAAGACCTATCGCTCGCGAGCACCACAGTGTTCCCTGAAGCATCCAGAGTGCTCGATACTCGTGACCAATTTTCTGCTCGCGAGCACTTCATCATTGTCCCAATTAAACACCTTGTACAAATTGAATTCAAAGATTAAAATCATAATGATTTCAGGTATACGTCTGTCAAACTTTCCGTGAGAGTGCTCTTTTTTTGAATGATGGGTACAGGTAGTGCTCACTATTAGAAAAAGATTGAAGACCTCTGCTCTAAAAGGTTGAGCACCCTTGATCTACATCAGCATGTTAACCGCAATGATTCTCACATATATGAAAAATAATGATACCGCGATCTTTTCATGTCAATGGACTCATATTTATTGAACTTGAATGGGATTCAGAAGAATGGGAGGCCGGGACCAAAGAAGTAAAAAGACCTCCCATCCAGGAAACTAGAGAATAATGCTGTTCAAGAGCTCCAAACGGAATGATTACCCTCATCCCACTCTGAAATAAGACGCGCCTTTTGAATATTTGGAGTCGGGGGCGTAATCATTCGCCAAATTACGGCTATTTAGACCCGAGATAACAATCATCATAGTCATTAAAGTGCCTGCGATTTCTTCAAAACACTCAAGTTAATCTCGACCACACAGAGATTAACCACAAGATGATACTATTTCCACACGGTAATCGCGTTTTCAGGGCACCACCTGTTCCAACTCTTCAATTATTTCTTATGCATGGACCTGGTTGTGCATCATCCGTCCAAGAGATGAGACAGGTGGATAACACTCTTTTTCTTGAGGGCAGCCTTCCTAAGACCAGGGCTCAATTTCCGCATGGGTAACATGGGCATTTGCGTTTAAGGGTCAAATTTATAATATATTATATATTTTACTCAAATTTTTTTTAATTTTGTTTAATAAAGTTTTGAAAAAATCAAAGAATTTTCCTTAAATTACATCATACTTATACAAATACAACGCCACAACAGGCAAAATGCCCAACGAGGTGGCTGAAAAAAAGATGCCCATAGCAAATATGGATGCCATACATTTCAAAAATACAGCGACCCAATTAAAAATGCAATTAAATTGCAAATTTCCCAAAGGGCCTATTAAAGCACATATACTTTGGCGATATATACTTCCCCTGTTAAAAAGTCTCGCCACAGAGAGCAACAGGCCTCTACAACGATACAATTATTCAATCATTACACTTCACTTAGTAAAACTGATGGCAGATGGCGGCACACACTACGCATAGCAAGCATTACACAGAAACAAAACTTCACGTCAGGTTCACTAAACATACACGCCATTCTGGCATGTACCAATTCGTTAGAAATTCCGTAGAGGAGCGCGCACGAGATGCATGTACACAATGCGCTTATTGCTATATTAACTCCACGACAAAAATACGTTTCAATGTGTCACAGTCTTTTGTTCGATTCTTCAATTTCACATCTTTTTGACTGTAAAATTATTTATTAAACGAAAAAATTAGATTAACATGAAATCCCCAAACCTTCATGACGATTCTGTAATACTTGTAAAGCGAAACTTTGTGCATCTGATTTTGCAAAAACTTTTTTTTCAGACGAACTGCAACAGTTTGGATCTTTGGTTCACACGTCGATGACACAATGCCGCAAATGTTAAATAACAGTAGAGGTTTAGAAGAGACGTTTCTGCAAATGCTGGGACAGCACACCAATACGCGACATCATTGTATCATCACCATTGACGACATCACCAATATCAAATTGATCTAGAGAAAGATCGTTCTTCTTATTAAAAAAGAGAAAATCATCAGTTCGCGCGAATCTTTTAACAGAGCAACTGTGATCTTTCTTAGCTTTATTGTGTATTGAAGCTGAGATAACACAAAAATTAGATTTTGATGACATTAACAATGATTTTGCTCAAATGAGAGCGTGGTCGTACATGAAAACTAAACTTTAGTTGCACCCGGGTCGAGCGCGATTTTCGGCGTCCCTGTGAACGTTCGTGCTCTGTGACCTAAAACGTTTGGAAACCACTGGTGCAGTACAAAGGTGGTCAACATTTACACACAAGAATGCGGGCCACTTCACTGGTTGGAAAACGTTCCATTTAAGTGATCTCAGTAAATGTGCCATGAGTCACTTAAGTGATTTGTTAATGTGCAGTAGGTCACTTGAGTGATCTGTAACTGTGTCGCGGATATATCTCAAGTGCTCTGTAACTGTGCCGCGGATAACTCAAGTGCTCTGTAACTGTACTGCGGGCTGCTCAAGCGCTCTGTAACTGTGCCGCGGATAACTCAAGTGCTCTGTAACTGTGCCGCGGATAACTCAAGTGCTCTGTAACTGTGCCGCGGATAACTCAAGTGCTCTGTAACTGTACTGTGGGCTGCTTAAGTGCCCTGTAACTGTGCCGCTTGGTTCATATTATATAAAATTAGGTTTGAGGTCGTGGACCACATCAGATGACTACAATGGCCACATTTGACCCGAGGGACATGGGTTGAGCATGTACGATGTAGTAGAAGCGTATTTTTTTTCCTGCGGCCTTCGTCATCTTTTCATTTGACATCACACCACATACAAACCGCTTCACTTCGTAATAGACTGCGTGGATTTTACCGCCAAAAAAAAAGGACAGAAATGTCCAAATTACCTTCAAATAGTTAGGGGCCGTTCAAGTATTACGTCATCATCGATGGGGGGAGGAGGGGTTTCCGATTTGCTGACTTTTGATGACAGGGGGGGAGGGGGGATTTGGATAATGCTTACTTAATCAACCACCCCTTATGAAAATATGAGTTAGGATTCAGAGGGGCAGACGAAATTTTGCTGACAGGGGGGGGGGGTCAAAAATGGCTAAAACTTTGCTTACGTAATACTTGAACGGCCCCTTATGGAAAGAAAAAAAGTAGTAGCAGTTTTTGTGCCTTTGAAAGGCATTTCCTTGAACTGACAACAACAAGACAAGCTTCAAAATTAGATTATACAGAAGAAAAACGAAAAAAGTGTTTTTTTCTCTTCTCGGTAGGAGCTTTTACATGCCAAGTAACGTATATGTACAGGTACACATTATTTATAAGAGGAAAGTAAACAATAATAAAATAAACTGACGCATAATATTTTTCTCTTTAGGGGTAAAACAAACAAACAGTGTTTAACGAAGCGCGTTCCTCCGGTCATAGTCCACGAAACAAAACCGACATTGTTGAGTGAACAGATAGATAAGTAAGTACAAGACCGTGATATTATGCATAAATCGCAATGAATTCGAACAGGAGAGTCGAGAATGACCTCGTGCAACATATTTTACAACGAGCGTCTACTTGGTATTTTAGATATGGGGCCTGTCCAACAATGATGAAATTCTGGTAAGTACAGGTAGGAGGTTAGTTGAGGTATACCACTGCCACCTGATTTGTTTGAGAGACGAGGACCTACACTAAATGCCGATGAGTGTGCTGAATATTTACGTTTTTTTTTTTTGGGTTGAAAATTTAGCACAAACCCAATTACCAGACTCGTCATCATAACCTAAGGCGGTGGTTTTTACACTTTTGTCACTCGTGGCTCCCTTGCCCTGCTTCATCTGCGCCCCCCCCCAGAATAGTTAAGTTTAGTACAGTGATTCCCAACGTGTGCGTTAATGCCCCCTGGGGGGAGATGGAATGCTCCAGGGGGCGGTAGAAGCTACGGGTATAACATAGGATTCTATGGGTTAGATTGCGGTGGGGCGATTGGAGAAAAAAATTTCTGAAGAAGGGGGAGATGGGACAAAAAAAAGGTTGGGAAACTACGGTTTGGTACAAATACAAATACAACGCCACAACAGGCAAAATGCTCAACGAGGTGGCTGAGAAAAAGATGCCCATAAAAATATGGATGTCATATATTTCCAAAATATAGCAACACAATTAAAAATGCAATTAACAAAAATTGTAAACAATATATACACGTAGTAAAATATTATACAATGCCCATAAAGAATAGTAGAATCAGTAGAATGAATAGTCGATATTTTACATTACATAAGATAGGCACACGCATCAATATTTCCAGCTCGTCGCGACACCCTGACAGAGGCGATGCACACTTTGAAGAAACACTGCTTCAAGTGGGGATTTGGACAATGATTTCTTAATCGAGGAAACACTGCTATACAATGAAATCGTAATTCAGGGTTTACCAAATTGAATTTGTAACGAAATTTTCAACACTGAATTAATTCTTAATCAAGTGGTTGCCAACAATTCATAATCAAGTGGTTGCCAACAATTCATAATCAAGTGGTTGCCAACAATTCATAATCAAGTGGTTGCCAACAATTCATAATCAAGTTTTCAACAATCAATTCGCAATCAACTAGTTTTCAACAATCAATTCGCAATCAACTAGTTTTCAACAATCAATTCGCAATCAACTAGTTTTCAACAATCAATTCGCAATCAACTAGTTTTCAACAATCAATTCGCAATCAACTAGTTTTCGGTAATCAATTTATAATTAAGTTATGAACATTCAAATCGCAGTCAAGTGGCTTTCAACAATGAATTCATCATAAAAGTGGCTTTCAACGAAGTAACGCGTATTAATAAATAATCAAGTTTTAAACAATGAATTTGCAGAATATAAAGTGGTTTTCGACGGTGAGCTCTTGATCAAGTTCTTTCGCAATCAAGTGATTTTCAACTCTGGTAATAAAGTGTATTTTCGATTATGTGAGTCATCAGTGGATTTGATGTCCACAAACTTTGACGAAACGAATGCGGAAACCATCGCTGAGAAGAGTCAAACGGGGATCCTTCCTCGAGAATTTCATTTATTTCGTTATTCAACGGGAACTAAGTACTGTATATGTGAAGAAGGGATTACATATCCTGTATATAAAGCTGTCCATGAAATCATAAGTTAAACAAAGGTTTTTCGACGGTTCGTTTGTTTGTTGCTGGAAACGAATCTTTGGATGATGACCGTTAACAAACGTGATAATTCCTCCCTGACCTTCAGTTAAATCCCGCTTATAGTTATTACACGAACTTTTCACACGTGATTTGTTTTGCCTCACTTCTTTTTCCAGTTTCTAGTCGTAGAGTGAAAGCTTTTCTCTGATTCATAAGAGTTTTTCGTCTTTCAATTTTCTAGAAGTCATGTCTAAACATAATTCAGAGAAGAATTCTTCATGAAAAATGTATTAGTTATTGTGCACGGAATTTAACGTGGAATCTTGTTTTTAAATTTTTCCTATGGGTAATTAAACATTTCAGGGATGATTTTTATTCTTATGAAATTCTTATTCAATGAAGTAGCTGTCAACAATGAATTCTTAATCAAGCAAATAATGCAACAATGAATTCATATACAAGTAAAAACTAATACAAAATGAAATCATAAACATGGAAAACTAATGGAAATCAATTCATAATCAAGTAAAAACTAATGCAAAAATAAATTCATAAACAAGGAAAATCTAATGCGAAGTGAATTCATAAACAATAAAATAACACAACAATAAATTCTTAATTCACAGAAACTTTGCCTGCTTTTTTCCATATTGACGAAATCTCAAAAACCAACAAACGGAGGAAAAAAAGTACACGTGCGGCTAAAAAATATTACAGGCAAAGTTTCTATATTTTGGATAATAATTAACTCTTAAATCAAATTTTGAACAATGAATTTTCAATAAAGTGGTTTTCTACAGTAAATTAGTTCATGATCAAGTGGTTTTCAAGAATAAACTCGCAATCAAGTTTTAAACAATGAATTCAAAATCCATCGACTCTCAACAATGATCAAGGAAATAATGTTAAATTAATTTTTGATCAAGTTTTGAACAATAAATTCGCAACAAAATGTTTTCAACAATGAATTTATAATAAAATTGTTTTTGACGATGAATTAATTCATGATCGAGTTATTTTCAAGAATGAACTCACAATCGAGATTTAAACAACGAATTCTTAATCAAGTGGTTTTTAACAAAGAATTCGCAATCATATATTTAAGTAAACAAATAATGCATATTTGCATTTTAATCTGTTTTCGAATTCAATTTAATAATTTTTGTATTGATTCGACCCATTTGCAATGACAAAGAAATGAAAGACCTCTTTTTTAACACAAATAAGTCGCATGAGATAATAATACAGTACAAACATTAAAAAAGATACACACTGATATAAACATTATTTTCCATCCTTAGCAGCGTTGTAGACAGCAATAAAAGTTACGTGAAAATACAATTACGAAAGCTTTCTTGTGCGGTAATAAATCATGAACGTTTCCTTCATTTTGTTTTTATGAGGATAGTATAGCTGTAATTTTTAGCTTTCTAGGGCGGAAGATAATCTCGTGGATTTTGAATGGATAACGTGTAAATTATAGTTTCATTACTGAAGTACGGACTCCGCATTGTGAAACAATTCTGAACACCTAACCGTATTTAAACATTTCATAATTAAAGGTATCCGACTACCTTTCTTGTCACTTTCCATTAAAATGGTACTGAGTGAACTTTAATAACATTTTTTGATAGGAATCGTCTCAAAATGATGAAAACAATGATGAAAACAATGATGAATTTTGGACTACCTATGCAATTTTCTATGAAAAAACTCATTTTTATGTGAAAATGTTAAGCAAAATTCGTGTAACATTCTAAACATGATTGCAAAAAATTCTATGAATGGAATGTTTCGTTGTTTTCACAGTACATTTTCAGATAGTAATGGTGCAGATTACGAACCAAACTTTAAAGGATTGTATGGTATGCTCGTAAGGTACACTCAAATCTGTTAATGTACGTGTGAATTTTTTGAAATTTCATTCTCCATATCTGTAAAACATTATAATTATGTAGAGAAATATATGTGATAGACCTTAGATTTTCATTCATAACCTCAACAATACACGGTAGAATATTATATCAAAATTTCGTAATGATACAAGGCATAGATTTTTAGAAATCATGTTTCAAACTCATGTGAAATGTGAAAAATAGCATTCTTCGTAAAACGCTTTTAAAGTTTTAATTCACAAATTACTTGTCTCGGAATCGCAACAAACAGCGCTTTCATAAGAAATAAAAATAAATAAAAATTGATATTTTCTTCCAAAATGGTGTTTTCAACGTAGTCGGATATACCTCAAACATTATTTCATTATTTAAGGTATCCGACTGCCTTTGTTGTCGCTTTTCTATAAGATGGTAGTTAAGTGAACTTTGCTAACATTTTTTGATAGAAAGTGTCTCGAAACGGTGAAAAAAAAAATTCGATTACCTCTGTCATTTTCTGTGAAAAAAGTCATTTTTACGTCTAATTTTAACCCTTAAAGAGGCATAACTGAAATCTCTAAACCACCTTGAAAGTGCCCTTCCTTTTTTTTTAAGTAGGCTTTCCTCAAAATTTTCAGCATGTGCAAAGCAAGGGGTATAGGGAAGAGCGTTGCATTGAGAAATCAACTTCCTAAAATGTCTGGGCTTATCAATACTGAAATAAGAGATCTTTAAGGAGGCGAGATGTCTCGTCAATGGCGCTTAAAGGGGCAAGCGAAATCCATGTAATATTCGAAACACTATTGCAAAAAGTCTTTTGTTATTTTCCCATTAAATTCAACTAGTAATGGTGCAGATTTGGTATCAAAATTTAAACGATTGTATGGTATGCTCATAAGTTACACCCAAATCTGTTGTTGATGTATGTGTGAATTTTAAATTTCATTCCACATATCTTGTATAAAACACTGTAATTAGACAAATACATGTAATAGACTTTAAATTTTCGTACAAAATCTTGACATTATATGGTAGAATATTAAATTAAAATTTTGTAATGATACAATCAATCGATTTCTTAGAAATCGTGTCAAATTCCAGTAAAATGTCAAAAAAAAGAATTCTTTGTAAAACACGTTTAAAGTTTACTTAATTGGATGCAACTTTGGTTCTAAGCGTCATATAAACAAAACAAGACCTGTTTTGGAACTTTATTTTGTGTACTGTATTTTCAAGTTTTTTTTTTTTCAACAAGTGTTAAAACTATGACTTCTTAATTATTGTGTGGGTGTGTGTGTATTTTCAACAACGATCTTTCCTCACATGATGGGTTATCACTAATACTGTTCATCATCATGTTCATCATCAAAGGGCTTTCAATAACGATCATTACAGAACACCCATTAAGATCATTACTGAAAAGACTTTCAATAGCCTTGAGATTCCAATAATGATTTTTTCGATAATAGATCTTCAATAGCGATTTTTCACAAAATGAGTTATCAATAATGGTATCATAGTATCTTATCACCACTATTTCAATCAACAGTTTTTATCAATCACGTTGTAATAAAATTTATCAACAATGAATTCATAATCAAGGGTTCCCTACAATGACTCCATAATTGAAGAAACGCACAGTCGCACAGATATACAGGAGTAGTGTTGTTGAGGGTATCGTCCCAACGGATTGGAAACTTGCTAACGTTGTCCCAATATTTAAGAAGGGTAATAGAGAAGCGGTGTCAAATTATCGTCCAGTGAGTTTGACGAGCACCCACTCGAAAATTTTGGAAATTATCATCAAAAGGCAGTTTGTGAAGTGGATAGACGGGAATAATGCATTGTCGGATAATCAGCATGGGTTCTAGAAGGGGAAGTCATGTGTAACTAACCCACTTTGCTTCTATGATCACGTGAGTAAGACTTTGGGTAAGAGCAAAAATGTAGATGTTGTTTACCTTGATTTCGAGAAGGCATTCGATCGGGTCCAACATGGTAAACTCTTGAAGCGTTTACACGAGATTGGAATTGAGGGGCAACTTGCTGAATTGGATAGAATCGTGATTAAGAGATAGGTCGCAACGAGTTATGGTGAACGGGGAATTCTCTGGTTGGACAGACGTCACAAGTGGAGTTCCTCAGGGAAGTGTCCTTGGCCCCATACTTTTTTCACTTTTTATCGATAAACTCGATCAGGGTATTGATGGGATTACTAGCAAATTCGCAGATGATGTCAAGCTAATGGGACATGGAAATGGAAAAAAACCACTATTAATTAAAAATTAATTTGTAAAAATTATTCTTTAAAGACGATACATGTAAAAACCGAAATTTTTTCTGCAAAAAAGAACGCAACTAACAATCCCTTAGTACAGTGTTTCCCCATAAAGTCGTAAATAGTTTAAAAATTCATAAAAATTGAAGAAATAGGTAAACATATTTGAGAATGCGCTTCGCGTTAAAGTTATTCTCACAGGAAGGGGGATTTATTTGGTGGTGGGGGGTGGGTCAGTTCAAATTTTTATGGATAGAGGGCACTGCAAGAAATGAAATCACCGGAAATATCCGAATCAGAATCCTATAAATTGCAGGTTGTATAATTAACAGCTGATTTATGAATTTTCTTGTCACTGGCGCTCACATAATGATTTCATTGTGATGTTGACATTGATGAATGAAGCACTATCGGTGAATTTTCATCTCAACCACGAATCTCCAGATGAAGCTTTACGAACATTTCGGACACGTAAGCAATTGAAGAAATGTTCGGGTCTGAAATTCTGCTATTTGCTTTCGGTACCGAAAAAAAAAAAATCTCCCTTTGTGAGAATACATTTTTTTTCACAGCGCATTCAAACACAGTAAAACCTCTCTTTTGCGGACACCGGTGGGACAAAAACATTTTCCGCAAAACAGGAGTGACCGTTAATCAGGGGTTTGAGATGCATACTTTCATTATATAAGGAGAAGATATTATAAGTGACCGCCTCTGAGGGAAGTGTCGGTTAAGAGATGGTTTTACTGTAAACTAATTCCTTCAATTTTTATGAATTTGTAAATTATTTACAAATTTATGGGGCACCCTGTATTTCATTTTCGATGAACGGAATTTTTATATGCAGATTATAAGCTGAAAATTTCGGTATATGTCACATACATTTACATTGTTCTCAATGCGAATGAAAATTCCAGTTCCTTCAAACTTTATTTGCAGTCCATGGAGGTTTAACTGCAACAATAGTTGGTTGTTTCCCCTACATTTTTACCGGATGTTATCGAACAGGAAGTTACGCTTGTTGCAACAAATACAAGAGTTAATATTCATTTTTTTTCTCATATTAAAAGGAAATTATTTTCCTTTTTCAACCCTTACATAGTTTTAGGACAAATGTAAAGATAAAAGAAGCTGTTATAGATTGAACTCTATACAGTAGAAAAAAAAAGCTCAGTACATTTCGATGTCATCGTCGTCGAGTATTTACTACTAGTTTATTACGCTTGTATACATCCTCCGTGACTTACGAAATAAACATCAGCTTCCATCACGAATAAAATAATATATACTCAATAATAGAGAAGAAAAAGTCCCCGTCATTATTAGCTTTTTTTTCTTTTCTTTTTATAGCTTTTAGAATGAAGAAGAAGATGATGATATCTTGAGCACGACTTCGTGTCTCACATTATGTATCAAAATCTGGATGTTTTTATTCGTCTATTTAATAGCTTCCGTATTACCCGAGTTCATTTTTTGAATAAGAATTCGAGTATATTCGACACCATTGGAATGAACTCGGTGATTATGGAAACCTTCGAAACAGCCAGCTCCATACAAAAATTTCGGAATCCATATGAAAATCATAGATGGTTGTGTGCGTATGTGTACTGTATACACCCTTGTTTTGGCTACTCTTCAACTACTCACGATGTATGTCATAAGGATATCTTTTGTTATTTTTCACGTGTTACATCAATGACTGTCCAAAGTTATAGCCTCGACAGTAATCGTTTTTTTCTTGAATCTATAGTTTTCTTAGAACGGTTTTTTACTTCCATAAATATTTTTCGAACAGTTTTTAAATCGATAAATATTTTTTCTTGAATCGATAAAAAAATTTAAAAACAGTTTTTTAGTTCGATAATTTTTTTTGAACAGTTTTTGAATCGATAAATTATTTTCTTGAATCGATGAAGATTTTTTAAAATAGTTTTTAGTTTGATAAATGTTTTTTACTTTTTTACTAACTTATAATTCTATAAATATTTTTTGAATAGTTTTTGATTCGATAAAGATTTTTTAATAGCTCTTGAATTGATTTTTTAGAACAGTTTAGTAAATATTTTTTGAACAGTTTTTGAATTGATAAAGATTTTTTAAAATCTTTGAATTGATAAATAATTTTTAGAAAAGTTTTTTGGTTCGATGAATATTTTTTTGAATCGATAAATATTTTTCAATTCAATAGATTTTCTTCAAAGATTTTTTTAGAAAAGTTTTTTAGTTCGGTAAATGTTTTTTAATAACTTATGATTCTATATATTTTTTTGAATAGTTTTTGAATCGATAAAGATTTTTTGAATAGCTCTTGAATCGATTTTTTAGAACAGTTTAGTAAATATTTTTTCAGCTGTTTCCGAACCGTTCAATATTTTTCTTGAATCGGTAAAGAGAGAGAGAATTTTTAGAAAATTTTTTTCTTGGGTAAAATTTTTTAAACAGTTTTCGAATCGATGAAGGCTTTCGAACGGTGATAGTTTCATTGGAATATAATCCAAAACTGATTTGATATATGATGCCAGTAAAAGGAAAATCACGATTTGACACATTCATGCGAGGAAGTATGAAATCACGCCTATCAGTGGCGGAAAGTAGCAAAGTGGCTGCCAACTTATAGTCACTATCCCACGCTTTTATAATAACAAAAAAAAAAGTCTATAGCATTTTTTACAAAGAAAGGCTACTACTGCCAAATAACGCGTAATTTCTTTCCTTTTCTTTTCTATTTTCTGAGTGAAGCATTAAAATGTGCCTACAACATCTCACGTTCTTTTTCTCTCTTCTATCCCATCGGTGCGCGGTCAAAGATACTTTTCTTCTTTATTATTAAAAGAAAATATTATTTTCTTTTTCTTTCTGTAGAGAAAAAAAAGAATCTTTCACATGTAGAGAGTGGGAGAGAGAGAAAGTTCAAAATGTCTTTTCTTCTCCACAGAAAAAACGCCACTTGTGTGATAAATCGCTAAGAAACAGGTATCGAGTGGGTGGTTTGAAAAGAAAATGGTTGGAGATAATATAAAAAGAAAAATCCCATCATTTTCGAGGCAAACAACTCTACGCACATTCGAGGTTTTGTGCTTGAGCTTTCTCTCTCCCTCTTCACCCCTTTTTATTTATTAGATACTACTACTACTACTACCGCTATACAATAGTAGAGGTTGTTGTAATGGCGGGATCATAAAGATGGCAGAAGAAAAGACCAGACTGAGAGTGAGAAAACAATCAAAAGGCAGGTGATACGCCATGAATCACAAATGTTTCTCGTTGTAACGCCCCTCATTTTTTTTTCAGGAAAATACAAGATAAAAGATATAAAATATGAAAAAAAACGACGTGGAATATTCATCTGGTGCCATATTTGAATAACAGCGATCATTACATGTCAAAAAAATTATACATTTGCTTATACTCTGGTCATCTATCTATCATAGAGATATCTAGTATATAATGATGGTATATCTAGTGTATGGTAATATCTAGTATATAATGATATTAATCCTCCCCAGGTATGAGTGTGTGTGGCCAATTCTAATTCATAATCAAGGAAATAATGCAACAACGAATTTTTATAGTTGATGAATGCAATACGAAATTAAGGAAATATGACAACAATGAATTAACTCACAATGAAGGAAATATTGTAATGCAACAGTAAATTCATAATGAAGATACTTTAATGCAACAATGAATTTGTAATGAAAAAAAATATTGTAATCCTATAATGAATTCATAAATCAAGTAAATGGTGTAATGCAAAAACAAATTCACATAATTAAGGAAATAATACCATTATGAGTTCATAGTCAAGGAGATACTGTATTACAGCAATAAATTCATAGTCAAGGAAATACTGTAATGTAGCAATGAATTCATAGTCAAATAAATACTGTAATGTAACAATGAATTCATAGTCAAGGAAATACTGTAATGTAACAATGAATTCATAGTCAAGGAAATGATGCAACACTGAATTCATAATCAAGAAAATAATGCAAATAACTAATAAAATAATGCGATACGCCATGAATCCCAAATGTTTCGTTGTAATGCCCTGAATTTTTTTCAGGAAAGGGTAAAGGTAAAATTTAGGTAAAAAAAGACAGGAAATATTTATCTGCTGTCAAATTTGAATGATAAGATTGTAATTATGTAAGAAATTTGACATTTCCCGCGTATATTCTCGTCATCTATCTACCAAATAAAAACCTCGTAAAATTTAGAAAACTTCTATTAAGATGGACTCGAACCCCTCTTTGTGTGTGTGGCCTTTGATATATCAAATATTCATCAAGAAATGGAAAAAATAATAAATATTATTATCATGATGCTTTTCAGTGAAAAACCAGTATTTTTTGGAGCAAAAAAATGAACCTCAACAACAACGCGAGGGAGTGTTCTCATAATGATAATAAAGGCGTCAAAACTTTCTGATGTTCATTTCATATCATGTTTTCTCATTTTTTCCTTTGTTATCTGGCAATAGTTGTTCATAAAACAGGTTTTATAACAATAAAAGTCATGGCCGAAATGTTCCGAGTTTCATAAGTGAGTTTTGATTGCGCGTATTTAGAGATGATTCTAAATTTCACTGAAAAGTGCCATCGATCAATCAACAGAATGTTGAAATAATGACAGTTAATATTTTTAGAACATAATTAATATTGAGTAAAATCAATACTTTCTAGAAAGAAATTAAATCTCTTTTTCAAGATTGTATGATGATTAATTTTGTTGGTATATGTATTCAATGTAATAATTAAATTCGTACACAGCGATTATATTCCCCTAAAGAAATTACAGAATGTTATTAAATGATGATGAATTATTACAAGATTATTTTCCCGTCTGGAGAACCGGGTGCAAATTTCCTTATGAAAGTGGTGGAATAATTGCTCAACTCTGCTATTCTGCTGTCTTTTTTATTTATTTATTTTTTTGAGTTCAAAAAAATGGGTGAAGATCTTTGCTGTTGTGTACATTAAAATTTCGTATTACTTCATTGAACTTTCAAATTTTTGCTTATTTTCCCTTTCATCTTCAGATGCAGAGATGAAAGCATAAATTTTTGCTTCAGTGAAACTTTCAAATTAATTATCAATTTAATTTTTTCATCTGAAAAACGGGACTCGGATGTGAATTTTATGAAAGCAAAGATATACAAATACAACGCCACAACAGGCAAAATGCCCAACGAGGTGGGTGAGAAAAAGATGCCCACAAAAATATGAATGTCATATATTTCAAAA
Source organism: Pholcus phalangioides (assembly GCF_987345545.1). Lineage (NCBI taxonomy): Eukaryota > Metazoa > Arthropoda > Arachnida > Araneae > Pholcidae > Pholcus > Pholcus phalangioides. The sequence goes on along the minus strand of NW_028301595.1, from coordinate 1,564,489 downwards.
ATACAGCAACCCAATTAAAAATGCAATTAACAAAATAACAATGATAAAATATTATGCAATGCCCATAAAGAATACTTATGGTTGTCTTATTCTAAGAATGGATAGCTTCTCGATTTACCTCAACATGTTTATCGTATTTCTTTTTAAACGTGTCAATTGTGTTACAATTTACTACCTCCTGGGGTAAGCTATTCCATTTATTAACAACCCTATTAGAGAAAAATTCCCTGCGACACCATAACCTTGCGTTGTCCCTCACCAATCGATACTGGTGTCCCCTTGTAAAAGCAACGTGACAAGCTGGAATCGAACACATAACCTTACAATTGCGAATTTAACGCTCTATCGCCAGCACCGGAACCGACAAATCAAATGGTTCCCAAAGTTCTTTAGATGCAAAAAAAATAAAAAGCTCGCATAATTTTTGTAGGTATCATACTTCAGTATAACTTTGCCGCAAACCATTAAGTTCATTTACAGTTTTTATACATGAATTCTTATGTATAACATTTTGTATAGGAAAAATAAAAGGTGCTTAAACTTTTGTATACAAAAAAATGAAAGGAGTTCAAAGTTATGGATACAAAAACTAAAAGTTGCGCACAAACTTTTAGATATAAAAGTAAAAGTTGCGTAAAAAAGTTTTGGATACAAAAAGAATTTCGCATAAAGTTTTGGATACAAATTTTGTATAAAGTGGGAGTTGGGCATAAAATTTTGAATATAAAAATCGGAATTTGCGTATAGCCTTGTCGGATGTAAAACAAGTTGTAAATAAACTTTTTAGATCGAAAAGATACGAATCGTATATATAGAAGAGTTGCGTATAGAGTTTTGATTCAAAAAATAAATGTTGCGAATAAAAGTTTTTGATACGAAAAATTTCATACTGAATCAAGCTTTTTTTAGAATAAGAAAATGAGTTGCACAGAAATCAAATTTTCATGCAAATATTTTTACGCGTTTTCGAATTATTTCTGGGGATAACAGTTTAGCACTTTAACGCATTTAAATGCACTTTACAGCATTTTTTTCGCTAGATATTATTATAACATATTTCCTGTCTCATAATATCATTAATTATTAGTTCCAAACACGCAAATATTTGTACCAGTCACACATAAATTGTCATTTCTCAGCCCACGGCGAACCCACTGAACTCGAAAATCAACCGTTACTGCCGCCACACATACACTATTTATTGTATAACGACTCGAAAATAGTGTATTTTATAAGAACTGCATACACGTTATACACGGTAATGACCCCCCTCCCAACTGGAGAGATAAGCTCTTCTCACCCCGGGACATTCCGTTTATGGCACGTATATGATAATGATAATAATGGCGAGAGTCACTATGTCATATCGTAAAAAAATATATATATTATGAGCTCTGAATAAGAATGAATGTCTTCATGAAAGTCTGATGTGGTCATGTCTCTATGTGTGTCATCGTCGAGAAACGGTAGGAGGTCAGACATTTTGTGTGTGTGTGTGTTTGCTTTTCTGTGTTTTCAAGGACTTTATTTCCTCTTATGAATTGGTAATACATAGTTTTGTGTGTCTGAGGTAATGTCACGTGGAGCTGCCCAAGGATAACGAGCCCTTGCCCTTTCTTGGGACGCGGCTCGAGTGGGAGTTTAATCTGACTTAAATACTGGCTTGTTTTTTTATCGGTGATGCAACAAACCACACGCGGTTATTATCATGCTCAGGAACGAGATAATTGCCTTATAATATTGGAAATCGCAATAAATCTTCTTCGTCGAGGATTAATTTGTAGTTTTTCGTGTAAGGGTGCGCATTCATCCGTCATCTGTTGTCGTTTCGTGGTTCCCCGAAAAAACGCAATGTTTGCTTAATTTGAGCACGCCATGGTCATTTCATACTAATTACACCAAGTGTGTTCACCCTTTAGGGGAGTGTGTGCCACTTCATTGGTTTGAAAAGTTGTCGCGTTCCCCCGTAAGTGATATGTAAATGTGCCGCAAGCCTCTTGCGTGATCTAGAACTGTGCCGTGTAGTGCTGTCTTAACGCATGTGGGCACGGCCCAGGGACCTCATGAAAATTAGATCTGATTATCAATTTTTCAGAGTAAGCATGCAAATCGGCAGGCAGAGACATTTATAGTTTGGGAAGAGGCTTCACAAAAATCGCTTCCCCGGAGGCCCCATGACGCTTTCAAGACAGCCCTAGTGCCGCGAGTAACATAAGTGATGTGGAACTGCACCGACCTAGAACCCCTTTATCGAGGGCCGTTCAAAGGATCTGAAACAGTGGCGCAGGTCACTCAAGTAATCTGTAACTGTGTCGCGAGATGTTTGATCTAGAACTGAGGCGCTGATAACTTTAGTGATGTGGAGCTGTACCACGAGCAGCTTAAGTACTGAGTCGTGGGTTACTCGAGTGATCTGTAAACGTACCGCGGCTCACTTACCGTAAGTGATCTGTGTCACATGAGCTGTTTGAGTGATGTGGAATTGTTCCGCGGATAACGAGTGATGTGGAACTGCACCAAGGACTACTTAAGTGCTCTATAACCGTGTCGCGGAGGGGACACGAGAAGAAAATGCAGTCAAAAGGGGGCCATGGGCTAAAAAGGTTCAGAAACACTGTCTAATTAGACAATCTAATCGCAAGGACGTCATAAGAAAGGCATCCGCCACGTGCTTCTCATGGAAGTTGACGCACAATTATGTCCGAATCAGGAAACCAAACCATAACCTCAAACAATTCTTGTCATAGAGAGAGAGAGAGACATAATAACATCATCCATCTCGTAAATAACGAAATCACAACGCAATCAAACTTTTCATATTTGAATGAGTTACTCTAATCATTCGATATTAGCTCCGTAGACAATACGGTAAACCCGTGTTCATCGGCATTGACCAATCACATTCAGCCTCTCAAAAAAAAAAAACACGTGTTTGTTTTATAGACACTTTGTTTGGCGAGTTCAGGTCAAGCGATTTCATTTTTGTTTCTTCGGATACTTATGTTTCGCGCTCCGTTGAACGTTTGAGTGAAAGTTTTTTGGTTTTTCTAGAACTTTCTAAAGAAGCGAAAAATGATTGAACTCGCCGGACCTTGAAGATTCTGTTCTTTTTTTTCCTTTATTTATGGGTTTTCCCGCTAAATCTTTTTTTCTGAATCGTTCTACTCAAAATGGATTAACTGTTCCGTGAATATAATCCTCCTTTTCAAGGGATTTACTTGGAAAAAAAAGACGAAAAATACACGTTTTGTGATTACGGAATGGACAATAGTCAGATAAAGACCCGTTCATGTACGGCGCTGAAAAAGAAAATGAATGATGATGACTGTGAGTAAAGTTCACTTCGAGATGACGGCCGTTCGTCCAATCGGGAGATACCAAACAATCCACGTGATACTCCTACATCCTGCTTTTTTTTATGGTTGAGAATGTGAGCTTTTTTTTTAACCGCGACAATAATGTAAGATTTGATTACGTATACGCCGCAGGGGACTTCAAGGATGGCCCCTCGGACGTATTTGCCGTGGTCTGCCGACAAATTTTAGTGAAAATAGCTGAAAACATACAGGGTGTTCCCAAATTGTTTGCATAGTGCAGCATTGTTTGAAAAAGTCTGTTCACTTGAGCTTGTTACAAACTTTAGCATTGTTCCGAGATTTCAGCCTTGTTTTCCCAGAGCATTGCTTTAATTAAACATTGTTTCCCACTTGAACATTGTTGAACTTCGGCATACTTACAAATCTTGAACATTGTTGCAGACCTTCAGTATTCCTGCAAATCTTGAGCACTGTTGCATTGGCATTGTTGCAAATCTTGAGCAATCTCGCAAATCTTGAGCACTGTTGCATCCATTGGCATTGTTGCAAATCTTGAGCACTGTTGCATCCATTGGCATTGTTGCAAATCTTGAGCAAACTTGCAGAACTTCAGCATTCTTGCAAATCTTCAGCATTCTTGCAGAACTTGAGTATTGTCTCACTTCAACATTGTTGCAAATTTTGTGCATTGTTTCTTTTGGTCATTTTTTCACAACGCCAATATGGCGATTTCGTGAGTAATTTTTCAAACGTTTATTCAAGTGAGAGCTCATCAATTTCAATAGAGCATTGTTTTCGAACTTCTACAAATACAAATACAACGCCACAACAGGCAAATTGCCCAACGAGGTGGCTGACTTAAGAACATCATGGATCCCCGAGCCCCACCTACTACTGCTACACCACACATGCACCCCCCCCCCGCGGAACCCCCAACGAATCGGTACATGCGGGAATGTGCGTGTACGTGTAGTGAAACCTGACGTGAAGTTTTTTGTTTCTCTGTAATGCTTGTTATGTGTAGTGCTGCCATCTGCCACCAGTTTTTCTAACTATGAGTGAAGTGAGATATAGATGGCTTTTTTCTCAGCCAGAGATATCAAGGAAACAGTTATTTTCCGGATATTATGCTGAGGTGAGCTCGGAAAGAAAAGTCATCACGTCTCCGCCGGGACTCGAACCCAGGCCCTCTTGCATACCGGGCAAGCATGCTACCATCTACACCACTGGAGACACATGAATCTGCCTTCCTAATTTCACGCACTGTGTCGTGAGGCACTGAAGTAGAGGCATTAGTAGCCTCTCTTAACTTCAGGAAATGGCCCCCGGGTGGGACGGTTTAGAGAGATATAGATGGCTTTTTTCTCAGCCAGAGATATCAAGGAAACAGTTATTTTCCGGATATTATGAGAGGCTACTAATGCCTCTACTTCAGCGCCTCACGACACAGTGCGTGAAATTTGGAAGGCAGATTCATGTGTCTCCAGTGGTGTAGATGGTAGCATGTTTGCCCGGTATGCAAGAGGGCCTGGGTTCGAGTCCCGGCGGAGACGTGATGACTTTTCTTTCCGAGCTCACCTCAGCATAATATCCGGAAAATAACTGTTTCCTTGATATGAGTGAAGTGTTATGATTGAATGATTTATCGTTGTAGGACTGTTGCTCTCTGTGGCGAGACTTTTTAACGGGGAGATCGGCTCGCATTTGCGCCTTGAAGTTGGGAACCACAGAAAACCAACTTCAGCCGACCACCATTTTTTTTTTTATAAGAAAAAAGTTTTTGTTAATCAACATAAGGAAAAAAACCAGTAAATACAGAAACTCATATAAACCCTATGATCGGTTCTCCAATTTCAACTGATGTGTGATTCACATTTGATTTTGAGATTTAACGGAAATATATATATATATATATAGAAAAAAAATTATAATAAGACTGAGGGGGTTGCTTTCAGAAATTTAAGATTATTGTATACATAGCATGTGTAAATATATATATGTGTGTGTGTGTGTGTGTGTGTATATATATATATATATATATAATAAATTTAATTTTTTCAGTTAAATTTTTGTTGTTTTTTCCCTTTCAGTTGCGCTTAGACTTTTGTTTGATATCGATAAAGCTAATGCTCACACGTAGGCGTAGATAGGATTGAAAGGCTTGTGGGGGTGGGGGATGGTTGCGATAGCTCAAAATCCTTGGCTGTAATTGTTTTTGTACGACCCATCTCGGCATGCCCTCCTCCCCTCCCACATTCTGCAGCAATGCCTCAGGGCTGAGGTTTTTGGCGGGCCCTCAGACCAGATTTTTATGGGCCCTTTTATAGTTAATTCACGGTGTAAAAAAACAAAAAATGATGAGAATCGTGCTGGGCTGTAGCCCTGTCAGCACCACCTTTGTGGCGGGCATGCATATCGGAAACCCGTGCGAGTGAATTTTGGGTCGTGACGCATAGCTCTAGAATCCCCGGCTGCAAGTAGATTTGTACGACCCATCTCGGAAGCCCAGGTGACCCAGGTTTGGGTCACAAAAGAACCCCTGCATTAGGAAGAGGGTCGGAATATTCGTACTTCTGGAAGATAGATAGCACCAAGACGTTCTTATATTACTCCGCAAAGCTCAAGAAATGGATTATTTATTGAAGAAACTTAAAATTGCGGTGAAGCAAATTAAATGGAAGAAAACTACAGTCAAATCCCGTTATAACGAACTCCAAGAGACGGGAGAAATCCCTTCGTTAAAACGAAATTTTGTTATAAAGGCATTCCAGGTTTTTGCATTGTTCCTATGCATGTGTATGTTATCTAGGGGATTAGAAAAGTGTTCGTTAAAACGGGATTCGACTGTATAAGAATCTAATACTCGAATACTCAGGCTGTCCAAAATTGTTTGCACGGCAGATATCCCTGTGACCGTTGACTTTAGAAACATACTTCCAATCGCAAAACGTTTTCAAGTGACGTGCTGTTACATAAAATCTCAAAATTTGTTTGAAGGGTCGCATGTATAAAAATGTTAAGAAATTGATTCTTTATTCAGTCCCATGTCCTCAAAAACCCAATTAGAAAGTTGTTGCTCTGTCTCTTCTGAGGCCAACAAAAAAAAAGTTCCACGTTTCTAAGTGCAATATTCACTGAAATATTTGATTTCAAAAATCGAATAAAAATTAGGGGAAAAACAGCATAAACTAACGGTCAGCGCTTCTTTCCCTCATTCAAGCTGTTCTTTCTCGTCTTTTTTTCAGTTGTTTGAATTCAAATACCTCAGCGAATATTATTACACTTACAAGGGAAGGGTCCCAAGGTGACGTCTTCAAAAAATTTTGAAAAAGTCACCACTGATTATACTCATTTAAATTTGCACAGATATGTAAAAAAATCCAGTGATATTGTTATTGGTCACTCACAAAAAATTTAAATATTAATATTTTGAACACCAATAGAAGGCAAGAATGAATTTAAAAATGCCGCAATCCTAGAGTGACGTCATTAAACAACACAGGGTCGAGTACGGCCAACACCTTCTACAGCAGAAAGCCTCCGCGAAGCTTGTGACGTCACCGAAGTCGTTCATTTCACCTGCAGCCATTGCATGGCAGGCCGACGTATGCGAAATCGTTACCTTTTTTGCAGTATATCCAATGGCTATAGGTGGAATGGATGACTTCAGTGACGTCACAAACTTCGCGTGGATGCCTTCTGCTATAGAAGGTGTTGGCACGACACAGAAAAAGAAAGCGGGGGAAAAAGAAGGAAGAAAAGAAAAGTAGAGAACTAGAGTGTGTAGAAAGAGAGTGAAAAGGAGTTTTTTTATAGATATCCTCAACAAGCGCGAGAGGCGATGAGTAGCCAGCTGTTGTCTGTTTTAATAACTCTGCGGCTCTAGAAATTATTCCGCCTCTAATTTTTTTGTTTTCATGTGTTTCTGGGTGAGATGAATGTACTTAAATTTTTTCATAATTTTTGAGGACCACACCTTGGGTCCCTTTCCTTGTTAAAAACATGAATTTCTTTTTTCTTCGCCTCAGAAGAGACAGAGCACCAACTTTCTAATTCGGTTTTCGAGCGCACGGGGATTGTATAAAAAGTTAGTTTCTTTTCCTTGTGTGTATACGACCCCTCAAAAAAGTTCCAGGATATTAAGTTAACTGCACGCCATTTGGAAACGTTTTGTAATTGAAAGTATGTTTTGAAAGTCAACGGTTACAGAGATATCTGTTGTAGGATCTGACAATTAGGGACACCCTGTACTGACAAACGATCAAATATAAAAATATTTCGATCAAGCACACGTATGCCAAGTAATACTATGATTTTCGGAATTGTCAGATGCCCTCCAAATTCACCAGTAACGCTGGGTATTTAATACATTGCCGGGATCCTATTGATAATTTCATATAATTCGTTAAAGAAAAATCGGCATCCAAAACAAGCCATACATAACCAATGCCGTCTGTCTTAACCCTCAACTGGCGTGGTGGGGCCAACACATTGCTCGACATGCCACTCGCTTGAGAAAGAATTGCATCCGGTGCATCCTGTTATCAATACCTTTCAAGCTGGTTGTTTAGAAGTTCTTGCCAAATTGTGAGGTTGTTCTGTTTTTCTTTCCTTCATTTAATTCGTCAAAGTTGTATGAATTGCGTGAAAATTTTTTTGTCTGACGGCCGTTAGTGTTGAGATAGAGATCGCGTGTCAGAAGAGAGCCAGTTTTCTCGATAATGCATTCAAATTAATGGTGAAACATCGGATGTTCGAGGTGAGCATTAGGATAGTGCTGTTAGTGAATCGTACGTAAGATCTTTATGTGATCAATATACCATGGTGTTGTTTGCAAGTACTGTGTTTCCGACTTAGTATAAGACTGATTTTGGTGCTTGTAGAAATATAGTAAATATTATTTTAATTTGAAAATTTTATTTTCCGTTAATCATATCTGTTCATTTTTTAATCATGAAAATTGCGTTCAAAAAATTTAACAAATAATTTAAAAAAGAATTTCAAAAGTCACGCATCCCGCCATTTTTTCGAATGTGTATCTTAGACCATTTTTCAGAAAATAATTTCACGAAATTTGAAAAATTATTTAGTGAATTAATTGATAGATGAATGAAGTCATGTAAAAAATTCATTGCTTTTATGAAAACTCTTTTCGTTGATTTTTTAAATGCATTAATACTTGCTGGGATCAAAATGACCCCCCACGACGCCAGTTAAGGGTTAATGCATGGGCCCACCGTGATGGTTGTTGAAATTTTTGTTAGTCAGTACGTAAATTGGTAGGAAGGCATTCTTAGCTAGTGGGGGCCTCAGAAAAATCACTATGCCGGGAGGGGGGGGGGGTGACGACGATGCTCCTAAGACGGTCCTGTGCATAACTACAGAATTTTCAGAAATTCTTGCATGCCACTGTTTTCCAAAGAGCCGCTGTGCTGTCATGTAAGCATCATGCTGGATCTTATTAGAAGATCTAGGTTCGAACCCCGTTGGCGACACAGTGGTGAACGGCTGAAGTTGGTTTTCTGCGGTATTCCAACTTCGAGACGCGAATGCGAGGCGGTCTCCCGTTTAAAAAAGTCTGTCCTCAGATTGCAGGCAGACCTACAACACGATACTTGCATAACAGGAAATTCAAACATTTACCATCTTCACTTCAAAATATGGAAAACAGATGACAGCACCGGCAAGAGAGAAAATTTTTATCCGAGGTGCATGTGTAGTTAAGTAGTAGCACCAGCAAAAACATAGAAGAAGCACAACTCTGACAACATGAATACGTTAGGGGCCACACGTACCCTCAGAACACGCATTTCGGAATGTACCGATTCGTTACAAATTCCACAGAATAATCTGTACGAGGTGCATGTACGGTTAAGTAGTAGTGTTTCCCCCCCAGAGTAAACGATATCATCCCCTTCCCCACAAGGGGAGGAAAATCTCTACCCGTACGGGGCCTATTTTTGGCACCTCCTGAACACGTTCTTTTTATCGACACAACGCTTTTTTTCGCCCTTTCTACTCTTATTCGGCACCCTTCCTAGAGTGTCACCCATTACGGCAGTACGGGTCGCGTGGCCCAAGAGCCACACCTACAAGTACGACACAGGATCCATAGGTGCATTGGCGTACGCAAAGAGGAGGTGTCGGGGGATCCCCCTCCCCTTGAGCCGAGATTATGGTATATTTTTGTAGTGAAAAAAACGTAACGTACGCTACTGCATGGGTGCACCTAGTGGTGCGTGGGGGGAGGGGGGGGGGAGCTTATTGTTTTGATTCTGAGAGGGGGGTAGGACAAGCCATTAGTAAAATAAGGCTAAAAGCAGTCACCTGGATCGAACTAGCCGAAGTTCCTCTTTCAGCGTGAAAGGTTGGCACGTCAGTACACCATGAGGGAGGGAGGGATACACACGTAGTAATGTCAAACAAATTTGCACAGCTCGCTCTTCTGCAATCCAGATCAAGAAACGGAAGTTCTCGCGGCGAAGAAGGTCGAAATGTGTGTTTCCAGAGATATTCTTGGGAGAAAGTCTCGACTAGGCCATTTCTATCGTTAATGAACAAGCAGCGTTTCGGCGTAACAGCGGGTAACGAATATTGATCGCAGCACGTAACAGCGGGAGTAACAAGATACTACTCATAACAAGAGGGAAGTGAAAAAAAAATCGAAGAAACAACAACAAAGCAGCAAAATATGTCCTTCCTCTATCTCGTACAAACAAAACTGTGCATATTATAACCCTTTTTCTGATCGGTGATGAAGGGCGAATACGCGCCTTGGGATACCGAGAAGAAATAGCAACACGCACAACATGCCAGGGCTATATAATAAGGGCTGTTTCGTGACCCGCCGCAGCAACACCTACTAGAGAGCAAGGCCTACGCACGAAGCTTGTGACGTCACTGAGATAGGCCATCTCCCCTATAGCCATTGGATATAGCAGGCCGACGCATGCCCTATCTTAACCCTTTTGTAGCATATCCGCGATGGGTATTCGTGAGACAGCCTATCTCAGTGAGGTCACAAGCTTCGTGCGGAGGCCTTGTTCTCTAGCAGGCGTTGGCCGGAGCAACACCATCTAAAGCAGATGGTGTATCTGCTGTAGCTGGTGTTGGCCGGAGTCGGTACCAGCTACGTCATGCGCGACGTCATTGCTCAAACAGAACCGAGTGCGCCCGCTTTGCTACTGTCAGTTACGATAGTTTACAATCGTCGTGCTGCTCATTCCACTGAATTATTTCCAAAATTATCTTTTCGATTAACGTCATTAGTATCTGCCTATTCATTGGTTTGCTTTTTTTCAGCTATTTCAAAATCTAAATTAAGAAATCTTGCATTTACATATGAGGTAACTTCCACTGAGAATATTTTTCTTGGATACATTTCAGTTGAATCACGTAAGTTAACTAACTTTTATTGGGTTCATTGAAAGCCAACTCGAGACACATAATTTCTCAATCATCTTTTGAACTTTCTAAAAAAAAATGGTGAATACAGAGTATCTTCTTGCTTTCATTTGAATTTAGGTGTAGCTTTTAGAAAGAAGCCTTGGACTACATTATTACAACTGCAACGTAAAAACATGGGAAGCAAATACAGTATGTACATATAAAAATCCTAATATAAAATATTAGAAATTGTTGTTATCATTTTGAATGCTAATATCAAAAGATATATTATTACTTACCAACTATTTCTTGGATTTAAGTTTGTCCCATGAATTTAGAATAACCCCCCTGTATTACATGTTAGAAACACGAATGAACTGGAACCCCCTTCCGCCACCTATCGAATAAAACTGTTATAATTCCTTGAAATTAGCGACCGGTTTTTGATTAATATGGCGCATGAAAAAAAAAGATGTGACATTAATTAATATTTTCTAAGCCATAACATCAGTATCCTGGATGAGGGTGGGGCCTTGGATAAGATAGGGGGCCCACGAGAAAAAAAATATGTTCTAGAGGGGGCCATGGGCTAAAAAGGTTTACCCACTGTGGCATAGTATTATATATACATAGATATATGGGAGAAACATATCTCCGAACTGGAACTTCTGCTCCGGCTATCAAATAAAAATTGTAATTCTTTGATCTAAATATTGATGAATAGTTTTGATTAATCCGTTGCGTGAAAAAAGAAACATCTCATGATGTTTGTTGATATTTTATAACTAATATTATTAAGTAAATTATCAAATTCATCTCGAAATTTTAACAGTTAATATTTGTGTGAGGTAAAATAATATCAGTAAAAGTTGCAAAATATATTTCCTGAAGATTCTGCCTTGGATTGAAAACATGTATGATTTGAGTAACGATGGCATTAGTGATGAATGTTCTGTGGTTGATCAATTGCAAAATCTTATAACATATTTTGTTGAGTTCAAAATGTCACATAACAATGATACTGTACTCAAAAAACTAATTAGTACAGGTTGTTTATTTTTTGGAGATCTTGAGGGTATTGATTGTGTTCATAAGCTGTCTAACAGCTTTAAGAAAACGCCTGTAAACTTGGTAACTGATCCTGGTCCCAAGTGTGCTAAATCAATTCGTAAGAGTAAGAAGGTAATGGCTGATAATTTATGTGTTAAAAACTCTGCTACAGGTAAAGAATTTGTGCATGGAAATGTTTCAAAGATAAATGATAAGGTAATCAGCCCAAATAATATTTATGATTGTGTCAAATCAATCGATAATTCTGTATATTTATGTGATAAAAATGACTTTAATTTTGAAAAGAGTGTCAATGATATGAAACCATGTGATAATGTTAAGATGGTATTAATTCATGATGCATGTATCAACAAATCGAACGAAAATGTTATCAAATCAGTTAATGGTTCCATGTATGTATCAAACAGAGTTATTCATGATAATGATCATGACAAGTGTGGTGTAAATGAAAAGCTAGCATTTGATAATGATAATAGTAACCCAAAAGTCAATGTTAACAATACAGATGTTGTTGATGCTATAATTCTGGGTAATGTGGTCTGTAATGATGAACATGGTATCAATGATGTCAATGTAACCGATTGTTTGGTAAAAGAACTTGTCATGAATAATAATGTCACACTACTACCTAATTCTGATGTTGAGAAATTGGGTAAATTTGTTACTATCAGTGAAGGTTGTGATGATGATGCCAACATATCTGATAATTTGGTGAAGGCCTCAATCAATGGTTTCAGTAAAAAGCGTCATATTTCAAGTAAATGTAAATCACGTAAGCATAATGAAGCCCTTAAAAAGAAGTTGAAAAGATGTGTGTTATCCAAACTTGTGTCATCTCAATGCCCAGTGCCGAATGAGTGTGATAAGCCTCAGCAAAAACGATCGGACACTGATACTGATCATGATGATCCGGCACTAGTAAATAGGATCACCAAGGAACTTTCCGACTGTGTTAAGTTATCTAATTCAACGGCTAATCCAGTTTTGCCATCTGTAACTGGAAATTCAGTGATCCCTGACGAAGGCAATGGCAACGAAAAAAGCAGATTCAACGTGGGAAAATTGAAAACCAAGAACTCTAAAAGTGACAAGCATGCTAACAAAAATATCACTGTTGCCAAGGCCCCTCCATCTAATGCATGTATGGCAAAAACTTCAGATCGTTATCTGCCGTCTCTTCAATCCAGGATCTCGAAAGAGAAACCGGATCCAGCACTTGGTTCCATGGTCACAACTGACGAGCCAGATAGTCAGCCAAAATTGACGAAGTCACAGAGATCAAAAGCTAGAAAAAAGGCAAAAAAGATGTCTACAAGAGCAAATGAGGTGATGCTCTCCACGGGAAATAACAACTCCACTGGAGCTACTGCTACCCCCATATTTGAAGATAAATCAACAAATGAGTTTGCAATCGCTTCAACAAGTCATCGAAGTCCAGTGAGAGACTCAGGTGGGGTTGGAGAGTGCAATGCAGAGTCGGATTCAATGGAACCGAGTAGGGTAGAATCTAGAATTGACAATGATTATCCTAATGGTGACAACGATGAATTCACTCAAGTCAACAGAAGACGAAAAAAAGTTAATGTACCCCAAATTGTCTTATCCTCTTGGGGATCCAACTGGCTTGCAACCTTTCGAGATATAAAAAACAATTGTGAATTTGCTCCAGTGTCTAAAACGACAGAGAAGAACATTCTGTTAAATTTATTTAGTGAAAATGATCACAGGAACGTCACAAGGTTCTTGGACGATAACAGGTTCGAGTATCATACGTACCAAATGAATAGTGAAAGGTCCTTAAAATTTGTAATACGTGGTCTACCAGCAAATGTTAACCACTCTGACATCACTAATGACTTATCAAAACAAGGATTCGATGTGATAAAAGTATGCAATCTCAAAAACTATACTTCAGGAAGAGTACTCCCGCTCTTCTTGGTGGAAGTTCCGATCAACTCTAAAGAAATTGCCAACTTGGTCGACATCGACGGGGTTCCAATAGAGATTGAAAGATACAGAGGAAATCGTTTTCCCTTGCAATGCAGGAACTGCATGAAATTCGGACATACAAGTTATTTTTGCCATAATCAAGCCATATGCGCATTTTGTTCAGAAGGACACAGTACTAGAAGCTGCTTGGTTAAGGGAGATCTGAACAAGATAAAGTGTTACTTCTGTGGAGGCCCTCATACAGGAACGTATTCTAAGTGCCCTGCCAGACCTGCTTCCACAGGTGAATCTGGAAGAACCTTCATCTCCAAGCTTCCACCTTCGCTTCGAGATTTCCCCCTTCTAGGCAGCGTAGGAAATAACGTAGTTTTAGAACGAGGAAGAGACAGAAATGGGGAAAACAACTTTTCTGAAAATGAGTTGTCTACTAAAACGGAGTCAAATCCTTGGATCAAGGCTAGTACAATCCCGTTGGTATTACAACGTTCTGTAGACGAAGTCTTAAAGGGACCACATATTCTTGGAATAGGCAAAGTGCATCTCACGGAAGCCGAACTGGTCGAGAAGCTGAACAGAAAGTATAACGAAGCCGAGCAAGTGAAAATATTAGATTACAAAAATAATCAATTTGGAATTAATTTCACAGATGTAATTCATGAATTCAACAAACATCTTAATAATCGTGATGATTCTTTCGGCGATCACATAGTTAAGCCGTCTGAACTTTCCAAATCTTATAATAATTCTGTAAACAGGCAAATGCCAGTACCTTACCTTGTCATTGATGAAACTGATGTCACTGATGCGTCTGTACATTCAGTTTGTATGTCTTCAACTACTAATGAAACAGTGGAGAATTCACAGAAGAACAACATCGAGAACTTTTCCAATGTTGTGCGAGAACTTTTGGTCAATATGGGCATTTCTGAAGATAAGGCTCATAACCTTATTCAAATTCTGATTGGTTTTATTTCAGCGCTCAAAAATTAATACACCAGTGTCAACTATCAGCAAACCGCTGAAAATTCTGGCATGGAATGCCACTGGGCTTAAACAGGAACTACAAGAATTCAAACAATTACTCTATGACCTACAAATTGATGTAGCACTGGTTTGTGAAAGTTTTTTAAAACCTTCTCATACTTCCAATATCTCTAATTTTGTCTGTTTACGTGAAGACCGTCTACATGGAAGGGGTGGTGGAATTGCGGTGTTCGTTAAAAAGGACATTCCTCACCAAAAACTTTCGATTCCTTCTTCAACTGAAATGGAAGCTTTGGCAGTAAACATCTTCATCAACAGATCACCAATAACCATTTGTGCAATTTACAAACCACCTAATAACCATGTTGATATCAATCTCCTAAACTATCTCGTTAATATCAACAATCCGGTACTAATTGCTGGCGACTGGAACTGTAAAAGCCCTACATTCTTCAGCCATTCCACAAATAGACAAGGTAGAGTTCTAGAAAGATTTTGTAGGAATAATTGCTTGTGCATTCATTCATCGAACATTCCAACCAATTATCCTACTAGTCGATTTTATCGACCCGATGTTCTGGACTATGGAATCTCCAAAAACTTCAGGCACAACATCTTTTTCGAAACAACTGCCAAACTTAATTCAACTCACAACCCTATTATTTTCACCATCGATATAACTAGACCAAAGGATATTCCATATCAACTGGTTACCAACTGGGAAATCTTCCGCTCTACGCTGGAAACATTACCAGTGTGGAACTCAGCGGAATTGACGACGAACTGTATTGAAAATGCAGTAGTTGATGTGACTGAACAAATTAAAACAGCTATTCAAGCCTCTACCAGGAAGATTAAGGCAAAAGAAAACAGATTTGGCATTTCGGAAGAATTACGGGACAAAATCAGACTAAAAAACCGGGTCCGAAAACTCTGGCAAAGATTTAGAAGACGGTCTGACAAAACCACTCTAAACAGACTAGAAAAGGAAATAAGACAAGAAACAACTGAATATGTCAATGAGAGATTCACCCACTTCATTGAGGAGGCCACAGCATCCGATGGCTCACTTTGGAAGGCGTGGAAAATCTGTAAACGAAAATCTCCAGCGGTGGACAAAATTACAAACGAACAAGGTCAACTGTTGTATACAAATGAAGAGATTGTTGAAACGTTTGCTGACAACTATGAAAAGCAATTCATGCCAAACAGTCTGCAATCTCGAAGTATTGCTTCAGCTCATCATGGAAAAGTTCAGGAATTCCTGGATAGAGTTCGCTCGGATGCCTTGCGCGGAATGGGTGCTGCCGGTTTGACCAATGTTGACGAAATCAGGGGCATGATTAACAAACTCAAAACTAAAAAAGCTTCTGGTCATGATGAAATTTCAAATCTCGCTCTTAAAAATCTTCCTCTTTCTATCCTCAAATCATTCACTAATATATTTAATAGCATGCTTCAGACAAGCTATTTTCCTAATGTCTGGAAACTTTCTATTGTCAAACCTCTTCATAAATCTGGAACTGATCCACTTTTCTCTCAAAACTTCAGACCTATCAGCTTACTCAGTAACATTTCTAAAGTCTTTGAACGTATCTATATTTCACGTCTTGACGCTTTCCTGTCCTTCAACAGCATTCTTCGAAGTGAGCAGCACGGATTCAGGCGGGGGCATTCTTGCGTTACTCAGCTGCACAGAGTTACCGAGTTCGTGATGACTGCGTTCAACTACAAGGAACATGTCTGTGCTCTCTGTCTGGATATATGTAAGGCCTTCGACAAAACGAATCACACGACCTTATTATCCAAACTAATTGACCTGGGTTTGCCTGACTATTTCATCATTTTTTTAAACAGTTACCTTTCCAATCGAAGATTCCAAGTCAAAAATGGCAACTGTCTCTCAACTGTTAGACCAATAAGAGCGTCTGTCCCGCAGGGTTCTTGTTTGGGACCACTGCTCTTTGCGCTATACATCAATGACTTCCCAGCTCCTCAGCGCGGAATGCTTGGTCTATTTGCTGACGATGCCATCCTGTTGACCAATCACAAAAAAGGGAAAAAATGTATTGAAAATTTACAAGAATCAACTGAAGACGTTGAGGACTGGTGCCAAGACAACGATATAAAGTTGAATCATCAAAAATGTCAATATATTCTCTTCACAAGACGGTACAAGTTTCCAAGAACTCCCATATACATCGGCAACACGGTGTTGACAAGAAAACTCCAAGTCAAGTATCTAGGTTGTATACTAGATAAGTCGCTCTCATTTTCTCCTCAGGTGATGTACGTAAGAAATAAGGCCTCACAAGCAGTTGGGATGCTATCCAGAATCACATTCCCACAGGCCAGGCTAACGTTGAGGAATAAAGTAATTCTTTTTAAAACTATTATTCGTCCTATTCTGACATATGCTGCCCCAGTGTGGGCTCATGCCAGTCTTGCAAATATGAAACGTTTACAGACACAGCAGAACATCATTCTTCGTCAGTTTACCAGAGCCCCCTGGTATGTGAGAGGAAAAAACATCCGTAAAGATCTTGACTTACCACTAATCTTGGACTATATCAAGGAGCTTGCCAATGCTCATTTTGACAGGCTACGATCTTCTGAACACCCGCATCTTAGAGAAATTGTCTATTATGACCCTAGAATACCCACAGTACACTCTAGGCCAATGGACTTGCTGAGCGTGGATTGGGTAACGAATTGATGTAATTTGCAGAACATTTTCATGATTTTGATTTTTTTTTTTTTTTTTTTTCAAAACAATTTATCAATCTAATGTCAGTTTTGTTTGATATTGCGGATGCTGTGATCGCAATTCAGAGGCATTTATATGTTGTTGTTTTTTTCGCAATTAATAATTTTTCTCATTTATTCATAATTTGCGCTTGCATAAAATGGTGCATTGGGTTCGTGTCGTGTTGAAACTGATGTTATTACAATACAGAGATGGTATGTGTCATGTCTTCATTATAACTTTTTCTTTGACGTTCTTGATTATGGTTAAATGACTGATGACGGTTCAACAGTACCTCAGACATCTCTGGTTAGTGTCTCTCGATTATGTAAATATTTATAATGTTGGGGTTTTTGGGTAGCATATCATCAGCTGCTTCCCTTAAGGCATTTCCCCCTTGTTCTTCGATTGTGTTGTGTTTTATCTCGATGAGCATTCATTTCGCGAAGATTTGTAAACAATACTCTCCTGGCTCATTCATTCTCTACACACACACATACACTACATACCTTACACACATGCACAAACTTGTCTTTTTCCTTCTCATACCACTCCTGGTGATCTGTAAGTCGCCAGACAGCCTGCAAAGGCTGGGCAGCGACGGAAACGTTCAATTCTGGTCTGGTCTGATTTCCTGAAGATTTGTAAGTCGCCAGTCAGTTAGCAAAGACTGGGCAGCGACAGAGACGTTCAATTCTGATTTGTTCTCCCGGGAAAGAGCAATGGTGAAAGTGATTCCGAAACCAGATCAAGACCTCAGCTTGGCGACCAATTAGCGCCCGATCTCGCTTCCTGGAGAAACTGTTTGAACGAGTCGTATCCGCCAGAATATCCCAATTTGCTGAAGATTACGAAAAATTATTAGACCTGAATAACACAACACGGCTTCCGCCGAAGCCATTTCACTTGCACGCAACTTCCCCGGGTTACGGAATACTTGCAAAAATGACACAGCTGCACAAGTTAATTTGCATGAACATGCCGTACAAGCATAATGAAATTTGTGAAAAGCTATCTAGAGTCTCGAACATTCCGAGTCCAGATTAACGATTCACTATCCGAAATTAGGCAAATACAAGCTTCCATAGCTCAAGGAAGTGTTCTTGTGGGGGCCACAACTCCATAACTTTCACGTGAACGATTTCCCCACACGAATTATGGCTTTGCTGTCCTCGGCTCTAAGTCCACAGTTGGCCAGCACCTCCTAGAGATAGAAGGCCCCCGCACGGGTTGCCAAGTTCCCCTAAAAGTCATGAGAGTAGTTTGGTAAAACCACTTTGCAAGTTTGCCACATTTTGAACCCCAGTATCCTATTTCATTTCTTCTGTATTTTGGCGTAGAATCTTGCCAATTTTGAGCCCGATCGTTTCTTTCCCGCACAACAATGATATTAGCACGAGCACCGGAATTTTATTCCCTAAATATTCAGAGGGAAAACGGACTACTTGCTGACGTCACGAATCACTTTGCAAGTTTTACTGATGTTGTTTTACTTCACACAAACATTCACTGATAAAATTTCGAAGCAAATTTAATAATTTAATTAATATTATTGCTTTAAAATATCAACTAATATCGTATCGTATTGGTTTTTCTCATGCGGTACATCAGTCAAAAACCAGTCGCTAATTTCAATCAAAGAATTATAAAAGTTTTATTTGATAGGTGGCGGAAGGCGGCTCCATTGATGTTTTTCCATATGTAATATAATACTTTGTAATGATATATAATTTTTTTCAATATTTTCTAGAAAGCATATTTTTTCTGATAAAATTTTATTTTCACCCGTTTATTGGTTATGGACAAAGTAACTAAGAAAGACACCATTTTTTTGATGGTGAATAAGCTTACAAAATATGTATTTTTCGAGTCTGAAAATGCTTCCGTGTACACAGAGTCTTTTACAGAAGAAATTTCCAAATATCGTATAAGATAGCATGTTATTTTCTCATTCCGCACAGATATCGAAATTCTGCGAGCAGAGAAACAGGTCTGTGCAGGTGAAATAAAAGAAAACATGCCTCCTGTCCTGGAAAAAAAAAGTTGAAGTGCACATTTCGTGTAAGAAAAAATGTTTTCCTTTTTACCGCGGGCATCTCGATGCTCATCGTGCCTTCCTCCATCCTGGAGCTACCCCCCCCCCCTTCCAAGACTGAGATCTTTGGTGGAGGCCTCCTCTATAGTGAATTTATAGCGTAAAAAAAGAGATTTGTCTCGGGCCTCTGTGTTAGACTCCTGCCAGCTCTACCCTCACAGAGTTCACTTAAAAAATTGAGGGTAGATGTTTGATTTCATACTCAGGAGATATTCACCGACAACTTAGATGAACACCCTATGATTCAATGATTATAGTATCATGATTATTTCAATTAAAGCCATATGTCAGAGTTCTTGTACGGGGGATTTTCTTCTGTGTGTGGTGATGGTTATAATCAAACCTCTTGATTCGTGAATATGTCTCCCAATAGGCTGACGGGCTCCAACCTCGTGAGTCCATACCTCGTAACCATGGCCCTCACAAGGGGTGGGCTAACAAGGCTCCAGCCCTTAGGGCCCGGAATGATTTTCATCATTTTTTGTTTTTTCACACTATAAATTCATCATAAGGGGCCCGTGAAAGTCTGGGGCTGAGGTGAGACTCTTCACGGGCCACTCTATTATGAATTTGTATAGTGTTAAAAACAAAAAGAGGGAATCACCTGATGAGAATCATCTCAAATCCACGAGCAGGAGCCCTGTCAGACGAACACCTGCTATAGCAAGAGACCTTCGCGCTGAGCTCGTGACGTCACTGAAGAAGTTCATTTCACCTGAAGCCATTGGATACCGCGGGCCGACGCATGCCATATCTTTACCTTTTTTTGCAGTATATCCAATGACTGTAGGTGAAGTGGACGTCTTCAGTGAAGTCGTGAGGACTTCTGCTATAGATGGTGTTGGACAGACCCACCCCGTTGTGAGGCCTATCTCAGTTGAATGGAGCTTCTACGATAAGATCTAGCACAATGATTTATGACAATAATGTAAATTAAGAGGTGGTGCCTGAGCCCTCTTTTATTTTGCCCTGGGACTATGATGTTGGTGAAACAGCAGTAGGGACACACTTTTTATTGGACAAATATTCAAAAATTCGTTTGAATTCTGCAGAACAGCCTTATAATGATCAAGGGTTCCGCTAGAAACTTTACGTTTGAAACACCTAATATACAGAACAGATATAGGTATGCAGAAATGGGCAGTCAGAACACATTTCTAGAACTAAACAGCACCACACTGATACAAATACAAGGCCACAATAGACAAATACAAGGCCACAATAAACAAATACAAGGCCACAATAGACGTCATCCGTGAACTAGTGGGGGTGCGATGAACTAACCCGTTTTTTACGAACAAAGGGTATGACATCGTGCAAAACAGATGACAGTTTTGTTCTGAATTCTTCCCACTGACATACCACATCCACCGATTCCAAAGGGTCTTCAAAAATTAACCCTAACCTTTCCTTCAAAAGTTCGAAGTTGGTTCTTCGAAAACAAGGAACCATTCTTTTATTGTTTGGTTTACCCGCGAGGAATCTACAAAGAAAGTTAATAACCTGATGATCACTCGAAGAAAAAAGTAGTCTCCAACAGAAACATTTTCCACAAGATCCTCCAAACTACCTAAGAATCAAATCCTAAATAGAAGTGCCTCTAGTAGCTTCCGATACCAGCTGATACAAGAAATTATCGAGCACCAATTTAAGGAAAATATCTCTCATATTGATCCCTAGCCAATAGGTTCTCCCAATCGATATCCGGATAATTAAAATCCCCTAATATCAGTACTCTCTCATGTTTACACATATACGAAATTTCTTCATGAAGCTTGGAGATGTAGTTTGGATTCCTATTTAGTGGGTTATAGCAGTGTTTCTCAACCGCGGCCCGCTACCGGGCCCCGACATCAGTCAAACCGGGCCGTGAATGGTTAACCGATTCATTTTTACCCATTTATACCCCATTAGGCGTGCTTAGGATCGGACAGAGAGTCAAGAATTTCCACCTGCATAAAAGAAATCAACCGGGCCGCAGACTTCCAAAGGTTGAGAACCACTAGGTTATAGCAAACTCCTACAATAAGCTTATGGCGTTTTTGTTTTCAAGCTCAATTCATGTAGTTTGAATATCACTTCTCTGTACGTTCCACTCTCTAGCCTTTACACTTGTTTTCACGTAATTCAAGACACCACTCCCTTTCCTATCCGATGTATTTTTAAAAAAAGTATCGTATTCTGAGATGTTCCCCATCGATTCATCCCCATCGTTTGCCCAAGATACACTAATCATAGTTTCTAAAAAGTCTTTCTTATTACTCAAGCTCCTGGCATTTATTAGCACACACTTTAATTTTTCCTGTGAGTTAGCGTCAATCGAGAAGTTCTCCAAGTCTGAGGTGGGTAATTCCCCGTCAGTACTGTTTTTACTTGGGATTCGACTAAAGAAAGGAAAATCAACTGGAAAAATTTTGATAAAGAGTGAAAAAATCCTTAACAAAACAGAGCAGGAACCTAATTTTTTTTTCAGAAACCAGCTTCTCTAGACTCTAGAGATAATTGGTACTTTTTAGAAGTGCAAGGAAGGGTGTTGAGATGAATTAAGTATTGAATAGCAAAGAGTGTTGAATAGCATTTCAACACCGAAAAAAGTATTGTATTTAACTGGGCTTATTTATCCACTCGCACTTTCCCTTCAAAATTATTTCGATGTGTAAAACTCTGCGCGAGAGTGAAAACACCGTCATAATAAATCTGTCATAAAAAATGCCGCCCCTGTAATCATGTCGCCTCATTCCGGTGCCGGCCTTGCACCCAGTGCCATGTAATATAATGTAAATGTAGTAAATATAAATGAATTACGCGCAACATGTTTTTTTTTCTGGCTGTCTGCAGTAAATTATGTCAAAGATTTGCCCTTTCTGTTCGGATGATTATGTGTAAATATTGTACATTCGGATGCCAATGCGTTCTCACCTTCAAGGCCTACCGTTCAATGAAAGGTCTCTTCATTCGCTACATTATTCATGGACGATTCCTGCGAGAGATATTGCATCCGAGTGACTCACGGGTTGTCATAACAGGAGCGGAAGAAATTTTACGTAAACACACATTGTTTATGGAATTTCCAAGAGCTTTGTTTGAAGAAATTTACAGGGTTTGCACAAAACACAGCCTTGTTTGAAAACCAACAATTGCTTTCCTTGGTCATATTTGACATCCATATTTTTTATGGGCATAATGTTTTCAGCCACCTCGTTGGGCAATTTGCCTGTTGTGGTCTTTGTAATTGTCACGACCCTGTTAGGCCGGCATTACACTATAAAAGTTTGATAATAGTTCTTTTATAAAACTTGAAAAATGCAACCAATAAGATCATCGGTTGCATTTGCTCGAATGTAACCAATACGCTTATTGGTTGGATTTTTTAAGTTTTATAAAAGAACTGTTATCAAACTTTTATAGTGTAATCCCGGCCTTAGGCAGGTATTATACTATGTAAAAGTTTTCTCTTTTTTATAAAACTAGAAAATCCAACCAATAAAGCTCATATAGGTTACATTTGAGCGAATGTAATCAATCGGCTTGTTGGTTGTGTTCTTCGAGTTTTGTGAAAAATCGTTTATCAAACTTTTATAGTGAAATCCCGGCTTTGTTATCAGATTGTTTTTTTCCCTATAAAGGTCTTCGGAGACTGGCTGCAGGTGCTGACAGGCGCAAATGCGTCACCCCTGAAGATGAGGTTACCTGGACTGTTTCTCGGTTGGTAAGGTCATGGTTTTCTTGGTCTTTTAGAAACGTCGTTCATTTTTATGTTCTCTACTTTCTCGCTGTTTTTCATGTTTTTCATGTTTGAAAATACAGAATATTGGAAATCTAACAAGTAAGGCAAGAAAAATTGATGTCCGTCCTCTAGACAAGGGCTTTGTTATCCCCCCCCCCCCTTACCCTTGTGGAGGGGTGTGGTGGTGGAGCATCTGCATACGTATATTAAATCACTTGTTCATCTATATCAAAAATCTATCAAATTTCTTCTTTTGTCCATTTTCTCGAGAAAAAAAAATGTTCTTTAGTATCTCTTTCTGCCGCTATGCGGTTGTGTTGGCATCCTTCTGGACTCTCATCGTGAAGATCCAGATTCGAATCCCGTTGGTGGCACATTGATGGATCTCGACTGCAGTTAAATTTTTTTTCCATTTCGTGGCGCGAATGCGAGCCGGTCTGTCATTTGAGTAAGTCTCTTCGCAGAGAGCAGACAGAGTTTTTTAACATGATGCTACAAGAATCAACATGCTCAACATTAAAATTCAAGCATTTACCATCTTCCTTTTCAAAACATGTAAGACACATGGCAGAGCACCAGCAAGAAGTGATACCTTTTTTGACTCGCTTTCTGGTCTATAATTTCTATGGGGGAGCCCCGTTGTAGGCTTATTTTTTATTTATTCATCAGCCGGTTGAAGGACCGCTGCTTTAGAGCATAGAATTCCAAATTGTATCAGTAGTTTCTACAGCCTCCGTAGTCCGCTTTGATGCTTTTTACTTTGATGCACGATCTACACATCAACGAATTTCGCTCGAAACCAAATACGAAATGATTCGAACGATAAGTGACTTAGAAATAAATACTTCAAAACAACATTTAAAAACAACGCGACAACAGTCAAAACGCGTAACAATGGCCTTCGAAATATACTTATATGAGCAATTAATATTAAAACAACAATAGTTATCAAATTAATTCTATAACGGTCTGTTAGCTATTTGATTTTTATATCAATGGTTGTACACCAAGGGTTCTTAACTATGGGTAGCACCCAAACTTTGATCGCAAGGACTTCCGAGATGGGTCGTACAAATCCACTTGCAGCCAAGGTTTCTCGAGCTATTAGTGGCGACCCGAACCAAAACCTCGCGAGGGCTTACGAGAGATGAGCCATATAAATCCGTATACAACTCGAGCTACGGGTGAGAATCCAAACTTAATTCGCTGTGGCTTTTTCCACATGGGTCGTACAAATCCATTACAGCCAGGGGTTTTTGAGCTACGGGTCATGACCCAAACTTGATTCGCAGGGGCTTACTAGATGAGTCGTACGAATCTTTTTACAGCAGTTCTGTTATTTCGCACTTATTGCATCACTGGTTTCACCAATTTCGAAGCACAAACGGTCTTATGGGTCGCAAAGCTGATCTTGTTGTTGATTTTTGGGTCGTGACCGAAAAAGTCTAAGAACCCCTGTTCTACACCCATCACAAGGATGCGTATCCCCTCTAGGGATGAAAGTAAAAAATATCCCGTAACACCTTACCCATTCCAAGGCGTGCACGAAGGTAAATTGTTCGCGGGGTGGCGGCAGTAAAAAAGTTAAGAACTAACACTTTTATATATAGTCAAATCCCGTTTTAACGAATACCGTTATAGCGAAATTCTCGTTTTAACGAACGCTTTTTAATCCTCCAGATAAGTTTAACTAGGAACAATGCATAAACATGGAATTCCTTTATAACGAAATTTCATTGTAACGAAATGATTTCTCCGGTCTCTTGGAGTTCGTTATAACGGGATTCGACTGTAATTTCGAGAAAATGTAGACAAGGGCAATTTAAAAATATAGGAAATATATATTTTCTTTTCAATACCTTTTCGAATAATATATTTATATGCATAGTATACCTATTTTTGAATAATTCATTAATTAGCATATAATCACCATTCATATCGGCTAATTAATTTCAAATCGTTGCATCAAATGGAGCTAAATCAACGGGCGGTTCTATATCTTCCCAATAACTTTTTTTTTGTCTTAAAAAACTAGCGCGAGTTCTTCTTTTTTTCCGTGAAAGAATACAATTTAATAAGATGAAAGAGAATAATATTCAATCTCACACTCACTGCGATTTCCAGACGCGACGTTTCCATAAGGAATCGGAAAAACCCGCTGTGTTTTTATCCACATTTAACAACTTCCGAGAAACGCGCGAAACAGCCTCCGAGATCGAAATCCACAGGTAAAGACTAAAAATAATGTTTCTTCATCACAAAATATGTTAGTCCGTTTGGCGAAGTCCACCTTGATGAAAACTTGATTGTTGGTGATGAATTGCGCGACTGATTCCTCGCCAAACCGTCTTCGAAGGACAGATACGTGCTACAAGTTAGTGAAAAAAAGAAAAAGCTTCCCTTCCGCATCAAAAATCTATCGTAAATAATGATTTTTAATGCGCAATTCGCGGGAACTTATCACAATCTCCGGGCCAGAGTCACGACCTCCTAGATCAGTGGTGCGCAAACTTTTTGAAGCGCGATCCCCTTTTGACCAAAAAATAATAATTTAATGGCCACCATAGCATGACCATATGTTCCGGTTTTTCCGGGATATTCCGATTTTTTGCTAGAAAACTTGCTGCCCCGAAAGCACTTTTCGGAACGCTTGTTTCGATTTTAACTAGGCGATATTGACTTCTAAAGATATTCAATTTTTTCAAATATCATAAATATTTACTTTGTATTTTGATGTACTTAGTATCCCGTATGCAAGATGGAAGTGTATGGTCCTTGATTTTCGTATACAGGGTCATTAAGGAAGAATCCTGCGATTTCAAAATGATTCTGCACTTGAAATCGACCATTAAAAAGAAAAATTCATAAAACGTAGACACATTTTCCCCCCATATATTCGCATATTACTTATCATTTTATTCTGTGTTTTTATTTTTTAAGAAATGTACGATTTTGAAATCCGGTGATTTATTTTCTTTGCGAGGACATTTCACATTCGTGATTCTTTCATGACGAAGACGATATATTGATTATTGTACAAGTAGAATTTGATAAAATCGCATTGTATGATGCATGATAATTAGCTCGGCTGAATAAAAGCTTTCTTTAGTTCTGACATATTTTTAAATAAAAATGAATTTCTTATTTGGAAGTTTTCATTTTATTAGTCAGTGGTTATGAAAAGTTTAGTTTTTATGTATTAGTCAGTGGTGCGCAAACCGTGACTACACTGACTAGATACCTAGATATGTGTAATTTAGGAGGTCGTGCCAGAGCCGCTCAAGTTAGGGGTGTGCAACAGATGGGATCGCATCGGCCCCCGCGTTTTGGGGGGCCCTCCGTATTTACGCTAATGATAATTTCTTTCATAAAAATTCTTCGTTCTTTTATAGAAAGAAATAATTCGGGAATTTTCTGCCATCATTTAACTCTAAATTTTCAATAATTTTGGAATTGTTTCTTTCATAAATTCGGAATTTTCATTCATTTGGGATTCTGAACTTTGATCAATTTTGGAATTCTGAACACTTTCATCCTTTTTAGAATTATGGATTTTCATCGATTCTGGCATTGTTTCGTTTCACCCTCTATTAAAAAATTCTCTTAAAAAATAAGCCGTTCTTAAAAAATATATTTAATTATATTATATTTCACCATCAATCGCGTAGTGTACGGGGTTACGGGGGGGGGGGGGGGTTCTTCCCAAACAGTGATAGTGGCGAGCCTCCGCAGGGATAGGGAGCCGACCCATTTCTTGGTTCATAACGAAAATAGATTCACCAGGAAACGGAATATAGAATTTGCATTGCGGAAAGCCGCTACATTTATTCCATATCAATATCATTATTTGCGCTAGCCTTCATGAAAAAATGCAAGTAAAATCTCGCTGATCACTCCTGAATTCTGGGTTCAAATGGAAAAAAAACCCAACAAACCGGACATTTGGTAATAAGTCGCTATTTGTTATAGGGCATAATCGAATCGAGAATGGTAAAATCATTCCGGTAGAGAAAAAAAAAAGTAAGACAACGCTGTTTTGAAAAAGAAACATTTTCTCCAAAAGCGGGATGTATGGTCATGCATATTTTCTTGGTAATGATGGTACGCGGCCTTCTAAAATTAAATTATAAGACGACTATCCGCCAGGGTCGTCTTTAGGTGCGGCACGCGAGGCTTTGCACCCGGGTGGCGGGCAAGCTCGAGCCGCCCCTAACAACCCCCTAGATCAGTGGTTCTCATTCTTTCGTCTCGTTTTTACGTTTGCACATAATAATCTCGTCATCGCTATCGCTATTTTTCGGACACACCCTTCAAAATTTTCTAAATAGTCACCATCATACACACTATCTTCAGAATCAGTAATAGAATTACAGTCGATATATCGGACAAATTGTCTGCGTAACACTCCGGAAAACTCATTTCATCACACAAATTAGTGTTCTTTCTTGACATTATTCAAGGGAATTT
This sequence comes from Pholcus phalangioides, assembly GCF_987345545.1. NCBI lineage: Eukaryota > Metazoa > Arthropoda > Arachnida > Araneae > Pholcidae > Pholcus > Pholcus phalangioides. The sequence goes on along the minus strand of NW_028301595.1, from coordinate 1,536,746 downwards.
AATTTACTTTAAATTGAAACTATTATGGCAATACCAAACAGGGTCCAGTAAGCTCAAGATGTATAAACGCACTAAATCCTGCAACATGTTAATTCGTTCGAATATTTTGTAATACTAAGTAACTATATAGTGTTAGAACAGATAATTTTCAGAGAAGAGATAAAAACAAGAAATCTCGTTGCCGGTCTTTTACGTCTCAGCATTGAAACACGAGAAATCTCGTCAGCGGTCGTTCAAGTGTTAATATACAAGGTGTCCTGTAAGTGCTAATGCGGCTTTTACCTCATCAACCGTCCGTCGTAGAAGTATGTGGTTCCAATTTTTTTTTAAATATGCTCACAAGGTGTTAAAAAATTACCCTGTACCAGTTTTCAGAGTGAAAATACATTGTGTAGCAAACTAAATTTTTACACGGTCCCCTTGTCCTCTAACTACCAATTAGAAAGTTGTTGCCCTGTATCGCCTAAGGCCAACAATAACAAATTCCAAGTTTGGTACAGGACAACAACTTTCTCATTGGAAGTTAGACGACAGGGGACAGTATAAAAATTTGTTTTTTGTCAGGTCTATCACCATCGATGAGCGATTTCCTACCTAGTGAGTTGTGCCGGAAGTGTAACTGATGTGTGTGTACCTAACAGTCTGAATGTAGTGTTGTGTTTGATTTTTCAGTGCCGCCATCAAAAGTGAAGTGTGTGATGTGTTAGGACTGAATTACATTTGTAGTTCATACTGTTTGTCCCTCTCCCAATTTTTACACAGTATGAATGTTAATTGAATGAGCCACTGTGGTGGCCGAGTGGTCATGGTGACGGACTCGCATCGCGCTGTCTCGGGTTCGAATCCCTCTGGAGCCACAGTGGTGGTCGGCTGAAGTTGGTTTTCTGTGGTTCCCAACTTCGAGGCATGAATGCGAGCCGATCTTGACGTTAAAAAGTCTCGCCACAGACAGCAACAGGCCTACAATGATATAAATATTTGATCATTACACTTCACTTTTGAAATATAGATGGAAGCACTGAAAAATCAGAGACAACACTAGATACGCACTCAGACTGTTGGGTGCACACGCACTTACGCTTCCGACAGAGCTCACTAGGTAGTAAATCACCCATGGCGATAGACCTGAGTTGTGCTCGGTTTATTGGCAAAAAAAATCAGAATATCCCGGAAAACTGGGACATAGGGTCAGACTATGTGGGAGCGAGGGTGGTAGGGAGTCACGGGGCATGTGGTTAGCCTGCGTAGGGGTCGACGACAAAGTTTTTGGTCAAAAGAGGGTTGCGCTTCAAAACATTTGTGAACCACTGCTTTAAATGCTCTGGAACTGTGCCACGCATCACTCAAGAGATCCATAATTATGCCGCGGATCACTTAAATAATCTGGAACGTTGTCACTTGAGTGATGTAGAAATTGTTAGTGAAAATTCGGTGTATCAATGAAGATACCGAAATTAATGAACCCCATAATGAATGAAAATTTAGAGCTAATGAAAAGTCAAAACCTTGGAAAGAAGAATATTTAATAAAAATTCAGAAATAAAAGAATTCAGGAATTTAAGAAATAATTGATAATATTGTGTGTAAATAACGTTGATATTAAACAACATTTTTCATAAGAGAATGCGAACTTTATCAAAATGACAGTTTAATTTTTAAAAAACCCCTACCGAATACGAAGAATCGTGCACGCGCGGGACACGAAAATCTGTGGCTCAACAGCAGCGCAGCGCAATGAGTGCGCGCGTACACGCGATTAGCGCAGTGTCACCTCGTGTCTCAATTCGCTCTGTCCTGCTGATTTCCGTTGGCTGCAAAAACAGAGTGCTGCCCTGCGTCGTGTCGCGAACGCTGCACGCTTCTCAATTTGCGCTTCGCCTTACGATGCAAAACTAGATGTAGCATTGCAAGATTCATCGAAAGACTGGTTATTTGTGGAGATGAAGATTACAAGGAAGAAAATTCATCACTGCCGCCACGGGGACTCGAACCCCGGTCTCTCGCTTGCCGGACGAGTGCTCTACCATCTAAGCTATGGAAGCGCTCCAAGGTTGAAATATTCTATCTGCTTCCATAGCTTAGATGGTGGAGCACTCGTCCGGCAAGCGAGAGACCGGGATTCGAGTCCCCGTGGCGGCAGTGATGAATATTCTTCCTTGTAATCTTCATCTCCACAAATAACCAGTCTTTCGATGAATCTTGCATTGACAAGTGGAGAGGACGTTTCTATATGTAGACGTGCGCTTGAAGTTATTTTTCAAAATTCTGCTTGGGGAAAACTGTGGGCTGATCGCATTATTGAACGTGGGCATCTTTTTCCTCAGCCACCTCGTAGGACATTTTGCCTGTTGTGGCCTTATATTTGTATTTGTGAATTTGAGGGTATAACTCATGAAAAGAAGCCACTACTTGTCGAAGAGATTGTGAGAAGACCATGGACTGGAGGTGCATGAGGATCGCATTCAAGAACTAATGATGAAAAATGTCTAGGCGTTGATGGTAGATGAAGTAATGGATCTTTTTTGCACGCGAGAGTTTATGGACGGTATTTTTCATCTGAGGAAGAAGTAGTCCCTTACATAAAATGAAATTAGAAAGATGTGTAGAATGTGGGAATCCCTGTGCAAAACTCTGTAGGGAAAACCACCCAAATAAAGCTGTAGCAGTGTGCGAGCAATGAATCTGTCCAACGAATACTTCAATTTCCCAGAAATCCAAAAAAAAAATTAGGAAAAAGCAAACGGGATCTGATAAGGTTCTTTTTGAAAGTCACGCAAAAACGGAATAGGTTTGCAAACAAAAGTGAGTCTATATATATATATATATATATATATATATATATATATATAAATCTCGTCCTAAAAACGATAGTCCTTCTCTCTCTCGTCGTTTAGAGTAAGTTAATTTGTAACAACACAAAAATAGAATTACTGCACTAACTTTGATTAGGAATTTTATCAGTGTAAATTAAGCACCATATACTAATTGCTCTTGTATAATGAAAAATGTGCTTTATTTCCTCTTTTAAATAAAGCCACGAATAACGCGAACCTAAAATTTCTTCACTCTTCAAGCATCACGAGGAACGTGTCGCCAAGTTATGGATACCTTGGTCTTGTTCTCAACTCGACAGGCGCGGTTTATTATGTATAATTTGACCATATTTGCTCGAGAAATATACGGGAGGGAAATTGAGCTTTCAAATACGGGACATGGCCAATTATCGCCAAAAATGATGCCAAAAGGAAGCAAAGTCGACAACTCATGCTAAAATCGCAGAAAAGTCACCAATCACGGGAAATGAAGCATCACTTCAAATTGCAGTTAATTTAAAAAAAGCCCATAAATATTTGAGATGAATATTATTGTTCATAGTTGTAATAATCGTAATGTAATTTCTGAGTTGAAAATACGTGAAAAACCGGGACATTTTTGCGAAATAGTCGGGTCAGCCCAAAAAAAAAAAACAGATAAAACCGGAACTGTCCCGGGCCGTATGGTATATATTATGTCTATGCATGGCAATGTCTTCGGCTTTTTTCATTAGTTGCGTGTATACTTTCTGTAGTCTGCAGGGGCCATCAAGAAGAAATATAAGTATTTCTATACTATTTCTCCTCTAAGCAGGGGCCTTTAAGAAAATGCTTCAGTCGAGTTCTGTCAGTCAGAGATCCAGTTAAATTCCAATTTTTTTAATCTCAAAACAAAACGCTTGACCATTTGTCCCCCATAAGCACATGTACTTACGAGCCTAATTTTAACTTTCGTTTTTACGAGTTAGTTTTTAGCAGGGTATGCGATTTTCTTCAATAAGACATACCGTAGAACTTTGGTTTACGAGCAGAATACATTCCACGAACGCGATTGTAATCCGAATGACTCTGTGATTGGACTTGTGCACCACTGACGTATTTATGTGCGGGAAGCAGGCCTAAGCGGGCAACAGCGCAGGGAGGTAAATTTGGAGGGGGGCGGGGAATTGGTGTTTGAGAAAATTGGAGTATTGCATAACAAGAGGAGGGTGGCAAAATTTGTATTACCTACGCAACCACGGATCCATGGTTTGGTACCAAAGGGGTAATAACTTATTGTGTATTAATGTTTATTACTAAGGTTTGGATTTATATGACCGCATATTTTTTCATGATTTCGCTATTTTTACGCGATAGAGAATTTTTCATGATTTTCAAGGCATTTTTTTCATGATTTGCAATAATTTTTACGTATCTTTCATGATTTCCAGAATTTAAGGCATATTTTCATATTTTAGATAATTTTTTTTCAAAACATTGAAGAGGGATTTCCCCCTCCCCAAGCTCACACTTCACCTGCTTCATTTCCCACGTTGGCAATTTTTCGAGAATATTAGCAATAACTGACAATTTTACTTACCTTTGTCGTTTTGAAGAAATGGGCCGCACTGAGTGAAATCAAGGAACCCTCGCAATTGGGCGAATATGCCCCCGCACCTTTTAGTTTTACTTTGGATTTGAACTGAGCGTATAGTAATTATCGGAAAAAACAAACACAGGACCCCAGGCCCGTCATTTGGGGGGGGGGCGTTTGAAAATACACTTAAAATGGTATATATATATACAAGTATATATACTTACATTGAGTACATGTTCTTTGCCCCCCCCCCCCGGAAAAACTTGAAATGACGGCCCTGAGACACACCCCGTGAGAACGGAAATTAGTTGATAACATTAGAAAATATTGGTCAAGCTAATGCCGAAAAGTTAAAAATTAAACGGTTCGATATCCGGGACGTGACATAAAAATAACACTATTTTGAAGATATATCGGACATTTCCCAGGCGATAGGAAGTCTGGCTCGAAAGGTGCGAAATCCGTGACGACAGAGAGTCTGGCTCGAAAAGTGCAAAAAAGCGCGGAAATTAAACAAAAAAAATAAAAATAAAAAATAATCCCCCCCCCACCCCGATAATTTCCAGTGCCGCCACCTAGCGGTGGAAATGGTCAATATCGCGGTAAACCTACCCCAATACTACTAAGGTTAATTTCCCATTCCCGCTGGGTGACCTTTCATTTAATTAAGTTGTGGAATGGCCACTTAAAAGTAGTGTTTTCCAAAGTGCGAAATAGTCCGGAAGGTCTGTAGAAGCCATGGAATTTTTTTCCTTCCAAGGGTTTTTTTTTTTACGTTTTTTCCTGCAAAATAACACTACGATCTTGGCAACCCCCCACCCTTGCGTACGCCAATGATCCTATGGGTGGGCTTGGGCTGGGAGCGATGAGAAAGAATTTTTTTGAAAAAGAAGGGATATGGAACAATAAGTTTTGGAAACTTTTCACTGAAGCAGCGGTTCTCAACCGGTGCTCCGTGTGCACTTCCCGGGGGCTCGGAGAAAATAAAATAAATGAGTAAATTTGATAAATAAATAAAATAGAAGCCTACGGGGCTCCACCATAGAAATTTTACGCCGAATAGAGGCGGCCACTGAAGCATATTTGTGTTTGAGTGCAAATGATTATCTGTGGAGATTTTACTACATTTAGGATAATGTAGTGGAACCCTTTCTATACGTCTCCCTATTACGCTTCTGACCTTACCCATTTGTACGACGTTTGGCTTCAGTTGCTGTGCATTCCTCCTGTAGATTATCCCTGTATACAGGGATAATTTCTGCATGGGCGAATGGAGCTTTTATAACTTTGAGCCCCCGAAATTCAAACAACATACATTCACTGACCAATTAACATCTTTGACTCTTATCGTGAGAGCCTCCTAGTTCCTGCTTTAACCAGGGCCCTGCCTGTATGCACTTCAATTAATCGACGCTTTCACTTCGATTCGAACTCTCGAGTCTTTGGAAAACACCATTTCTATCAATCGAATCACATAATTTTTTAATTGGTAAAAACGTGTCACTGAAATACAGTGCATCCCGTTTTTCAAAAACCCATCATGAAGAAACGTTGTAAGCGGAAAAGCTCTTTAAACGGGAAATCTCGATGAGTATTAGTGATAGATGGAACACGAAATTAAATCGTACTAAGTGGAAAAACGTTCCAAGCTAAGCGGGATCGACTGTAGTTTCTCATGCATATTTGTTACTGAAAAAGCCATAAAATTTAAGATGATTGACCGGTTCAATGGCTTTTGACAGGTACTGAAATAATTATTAAACGGGCTATGGTATGCTGATACCAGGTACGTAACTAGGATTTTTGCCGACCCGGGGCAAACCTGATTTTGCGCCCCAACATTCGATAATTTTATAACTGTTCTCTATTCCCACCTAAAACTGCCAACCCCTATATTTTTCCGCCCGGGCAGTTGTCCCTCCCCCTCCCCTCCTAGTTCCGGCCCTGCTGATAGCAAACATGTACACTATCAGTTCTTTCTTTAAGAGAAAAATCTTTCAACAACGGAACTCAATACATCATCTACGTTTTGCTTAGAAACCAAAAGCAAAACAAACAAGTATAGGACGTTTTACAAAAGGTTTAAATAACACTTTTTTTCTGTTAAATCTTGAAATGAATACCGTAAAATTGCTTGAGACTTTATCAACAGTAATGTTATGATAGTATAATATTTCTTCTCAAGCATAAGATTTTGAATCAAAACGACAGATTTTTTACAAAAAAAACCTTCTTTTGGGAAACGTCTGTGGAAAAAAAAAGGGGGGGGGGGGAGGTAATTTTTTTTTTCGAAAAAAGTTCCAGTTATACGGTTTTCGCACACACATGACCCCCCCCCCCCACCAACCTTTTAAATAAATTTACGCCTATGTTCATAAGTAACTGTAGTTGTAAAATAATACTCTTTCTCCGACCAGAACCCCGGGCAGCAGCCATCAACATTCGGTCACTGTGTCTCGCCTACGGAATAAAAGAGTGTGAAATGCCTATCCTCCCCACCCCCACTTTGGCCGGATATAGTAGGGAAAAGGTTAAATCACGTGAACATTATAAACAAGCACAGAATGGATCTATTAGATGCTGCCATCTATATTAATGAAATACGGGGTGATTATAAAAAAACTATCCCGACATATGGGCCCCTAACTATCATACCATTCACAGAAACTGAATGAAATTTTGGCATAAGGTATTTTGAGGTATGCGCTCAAGAATGATATGGAAAACAACAGGTCACTCTAACAGTTACGGTTACAGTGAGAAAATTTCGAAAATATCAAAAGGCAACGCCAAGTTTTTTGTATTGGAATGCGATCTCCATACTGAAAAACACTGAATAGCGTTGGAATGGCACCTGTAGCACGAAAATCCCCGGAGCTAGGCAAGGAAAAAGGACTTTGCCGTGCACCAGAGCATTAATGTTCGTTTCATTCGTCACACCGTTTCTTCGGCTGAGATCCCAGCCTGATTAGTCCTCCACAAGGTCATGTGGAAAATTTGTGAAACACAATAAAATGCTTTATTTTATGCTGCTTCTCTGTTCTTATTGGTTGTCCTCACTTTTAGCCTATCTACCGCCGGTGATTTTCATGCTACAGTTGCCGTTCAAACGCTATTTAGGGTTTTTCACAATGGAGATCACATTTTCCAATACAAAAAACTTGGTGTTGCCATTTGATATTTTCGAAATTTTCTCACTGTAACCGTAACTGTTAGAGTGACACTGTTGTTTCCCATATCATTCTTGAGCGCATACCTCAAAATACCTTAATGCCAAAATTTCATTCAGTTTCTGTGAATGGTATGATAGTTAGGGGCCCATATGTCGGGATAGTTTTTTTATAATCATCCTGTAGATTACAGCATTTAGTTTACCAATTTTAGTTCTCTGAGAATTTTATAATATTGTGTAAAATTATATATATAAACATCATTTTTGAGTAAAAATTTATCTTTCGGATGGATTTAAAAGAAACATGAAAATTTTCCATCATGGAATCAATTAGAAATTCGTAAAGCCAGAACCATGGCCCCCACCTTCTGCAGCAGGGCCCCTAGGCTGGGATCTTGATGGTCCTAACAGGGGAGTACGCAGGATCGAAGTTTGGAAGGGACACAAAAATTTTCTTCCCTAGAAATTTGGCGGGAGAGTTACCATCCTTCTAAATGCTTTTAATTTAAGAGAAATAAGTTAAAATAGCACATAAAAGGGTTTTTTTAATATTTCAAATTTCTTAACCGAAATAGTATTTATTTATTTTTTAATTTCTGGTTGGCTGGGGGGTGGGCACGAGCTCCCGATGATTCCCCCCCACCCCCCCACCTCTGAGCCCTAGACCAGATTTTTAACGAGACCCTGTTTTGCGATTTAGAGTGAAAAAAAAAGTGAATTGTTCCGGGCTCTCAAACTAAGGTCCCGAGGGCCACAGCCAGAACATCAAGAAAAAAAATTGGATGAGCCACGACTATGAATTAAAAATAAAAGCTGAAAATTCGAATTTCAGGGACATTCCATACATATGTAGAATGTACACATCTGACAAATTGTCAAAATTTTGCCAACTTTGCGTCAAACATATTTCTCATTCGAAGACCTAAAATTATCAATTTCAGAAATGTTAATCGCAATATATTCATTTTAAATTAATATACAATGACGATAAACATTCTTATTTATCTACATAATTTAAGCATAGCAAAGAAAGCTTTATCAGAAACTAAAGTGTGCGCCAATCCTCAATCAGAGGGATGCTTCGCGAAACAAAACATTAAATTAATAAATATTAATACAGAAAAGAAAAGGAAATTTAACTCTTCTGTGAAAAGTAATCTTGCCATCTTTAATAAATGTTTCATTGCAACCAAAAGAACGGATTTCGGCATATCCAGCGATTTCTTAAACACTCACGGTGTCTACCCAAGAAGTTGACTATTGGAATAACAAGGAATTTCTTCTTATAACTGTGAAAGTACCCACTTGTCACATGGTTAGGAAACAAAAAGCAACCCTACATGCACGATCTATGGTTATATTATATTTATGGCCACACAGGCAACATCAACCAACATTTACTGACAATTTTCTATGGAGGTCCAATACTATTGGACAAGGACTGCAAGGCTCCTTCCTTCCCGCTCCGAATTTGAAAAATAAAAGAAAAGGAAAGAAAAAACATTACCAAAAGTACTAAAATCTCTCTCCTACACTCATTTAAAATATAAGATGGGTATACTGCCATATCTATTGCCAAATTCTGCATAAGCAGATCCTAAGATGGAGGAGATGTGGGTCGATTGAGTCCCAGAACTTCGAACCACTGCACACGGTCACAACATCAATTGATGGGCTATTAACAGTCATCGGTCAGTTATTCATCTACAATGATGTGCAATGCATGAGCAAGACATGCTGTGCAGAGATGGTATTTTTTCGGCCCGAAATATACTGAGAAATTGAATTTTCTGAATGTTATGTCGAAATTGATATTTGGAAAGAAAAGTGATTTGTCTCCTCCGGGAATCGAACCTGGATCCCCTTGCATACTAGGCAAGTGCGCTAACCAATACACCAGGGACTTTTCAATTCCTTATAACACGCATTAGTAGCGTTACAAGGAATTGAAAAGTGTCTTTGGTGTATTAGTTAGCGCACTTGCCCGGTATGCAAGGGGACCCAGGTTCGATTCCCGGGGAAGACAAAACACTTTTCTTTCCAAATATCAATGTCGGCATTTAACATCCAGAAAATTCAATTTCCCAAGACATGCTATGTTTAGCATGTGGAGAAACAAACGTTTCTAATTTATTCTCAGCTATTGCTTTTACGTGGATATCCATGTATATATACCATGTCCAATACATGGATTGCTTTCGTCTAGAATAGGGGTCTTCAACGTTTTACACTTGAGGGCCACATAAAGTATTTGTTGCGTTCCGCGGGCCACTCATTAACGGCACAAATTGTAACATTCAATTCAATTAATTTAAACAAATATTAATTTTGAATGATTTAAAAAAAACATTTCAAATTATAGTGTCAAAAAATGCCTTTTTTGCTATATTAATACATTTGTGTTACTTGAAAATGCTTTTGGTAGTTGGTAAATCTAAATTTTTCTCAGAGATTTCTTGTGCCTCCAATCAATCTCAGTGTATACACCCCCCCCCCCCCAACAAAGGTTGATCCTACTTACGCTCAGATACGACAAATTAAAATGCGACGCGTACTACGTATTTTATGATTCCATTATGTAGCATTTTCGTTTTAAAAAATTAAATTGAATTGGGGTAAGACAATTATTTTTAGGTATTTTTTATATTTTATGAAACAGAATGATAATTGATGATTTTTGTTTATACATGTATATGTTGAATTAATTACATATCAAATAAAAAAAAATTCGTTTGTGTTACTTACATTACGAATGCGAGTGGATATAATTCCTAAATTAATGCGAAACTTGACATTGTTTTTGCCTGACTAAAGCTTCAATGGTAGGTAAAATTTGTGTTGTTGCTATTCGTAAAGTATCCTCCAAATGCCGATCAGTGAGACGTGTTCTAGTTTTTGATTTTGTATTCTTCATTCGACTAAACAACATATATAATTCACACACATATATAGTTCACATATGTAAGTGCTGCCAAATATAGAATACAAATACAAATACAAATACAAATACAACGCCACAACAGGCAAAATGCCCAACGAGGTGGCTGCTAAAAAGATGCCCATAAAAATATGGTTGTCATATGTTAAATACATGACAATGAAGACATGAGCAATGCATGTTTGCGTATTCCTGGATACTTTTCTCCGGACACATACTTAGAATAAAAATCAATTAATGAAGGAATTTCAAAAAACTTGCATTTAACTGCAGAGTCACATTGCAAATCTGCAAATTCTAATCGTAGCTCTGGTGGAACACTTTCGATATCGACCGAGAATGGTGAGGAAAACATTTTCATAGAAATTTCGTTCTCGCGGAAGTCGGAAAATCTGCTTCTGAATTCCATTCTCAGATTTGAAATGCACTGTACATAATCGTCCGGTTTCCAAGTTGTAGATTTATTTACCAACTCCAATAATTTTGGAAAATGTATGCAGTTTTTGTTTTGCAATTGACGTTCCCAAAGGACTAATTTAGTTTCGAACGCTTTCATATTGTCATAAAGATTATGGACAAGTAGATCTTTTCCCAATAAGCGGTAGTTTAGATCATTCAGATGGCCAGTCATATCGACAAGAAATGCGAAATCTCTCACCCACTTTTTATCTTGAAACTCCCCAGTAAGTTTTCCTTTGGATTTCATGAATTCATCAACTTCCTCCTTCAAGGAAAACATGCGCTGAAGCATCTTTCCCCGGCTCAACCAGCGTACTTCTGTATAATAAATAACGTCGCCATGTTCAGCTTCCAAATCCTCTAAGAATTTTTGAAACTGTCTATGGTTAAGTCCTTTGGATCGAATGAAGTTAACCGCTTTCACTACAACAGACATTACGTGCTCAAAGTTGGAGAAAAACTTTTTGCACAAGTTTTCCTGGTGAATGATGCAGTGGAAAGCCATCATCGTATTCCCACATTTTTCGGCATCTGATTTTATCAATGTGATTACCCCTGTCTTCTGACCGGTCATAGAGGGAGCACCATCTGTAGTTATGGCAGATATGTTGCCTAGTCCAACTCACATTTGGCCAATGTTTCTGTCGAACTTGAATATAAGTCGAAACTTGTCGAAGTGCAACGATACTAGATAACTCCTCAACAATTTTTAAGTTTTTGTCAATACCACGAATGAAAATAGCTGCTTGTGCGGTATCTGTTGCATCCGTCGATTTCATCCATAGCTACTGAATAAAACAAAAATTCCTTGCATTTGGATTTCAAGGTCTTGAATACATCTGCTTTTAGATCCTCCACGCGTCTTGCTACTGTCACACCAGACAAACTGCCGTTCGAAACAGCTTGAGCCTGTGATGGGCAAAGCACATCAACTGCAGACTGAAGACATTCTTTAACGAATTCTCCATCAACGAAGGGCTTCCCACGTTTCGCAATTTTTTCTGATATTATATAACTAACGCGAACACAATTTTCAGACTGTTCATTTCTTCCAAAGAATAATGATTGCTGACAGTTCAGCTTCGATTTCAGTTCATTGACTTTTTCACTTCGAAAATGTCCCTCCAATCCAGAATACTTCGCACTATGCTTAGTATCGTAATGTCTCTTAATATTATATTCTTTCATCGTGGCTACGCTCTCATTGCAAATTAGACAAACTGCTTTAGCCTTGTGTTCGACGAAAAAATAAAGGGATGACCACTTTTCTTGAAAAAAACTCACTTTTTCTTCAACTTTCCTTTTTTTGCTGTCACGGTTCGCCATCATGCACTCATTTAAAGACTAAAAGGCTTCTGATCAAAGTAGGGTGACCATACGTCCCGTATTTCCCGGGACAGTCCCGGTATTTTCTGTTTTTTTTGGCCGTCCCGACTTTTTGACAAAAGTGTCCCGGTTTTTCCCGTATTTTACGCGAAGCCTACTTGAATTTTTATTCTTTATTGAAGTCAAAGATTGACATTATTTTTCAACTCATAAATTATTTTATGATAATTACAACTATACATGAGAATATTAATCTCCCACATTTGCCTTGGTGAACTTTTTTTTTTTTCGTGGAATACATTTTAATCCACTGCAATTTGCAGTAATGCATCATTTCCCGCCATTGTGATTTTTCCGTGATATCAACAATATTTGGCAACTTTGTTTAGTTTTGGCGTCATTTTTGGTGATAATTGGCCAAGTCCCGTATTTTCCCGTATTTAGAATCCCAATGTCCCGTATTTATCTCAAAGAAATATGGTCAGCCTAGATCAAAGACTTCAAAAACCAAAAACAGAAGTAAACTAACTGTACCAATATTGTACAAATCCCCTTCTTCCAACCAATCAAGATGCATACATCCATCTGCTCCTTTCGGAACCATGCACCCGAGAAATACGATACCATGGAAATTCCGTTCATTTCTGCTTTCTCCCCACTCAAGGAGGATGGGATGTACTCGAAGTTATTTATGGTGAAAAGTGTACGGTGGCCTTAGCACCGTACACTTTTACTACTTTACTACTTTTACACTTAAGAAGCTAAATACTGTACACTGATCAGCCTGTCTTTGTTATAAGTCTATATGAAGCTGAGTGACTTTTTTTTTGTCGAAACCTTCGTTTTACCCTATTTTTTAATGATATTTCGTCAATCGATCGAAATGTTTCGGCGGGCCACCAAAATAGTGACGGCGGGCCACGGGTTGAAGACCCCCTAGTCTAGAAGCCTTACAATTTTCATGCGAATTTGATGGTATGTTGAATGCTACTGTATCTGAAAGCTATGCCCAGCAGAGATGGAAAGTGTCATTTCTACGCCTAATACCAATTTTCCTGTCTGTCAGGCACTTAAGCCCATCTGCGTACCAGCAAGGGGGAGGGGCTTGTTCATAAGAATAAATACTAAGGGTAAAAAAAATTTGACAAAATTTTTACAAAAAGAAGTTTGAAAATAGGCATTTATGGCATTTTGCCCGAACTTCCAGGCTCTAACCATAACACAACGAATTACTGCTACTGCGTACCACACTGAAAAAAGAACTGGTGGAGTGACAAACTATTTGGCTTCCGCAAAGGACGCTCAACAAAACAAACATGGCTAGAAATAAAGGAAGAAATCAAATAACAGAAAGTTCGGCTCGACACCAGGGCCATAGGATCGTCTTAAGAGCATCGCGGAGCTTCGGGCCAAGTGATTTTTGAGGTCCTACCTGGCAAACTATCAAAAATTTCAACCGGTTCTCGTTTTTGTGAGGCCCTTCTTCTCTTAAGTCTTCCGTGCCTGGGTGGGCCCATGCGTTAAGACAGCACTGCATTGCATAGACAGCTCACTAGTAACCAAGTGGTCAGACAACGCCAGAGTACAAGCGTTCGTCGACGACATCGCAGTGTATCGTAGACCACACCAAATACAAGGCACAAGACAAGGACTATGGGGGTTCTCGACTCGATCCATAACTTGATGGAAGCACATGGATTAGAGGTGGAAACAGAAAAGTATAAATTCTTATGGATCTCCTCGAAAATCCCCATATTCCCCCCCCCCCCCCCCCAGAAATGAATGGCTCATAAATCAAAAGAGCAAAAATACTAAAATACCTCGGAGTCCACATACGAAAATATGTCGTTCGAGAGCCACATCCAACTTCAAGGAGACGAGGCAAACAGGAAACTTCCAAACCTGCTCAGCTGCGCGGGCAGCAATTGGGGAATAAACAGCAAAATGCGTAGGATGTTTCAGTATCCGTATACTGAATTTAAAGTATACAAAAAAAACCAAAACTTCTCGTGGCTTTTAGGACTAGGGCAGGCCCCCAAATTATGGCCTGCCCTAGCTGCTGTGCTGTCGTGTGGGCATCGTATTTCGGGCATCAAAAGCCAGGCTTTTGAAAATACACTAAAAATGGTGTATATATATAGATTGAATACATGTTCTTTGTCCCCCTCCCCGGAAAAATTTTAAATGACGGCCCTGGACTGGAGCCCTGTCAGCCCCATCCTTGTGAACCATGATATGGTATGATAATTCATTAAAACCTATTTTTTTCACTATGTTTATACATTGTTTGGGAATACGAATCATTGTGTTGAACTTAATGAATAAAGCTGCACTGTAACTGTTTGGAATTGCATCTTTAATGCCTAGATGGGGACAATCGCCCGATAATGTGGGGTGATGAATTTGTCCCGTATTTTATGGGACAGTATTTGACTAGCAATAAACAATAAATCGCCCCTCCGACGCATCACCCTGGATCCACATCGTGTGTGGGGGGTGGCAACTGCTAGTTTTGCGCAAGACTCCCTTTGGTCTAAGACCGGCCCTGCCTAGATGACAGCCACTGAGCTATATAGAAACTTTCCTTGAAGTTCAGTGATGACAGCACAAGCTGAAATATTTTGGGCTACTGTTCGGTTACTTTTGAAAATAATTTCGGCTAAAAATTTTCTAACGATCTGGCATCGCTGCATTTGGAAAAAAAATTTTGCCAGACGATCTAAAGGCCCAACAATCCAGCAGTAGTGTTTTTGGAAAACGCGACGGTTGAGTCGGACGGGGTGATCGGCTGCTTCTTCGTAATCCGGTTTCCGCGTCGACTTTTGTAGCGCTAGTTTGTTTTTTGCGTTTGTGTTAGAAAAAGGATAATCTTTCCTTTCTGTAATTTTCTTTCCCCTCCTTCCCTTTCTTCATATTGTTCGTCACGGTAATTTTTTCGTTGTTTTTTTTGGTTATTTATTTAATCCTCGTTTTATCGTCGAGACGGCGGATTTGGTATGTAGTTCCAACTCTCTTATAGCTAACTTGAGTGATAACAATATCGACATGGAAATTAATAATGATGCTCCCTCTAATGGTTTTGCGAACCCTAATAGGGCTCTGCCTGTCAACACGTGGTCTTCAAATATTAGTGATGTAGACTTATTAGCCTGTGCGTGTAATGAAATTAAATGCTTCACTGTCAAGCTGTCGGGTGCTCAAGCTATTCCGAGATCTCGACCGAGGGACTTGAAAAAAAGCTTATTAAATTATTTTTCAGACACCTCCCAGATCTTAGACGTCCGTTTCACTCGTGGTAATGAACTCATAATTGCGACCTCTTCACAAAAAGCGGCGACCGAAGCCTTATCGATACCTAGGATCCTAGATATTCCAGTCAAAGCTATTTTGCTTACTGATAACATTACCTCGAAATTCCTCCTGCGGAATATTCCTACCTCTGAAACTCTTGCGGACTTGGCCGAGGAAATTCGCGAAAATAACATCACCCTTTTGAGTCTAAGAAGATTTGCAAGAAATGGTGAAGCGTCCACGTCAGTGCTTGCTACTATTTTGGGAGTGAATTTACCTTCAGTTCTCAAAATATGGTTCACCATACATAGACCGAACCTTTTCATTGACCGGCCATTTCAATGCTCCAGGTGCTTCAAATTGAATCATCGACAAGTCCATTGTCGGGCCTCTGGTCCAGTCTGTCGATCCTGTGGGGGTGCTCATAGCTCCTCAGATTGTTCAAATCCTAGATCATGTGTCAACTGTGCTGGTGATCATGATCCAATGGACAAATCATGTGTGTCGTATATCTTTGAATGTAAAGTGCTCGAATTTAAGGCAAATAATCATGTCACTCTTCAAGAGGCCAGGGTTGCGTGTCGTCCTAACCATCCTCAATCATATGCTAGTAAAGCTAGTATGTCCACGATTCCTGTTGACTTGGCATCTTTGAAATTAGAAATTCACAGTTTAATCCAGAGTGAGATCACAAAGATCAAAGAAGCTTTGTTGAATGAAATGTCAATTCAACTACAAGAAACAGTCTCGAACTGTTTGTCTGCTCTTATGCCTGATGTAATCAAGACTGTTATTGACTCTCTCCGTCCCACGGTGGACGACAGGACGTTGCCGAGAAAAAAAAATAAAAATGATCCATCCTCTTCCTATTCCTCGAGTCTTCTGACAGGCGGAGCTCTAGGGGGTTTTTATCCTCCCAAAGGTAATACCTAATTAGTTTTCTTATTCATATGCATGCCACTTTTTTTTATTGCCTTTTGTTGTCAGAATTCCAAGCTGGTCCTGCCTTTATTTTTATTTTTCATGTCTTTAAGTCAAAGATTAAATATTTTGCAGTGGAACTGTCGTGGCATTCGTTCCAAATTTAATTTATTTCGTAATATTATTCATCAATTTGACATCATTTGCATCCAGGAAAGTTGGCTCAATTCTAATTACCAATCCTTTTTTATTCCGGGTTTCCATATATACCGTTCTGATAGAACATATTCTTCCGGTGGTGGTTTAATTACAGCTATCAGGTCTGATTTTTCATCTCAACTCATTTGGGACACTAATGATGTATCTTTTGAAATTCTCTGTGTTAAAATTTTTATAAATAATCATCCATTATGCCTTGCAAATATTTACCGTCCTGATGGCCCTTTTGACATTGATCCTTTGAACCACGTGATATCTTTGATGACTTGCGATTATATTATGTTGGGTGACTTTAATTCTAAAAATGTGAACTTTTGTGGCAATGTAAATTCTTCAGCTGGCATTGCCCTTCACAACTGGTATCTTCAAAATAATATTTGCTTCACCATTCCTACCTGCCCTACTTACTATAGTGCCAATACCAACTCATTTTTGGATTTTTGTTTCAGCTCCCCAAATGTTCATCGGACTCTAACCTGGTCTCCGACTGACAGTCTTCTGAACAGTGACCACCTTCCAATCAAGCTTTCTATTCCGATAAACTGTAATACTTCATCAATGGTTCGTCATTCCCATTGGCCTTCAATTATCTCGGACTTGGAAAATATCCCATCGTCCGATAATTTTGACGACTTGTATACTTTTTTACGCTCTTCTATTTCAAAGCACACTTCGCTTAAACCTCGTAAAAAATTCCCTCGTATCAAAATGGATAGGGATGGTCGATCTCTTCTCATTGAAAAAAAACGTAACTTTCGAAAGTTCCGTTCTTCGCCATCTAATTCAAACTGGATCTTGTACAAACAGAGTGCTGCTAAATTTCGTCGTCA
This sequence comes from Pholcus phalangioides, assembly GCF_987345545.1. Taxonomy (NCBI): domain Eukaryota; kingdom Metazoa; phylum Arthropoda; class Arachnida; order Araneae; family Pholcidae; genus Pholcus; species Pholcus phalangioides. The sequence continues at coordinate 1,519,201 of NW_028301595.1, read as the reverse complement.
TCTGCGTACTCTTCGTCTTAAACTTCTGGCTTTTGAAGTTAAGCCCCATTCTCCCCCTTCAGCTGTTTATTCTATTTTGAGGCGAAACCGGTATGTGGCTTCGAAATCTTTTGATACTTCCCGACTAGTTTTTTCCATTGCTCACAGAGACTTCACGGGTCCAGAGGACCAGATTTCAATTCTAAAAAATTTTCATTTTCCAAACATTTCCCTCCCTCCTCCGAATCAATTCACTGGTCCCCACCATTGTTTTCAACAATGTCTAGATGCGGATTTCTCTTTTCAGGAACTTCGCAGAGCCATAAGATCCGGAAAATCTACTGCACCTGGTCCTGATCACATTCCTCTTCACGCTTTTAAATATCTCCCTGCTAAAGGCTTGGAATTTTTGCCCGCCTTCAATAGGATTTGGACTTCTGCCATAATTCCATACTCTTTCAAAGAGGGTAAAATTATTTTTATTCAAAAACCTGGCAAATCCCCATCGCATCCGAGTTCTTTTCGCCCTATCACATTGATCAATTCCATAAACAAAATTTTCGAACGCATTATTCTGTTTCGTCTTAATTGGATTTGCCTACGGTTCAAAATTTTTCCGCACTGTTTCTACGGCTTCCGTCCAAAAACCTCTGCCGAGGCCTGTCTCAGAGATATTGTTTCTTATACCTCAGATGCCTTCCGTCAATCTAAGACCTGTTATCTTCTTGCTTTTGATATCAATAAAGCATATGATTCAACCCAACACTCTTTTTTGTTACATAAACTGGCGAGAATGGGTTTGAATGGTCGCTTTTTACTTTGGTTATCTAATTATTTGGGTGGACGGGATCATTTCATTCACTGGCGTGGTTGCCCATCCAATAAGTTTTCACCTTGTTCAGGATTATTACAGGGCTCAACATTGTCTCCTATCTTATTTTCTCTCTTCACTCTTGATATTGTCACCTACTTACCGCCCGACATTAAACTTTTTGTGTATGCAGATGATATTTTCATCATGTATAAATCTAACAGTGAAGCCTATATGGAAGCTCGTATGATGTCTGCAATTAATTGTATCCTTAGGTGGGCGGAGGACAGTGGTCTGTCCATCTCGCTTTCGAAATCTCGTTTTACGATTTTATCTCGGAATCCCACTTCATATGTTCCGAATTTCCAAATCAATGGAAATAGTATCCCGTTTGATCCCTACCTTAAAGTCCTAGGTATTTATTTAGACCGTTCTTTAATCTGGAAAAAACAAATTAATCATCTCAGATCTCGTTGCACTTTCACTCTCAATATTTGTCGTTCTCTTCATCATTTTTCCAGAAATATTCCTTGTTCTATTGTGAAACCTATTTTCATTAACATCATTTCAGCTCTTTTAGGATATGGTTCCATAGTATGGTTAAATGCAGCTAAAACTAACCGTTCGAAATTGGATACTATGTATCATTCTGCAATGAGAGCTACCTTGGGCCTACCACTTTCTACTAGAATACTCAAGATGCGTACCATTTTAGCACTCCCCACTCTGGAGGAAATTCTTCTTCTTAGAAATGGAATTGCATGTATTCAGGCTGCTGCTTCTCCTACTCAAGGCTGTGCTGATAACTTCAATTCAATTTTTTCACATATTGCTCCCAAACTGAAAATCAGACTTTCCCAATTTTTCAGTTTCCTTAATTTCTCGTTCTCCCAAACTCTCAGACCAATCTACTCTTTCTATCCTTGGATTTCGAACAAAATTTCGGTTGTCACTGATGACCTGGATTTTCAACAACATAGACATAAGAATATAATCAACATCCTCTTTCAAAATTTCTTGAAATCTTTAGACCGTTCAACGATCATCATCGCTACTGATGCGTCTAAAAATTCTAATGTTGTCTGCGGTGCTTTTTGTCCCTCTACGAATAGTATGAGAGCATGGTGGATTCACTCTCACTCCTCTATATTTACAGGAGAAGCTCTAGCTATCACTATGGGCTTGAGATCATTTATCCCCACCAGGGGCCAACCCGTGGTCCTTTTTTCGGATGCTAAATCAGTTCTTCATGCGACTAATGAATTCTCCAGTCACTCTCCCACAGTCATCCACCTCCTTTATTCCCAACTTCTAATGGTTTGTTCTTATACCTGCCATATCTCTTTAATTTGGGTCCCTGCACATTCTGGGATAGATTTGAACGAGTCTATTGACAGTTATGTTCGTTCGCTTTCCTCCTCTCCCAGTCCTTACGTCACGCCGGCTCTTTATCCAGAGGACCTACGATCTATGTTACGACTCTCATTTCGTCAATATACATCTGATTCGCTTAATTCCACTATTCCTGACTTTCAAATTTTCTTCAACTGTTGTAATCAGATTTCTCATCTCTTCTCTAATTCAAAATTTGAACGCCTCTTTTACAAGTTAATCTGTGATAGAGCGCCTCTTAATGCTTACTTGTTTTTCATCAAAAAAGTTAACAGCCCTCTCTGTTCACACTGCCAACTTCCGGAAACTGCGACCCATTTTCTTTTCAACTGCTCCCGCTTCATGCGTCATCGCATTCCATCCTTTTTTGCGTCCTCTCCTCCCATTAAATCTTGGCCTACCTTCATGGCGTCCAACCTCCGTATATCGATTGGTCATTTCGAAAAATTCATTTCGTTAAGTAAAAGATTTATTTAACATTTCTTTCTGGTTTTGAGGTCCTTTCCAACCTAAACACACACTCATCCTGGGACTACATCTCATAACTCACAAAAGTGATCTAGCATCGTCCCCTAGATCTGAAGATTTTCTTTTTCATATCATCCCATTTCCATTCTTTTTGTTTTTGTAGTAATCTACTACTGTTGTTGTTTTGAATTTTCAATTTTCTTTATTTTATTACCTACCTCACATTTCTCTCTCCCAGCCAGGGAATGGTCTCTGCAGCCGATAGCCCTGCTTAATTCAACTGTAACTGTAACTGTAACTGTTTTGGAAAACGCGGTAAGAAACAAAACTGGGAGTTTATCTCGATGGTCAAGTACAGGATTGTTGGGATCGTGCGGTTCGGTGTTAAAAAAAAAATATTTTTCTGCTTTATATTTTATTTTAATTTTTTTTTTCCTTCTCGCTTCAAAGTGAATTTTTATACAGTTAAATAAAGGCTTAGTTACCCCACGTGGTCATGTTGTTTGTAAGATGAAAACAATGGTAAACTAATTCAATTTATGGTTGAAGGTGCCAAAGAGTTCCCGAAAACCATGTGTTCTGCCAAGGCGGATTCCTTTTCTTCGGCCAACAAAGGTAAGGTGCCCAGCCTTTCTAATGTTTGGTCGTCCTCGATTTGTGATGCTGAAATCATCGATCTTATTGAACCTGCGTGTTTGTATACTATCAAATTTTCGGGTCCGGTAGCCGTTCCGAAAACAAGACCTATTGAACTGAAAAAATTTATATGTGGCCAAATCTCTAATTCCAAAGATATTCATGAAATCCGCTTCACACGTGCTGGTGAGCTTCTTATCACCACAGGTAATCCACAAATTGCGAAGGAGTTCTTAAACATTGAGAATATATTTGATATTCCGGTTAAACCTTTCCTTCTTACGGAATCCATCTCATCTAAGTTTGTGCTCAATAATGTTCCTACTGATATTCCAGTCAGCGAGATTGCTGAAGAGCTTCTTGGTGAAAACCTCCATGTTATCAGTGTTCGTCGTTTCATCAAAGACAATAATCCTTTACACACAGTATTAGTTACGATTCTTGGTAAAAGTATACCAAGTGAGGTAAAACTGTGGTTCTTGATTTTCCATCCCCGTCGCTTCATCGATCATCCAAATCAATGCCCTAGATGTTTTAGTTACTCGCACCGAAAAAAGTTTTGTAGAGCCCCTCTTCAATTGTGTAAAAAGTGTGGTGGTGATGACCATGTCTTTGAGCTATGTCAAAATTCAGTTTCTTGTATAAACTGCAAAGCTTCACACCTAGCCACTGACCGGAATTGTTCGTCATTTATTTTTGAAGCTAAAGTCCTCAAATACAAAGCTGAAAACCACGTCCCTATAAATATCGCACGCGCAAGGTGTAAATCAAATAATTCGTCGTATGCTGGTCGTGCTAATATTTCAACGTCGTCGGACATTAACTCTTTGAAACTTGAGATCATATCTCTGGTACATGAGGAAATAAATGCGCTTCGTGAAAACGTTCTCAAGGAGCTTACCTCCAGTCTCCAAGAATCCCTTCATAACTCTATTAGATCCTTGATACCGGTGATCGTGAATTCAGTTAAATCATCTCTCCAAAACACGTGCATGCCACCTTCAGATGTAAATGTGGCCATGGAGGCCTCAGGTATTTTTTCAGGTATAAACTTTAATGACCCCCTTCCATCTGATGAAGATCCTGGTTCCAATAATTCTTGTGCAATTGATTGTACCGATTCTCTCTTCTCGCCCGCGGCAAGAGCAAGGAAACGTCGAACATTAAAAAAAAAAAAGGTTTTTTAAGCACCCCCCCCCGGATTGTTATCAAGTAGATAATGTTGCCTTTATGTTTGTGTCCCCCCCCCTCTTTCTCTCTTGTTTTACTTTCCGCTTTCAGTGAAAAGAATTCATTGTTATCTTGTTAAAAATTTTTTTTTTCCTCCCATCAGTCTGGGCTATTTTTAACAGATGTATTTTTTCCTTTTTTTATTATTATATATATAATTTTTTTTACTTATTTCTCCTGATTGCTCCTAATGAATTATGTGACAGCAGTATTAAGGTTCTTTCATTGAATGTAAGGTACATTTCATTTTAATATTTATTGTTGTATTTTGATTCTTTGTTTTCGTAGTGTTTCGGCTAATGCGTGCTACTGTTTCTTTTGTTACTTATTTGCATGTGCATATGTATATATATAATTTTTTTTTTTCCTCCCTCTCCAGTTTTTTCCATACTCGTAACTTTGTACTGTTGTAATAATTTTTTTTTTTTTCATTATCTGTTTAACTATGAGGCATTATTAATGCTTTTGTTATTGTCATTGTTTGTGAAAATGCTTTATTTGTGGTTCTTGCTATGATCGAGCATCTTCTTTCCTGTCAATTTTCTCCTCTATTTTTTCTCATGATCAGGGTATGGTCCTAGTAGCCGAGAGCCCTGTATAATTATTATTGTATTGTATTGTAGAAACAAAACTGACAACTGAGGTCCCTTCTTTTTTTTTTTTTGCTTTCCTTTGCTCTTAATTTCTGGGAGCAGTCTGCAATGATTAGTATTTTTTCCTTTTCATGTAGAAAATCTCTACCAGCTGCAGGGAGAGGGCGTTGCTGTAGCCAAAAACCCTGCTAAAACAAAACCCTTGATTGATTGACAACTGAGGAACACTGTCTAGTAGGTTCTAGAACATTGAAGGAGAGTGTTTGTTGGCTCCCGTGCAGCGAAAAATTCGTTCTTCGTCATTACATCGACTGAAGCACCATCATGGATAACAGTGTAATTTTATTTCTTTGTATTTAATTAATTATAATTTTATTATTTGGGTTTAGAACATTATGAATTAATGATCATAAATTTTCTTTAACTCTTTTTTGGCAAAAATAGTAGGGGTTTCTTATACGTATATGGTTAGCATTATAGACAGGGCCATCTTTGAATGAGTTCCCCCCCCCCCCCCGGGCCAAGAGATTTTTCTGAGACCCTACCCTGGCAAATTACGAAAATTTCAACCAGTTCTAATTTTTGTGAGGGGCCCACATCATGCGATAAGGCAGCACTGATTTTTAATACGCCTTTTCAAGTATTTATTTAGTCAGGAGGGATGATTGTATACTTATATCGACAGGTTTGCCAGGGTCGCAAGTAAGGGAGAGCGGGCAGGATTCTGATGCTCGGGTGCTGGACAAGAGGGGTGCCAAGCTTACTCTTTTTTTTGATTAAAAAAATTATGGGTAGGCGCCGGGTCTAGTGTCCTGGACCAGAGGAGGTGCTTAATCCTTTCTGGAATCACTCCTTTAACATTACACGGAGCGTAAAAATTTGTGCTTGCTCTAGCTGACCTAGCTGGATATAGTCAAATATCTAGTCGTAGCCGGGTTAGGGGGAATGAATGCATGAACCCTCCCCTCAAGCGACCGAGTAAATTTCCGTTTTTACTGAGGATGACACGATAATGTTCAGTTTTTGTATTGAGATTTCGTCCAATTTCCATAAAGTAACCCAGAAGCAGTCTCTACAGCATCATATCTCCCCCTCCCCTTATTTACAAATACAGTCGAATCCTGTTTCAACGAATGACAATATAGCGAAAATCTCGTTTTAATGAACACTTTTCTGATCTGCTAGATAAGCTTACATAGGAACAATGCAAAACCCTGGAATTCCTTTATAACGAAATTCCGGTCTAACGAAGTGATTTCCCCGGTCTCTTGGAGTTCGTTATAACAGGATTTGACTGTATCTGCCTACAAATTTGCATCCTCTTTCCAAAATTTTAACCAAAAAAAAATGTGCTACGAAGCCTTCCTGACACTTGAGGCCATGAGGGTCCCAGGTAATGCGTCGATGTTAGAAGTAAAAGGAACGGGGGCACCAAAATCACTTGAGAGCTTGGGGCTTTCGTATGGGTTAATATGGTCCTGATTAAGAGGGGTTTCACTCAGGGACAGGCTTAAGTATTTTGCGGTCTGGCGAGAACAGCTTTACGACCCTCTAAAATGGTTTTTCCCCATCCTTTCAGTCCTCTGGCACCCCGGCGCCTTCCAAGTTTCTACTATCATTCGAAAACGATCAAACTATGTACTGTGGTGATAAAATAGAAATTTAATAAATTCGGACAATAGCACCTACCACCCAGCGAGAAAACTTGTAAACGTGGTCCCTTGTACTTGAAGGTTAACCACTGCTCTACAATCAAGCTGAAGCACAGTCAGCCCGGAATAATTGTTTCTTTACCATATAAACTATATATGCTCAACCCATACCCCACGACCTCAAACCTCATTGTGTAAAAATGAAAAAGGCGGCACATTTATTTATCACTTAAGCGGTCTGCGCCACAGCTCTACATCGCTCGAATGGCCTAGCTCCACACTTCCAAATTACCTGAGTGACCCCAGGGCACAATTCCAGATCATTTAAGTGACCCTTGGCATGTTAGATCGCTTGAGTAACCCGCAGCACGTTTATAGATGACTCAAGTCACCCGCGGAACATTTACAGAACACTTAAATGGCCCGTGACACGTTTTCAAACCAGTGAAGTGGCCCGCACTCTCCAAAAGGTTGGGCAGGCCAAACAGCCATATCATAGCGTCACAATAGAAGGGTTGTCAGGACTAGACGACCACTACCCAGAGCCTCAACTAAACACATTTTCGGCCGGGGCAACCATGAACCCCCTCCCCCCTCCCCGTGTAGTTTTAAAAACATCATTAAATAGAGAATTTAGCGCTCTTGGGCACTTTGACTTGGTACAAAAGCCCTAAGCCTGGTGGTTTCCTGTCTATAAACCACCAGTAATTTTATATTACTTTACTATTACTTTATTGAGATATTTAATGTTAGTCATTGTAACTAAATATAAGAATTTTTAAGTTTTGCGGGCCCTAAAATTTAGCAGCATTTGACCCTGGTTTCACTGTACATCAATAAAAAATTCATTTGTTTCAAAAATTTTGTTTAACGTGAAGATGCTTTTATATCTCAAATATTAGGGAGAATTTATGAAAAAGTTCAGTCAGTGCTTGCTGTTGGAAAAAACAGCTATGACATGTTGATGGAAATGAGAAACTCAAATGAAGAAGACAAAGCAGAGATGCACAATTGCATGAATCAGCTAGAACAACTTTTGGTAAACCTCAAAAAACCAAGAGGTGAGACATTTTATCTCATTCCTTATCAATAATTGATGATTTAATAATCTTGTGGTTTGCAGGCAGATCAAAGCTCAGCTTTGTTCCATGTGCCTTTGATCAGATACAATGTGTATAAGGTTTGTTTGCCAAAAAAAATGGGTCCCAAAACTTGGGAGGGTTTCTTATTTTTGAATAGTAATATATATATATTAACAAATTGCTCAATTCCAACAAATATATCAACAAGTAAATTGTGTGTGATGTATCAGATGAGTGATGAGTAATTTAAAGTGTTTCTATGATGTGTGTGTGAACGAAAAATATATATTTTTCTAAACTTAAAAAAAATGATTGAAATTTTGTAAAAAAAAAAAATTATAGTGCAATCTGGTAATAACTTTAATTTTTAGTTGAAAACAAGTGCAAGTATTTGTTGTATCCATACCAGCTTGAAAATTTATGGGTTTTTAAGCAAAATAAAATATTTTACTTGCACCAGAGGCATTTTTCAGCGTTCTTAAAATGTGTGAATAAATCAGGATAATACGTTTTAATAAAAATTAAAAATTTAATTAAAATTTCACGTAATTAAAAAAAATGTGATTGTGAATGTTAGAAATTTTGAGTTTAAATCATTTGTGCTAAATAAGCATGCAAAAGCTTTTCCTTTTAGGACACCTCAGAGAATGTTTTCATCTCATTTCTTGGAACCATTTAAAGAGAAAGAATAGCAGACTTTGTGCAATCCCAATTTTTTTTTTTCAAAACATCACTTTTTTTCATTTTTGGTTTTAGCCAGGGTTGGTAAAAAACCCGGTTTTTTTGGTTTAAACCAGGTTTTTTTGGTTTAAATAGTATTTACATTAAAAACAATAAAATTTCTGAAAGATCATTCAAACTTCCAATAATTAACGAAAATAAAATGTTTATTAATGTAATTAACACTATTCCCATGCTAATTAATCAATAAATATTTATTACATTTTAACAAAAACCAACTTTTGCAATTTAATTATTTTTTGCTTAACTCAATGGATTACTGTGTGTTTGAAAATTCTTTTAATGTTATTATTAATCTATTTATTTAATATTATTATTATATTATATTATATCTATTATTTAATATATAAAGGTTTTTCTCCAGTTACTTTCAGTATACTTAATTAGGAAGCTATTTTGCAAAAATTAATAAAAATTAGGTGAATATAATGTATTTAATGAAGCATAAATAATGCAGATTAATTAGCAATGGTTTATAATATACGGGGTGATTATAATAGGGGTGATCAAATGAAAAGGTACGAAACGACACGGTGGGTACAAATGTAGACTTTATTCAAAATATGCACCATAGGCCTGAGCACAACGATCCCACTGATGAACAAGCCGCAGGATTCCTTGTTCCCAGAATTCCTGTGGCCGTGACGAGACCCAGTCCTTCACAGCGTCCTTGAGTACGTCGTCCGAGTTGAAGCGCTTCCCTTTCAGGTGTTTCTTCAGTGGACCAAACACATGGAAATCGTAGGGCAACATGTCCGGACTGTAGGGCGGATGGTCCAACGGCTCCCACTTGAACTTGGCCAGTTCCATGTGTGTGACTTTGGAGACGTGTGGACGCGTTATCATGGAGCAGAACCACACCCTTCGTGAGCAGCCCCGGTCTTTTGTTCTTGATGGACCTGCGTAGGCGTCGGAGTGTCTCACAGTACACATCGGAGTTAATGGTTTTTCTGTGCTTGAGGAATTCCACAAGTAGCGGACCTTGAACATCGAAAAAGACGGTGAGCAACACCTTGCCTGCTGACGGCACGGCTTTGAACTTTTTAGGGGGAGGTGACGACGCATGCTTCCACTGCATGCTGTCCCGCTTTGTCTCTGGCTCGTAGTGATGGCACCAGGTCTCATCACCTGTGACGATCCGCTCCATGAAAGCGGGGTCTTCCTGATACCGAAACAGATGTTGCAGTGCTAGCCCCATACGCAGTTCCTTTTGCTGGTCGGTGAGCTGCTTCGGAACCCAAGCGGCACACACCTTCCGATATCGCAACCTGTCGTGAACAATTGTCCACACGGTTCCATAGCTGACATCCACCTTCACCGCCAACATTCGCAATGTGACACGCCGATCACTTCTCACTAGGTCGTCCACCTTGTCGATGAGATCGCTCGTGATGACAGTGTTTGCCTGGCCTGGTCTCGGGTCATCACCCACACTCTCACGGCCTGCACGAAAACGGGCACTCCATTTTCTGACAGACTTGTCAGAGACACATTTCTCCCCGTAAACTGTCACCATCCGGCGATGAATAGCTGCCGGTTTCTCACCTTCTGCTGTCAGAAATCGGATAACACCTCGCTGCTCCTCAATCGTCAAATTTTGCAACACGAACGCCATCTTGTCCTCATACGGACTGCTGCATAATTTGGACGCCGCTTTTGATAAGAGCCTCTGCTCTCTCCTGCGCATGCTCCGATCCCAGTCAGAGATTCCAATCGCATCCCGAGATGTCTCGCTACGTTCTCCCATGGCGGAATATGCAATATTTAACTGTTACGTTTTTGCGTCGTTTCGTACCTTTTCATTTGATCATCCCTTGTAACTAAGGTTCTGATTTCAAAACACTGTAAAAAAAGAACGATTGTCAGAATGACTTGAAAATTGACATGAATGTTCCTGAAAAAATTCAATTTTATTTGATAAAGGGGCAAAAATACTTAAAAATGTAAAATTAATGACATCATCCACCACTTGGGAAATTTGCTTGCAGAATGGAAACGATAGTCAGTTATGGCAAAATGATAACTTAATTATATCATTTCACGATTTCATAATTCATGGAAACATCACAAAAAACAAAGTAATTGAAGAAAAAAACTACAACTTACTTAAGAAATGTTAAATATGTTGTCCACCGCGTGTTCTGGCTATGAGGTTGAAAACACAAAAATTCTTGTTCAACAACGAAATCGGAGTATGCCAGGGTCATAATGTGGATGTTCTTGCAATTCAGCTTTATTAAACCACTTAATCTGACCACTGTTTATAACATTTTGTGGTACCCCCACAGCCAGAAGTTGCAAAGGTTAAGGTGCATCCTGTCAAAATGGGTCTTCAGCAGCTGCTTTGCTGGTATTGCAATGTGCATCTTGATAGAAGTTCTATCCACACACTGATGCTGTGGAAGTGTCGAAATGATGTGGTTGCACAAAATAGATTATACTGCGGGCCAAGTACAGCATCGTCTACTTGCACATTTTGCACTTTTTTCTTTTGCGAAAGAAACTTCCATTGCTTCAGGAGTATCCATGCAAATTTTCAAGTCATTCTGATTCGTACTTATTGTATAGTTTTGGAATCAAAACTTAAATTATAATCACCCTGTATATAGCTGATTATTTTTCAAAAATCTGTTACTACTATACAGTAGAACCTTGATTAACTGGGCTTAACAGTGTGTGTGTGTGAAAGTATAAAACAACTATTGAATATTAAGACTGGGAGATATACAGTAGGAGATGTGCTACTTCTTATGGGAAAGAAAATGTATGTGAGGTAATGTAACTATTAGTACACTGGTCTTTGTCCTTTAAGGACAGCTGGTGTCTTTATTGGATTATAGGACCACCTGCCCCTAGCATAATGGTGTCACTACTGTAGCTGCTTCTTTGTGAAGGGAAAAAAAACCCCTGTGAGATAATACACCACTACATTTAGATGTGTGATGCAATCCTTATTCATGAATTTGCTAAAGATAGAGCATCAGAATGTAGCCAAAGGTTAGAAAATGTTGTAAGAATGAGAAATTTTGGCTTTTGTATATAACTTTAAATAACTAAGATACTTCATATGAAAAATTTATATATATTCTGGCCACTTTTATGAGACTTTTTGAAAAAAATCACTCATAAAACCTTATGTCATTTAAAGATATACCATCAGAATGTACCCCAAGGATATAAAATGTGGTAAAAATGAAGCATTTTGGCTAATAATGAACCAATATGATATTTTTCAAGGGAAAAAATTATATTTAGGCAACTTTTATTTGATTTTTTGAAAAAAACCGAAGTGGTTTAAACCAAACAACCCTGGCACAGATGTACAGTATTGTATTCCGTACATGTTTGATTCATGTTCTCATATTGCATAAGTGTTATAGCACCTTCAACCCCTGTTTACATATATATTATTCACACCAATTGTATATTGTATATCTTGTAATATAATTGTATATCTTGCCACCACCTATTGTTATGCTAAATTTAATTACATTTCTCTCTTTCCTTTCTCTTTTCTTTTGTTTATTTTTCACTTATCATTATAATGCATATTTCTAATTTTGTTTCATTAATTATTTTTCTATCTGTCAAGAATTTTAATTTATTGTACTAATCTTAACTCTCTGACTGCTCAATTTGTGGACCGAAATTGCTTCAAAAATTGTCTAATTTTTTTCACTCAAAAAGTGAAGTTTGAGCGGTAATACCACATGCGTTCAAATGCCGCAATTTAGTGGACAACTAATGACATCTGTTGGCCAAAACATAAATGAAACGTCTAATACTGTATATAATTTATTTCAGTGATTAAACGGGGGGAAAACGGGATGCGCTCCTCAATAAAGGAAGAAAAACACATGCCCGCGGGATGAGCAGATTTTGCTACATTTGAGTTGCCCGTGGAAATCGCGGGATGAGCAGCCAGAGGGTTAGCATACACAAACATTTTGACTAACAACCGGTATGGGACTAATGTCTCCTTGGTTGTTTTGTACTTCTATATTAATGATATTTTATTCTCTTGTAATTATTTGAAAAATAAATAAATTTGAAATTACCTGAAAGTAACACATTTTCTTTGAAAACAATTTTCCCCAAAAAAAAAAACCCAACCCAAGGGATCAAATTTGATTACCCTGGTTATAAGCAATAAAAAAAATAGCATAGATAAGCAATGCGAAATTCATGGGACACTGAAAAACTTCATTAGGGGTCATTCAAGTATTACGTCAGCATCGGGGGGGGGGTTTCAGATTTGATGACGGGGGGGGGGGTTGAAGGTTGCTTACGTCATCAACCACCCTTTTTGAAGATATGAAATATTCTAAGCTGCAGATGAAATTTTGCTGACATGGGGGGAGGGGGTCAGTGTTTTGCTGACAAGGGGAGGGGGAGAGGGTCAAAAATAGCTAAAAATCTGCTTACGTATTACTTGAATGGCCCCTTATATGTGAAAATTTGTAATAACTGTGTTCATTATAAGCCAGGCCAACTGTATACAGGCATTTTCAATAATTTTTTCAATGTTATAGCAAACGTTTTCTTATTTTCAACTTGCTATAACCAAATATTTTTTGTACCTTTAACATTAGCTGTTTGACAGTCATTTACAAAGCACTTGTGGTCACAAAGATAAAAAAAAGTTGAGATTAAAAACGTGGATCGATATTGGCCAATCAATATTAACAAAATCATGGATTGAATATTGGTCCATTTAGGTGCAAAAAAAACAACCAAACTGCATGAAAAGTTTCCTTTGTGTTCCTGTGCATAACATTTGGGGGAACACTAGCTCTGCTCATTGATGAGCTATGGAACTAACAGGACAGTGAGACCCTTCAAAGCATGCCTTAGGGGCCATTCAAGTATTACGTAAGCAAATTCATAGCCATTTTTGACCCCCCCCCCCCCCCGTCAACAAAATTTCGTCAGCATTGCCTACTAATACATATCGGTGGGATCAGAAACATAGGGGGGGGCTCGTGTGCCTCCCCCTCCAGATGAAAAAAATAATTTAATTTCGAAAGAAAATACCTTTATATGTAATTATAGTCAATTTCTGTTAATTTCAATGTTATTTGGAAGGTAAGAACTCAAAATTTCTCTTTATTGAGAAATTCACTGCGACCCACCCTTTAAGCCATGTATGGTAAACCCTTGACCTGCAGACCAAAAGTGGCCCTGAAGGTTATGTAATGTGGCTTACCCCCTCAAACCCAATTTTGTAAAAATGAACTGAGTGGAACATTTTTACAGATTGCTTAAATGGCTTGTGGCACAATTCCAGAGCATTTAAGTGGCCCCCCTGGTGTGGTTCTACATCACTCAAGTTACCCGCGGAACATTCCCAGATTACTTAAGTGATCCCCTGCATAATTACGGATCACTTAAGCAGCCCGGAAACATTTCCAGAGCTCTTGAAGGATCCGTGAAACATATAGAGAACACTGAAGTGGCTCTGTAAGGGATTTATCATTAGGGAGAATATTAGTTCAGGTGTCCACAAACTAGCGAAAGATTTTTCTCGTATTTGGCACACCGAGTAAGATGCCATTAAGAGTATTTCGTAAAGGGTGGTTGCTGACTTAAGCATCATCCAAACATCCCTCCCCCCCTCATCGATGCTGACATAATACTCGAATGACCCCTTATGTAATGTAATTAGTATATATTACAAGATGTAATTATGTGTGTGTTACATTGTTTTTATATGTGTAATATGCTACTTTATTGAATTTTTTTTATTTATTTCCAATTGTTGCTTATGAATCTCTGAACATGCTGCTATTAAATGAGTTTTACACAAAACTCATTTTTCGAAAATAATATTCTCCTTTACAATTATCTTGAAATAGGCCATAAAAAGGTATCGCTCTTCTATGACCTTGAAAACGTTCCTTTCCCTCCTGACTTGATCTACACACCAGAGAGATTCGTGAATTTTTTAAAGACCCATTTTTCATCAAAGCGCGCATAAAATTTGGGCAGTTTTTTGTAGTGTGCAATTATAAGTACGCACAAAAAATTTTTCTTGAAAGAGTTTATGAATACGTAGGTTGTTTTAATGTGAATCATGGGAATTTTCAAATTTTTATGAGTTATACTGTATTATACCATTTATATAGATTGATTCAAGCCTGAATTATTTATACAGTCGAATCCCGTTTTAACGAATACCATTATAGCGAAAATCTAGTTTTAACAACCCCTTTGTAATCCCTCAAATAAGTATACATAGGAATAATGCAAACAACCTGAAATTCCTTTCTAACAAAATTTCGTTATAACGAAGTGATTTCTCCGGTCTCTTGGAGTTCGTTATAACGGGATTCGACTGTACAACTGTTGAAATTCACTTCCAATTGAAAAATGTTTTCAAAAGTGACATGCGATTTTTTAAAAAGGCATAATTTTTTTATGGGGTCATATAATTAAAAAAAAATTTAAACAGTCCCAGCATGCTAAAACTTCTAATTACTTGAATGTAAAGTCTGCTCCAAAAGGCATGTACAAAAATTCCATATTTTTAATTGCAATATCTACTGAGATATTGGATGTGGAAGATTTCAGCATTAATCGCTAATGATTGTGTGGTTCAGAAATTGCAAAAATATAAACTAAATTCAGAGTCTAAAAATTTTATAAAAAATTTAATTGTCAATGTGACTGAAAAAAGAAATAGTTTCATGATTTAGTAATTTCAGTGATGAAGCCTTTCCAGTCAAGTTGTTTGTGGTTGTTGCACAAACGCCAGTTGTATTCCTGGATTATTATTTTTATCCCAGTTATCAGACACCGAAGGAACAGATGTGAAATCGATTTTTCACAATGAGGCATTTATTGATATGACATGAATCTATTTATATAAAATTGATTTTCTGTGTGTGTCTGTTCTCTATACAAACTACAATTTTAGATCGATCATTGCCAAATTTTGCATATATATATATATGAAATAGTACTTTAAAAGTTCGTCAGAACAGGGCAGAAAATCTGTCGAGCAGCAATGATTTCCGGACCTCAACAATCACTTCTGGAATGTTTACTTTGGTTACCGTGGTTCCCTAGCAATGCGTTTCAAACATGCATATGCCTTTACAATGGTTTGTCACTTCTTTAATCTTGTCAATATCAGGGGTGGGAACTCTGCGCCAGTTGCGCCAAAACTAATATCTTGCGCCATCCTGCTCCAATAGCGTATTTTCGCATTTTGCTGCGCCAAATAGCGAATTTTGCTTCAGTATGCCCGGAATTTCGGAAAGGACGCCAAAAAAATTTTGTTCCTGCTAGCCACGAAACGTTTCTTTACGAGAGAAGATCGTGTTTTATTCCACTATACTTAACCTATCGGCCCCTGATCAGGCTTTCCATCGCGAAACCCCGATATTGTCCGTGATCGTGGAACTGAAGATGCAAATTCGAGTGTTTCCGTTTAAAAAAAATGTCGTCACTGGAAGCAGCAGAAATTACTGTAGTCGATTGTCATTGCGTTAAATCCCGATGTTTCGTGAAAAAAAAATTCATTCCGGGAGTAAAAAGCGCATGTCCGCCGAATTACGAATGTTAGTTTAGAAACTTTGCCGAATAACGAGCGTTAAATCGCTAATTTTGCCGAATAACGAGCGTTAAATCGCTAATGTTGCCGAATAACGAGCGTTAAATCGTCAATATCGCTAAATAGCGAGTGTCAGATCGCCAATCTCGCCAGATGAGTGCTGAATCGCCAAACATCGAGTTGATTCTTCCGAAATTCTCTCTCATTTTGCAACAATTTCTTTCCAAGGATAAAAAAATTAAAAACTTTTTTTTAGCTCATTTGAAGTGCTGCTGTTCAGGGCAGCAAATAATGCTCTCAGTAAGCAAAAATCATCTTAAATAGACGGGTGCAAAAAATTTTATGACAGCCGCTCTTTCAAACAAGGTGTCAAAAGCCTAAAACACCAAAAACAAAAATCAAGCTGACGAAAAGATGTTTGATAACAAAAGACAGTGCAGTTTTATTTTGAAAAGGGTTGAGGGTTAACGAAAATATTCTTGTTAATTTCACTGTTCCAATTTATAAATATCTGCTCCAAATCCTGAATTTTGCTGCTCCGAAATGGACTTAGTCACTTCCCACCCCTGCAATATATGTATAGTTCATGCCTTTACGATGGTTTGTCACTTTTTAAATTCCCTCAGTAATTGAAGAAAACCCCAGCAGTGCCGGGTATTATACCTAGTATTATTATAAAATTAAGACTAGTCTCTTCCTCAGTTAATCATAATTCAAATTAAGATTAGTTTTTGATGTCAGTAAAGTGCTTTCAAATGATATTGGCATAAATCGTGACAAATTTCAAAGTTCTCACCAATCTGTCAGGTAGTCCATATCTTCTGATTACTCCAGAGACGAGACCATCTGATCCTGTTGTCACAAAAATGCCGATTTGATTAGGGACTGTTTGATGACAGAACTGTCGATGTAGTATCAGCAGATTTCTCCAGACATCATTGGAAGAGAGACGCACATACATCCAACATCAATGAAGCTGATGTTCATAATGAGAGCGTTACCGGTTCAGCATTTTTGCCAATCTTCACATCCACTGAAATAAACTCAAACAGAATCTCAGCAATAAAGCTTGTCCTGGTCTAGCCGGAAAGTGCATAGGCACAATTTAAAAATTATCCTTTACATGTTAGAAATTAGAACATTTTTGCAAATGGCAAAACAATTTGTCCTTTCTAGTACTGAACTTGGGTTTCGGTGGTTCCCAACTTCAAGGTGTGAATGTAAGATGATCTAGTTTTTAAAAAGTCTTTCCACAAAGACCAAACAGGCCTGCATTAAAAATTATGCATGGCACTAACAAAAAAAATAAATCAGCCGCATTGTTTGCTTCCAAATTCGGGAGACAGATGGCAGAAGCACTATGTAAACACTTAACAAGCATTCCCGAGAAACGAACATCATGTTAGGCTCACAACACATACATGCACATTCTGTGTACTCACTCATTCGTTAGAAATTCCATAGAGGAACATGTGGACAGGTGCATGTGTGCTTTAGTTGTTCAAACACAACAACAGGAGTGCAAGAGCTGCGCCGAAACGGTTCTCTTGCTACATGGTGCGCTAAGGAGGCAATTCTTGTTTGTCTCTTGCGGAGGTACCGCTAATGCACTGTAGTTCGTCAAATACCCGAAATTTAGGAAAAAAAGAAACATGAAAATTTTGTTCACGGGACGCGTTCTGTCCGAGACAAGGGAAAAAAGTGCGGAAAGAGAAACCTCAATTTGTTTCACTTCCCACCGTCGTGTTATCTTGTGACCTTGGAAAGTACTTCTACTTACCTTGAATTAGGAAGTCCTGTATTGTTATTGGTATAACCCGGGGGCTATCAAAGTCGAATGAGTATGCCAAGTTTTCAGATTTCGGAAAGTGTTTTTTCTCCTGCGGGTTACATACTGAAAATAACGGTAATTTCGCGGCTACGTACTTGCGTTCAACGACGGCGTAAATTCGCTTTATTTCCCACAAGATTGCACACGCACCTTTGCGAAGAATCAAAATTGGTTTACTCGTTTAAATTAACTAAATTTTTCGGAGATAGTTGGGAAAAAACGGGATCTGTAAAAACTCCAGCCATAATATCCAGTTTTGTCATCTAGCCACTACACGGTCGTGCGGTTAACAATCGTGACAATTTCACATCGCGAAAATCCGGATTTGGCGAACAGGGGTAGCTCGTGGAAAAATCTCTACCCATGCGGAACCTATTTTTGGTGCTACTGATCATGTGTTTTTTTTTTGTCCGACAAAGCCTTTTTCACCCTTTCAACTCCATTTGGCACCCCTCCTAGAGCGGTGCCTAATATGGTCACACGACTGCCACTGCATTGGTGAGGCATGCTCTTAATAGTCAAAGGAAGGACTTTGCACTAGGAGCATGCTCATTTTACAATAACTTCTGTGAGGTGGTCTACCTATTACATATAAATGTCCCACCTTTCCAAAACATGCTGTTGGAGAGAATGAAATGTTTGCACCATCTATTCTTGTTTTACTCCCTCTCATGCATTGCTGAGATGGTACATTAACATGGTTCGTACGGTCCTTGAAAAAAAAAAAAGTTCATTTTCAAGGCCTTGAAAAAAAAATTTTTTTTTAATTCTGTGAGAGTCCTTGAAAAATTTGTTTTCCGAAATAGTTTTCGCCCCTTTTTTTTTTACTCCATAAGTGACGTCCTTAAAAAAGTGCAGAGGACAGGGAAAAAACCTTAGCAGCCAATAACCCTGGATAATTGGATTTAAAGCACATTTTTTCCCATTACTCTTAAGCCGGGTTTTCGTAGGAGCAGATTTTCTGTGCCGTGTGCAAAGTGAATCGCCACGACGTCCACTCACCAATAATAAGAAAACAAGTTCGACTGTTTTCCTAGAGAGCGCAACAAGCCTCACGGCAGTGTTTTACGTCGGGCGTGATTGGCCGACTGCTTCTGGACAACACCTTCTAGAGCAGCATCTTCTGTTTTAGAAGGTATTGTTCTGGAGGAGTCAAATGCGTTGTGCGCCACTTGTTTTACCGATCTTCTCTTCATTTTTGTTTTTTTTTCACTTCCCTTCAAACCGGAGCATGCAGATGCACCACGGTACAAATACACAAACGTGTAGTGTGATTATGTAACACATTTCTGTCGACACGAAATGATCCAGTTCGGTTCATGTGGCACGAAAAACCTATGTTGGAATGTTTTTCCCTTTTTATTCTCTGTGCACGTGGAACCGCTCGGCTTGACGCAATATTGTGGAATAAAAGCTGGAGTTCAAAATGAACTTTCAATCGTTTTTTTCTTCAGCTCCTCCTTATGGCCCCCACATCATAGAGAAGAGCCCTAGGCTGGGATATTCTACGGGCCCCTTTATGATGAATTTATAACGTGAAAAAGCAAAAAAATTTTGAAAATTGTCCCGGGCCCCAGGGCTGGAGCCTTGTCAGCCCACCTTGTGGGGGGCCATGCTCCTCCTAAAGTAGAAAGAAGTCCTTCTGCTCTAGAATCTATTGCAATAATGGAGCACTGTCATTATTTCTGGGGGGCACGATGATGTCAATTCATATATGCATTAGATCAACTTCACCTTTCACGCTGCCCCCCGTATCTCTGCCCACGCTGTCAACAAAATATTTATTTAGGAGTGATGTGAAGCGCTTGTACAAAGTTCTTTAAAGAAAGAAAACAAAAACTGAGTAGCAAGTGTGTGTACTTTTAATTACTTGTGGCTGAAAAATCCCTTCTATCTATTGCTGACCATATTTCTTTGAGAGAAATACGGGAAATTGGAACTCCAAATACGGGACATCGCCAAGAACAACGCCAAAAGTGTACAAAGTTGTCAAATATTTCTGAAATTACGGAAAAATAGCGATGGCGGGAAACAAAGCGTTACTGCAAATTGCAGTGGATTAAAATGAATTCCACGAAATAAAACGTTCAACAAGACAAATGTGGGAGATAAATGTTCTTATTTATAGTTGTAATTATCATAATTTTCTTTTCTTTCTTTTTAAGATCATTTATAAGACATTGTGTCTCCACCACAAGTTTTTCTACAAAATATAAATTCTACAGAAAAACTTGTGGTGGAGACACAAATGTCTTATAAATGATCTTAAAAAGAAAAAATATATGATCGATTTCACACATGTTCGAAGTCACTGTGGCATCACTGGGAATGAGAGGGCAGATGATCTCGCACGGTCTGCTACACTTCTTAATGTCATAGAAAATGTGAAAGTCCCAAAATCTCACTATAAATATGTGTATCGACACAAATCAATCCATCAGTGGAACACAGAATATGTCAGTTCCAAAAATGCCAGGCCGGTAAAGAAATTCTTCCCTTCGATTCTGGCGAGAAGGAAGTGTTACCATTTCTCCACAAATTTCCATCTGACCCAATTTATTACTGGGCATGGGAATTTTCAAAGTTATCTCGCGAGAATGAAACTTGCCAGTAGTTCGCTGTGTATATGTGGAACCAATGAAGAAGATCCTATGCATCTTCTTCTGTCGTGCAAAAATCTAACGAAGGAGAGGGTTCATTTCAGAAAAGAACTTAAGAAACTGTCTATTTCTTGGCCGCCTGCATTGTCCGATTTGGTCAAATCAAAGGAAGTCCTTCGCATTCTAAAAATATATGTACAAAATATCTTTGCGAAAAAATAATTGGTTTCTATTTTATTTTTTGTATATACAATGTGTACTTGTGTACATTCTCATTTTCCTTGCAAGTGCTGTTTTCGATTCTTGAATAATTAATCAAAATTTCCATTTAAGTACTAATTAAGTACTATTGTTATTATTTTTTTCTCACTATCTTTGTATGTATGTATTGGTGTGTGTATATATATGTGTATGTGTGGATATATATATACTTATGTGTGGTCGTATATTTTTCTATTCATGTGTGTGTATTGAATTTTTTTTTTTTTTTTCATTGCATTGATACCATATGGCATTCACTGGTGCAATATTGCGCTTTGAAGTGCATTCGTATATTGTTATTGTACATACTGATCTGATTTTTCCTTTCTTTTGTATTACGCTGTATTGCAAATTTTAAGTTTCTTGAACCGTATATGTTTGTTGTTGTTACTTACGTTTGTAAGCCTCGTGGCATACTCTGTGGAACACGGGGAGTTGTTTCTGAAGGACCCAAAAAAAAAAAAAAAAAAATTATCATAATATAATTTATGAGACGCAAAATAATTTCAATCTTTGACTTCAATAAAGAATAAAGATCGAAATAGGCGTCATGTAAAAAACGGGACACTTTTGCAAAAAAGTCGGGACGGCCAGAAAAACAAAGAAAACCGGGAAATACGGGACGTATGGTCGCCCTACTTCTATCAAGATTGGTTGCTGAGTGTGCCAGACAAAAATGCCGCCAAATGCAAGCTGCGCTTCAATGGGTGAATCGGCGCTGAAATCCATTGAGTTTATATATATTACTGGAGAAAGTATGACGCAGGGCCATAACTAGGATTTTTGTATTGACTTGCCGTCTTAAGAGCATCGTGGGCCCCCGGGCCAAATGATTTTTCCGAGGCCCTTCCTAGCAAATTTTCGAATAATTCAACTACTCATTTTTCTGAGACCCCCGGGTGGGCCCATGCGTTAAGACGGCACTGCCGCCCCCACCAATTCGGAATTCGATAATTTTATAACGGTGTTCACCTAAAAATTGCCACCCGGGGCAGTTGCCCTCTAGTACCGGCGCTGGTATGACGTCAGTGGTCTACATCATTCCTTGGAAGATCACGTGACGCGTTGAATGTCGCGCATCTCCGTTATTTTCTAATGGCATCCATAGTTGTTTAAAACAATAAATGAAAGAAATAATTTCAGTATCAATGATGAGTTTCCAAAATTAATGAAAGAGGTAGTTCCAGAATTAATGAAAGGCAATTTCAGCATTGATAAGAGAATTCCAAAATTAATAAAGCAATAATTCCAGAATTAATTAAATAATTTTAGAATCAATAAAAGAATTCAGCATTAATGAAAAAGAATTTCAGCATTAGCGAAAGAAACAAATCCAGAATTGATGAAAGCAATTATTCCAAAAGTAATGAAAGAAATAATTCCAGAATTGATGAAAAAATTCCAGAATTAACGAAAGAAATTTTTTCAGCATTAATGAAATAAGTAATTTAATCTTTTTCTAAGTCTTTAAAGGAAAATTAATTGCAATATTTAGAGACTAAACGTTTCAATGAGTAAGTTGACAGGCACGAACTGTGTTATTCGATGTGTCATATGTTTTGTATGATATATGTGGTCTCCTTTATTCATTACGGATGATGTGAAAAAGTATGTACAAATGTAATCTCTGAAAATTTTAATCAAAATTACATATGCGCCTATTCATGTGAAAAATATGCATTTGTAAAAAAAGTCCTTGAATTTTTAAGTTTTACCTTGAAAAGTGCTTGAATAGTCCTTGAATTTTTTTCCGTTGGAAGAGTACGAACCATGATTAATCCCTCACATATTACTGGGATGTTGCTTAATATTGTATCGCCAACAGAACTATCAATTATGTGTGATGAACAGGTTGCACTACAATGCAAAGAATTACAAGAAGTGAAATCCATTCAGAGGATAGATAGATATTGCACAGACATATTCAATATTTGTAACCTTTTGAAATCGGCTCAGATTCAAAACTTTGCCAGTTTTGGTGCAGGCTTTTTCATTTTTAGCACATGATGTAACGCAGATAGTGAACGAGAGTTCAGTGTTAACAAAAGTCTGTTTGAACAGTGAAAAATCTGTCTATCCAATATGCTTTAATGGAATGACACAAAATCTTATGTTCAAGGGCATGAAAAATTTGAAAAGAAAATCACCATTGAGATGCTGAATGCCTGAAAGCGACTTGTACAGAAAATATTGTAACAGGCTTCAGGCTGAAAAAAACAGCAGAAAAGAAA
Source organism: Pholcus phalangioides (assembly GCF_987345545.1). Taxonomy (NCBI): domain Eukaryota; kingdom Metazoa; phylum Arthropoda; class Arachnida; order Araneae; family Pholcidae; genus Pholcus; species Pholcus phalangioides. The sequence goes on along the minus strand of NW_028301595.1, from coordinate 1,496,139 downwards.
CGTTTTTCTCTTTTTTTTTAATTTCACTTCTTGGTCTTCAAAGGTTGATAAAGGTACTTTTTTATAATTATAATTCAAAATTACATTCAACAAGGATAAAAAGTATTTGGCACAGTATTGCTTATCTTTCAAATACACAATAAAATAAAACCAAAAAATAACCAATAGTTGAGATCATTCTATTTCTGTTAAGTCCCTAAAAACACATTTGATACAAACATACCAATAGAGTGATAAGTCTCCTAAACATTAAGTAAAAATATATATTTTTTTTAATCTCCTTAAATATTTTATTAATTTTATTTAGTTATTTGCACCCTGTATAAAAGTTATTTTTTTATGCGTATGTGTGACCCCACACATACGCATAAACCAAGTGGTTTTTGGAAAAAACCACTTGGGTTAACACTAACGTTTAAACCAAACAATCCTGTCTGTGAACAAACAAATTTGAATATACTTTATATGTATATCATTCCTTCCAAACTTTTGTTCTTCAGATAAATAATAGCGGAAACATAAATTGATAGTGAACCATTATTATCAGTGACGGTAAATTAAAAATATAATTTACTTCATCTAAAGCTTAGCGTTAAGTGATATCTGAAAATTGCCTATAATTTATTCTGTATGTCTATGTTCTATTCATAATTTAATAATTCTATCTCTAGAGCCATTTCGTCCCTGCTAATAAAGGCAAACAAAGCAGTGACCATAAGATTAGGTGGCTCATAGAAGACTTCCTGAAGCTAACAGATCCAAAGAACTGTGTAGTTGTTTTAATTACTGGTAATTTTAATTATATATATACGTATATATCATTCATAGAATTTTCATAAGCATAATTCCTTAAATGCATGTTTTCTAAATAATTTTTTTCTCTCTGATTCAACAAGGAGACAATGGATATCATTCCAAGGAATGGTTAGATAAGAAGACAAGAATAATTCTCATTCACAGAGATCATTGTGGGGAACAATTAGCTGCTGCTATCGGCGAAAGGCATCATATTGATGATTTTGTAAAAAAAATTCCACCGCTGGTATAATTTTATTATTTATTGAGTGAAATGCTAATTACACGTGAAGGTGCTTAATTTCTTTTTAGACATGTTGAGAATTTCCTTTTATGTTATTGTTTTGTAAATTCCCATAATTTTTTTCTTATAGCCTATCGAAGCTATCGATATTCAGCAAGATCCTTTAGATGATGAGGAGGAAGAAACAGATGAGGAAGCACAACATTTATCAGCGAAGCGGATAAAAAAAGAATAGGTAGAAAATATATGGGGTTTTTTTTTACCTTTGTAAGCAATAACCTATGGTGTAATATGATTATTTTAGGTGAAGATGCAAAAAATGCCTTTATAATGTGAGAAAGTTATTTTTGTTAAGATAAATTTTCCTAATCAATTGCATTTTTTCTTTTCTAAAGATGCTAAGGACTGCTGATGAATGAGCTAAGAGAAGGATAGTTTATACCAGTAACTGGGTTGAAAGCTCAAGCTGGATTTTCTCTTTATTCTTTTATTTCATCATTTTTGGAACATATTTCATTTTTAAAAACTCAAAATACAAAGTATTTCGAACAAGTATTTTTATATTGTGCCAGCCACTGATATTTGTGAACTTTGTGCATTTGCAATGGCTTGAAGGAAAAAAAATGTTTCTTTCATTTAGCATCACAATAAATAAGTATTGTTGTTCACTAAATATTGTAAATTCACTAAAATTTTTTTTCCCTATCTTTATTCTAATGACTTGGATGATGTCATTCCAACACTGTTGGCTGATTTAATGTTGCTGACAGATATCAGAGAGTGATGGCAAAGCTGGGCTACTGAGATCAGTGATATTAATACAGTATGCAATAATTACTTGAAAATTTTTTTGTATTGTATGTTTTTTAACATGTGGGTATTTTCAGTGTTAAACAAGGCAGAACACTGTAAAATAGAAATTTGTAAACATTAGCTTTTGTTATTACAACTCACATCCTGTCTTGTAGATAATTTGAGATTCAAAATTCTAGATGCAGAGGTGAGCATCTGGTTATATGTTATCTTCCAACTTTGACGTGTGAATATGAGCCAGCACCCCCCCCCCCTCCATTTTAAAAAAAAGGCCTTTCCTCAGAGCAGACAGACTTACATAACATGAAAATGCAGGGATCTGTTTCAGTTCAAAATATATGACAGATAGCCGAACCAGTAGAACACAAAACATGCTGCATACGAGGGGGACACACTCTCTCACAACACTTGTTCGGGCACGTACCAATTTGTTAGAAATTATTCATACATATCTAAATGGTTGTGTGTCTGCCATTTTTATTGATTATGGAAATATATTAGATCTGGAAGTGGTGCCACAAGTACAGCAGATTTTCTACAGAACATCTTCAAAAACAGTTCACGTGTGTTCCAACCACAAAGGCTTGTCTGCAAGTATGGAAGTAGTTGGATCATACAGAATATTTGAAAGGTCAATTGTGAAGCCAACATACATGAGTCTTTGTGCAGAATCCCTCCTTTCAAAGTGCTTGAATGACCAAAAGAGTGACCTAGAATGCGTGCAAGCATAAGAATAGCAAAAGGATAACCTACATCATGTGAAAACGCGTAAATGATCAGAAGAGTGACCCATAAAGCGAGGAACTATGTCAGTGAGTAACCAAAACTGTTCGCCTAGAGTGGTGGTCGTCAAACTTATTAGTCAACAGAGCCAAATATCAACAGTACAATGATTGAAATTTATTTTGAGAGCCAAATTTTTCAAACTTAAACTATATAGGTAGGTGAATTGTTATTAACTTAATTAAGGTACATTCGCTGAGGTCGACCCCTTCCAACTCTCCCATTCACACTCGTCTTGTATACTTTTTGGGGTTCATCCTCTCTATCAGGGGCGGGAAGTGACTAAGTCCGTTTCGGAGCAGCAAAATTCAGGATTTGGAGCAGCAAATTCGGGATTTGGAGCAGTTGTGGAGCAGCAAATTCGGGATTTGGAGCAGATATTTATAAATTGGAGCAGTAAAATTAACAAGAATATTTTTGTTAACCCTCAACCCTTTTCAAAATAAACCTGCACTGTCTTTTGTTATCAAACATATTTTCGTCAGCTTGATTTTTGTTTTTGGTGTTTTAGGCTTTTGACACCTTGTTTGAAAGAGCGGCTGTCATAAAATTTTTTGCACCCGTCTATTTAAGATGATTTTTGCTTACTGAGAGCATTATTTGCTGCCTTGAACAGCAGCACTTCAAATGAGCTAAAAAAAAGTTTTTAATTTTTTTATCCTTGGAAAGAAATTGTTGCAAAATGAGAGAGAATTTCGGAAGAATCAACTCGATGTTTGGCGATTCAGCACTCATCTGGCGAGATTGGCGATCTGACACTCGTTATTTGGCGAGATTGACGATTTAACGCTCGTTATTTGGCGATATTGATGATTTAACGCTCGTTATTCGGCAACATTAGCGATTTAACGCTCGTTATTCGGCAAAGTTTCTAAACTAACATTCGTAATTCGGCGGACATGCGCTTTTTACTCCCGGAATGAAATTTTTTTTTTCACGAAACATCAGGATTTAACACAATGACAATCGACTACAGTAATTTCTGCTGCTTCCAGTGACGACTTTTTTTTTAAATGGAAACACTCGAATTTGCACTTTAAAGCTGAAAGGCATTGCAAACCATCTTCAGTTCCATGATCACGGACAATATCAGTGTTTCGCGATGGAAAGCCCGATCAGGGGCCAATAGTTTAAGTACAGTGGAATAAAATATGCTCTTCTCGGAAAGAAACGTTTGTGGCTAGCAGGAACAAAAAATTTTTGGCGTCCTTTCCAAAATTCCGGGCATACTGAAGCAAAATTCGCTATTTGGCGCAGAAAAATGCAAAAAAACGCTATTGGAGCAGGATGGTGCAAGATATTAGTTTTGGCGCAGTGCGGCGCAGAGTTCCCACCCCTGTCTCTATATATATATATATATATCCAAATCATCTCCACATACCTTTTTCAATCCTCGAAGCTTCATCTTCTTTCACTCCACAACGCTCTCTAAAATTAACTCAATAAACTTTACTAAAATTTTATTAAGTTATTATTTTACTTGTTTTACGGATATCTGGCTCCCTTCTCTGGGAAATGTGTGGAAGACGGGTAAGCTCGTCAGACGAGATGTTAGACGGAGGAAATGACGTAGTCGATGAAAGGCCAAGGGCTGTCTTGTGGGGCAGAGGGCCCAGGAGCATCGCCTTCAGATGGTCGTCCCTGGTGGATTGCATCAACAGCAATGACCAATGTTGAATGCAGATGGAGAGAGGTGGCCACGGGAGAGTAGTCTTCAGAGGTGCGGCCCCTGGTGGATGGCTCCTAGCAGTGTTGACCGATGTTGGATGAAGTGGTGACCCAGGAGCATCGTCTTCTACGATCTGGCAGGGTAGAGGTTGAAGTTGCCTGCCCCCCCCCCCATGTTCTGTGAGGAGACTCATCTATCTACCCCGAGTACCTTAGGAAAAAAGCCTCATTTTCAACAACTTTTTCCCGAACTCCCCAGTTTCGACCCAAAATCCAGTTTTGATAGGTTGCGGAAGTGACATTAGTGTCAGGGTTTAACTGTTTTTCTGCAAAAAAACGTGAAAAAGATTACTTACTTGGGAGGGGAGGGAGTGAGAACAAAATGGCAAAAATGCGTGTCTAAACATGATTTTGCAAAAACCTGGTGGTTTGTGGAAGAGCCACATTCAAGGGGCTAAAGAGCCACATGTGGCTTGCGAGCCACGTTTTGCAGACCTCTGGCCTAGAGTGTGTGCAAGTATGTGAGTGACCAAAACAAGGTGGTGAATTCGAGGAAATAGTCAAGAAAATTAGATTAGAATGGGAGAAGGGCAGAGAAATTTATGTAGCCCACAGGTGGCAAAAACCATAAATGTGACTCTGCCTGCCAGTTGTTGTACATGAAGGCCAGGAACAATTGAGAGACAATGATGAACAACTTTAGAGAGCCTCAATTACGACAAGTTCCCCGACGATGGCAGAGGCCATGGGGCATCAAGGGAGAACACCGAAAGTATGTCACACCCTGACAACAGTATGGGCAGTGATTGTGATCATCTTCATCAACCAACAAGGAATATCAGCCAGTGAAATTTGTCACTGAAACGCTCGCTGAAAAAAAAATTGAAGGTATCCTGGTTTTTATCAAAGAATTTGCATTGTATCTCAGTTTTTTAGTTGCACTGATCCGCCTCAGGCACCAGGACTGGACAAATCTAAAAAAATTTACATGCCCTAAAAACATTGCTCGAAATAAATGTGTTGCTGTCTATTGATGAAAATATGCAGATAATATAGAAAATTAAAAGAGTACTACATTAAAAAAAAAATTCAAAAATTATTCTTTGATGAAATCAAAATTTTCTTTCGAGGTGCAAGTGCCACTCATCCATTTTGGAGCAGCAAACTTTCATTTTTGGAGCAGAAATTTTGAAAATGGAGCTTGAGTTAAAATGGAATATAAGGGGTCATTTTTTCCGAAAATGCTAAAAGTTTCGCCAAAAATGGTTAGATAATTTAACAGATAATTCTAAATAAATTTTCTTCACAAATTAAAGTATGCAATACTAAAATGACAAAACCAATTATTTGACTTTTTCCAAAACAAATACAACGCCACAACAGGCAAAACGCCCAACAAGGTGGCTGAGAAAAAGATGCCCATAACAAATATGGATGTCATAGATTTGAAAAATACAGCAACCCAATTAAAAACTAAAATTATAAACAATATATACACATGATAAAATACTATGCAATGCCCATAATGAATTTATGGTTGTCTTATTCTAAGTATGGATAGCTTCTTGATTTACCCCAACATGTTTATCGTATTTCTTTTTAAACGTGTCAATTGTATTACAATTTACTACCTCCAGGGGTAAGCTATTCCATTTATTAATAACCCTATTAGAGAAAAATTCCCTGCGGCACCATAACCTTGCATTGTCCCTCACCAATCAATACTGGTGTCCCCTTGTAATAGCAGTCGATTGGCGGTGTACTAAAAGTTCTTGTTTTTTTAGCATGCCTGTTAATGTTTTAGCTAATAGGATGGACCATCCTATTAGCTAAAACATTAACAGGCACGCTAAAAAAGCAAGAATTCATGCACTCCCTCAACGACATTAAAACTTCCCTAAAACTATTTCCATAGTGAACTTATGTTAAGTTCATACTTATGAACTTATTAAGTTCACTATGGAAATAGAGAAAGAAGGACAGCTCCCGTTCTTGGACGTTCTGGTCAAGGTCAACGTTTAGGCCACAGCATCTATCGCAAGCCTACTCACACCAACAGATATGTTCATAAGCTCTCCAATCTTCACCAAAAACGAGGCGTACTGAAAACCTTGATCGAGAGGGCAAGAAGACTGTGTGAAGGAAAAGATCTAGGTAAAGAGATTGAGCACTTAAAATCAGTTTTCCGCTCTAATGGGTACACAAAAGACGACATCAAAAAAGCCTTACGCTCCATCAAGGAATCACCAACGGAAAATGAGGAGTCACAATCAATTGGAAAAGCTGTGCTGCCTTTTATCCCCAGAGTGACGGCAAGAATCAGCAAGGTCATGAAAAAACATCATATAAAGACCATTTTCAAACCAACCAGAAAAATATGTGAAATGCTGCGATCAGCAAAAGACCACCGTGACCCTCTATCAACACCGAGGATCTACCGAATACCGTACACCCGTGGTCAGGTATATATTGGAACCACAAAAAGATCTGTGGCCACGAGAATAAAAGAGCATGAACGATGCTGCAGAATGGGCCAAACAGAAAAGTCGGTGGTGGCAGAGCATGCGCTTTACGACAACCACAGTGTACAGTTCAGCAAAACACAGGTAATACAAATACAACGCCACAACAGGCAAATTGCCCAACGAGGTGGCTGACTTAAGAACATCATGGATCCCTGAGCCATTTTTTGGAGGCCCTACCTACTACTGCTACACCACACATGCACCCCGCGGAACCCCCAACGAATCAGTACATGCGGGAATGTACATGTAGTGAAACCTGACGTGAAGTTTTTTGTGTTTCTCTGTAATGCTTGTTATGTGTAGTGCTGCCATCTGCCACCAATTTTTTCAAACTATGAGTGAAGTGTTATTTTTGAATGATTTATCGTTGTAGGACTGTTGCTCTCTGTGGCGAGACTTTTTAACGGGGAGATCGGCTCGCATTTGCGCCTTGAAGTTGGGAACCACAGAAAACCAACTTCAGCCGACCACCACTGTGGGGTTCAAACCCGGATCCTCGCATCGCAAGTTCGTCACCATAACCACTCGACCACCACAGCGGCGTGAACTCGACCACGAACGAACCCACTGAAGAAGGGATCATAATTATGTACCGTGAGGATTCCTTTAATGATCCTTCAGCGATCAAAATCAGCGAGAGCACCAATAGCTAATGTTGACCACTTCTTCCCACGAATCTACATAGAGGCTATTGAAATATACAAGCACAAAAACAGCTATAGTAGAAGAGAAGAAACTTTGAAATTGAGCAGATCCTGGACGCCAGCTCTCAGAACAACAAGAACCTTCCCCTTCAAGATCCAGTAACAGAATGACGACAACAGCCAATCAGATAACTCCACATCTCTCGGCCAATCAGGTTCTACCAGCATAACAACTGTTTTCAATACGCTGCCAGCCATAGAATCAATTGACCAATCGCAAAACAATAGCCAATCAAGCCACTTATGTGCATAAATACAACCTGAGACTCCGAAAAACGACTTTGATCCAGTTTATCTATTCTCCTGATGATGCCAACCACTGGTGTTGGGGAAACGTTGAGAACTAACTCAAACGGACGACGGTCTTCGAACCCGAAAAAACAATTTTTATCGAAGTAGGGAATGTTTAGGGATTTTTTGTGATTTCCATAAAAATTTGGGAGACTTGACAGCTATGATATAATTTTGCACTTCTCATTTGTTTGATGAACTCACAAAAATTTCTCTTAGTTTTTGGATTTTTTCACATCGCTGCACGGGCATGTGGTTGAAAAATATATATACCCTAGGCATGTCGGAAAATAGATTTGTCCAGCCCTTAGAGGAGGTTATAGAAGACCCTATACTTACTCTAAGGTCCAGCCCTGCTAGACACAGTGTGCCCGACACACTGTATTATACAAGGAAATAATAAAAGCTGAAATGAAAATCAATTGTACAATAATAATAACATGCAAGACGATATAATCGAATATAACTACTTTATTAAATTGTTTCCATGAAACAGAAACATTAAGCAAAATATTTCCGAATTCTGATAACACTGATGCATGAATATACATGAGTCATCGTGAAACCTATAACATTTTAAAAAAAATGGAGAGAAAGGAAAAGAGGAACCATAACAACTTTCTTTTCACAAAAACAGCGATGAAAATGAACAGGGAAAAAAATGTATGTTCAAGCATTCAATGAAATAGACTCACCCAATCACAAAAAAAGAAGCGAAACAAAGTTCCAATGGTAATCATACGATAAAGTATAAAGAAAAGAGAAAAAATTCTTCACATAATTAATGAACAATGAAATTAATATATTTTTTAAGAAAGCTAAATTGAAAATACAGTCAAAACCATAGAAATATGAAAATTATTGCGATTGATTCACCAATAAAATTAATTTCCGTAAAAATGAATCCACCTTCTTCAAAGAAAAAAAACATCTTTACAGCAGGGGTGCACAACCTCTAGTCCGCGGGCTAAGTGCATGCAGCCCAGGGGGCTTTCATCTGGCCTGCAAAAAATGTTCTGATAGAAAAGTATCAATATGCACAACACTATAAAAAAAAATACCTAGGCTATCCATATTTCTTAAGTAAAAATAAATTGTCAGGGCAAGTAAAGTTGCCACTTACAGCCAAAAAAAATTCTCAAAAGCAAGTAAAGTTGTCAACTATTGCTAAAATACTACTTATCGCAAAAAATGATAGGTACTGCGAGTCGAGTCAAAATGTAATTCATGGAAAAAACTTATATGTTCGTCAAATATTTGGGATGAATATATTAATACTACTATTATTTATACATCATGAAAATTATCTTGATTTCAAAAATTCGGGTGAGCCTTATTGAAAATAAAGAAACGAGACACTTTATACACAAGTTAGGACGGGCAAAATTACGGGAATATCCCATAAAATACAGGTCATATAGTCGTAGGCACGGATATATTCAGCTGGGAGGGGGCATGACAATATGATGCTAACTCATATATACATTAGATTAGTCAGCTCCGTCATTGACACTGGGGGAGGGAGGCCATGACAGCCGCATCTCCGCCCATGCATATAGTCATTCTTTATACATTAATTTCTGGATTGTGAGCTGCAGAAATACACCATATCTGGCCCCCCGGACTAAAAAGGTTGTGCACCCCTGCTTAACAGCATAATTTCAGTACTCACAAGGTAATATAGGGAAAACAATTTGAAATGAGTAACAGCAAGAACCTCACATAAGAGGAAATGACTTCTTTCTAGATCTTGAATGTATGGAACTTTACTTTGAAGGTCACAAAAGAAATAAAAGAACTGAAACAGTCAAAAATACATAATATATATACACACATAGATCGAGCAACAGGTAAAGATGGGTAAGACATCCATGCACGCACACACATAATGTCTAATAATAATATTTAAAAAAAGTCTATAGAAAAGAACGGGACTATATCTTCTGCATTTCCTTTCCACTCAGAAATCAGCCACAAACATTTTGCTGCATCATAACATACAAATCAAGTGCTTTTTCCATCACCAACACTTAAGTGAAAAATTCCCAAATCAGCAGTTTTTAGCAAATGTAAAAAAAACTTAATAGCAACGATTAAAACTGTTCAAGATAAAAAAATTCAACGCAAAAGAATTTTCAACTGCGGGAATAGGGCTAAGGGCCTTTTTTTCCCTGTCAAATATCAACGAAACCTTAAAAATACTAATATGTAACATTATGAATTCCAGATTTATTTTTGGCCATTGTCTGAATCCTAGGACAAGGGATGCCATCTGGCCCGCTATAGTTCTCCCAATAGAAAAGTATCAAAATGCACACAACACAATAAAAATACCTGGGCTGACCATATTTCTTTCATAAATATATGGTATATCGCCACAAAAATGGTCAAATGCAAGTAAAGTTGCCAGAAGCACCCAAGTGGTGCTGTGGTAAGATGCTCGTCTATCACTATGAATGTTGCTGTCAGGTCCATGGGTTCAATCCTGAGAGAGAATATAGATAACAAGTTCTTTTCCATACCAAGCCTGAGGTGACCACCAGTAGAGAGAGCCTTTATTTACAACCCAACTCCTTTTCAAGTAAATTGCTGTATAGCGATATGACCAGAGTTAGTGTTTGGTAAAGCAGCCTGATAAAAATTTTCAATGGTAAAGAAAAGTTGTCAGTTACAGCTGAAAAATTTGTTAAAGGCGAGTAAAGTTGGCAATTAAAGCTAAAACAAATTGTCAAAGGTAAGTAAGGATACCATTTACACATGAAAAATTTGTCAAAGGCCAGTAAAGTTGCCATTCACAGCTGAAAAATTTATCAATAATTTAGCAATAACAGTCGAAACAAATTTTCAAGGCAAGTAATATTGCCTTGTAATTTACAGACAAAAAATTTGTCAAAGGCAGGCAGTGTTCGAAATCATTGGTCCACTAGTCTGAGACCATTGGTTAAAGAATCGGACTACCGAGAAAAAAATTGTGGAAGTCCACGGGACCAGTAGCGCAAAAAATTCTTGCACTTCTCCAAGCAGTGATACATTGACTGCGGAAGAATCTCCTATGGGAGAATCAGATACACAGTGGATTTTTTATGGCTTTCTGCATTCCCTTGGAGATATATCACTCTTGTAAATGCTAATCTATTGGGGGGGGGGGGGAATTGAATTTTATTATTATTTAGAACATATTTCATTCAGTGGACCAGTCATGATGCTTGCGAACCAGTAGGTTCTCATATTCCTTGGAACCCGTGTTTTTTATTTTTCAATTCTAATACTGAAAGCAAGTAAGGTCAATTACAGCCAAAAAAATATCAAAAGCAAGTAAAGCTGCTGACTATCACTAAAATTGCGGAAAAATTACCAATCGTGGGAAATGATCTGTACTGCAAATTAAAATATAATTCACCAAAGAAAAATTTATGTTTGACAAATATTTGACATGAATATATTGGCATGAGCATGATTTATATCATGTAAATAATCGTAATTCTCGATTTCAAAAATTCAACTAAGCCTTGCTAAAAATAAGGGGGGAAGCTGGACATTTTATAAAAAAAGTTGGGATGGCCAAAATTATGGGAATATCCATAAAATATATATGGTCAATCTTTATAAACAAGTTTCTGGCTTGCGAGAGGTAGAAATACAGCATATTGGCCAGCGGACAGAAAGTTGTGCACCCCGTATCCTAGGACATAGGATTTCCTCAAAACTTACTAACAGAATACACATGAACCACAAATAAACACAAATTCGGACAGCTTCAGTCATGCAAGCTTCAATGTCATTTTAAAAATACGGGTGGAAAAGAGATCATTAAAATATGTGGTACATAATACACTGATCAATATAAATAGTGAGTGCTAATGATCCAATTCATTATGAAAAGGAAAAAAGAATATCTAAATTTTCAGATTAACAAAAACCGATCAATATGAATACTTAACCCCATCACGAGCAGTCGAGAATTATTCTTCTCTACCATTCCAGTTTTTGTGTAATAATCCACAGGCTCGTGCGTTAGGATCCGGAACAATTGTACTATTTTGTTGTGTTACATCATATACGGTAATCATTGAATAAGAAGCACAATATGAACAACTTTATAGACGCAAACCTTTTTTTCATATCAATAATTCAACAATGCAGAAAAATAAAGTGGTGTAGTACAAACGAGACTTAAAATATCGAAAAATTATGAACTTTCTCAAAATGAAAAGTTTAATTCATAATCAAGATTATGAAAGGCAGCAGCAGAAACATTCTTCCCGAACACGCTCTCTTCTTTTTTTTTCCTTTTTTTTCAACATAGGGGGAAAAACACATTCACACACATACATAAAGTGACACACAAACAAAGATGGCTTCAGCTCTCTCCGCGGTTCATTTACTCTGCTTGCCACTCTGTTTTGAGCTGTCGTTATTCGACTTTTGTGGCGATTTCCGAGTCTGTAAGCTCCCCGAACAGTATTTTGCCCAGTACTGCCTGTACTTCATCCTTGTCTCCTCCGCTACTTCGTCCGTACGCTGTCTCTTATCGTCCGACTCTTCTGGTTTGTCGTCTGGGTCCTGAGACGGCACTTTACGTTTCTCTGCGGAAGTCGTGCCACCACTTGAGGCAACAGAATTCTGACTAGCAACTTCGGACCCGCTATCATTTTCTGTTTCATCCTTTTTTGATCTACCTCGTTTCCGGGCTGCTGTGCCATCATCTGCTGGTTGATTGGTGGCAGCTGGTTTTGATGTACTAAAAAAAGAGGCGCAATCTTATTAAACACTAATGCAAAAATTAAATTTAAAAACTGTACACATCTATATATATATAATTGATTTTCTGTCTGTGTGTATGCTCTCTATACAAATCTACAATTTTAGACTAATTGTCGCTAAATTTCACATATACACCAAATGGGACCCGAATGATAGGCTACTTTAAAATTTTGTCAGAGCAGGGCAAATGTCCCAAATGGACAAAAAACTGTCGGGCAACAATGGTTTTTCGGCTTCAACAATCACTTTCGGAATGTTTACTTTGGTTACCGTGGTTCCCTAGCAATGTGTTTCAGACGTGTATATGCCTTTACAATGGTTTGTCACTTCTTTAACGCTGCCAGTGTGTGTATGTATAATAGTTTATGCCTTTATAATGGTTTGCCACTTTTTCAATCCTCCCAGTAATGAGTTTTTTGAACAGACATCAGAATCATCATCAGTATCACTTTGAGGGACAAGCAAAGGATGATTCCCCCCATAGAAATTAGTGTCAAAATTCCGATTTTACTGTAGAAATGCGGAAATTTAATGGAGGTTTCCTGCTACAATCAATAATTTTAAAAATTGTATAGAATTCTTGATTTTTGAAATATTGAGTTCGTTTAGAGATACAAAGTCCAGCAAATTAAATATGAAGTAATTAGCTGGACCTACTTTTGAGTTGGATATCCATGCAATAACATTGATTTCAACTTTTTATATACATCTTCTCAAGCATGAAAAGTAATGTCTCCGTGTTGTCTTTTAATATTCAACTGCATAAATTCATATAGTTTAGATTGCTTTAAAATTAGTTATGGGCCCATAAAGTACATTGACGAAATTCCACAGCTTTAATTAAGCATTTTTGAAAGCTGAAATAGGCAGAGGGATAACTTGACGTTCAAGAGGGAGGGGAATCGAAATACTTAACACGCCCCCTGAAAAAGGAAAAAAAATATTTTTATTTCTACATTTCTTTAAATCTAAATTTTTCTTTCATAAGTCGCGCTGGAAGTCGTCATATTGGTTAACTTAGACATGGTTTGCATGTCCCTCAAAGAAAAAGGGAGATATTGCATGATCCAAAAAGCCTCATTGAAGAAAACCCGGGCAACGCCAGGTATTATAGCTAGTACACTATAAAATTCAATATGAACAGCGTGATAAAAGTTATCACTAGTTGCATGGGAGAAAAAATGGTATTAGCTACATTTCTCGATTGAAAAAAATAAATATGTAGATGTCACTTATGTTTGAAACGTTCTCACTGTGCACTCCCTACATATACAGCCTGTCTCAAAAGTATATACAGTTGACCCCCCCGTATTCGCGGTTTGTTTTTCCCTTTATTGGAATTTTTTTGCAACACCCAGAAACCGTCATTCATGTGTTGTTTATAAAATTTGAGTTGTGCATGTTTAGGATGGCTCGCTAATGACATTACTGTTATCACTAGAGCCGTGGCAGCTCCCAAGAGGGAAATAGTCACCTCGAGTTAGATTAACCTTTGGCCACAATGTGCGCTACAAGACACAACCATTTCTACAGAGCCGACTAAAGACACTATAAAAGACATTGTCATGTTAGCGAAACAGGTGGGTGGGGAAGGGTTTATTGATATGGATACAGAGGAAGTCGAACACTAATTAATAGCAATTCAGAGGTATTGACTGAGGAGGAATTGATTGCAGTATATAAAAGGGATTTTTGGAAAACAATGTAGGGATTTTTCATTAATAAAAGCAAAATTATAGGGATTTTCCTCTTTGAACATGGCAGAAACATGGCATCACACCATTAACAAATAAGCCATTGCGGTTAACACCAAGTCACTGATCATTGCTAACCAGTAGGTTAAATTACCTGTCACTGCTATTCTCAAACCAAATCTTGCCAACAAAAAAATGGACGTTGGCCCCTAAACAGAATGCATGGCCAAAGCAGATACAATTTATCTTACCAATTTCGAATATCAAAAGGCCCAATTGATGCTAGCTATTTGGAAAATTTTGTTTTTTCTCCTCGAAAATGAAATATTTTTTGTAATTTGACACAATGGCGACAATATGAATAAAATGATATGCAAGATTCAGTGTTGTAAATATTATCCATCCTGACATACATTACCACCAGCTACATATTTGTTTATTGAATGAGTTAGCATACATATAGATATATATAGATATTTGAGTAGAAATATAACCAAGTTTAGTGAATTAAAACCAATTTATAAGATCAAATATCAGTGCCAAAAGGCAGCTGGAATATATAGTGTGATAGAATATAATAAAGATGGAAGGTTTAAAAAAAAAACTTAAGTTAAAAGCATTCAACAGTTAAAAATTGAAGATGAGTAATTCAAATTGAAGAAAACTGATGAAATCGTTGAGCTGAATATATAAAGCTATCTTTGGGCTCGTTATCGGGGGAAATGTCCAAAGAATAGCCAAAAAATATGCAATGGCTTTAAACCTAAACTAATGTACTAGTTCCCCAATGTTTGCAATGCATACTTAGGAAAAACGTAACATAAAATATCAACGAAACAAACAACGACAAATATCACCACATAATATGAACGAAGATACAAATATGAGATGCAGAAATAAATGATATAACCCAAAAATTACTTATCAATGGCTTACTAATGACGAGCCCAAAGATAGCTTTACATATTCAGCTCAACGATTTTATCAGTTTTTTCTAATTTGATCTATTCATGTTTGATTTTTAACTGTTAAATGTTTTTAGCATAATGCTAAGTTGCTTTTTTGAAATCTTCCATCTTTATAATATATAATCCCGATATATATATATATATCCCTATATGCAGCTATATATACACATAAAGTAAAATCTCCCAACAACAGTCACTAAAGGGACCATGAAAATATGACTACCTCATATTGGGAGAGGTAGTTTTATTTCAGGAAAAAGAAAATTAAAATTTGCGATCCATGTACATAGCATATGAAATGACAATCCATTCTGTAACTGATTACGATAGTTATATAATTGATTATACTAAAATATATGATAATATTATAACACAGTAGAACACCGATTATTGAACACATCAGGACCAAAGGGTGTGTTCGGAAAAGTGAAAAGTTCGGAAAATCGATTTCGATAACGCAAAGGAAGATTGAAATTCAGCAACAAAAACCTTGAAATAATTAAATTTAACCGACTTATTCTGAAAAGTAAATGAATAAAAAACAGTGTATCATAAAAGAAAAAATTGTATGGGGAAAAATAAAATGCTGAAACAAATACATACACGCATGATAAATAACGCTGTCAAACCATTCAAAAAAATTAATATCTTTAATTGCTTCAACTTGCTTATACGACATTCATTTTGCAGTTTCATCAATTAACAGTTTCAACATTAAAAATTGAAGCGGGTCAGTGTTAGGCCACGATTCTAACCACGTGAGACATTTTGTGAAATGCTGTTCTGCCTCACTGTGTGTTATTACATCTGCATCTGGTTCATCTTCATCCCTTTCACAGTCATCCTGATGAATTTCCTCGTTCACTTTTGTAACTATTTCTTAAGAGTAAGAAGCACTAAACAGATCCTTTCCTTGTAGCCAGGAGAATTTTGCAGGGTGAACCTGCCTCCCCTTTCTCTTTTCCCTTTTTTTAGCTGATATTGAAAAATCTTTTCGTCAACCTCATTTTCATGGCATCTCAATTAATATAACTCCACTGTACTCAACATCCTTCTGTATGCAGATGATATTGTGATACTGGATGATTCAAAAATACAGTTGCAAAAAAAAAAAAAAAAAAATCAATCTTCTTGATTAATGTTTTAAATCTAACCATCTTACTGTTAATTTTAACAAAACGTATGTCATTTTATTCAGAAAGTCTGGCCGTCTAACAAAAAATGTGAACTTTTTTCTGGGGCAACGTTGAACCCTAAATAACCCGTAGCTATATATGTCTATCTTGGTCTCCCTTTTTCTTCAGGAAAATTTTCATTAGCAGCTAATTTCATGATTAAAAAGGCTTTCGCGGCCATGAACCAACTACTTGACTTACTGCATAGCTCCAGTAACCCCTCATGGTGGCATACAAATTATTCTATAGTCTCGTACAATTTACTTTATGTTACGCTGCACCAATTCGGGGTTTCTTCTATGCAAATATGCTGAAGAAAGAGTTCTCTCATAAGTTTTCTGAAAAAGTTATTAAATTTAAGAAAATATTGTCCTGGTTATCTTATTAGACTGGAGCCTGGTCGCCGTCCAATTGCCACTCAAATGTTCAACCTACAACACTAGAATGAAACAGCAAAACTTATCAAAAATACAAAAACTGTCATCGATATGGCAAAGCTTCAAGAACATCAATATAAATTCCAGTTAGAACTGAAGAACTGATTTGATTTGCTATATAGTACCACTGAATATGGACAAGATGTCACCACGATGAACAGAACTTTAACCACACTACCTTAAAAGACGTTGCAAAAGAAATCACCGGAGAAAAATCAAACCGGTGAAAATAACAGAAGAAACAAAGAAACTGATGAAAGACCGGAGAGAATTTTAGATTAAGAAGAATGACCCTAAATCAAAAGGGGAATATGCAGAACTTTGTAAGACAGTAGGAAAGCGGATTACAGAAGATGTCAGGAAGTTTAATTGCGATATTATAAAGAAAGAATTGGAAGATAATAGGAACTTAAAATCATCAAAACGAAAACTGTGTGTTGGGAGAAAGAAAAATTTTGCACTAAAAAGAAAAGATGGAAATGAAATCATTAGTATTGTTGAGGAATTTTATAATACTCTATACAAACATGAAGAACAGGATCGGAACAAAGGAAAGGGAGCAGGAAGAAAAGAAAATTGAGCCGAATTTGTACAAGTAGCACCTGTGCTGAAAGAAGAAGTCTACAAGACTATAACATGTATGAAAAAAAGGAAATGCCCAGGTGAAGATGGGATTTCAATAGAAATTGTTAAAGAAGCAGGAGAAGAATTTGCCAGTATGCTAGCTGCTTTGTTCACAAACTGTCTCATAAAATCAGATGTGCCTGAAGATTGGAATAATGCAAGGATGGTTCTTCTTTACAAAAAGTACGAAGAATAGAATATCACGAATTATCAACCAATCAGTCTCTTATCAGTAATTTATTACACTGGTTAAACACTTTCCTTTTCAGGCATAATGGCATGTGACTCTTCAGAATTACAGTTTTTGCCAAAAATGTTCCATCCAATCCTGATCCTTCTGTTTATTTCATTAATTCCATTGTCCATGGTAATTTCTTGTCCCAGGTATACATAGCTTTCTACTTCTTTTATCTCTGTGTTATGGAGGAGGATCCTCTTCTTCAAAGCAAGGGAGTTAAACATAACTTGAGTCTTTTGCAGATTCATTTTCAAACCCATGTGAGTACTTGCCTTTGCCAGTTCTTGTATCATTTCTTCTAGTTAGTTTGGATTACTACTGATAACAACAATGTCGTCTGCAAGACACAAATGGTTGAGAAATTCTCCATTTATTTTAATTCCTTTCTTATCCCAATCCAGTTTTCTGAATACTTCTAAAATGGCAGGCATAAAATCTTCACCAAAGTGCTGACATATAGGCTTGAATCCAAACTGGACGAAGCCCAACCAAAAGAACAAGCAATATTTCGAAGTGGATTCATTCAGTACAATGGATCACATCGAAACAATGAGGGAACCCATAGAGAGAGACAAGGAATACAAATTACCATTGTGTATGGCCTTCACTGATTTTGAGAAAGCGTTTGACTCTGTGTCTTCACATCTGTTGTTGTTAAAGCTCTAGATGGACTTAACATCAATATCATCAAGAAAATATATGATAAAGCAACTGCAACGATTCATTTGGATAAAGAAAAAGCAAAGATTAAACTTGGAAAAGGAGTCAGACAGGGTGATACTATCCCACCAAAACTCTTTACTGCCGTTTTAGAAGTATTCAGAAAACTGGATTGGGATAAGAAAGGAATTAAAATAAATGAAGAATTTCTCAACCATTTCTGTCTTGCAGACGACATTGTTGTTATCAGTAGTAATCCAAACTAACTAGAAGAAATGATACAAGAACTGGCAAAGGCAAGTACTCACGTGGGTTTGAAAATGAATCTGCAAAAGACTCAAGTTATGTTTAACTCCCTTGCTTTGAAGAAGAGGATCCTCCTCCACAACACAGAGATAAAAGAAGTAGAAAGCTATGTATACCTGGGACAAGAAATTACCATGGACAATGGAATTAATGAAATAAACAGAAGGATCAGGATTGGATGGAACATTTTTGGCAAAAACTGTAATTCTGAAGAGTCACATGCCATTACGCCTGAAAAGGAAAGTGTTTAACCAGTGTGTGCTACCAGCACTGACTTATGGAGCTGAAACATGAACACTCACAAGTAAGACCATACAAAGGCTTCACAACACAAAGAAGCATGGAAAGATGTATGATAGGCATCACAAGGAGAGACAGAAAACAAATCACTTGGATAAGGAGCCATACAAAGGTATATGATATCATGGAAATAATTAAATGTCTAAATAGAAATAGGCTGGACATATTGCAAGAAGACAGGACAACAGATGGACCACAAGTATTGTAGATTGGTATTCCCATGGTGTTAAACATCCAAGAAGGCATCCCACACAAGATAGATCGACGAGATTAGAAAAGTGGCTGGAGTCAACTGCATGGCTAAAGCATCAGATAGAATAACATGGAAAAATTTAGAGTAGACCTTCAACCAGCAGTGGATTGAAAATGGTTGCTGATGACGATATGTGTGTGTGTGTGTGTGAAAATAAAATTTAATAGCAACTAAACCAAACCTGCAGATTTTAACCACACTATAATCAGTAAATCTTGAAACTATTTACTTTAAAATTATGATCATTCATTGAAATTTAAACTACATAATGTAAAAATATTCATAAAATTTGTCATTTTTATACCTTGTTTTTTCTGCCTTCACATTTGGTTCATATATCCGCCTCAGATCTTCTTCTGCGGTGGTTTCCTCTTGCTTTTCTGGCACACTGGCGCTTTCTGAACTTGCGTTGGCTTTTGCCACAACATTTCTGGCATTCGCAAATAGCATCTCAAGCTCCAGTCCAGATTTCTTGAATATAATGGGGTGGGGGGGAAATCGGAACAGTCAAAAAAATTTTTACAGAATAGCATACGTACTAGAATATATGCATAGTCCTGCTCATCAATTCTAACATAACCAATGAATGAATTTATATAATGGATGAACAGTTACACATCACTGCACTGGAAATACATTAAAAGGGGAACAAAAGTTGCATAAACTGACCTTGGGTGGTGTCACTGTCAATTCTGGTGGCAAATATGTTTTCAAATTACAGTAAGTCTGCAAGAAAAAAAATATTATTTTGAGTTCAAGGAATGTTTTAAGATGCCATATATTTTATTCAATCAATCAACTTAGGATTCATAAATGGCATTAGCTTTTACATTATTCGACTATTCTGAATTCTGTATTCCATTCATTATTGCCAATTACAAAATTTCAGGAGGCGTCAAGGAAATCTACATCTAGTTTCATTCTCGTAAACTAGAATTTATGCTATTTTTCACAAAATCATAATTTATAAATCATTGCTAAATACTCACTTTGTCTGGTTCTGTGAACAATTTGGAGGGTAAAATAGGCTCAACTTGGAAATCCTTCAGTACAAAATTTGTTGTCTTCGATATCACTAGACTGAATGCCAAGTCACATACTGCATACAATTTCTAAAGACAGAAAAGAAATTCAATTCTACAAATTGAAAATTTTTAAACCAGTCAGCATTATAGAGAACAAAATTGAGAATCATATGGCAAATACAGTAGAACCTCATCATAACAGACTAATTGGGACTATAGAGATTGCCTGTTTTAACAAAAGTCCAGTTTATAACAAATAATTTTTATAAGGGTGTAAATGCAACAGGATGCACATAAAAAAGTATAGTAGTTATCTATATAAAGATTATATATCAAATAAAAACAGCAACCAACATAGGTTCAATTGAAAATGAATATAATTATTAGTTTTTCATATTAATTATTAGTTTTTTCTTATGTGATATATGCTTTTATATTTTGGGCGGCTGTATTTTGGTTATGTTTGACATCCATATTTCTTCAGCTACCTCGTTGGGCAATTTGCTTGTTGCAGCCTTTGTATTTGCATAAATAGATAAGTACATATAATACTACAGTAATCTTAATTTTTCTGCTTATCAATCAGTACAAGTCATGCAGCGCATCCATTTTTACGCAAAACAACACAATGGTTGATGTTTAATCGCTTACTTGGTAATATGCTTTTTAAATAAGTTAATACTTTTCTAAGTGCTTAAAACGAGTTTTGAACGTCAGATAAAAATAAGCATTCCTTATTGTTATTATTACTACATTTTTTAACTGTCTGTTATAACGAATCCATTATAATGAGGTTCTACTGCAATTCATTTCCAACAATAATATTCACATCACAGAATTTCATTCAATTAATTAGAGACAAGCCGTTCAGAACCGATTTTCGGAACCGAAGGTTCTGAACAGTTTGTGTTTACGATGGAATGTGAACCTAAGGCGTTGAATCAGAGATAAGGGTGCTAACCATACAACTTTCAGGTGTAAAACAAAATAATTTTGACTTGTTAAATGAGAAGGAGCTAACAATTATATTATTAAAAATCAAAAGTAACTCCCAAAATTTAAAAAATTGAATGTTCATACTTTATCATAACATAAAGATCATATTATGTATAAATTGCAACATCCAGCAAAGAAATAAACAATTCAAGATAGGCAAGGTTTCAAAATATGGAGGTTTGCGGGTACGTTAGATGGAAGTAAAATATATTCTAAATAATTCAACAAAAATAATCCCTCAATCATTTCTGATGTCTTACTTATTCAGAAAATTTTTTTGAAGCTAAGAAATTAGATTCACCAGATAATTCAGCTCTCCCCTCAACTGCCTCTGTAAGAGCATAAATTAAAATTTTGTCTAGACTTCTCAATCACAAGGGCTTCCTAGAAATTTAATAACCGCACATGTTCTTGTTATGTGACATACCATGCAACACGTGAATATTATTAAAGTAGTCAGACAATGGTATAATGTCACCTCTGGCAACATGCTAAAAGTGACATAAATAAAAGAGGGGGGGGGGGACTTAATAATGAGTAAACATGGGTGAATGAATGGAGCACGAAGTAAATATGTGCTCTGTCAAGAGCACACAAGCCTCAGAAAAGCAAAAGAATGACTTTAGGAGCATGTGAAGACACCTTTTTGAAAATAAAACCAAGCATTCCATTCATTCTATTTTTTAACCACCACTGAACAATGCTCAGAAAACCTCAGCTGCTCGTCAATGAGAATTCCCGAATTGGCACCCTAATTGCATCCGGGATAGTGACACCATTCAATTCGTAAAAGAAACAGGTTGTTCGAGTCAAAATGAGCGACCATGTCCTTGTCAACTCAAACTTTGTGCTCCATTCATTTGCCCATGCTCCAATCCTCTTTAAGTTGGTCTGCAGCAACTCCCTATTGCTTTGATTCCCGACTACCTCCATTAGCTTCACATCATCTGCGAATTTGCTAGCAATCTTATCAATACCTTGATCGAGTTTATCGATAGAAAAGTGAAAAAAGTATGGGGCCAAGGACACTCCCTTGAGGAACTCTACTTGTGACACCTGTCCAATTAGAGAATTTCCCCATTCACTATAATTTGTTGTGACCTATCTCTTAACCACGATTCTATCCAATTCAGCAAGTTGCCTCCCAATCGTGTGTAAACGGTTCAACAGCTTACCATGTTGGACCATATCGAATGCCTTCTGAAAATCAAGGTAAACATCTACATTTTTGCCTTACCCAAAGCCTTCGTCACGTGATCATAGAAGCAAATGAATTTAGTCACACATGACTTTCCCTTCCTGAACCCATGCTGATTATCCGACAATACATTATTCTCATCTATCCACTTCACAAACTGCCTTTTGATAATAATTTCCAAAATTTACGAGAGGGAGCTCGTCAAACTCACAGGATGATAATTGGGCACAGCTTCTCTACTACCCTTCTTAAATATCGGAACAACATTAGCAAGTTTCCAATCCCTTGGGACGATACTCTCAGTAACACTGCTCCTGTATATCTGGCCCCAACAATTCATTACCACATTCCCTGAGGACCCTGGGATAGATATCATCTGGTCCTATTGCTTTGCTAGCACATATATTTTTTAGAAGATTTAGGGCCTCCACATCTTCCACTTGAATATCGTTGGGGATTTTATTACCCCATGCAACACCCATAAATTGAATATAATTTTCTCTATTTCACAAATTTAGTTTCTTTCCTCAAACAATAACTGACTGGAACAACCTCCCTTCAAACATTATTGATTGTACAACAATATGCAATTTTCTTTGTGACATCAATCGTCTCTGTCTAACTTCATCTCCGCATTCTCTTGTATAGGCCTCGGCCAACCAATATTGAATAAATAAATTAATAAAACCAATGCGAAAAAGTCATTGAAAGCACTACACATGCTTATATTACTCTCTACCATAGACCCTCCTATCGAGAGAGCGCTAACACACTGTCCCTTTGTATTTATTATTGACGTACCTAAAAAATGATTTTGGGTCAGAGCCAATATTGTCTGCCAACCTAGATTCAACTTCCTTTTTACTATCCCTTATCGCTTTCTTCAACGCTCTTCTTTTATCAGTAAACAATGACTGTTACCTCGTCCACTTTTATACTTTCTGAATGCTCTTTTCTTTTCAAGATAAAGGTTATGCACACTATCTGTGAACCATAGGGAGCGCAATGAACAAACACACTTTTTTCAAATAAAGGGTATGGTGTATTGCAAAACAGAGGACAGCTTCGTACTAAATTCTTCCCACTGACTTATCACCCTGATTGATTCCATCAGGTCTTTGAAAACTTCCGCTATCCATTCTCTCAAAACATCAAAGTTAGTTCTCCGAAAACAAGGAACCAGTCTTTTGTTATCACCTTACCCGAAGAAAACTTACAGAGATAACACTGATGATGCGAGTGATCACTGAAAGATAACCCCCCTCCCCTGAAACATATCAACAAGATCCTCGGAACTAAAGTGAGTAACTAGTGAGAACTAAATCCAAAATAACAGTACCCCTCGTGGCTTCTGATACATGCTGGTACAAAAAATTATTGAGCACCAACTTAAGAAAGTCTTTCATATTGATCTCTAGCTGAAAAGTTCTCCCAATCCATACCAGGGTAAATGCCTCGGAAGATAAATATTTATGATAATTCACTTCCAAAATTTGTTTTACTCATAGAAACAACACATGGGACCAGCACTCATCAAGATATAGATTCTACTGATTATAAAAAGTAACAGTTTACTTTAACAAAAAAGCAGACAATTCATTTTAGAATAATTGTGTGATTTAATGAAAAGTCAAGAAATAGATATTCATTAAACATGTTCACATACTATTTGAAGATATCTATTACACAAGATGGCTTCGGTAGGCTTAATAATTTGAACCAACTTTTCTAATTGCCTCATTACATTAAAATGTTCTTTAGTGAGTCTCGACTGTTTTGAAGAACTTTTGAGAGAAAGCTAAAATTTAAATTTCGAATTTAATGAAGTCACTTTCATCATTATCACATGAAAATACATGTTACCTGTGCAACAATCTTTGTTAAGATGGTTTCAGAAGATGTGATATGAAGAATATTCAATTTTATATTTCAGAAGTTTCACTACAGACAGTTCTTATTTTGATCCATTCATTACTTACAATATTATTTTGTGACTTTGTAAGCGATTTTTGAATTTAAGTTTGAAGCTAAACACAGAAAAGTAGAACAAGGAATTCCTATTCAGTCAGCTGACTTTTTGATGTAAGCAAGAGGATGTCAAAAAACAACAATATTATAATGAGGTATTACTGCATTTTTCTTCGAATGCTTTTGGATTGGATGCTTTGACATTTTAATGGAGCAAAAAACTTGTAAAAGTCATGATACCGATAAATGCTTTTGGAATGTGGTCATAACCACAATGTGCTCAGAGACAAGACATATTAAAGACACCCCCATTCAAAATGGAAGAACTTCTTTGAGATACAATAAATTTTAATTTGCCCTGCGTAGACTGTAATATACTCTTGGGCAATCGTGGGTGAATAATGTACATTTGTGTTTTTACTGTATTTTGTGTGTATTGTGTTACTGTGTGTGTTGAGGTGGTGTAAACTGTGTTTGTGAATGAACTTGTTATTAGTAGCTTTCAGGAATGAATATGATTCATTAGCTGAAGTGCCACTGTATCAAAACGGAAATAGAAAAAAAAAAAAAAAAAATGAAGCAAAACATATTGCAAGCTCTTGTAATCCAAAACTTACTATATTGGCTATTTCATCATTTGGTGTCTGTTTGTCTTTCGTCTGTTTCATGCTGTCTATTAACCTCTTGAAAAAACTGAAGCTATAATTTTCATTTTTCATCAATGGTTCCAACAGAAACCATAAGCAACTTTTAGGAAATGAAAAAAAAACAGTTACATACAATCAAATGATATAAGATGAGAATGAGCAAAGGAATTAACATTTTAAAAACTCAATATAAACCAAACATAACGTATATTGACGCTTGCAATTAACAGTAACATCACACAGATGTCTACAAAAAAATGCATTTTTTTAAATGTTTCATTGGAAAATATATTTTTAAAGATCAGAAATGGAAATTGTATTAGTGAACATGAAGAAATTTTAAATGTATGAAAACTTATAATTGACATTAACAAACAAAAGGTATGCATCTTAAACAGTGAATCATGTTCATATATAGGGTGATTCAAAACTCAACGTACAAACTTTTAGGGGAAGTAGAAAACACAAAAACAAAACAGAATCACAATTTTTTTCTTTTATGCATAACAGTGGATGGTAAAAACTTTGTGTACACCTTAAGTTTGCAACAAGTAACAAGTGCTCAAACTGTCTTTTTTTTTTTAGAAGACACCAACGTGTCTTCTCAATATTCTTGGGCAAAGTTGATCAACTCTTCTACAAACTGTCTTCATGTAAAGTGTAGCTAAATAAGGAGTTTTTCCACCCATTATTAGCTAGTGTCATTTCTGCATCTTCATTAACCCTCCAGCTGATCAGGTTGGGGTTTCAGGTCATAAATTCCTTTGCAGTTCTGTTTTGTTTGTGTTTTCTACCTCCCCTAAAAGTTTGTACGTTGAGTTTTGAATCTCCCTGTATACAGAGCACTTCGTTTAACGTGATTACATCAGGATTCTGATAACAATAACTGAAATTTTGATGTAACAATTCTCTGTGGACCTAGAAAATATTAGTTGTCGATAAATTATCGTTATATTGAGAGGCAGAAGTTTAACATCAGATCAGAAGCATTTCAAAAAAAAACCTTTAAAAATATTCTTGTAAGTGATTTATCATTATATCGAGTATCATTGTAGCAGGGTTTCACTGCATATCCAAAAACATCCCGGCTGTAACTAAGATCATATATCTCATTTTGTCAAACAGGATATATGGAAACAGGGCAGCTCCATTTTTCTTTCCCACATAACAGATTTCAAAATGTTGAATCTTCTTTTAATTGTTCTAAAATCGGACCCCCCCCCCCCCTTTAAGTGAAAATCCCTTTTTTTTGGTCAGAAATTGTATATATCTGGAGTTAGAATGAAACTATTTAATATGTATTACAAAGCATATTTTTCATAAGGTACAGTGTATGTTCCAAAAATTCCCTTATGAAAGCTTACTCCTCGCGAGAAACAGTGCATGTGGTCAGTTGAAAGAAACTGACCATGAATTGAAGAGAGACCTTGCTCATGCCTTCACAAAATAAAAGTCATTGCTCTAAGCAGTGCTTCATGTACATGGATCATAATGCCCCAATCAGGACATTGTGAGCCGAGTACAGAGATTTCTGTCAACAAGGGAGCCTAACCTCCTATATAGTCTTGCAGATTATTAACAATAATTTAAAGGGGAAAAATGAAGCTGCTTCAACCTTAACTTCAAAATATGCAAACAGAAAAAACATCCAATGACAAAAAGAAATTATAACATAAACCAAGGTGCTGATAACTATAAATGAATTTTTTCCCATATTATAATATTGGTCCATTCTGTATTAGCAAAAGACGTGCCAACTTTTAGAATCCAGAAATCCGGAGATTCTCCCGAAGGGGGCTAGCACCCCCTCTCCCCGGCACTCATAGACTCGATCAAAAAAAATTCAAATTTTTTTTATCAATTAATAAAAAGTTCCATTCTCCCCCCCCCAAGCAGAATATAATTCCATGTCAGTCTTTCCATGCAGAATATAGAGATCGCATCTACATACTGTTCATAAAATATAAGTGTTTTCTTTCGTGGATGCTATCAGTGATTGATAATCTTGGGTATATAAACTCTTGAAAGCTTTATATAGCTTAAAGTTTTATATTTTCTTTCTGAAGACATATTTAATCGGAGGAAAAAATTAAAAAACTTCAAAATACAAAGCTGCTGACAAAAAAAAACTTGTGTTTACTGCACCGCTGTTACTGGAATACAATTAACGATTATACAGGAATTTCAGCAACCAAGGTCATGCCCCTGATAAATGATTGCCGATAAACGCTACGTAAACAGTCACGTCTTTGCCAGTTGCTTACATGCGGTCACCAAGCTTTTTTATGGCTGCTCAATGGAAATGACCACAGCTGTCCTCTACGCGTGTTTTCCCTAACGACAACGGCAGTCATTGACGTCATGACAACGTGAAAACTCACACAAAATCAAATTTTCTGCCAAAATCCGGAGAAATTGTAACAAATCCGGAGAGCAGGAGGAACGATGAAGAATCCGGAGTCCCCCACCTAAATCCGGAGAGTTGGCAGGTCTGCAAAAGTTATAATACTGATATGATAGCATTATCTACTTGTGGATATGTACCTATGTTTTCGTCCTGGACTGGAGTATGTTGTAAGGTTTTGGAGACCATACCTACAGAGGGACATAGACTTGGTTGAAGGGGTGCAGAGAAGAGCTACGCGTGTCCTTATTGGCACACAGGGCTTGAGTTATGAAGAGAGACTTCATTTTTTGAAAATGTTTACATTGGATGAAAGCAGGTGTCGGGGAGATATGATTGAAGTGTTCGATCATATTTCCCCAATGATGTGGATGGACCATGAACTTTTAGTACACTGCCAATCGACTGCTTTTACAAGGGGACACCAGTATCGATTGGTGAGGGACAATGCAAGGCCTTGGTGTCGCAGGGAATTTTTCTCTAATAGGGTTGTTAATAAATGGAATAGCTTACCCCCGGAGGTAGTAAATTGTAACAAAATTGACACATTTAAAAAGAAATACGATAGACATGTTGGGATAAATTGAGAAGCTATCCATTCTTAGAATAAGACAACCATAAGTATTCTTTATGGGCGTTGTATAATATTTTATCATGTGTATATATTGTTTATAATTTGTGTTAATTGCATTTATAATTGGGTTGCTGTATTTTTGAAATATATGACATCCATATTTTTATGGGCATCTTTTATCAGCCATCTCGTTGGGCATTTTGCCTGTTGTGGCGTTGTATTTGTATTTGATCTTAAAGCTCATCAATTTTCTTATCGACGATTATCAAACAGTCCACATTTTTTTGTCCACATTTTCCATAGAAAAAAATGTATCCGAAATGTTTGTGCAGCCACTTTCACTTCAGACCGATGTAGCTTCTTTGCTTCATCCAGATTTTTTTCCGTGAGCAATATTTTTCGTAAGAAATATGTTTCAACAAATTTGGATATAGTGAACTTTTTATTGGCTCTGCAGATGGTTCACTATAACAGGATTCGACTGTATTTGTTAAACAGTCTTTTGATAAATATGTGTATCTTCTGTCTTTAAGTTTGTAATTTTGTGATTGCTCCAGAACTAAAAAAAGAAATTACAGTTAGTGTAAAAGTTGTATCTCATAATAATGCTTATCTGTATTTCCCATTCAAACGGTTTTCCTACTGATAATGCTAGACAGTTTTTAAAAAATGTTATAAGCAGGATCCACTGTATATCTATGGTTTCAAATTTTTGTTAATCACCAAATTTCCTGAGAAAAAACAACTTATCTCCAGTAAAATAACTTACTCTTTGAGTTTCATTAATGTGGGAACATCGTCGTAAACTTTGAAAGCAGGGTCATGAGCAAGTAAGTGCACTGCGTATGGGAGGGAATAATCCGGCAAATAGGAAAATAATTTCACTGCAATAATAATAGAAAAAACATGTCATATCAAGGTCAGTTGAAATAAACTCATAACAACACCACATACACAAAATCAAAAATATTTTAAAGCCAGGGTTGTTTGGTTTAAACCAAGTGGTTTTTTTCAAAAAATCAAATAAAAGTTCCCTAAATATAATTTTTTCCCTTGAAAAATATCATATTGGTTCATTATTAGCCAAAATGCTTCATTTTTACCACATTTTATATCCTTGGGGTACATTCTGATGGTATATCTTTAAATGACATAAGGTTTTATGAGTGATTTTTTTCAAAAAGTCTCATAAAAGTGGCAAGAATATATATAAATTTTTCATATGAAGTATCTTAGTTATTTAAAGTTATATACAAAAGCCAAAATTTCTCATTCTTACAACATTTTCTAACCTTTGGCTACATTCTGATGCTCTATCTTTAGCAAATTCATGAATAAGGATTGCATCACACATCTAAATGTAGAGGTATATTATCTCACAGGGTTTCTTTTTCCCTTCACAAAGAAGCAGCAACAGTAGTGACACCATCATGGTAGGGGCAGGTGGTCCTATAATCCAATAAAGACACCAGCTGTCCTTAAAGGACAAAGACCAGTGTACTAATAGTTACATTATCTCACATACATTTTCATTTTCTTTCCCATAAGAAGTAGCACATCTCCTACTGTATATCTCCCAGTCTTAATATTCAATAGTTGTTTTTTTTATACTTTCACACTTAAGCACAGTTAATCAAGGTTCCACTGTATAGTAGTAATTTATTACTACTACTACTTTATTAATACTACTGTATAGTAGTAAGATTTATGAAAAATAGTCAGCTATATACAGAGTGGTTATAATTTTAAGTTTTGATTCCAAAACTATACAATAAGTACTGGTCAGAATGACTTGAAAATTTGCATGGATACTCCTGAAGTAATGGAAGTTTCTTTTGCAAAAGGAAAAAAGTACAAGTAGTGCAAAATGTGCAAGTAGATGATGCTGTACTTGGCCAGCAGTATAATCTATTTTGTGCAACCACATCATTTCAGCACTTCCACAGCATCAGTGTGTGGATAGAACTTCTATCAAGATGCACATTGCAATACCAGCAAAGCAGCTGCTGAAGACCAATTTTGACAGGATGCACCTTAACCCTTGCAACTTCTGGCTGTGGGTGTAGCTCAAAATGTTGTAAACAGTGGTCAGATTGCAAACGTTGGTGTATTGCAATCTCCAGCACATTCCCTATAAGTTCCTCAGGAATATGAATGTGGGGGGGGGGGGGCGTTTGGTTTAATAGAGCTGAATTGCAAGCACATCCACATCATGACCATGGCATACTCCGATTCTGTTGTTTAACAACAATTTTTGTGCTTTCAACCTCAGGTTGGATAACATATTTAACATTTCTTAAGTAAGTTGTAGTTATTTGTTCAATTACTTCGTTTTTTGTGATGTTTCCATGAATTATGAAATCGTGCAATGCTATAATTAAGGTATCATTTTGCCATGACTGGCTATCATTTCCATTCTGTGAGCAAATTTCCCACTTGTTGGATGATGTCATTAATTTTTAAGTATTTTTCCCCTTTACCAAATAAAATTGAATTTTTTCAGGAATATTCATGTCAATTTTCAAGTTATTTTGACAATCGTTCTTTTTTACAGTGTTTTGAAATCAGAACCTTAGTTATAATCACCCCGTATATCGTAAATCATTGCTAATTAATCTGCATTTTTTATGCTTCATTAAATACATTATATTCGCCTAATTTTTATTAGTTTTTGCAAAATAGCTTCCTAATTAAGCATACTGAAAGTAACTAGAGAAAAACCTTTATATACTATATGATTAATAATAACATTGAAAGAATTTTCAAACACACAGTAATCCATTGAGTTAAGCAAAAATAATTAAATTGCAAAAGTTGGTTTTTGTTAAAATGTAAGAAATATTTATTGATGTATGGGAATAGTGTTAATTACATTATTAACCATTTTATTTTAGTTAATTATTAGAAGTTTGAATGATTTTTCAGAAATTTCATTGTTTTTAATGTTAATACTATTTAAAACAAAAAAACCGGTTTAAACCAAAAAACCCGGTTTTTGGTTTTTTTCAAAAAACCGTTTTTTTTACCAACCCTGTTTTAAACCTATGAAATGCTCTCAACTGGAACAAAAGTTACAGGACATGAAGATTATTCAGCAATGAAACTATGGGTCAATGTTTCAAGGAGATATCTGGTCAAAGAATGCATCTGTTGAAAACCAGAAATGTTTGTATGAATGTTGCTGAAATAAAAAATTCAATCATATTTTATAGCATATGTACACATTTGAAGATGAATAAAAATTGAATTAAGAATAGGGAAGGGATTTCTTCCCTACATACATTCAATGAACTGATCACAATACATATAATCAGGATTTGTTTCTCCCCTCCCTTTCCTTCCACATTTGAAGACATTTTTTCTTTTTTAAATGACAATGTGTGGGAAAAAAATCAAAATTTTCCTACCTGTGGTCAGGGGATTTTGCTTCAAATAATCTCTCCTTTTATTTATGTTGGCCAGAAGGTACTGCTTGAAAACAGTCCTCAGTTCATCCATTTTTTCCAAACCAGCCAATGAGAAGATAGCAAGAAAATCGAGAGGCAGCTTCAACTGGATCAGACCTCTGTGTAGTTTCATCGCAAATCTTTCACGAACTTGATAACACTCATCCTACAAAATTCAGAAATTTTGAGAAATCATAAGTAAAAATTTATTTGTTCAAATATTGGGCAAAAACTCTACCATGGTTACACAGACATGATCAAACTATTTCAATGCTTACATTTATAACAAGTGCTAAAATTTGAAACTGCTCTGGACTAATGACTTCGGAATAGTTTGGTTCTTGACAAATTTTCAACATGCAACAAGCAGCCGTCAAACGCAGCCACGATTTTTCTGCCGGTCTGAAAGGAGAAAAAAAAAAGTTTATTGATGTGATTTGAAGAAAATACTTGAAACATTAAAATCACAGAAACAATACTGCAGAAAATGAATGTTTTAAAACTCTGTATATTAACTTTTCAATATAATGAAGAGAACATCAGAGCAAAAATTATCATTTAGAAAAGCATGACTGGGAATGTTACCCAAAGGTGATAGGAAATGCTATTCACCAGTGCTATAAGATAAAGAGATGAGGAAATCAAAGCGATAAAGCATTCTGAGTCATAAAAATAACCCATACTTTCCACAAATGAGCACATTTTTCACTTACGAAACATGTCCCTTGTCCATCAGATCTCCTCTGTGAAGAATAACCGAAGTTAAAAGACGCAATGTGGATGTGGCAGAGTTCGTAGCAGACTGCAGACCCAATAACCATCTAACAATCATTTTCATCCCTTCAATCTAGAATTGTAAATACATGGAATCAAATCTAAGAGACTTCCCATTACTTTTAAAATGTGTACACAATAAAATATAGTAAGAAGTTGCACGATAGGTGGGACTGATAAGTTTGTCAATCAAATTCACATAAGTTGGGATACATACATATGTTAAATATTGGTTGAGACTATAGTTTCACAAGAACAACTGAAGCCTGAAACTTGAAATTTACTGCAGCTTAGTTGAATGTTGTAGAGTGAAGCGAATGGATCTAAATTTGGTTTTCAAATGAATTAAAATCCAATTCAATTCATTAACTTTCAATTCATTTGATTATTGAAAAAAAATTATGTGTTAAATGAAATTCACATGAAAAATTATTAGAGTAATATCAAGACATTCAAATGGTAAACTAGAGGTAAAACAATGAATATGATTGATGACAAACCTTGACTTTGGTTTCTTCCGGTAACATATCGAATTCAACCCACATTGAATCATCATCTCTCGTTATTTCCTAAAGAGAGTTATATACACACATTCAAATAAAAAACTTAAGAAAAAACTTACATTTTCAACACTAAATTTTCATTAAAACCAAGATAAAAAAAAAAAAGAGATAAAAATTATAGATGCAGAATCTCAGTTTCTTTTACAATTGTTTATGTAAAGTGACCCCCTCATCATAACACACATTCAGATATTTCAAGCCTTTGATTGGAACCTAGATAAAGTCATTGGTTATGCTTCCAAAGTATGCAGCAGTTTTTCTTTTCCTCCCAAAATGTGTGAAATAATAAGAAATTACTATACAATTAAAACAACTAATAATTTTAATTAAAACATTAATAATTTTAATGACAACTGTGTGCAAAATACTTACGAAGTCAACCATAAGCAAATCCTTCACAACAACTTTGGAAACAATGGTTTTTATCTGCATCCCAAAAAGGTCTGGACAACTCTGAGCAATATGTCCCAGAGACACCAGTGATGTGCGGAAATATTCTGATTGTAATGTCAAGTTCAATTTCAAATGCTATACAATGAAAATAAACAAAATTTAAAATAAAAAATTTGGTGGGAAAAATCGTAGCCATGCTTTCATTCATACATTTTTTGTCTACAATCAAGCATACATCAGAGGCATTAATTTAATAAAAATTATAATTATATAAATCAGTAAAACCAAGGGCACCTGGAAACCTCAGACTGACTTATCTGCTATCTTTGAGAGAAGCGTGACATTAGTATTCTTGCTATAGCCGATCACTGTTCTATATCCTGGTTTTTTTTCTTAAAAATTAAACGTCACTTCAAACAAACCACTCGAAGATGGAGGGCAACGAATCTGACCGGTTATTTAGGCACCTTAGTACTACCAATGAAAAAAAATTGATAAAATATCTTGTTATACATACGTTTCAGCAACTATTGAGTGCCAAAACATAAGACAAGTATTTTCTCATTTTTGTTCTTTTTTTTAGTATATTTTATTGCTTAATAACTTGGTTAAGAAAAGTATAGCACTGCTTGGAGAAGTACTTGATACAGTCAACGCTCATTATAACAATTCTCCTCCCTCGTTCCATCGAAAACATGTTTTTCTAATAGCTGTTGCATCATAAAAAAAACATATAGGCGTATAGGATAGTCCTTATATGAAAACATTTGGGACTTTGGGTCGTTTCAATGGAACAGTCACTATAACACAGGTTTTTAAAAAGAGCATATAGATTGCAATTTTTGTGAGACAAAAACTAAGGAATATCGCCTTGGGGCAATTTATGGCCCAGCTACCTCGAAGGGTGGGTTGAAGTAAAAAATTTTAATAAGAGGTGGAGAAGGGAAGAAAAAATATAAAAAATGTAATTGCTGTTTGCTTCTTCACAACATTATGGCATTAATTACATGCCCATTTCATGTCTGTGATTTCGTCTCATAACAAGTGTCAAACTTGGCCTCAGGGGGGTCACTTCTTGTTGATAGCAGTTTTTCTTTGATCTATTGAGTGTCTGATCTATGATTCCATGCTACTATCCCCTTATACTGTGTGGCTCAAGTACTTGATATACTAATACTACTCAACTGCACATTAAGCCTAGTAAACATTCCTACAGGGAATTTCAGCACTTGATATAGTCATAGAAACAAACTTCAAGTTAGGTTCACAACACCCACACACACATTCCAGCATGTACCAATTTGTTAGATATTGCATAGAGGGATGTGTAGAAGGTACATGTATGGTTAAGTAGTAATAGTACATGATATAGCAAGATGATTAGGAACCAACAAAATTTCTTAGGAATGAACCAGCACCCTCCTCCGTGAAGATGTCCAAAATATATATATTTTTATTATTTTTCTGAGACCTGGTGACCTCTTTTTGAGTTTGTAGTTACACTAACAAGTCTAATTTAATAACTACACAGAAAAAATTTCATGCACCAATTCTAATTGTTTTAGTTGTTCATGGAAGACCTAGCACTAGGACTTGTTAGGTCCTGCATCTTGCCATATTCTCCTCAATACACAAGGTTGCTTTGAGTTTTACATTTCTTACATTTATTTTTAACAGTGAAATTGCCTAAAATTAGTTTCTGAGGACAGATGAATGAGTATGAATAAGTTACTACAAGTATTTACAACATTTTTAGTTTAAGTGCCTTCCACAGGCCACACCGGGACTGAGGAGGATATAGTGATGACAAATACAATTGAATAAAGAGCACAGGTTATGGAATTTCAATTATGGAATATGCAATCTTCAGCACAAAAAGAACTTCTTTATACCAGGGCTGGCAGGTTTTTGACACATGGCAGTTTTTGACGGTTTAAACCGCAGTTTAAACTGTCACGTCAAAAACCTCAAATATTGCTTTCCGATATAAAAATTCCCATTGGAAATGCACATGTTAATTACATGTAATGTTTAAAGTGACTACGTTATACAAAGAATAAATATTTAAAAAATATGATTCTAAAATAGTTTTCTACTCTTGACAGAATTATTTTGGACAATAGATATGTTTTTTTTCTTATAAAATTTGAATAAAGCATAACATGAACATTGAACGGAAAACTGTGGAACGATTTGACATTCTTTGATTCAAGATGATTCTTGACCTTCCAAAATTTCTTCAACTGCTTATATATGTTTGTATTGATGTAAACCGTCTGCAGTCCTCTTTTTACAATAGATAAGTGTTTAAAAAAGTTTATTACATCATGTATGTAATGTTGATTTCTGTTATTCTTAAATTATCTAGATAACCACGATACTTAAAACGATATTCTTATTGTGCATAACATTGAAATATATCTAGCGATCAAAATACTAAATTGTAGGACTAAAATGTCATTTAATTTGACAATGCTAGCTTTTATGTCAAACTTAGTTATTCTTACTTTTGCACTATGATATGGTACATTTACTAGCATTTATAATGCAATGGTTTTCCAATTGAAGCTGTATTCAAACGTGCAAAACAAATGCTTTGGGTATCAAGTCTTGTCAGCTTTGCTTTCGTTGAAAATACTCTTTAAAGCTCTGTGAATTTATACACCCTGATCTAAGAAATTTTTAGATGAAAATAAATGAGTTTAATTAGTGCATTAACAGATGCTGCGTGAGAATTTTTATATGGAATAAAATTTTGGGTGGATCATAAAATTTAAAATATCAAAATAGATATTTTTCCTCAGTAATTATCATTCTGAATATAAAACCCTTTAATCTAAATAAAAGTAAGTGTTTTGTTATTTAACATATTTCTATCAAGTTAACAAAAACTATTTCACATCATTGACAGTAAGATTTTGATAGTTTTAATACAGAGTTAGTTTCTGGGGTCAAAAACCTAACCCTGATGCCCTATCATACATATTTTGAATAAGCCGCTCTATTCCACTTAGCAAATTGAACACAGGTAATGAGTAGCTTAGATAAATAAACCATAAAATTATATTTTATATGTTCTAAGCTCTTATGTTGAAAAATTCAAAATTGCAAATTATAATTAACATTTTGTTTTAATTATTGTAATAAATTAATGTTTAAAAATAAAACATTCTGGTATGCAAAAAAGTAAGTTTTTCATCATGTTGTATACCTATTGTGTTCAAAGCATTATCAAAAAGGCATCATTTAGGTTTTTGACAGTTTTTGACGTCAAAAACCCAACCCTGCTTTATACATACCAAGCTGCTCCTGCAAAAGTTCTATACAGCTTTTTGAATTAATCCTTGTGGGTAGAAAAACTACATCAGTCTTTCCTTGGGCAGAATTGAGTTGCCGTGAGCGGAATACATCTGACAGGCCTGCCAGCATATAGACCAATATCTCCCAAACGTCTGTACACGGTTTGCCTTGAAACTGTGGTACCCGCGGCTGCAGATAGCTGACGAGACAGGTCGGATGTTGTGCTCCATCTGCTTCTTTTGGCAGTTACTGCCAAATACCGGTCTTCATTCGGCATTGTAACTTGGGGGCAACCTGGACTGTAACGTCTACTGACATTTCTGTTATCTTGGAATCGTTGAGAAAGCCTAGAGATGACACTTTGGGATTCCAAGTTCCTTGGATACTTCCATCTGAGTACGCCCACATTCCAGGCGGTCAATAATTCTACCTAAAAAATCATCCACATGCATCCTCTGTGTCATAACTATTTGCTTATGGCACTGAGCGCCTTACAGAACTCTTGTGAACAATTTTACTTCTTTGCCACCATTCCTTATACACCCCCCTCTTACACTCTCGTCATTGTGACGTACTATCGGCATCATCTGGTGGCTTCCTGAAATTTGCATATCATTCTTGCAGATGTGTGTGATAATTCTACAGGTGACATTTTTACTTTAGATTTCGATTTCCGTGTGATTCTGAATTATCCTTAATTTATGAACATGAGTGTATTTTTGTGTGTACCTTTATAAATCGGAAACCTGTCTGGAACAGAAAATATTTTTAGTCACTTGACATTCCGTTTTATACCAGTTCGCTGTCTGAAACATTCAATTTCACTTACATCAATTATTTGGCCAAATACACGCTCTTTGTTTGTTGTAATGACATTAAGACAAGCAACAGCATGCTTTGCTTGTTTGACTGTTCCATTTTCGATGAAATTCTGCAGCAATGGAAGTAATCGCCTGAAAAAAATCAAATAAACGATCTATTTCAAATGATTTAATGCACAGTAATCAGTTCAACTAAAACAATAATTGGTTTCCACTCCCATAGTAAAGTGAGTGTCTGCTACTCACCCACATATATTTGGATACTGGTTCTCTATGGCGTTACCAACATTTGTGAAAACTTGTATGGTGATATCGACAGCTATTTCATCATCTACTCGCAAAATATTCAACAGCTCTTCAAATACATAATTGCTGCAAAAAGCTGCAGGGAATATGGATGACAAAATCTGAAATAGGAATAGTCATTTTGCAAATTTGAAAGTATGTTCTCTTCTTTCGTTTTTTATACATGTTATCAAAGTGCACTAATTGGCATTAAATACGAATGAAGTTAAAGGAGATCCATCTATGGATAATCTTATCATATACTAATTATGTACAACTTCATATAAACAGTTTATTACATTGATTATGAATATTTCTAAAATGATGAATCTTTCCATGCCATAAATAACAAGTTAACAAAGATTGTATGAATTTTTTGTGCTAAATTTTCAAGCTTGTCATTTTTCATACAATACTGAAGATAAACTAATTTCTTGTAATCTCTCTCAAAATTATTTGACAGAAACCACCAAATTCATATAAGTCACTCAGGCAATATA
Source organism: Pholcus phalangioides (assembly GCF_987345545.1). NCBI lineage: Eukaryota > Metazoa > Arthropoda > Arachnida > Araneae > Pholcidae > Pholcus > Pholcus phalangioides. The sequence goes on along the minus strand of NW_028301595.1, from coordinate 1,458,003 downwards.
ATTAACAAGCTATAATACACGGTGCTGCCCGGGTTTTCTTCAATGACACTTTTTGGTTCACGTGATATCTCCCTCTTTCTTTGAGGGACATACAAACTATGTCTAAGTTAACCAATATGGTGACTCATGAAAGAAACAAATCTAGATTTAAATAAAAGTAGAAATGAATATATATATTTTTCCTTTTTTTAAGAGGTGCTAAGTACTTTGATCCCCCCCCCCCAATACAGAGACATTAATTTTCATGCTTCAGACAAAGATATAAAATTTCGAAATCAATGTTATTGCCTGGATACATACTACTCAAAAGTAGGTCCCGCTTAATTACCTCATATTTATCTCCTGGGCTTCGTATATATCGCTAAGCGAACTCAATATTTCAAAAATCGAGAATTCAATACAATTTTTAAAATTATTGATGTGACAGAAAACCTCACTAAATTTCCACATTTCTACAGTAAAATCAGCAATTTTAACACCGATTTTTATAGGATCATCCTTCACCTGACCCTCAAAGTGACGCTGATGATGATTTTGGCGTCTATTCAAAAAGCCGCATTACTGGAAGGATTGAAAATGTGGAGAACCATTGTAAAGGCATACACATGTCTGAAATGCATTGCTAGGGAACCACAGTAACCAAAGTAAAAGTTTCAAAAGTGATCGTTGAGGCCCAAAAACCATTGTTGCCAGACAGTTTTTTGCCCATTTGGGGCATTTGCCATGCTCTGACGAAATTTTAAAGTAGCCCATCATTCAAGTCAGGTCCCACTTGGTATATATGCAAAATTTGGTGACGATCAATCTAAAATTGTAGATTTGTATAGAGAACATACACAGACACACAGAAAATCAATTTTACATACATAGATTATTTTTGCCCGAGTAATTATTCTAACCGCTTGAGAAAGATGCATTCAATATAGTATGACATAGCTGCCAACTTTTGAAAATGAAAATTCGGGAGATTTTCGCGCAAACCCGTATTTTATGCTAAAACCACTCCCTAATAAATACAATAGGGATTTTTCCAAATAAAATAGGGATTTTCCAAACATAAAAGTTAAAGCGTAGGGAATAAAATCCCTACTCAAAAACTGAAGTCAAATTAAAATAGGGATTTTACACACATGGAAGTTAAAGCCTTGGGAATAAAATTCCTACGCAAAAAACAAGTGAAATCAATCGGAGGCCAAAACTTCAATGATGTAAAAATAAATATTGTGTTCAATCAGAAACGCTGTGAACAAACATTCTGAGCGAATGACCCCAAAATCATCGGAAGATGAAGGAAAACACCGTCAATTTTTGAAGAACACTGACTTTTTGTAACGCTTGCTTGATGGTTTTTTTTTTCATTTCACGAGTGATGATGGCAGTCTTTCCATGACCGATGTTTATGTCCGTAACACAACTTGTACAAAAAGGAAAAGTCGGCCCTCTTCTGGAACGTTTGATGAAAGGAAATTCATCGGAATAAGTATCTTTAAAATTGATTAAATATGTTTTTGCTTATCATTATTCATGCTTTGTTATATCGCACGTACGTAACTTCAACAAAAGAAATTTTGACCATATACGCGTCACTATAATCTTCAATTATTATCCAGGACTATTGGCTGCTAAGCCATTTCCCTGCAGGATAAGACAAGCAACTTCCTTGTTACCATCAGAGGGTTTGTAAAACTTCCTTAAAAAGGGAATTTCCCCATTTACGACGTGTGACGTCATTTCGAAAGGGAAAAAAAAGAGGCTTGATGCCCCACAAGAAATTTCTTAGGGATTGTTTTCATAAGCGGGGATTTTTTTTAATGAAGTAGGGAATGTTTAGGGACAATTAGGGATTTTTGTGATTTTCGTAAAAATTCGGGAGATTTAAGAACTTTTCGGGAGGTCGAGCGATGAAGTTAAAATTCGGGAGACTTGGCAGCTATGGTATGAGAAAATCTGCCAAAAATTTAGCTCAGAATCTAAAAATTTCTCCACATACCTTTAGTTGTAAATTAAGAATATGTTTTAAAATTAAGAAGAAATTTATAACACACAGCAACAATGTATATTGAAAATTGAAGAACAGAAAAATAGTCTAATAGCCAACACAAGTCTGAAAATTAACACAATTTGCAACACCAGCAGCTGCCAAATCAGATTCAATATTCAGCAAACTCAAATATTGTTCATGATTGAAATAAGCAGCAGTTCTGTATCATAAATATCCTTTACAAAACTGCTCCAGCTATCCACAATGAATTGTAGAGTCAAATTTCGAATTAATGAATCCGAAGAAACAGAAAATTTTATTCATTCAATCAAGGAAATACTTAAATCAAGGTCAAATTGATCAGGAGCATAAATACACTTGAAATGGCTTTCAAAAGCTATTTACTTTGAAGTTGCTGTAGCAACTTACTTCTGACAATTGAAAAAACCATATACTGCATTAGCCGGCATGCCAGGAAAAGTGAGGTTTAATAAGAATCACTATATGCTTTCGGCCAATTCAATGGATTTTTATGATAAAGATATTTAAGAATCTGTGATTCCAAACCTAGCATACAGAGTATCCCCAGCATGCTGATCACCTTTGATGTTTCCCAGTATGAGGGGGTAATGTGGTATATTCCCCCTGCATCAGCCCGGTATGATATAAAATACGGTATAAGAATAGTCAGGATACATTAAAAAATTGCTTAATAGAAGTTTATTTCATACAGCTAACATTTTTATCAAATTCTGTTGAAACTGTCATTTTTTTGCTAATCAAAAAATGTTTTCTCTTCAGAATACCCCCAATCTTGGCTTGTCAACACAGCACACACACACAAACTGGAAATAACTTTATTTCTTTACTGAAATCTAAACAGGCAGATAGCACAATGTTTTATATTATTGGTGTACACCAATTAACCACTGAAATCTTAATGCACACCCTAAATGGCTTTATTGTCTCCTTTACTCAAAAAGAAACAGATTTCTGCCTCTTCCTTTTTTTGTTTGTCAATAAAAAGCTGAAGGTCAAATCTTTGGATTATGGTTTGGGGTGACAAGAAATAAGTGTTTTCATACATCAAATAGGTGCTTTACCTTTATTTCCATCAGAATTTTGTAGAAAAAATTAGTTAAATTGAGGATTTAGTTGCATCTGGTTTCATTAAATCAGGAATAAAGAACGGTAATAAATTAATAAAGAACTGTATATATTCACAGATCTTAAATGACTAAAATAATCCTTTTAGGGACCATTCAAATATTACGTCAGCAGATTTTTAGCCCCCCCCCCCCCCCGTAAGTAGCGGGATAGGTCAAATAAGTTTGGATAAAAACTGGACAAAAGAAATGAAGTATGAACAAATTTGATTCACCTGCAAAAGCTGAAGGCCCCTGCCAGCAGAGCTGAAGATCCCGAGCTGCAGATCTATGTCGCCGGCTCCAAGCAGGGAGTCCTTTATATAATGAAGCAACTGCTTAACACCCGCCAAGTCTACCATGACAGGTGCTACTCTTTCTAGTACTTGCTTCACAATCATGTAGAAACTGTTTGTTTGAACTGGTAGACCAAGTGACTTCAGAACTTCTTTCTGCACAGGAAATATAAACAGCAAAAGCAAACAATTTCAACAAATAGATACAGAATTTTATATTGCATATCGGTTAAAGTAATAAGATAACATTCAAGTAAGAAAAAAAAATTTGTTTCAGAACATTGAAGGCACACTTACGACACTAGATTCAATCTCTGAACAAGATGCTGTTCCTTTTAGTATGATTTCCATGTGGTTCTTTAGTCTGGAATTCTTGTCAAGAAGAGCAAAGAATTTTTTCAAATATTCGTGACATTTTATGTGCTCTGGAAGCGTTTCTATTCAAATTAAAAAAAAAAATTGGTCAGTTGAAATGTACAAAATACGCATGAAAAAACACAATTTAAAATAAGCATTCTTGGTAATCCATATAATTCTGAGGGAAGGGATGGATGGCGCAATTTAGAGGTTTCCCCATACACACATACAAATAATTTCAAGTTACAGACAAAAAAAATTTATACTTACTAGCAAGTACCATGACTTTTGCAGATATAATTTTCTCTGAATTATCACCTCTCGGACCAGTCAATAACTCCAGAACATCTTTAACATGGTTCCTTACTCTGTAAGAAAAACACAAAGAGATTAGGCAAATGCAAACCAGAAAAAAAATTATATATTTTTAAATAATTTATTAAATTCGGACTTACGTATTCTGGACTCGCAGTAGTTCATGGAATGCTCTATAAAATGATTAGAGAAGAAAAAAATACACTCAATTATGAACATGATAAATTTTACGTAACATGAAGCATAAAATTTACTACTAATTTTATTGTCAATGGGCTGAAGTGATTTTTACAATCAAAAACTAGTTTTTTAAAAATTATATCCCTGAGCAATGTAGGGTGTCAATTTTTCACATGCAACTATGAAATGCATCTTCCGTGGATAATGATTTGATTTATTACAGAATGGATGTAAATGCAAAAGCAGAGACGAAACTAAATAAATTTGACATTCTGTAATCAAAAGTGCAATAGAAAAGCAGAAAACAAACACTCAAAAGAATTTAAAAGAAACATTTGAATGACCCAGTGGTTATACATTTAATATTGAAGGACCAGAAACAATCTGCTTCACCAGGGATTATAAAAAGTAGGACCGTGATTTTACGAGCTAATGTGGACTGGATCTACTTTGAATATAATACAGACCTCAGAAAATTTTAAGGTGAAATGAATGGTGGAAATTACGTTCATGCAAAACTTATTTTAACTCCTGTAAAGTGCAGTAAAAAGATCAAATAAATATTGTTGCAAAGTTGCACGAAATACTGTAATGTATTTAGTTTAAGAAATTTCAAAGATTACATGAAGTGACTTGCAAACGGTTTCCGGGTTATTATGCCATGGTCTAGGAGATTTTCTTCCTGACGTTTCGCCCACATCTGTGGCAGGCATCATCTGAGGTTATTTGGACGTAAGTCTCCGCGGCAAGCGAGAAAGGCTTCGTACATCTACTGTCATCAACTTGTTCTCTATATGCATTTCTGAGACTTGATCGGCCGCAAAAGAACCGCATTGGTTGGCTTGTGTGGATGTGTTGTGCGCCGATTGGCTGCAAATGGTGTCTGGCGACGATTGGCTGTCGAGGTCATTTTCTCTCTGGCATTCATCGGGGGCACATCTCGACTCTCTGCGCCGCTGAAGTACCGGGACCCAAGTGGAATGCACCTTCATCGTCTCCTCCTTTCGATTCATGTTGTGGTGCTTGAATATTTCAATGGCTTCTCTATGAAGACGAGCATGGTAGTGCACCTCCAACGATATTACCTCGGTCTTTTCAAATTTAATTTTGTGGCCGGTTTCCCACATATGTTCTGCAACGGCTGAACTTTCCGTTTTACCCAGGCGGCAGCTCCTCTGGTGTTCCTTTATTCTTGTAGCAGTACTTCTTTTTGTTGTTCCTATGTATACTTTTTCACACAAGCATGGAACCCTGTAGACACCTGCCATGCTCTACAGGAGCTGCCGCCTGGGTAAAACGGAAAGTTCAGCCTTTGCAGAACATATGTGGGAAACCGGCCACAAAATTAAATTTGAAAAGACCGAGGTACTATCGTCGGAGGTGCACTACCATGCTCATCTTCATAAAGAAGCCATTGAAATATTCCAAGCACCACAACAGGAATCGAAAGGAGGAGATGATGAAGGTGCATCCCACTTGGGTCCCGGTACTTCAGCAGCGCAGAGAGTTGAGATGTGCCCCCGATGAATGCCAGAGAGAAAATGACCTCGACAGCCAATCGGCGCACAACACATCATCCACACAAGCCAACCAATGCGGTTCTTTTGCGGCCGATCAAGTCTCAGAAATGCATATAGAGAACAAGTCGATGACAGTAGATGTACGAAGCCTTTCTCGCTTGCCGCGGAGACTTACGTCCAAATAACCTCAGATGATGCCTGCCACAGATGTGGGAGAAACGTCAGGAAGAAAATCTCCTAGACCATGGCCTAATAACCCGGAAACCGTTTGCAAGTCATTTGACGCCGGCCATGAAAGCCTCAGACATTATTACATGAAGTAATTGGAAAAATAGCATTTCAATGTCTTCTGTCATAGAGCCTTCCTAAATGTTTCAGGGAGCACAATGTTGAGGGTGAGCAACAATTTTTGAAATGTTTGTCTATACCAATGGTTCTCAACTTTTATTGACACAAACACAGAGTACTTTCTAACATATAATTTCTATGACAGAGCCCCATAGGCCTTCTTTAAAATTTATTTTTCATTGCATTTACTAGTTTACTTTATTTTCCTCAAGCGCCCGTGGAACCCCTAGGAAATTCAGACGTGCTAACTTTTGAAATCCAGAAATCCGGAGATTCTCCCGAGGGGGTATCCCCCCCCCCCCTAACACTCATAGACTCATAAAAAAAAAATTCAAAAAAAAAATTTTCGAAAAAAAAAAAATTTCTTTTAATCAATTAAGACAAAGTTACATTCCTTCCCCCCCCCACGGCAGGTTCTGCATTGCCCCTGAGCAGAATATAATTCCATGTCAGTCTTTCCATGCAGAATAGAGAAATCGCATCTACATACTGTTCATAAAATATAAGTGTTTCCTTACGGGGATGCTATCAGTGATTCTATCTTGGGTATATGAACTCTTAAAAGCTTTATATAGCTTAAAGTTTTATATTTTCTTTCTGAAGACGTTTAATCGGCAGAAAAAATTACAAAAATTCAAATTACAAAGCTGCCGATGAAAAAACGTGTTTACCGCACGGCTGTTAATGGAATACAATAACGATTATACAGGAATTTCGGCAACCAAGGTCATGCCCCCGATAAATGATTGCCGATAAACGCGACGAAAACGAAGTCGCATCTTTGCCAGTTGCGTAAATGCGGTCACAAAAACTTTTTTTAAGGCTGCTAGATGGAAATGACTATGGCTGTTTTCCCTAACGACGATGGTAATCATTGACGCCACGACAACACGAAAGCTTGCGTAAAATCTAATTTTCTGCCAAAATCTGGAGAAATTTTAACAAATCCGGAGAGCAGGAGGAAGGATGAAAAATCTGGCATCTCCCGCCTGAATCGGGAGAGTTGGCAGGTCTGGAAATTGCATGTGGAAGGGCTCCATGGAGTAGGGGTTGAGAACCGCTAGTCTGCACCAAAGTCACATAAACTTATTTTTCTCATTGCTCTCATTCAGAAAAGAAACGAGTTCTTATTTTTGTTTCACTAAGTCAAAATGTAAAATCCCATGTTGTATCGTATCTGTGGCTTCTACTGCCCCCTGTTTAGTTGGTTACATGACAACACTCGCTTTGGTCTGCTAAAGCTGGTTGTGTACATAGTGTAAAATAAAAAGAGTCTTCAGGACCTTCTTCTTACTATAAATTCTCATTTATCCAATTTTAAAGCTGTTTATTTTAGCCTTCAATCAGTTTTTGTCTTTTTTTACAGCACTCCATGGTGTTTTAAAAACTAAACTTTAAATTTTGGGCAGTACCCGGAATGAATTAAATAGTTTCCCGATAGAAACCTATGGGAAATCCTGTTTTGGCTAACAAATGTGATTCCAGAATGAATTATCTTCATAATTTGAGGTATCACTTGTAATTCACATCCTTTAAACTCATAAATTTGATAATGATCAGATAAAAATACAGTTGAATCCTGTTTTAACAAATACTGTTATAGCAAAAATCTTGTTTTACCGAAACTTTTCCAATTCCGCAGGTAAATTTGTATAGGAACAATGCAAAAAGCTAGAATTCCTTTATAACAAAATTTCATTTTAACAAAGTGATTTCTCCTGTCTCTTGGAGTTCGTTATAACAGAATTCGACTGTATGATTATCATTTAAAATTCAATTCACCAGGAAATTCCATCACAAAAAACCATTTTATAAATTACCTTATATACTCGTGTATAAGCCGACTCGTATATAAGCCGACCCCCCTACTTCAGGACCACCAAAACCGCAATAAATTGAAAACCCGTGTATAAGCCGATCCCCAAAAAATCCGTGCATTTCAGAGAAAAAAAATTCTTATAATTCTATGAAAAATGAATAGCTTACGGAAATTTACAACAGAAAACGATTTAAACTTTTTAAACCGTTTCTTCTGAGTCTCCAAGCTCATCGTAATCCATCAGATCATCATAGAGGGTGCGGCATCGCCCCTATGAAGGGTACGCTGTCATCGCCATTGTCACTTTCAAAGAGGATATCATCTTCAGTTCCGTCAATCGCATTGCTGATGCAACACTTTTTGAAGGATCGGATGATAATTTCGGCGGAAACAGAATTCCACGCCTCATGTACCCATTGGCGCACTAGGCCAACGTCAGGTTTCTTCAAGGCACCACCTTTTGTGGTTTCTTTATCATCAGAACTCATCCATTCGATCCACAAATTCCTCAAACAGTCTTTGAAAGGCTTGTTATGCTCACATCTAAAGGCTGTACAATCAACGTTAGCCCACCTGGTATCAAAGTCAATGATGTTTTCGATTTCTTTGCCTCGTCTTTGACATTTTCGGGGGTTTGAACATATCCCATACCAATAATGCTGGTTTCTAGAACACTGCTACAAAAATGACAACTGATTGCGGGGGTCGATATTTTCTCATCAAAAACTGACCCGAGTATAAGCCGACCCCTCCACTTGAGGAATGAATTTTTCCACAAAAAAACTCGGCTTATACACGAGTATATACCGTATATCATAAGCCTTTAAAAAAATAAATGCACCAAGCCAGAGACAAATTAACTTGATTATAAAGAAAACCATAGTAATTCAAACTTACTTGACTGCATGTTCATCAACCGTGCAGAACAACTGGTACAATTTCTTCATCCTCTCTTCTAATGGACTCTGATAAGGAACCAAGCAGGTGTGAAGTATCCTTTCCACCAGAAGCCTGAATAAACAATATTTTCATATGAATAATGATTTTCTGCAGTGCAATCATTTATCATTCACTTATTCTCAAATATAACTTCTTGAATTTTTTTTTTTTTTACTTTCAAAGTATTGTTATCTACTGCCAAGGTTTTCAAACTAAGGCATCCCTTGGAAGCCATCAAAGTTTCTTTACAAAGCAGTTATAACTTCTGAACTTTTGAAGCTAATTAGAGATAAGGGTACGTTTAAGTGTCACTACTGTAATGGGAATAAAGAATGAAGAAGCAAGAGAGAATTAAAGTGGTGGAAAAAAGTTCAAGGACAGCTAAAAAATTGTTGTATCTCAAAAACCAGTTGATACAAATATGTGAGCGTTTTAGAGTGATAATTAAAAGTGAAACTGAACATTTTTCAGTGAAAATAATTTTGATGAGTGCTGCACTGTTCCAGAAATTTTTTTTAATTATAGTAAATGTGAAAACCCTAGAAAAAAGTATAAGGGCAATTGAAAATTATATACAAAAATTTTGTTTTAATCAAGACAGACATTTTTTTTCTTTATAATCTTTCATCATTCAGGATGTCATTGATAGAGACAAGCCATAAATAACTAGTTGTGTAGCCATCTTCCATGCTTCTTTGATGACTGCAATAAGAAATCCCGTTTGTTTTCATACTGCATACCATTTCTATACCCTCCACGAGTCAGAATGAAACACAAATGCTCTTACAGGATTAGGAAAAGGACTTCTCAATGACCACTCGAGAGTTTCCACCTGAATTGGCTTCAAACCAACACTTTTTAGACTTTGAAACAAGTCCAGGAGCATTGTCCTGCTGGAACAACTGTCTGAAAGTTGAGAGGAGCCTCAGAAAATAGAAATTCTGCTGAAACTGTCTTGATGTGCCTATACTGCCAAAGTATGGCTCTGTCATTGCAGAGGTCAGTAATACTTAAAACCACTGAATCCATCTAAATTGCTTCTCATCAAAGAAAACATCCTCATCTCAACAGGCATCGAAAGATACAGGCTGTTCGGCTAATTCATCGTTTTTCTCTCTGATGTTTATGTAAGGTTGCACTTTGGTTTTGAATACCAAACACTGATTTTTTTTTATCACAATTAGGTATAGTTCAACGTGTGCAAGAGACGTATTTCTTCTGAATTACAGACTTTTTCACTTAAAAACTGTGAATAATCATCTTTTTTCAACAAATGGTAAGAGAAAGAAGCATTCTCGTGCAAGTTTTCAGTCCATAGTTCTCGGGCCCATTTATGAAGCTTTAACTAACAGTCTTCAATCTTTTAATTTTTCTCGAAACTATTGCAAGTTCTGAGAAAAAATATTTTGCCTTTTCAATACCTAATAAATAAATGTTTTCTTTGGCCATCTTCACACTTTCAGAAAAAATTTCAATTCCACAGTGCATGACTGATTAAAACAGACTCAATTGTTATGACAAAATGAGGAAAAACTCAAATTTCTCTGCCCGATGTAAAAAAAACATGTCTGTCTTTCTCTCTCCTTATACTTTTTTTTCCCCAGGTTTTGACCTTTACTACAATTTGAACTTTTTTTTTGAGCAGTGCAGCAGTCAAAATTATTTTCGCTGGGAAAATGTGTAGTTCCCAGTGAATTAACACTAGTAATTAACGGTCTAAAATTTTCATATATTTACATCCACAGGTTTTCGAGATACGATTTTTCAGTTGTCCTTACTTTTTTTACCAACTTATGATAGTTTGGTAGTGCAGGAGAGTTGCTAGAGTTAAGTTTAAAAAATCTGGTCTACAGCATTAAACACTTAGCAATTACAAACTCAATTTGAATCAGTTTCAAATAGGCAGCATTTCAATAGTATAAATACTGATGCCATAATTTTAAGCAATCCATAAGTACAGCAACTCAACCAAATGAATAAGGCTTATGTGCAGCAGAAATTGAATTCAGGATAATCAGACAATTAGCTTTGATTTCAGACTGTACTGGTGTGTACTCACACAATGTATTAAATCGTAGTACACACCATTAAAACTATTCCTATCACTTATGGATAATGGACTTAGTGGGTCACTGATTTGTGATACTGATACTAGAGATGAAGGAAAAAAAGTAATTTCCCACTTGCTACATGGAATAGTAAATGTTGGTTAATTGCGCAGTTTGAAGATGAAGATATTATAACTGCCAAATAAAAGGAAATTAAATTTTAAATGATACAATTAAATCAATTAATTCAACCTTAGATTACACATCAATACCACAATCCCATTAAAAATCGTTGATAGGGCATTTTAAACTATCTCTTGCACATAGCACATAATTTTTACTTGATTTTTATCAATCAACTATGCAGAGCATATACACATATAAATTTATAAAATTGCTCATAAAAAAAATTACATAAAGGCAGAGAAATATTTACCTGTCTTCCAAAGCTGTTTGGTAATATACATGCAGAACTTTGTTTTTTATCCAAGCAATGCATTCTTTGGTAGATTCAGAGACTTCTGGATTGCTCATATGTTGTTTGTATAAATTGGCTAAACCAAGAAGAGACTCTCTTCTTATTTTGAACTGCAATGAAAAATTATCAAAATAAATAAATGAGTAAAACATTATGAAGATATTCGTTTGGATTTAAGAATCGGGTAGAAAAAAAAACCAATTAAAATGTCATCTCATCCACCATTATCATAGAAGCTAATTCCCAGACTCAAAAAATTTGTAGCTTCTCAAGCCACAAAACATTTTGTAACAGATTTTAGTAATAATTAAAAACTTTGCTCAGTTTTGGTATCACATTTGGAGACAAAATTGGGAATTTCCCATATTTTTCTCGAGCAAGCATTGTTACTTTCAGACTGCAAGGACTGGGGGAATGTTCTTTAGGAATTTTTAATTTCTGCAAAGCACAATTTGAGGATTTTGAGAGATTTTCTATGAAGATACTAAAAATCTGAAGAATCCGGTTTCAGACTGGAAGATTTTGTTAACGCTAAAAAATTTGAAGCATTGGCACCTATGCATTATATTTCATTTCAATTATTTAAAAAAAAGTTAGTCAAATAAATATATCATACTTGTTTTTATTGTAATACATAACTTGAATTTGCAGAAATATTTCAGTCAAAACACAGATTTTACCTTCTTATCTAAAGTCCTTTCTTTCACAAAACTAAGCAATTCATCGGAAACAGTACTGAAATCTTTCTTTGCTGCACTTATGATTGCCATGACTACTTCATATCGAACAGTTTCATCAGGATCATGTTGCCGTAACTTCAATTGCTCTGATTATATGGGTAGAACAAGAAACTATGGTATCAGATATCAAAGACTAACATGTAAAACATATCAATTGATACTCTATATTTAAGGACAAAATAGTTAGCACAACAGTTATTATAAAACTAAAAAATTCCCTTTTATTACATACACATAATTTTATAAATATTATGCATAAAAAACAACACCATGACGAAATTTTTTTTCCTGTAATGAATCACAATTCAAAATGCAAGACTATGTTTAAATAGTTGACTAAGAATGAATGTCTTACCAGTGATATCTTGTCGCAGTTCTGGGTGATTGATCAAAAAATGCATCACATACTGTACACACCTCAGCCTGACTTGGAAGTTGACATCATTAAACCTAAGAACGACAAATCATAACACACTTTTTATAAATATTGAGCATAACTAAATTTTAAAGAATGAGAACATTAAAAATTTCTCGCTTCACAGTCAAAAGCGCTAATTCAGTTTCTGTGGTTTTGCTTCCCAATGCACCTAAAATAAACTTAATGCACATCATTCATCAAATCACAGTGAACTTGAAACTTTTCTTTGTTTTTATGTTTCTTTAAATGTATCAGTGAACAGTCATGAAAAAGATGAGAGTTAAATAAACGATGGTTTAAAACACAATTGGCTGTATGTATTCTGTACTGAAACTGTATTTCCACAGATTCTTATTTACTGTTCAGAAAATAAGTTTAAGCAATGAACTTCATATTCTGTAAGATTTTGAATTGCCACAGACTCATGTTCTCTCTAGCCTTTTCTGAATTTGTACAGACCAATTTTTCTCCATGCGCTTATGAGGTAAAATAGATGTTACCCCTCCCACATACAGTGAAACTTGATGTGCCACTTTTTTCAGTGATGTGACATGAAACACTTGTATATACAATCAAACTTCCCCATAAGAAATGATGGGAATGCAAATAATGGTCTCCCAAATGCCATCCACAATTCTTTTAGAAGATAAAATACAGGTTAATTCTTTATACCAGAGATATAGGGCACTATGTCCATTTTTGCCAATATTGGGATAACAGTATTTGTACTTTGTTGCTATTATAATTTGCTGTACTTTCATTACACTATGCATAGATATGGGACACTAAGCCCTTTATTTCAATAAATAAGAGATATTCCCTCACTTTTTAAAACAAGCAAGCTTCATAGAAAGATATGCTAAAAAAATCTTCAAATGGTTCTCCTGTAAAATTTCCCTTTTGTGACATGGTGCTCTTTACCTTTGCAGCATACAGAATTAATTTTATACACAATTTTATTTTCATTTATATTTTGTATTGAAGGCTCCAGTATTTTCGAAATAATACAAAAGAACGGCTTCATTTTGAAAATTCCCCACATCCATCAATATGCCACAAGAGGATGAGAAAAAGTCTTTCATGGGGACCTGGGAAGTAATTCCAAGTTGAACAAGGGCCCTAAACTAATTTAGGTTTTTATAATTACACATATATATGAATTTTTTTTTTAATTTGATCTGTTATTAAAATCAATCTCAAAGAATGCTTAGGCCGGGCTTCTGAACTTGTTAAGACAGTTGTGACATTTGACAGACAGTGCACAAAAAAACCTCTTATAGACTAATCCTCATCTGGGAGAGTCTTTGGTATACTTCTACTCTTACTGAGTTCTAATAAATAAATACTTGTGTTGCAAGAAATCTCTAGTTTATCTACAAATATACAAGTATCCTTTGCTTTACATGGGTTTTGCTTTATGCGATTTCACTATAACACAATTTCTAAAAGTTGATGTTAAGAATTCCAACTTGCAAAATTTGGCTTGGAGTTTAACTTTGATCCTGGAAATAGTCTTGCAAATTGAAGATATATAACAGTTAAATCCTTAAAAAAAAAATATATTGGAATTGATGATGTAGCTGAGAAAAATATAAAAGAATTTCTTAGATACAATTCACCAGATCTCACTGATGAGCAACAATTGGTAACACACCATGAGAAATTTAATCGAAAAATGCAGTTCGGGTGAAACTAGAATTTTCATATTTGAAAGAAATATGCAGAATTATCTGGCTTTGCTACTAAAGTTTGTATAAGGAGGCAAAAAATGCTGCTTGTGAGCCGAATCTCAACTGTTTCATTAGAAGAGAGTTATCAGCCTATCATACCAGGCTCTCCAGGAAAGAAGACATCCACATTCACTAGAATCAATCAGAAAGTAGTAAAGACAGAAAAACATTTAATTCATTCTTATTGCCTAAATTCAAAGGATTTATTCATAGGTATAAATAATTCATTAAAAAAAGTTCCTTGCTGTTGGGTTCAATTATTTTAATCCTTCTAAAGAAACCCAACCCTATGTTAACCCTTTCCATGTTAGATTCAACTCTGCATGATTTCGTTTACGCGACCATTTTGCAGAATCAATTAATGGCATAAAGCGAGGAAAGTCTGTATCTACTAAAAATTTCAAAATTTTTGCTTGTATTGTGAGACATTGTTCATTTATTGAGTAACGATTTCTTTAAAATTTTGCTCATTTTGCAAAACACTCATAGACTAAGTTACTAAACTTTACTGTATGCCATTTGTGTATATGTTGATTTTGTGAGCATGGGAACTTTTTTGTCTGACTCTGTCACACATAAGTGCAGCCCAGAATATCCACTGGCCACTATCATAGCTCTCAGTTCAATTTCAGATGCATAAGCATTTTCTTATTTGTACACAGCTACAGCAGGAGTTGCCATTTTTTAAGATTCAAGTAAAAATAAATTATTGCAGAAAACATTTATCTGCCAATAAAAGAAAAGTGATTTTACAATTTCAAAAGAATCTGCTCCATATAAACATAAAAATCCAAATTGTTTCCTCACCTGGAAAGGAAGCATTTCCAAAGAGCCTCATTTGTGGAAGCCAGATCCGAATTACGATCAGAGAACATCCTAGCCAAAAGCTTCGTGACATCCAGCCTTTCTTTGTCTACGGCACTCTAATCATACAGTCAGGAAAAACATTTTAAAATCTATATACTTGATGGCCAATTTTTATAGAATTCATGAATATATGAATGAATTTAGTAATAAGAACACCAATTGAGATTTATGAGTATTTTTGAAAATGTAAATCAAGAAAAAAATAACCTTAATTTTATTCCAAACTTTTCATGTTTGAAACATCTACATTTTTTTTCTTAAATAAAATAAAAATTTTCTATTTATTTAATGAAATATTATTGCAGAAAAGAATATTGGTATCCAAATTATGATTATTGAAAAGTTAATAATCATTTGCCTGATATAATCACACAAGAAGAATGACAAAATGTTTCATGTGATATGAGAGTTCTCCACAAAGTAAAGTCTACTGCTGATTTAGACTTCTACGAAGGTTCATATATTAGGGCCTCCAAACACATATAAATAAATTATAAATCAACACCACCAATTGCAGCGCTATGGCTGAGGTTCATTATGAGCAGCAATTTTTAGAGAAATCGATAGACCAATCAAACAGCTCTATTTTGCAACCAATCAATCAGAGCATTGCATTCAGACTCTCGGCTCCATTTGTAACGTATCCGTAGAACCCTGGTGCAGAGGTCCAAAATCATCATTCCATGTTTAAATGAATACCTTGTTATTTACCTTTTTGTTCTTTCTTTTGTCTGCAATCAGCACCGATTGTACTGTTGCCATACTGAAATAATAATATTGTTCAAAAGTTGTAATCCAGTGAAAATATGCAAATGACTTGGATGACGCGTCTCTGATCATGTATCCATTCTGTCTCAAATTCTGAAAAATAAACTGCCTAGTAAATTTGACCGTTTGTGGAATGGAGATGCATGTTACTGGATTCTGGCAAGATATTTAGAATTTATTTGTAAATTCTGTCCAATTGATGTCGGAAATTAATTTTAAATTGTTATGATGCATGAAAATTATCAGAAACAACATAAATTATTATGAACAAATGAATTTGTAATAAATAAACCCCTTGGTATTTATTTCCATTTTTGTTGTCTGCATTCCTAAGGTAGTTGAAAATAGAATCTCGGATATACCCATACGTTAAATTCTAACCATGACGTCTGACTTGAACAGACATTTTTTTCCACTAAGCAACCAGGAGTTAAAGTTTGGTAACCAACCAAAGTGGGATTCTAAGCATGATATTGGTTATATTTTTCCTCAGAAAACAACACCCATAGTGTGTCGAAATAAATTTAGCCCAATCAAATTACACGTGGTTCCTTGCAAAATGTTGAATATTTTTAATTTTTGGATATGTTGTAGGGATTGGATTGGATATGTTGTAGGACCAATGCCACAAGTAAAAACCAAGTTCGCAGAAACGGAAGCCCTGTGCAAGCTGAGTGATATTGAAAAAAAAAAGTCAAAATTCTCAGACTTTTTCCAGTTTGTGCTCAATATTTCTGTTTCTGTGCATAAAAGTGCAAAAGTATTAATTACAATATTGTAGAGGACAAAATTTGCTACAACTTTCTCATTTATGACTTTTTTCTAAGGGATATAGTTATCGAGTTACAGAGAAGAGAAAGCGTGATAATTTTAGCGAAATCACATTTGTATAACTATCTAATCATAATTTATAAGTTCTGGGAGTTATTTTCATTCAAGATTTTAATAAAGATTACAAATTGTAATAAGCTTTGCAGGAAAAGGGAAAATTATATTAGAAAGTCGGAATGGACAAAAATACAGGAATGTCTCCTATAAAATATAGGAAACATGGTCCTGCTGGCTATGGTCTGTTGAATTGTTTCAGATATTTTACTAGTACTTAGGTTAGGCGAAATTGGGAAATGCTGATTTAGACCAAAATTTTACTGGCAACAATCAGTCGAATTGAATGACAATCTGAAGGATCTAAACAGAATTTTAAAAATTTCTCCAAAATTTAAAAAAAATCGAGGACCAATTTTTTTCCACTCGGACAATATAAAAAGACTGAAAATATTTGAAAAACATTTTCAATTTCAATTTTAAAATAAAATGCATGAGTATAAATATTTAAATTTTTCCTTTACACAACATTTTAAAATATAACTGATTATTATTACCTTCAGTTTGAACTCAAGTTGAGGAAGCACAGCCGTCAGCATATTCGGGCATATGGCGTTCAGCTCATAAATTAGGTTGTAAAGGTTAGATGTGAGAGTGCTCTCTGATTTGCCGATGATGAGAGCATTATTGAAAAACTGAAAATGCACAAAAATCAGATTAGCTTCATTGGAATATATATATATACTTTGTTAAAACAAAATTTATCATTTGGATCTTTGTGTGAACTACTACTACTAAACCAGACATGCACCTTGTTCATATTCCTCTGCGGAACTTATAACGAATTGGTACATGTTGGAATGTGTGTATGTATAGTGAACCTTCCATGAAGTTTGTTTGTTTAATGCTTGTTATGTGTAGTGCTGCCATCTGCAATCAATAGAGTTTTTTTCTCTACTCAGTGAGTGAAAAGTAATGAATGTTGTTCTAATAATAATAATAATAAGGCTGTTGCTCTCTGCGGCGAAGCTTTCTAATGGGAAGATAATTCTTCATGTGAACTTGAGGATCTTTTATAATGCTTGACAAATGCAGGGAGGGGATTATGCAAACATTTTAGGAGTAAAGCATCTTTCCTTCCTGAGAAAAGCAGTCAAAAATATAACATTTTTTAGAATATTGTACAGGAATCAGCAAACCCATTCTTAGTATCCGTGATATCAATTTTTTTAGTCGCCAAGACAACCTGCCATCTAGGAGATATCAAGTTTGGAATAAATGTCTAACTGAATTTTAAATAGACTTACAGCATGTACATAAGGTTCCAGTGTAGAAGAGGTCCTTTTGATGATATCTTTGGCTAAGTTATAAGCATTTTTCTTCTGTGTCTGAAAGGCATGATTAAAAAAAAATGTTTTACTTTCATTTGTTTTCCCTCAAATGTGGTATTTCTCATACTTTTATATGAAAGGGAAAAAAAACATGTCTTGGGAGAAAAGAAATCATGAAAATGAAAGAACTGATTAACAAAATAAAAGTAAAGGGTGCTCAGATCAAATGCCCACGTTTCAAACAGTCATTAAAAATCGGTAATGCCAAAAGGGTGTCGATATAAAAAAAATTTTGCCGCCCAACTCTGAGAAATTAATAACAAATTTTCTAGAAACATCATTAAATGTACCTTCTATAGTTGCCAAGTTATGAATAGATTCTGATCTAAGTTTATCTTTGCTAAAATTTCGATCACAGCTCTTCTTTTTTTTTTTTTTATACAGAATGATTTAATCTTCATTTTTAAGGATTGAAGCCGATATACGTTTTCACAAGCTTTTCTTTAAATAAAAAAAATGGTTATGCAAACATATTGATTATCTGTTTATGATATATACAGGCCTCGAAGTGAAAATTTGAAAAAAAAAGTAGGAAAAATAGGAACACCATTGACAAAAAAAAAGGAAAAAAATAGGAGAGAAAAAATGGAAATGCCGAATTATCGTGGCATTTCAAAATGTTGTGCCGTTAAGTTTCACACCTTATATACTTTAATTATAGTATTATCTATAGATATTTTAGGAAACTCAAGTTCTAATGAATTTAAAAATCTTTCATTTCCACAGAATTTGGTATAGAAAACAATGTAAATAGCAAAACTAAAAAGAAACTAATCAAATTGCTACTGTTACTTGAAAAGTCTAATTATTGATCATGATCCATCTTTCCCCCCCCCCCCCCGTTCTTTTCGAAGAAAGAAAAAAAAACCTGTCTAGGTGCCATAAAAATGTAACCCATGCATGCTTAACCCATTGTCCACGGGCCGAATGTGGCCCGGAGTCATCTGTTGTGGCTCACAACTTCACATCTTATTTTGTAAAAATGAACCAAGCGACACTTCCATATCGTTCAAGAGACCCTGCGGCACAGATTCATGTCATTCAAGTGGCTCGCGTCACATTCGCAGATCACCGCAGCACAGTTCTAGATTACCCAAGTTACCCCAGCTGCTGTTCCACTTCACTTAAATAACCTGTGGCACATTCCTAGATTATTTAAGTGACTCACAGCAGAGCTCCAGACCACTCAACTACCCGCGGAACGTTTACACATCATTCAAGTGACCCGCGGCACATTCCTTGATCAGTAAATACGTCTCTGAATATTTACAGATCATTTCGAAATCAATGAAATGGCCAACACTCTACTGAATGTTGAACACCGCTGATGTAACACACACACACCTCCTGGAGTTACATTACACCCGAAGGATACAACGATTAGAATAGCCTGCATATTATGCTCATGAATTTTTTTTTTTCATAGACAACGGCAGTTGTCAATAGCATACACATGAACCTAGTTATGCCTTAAAACAGACATGCTAACCAATGGCACCTCGGAGTTATCTTATATGGCCCATTACGAATAACAAAACCACACAAGTGGCTCACGAACAACCATCAAATCATTTAAATGGGGACTCATTTCCAGATTACTTCAGTGGCCAGCGGCACATTTCCAGATCATTTACGCTGCCAACGGCATATATACAGATCACCTAAGTGACCCCAAGCACATTTCCAAATCACTTGAGCGACACGCGGCAAACCCCCAGTTCACTTAAGTGGCTTGTAGTTCAGTTGCAGATTACTGTAAGTGTCTGGAGGCAAATTTACATATCATTTGAGTGGCCCGCGGCACGCTTCGAGATCATTTGAGTGGCTCGCAGCACACATATCACCTAATGGTCTGCAATACATTAACACTTCAAGTGGCTCGATGCATTTTTTATAGATTATTTTAGTGGCACTCTTGACACATTTTTAGACCACTCAAGTGGCCCGCTGCACACTTTCAGATCATCCAAGTGACTTGTGGCACATTTCCAATGACTCAAGCAGCCCGCGGCACATTACAACTTAACTCCACCTTTTGTGAACAGTGTGGGGCCACTTCATTGATTTGAAAACGTGTCATGGGCCACTTAATTAAGTGATCTAGAACAATGCAGCAGATTATTTGCGATCTGTAAATGTGCCGCGGGTCACTCAAGTAATCTGGAAATGTGCCACGGGCCACTTGGATGATCTGTACCGAGGCCACTTGAGGCACGCCATATTTAGGCTATGGGTTGAGCACATGCTTAAAAAAAGGGGGCCGTTCAAGAATTATGTCAGCAAATATTTCGAGATTTTTGACCCCTTCTCCCCTTGTTAGAAAAAGTCAGCAAAACTCTGATCCTCCCCCTTTCAGCACTTTGCCCCCACCTCCTAACGCATAGTGGGTGGCATATTGAGTGGATCAGAGATGTATGTGGGGCTTGTGGTCTTCCCCCCCCCCCCCTCAGACGATCAAAAATATATTTTTTAATCAAAAAATATTTTTTTTAATAATTAAAATTTCGAAAGAAAATATCTTATTACAATGAATTTCAGTTAATTTCAATGTTATTTGAAGGCCAAGAACTCAAAATTTTTTAAGAAATGCATTGCAACCCTACCTCTAAGCCCATAGGTAACACTTGACCCGTGCGGCCTAAATGTGGCCTGTCCCTTTCAAACATAATTTTGTAAAAATGAACCAAGCGGCACATTCACAGATCGCTTAAGTGACCCGTGACATAATTCCAGACCATTTAAGCGATCCGTGGCACATTTATAGATCCCTTGAGTGACATGTGGCACAGTTTTAGAGCACTGACGCGTTCACAAGTGCTGTTCTATAACACTCAAGTTATCCGCGGCCCATTCCCAAATTACTTAAGTGATCCGCGGCATAATCACGGATCACTTGTATGACGTGTGGCACAGAACCAGAGCACTTGGATCCGCTAAGTATTTACAGATCACTAAAGTGGCTCTGTAGAAGACTCAATAGGGAGAATGTTAGTTCAGGTGCCCACAAACTAGCGGAAAGTTTTATTCGTTTTTGGCGCACCGAGTAAGATGCCATTAAGAATATTTCATATTTGTATAAAGGGTAGGTGCTGAAATAAACATCATCCTAACACCCCTCTCCGTCATCAAATCGGAACACCTTCCCCCCTCTTCCACCATCGATGCTGACGTAATACTTACTCCGAAGATAAAAAAACCTGAAAGTTATTTCTAAAGGTTAAAAAAAATGGTTTAGCGTGCGGCTAATCGGCTCGTTCCGCCCTCGTAAAGCCAGACGGGGCTCGGGCTCTGTCCCGTAAAGCCGGGTTTTCTATGCCGCATGCAACGTGAATCACCCAGCGCGACACGCCGTCCACTCAGCAATAAGAAAAGCACTGTTTCCCACAGAGCGCAATACGGCTCACGACAACGCTTTACGTCGGGCATGATTGGCCAACCGATATTTACGGCAACCGATCTCCCAAACAGATTCGATGTATGGCACGGGGGCAAAAATACAGTTATCGTCATCCCCTGCTCCCGTGGAACTGAAAAAAAAATTTCTTTTTTCCCTCTCTTTTTCAGTAGCGGTTTGTGACTAAAGTACGTCAAAAAGGGACGAAAAGCAAAGCAGTGACATTTTGCGATTTCTCGGAATTTTCGTAGTGAGATATTGGCCGTAAATAAAAGGAAGGAAGGGATAAAATAGAGGGCAACTGTGACGAAAGTAGGAAAATAGGAGGACATTTCTAAAAAGTAGGAAAAATAGGAGCGCTGCGAGGTCTGTATATAAATACATGTATTCTAATCTTTCACAATAGGACTCGAAAAAATTTCAATGTACAGTGACATCTCGGTTTTTGTCAATAATTTGTTCGAAAACAATCAGCGAAACAACCGAAAACAGAGGTAATTGTTTCCATATGAATCATCGGATCAATCAACATCCAATTGATTTGATATAGAAACTCCAAAATGATACCAAAAATTAATTTTATAGAGAATAAATTGTGTTTAATACTAAAAACAATAAATTAACATAAAATGAATATAAAAGAGTAATGTGCAGAATAAATGAACATTTAGTATGGCATTTACATTTTTATAACTTTCTGAAGACTCTTCTTGGTGTATGAAAGATGGCGAGGGGCAGGGGGGGGGGCGGAAGGGACACATGCAGATATTGTTTGAAAAGGAAATTCCCCCCAGGGCCAGCTTCAGAGTCAGGTGCCCAAGTGGTATAGTGGTAAGATTCTTGTGTTCCATTGCGAAGGTTACCATCAAGGTCCATGGGTTCAGATCCAGGCATAGAACATCAGAAGCAAGTTCTTTACCTACCGAGCCTGGGCGACCACCGATGGATGGAACCTTCATATCCCACCCAACTGCACTGGTTTAAAATTGTTGTATGGCGATATATAACCAAGTTGGTGTGCTGTAAAGTAGCTTCAGAGTCAATGGACCCATGTTGCACAAGAAAGCTGTAGGTGAGACAAATTTTTTGCAAAACAAAATTGACAAAAACCAAAGTCAACAAAAACCGAGGTATTACTGTCTCTAGAATGCACAAATTAATTCATATCCACACTAATGTGAATATAATTAGAATCAGAGTTTTCGTTGGAAAATAGTTCTGTGGCTTCTGAGAATGGAAGATGTTCATTTTTTTTCACGGTTATTGCAGAAAAAACTGACAAAATAGAGGCTTTCTTTTACTAATGTAATAAACTTACTGTTGATTGTTAATGTTTCAAAACGTTTTCCCCCCTCTAAACATGTAGTTTTTTATAAATATTTTTAGATATTTATTCACAAGTAAAATCTTTAAGGAGAAGTTATTTTTTCATTATTGTGGATCTTCTAGAGAATATTCTCCAAAAGATTATTACAGAGGATTTTACACCTCTATAGTCACATGCTGTATATACAGTCAAACCTCGTTAGTGCGTCACCCGGTTAACACGTCACTCCGCTTACCGGGTCATTTTTTGGAAGTCCCAATTGTCCTCAGGCATGAATTGGCACAGCTATGGCTTACTCCGTTTAACGAGTCACTCCGCTTTTCACATACTTTTGCTCTCCCAAGAGTGGCTCATTAACGAGGTTTGACTGTATATAAGTTAAGAGTGTGTGTGTATATATATATATATATATATATATATATATATATATATATATATAAAATTCCAATACTTGCAATTTTCAGAAACAAGCGAGACATTGGTAACAATGATGTGATGATAATTTAATGATAATAAATGATAATTTGATGCCTCCCCACCCTCAACTTTAATTTCCAAAAAAAAGTCCTCTAATGAAACTGTAAAGCACTAATTTGATTTCAAATATAAGGCTTTATATTTTTACACGTACATTGTATTCTCCCAGAAAATAAGACCCAATTCAAGCTAACAAGAAAAAAAGAAATCAAGATAAAATAAATACCTTTCTCGGTTCAATAATCTGAGCTAAGATTATGTCTAGTAACTGTTGAGATATCACATCAGCCTCGATTATCAGAGGACACATCATGTCCAGCATGAAATTCTTAACTTTGTTAGAATGGTTATCACTGTGAGAAAAATGGGGGGAAAAATTATAATTCCAATGTTTGAGAAGAGCAGAATGTTTTTTGCATTAAAAAAACCATTCACTATAAACATTGCATTTATTAAACTTCAAAAAATACAAAACAGTATTATATCAATTAGTTTCTTAGATTTTGAAAATGTATTCTGTTATTACTCAACGTACTTGGTGTACATCTGCTGTTTGCATACAACAGTGTCATTTTAAATTTACAGCAGTTTTTATTTTATTTACAGCGTTTCTTGACCCTTTTTCCATTTTGCATCCCCTTGGATAATACATTTTCTATTTGTTAGAAAATTTAGTTTTTGTAATTCATTACATTAATTATCCATTAATTAATTTTTATAAATTATTTTAAATATAATTTAATTATTTTGTGACTATGGTTAATAATTAGTTTTGGCTCAATTATTTTTATTTTTGGGAATTCAAAAACGATTCCAGAATATATTTTTAAAACTTTTTTCAAAATTTGAGAGAAGATTCAACGAATTGTTCTTCAATTACACTGCACAAACTGACATGAAAATATACAATTCCAGATGGTCTTAACTTGCTGAACCTGAATATCACCATGACAAAGTTTTATCAGTTCTTGTTTTTGAAATATTTCTTGTTAATTGTTAAAAATACTTTGAAGCACTATGGTATGGTGAAAAAGTGGTAAGGACCATAGAATGTTACCAGGGAAAATGGTCAACCTCGATGCTCGTTGACTACTGTTGGGTAATTTTTCTCATTTCAATTTTCCTGAATAATCAGTCAAGATGTTGCAACATATTTTTTTTTCATGCTGCACCCCTGGTTAAGAATCTTTCAATACAATATGGTCATTTCATGAGTTAATTCCTATGGTTTACTGTGGATTCCTAGATTCAAACTTTCACCTATTTAATTATGCATTAATGCGCTAAGCACTTAGCTAAAACCACATAAATAAGACTGATGCATGATTTCCAAATTATGAAACTTTATTTTGTATATTACAGTTTTCATTCAGTGAAGAAGATAAATTTTATTTTCTAGGGGGAAAAAATGAAACATGAATTTTGAGGAAATTCTATTAAGCAATAAAAAATACTCACTTGACTATGGTGAAAATGAGCATAAACAGTTTCGAAAATATAGCTTGGTTTTCTTCCAATTCAATGCATATGTTGAATGTCTTCACCCACGCCAGATTCTTGAAATGGAAGTAAAAGAAGTAAATTAACAATGATTGTTACACATAAAATTTTGTGCACTCCACAGGCACACAAAAAACTTAAAAAAAGTAAAACAAAAATGTATCTTATTTATCCTCAATGCAATTTATAATGTATTAATGAGCAGGGTGTATACACAGACTGATCACAAACTTTCAACAAAACAAAAAATGGGAAAGATATATAAAAAAGATTAATATTTACAATAGATTCTAAGCAAGCGCATAGGAAGTATATTTTAGATTTATGGATGTTCGACTTGAGGTTTATTTAATTTTTGCTTTACAAATTATTTTGGGAATGCTCAACCCTGTACAACCCTGGCTCCAGATTCTACGAACTTCAATGTTCTTAACCCTTTAAGTGGCAATGATGAGATATCTCGTCTCCATAAACGCCACTTATTTTAGCATTGACAAGCCCAGATATTTTCTAAAGGTGATTTGTCAAAATGCAAAACTTTTCTTTATTCCCTTTAGTTTGCACCTGCTGAAAATCGGAAAAAAACCTAGTTCATTAAAAAAGATATGGCATTTTGAAGAGGGATTTGGTGATTTCTAATTGCTGCTTAAAGGATTAACCAATCTGTAACGTGCACCCCCAAAGCAGAATGTGCCAAAATCTGCGATGTACGTCGCAGAACAATTAGCGCTACTGCAAAAAAAATTGGAAGAATTGTAAGAAAAAGTGCAAAAAAACCACTATTACATGTATGGGGATTTTTACCACAGTAAATTTCCAGTCAGCCACGGGCCCGTCACAGAACAATGCTAAACATTCTGCTTTGGGGACGTGCACTAAGGCTGCATTCTGCACTACTCTTAGGCTGCATTCTGTTTTAACACCAGAAAAAGAACAGTATAGTAAGAACAGATTGGACCCACAGCTCAACTTCAATCTTTCCTAGGCTTGACAAATAAAAAATTTTGTTTTAAATTAAGCAGCAGTTGAATTTTTCAGGAACCAAGTGGAGGTGGGGTTCAAGAGAAGTTATGTTAAATAATGTTTTTTCTACTTTTCTGGAACTTAAGGACCCTTTTTCATGTTGAAAGAGATGCCATCATGGAAGAAAAAAAAAAGTTTTCTTGGGCATTATACAGGGCTCCCACTCAAAAAATTAGAAAAAGTAGGAAAAAGCAGTACTAAAAAAATAGGAAGGGTATCCTCCTTAAACAACATAATCATCGCACAAAAAAAATTCCAAAATTTTTTTTTTTTTCTCTTTAATTTTTTTTATTTTATAGCACTGTTTCAGTATCCTATAAGATTGACTCAAGCCGATCTTATAGGATACTCAAGTCAAAATGAAAGAAATGACTTGGTTGCAAAAACAATTTTTGGCCAGTGTACATAACAACTGCAGATAATTCTTTTGTTTCTCCTTACAATATACAGTATATTACATTCTTTTTTGGAGTCTTCTACAGTACAGTCTGTCAGCCGCTGTGGTGGTCGAGTGGTCATAGTGACGGACTCGCATCGCGGGGACCCGGGTTCGAGCCCCACCACCGCCACAGTAGTGGTCGGCTGAAGTTGGTTTTCTGTGGTTCCCAACTTTGAGCTGCAAATGCGAGTCGATCTCCCCGTTAAAAAGTCTCGCCACAGAGAGCAACAGGCCTACAAACAGTACAAATATTCAGTCACTACGCATCACTCACTTCACTTCTGAGATATAGATGGCAGCACTGAAAAATCATACACATCGCTAGACACGCACTCAGACTGTTAGGTACACACACTTACAATTCCGGCACAACTCACTAGGTAGTAAATTGCTTGTGGCGATAGACCTGAGTTGTGCTCGGTTTGAAAAAAAAAAGTACAGTCTGTCAACTCTTTTAAACAATAAACAGCAAATTATGAAGATGTGTAAGATTTTTAAGAATGTAGCTCCTTCGAGACCACTTTCAAAAGCACATTGCAAAATATATAAATTACAAACTCCCATGTTTATTTACATCGAAGGACAAGGTGAACCAGATGGTTTTACTGCATTACCATCCCCTTTTTAAACAAAACAAATCCCCTTTTACTTCAAAACAAAAATATTACATTTTACTGTTCAATACCAGTGTAAGTTTTTGAAAAATGAAATATTTTCATTTCTAGCTCTTTGCTGAGTATTGTATACATTGTTTATGCCTCTCATCCCTAAACATACAGGAGACAATGGAATGCTATCGGGTAGCATCAGAATCACCAAGTCTAGAATAGGCCTATGTATCCAACTGCTTTATAATGCAAACTGTTGTTTCATCCATACACAAAATGTGCACCATAATTTTGAATGATGACCGCTAGTTACTGTCCAAGACCATGAAAAGTAAATACAAAATTATTTTTCCCATCCAGACATAAGTTTTTAATGACTACTCTAGTTGTTGAACTCAAATTTAGAAAAATAAAAATAAATAAACCACATAGTCCACATACACCCCGCAATAACCTTGAAAATGATACCGTTTCTACTTTGACTCATTAATTGTAATCTACAACATTTGTACTATTTGGCAATATATTGATGATTTGCTGCTCAATTAAAACCAATAAAAGGAATTTTGTAGATAGGATTTGGTGGAAAAGTAGTACAAAGCAGAGCAAGTAGGACAAAAGTAGGGTATTTTACCAAAAAGTAGAAAAAGTAGGAAGAATGGGAGCCCCCTGGGTTATAGCTTAAAAACTAAAGAGGAGGGGGCCTATTTTTTTCTTTCAACAACATAAGTAACTAACACAAACATTTCAAGAGAGAGGTTGGATGCAAACTTTAGGGTATGCTCATTACTTTAAGCAAAGATTACAGAATAACACTTTAATTTTTCTATTAAATCCAGAGGCACAAGCAGGGAAGAGGGCATGGGGGGCTCGTACCCCTTCAAGCCAACCAAAAAAACATTTTTAATATCTTCACACAAAAATTATATTGAAATATAATCTTTTTTGAACTACGGAGTTCCATCATTACCGTCATTATTTCAATTCCCGACTATTCACTTTCCATATGCCATTTTAATCAGTTTGTCAATTTAAATGCTTTTTTGAAGATTGATAACTCAAAATTTCTCTAGAGAAGTTCTTTGTGTTTTTTTCCCTAAAGGTCAATCCCGCATAGACCCCCTAATCAACTCCATAAAAACAAACTTCATATGAATTAATGGCAGAGAGAAATATTAGTTTCTCCCTCCACTAAAGTATTTCAAAACGTTAAATAGCCCAAAAAAATTCATTTCTACTGCAATTGGTATAATCAATAACTTAATTTCCAAATGGAACCAAAAAAATTCTTGCGAGAAAGCAAATAACACATGAAACACTATTTAAGAAATCACATAAAAATCCACATTACCTCAAGCAAGTAGAAGTAACGCTTGAAAATTGTGTCTTTAGGATCTTCAAGACCATGCAGCTGTTCAATGAAGAACTCAAAGATTGTCTTCATAAAAAAAAGGAAAAATAAGAATAAATGTCAGTTTCAAAAAATCTCATCTCTACAGTAGAATGTCAACATATTGAAATGCTTCTGACAACTAATATTAGTTTTTGAATCAGCTTCATTATTATAATGATATTATTTGATAATTTCCTACCATTATTTAAAATTCTAGTTATAGAACTTTTATTTACACAAAATGAGTACATTGTTTTTCATTATACAGCAGGGTTTTACAAATTAAAAAAAAATATTTTGGTGTAAATATTTTCTTAGGAGTAAAGCATGGGTTTTTTCTCTAGGAAAAAGCCCTAGATAATGTTTTTTCTATTTTTCTGGAACTTCATTAACTCCTTTACATGTTAAAAGATGTACTGTAATGGAAACAGAAAATTTTGTCATCCTGATCTAGACTTATACAAGAATCTAGACTCTAACTCAGCAATCACATACATAAAAATTTTAGGTGCCAATACCAATTTTATAGTCATTATGGCAACCTGGCATTTGCCATGCCCTGTTATACATGATATCAAAATTACTTCAAGATATCAAAAGTTTGATTTTAAAAAAAGTTAAGAATGTGTGTGAACTCAGTTTCAATGTATTTCATAAAAAAAATTTCAATCAAAAATTTTTTCCGCCTGCAGTCAAGTGGTTAGGGAGTTGGCTTCTAACTGTGCAGGTCTGGGTTCAGGCATGGATGTCTATATATACTAACACTAACAAATTCCCTGGACGAATTATGCTGATCCCTAGGGAATATGTGAGGATCACATTGTTATTATTGAAAAAACTTTAAAATATATATATATATACATATACAGTCTAATCCCGTTTTAACGAATACCGTTATAGCAAAAATCTTGTTTTAACGACCATTTTTCTTATCCCTCAAATAAGTTTACTTAGGAACAATGCAAAAACCTGAAATTCCTTTATAACAAAGTTATTTCTCCGGTATCTTGCAGTTTGTTATAACGGGATTCGATGGTACATATATTTTACTAGCTACAAACTTCTACAAATGGGTAAAGGACACATTAATAGCCAGATGACTGGTTAAGCGAATAAAATAAAGCTGTTGTGGATCAGTGTGTGAATGTGGGAAGATATTTGTGGTATCAGATTTGACCTGGATATAACAACAAAATCCCTCCCCCTCTGCCTTTTTCTTCTTCTCTCTGTACAGAGTGCAATTGAAGTAATGCTCTCCATTACGAAAGAAGCAGCTTTTTTTAGTGTGCATTAGAGTATTTTATAGTAATGTATTACATAATATAACAGTATATAATATAACAAGGGTTGGGGTTTTGGACGTCCGAAACTGGTTTTGGACAGGACACGCGGGATAAACTGTCTAAAACCTCCAAGTTTCAAAATGTTATGTGGAAGCCTTTTGGATCTTTGTTTTTTTTCAAGATACTAACATATTACAAAAAATACTAGCAGAAAATTAAACTAAATCAAAAATATTTCAAAAAGGTGTCATTTGTTTTTTTTCCTAAGTAAACTTTCACCAAATTGATGGTTTTAAGTTGGAAATCTGATAGTAAATTAATATCACGTATATAACTGTTTAAATATAAACACTGCTTTCAGTTTTTTAGTTTGTCATAAATGTTATTTCTACACCACATCTTATTTTTCATGTATGATTATGAAGCAGGTACTGTATTTAGTACAGTGATTGTCCAAAACCCTGCCGAATCTCTCCAAACACTTTTCTTTAAAAAATATATTATATTGAAGGTACCAAATACGCATAATCACAGTTCTAATCATTGCATTATTGTGAAACTCAACATAAATATTACTTTTTATTAGATAGCAATATAATGATGTGAATATATATCAATGATGATATATATAGTGTTTATTTGATGCAAATTGTTCTGTTTTGACTTTTCAAACTTTTTATTTTTATTTTAAATAGATCTTTCTATTTTACATTCTCAATTTTTAAAAACTAATTATAAATAAAGAAAAATATATCTGAAGAAAACGAGGCCACTATGTAGCACCTACTCATGACTAACAAAACACAATTTCACAAACACTGATTACGCCTATATGATGATAAAAGACTTCAAGACCCAAAGTTTTCGTTAAATTTAAATTGCTGCAGTTATGAGGCTAAGAGCTAATATTTTACCGAATAAATTCAAGCTATATTTACAATTCTATCATTCAATACTATCAATACAATACAATTGTACAATTCATACAATTACAATTCTATCATTCAATACGAAAAACACTGGAAGAAGGCTTATCAAAAGACTGTCTTTAACACATTGTTTTTTTTATTTTCATGTTGCCCAAGTTATGCATCAATTGAAAGAATATTTTCAAATTTTGTTATCTTAGAAATCATTTTGGCACAGACAGGGCAGCTAAATTAGTTATGTGTTATATCGAATGTTAAAAGGTGCAGCTGCGCTTGATTATTAGTGCTCGATTATTACATAAGTTTAATTTCCTTCTGTAGTCATATCTATTATTTTTTTCTGATTTCCATGCAATAACTTTTTATCCCATTCTTGTATCTTTCATGTTTTCATAAATCTAATATCTAACCTCAAGACAGTTCAGTTTCAATTGTTTGATAACCTGATATCAGTCATATAACCCTTTGCACATACTGTTTTGAATTTCAAAATTTTATATTTAATGTAATTTTAATATTATAATATAATTTATATAATATAAAGTTTATTATGTTTACAAAGTTTATTGTTGTAGTGTTAGTGTTTTGAGATAGTTAGCTAAGTTGTTAGTTAGTTAGAGTCGATAGTTAGTTAGAGTTGTAATTCTAATAAGTATAAATTGTACTTCGTAGCTTAATACTTTTTTTAGAGGGTGTTGTATTCTTTATATACATATTTATTTTATTCTTCGTGATTTAGTGCTGAGCATTCTACTTTACGTAATTTTTTCGTATAATCTCTTACGTATATTTTGCATAGTAATGTATTTTACATTATTTTAATTTCCAGTTAACGTTTCTCATTTTCGTAGTGTTAAGTATTATTATTATTATCTAGCTTTAGCAATAGTGTTAGTATGCCTCGACCTCGACTAGTGTTGTGTAGAGCTTGCGACGGGAGGTTTCCCTGGTCTAGGGGTATAGTAGCTGATAGTTTCAATTGTAAGGGGTGCTTGGATAGAAAAAGGCTGGAACACGAGGTCGAAGCTTTACGGGAAAAAGTTAGGGTGCTAGAGGGTCCGGTTATAACGGACCCTCTGGTCGTCGAGCCACCTTTGATGAAGAAGCAATCTCCACGAACAACGACATTTTAGAGGGCGAATGGGTGGTCGTGGATGAGGTAGAGGGGGATAGTGATAGGGGTTTAATCATCGGCGATTCTATGGTTAGGGAACTTGGGAACCGAGTGTGTAGGGATTTTCAGGGTTTCGAGCGCTGTTGTCTTCCTGGGGGGAAGATTGGCAACGTTCGAGACGTTTTTCATCGCCGAAAGTTGCCCTTGCGGGTGATTCTGTACAAATCAGGTATCGGAACAAATCAGGTAGGAGCGAATATTAGTGAGTCTCTGTCAGAGTACCGGGATTTACTATTATCCGCTAGGGAGGGGGGTTCAGATGTGGCAGTGATTCCAGTGCTGCCAAGGGGTAGTAGGGGATATAGGAGTAGGATCCACCAATTCAATATAGGCCTGAAGGACATTTGCTCCTCACTTGGGGTCACGTTCTTGGAGCTTCCCGCATTTACCGATAGGTGGCTTCGTTCGGATGGGATCCATCTAAATAAGAGAGGGGTCTGGGAGGTTTACGATAGTCTTAGGTCAGGTTTTTTACTCCCAGACCACGTAGTCGGGAATGCGGGTTAGTTAATGATAATCACAACAGTACTGACGGGGAATTACCCACCTCTGACTTGGATGGCTTCTCGATTGACAACAAACCACCGGGCAAATTAAAATGTGTGTTAATAAATGCCAGGAGCTTGGGTAACAAGAAAGATTTTTTAGAAACTATGATAGTTGTGGAGGACTTGGATCTTATAGCCATTACAGAATCTTGGGCAAACGATGGGGATGAATCTTTCTTACACATCTCCGGATACGATACTTTTTTGAGAAATAGATCTGATAGGAAAGGGGGTGGAGTGTTGATATACGTGAAATCATGTTTGAAGGCTAGAGAGTGTAACGTACAGAGAAGTGATATTGAAACCATATGGGTTGAACTTGAGAACAAAAGATGTCATAAGCTTATTGTTGGGGTTTGTTACAATCCACCGAATAGGGATCAAAACTACATCGCCAAAATGCACGATGAAATTTCCTACATGTGTAAGCGAAAGAGGGTTCTCATACTAGGGGATTTCAATTACCCGGGTATTGATTGGGAGAACCTTTCATCTGGAAATCAGTATGAAAGAGACTTTCTTAAGTTGGTGCTCGAAAATTTTTTGTATCAGCATGTATCAGAAGCCACTAGGGGTACTGCTATTTTGGATTTAGTTCTTACTAGTTCTGAGGATCTAGTTGAACATGTTTCGGTGGGGGAAGAGTTTTCTTCCAGTGATCATCGTATCGTCAGATTTCACTGTAACTTTTCCTCGGGTAAGGTTGATAACAAAAGATTGGTTCCTTGTTTTCGGAGAACTAACTTTGATGTTTTGCGAAGAAGGTTAGCGGAAGTTTTCAAAGACCGGTTGGAATCAGTAGGGGTGGTAAGTCAATGGGAAGAATTTAGTACGAAGCTGTCCTCTGTTTTGCACGACGTCATACCCTTTGTTCGAAAAAAGCGTGTTTGTACATCACACCCTCTATGGTTCACGGATAGCGTGCGGAACCTTTATCTTGAAAAGAAAAGAGCATTCAGAGAGTATAAAAGTGGACGAGGTGACCTATCACTGTTTACTGATAAAAGAAGACTGTTGAAGAAAGCGATAAGGGATAGTAAAAAGCAAGTTGAATCTAGGTTGGCAGATAACATTGGCTCTGACCCAAAATCATTTTTTCGATACGTCAATAATGGATGTAAGGGGACAGTTGGCCCCCTCTCGATAGGAGGCTCAAAAGTAGAGAGCAATGTAGGCATGTGTAGTGCTTTCAATGACTTTTTCGCGTCGGTTTTTAATGGAGATAATGATATTCGATATACGGGTGTTGCATGGGGTAATAAAACGCTCAACGATATTCAAGTGGAAGACGTGGAGGTCCTAAATCTTCTAAGAAATGTATGTGCAAGCAAAGCACCAGCACCAGATGATATCTATCCCAGGGTTCTCAGGGAAGGTGCTAATGAATTGTTGGGGCCAGTCGCACAGATATACAGGAGTAGTGTTGCTGAGGGTATCGTCCCGAGAGATTGGAAACTGGCTAACGTTGTTCCGATATTTAAGAAGGGTAGTAGAGAAGTGGTGTCTAATTATCGTCCAGTGAGTTTGACGAGCTCCCTCTCGAAAATTTTGGAAATTATCATCAAAAGGCAGTTTGTGAAGTGGATAGACGAGAATAATGTATTGTCGGATAATCAGCATGGGTTCAGGAAGGGGAAGTCATGTGTAACTAACCTCCTTTGCTTCTATGATTACGTGACTAAGGCTTTGGGTAAGAGCAAAAATGTCGACGTTGTTTACCTTGATTTCCAGAAGGCATTCGATCGGGTCCAACATGGCAAACTCTTGAAGCGTTTACACGAGATTGGAATAGGGGGCAACTTGCTGAATTGGATAGAATCGTGGTTAAGAGATAGGTCGCAACGAGTTATGGTGAACGGGGAATTCTCTGGTTGGACAGACGTCACAAGTGGAGTTCCTCAGGGAAGTGTCCTTGGCCCCATACTTTTTTCACTTTTTATCGATAAACTCGATCAGGGTATCGATGGAATTACTAGCAAATTCGCAGATGATGTGAAGCTAATGGGGGTAATCGGGAATGAAAGCGATAGGGAGTTGCTCCAGACCAACTTAAACAAGATTGCAGCATGGGCAAATGAATGGAGCATGACGTTTAGCGTAGATAAGTGCATGGTCGCTCATTTTGGTTCGAACAACCAACGGTTCTCTTACGAGTTGAATGGTGTCACTATCCCGGATGCAACTAGAGTCACCGATTTGGGAATTCTCATTGACGAGCGACTTAAGTTTTCTGAACATTGTTCAGCGGTTGTCAAAAAATCGAATAGAATGCTTGGTCTCATTTTCAAAAAGGTCTCTTCGCGTTCTCCTAAAGTCATTCTTCCTCTTTTTCGAGGCTTAGTTCGTCCTGGACTGGAGTATGCTGTAAGGTTTTGGAGACCATACCTACAGAGGGACATAGACTTGGTTGAAGGGGTGCAGAGAAGAGCTACGCGTGTCCTTATTGGCACACAGGGCTTGAGTTATGAAGAAAGACTTCATTTTTTGAATATGTTTACATTGGATGAACGCAGGTGTCGAGGAGATATGATCGAAGTGTTCAAAATTTTCAATGGGATGGATAGGATGGACCATGAACTTTTAGTACACCGCCAATCGACTGCTTTTACAAGGGGACACCAGTATCGATTGGTGAGGGACAATGCAAGGTTATGGTGTCGCAGGGAATTTTTCTCCAATAGGGTTGTTAATAAATGGAATAGCTTACCCCCGGAGGTAGTAAATTGTAACACAATTGACACGTTTGAAAAGAAATACGATAAACATGTTGGGGTGAATCGAGAAGCTATCCATTCTTAGAATAAGACAACCATAAGTAATCTTTATGGGCATCGTATAATATTTTATCATGTGTATATATTGTTTGTAATTTGTGTTAATTGCATTTTTAATTGGGTTGCTGTATTTTTGAAACATATGACAACCATATTTTTATGGGCATCTTTTTATCAGCCACCTCGTTGGGCATTTTGCCTGTTGTGGCGTTGTATTTGTATTTGTATTTGATTATAGAAATTACCTCTTCATCAAATTGTAAAGTTTTTCACTTAGTTATAAATATGAGTTTTTGGACAGATTAAGACAGTTTTGGACAGGAGGGTTTTGGACAGTACGATTTTATATTTTACCGTACTATCCAAAATCTTGCATCATCTGCATTGTTTATGCCTCTTCATGCCTTAAAAATACAGAAGACAACTGAATGCCATTGGGTAGCATCAGAATCACCAAACTTAGAATAGGCCTATGTATCCAACTGCTTTGTAATGCAAACTGTTGTTTCACCTATTTGCACCATAATTTTGAATGATGAATGCTAGTTACTGTCCAAGACCATGAAGAGTAATAAATACAAAATTATTTTTTTTTCAACCCGCAGAAGTTTTTAATGACTACTATACTTATTGAACCCTCAAACTAAGCAAATGAAAAACTAATAAATCAAATGGTCCACATACATCCCGTCCCCAAATAACCTTTAAAGAGATACAATTTCTGCTTTGGCAGAATCATTAATTGTAATCTCCAACATTTGTAATATTTGGCAATATATCAAGGATTCCCTGCTCAATTGAAATCAATTACATAAATTTTGTTGATAGAATTTGGTAAAAAGTATGACAAAACCGAGCAAGTAGGACATTTTACTGAAAAGTAGGACGAGTGGGAGCCCTGAAAATGGGTGC
Source organism: Pholcus phalangioides (assembly GCF_987345545.1). Taxonomy (NCBI): domain Eukaryota; kingdom Metazoa; phylum Arthropoda; class Arachnida; order Araneae; family Pholcidae; genus Pholcus; species Pholcus phalangioides. The sequence goes on along the minus strand of NW_028301595.1, from coordinate 1,422,057 downwards.
TTGTTGCACACCTCTAGCCAGTTTAATTTCTGACCTCACAGCAAAAAATCATGGCTCTTAATTAATATTCTTGTACTGAAATGGGTATTCTACTACCTCTCTAATATTTGGTCTAACTTTTTGAAACACCCTGTATTGTTTTAAAATAAAAAAAAACATTCAGAAAGTGACAAAAAATTTATAAAATGAAAAATAATTTACACTTTTCATGTTTCCAACCCTTTGCATATACTGTTTTGAATTCCAAAATTTTATTATATTTAATGTAATTAATAATATAATCTATATATATAAAATTGATTTTCTGTCTGTCTGTGTGTGTTCTCTATGCAAATCTACAATTTTAGATTGATCATCGCCAAATTTTGCATATATACCAAATGGGACCCGACTTGAACGATAGGCTACTTTAAAATTTCGTCAGCCCAGGGCAAATGCCCCAAATGGGCAAAAAACTGTCCGGCAACAATGGTTTTTGGGCCTCAACAATCACTTTCCGAACGTTTACTTTGGTTACCATGGTTCCCTAGCAATGTGTTTCAGACGTGTATATGCCTTTACAATGGTTTGTCACTTCTTTAATCCTGTTAGTATATGTATAATAGTTTATGCCTTTATAATGGTTTGCCAATACTTTCAATACTACACAATACTACTATTCAATACAATTACATTTCAATACTCTCAGTAGTGAGGCTTTTCGAATAGACGTCATAATCATCATCAGCATCGCTTTGAGGGTCAGGAAAAGGGTGAGACTCATAGAAATCACTGTTAAAATTGCCGATTTTACTGTAGAAATGCTGAAATTTGGTGGGGTTTTCCGCCACATCAATAATTTTAAAAATTGTATAGAATTCCCGATTTCTGAAATATTGTGTTTGCTTAGAGGTATACTAAGCCCAGGAGATTGAATATGAAGTAATTAGCCGGACCTACTTTTGAGTTGTGTATTCATGTAATAACATTGATTTCAACTTTTTATTTATATCTTCTCAAGCATGAAAAATTAATGTCTCCGTATTATCTTCTGATATTCAACTGCATCAATTCATACAGTTTAGGTTGTTTTAAAATTCATTATGGGCCCATAAAAAGTACATCGAAAAAATTCCACAGCTTTAATTAAACATTTTTGAAAGCTGAAACAGGCAGATAATTAACTTGAAGTTTGGGGGGGGGGGAATAGAAATACATAGCGCCCCTTAAAAAAGGAAAGAAAAGTGTATATTCATTTCTATGTTTCTTTAAATCTAGATTTGTTTATTTCATGAGTCGCACAGGAAGTCGCCATATTGGATAACTTGGACACGGTTTGCATGTCCCTCAAAGAAAGAGGGAGATATCACGTGTTTCTAACAGCCTCATTGAAGAAAACCCGGGCAGCGCCGGGTATTATAGCTAGTATAATTTATATAATATAAAGTTTGATTGCAATTTGATAAAGAGGTAACTTCTATAATCAACGTTTTTCACTTATAGTTATAAATAGGAGGTTTTGGACAGTTTTGGACAGGAGGGTTTTGGACAGCACGGTAAAAACCTTGCCAACCCTGAATATAACATATATAATCTCAAATATCCCAGCTAACGGTGGGGCGAAGGTGATCGCGGATAACTGGAAAACACGATTAAACTGCCAGGGTGAAAAAATTTTAAATAACAAAATGGCAAAAGAAAGTAGGCCCACAGGGCATCCGTGATTAAAAGACCTTATTTTAAAGTAGCCTACAAGCAAAAGCAGTCATCAGAAAAGTGTGAATTTTTGTGGAGGACTTCACGAAGTGCTGGGAATTAGTTTCGGGGAGGGGGAAATTGGCTGCACATGTTGCCACAAGAGAGCATTTAATTTTTAATACCTGTAGTAAACATGAAAATTTATGTGATGTCACACAGCAGCTGTTATAAAACCTAGAAACATTCGCAGAGATCTTGTTTCTCAATGTGTTTGCTGATCACACTGGCAATAAGTTTATGCGAGATCAAGCTTTCTTGGTTAAAATGTTTTACCAAAACAGCAATTCCACAGTAACTGCTCTATGGTAATATCAGACTTGGAAGAGGATTTGAAAAGGTCCAATGAATGTTAAAAACCTTCGCAGTATGATAACAAAATTTTAAACCACAGGATCATTGGCTGTTCGTCCTGAAAGAGGAAGAAAGCCTGTTTCTGTAGACACAGAACAGGAGGTTTCGCTTCAGGTGGAAGAGAGCAGAGCTTCAAATTCTCGTGGTAGCACTAGTGTCAGGCGTGTAGCACAGGCATTTGATAGGCCACGTTCAACTGTCCATAAGATCATGTGGAATATTCTCCAATATTATCTGTAAAAATTTTCACTTGTACAGCGGTAGCTTCCACATGATTATGACGTTTGACTCTGGTTCTCACTGCAGTTTCTAGCTTGTGTTGAAGTCAATTCAAAATGGTCTTGGCATATCCTCTAGACAGAAGAAACACATTTTCATTTGGATGGTGCAATCAATACTCACAACTGTCACATTTGGGAACCAGAAAATCTGATCTCTATCTCTCTATCTTAGAGGTTCCGTTGCATTCACCAAAAGTGACGGTATGGTGCGAATTTACATCATCATTTATTCTCGGCCCCTACTTCTACGAGGAGTTACATTCTACAGTCCAGTGACATGTTCAATCCCCTAGAAGCGATATGCATTGCTGTTACAGAACGAAATTGTTCGGGCTCTGCAAGCACGTCACTGCCTTGCAGACACAATCTTTATATAAGACGGAGCTACTCCACACATTGCAGTGCGTGTTCAGAATGTTCTTGAAACACATTTTACAGAAGAATGTGTCATCGGTCGCCACTTCCCTAATCTATGGCCTCCCTGATCCCTATACTTTAATCCATGAGATTTTTGGCTTTGGGGGCATTTGAAACGTCTGGTAAGTCGTGACAATCCAAGAACTTTACCTGACCTTAAGGGCAGCATTTCACACCACGTGCGAAACATTTCCTTGCGCACACTTCAGTTAGTTGTGGAACATGCCATCTTGTGATTTCACACAGTATCTGAAAATGATGGCCGTCATGTGGAACATGTTTTGTTGCAGTAATAATTGTAAGTGTTTAACAATTGTTAAACTTGTAAACGTTCACCTAATATGTCATTTCACAATAAAATGGCCTCTGGTGGCGACATGTGCAACTAATTTTTTCCCCTGAAACGAATTCCCATCACTTCATGAAGTCCGCCACAAAATTTCACAATTTTTTGATGACAGGTTTCGTCTGTAGGCTACTTTAAAATAGGGTCTTTTAACTATGGACGCCCTGTATTTATGTACATTTCACCTGTTTAGAATGCCTATTTAGTGTATATATATATATTCATATCATGTATGCAAAAAAATCTAATAAAAAATTACACTTATTTACACAGTTATTACCACTATGACACAAAATAAAGTGTTCCAGACTCTGCCACAAAGCTGGGCTGGAAGAGATCTCCGCAATGGGGATAAGTCCAGTGGCACAGTTCTGGCGTATGTTCATTCAGTTATTACCACTAATAAACGGTGAGATTCACTCATTTCAGAAATACAGTAGAATCTTGATCATCCGGGATAATGATCGTATAGGTGATCATGGACAACTGAAAAACATGGTTATCCTTTCTGTCAGCCATTTTGCACAGTTCTAAAATGTACAATGAGAATAACACAAACAAGAAATACCACTGGTTCAACCAATAGGTCCTGCAGTCACACGTCTGAAGTTGCACCATCCTTGTGCCTTGTGTTTAAGTTATAAAAGAGCACACAATACATTTCTGCTAACACCCCCCCCCCCCTATACATGAGAAGCTTTTTCTTGATTGCCTGTAATTGGCTGTGAATCTTCTACTGTCCATCGTCCCTGGACAATGTTCAGTTCTCATTTGTGGCTGGGATTACCATTTCAAGGCATTAACATGGGGCTTCAGCTCTGAGAATGGGGAGGGAAGTTCTGTAAAAGAATGAAGAAATCCAGCAGTTCTACGATATGGAAATGTTTGTTTTCAAGCCGAACTAAACTTTTTTTGTAACATGGTTAATCCACGACTGGATAATCATTGTTCTACTATAGTATTTAATTCAAGTTCATCTGTTGGAAGTCCTTCGTGTTAAAAGACGAATGCATTTGTTTCTCGGGTAGAGATACACCATCGAAAAAATTCAAATGAACCCTGGTTCATACCAAAAATGACAGGGGAAAATTGACTCTGACTCATGCACATGGTAGAAGCAAAACTAATGTTCACGAAAATTATATGCATGAGAACAAATTCTGACATGTTCAAGCACACAAAGAGTACAGAAACAAGTTAAGATTTACACATTTTCTTTAAAAATGTAATTTCCTTATGGTATCTCATGATTTATAATCCACGGATGCGAACTTTGACACTTGGAGAAAAATATGATTAGATTATTTTTAAACATATTTTTTATTTTATTTTATTTTATTTTATTTATTTTAGTGTTTGAATTCTTCATCAGTAGTTCATGATGCAACTACAAAGTAATCTCAAACACTTTTGACTTGGTGGAGGGGCCCTGGGCAGGGAAAAGTAAACAGAAGACCTCAACTTGGGAAAGAATGTCTAATATTTTTCACCAAAGATATTTTGTTTAAATTTCAAGCCCGAAATTATTAAAGTCCATGCTTTCTACGATTATTATCAGTGCCCGTTGCACTTTGACTTGATTAATTTGATTCTTCGATTTACACAATTTTTGATTTCCTTGCACTATATGTAATCTTTGATATATCAAATTTTTGTTTTGCCGGATATGCCCGGGGGCGAAGTGCTTACGTTGCTTCTTGCGATACAGCTTGGGTGTCTCGCGGTTTGTCCAGTTTCTCCAATGGAGCCCAGGCAGAAATGAGATCTAGCCTGAACAGTCCCCAACGTTCCAAAATCCTTATTCGGCAAATGAACTTCCCCAGCGTAACTTCCGTTACTTAAACTGTTCCGTTTGCAGGGGTGCAAGCGTCCCTCATCTATTTTGGAGCAGAAACTTTCATTTTTGGAGTAGAACTAAAAACTAAAAACTACTTCTAAATTAATTTCCTTCACAAATTAAAGCCAATTTAAATTTTTTCTGAAGTACCTCATCTGTCACTACTAAAACATGAATTACTGAAATGACGAATAAAAATTATTAGACTCTTTTCAAATTAAGCACCATGCATACTGAAAACCTAGGCAGCAAGAATTTCTCTGCTTGAACACCAAATCTTATTCATCCTGATATGGCAAAAAAAAAAGTGCATGTAGAATATAATAAGGGTTTCTGTGAAAAAAGTTAGCTTCTCACAGAATTTAAAGAAATGATTAAATTTAAAAGTGAAATGAAAAAAATATAAATACCTTATTTACTTAAACAATTTCTCAACATAATAGCATGTTAATAAATTAAAGAAAAAATTTCTGCTGTTTTTCTCAGCCTGAAGCCCTTACAATATTTTCTATACGAATCAAGAGTCGCTTTCAGAAGTTCAACATCTTAATGACAATTTTTTTCGAATTTTTCATGCCCTTGAACATAAGATTTTGTGTGTCTTATTCTTTTAAAGCATTGGATAGACAGATTTTCCGCTGTTCAAACAGACTTTTGTTAACATTGAACTCTCTTTCACTGTCTGCATTACCATGTGCTAAAGATTAAAAAGCCTCCACCAAAACTGGCAAAATTGGGAACTTTGTGCTGCTTTCAAGGTTACAAAGTTTCAATATGTCTGCCCAATATCCATCTATTCTTTGAACTGATTTCACTTCTTCTAATTCTTTGTATTGTGGTGCAACCCATTCATCACTCATAATTGATAGTTCTGTTGGCGATACAATGTTAAGCAACATCCTAGCAATACGTGAAGGAGTAATGTACAATCCCAGCAATGCACGAGAGGGAGTGCAAAAACCAAGAGCGGGTGCAAATACTTCATTCTCTCCAACATGTTTTGGAAAGGTAGAACATTTATATATATAATTGGTATCTCACAGAAGTTATGTATATATAAAATGAGCATGCTCCTAGTATAAACTCCTTCCTTTGACTATTGTTAAGAGCAGCCCCTCCCCCACCAATGCAGGGGCAGAACTTGCGGATATATTGGGCGCTGCTCTAGGAGAGGTGCTAAATGGAGTTGAAAGGGTGAAAAAAGCTTTGTCGACCAAAAAAAACATTGTCAGTAACAGCAAAAATAGGTTCTGCATGGGTAGGGATTTTTTCCTCGAGCCGGGCCCTGTTCGCCAAATTTGGATTTTCGCGATGTGAAATTGTCACAATCGGCAACCGCAGACGATAACCACACAACAGCATAGTGGCTAGATGACAAAACTATGGATATTTTAGCTGGAGTTTTTACAGAACCCGTTTTTTCCCAATGATCTCCGAAAAATTTCGGTAATTTAAACGAGTAAACCAATGTCCCTTTTTGATTCTTCGCAAAGGTGCGGGCGCAATCTTGCGGGAAATAAAGCAAATTTACGGCGTAGATACGCTGTCTTTGAAAGCAGGTTGGTAGTGGAGAAATTACCGTTATTTTCAGTATATAACCCGAAGGAGAAAAACGCTCTTCGAAATCGGAAAATTCGACATATTCATTCAGAGCCTTTGATAGCCCGCGGGTTATACCAATAAAGGTACGGGACCGTTATTGGACTACTTCAAAGTAGTACTACTTTCCAAGGTCACGAGATGATGCGATTGTGGTAGATGGTGGGAAGTGAAAAAAATTGAAGTTTCCCTTCCATATCTTTTTCCTTGTCTCGGAAAGAACGCGTCCTGTGAACAAAATTTTCATGCTTCTTTTTCCTAAATTCCAGGTATTTGACGCACTACGTGCATTAGCGGTACCTCCGCGAACCACAAACAAGAATTGGCGCAAATGCACAGGGATTCATCGCCTTAGCGCATCATGTAGCAAGAAAACCATTTCGGCGCAGTTTGGCGCAGCTCTTGCACCCCTGCGTTTGGGTACATAGGATTTAATGGTGACTTTTAAGCATATGACAATGTTGTCAAGAAGCTCTTTTTTCAATGGGAGCCATAAAAATAGTCTGTTCCTCTTTCTCCAACTTTTTCATAGTGACGACTTAACTGAAATTAGCGATGAGTAAACGAGGGTTTAATAACATCGTGGTCTATGAGAGCTGGAAGGGTCTAAAGAAAAATGGTGACTTAACCAGAGTGACGACTTATCAGGGTGACAACTTAACGAGGTTTTACAGTATTTCAAAATAATGTTTAAGATGTTAAAACAAACTTACAAACCACTAGCATTAAAAATATAACTTTTCCTATACAAAGCAAAGTGCTAAAAAGATACATGCATTTTGATCACACAAGTAACCTAAATAACAAAGACGCAATTAACCAGAATTATACAGATGACCAGTATATACTCTGTTTGCTCTAACTTGGGTCCTGATGTAAATAAACCGCTGTACCAATTTTTGATATCACTCCGCATCCTTCATCTCTATTGGTTCTAATTTTACCCGCCCCTTCATTACGTGTTCCGAACACGTGCGTTTTTTTCTCAAACGCGAGATTGTAAATTCGTTATGAAGAATTTTCCTGGAAATTTTTTTTTCTCTGTTCTCCAAATTTTGTTGAAATAAAAACTGTTGATAACACTAATTAAAATAGAAAGAGGCATACACATCTCCCAAAAAAAATTTGATAAGGTATTCTGTCGTTATCATGGCACACTCCTCAAGAGTTGGGATGACAGGGCTCCAGCCTGGATATTGCCTGCGACAATTCTTGTCATTTTTTTTTTTTTTTACGATAAAAGTTTACTATATGGAAGGGCTGTTGAAAGATTGGTCTGAGGGCCCACCAGGGATCACAGCCTGGGGGGGGGGGTCTTGCGGCAGGATGTGGGGCCATGGTCGTTACAAAAGTTTGTGCGAGTTGTTTATTATTTAACGGCAGATAGTGAGAAAAAAAAAATCCTCATTTTTTTCTTATTACTTTTTTCTTCAGAATTTTACAATTTTATTTCTGAGCTAATTTACGCGGTATGATTTTCCTGGGCCGGATATGCTACCAATTATAACGCGAAACAAATTATGAATAACTTACCGTTGTGTTGCAGCTTTTTATTTTTCTTGCGGGTCTGTATAATTAAATATTTCATAATAATCCACTGGCTGTAGAAGTTCCAATTTGATGAGAGAGTCATCCACATTATTTACTTCAACCTGTTGTTGATATCCTGTTTTTTGTCAAGACAATTTCGGTTTTTTATCTGTGCGTAGGTTGCGAGCCATGACCCCCCAACATCCAGCAGCAGGAGCCCCTGGACTGGGATCTTTAATGGGCCCCGCAGGCCAGGCTTTCTCACCGGATCTATAGTGTCTGTCATAATGGGGCTAACTGAATCAAAAATGAGCATTACTCTTACGAACCAAAGAGTAATGCTCATTTTACCCCCCCCCCCCGTTCAGTGTACGTCAAAGCCTGTGGGTGAGAAAAAAAATCTTGTTGACAGCAACTTTGTTTATAGGAGTCCAGAGCAGCTGCAAAGAAATGCATTTTCAAATGGCTCTGCCAAACAAGATAGACACGCATATTTCATTTATGTCATCAAACGATAAAGAAGAAAGCTCTTTTTCTTGCAAGACCTCTTGAAGAAGCGTATACAAGTGTATATTAAATCTGTTTGTGAATAGGAATAATAATAATAAAATGAAATTTCCGTTTAAAAAGGGGACGGTAATGTTTGAGTGAGAAAGGCGTATGCTGTCAACACCCACCCTGAAGACATAGCAATGAATGAATGAACACCAGAACTTTGCCACTGGACTTATCCCGTTGCCGAGATCTCTTCCAGCCCAGCTTCGTGGCAGAGTCTGGAACACTTTATTTAGTGTAAAAAAAAAACAGCATACAAACTTTTTTACAACATATTTTCCCCGGACAATTGGGTACTGTCGCGATTAACAAATTTTGTGGTGATTACAGACGAGATGGGATTAGGAGTTGGAGAAGTTTCGGGGTTTAGTTAAGATGAATGTACACATATTAGGATGGAGGTATGTTTTAAAAGCAATTGAGCCCCCCCCCCCAGCCATCTCATCTGTTATCTTACACTTGCCATATTATATACACAGGATACAAAAAGAAAGAGAAATGAGAATCTTATTGGCTGAAGACATAGCAGCAAAAACGCTTTGACCGATCTTTAAAAAATATTTTTTCCAGCCTTCCAGATAAATTTGAAATAATATGGAATAAATATTTTAAAAAAATAAAAATTATGAGGTATTTTATGGTATGAGGGACAAACGAAAAAGGACTATATTTTTGGCGGTGTTGCACAGTAAGAAAAGGTGAAATGTTCTTCAACCAATCATTTTGGGCATCGCCCACGTGCTTTTATTTACCTTCAGTTGTTCAGGATCTTTGTACGGAGCATCTGGAGCATAAACCCTGAAGACATCAGCAATGCAACAGGCGATCAAAAGCCTCACATCTTTGCTTGGGTGCTCCAAGAACGGGTCCAGTGCCAGATGCAAAGCGAGGGGAATAAAACTTGAATTGTCTTCATCTTGGCTCATGTTCTGGAAAGCTTGAGCACATTCCTGTAATTAAAAAAAAAAAAAATATGGATACAATTGCAGAAACCGCAAATGGATTTCTAAACAGGCTTCAATAGAATAAAGGTAATAGGAAAGGTTGCTTGACATGAAAAATCATGGGTACTTTTAAAATATATGGGGGGGGGAAAGACCTTGACAAATTGAGAAAAGCATTTTTTTAAGGAAAATCGATCCAAAAATAGTGTTTCCCCCTTCCCCCCTTTCCTGGTGGATTTCTTATTTTAAGCATTTATGGACACTTTAGACTGCTGACATAAATTTCAAAAATTCTGTGTTAACTCCAGTCTTTTATTTAGTAATCATACATAGAAAACTTCAGTTCTTTTTTCCAATTTTTTTAGTGGGCATGACAAGTGGAATTGCCCTGAAAACAAATAAAATATATATAAATGGTGGCAAACAAATAAATCTGGGGGGAAAGAGTTGATGTGGAATGAAAAAGAAAACTATACAATCAAAATAAATTTCTCCAAACTGCATAATGGTCTTGAATACACCATAGCTGCCAACTTTTGAGAATGAAAATTAGGGAGGTTTTCACACAAATCCAAATTCCGTACAAAAATAAATGTAATTTTTGAAAAGCAATGTAAGGATTTTTTATTAACCAAAGTAAAATTGTAGAGATTTTTCCCTTTGCAAAAACATAACATCTTGCAAGCCATCGCAAACCAGTGGGTTAAATTACCCTTCTATTTTATAGTGTTTGCCAATACACAATTCAAGCATCGAAACTCAATTTTACTCGTTCAAATTTTGTCAAGGAATGAAAATACTTCTCCAAATTTATGCAGCGCTAATTTTTTGCATCTCACTGATTAAATAAATACCCCTCTTTTTACAAAAATACCTATTAAAATTTTGAAATGAAGTGAAATTACTCCTCAAAATGTTATTTTCGGATACCACTGATCATTACTACTGCTACTAAACTACCCATTCCCAACGAATTGCCATATCTTCGAATGTGGGTGTACATGTTGTGAACCAGACATGAAGTTTGTTACTGTGTAATGCTTGTTATGTGTGTTGCTGCCATCTACTACTACCAGTAAACTGTACTTGCACCTCGTACACATTCCTCTACAGAATTTCTGATGAATTGGTACATGCCAGAATGTGCCAGGGTTTAAGGTACGGTCGCATTTTATGAAAATGCGAAAGAAAACCATAGAATGCGAAAAAAGTAGCAACAACTTTCGCAAAAATGTGTACAGGAGGTACGCAACGAGTAGACGTCCAGCCATCAATCATTACATTAGCATTCAGGGGCGTAGCCAGAAAATTCGTTCGGGGGGGGACCAAAGTGATAGAACAATAGATTTGACCATGTTTTTCCCTTTTTTCTGCCATTTTTTCACATTTCGGGGGGGGGGGGACCAGACCCCCAAGTCCCCCCACCCTTCCCTTGTTAGCATTGCAGCATTTTGCCAAAGCTTTTCCCCTGTTTTCGCTTTTTTGCGAAAGGAATTTTTTATCCAGCTTAAACCCTGGAATGTGCATGTATGAGTTGTGAACCTGACGTGAAGTTAGTTTTTTTGTAATGCTTGTTATGCGTAGTGCTGCCATCTGCCACCAATATTTCTAATCATAAGTGAAGTGCAATGACTGAATAATTGTACCATTATATGTTTGTTGCTCTCTGTGGGGAGACTTTTTAAAGGAGGTCATTACTACTGTCAAATCAAATCACATCAACAAAAGAAATGGCCATCAGGCTCATGAAGACTTCATAGGACATATGGTCAAAGCAGATGCAAGTCATTTTGTTAATTTCGAAAGGCGAAAGACTAAATTGATGGTGGCTGTTTGGTGACTTTTGTGAAAGCCTAGTTAACCAAGCGAAGATCGAGATGTAGTTCAAAAAGAAAATTCTCATTCCTCTTTGGGGAATCGAACCACTAATCTCTCACTGTCCAGGCGTGTATTCAAACCATTGAACTACAGAAGACCGACAATTTCTTTCCTTGGAGCATATGTATGAATGCTGAACAGGACAGCACATGGACAGGCTCTTAGCTCAGCTAATAGTTCTTATGACATTAGCCCCCAGATGGCAGCATATAGAGAGAAACTATGATTCCCCACAGAGGAATGTGAATTTTCTTTCCGAACTAAATTAATAAACTATGAATTTATTGAAATATGAGAGGGAAAACGGTACATGAGCCGTGTTGTTGTCAGTTGGTGACCGAGATACTCCGTTGCGCACAGCCATCCAGGAGCGCCCACCTTGAAACATTGAGTTTCAATACCGACATGTTTACATGAAATACAATGGCAGCTACATGTGAAAGTTATACAAAATATGTGCAAATCGTAGATGCGCAGAAACATGCTATTGCAGGGTTCCCAGCAAAATCCACTTGATCATTTCCCTGACTCTCCCTGACCAAATTCAAAAATTTCCCTGACCAAATGCACGTACACTGTCACACGCATATATAATTCTAAACCATCTAATATCAGTAAATCAGTGATTCCCAACGTGGGCGTTAATGCCCCCTTGGGGGCGATGGAATGTTCCAGGGGGCAGTAGAAGCTACAGGTATAATATAGGATCCTATGGGTTAGATTGTGTTGGGGCGATGGGTGAAAAAAATTTCTGAAGGGTGGTGATGGGCCAAAAAAGATTAGGAAACTATGCTCTAAATTATAGTCGACCCCCCTACCCTGTATTTGTGGGGGTTACATTCTGGGGGTGGGGAAAATATGGAAAATTGCAAATAACTGAAACCATAGATTTTTTGTTTATTGAACATCATGAGAAGAGCAGGGTAACGCAAAATTATAAGGAAATATAAACGAGGGTGCAGCGATTGATTGTTGGTGATGTTTTCTGAAAGAACATTGTAATTTCTGTTTGCCGTTTCTTCTTCATATCATCAAGTATGTTCGAGTATGTTGACAAGACTTCCTCTACCAATTTTTCTACATGTGAAGAACGTAATATAGAGGGGATCTATGTCATGAAAATCATCTGGTGGTGAGCCACAGCAGCAACTGACTTACTTTCGCCAAGCATAGTCAATATATATAATTTTTTTTTTTTTTTTTTTGTATTTTCGGAGCATTATCAGTAGCACTAGACAAATGAGCCATCCTAAACAGGCACAACTCAAATTTTGTAAACAAAACATGTAAATGACGATTGCTGAGGAAAAAATCCAATAAAGGGAAAAAAACCACAAATACGGGAACCGCGAATACGGGGTGGGGAGACTGTATATCATTTCACGGTAATACACCATTGAAAAGCACATTACAGACAGATGCTAATATTTTGCCGCCACCACCACTCCTTACAAAATCAAACGGTGTATATGATATTGTACACAACACTAGTTTCCTTGGAAATTTCACAGAGATAACTGAATTCAAATCATTATTCAACATATAAAGGTTAAGGGCCCTTTCACGCGGAGCAGATGTGGACGCAGGTCCGGAAGAAGTTTTAACAATTGGTATATACAGAGCATTTCAGACGATGTGGAATGCACCCGCACCTTTGAAGTGTTCATGTGGGTTCGGACGGCATCCGCATGTGTCAAAACCTACGTGCGGGCTCCGCATCCGCACATACAAGTTTCGTACATTAGGTTATTTGGTACAGCTATTCACACGACGCGGATGCGGGTCGAATTAGTCCACATCTTTGGCTGCTTTTTCAAGATGACTTTGCATGGAATTTTTTAATTATTTGACATAAATATAAAAACACCATATGAAGGCCCCTGTGCATCAATAGGATGTACCCACATATATGTCTATCCCTCCATTTCCTTCTGAGATAAAGGAGATATAGTAACTTTAACTGCCTTTTGTCCATACTTTACAATTTTATATAATAAAACTTGCCAACAACGAACACTGACGGGACCAAAATTATAAGCCGTTCCGTAAAACAAATATAATTAACTGAATACTTTAATAACTTTTAAATTTAATTACAAATTTTTAATTTTTTCTTTTTAAATTTTTAAATTATTTTAAAAATATAAATATTTAAAATTGTTTTAAATATTTATTTATTTTTTATTTTTAAAACTAAATACTTTTATTAAACAACGTTATCCATGTACGACGTTCACTCAGGGCTGGATTAACACGTTTGAAAGTCCTAAGCACTTGAATAGTTTTGGTGTGTGTGTGTCCCACCCCCAATACCTACATATATACGTTACATGATATTGAGTCTATAAACTTAAAAAAAAAATGTGACTAATCTAAGGATGGGATTTCACTCTGAAGGTTTTATGAAAGTTATTTTATAAAACTTGAAAAAAAAAGCAACCAATAAATTTATCGGTTACATTCGGGAAAATGCAACCGATCAGCTTATTGGTTGCATTTGTAAAAGAATTATAAAATTTTTATAGTGTAATCCAGGCTTAACACAGAATCGTGATGTGAATATTTCTAAGCACAGACATTTTGAAAGTCTCCACCCTTCCCCCTTTTTCTACTTGCAAAGTCTTTGATATCTCCTGATATTTTTTTTTTTTTTTTGGAACATCATTGGATGTGTTTTTGGAATATTTTTTCATATTTTCTAAAAAGACAGATCTTAGATTTTTTTTCAAAACCTTTTGAAAATATTTTGAGCTATGTTCTCCCATTGACTAATTGTGACGATCAAACTGAAAAGGCATCTTTATGTTAAGATTAAACTATTAAGACTATTCTATGGGGCTCTAGATTAAACCAAAGAATAGGTTGCTCTAGGCTGCCTATGAGCACTGAATCAGGGGTGAAGGAGAAAAATAATTACAAAAATTGGGGAAAAAAGTTTTTATGCACAAATTTCAAACTAAAGATTTTTTAGAACTTTAGTGCTCGTGTGAAAGGGCATGCGGATCTGGTATCTGGACCCACGTCCGCTCAGTGTGAAATGGGCCTAAAGTTTCTCTACCCACAGGCCGGGAAAAAAAAAACAAGAAAATAAAATGTTTTTTCAGAAGAAATACAAAAGAAGTTAAGGGCTGGTATATTGGCTTTGCTTTCAACAATGGAAAAAGGAGGGTCTCTCCACTTTAGATCCCTTCATCTATTTACTCAGAGGGCAGATTGTTTCTTGGCCAACATTGTAAAATCCCTACTCTTCAACTGATAAGACATTTCTCTTAGTAGGGGATCTGGAGGAAAATGCTGATAAGGATTTTTTTTCCTCTCCCTGGGGATCTGAAAAATAATCTTCCATGGAAAAAAGTGAAGGTAAACCATTTGAATGTAGATTTATCCTCTGATTTTTTCCTCTTCAAATTTTCTCTGACTTTTCCCAAATATTTAGAATTTTCCCTGACTTTTGACAAATATTTCATATTTTCCCTGACTTTCCCTGACCGTTTTCCAATTCCCTGACTTTCCCTGATTCTCCCTGACTTTCCAGGTTACTGGGAACCCTGTATTGTACACTACATCTCGATCTCCACTTGGTTATCCATGCTTTCGTACTTCGTATGAACAGTGTGGAGAGTGACATAGTTTTTCTCTATATGTCGCCATCTGGGGCTAACGTTGTATGAGCAATTAGCTGAGCTAGGAGGCTGTCCATGCGCTGTCCCGTTCAGCATTCATACATATGCTCTAAGGAAAAAAATTGTCTGTCCTCTGTAGTTCAATAGTTAGAACACTCGCCTGGACAGTGAGAGATTGATGGTTCGATTCCCCCAAAGAAGAATGAGAATTTTCTTTCCAAACTACATCTGGATCTCTCCTTGGTTATCTAGGAGTTTGTACTTCGTATGAAGGTAATTTGCAAAATTTACAAATTGCATTATAATAATGAATATGACTAAATAATCATCTCGCATATTTGCCATGTAAATTTTTTCCCTGCGAACTAAGTTTTCAATCCCGGCAAACTTTCTATAATACAGTATTTACTGCCAAGGGTTATATAGAAGCAACATTTGATACCTTCGCCGACAATGGGAATATTTTTTTGAGCAAGATATATAAATCTTATATTTATAACCCCCAATTTCTCACATTTTTTCCCCAATCAAGAATGGCCACCCTAATCATAATGAAATAACTTTATACGCAGTATTTGATTGCATCTAACACTAACCCATCACTCAAAAAGTTCTGAATCGCACCTTCCATTGTTGCCATTATATTTATTTTCATACTCATAATAATTATTTGCTTTATTTATAATTCAGTTTATTTATATTAATAAAACAAATCCCTAATCTTAATTTAAATCAATGTAATATTTTGTATCTGCGTATATGTGTGTGTATGTATGTCATATTCATTAGATGATTTCTCTCTGTCTTGCGTTTTTTCATTGTTTTGTTTGTTACTTATTTATTTATTTTTATTTTTTGTCGTTTTTTTTCAATTATGATTAGTTCATTATTAATATTTACTATTTGTGTCTGAAAATTAACTCAATAATAATCGTGTCCACCAGTATGGATCGACAACGATCCCTTGGATGGATTTTCTTCGTTTTGCCAATGTAAGTTTTATGATGTGATGAATAAAATTGAATTTAATCTGATTACACTTTCCATCAAAAAAAGTCTTAAAAACGATCCAACCCAGGTTGTAACGACAAAATCTTCTATGTCATCATAACCAAGTTTATTTGTATATTCTTCAACATGCTAAAAAAGTCCATACAGTTATATATAGAAGGAGATGTAAGATATTACTAAGCAACAGCAAATGAGGTTAATTTGATTTCAAATATTTCATCCAAGTAAAAATGTAAGAGCTTTGAACAAACCTTAAGCCTCCGCACCAGATCATCTGTACTTAGGTCTGCAGTGATTTCCTTCACACCAGAAGGATAAACGATTTTTGTTTGTTTGGAAACCCTCGGCATTTTGCCTGTTCAAAATATAAAAACAAAAAACTTGTCATTTTTTATTTACTCTCACGCATATAATCACATATTTATGGAGGCGAAAAAAATTAATGAATACAAATTTTCTAGAGCTCTGAATAGTAAAAGTTTGGTTGATTTTCCTTATCTGTTGTAGAACAGTTAAAGAACATATTCTTAAGCATAGCTTGTGATTTCAATACATTATTTGCACGTTTTACTTTTCGTGACGAAAAATTCCAAATAACAGTGTGGCAATCACTGCACTCGATCAGAAAGGCAAACAAAATTGTGATGTGACATCGCAAAATCTCTTGGTATTGTCCATTCACTTGTCTCTGGCCAATAAATTAGTTCGAGGAGCTAGCTCAAGAAGGTGACCATCCATGTTGAGGAAGAAAAAGCAACTGTCAATAAAACTAGGAACTGAAAGCTCATCAAAAAAGTGTCATTCCGAATGCAAGAACCCAAAAGCAGAATATGTTGAAATCGGCAACATACGTTACAGAACAATCAGTGCTACTGCAGAACAATCTGGAAGAATTCTAAGAATAGCTCAGAAAACACTATTACGAGAATTTTTAATGCAGAACATTTCCAGTCAGCAGAGGGCTTGCTGCAAAACATTCTGCTTTGGGGGTGCAAGAGTCTCAATAAGAAAGATTGCCTGTGAAACTGGCAAAAACAGGGAATCTGTATGTTTGATAGCAAAACAAAAACTGAGACTGAAGGCTTACCAATTCCAAAAGTTTCAACAACTTTCTGTTGAAAATAAGTGAGTGTGGCTGAAAAGATGCCATGCACTGCCACATTGGACCGCTGGTAAACGATGGGAGAACATTCTTTTCACAGATAAAAAGCTCTTCACAATTAAGCAAGCACACAATCATCAAAACGATAGATACTGGTCTTCAGATATTCCAGGATCAGCAATCATTGTTTTAATGGCATCAAAACCCCCAAATCGTTATGGCTTGGGATGGAATCTAGTTCGATGGAGAGATACCTCTCATATTTTGGGGGGGGGGAAGGGTCAAAATCGATCAACAAGTTTACCAGAAAGATATTTCGCAAGCTCTTGTGCTTCCATGGTGTCAAAAGCACTGTGGAAAAGGCATCTGGACATTCCAATGAGATTCAGCACCAGCATGCAGATTAAAAAGTATCCAGCAGTGATGCAAGGCTCATTTTCCAGATTTCATCACAACTGCCAAATGGCTGCTATATTCCCCTGATCTCAATCCGATGGATCACCAAGAGGTCCATTTTAAAGAACAGGACTTGTGCTAAGAGCAACCAAAGTTTGGCATCATTGAAAGAAAACTCTGAATCAGGAATGGGATAAACTTTCCAACGAAGAGGTGCAGTGCAAAACTCAAAATTTTACGAAGCGTTTGAGGCTTTACAGCCAAAGGCTGCTACTTTAAATTCAAGTCAAAGTAATCGTAAACAAACGTATATGTTTGTAATCAGAATTATAAAAAAAACCATTATCTGGCAAAAATACTGTATACAGTTATTTTTTGTCACCCTGTAGTATAAGCGATTTTGATCGCTAATGCATCCTTTTGAATTAATGGATGAAAAATTTTCATTTAAGCATTGATATTTTTAATCATTCAGGCCTATATCCATCAACTCAGGCGAAACATTCTTCACAAAATCGCTCAGAATAACTTCATTCATTCGATATCTGGGAATTCTCAGATAACAAGACAAATGTTCAAGTTATAGAAAGGATCAGAACTTGGAAAATTGTATGAAAAAACTAGGCGCCTGTTGACGACTGGTGCTGCAAACAAAATATTTTATCAAACAATTTATGTGTGAATTATTTTCTTTCCTTATCCCAGATTTGACAATCTCTCCTGGAATGCACTGTCTTCCTATCTGTGTGGCCGGACGGGTTGCACAAGCCTATAGCCATGAGTCAGCCCTGTTCTTAGCAAAACGTTCATACAGAGAAATTCAGATTGTTTTTTGAACTAATATGATATTACTAATATCATATCTCCATTAGGGGAAAACAATTGAAGGCCTACTGCACAGCTTTGACAAACAAATGTATGAAAACGCTAAAAAAAATAGGCAGAGCTCGACAAATACCAAGCATCATGGATTGCATTAGGAGCCATTCAAGTATTACGTAAACAAATTTTTAGCCATTTTTGACCCCCCCCCCTTGTCAGCAAAATTTCGTCATCAGCTCTGCCCCTGCAAATCCTAACTCATATTTTCATAAAGGGTGGTTGATGACGTAAGCATTATCCAAACTCCCCCACACAACAAATCGGAACCCCCCCCCCATCAATGATGAGATAATACTTGAACGGCCCCTTAGTGCCTGAAATTTTCTATATGTGACTGCTGAATTGGTGTCTACGGATGGCACAAAACTTTTTTTTCTCATTATATAAGACTGAACAAATCCCAGGCAACTAAAAAATTTGTACTGATGCCTAAAATTCTCTTCATGTAGTTCCTAAATTGCAAGCTGAACGCAAAACAAAATGTTTGGAATTTATAGCAGCATATCTGCCAACATGAAAGAGGGTCATTATTCCCCAAAAAACTTAAAAGTAGAATTATTTTGGACATTTTTATTTGGGTAAAATTTTTTTGCGCCTAAAAAAATTGTACTTCCACCTAGATTTTTTTTGATTTGTCCAGCCCTGCATTTCAGTATGCTTCTTATCATGGAAAGAAAATTAAGTTCC
Organism: Pholcus phalangioides; assembly: GCF_987345545.1. Taxonomy (NCBI): domain Eukaryota; kingdom Metazoa; phylum Arthropoda; class Arachnida; order Araneae; family Pholcidae; genus Pholcus; species Pholcus phalangioides. The sequence continues at coordinate 1,402,881 of NW_028301595.1, read as the reverse complement.
GGAGAAGTCAGAAAAACATTGTTCAGAACCAATTTTTCTTGAACAAAAACCATGGTTGGCTCTTTTGGCTGACACCTAAATATGTTTTTAATTCGTCAAGTCCTGGCCAACTACAATGTATTTGAAGAAAATATCACAACTATGAGAATAAATAATTTCAGGGTTCGTGCTCATTTTCATAAAACAATTTCCCAGGGTTTAAAGTCAAATTTTCAAAAAATTCAACATAATTTTAAATAATCAAAAATTTTATGTAAATTAATTGCAGTTAATTATAAAATTAATTATATGAATTATAAAATTTTGTCATGACGAGCAGCGAGATGTCATGACGAAATAAAAGTGAAATCGTTAATGAATAATTTTGGCGATAAGTTGCCAAATGTAACAGCCGAAGACACACTTTACTCAAAGAAATGGCCTCCTCTCATTTTGCGCATGCGCGTGAGCCTATCAATTATCATAATAAACATCATAATCATAGATTATTGTTACATTTTTTTTATGCCTGCATTTATGCTTTCCAAATACACCTGATGGAAAATATAGAAAACTATCAAGGAATGCAAGATTTTCCTTTTCTGCAATATCAGTTTGAAAACATCACCTTAAAAATTTCTCTAACATCCATGTGAATTATTATAGGACGATGAGTGGGACATCACTAAAGTCAATGCCCATAAGATTCAAGCCTTCACTGTTGTTTCCTTTGTGGCATAATTAGTCAAAAGATGTAATTAGTTTTGCTGCATCACAATTCTCTGCAGTTGGCTTTCACGCTCACATTCATGATAGCGCTAGAACCGAAACGTATATCAATCAGGGGTTGTTTACAAAATTTCACATGCCTCTGAATAGCTTGTCTGCCCATGTTGCTCAAATTGAATGTTTTGCTGCAAAATGAGTCATGGCATACTTAGACCTTATTGGTGAGTAAATGTGTTTGATAACTTATGGACTAGAAGCCAGCTTCACTAATTAGGCCGTTGAAGATTCAGATTTTGATCCGCCCATTCTAGATTGGGAACAGTTTTCTTACCACTCATCATTTTTAAATAAAACAAACCATATGGAAATCTTAACATGCACATGCTTCATCTGCCATTGCTCACTGAAGGCAACTTATGAAATGATAGCAACTGAGCTGTCTTGATACAGACAAATCTCTATAAGTCGAATGTGCAGATCTATAAATGTAGTTTTGTACAACGACCTATGCAATGCACACAAGGCTGTAGAGAGCACAGAGGCATCTTAAGGGACCTGTCCCCTAACCACAACATGAGGAAATGATTTTTTGTAGGTAATTAACACAATTTAAGTGTCCAGGAAAAAGACTTTACAACAAAAATTAGATTGTGGAAAACGAGTTTAAAAGTTTGTATTATAATGGTTTCTTTCCATTAAACCAGAACTTTATCACTACTTTTTACAGCTTTAAGGTCATTCTATCCCAAAAATGAATGCATGTGGGGATAGTATTTCCGCGAAAGCTACGATAAGACACTGCTATCTTGTTTTCGAAAAAATTTCTGTACAGTCATCTTTCCCCTGGACCCTTCAATTACTTTCACCTTTTTTGCCATTTTTATACTTCCTTTAGGGGCGCCAAAGTATTTCAAACCTCTGGATGCTCATCTTGAGTTTTGTGTAAAAAATCTTGATTTCTGAATCAATTCTGGGTTTTTCGGCCCAAAACCACAAGGGTGTTCATGCACCCTCCGCTTTGACGCCACTGTTTCTCTCAAAAAGAAAGCGAATGCGTGACTACTACTCCTCTGTCAAACAGTAAAGGGGGGGGGGAACCTGCCTACTGAAGATTTTCCTGGCATAGCCTAGACAAATGTCTCCTGTATTGTTTTGAATGAGTTTTAGTGTGAAACCACATCCCTGGGCCTCAAAAGTAGATCTGATCAGCCCACCCCCTAGTGAGAGGCATAATCCCTAAGATCGAAGTAAATCAGCAATATATAAATTGTTGAAAGTAACCAACAGGAGTCAAATGATATTCTTAAAAATAAACCATCAGTCTAAAATCGTTTTCCTTCTCCCCCCCCCCAATTCAAAATTTCAGGTTTAGTCCTCCCCGGGGGGGGGCGGAAATGATTAGTTTAATTTTCGATTACATAATTACAAGAGCACCTCTCACCGAATACTAAAACATTTTCAAAAAATAATTATTAAATAATAATTACCACTGTATATCGTTGTTATTTTCTTAATTTGAAACCGCGATTCGAGTTTAGGTCGTTGTAAGTACAAAGACTTGATTATAGATGTCGCGATGACCCGATTGAGATCTAACAGCACCTGTTAAAGATTCTACCGTGAATATCGGAAGAGCCCAGCTACATTAATGAAATTCATAAACAACAATTGCACGGAATAATTCGAACGTTGATGAATTAATTGGAAAGTAGAGAACAAAAAAGGCTAATAATAAATCAACTGCAAATACACAAACAATAGATAAAAAAAACAACAGTAAACCTTTTCATGCAAAACAGTTTTTTGTTTCTAGCCGATCAAGTGTTTGTGTTGTATCCACTGAGTGCGCTAAAAAATGAAGTCTGTCATGTGTTTCCCGAAACTAAAAACAACAGTTTATAATTATTTTTTTCACCAAGAATTAACCGTAGACGCAAAACTTTGAACTCCATAAAGGACTTGACTTGACTCGATTACCGGCTCGCGGTTAACAATCGAATTTATAAACACTGATGAATACAGCAGAAAATAGTCCTGACGACCAGAAACCTGTATAATTTTGAGGTCAGAATTAACATTATTCCCTAGAATTGTGGAATTTGTTTGGTTCATTTTATGTGAAAAACCTCATCAACTGACCAATGAGAAATGTCTTCTTGACTAACTCCGTGTGCAAAGTTTTTCTGTTTCTACTTTTCTTGAAATAAAATGACTTGCAAAAAAACGAATAATAATGAAATTAAGAGTCGATGCGATAAACATTTAAATTATTTTTCTCTCAAAAATTGTCTATCTTTTTTATTTACATTTTCAACTAACAGTAAATCTATGCAGCGTCCTCACAAGGTGTTGATATAAACTAACTCAAAGGGGAAACTTACAATTTTTCGTATAACTTCACTGCATTAAGCCGAAGCGAATTAAAGTCGGTTGAGGCGCCGAGCGTGAAAGAGAAGAATAGTTCCCACACCCTCGTAAATTGTAAAAGTGTAAAGTTGGAGTTTTGCGGGCCCTTCACACCTTGGGGCAAAGCCGCTTGTAACTCTTAATGCAGCTTTGCCTCGGGGTCCAGGACGCGCACTCCGTTAAATCCGCCTCTGTGCACAAGCGGAGATATACGAAGGTCTGGGCAAAGCCCATAGGCGGTGATAGACTTGGAAGTCTGGGGGGGGGGCACGGTCATTATTCCTGGGGAGGCAGGATGATGATGATGTCAATTTATATATACATTAGATGAGTCAACTCCACTATTGACGCTGGGGATTACAACATTCAATTTGGAGATACGGGGGGGGGGCGTATCTCCGCCCATGGCAAGGCCGCAACTGGGGAAGGGCAGAGGATTCTGGCACCCCGGGTGCTGGATTGGGAACGGTGTTTAATTTACTTTTCTGTATTGAAAATAAAAGTGGGGGGGGGGGAAACAAAGGTACTGCTCTCACCCCGTGATAGAGTAGGTTCTCTTTCTTTTCTAGTTGCAGCCCTGGAGAGGGGGGTACAGGGCCATCTTAAGTGCATCATGGGCCCCCGGGCAAAGATTTTCTTGAGGCCTGCTACCTGTCCAGAAATTCATACTTATCAATTTCATGCTAACTCTCGAAAAAATCTTAACCACATCGTGAACTTCCTCTGTTCGTTAGGCTGAATTTTCATAGGCAAAATCATTTTTTCGCCAACTTTTATTTCTGTAATTGTTTTTGTTACGTCAGATTTGGTACCCATGGTTTCCACAAGGGTGGGCCTGCAGCCATGCCCCCTGCGAGCTAACAGGATCTAGCTCTGGGGCAATTATCATTTTATTCTTTTACTTACTTTTCACGCAATAAATTAACCATAGAGGGGACCCGTGAAGTCTCGCTTGGGAGCCACAAAAGATCCCAGACTAGAGGCCCTGCTTTAAGATGTGGGGGCATGTTAGCACTCCCTGCAACATCATATAGGTAACAGCACCAGAACCACACCTGCCAGTCCCATGGTCCGGACATTCTTCTGCAGGAGCCCCTAGGCTCTGATCTTTGGTCTGCCCCAGAAGCCAGACTTGTTTTACGGGCCCTTCTATAGTAAATTTCTAAAAGACAAAGTGATCAGAATCATGCCCCCCTCCCTCAAGCCCTTTCAGTCCTACCCATGTAAGCACAGAAGTACCTATAGGTGATCACTACATCGGTTGACCACATTCTTAGACATTAGGACAATTAAGGCAGAAACGGCAATTTTCCTGCGCCCTGAATGCTAACGATGGAGCGCAACTGCTCGCCGCTTCCCCCCCCCCCCTGCAACAAAACCCTAGGATGCGATCTTTCGTGTGGGTCCTTAGTGAAATTATTGTATGAAAAAAAGTGCCAGGAATTAGGACGTGGCTGACAAATCAGAAATGGATTGACATCATAGTACTTCCAGCCCATCTGCTTATAAGGCTTTCATGCACCAAAGGCTCAGACTATATAGCCTTGCGTAAAATCAGAATAAAAAAATTTATTCAGCACGAAAACCCCAAGAATGTAAAGAGGGCTAGAAAAAACACTGGCCTTTCAGACACGGACTTAAGGTGAGGTGAAGTACAGGCCAATTTATATGAGTAAAGTGATTTAGTAGTTACCTAAATTTTTTGTCGTCAAGTGATTAAGTAAAATAGAATCGTGTCTATTTTTTTCAATTAAGTAGGCACTATGCACTTGCTCCAGTGGCCTCGTAATATCCAGTGATCATTCATCTCTCACTTGAATACTATGTTTGGACACTTTTTATAGTACTTGACTAAGATTTAGTTAAGTCCTACACACACAGCAAAACATGTAATATAAATGTTTATGAAGTGCGTGTGTGCGGTTTAATGAACATCAAAAACAGGAGAAATATTTGTCCCAGGGCAAAATTATTCTTCTCCATTGCTGCCTACAGCACCACAGAAAAGTAAACCAATCTCTAAAAAAATCCAATGAACCTCTAATGAAGTTTTCAAATGCTTTCAAAAAAAAATTTGGATATTACTTTTTTTTTTCATAATCGGCTCTCTAAAGGAAAGATTATTAAAAAAGTTTCTCCCCCTAACACACTAATATCATATCCAGGCAAAAAAAATACAATACAAACTTTCTTTGGGTGCCCTTTTTCCTTCATGACGGTAATAAAAAGGTGTAAAGTATTTCGATTGTGTTGTAATGAGAAGCTACTGCACCTTATTTTACCTCTATTCTTTGCTCTTTACCTTATTTTCACAAATTTAAAAAAAAATCCTTTTCTTTTTAATTTATGAATTGATACATAAAGTGATAATAAAAAAAAGATCTTTATTAGCACAAAGATTTGTTAAAAAAAGAAAATTCCATTTCATGGCACAAAAATAGACTTTTGATTACATCTGTCTCCTGAAAAAGTTTTTCCCTCTATTTTGAAGAGCGGATCGACTTGTCAGATTCCATCAAGGAGGACCAATTTGCAAGCTGTTGTGCTCTTATACGTCCCCACACAATATGATCCGTCTGTCCGAATATCTGAGCTGCAAACAGTGCAGCACCCCCGGGTGATAAAGTAGTAGTACAACCAAGACCTGCAAAGAAAATTAAAAATAATAATAAAAATCACTATTTCCTCTGGAATGGGTTATTTTGTAACTTATTCTTTCAAAATTTTTTCAAAAATATTTAAATAACGGAACATTAAAATCTCCTGCCATCATTAATTACGCGGCACATAGACATTATTTATATATATGATAATTAGGAACAAAACATTAAATACGGAGCAATCTCAGCAACTCTACTACCCCAGTGTGACTGAACATTTAAATTATTCCCATGATTGACCCAATAATAAATTTAATGGGGGAAAACCTAACTTGACACATGATGACCACATCCCACTCATTATCACAACTCATTTTCCGAAATTTCCTATTTGTGGATCAGTTAGAATTTTTGAAACGCACGAGGGTAATGTCAAAATTTTTCTATGTTTTATTTTTTCTGCTGTTGATTGATACGTGTTGAAGATTTTCCCCCAGCACAACAGCTATGATTTAGCGATATAATATTTGACAGTTAATCTTAATTTTATCTCGTGCTTCTCGTTTGCAAACAGAGCCACCAAAAAAAAAAAAGGTGAAATCCTAAATGCATGGGGCTGCTAATTGGCTAGAGGGAAAATTTTGATATCGTTGAGATTTCCATTCTCAAGCATTGTGACGTAATAGTCTCAAGAATTGTTTTCAATCATTGTTTAAAAAGAACCAATTTCTTTTTCTCAGATTATTCAAAAAAGGAATAAGAAACTTGTTCTTTCCCAAGTTACCATGGCCAATTACAGTGCAACCTAGATATAACTCGACAATCCCATTAACCAAATATTTATTATTCCCATGGTTGGCACAATACTCAATTCAATGGGAACTTCTCAAACTCGACACGTGATAACCACACCTGGCTTAAGTTGATTATGATTTATACTGTGTTATGATTTCACCACCTTTTCAGAAATCATGCATGTGTGGATTGTAAAAAATTTTATAACATTAACTCCCGTGTTAAAAAGGATGTTTCATTGTTTCGGTACTTTGTTAGTTGATTGATATGCATTAGATTCTCTTCCATATATCTTTGGGTAAAGTCACTTCCCGTTTTTCCACTGTTTGGAACCTGAAAACTACCTGTGAACTTGTAAAAGCCACAAATAGATGAGAGTTTGAATTTTTGAACAAGAGATGGTTGAGAAAGCTAGATCCAAATGTTTTAAATAAGAAATTAGTTTGTACAATTGCACTACTCATTCACAAATAACAGATCTTATGGCAATAAAAATATGCTTTTTCTTATTTAATCTGAGATTACTCTCAATATGAAAACTTTCATTGCCGGTCAAAATATTTTATAGAATTGTAGATAATGGAATATAGAATTATTCAACAATATACAAATACATATATAACAAACAATTTATAAAAATCGTTACAGGCAAAATAAAATAAAATCTTGCTAACTTGGCATCCCCTCAACTATTTAAAGGCTGAACTATGAACAAAGTCACTTATTATTTTGAAATTTGGAATTCAAGGTCCTTTTACATGTCTGTACATAGATTATCTTTGAAATTTGAAGAAAAAAAAAATGTTTTTTTGTTTTTCATGATGTTCCATAAATGGAACACTAGCACTTGGGGAGAGGTGAAAGCAGAAACTGGTATCAACTATATTCTGACGATTTCTGGAGTACAGTTATCACAAATTCTCTATTTTCTACTACAAATTTAAATTCACAACACATACCGGTTTTTTCCAACACAAAAATATGTGCAGAAAAGAAAATTTTTTCTAATCTTTGTGGTAATAGAAGGAATAAATCTTTGATGGACCCATTCGTTTCATTGGTAGCACATATACATAGTGTATTTTTGGCAAACTGCACACCGTCCTTGCGTCACAGACACAATATAATAGCCATCAGATGACCTGGCATCTTCACATAAAATATTTTACATATCTATTCAAGTTAACTTAGCATTAGATCACTTTAAATGCATTCTTTTTCTTAGGACTGAATACGATTTTTTTTTTGTATGCTTTTGAATATAGAGAACACTATGATGACTTCCTGGCTTTTTTCAGTTTCACAACAGTTCAGCAATCCTTCCCATTGTTGGTCACTTGTTGGGATAAAATAGCCTCTCATACATTTTTTCTATTAAATTGAGGTCTGGACTTATGGTGTCTTTCATAGCTCAATTTGCCTTGTTTGGACTACCCAGCCCTAGGTAGAAGTGGAAAGATGTAATAAGCTACCATCTTGAAGTACCCCATTATTTCCATCTAATTATTTCTGCAAATATGAGCAGATTAAACTCACAAGTTCCCCGATAATTTTCAGACTCCTAGAAAAGATAAAGGTTTGTTCACTGAAGTATGTAAATGTTCTATAAACCATTGCAGACTTTTGGAACTACTTGTCTCTTATAAAAAGGTCTGGACTAATGAGCCAAGTTGTGTCTTATTTTTTAAAAGGCTAATTTTTGGCATAGGGGACATGCTATTCTCTCCAAAACTGTGATTCACATCTTTGATTTGAAGACATATCATAAGTTTGCAATCAAGGCCATTTTTTTATTTGATGCAGAGACATTTTCTAACAAAATGTCATCCCTACAATCCACTGCACTGTAGTCATAAAAAGTGGCCCCATATAACGATCTGCGCTTGGAATCTATTACTGGCTAGCACAGGATAAATACTTCTTTTGGACTGTTGTAAAACATTCAAAATTTCATATAAAGGGTCATTCCACGTGACCAACGTAACATTCACAGCCGAAATAAGCTGTTTTTCGCTTGTAAATAATGGAATTTTATAAAAAGGTAATTTTAAAAGTTATAAAACTTGTGCACCACCTCAGGGAATGGTATAAAAATTGTTGAATGCATAATTTTTACTCAATCTATTAATTTTTTTTTCATAAATAGTGGCTGTGACCAACGTAACAGCTTTTATACCCCCCTTAAAAAAACACTTCATTTCTTTTAGCAATTCCTCTGAATCTACATTTTTCAAGTCCTCAATTTCTTCATATTATAGCTTTCAAGTGTTGAGTTTAATTTAATATACCTGCCAAAGCATCAAATTAAATAAACTTTAAAAAAAAAAAAAAATCTGTGCTCAAGTGCATGTGACCAACGTAACATGCGAAATTGTAATATAGAAAACACATGTAAGCAGAGTAAATGGAAGCCAAATTCTTTTTATTTGCAAAGTGTTGCTTATAAATTGATGTTTTCTGCGAATGGAATTAGGTCTCCAGTGTTTGTGTACATGTTTACATACATGTTAGCAACTTTAGATACCGAATGGGCAGATTTAATTCCATTTAGTGGATTCGTACCGCTAAACAGTTTTTCCATTTCTGCCATCTTATTATCAATGACATATGTGGAGATATATATGCATTTGATGTTCAGGTTACTTTGGTCCACTTCTTTGAAAAATACACTTGCATCAGCTATGCGAGTTTTACCTTGCAAGACCTTTTTCCAAACATGGCGCTTCAGGACCGCCTCAATGCCATCATGAGGACCTTTTCCATGGTAAGATGCACAAAAGTTCTACTCTGAAATTAAATTCGAACACGACATTGCAGCCATTGAGTAACGATTCTTGAAATGTGCAGCAGCACCATCGCTCCAAATTATAGCCTTTCCTACTGAAATATTGGTGTTTTTTGGAAAATCTGCTATCAAATATTCATTAAAAATCTTGACTTCATAGGATGTATGTTTTCTTGTCTCGGATATAATAACATGTGACTTTTTTTCTAAATATCATCTAGTTGTTTTCTGTAATACACTGCTCAAAACAATTAGGGGAGCAAGCAAAAAAGTGAATAAAACTGTGCGAGACAGCCACGCATTGGCATACAATGGATAGTACACGCGTATCAATGCGCAATACAGAAAAAAAGACGTAAAAAAATTTGGAATTAAAGCTTTAATTCTTTGAAAATATGGAAAAAACATGAAAAGGTGATTTAGGGCAACAATTTGGTTACATGTAAACGATAAAAAAAAGTACTGTTTAGACATGATGTACGAGTTTTAATAGGGCGTGTGGTCTCCTCGAACAGCTAAGACTGCTGCACACCTGTTTGCCATGGATGCGATGAGGTTATCGATCAGACTTTGGGGAATACTGTTCCACTCTTCAAGAAGTGCAATCTGCAAGTCTCGGACAGTAACAGGCGGCCTTGGTCGCGCAGCAATGCGTCGTCCGAGCATGTTCCAAACATGCTCAATTGGATTCAGGTCAGGAGAGCACGCTGGCCATTCCATACGCTGTATTGTTTCAGCTTCAAGCATGTTCTCCACCAGACGAGCTCTATGCGGTCGGGCATTATCATCCTGGAAAACAAAGGAATCTCCAATGGCTCCAGCGTAAGGGATGACATGAGGTCGCAGTATCTCGTCTGCATACCTTCGAGCCGTCAAAGTGCCATTCCGAATGATATGCAGGTCCGTACGTCCGCCTATGCCGATTCCACCCCATACCATCCAACCAGCTCGTCTGCATTGTGACCTTTCACGAACGAATGCGGGGTTATTTCGAGTGCCCCTGTCCCTCCATACCAGAACACGTCGGGTGTCACACTCCAGACTGAATCGGGACTCGTCTGTAAACGGCACTTGGCTCCAATCACGTTGCTCCCAATCTCGATGTTCAGCAGCCCATCTTCTTCGGGCCGCACGGTGGCGTGGGGTCAACGGAATGCAGACCATTGGCCTACGTGCATAGAGTCCTCCCTCATGAAGCCGATTACGTACTGTTTGGCTGGACACCCTTCGTCCTGTTGCCAAGAGCAACCATCTTTGCAGCTGCATAGCATTCTCTGTTCTGTTTCGACGGGCTGTTAACCGTACATACCGGTCATCAGTTGCTGTAGTGGCGCGTGGCCGACCTTGCCCTGGTCGACGTCTAACATTTCCTGTTTCTTGGAAGATTCCACAGCCTTGCAACAACACTTCTGGCGACTCCAACAGCGTCCGCGACACTACGTTGTGTTTGCCCGGATTCCAGTCTGCCTATAACACGCCATGCCATGGATTCCGGTAAATCACATTGTTGAGACATCCTCAAGTCACCTTGTCTCAAAAAAAAAAATACTGCGCAATCGAATTTCACAGTTACGGCAGTAAAACAGACGTTTCTGCAACATCCCGATTTCTGCCCTTATCTCCTTTTTCTGGTTTCTTCTGGTCTCAAAGTTCATGACGCCAATCATGAACTTTGATTTGCATATGAAGTTTTCTTCTTCCGTTTCCTGCTAGACTTTAAATTATGGACGATTCATTTTATGTTACTTATCGGTATACATCTTCGCGTAACTTTGTTGAAACCATGTGCTCCCCTAATTGTTTTGAGCAGTGTATATTACAGCAGTATATATGGTTACAGTTGGGTCCTTGTCACTTTTCCAGTGACCTGCCATCACTTCATTTTGGTGTTTTATTTGATAGTTTTGAACAAAATCTGTTTGGAGTAGGATCTCATTTGGCAGCAAATTATCTTTCTGCTTCCTCAGCTCTACTGCTTGGCAAGTTATGTTGTAGACATGTTCTGCAATTTTCGTACTCTGTTTTGCTAAATCTGAAGTAAACAAACTAGGGATGAATTTTTTTTTCTTCTAATTTACGTCCATTCCACTGCTGCACACACACAGCTTCAGGTTTAATTTCCACAGAGTTAGAAATCGCCTCGAAAAACTGTGGTGAACACGTTTCACATTCTGCTTTCATGCAATCAGCAGACTTCGTATCACATACGATCATAGCCAAAAGATCATTCACAGATTTAATAGTGGAATTTCCCCATGCACATGAATGTATTAGAAAAAGATATTTTTTCACAATAAGGGCAACAACAAACTTTTTGATCTTTAGAACTGACTGTATTTACTTCCACTGGTCTGAATTGACAAAATTTAGAAACACCTATTGAAGCATCAGGATTTTCAGCTTTGAATAATTCATACACCTCCTTCAAATTGAACATTAGATGACGTCTTGCCAACATCCCTTTCTCCTTAGTTACGGGGTTTCTAACTGATTTTACATCTTTTTTTCCCGGAAGCTGACGAGAAATATCTCTACGATAAAATTCTTCAACCTTACTTTAAATTTCAGCTGATATCCCTTTACCATTTTCTATTATATTCTTACCAGAAATTGGAATTCCCTAAATCAGTAGCCATTTTTTAACAAGTGCAACTTTTTTTCTTGGACTATGGGGTAATGTACTTTTGGTTTTTTGGAGAGCCTTTCCAAAGCTCTGACAACTTCCGAAAGGGTTTTCTTTGGGTATCTGTAAAGATAACTTTCTTTTTAGACGTATTTTTTACATTCTTAATTTCAATGCATGGCATTCTTTCTCTAACCATTTTACATAGCTTTTTCTCTTTAGTCGCATTAACTTCATATCAACTCTAGCCCTTTCTCTTTCTTCATCTTTTTGCTCTGTGGTTTGGTTAGCACGACTTTTCCTTTTTCTTATTTTAGCACTTGTTGGTGCCATTTTTTCCTTAAAAAAAGCAAAAAAATAATTTTCTCAACTGTACATCATATCACAACTTAAAATTAACAGAAAAAATTTCAAATAAATAAAAAATAATGTAAAAATAGAAATTCATAAAAGCAAAACTTTATTCAGTTACGTTGGTCACACAAATATTGTTTGTTAGTCACAGCTTTAGAAATTGGAATAATTTTACTAAAATGTTTAAATATTTTTCCAGTAGACCAGAGCTTAGAAAAAGAGAAAATGAAAGTGGAAATTTCTATTCATAAAATTCAATCGACTCAGAAACAAAAAACATAATTTTTGTGACCAACGTAACATGTAAAACAACAAAGCGAAATAAGATAAAATACATACCTTCAGTATTCTTCAAAGCCAGTAATGAATTGTAGTTTATTTTTGTCTACTGCTGAAAATAAGACAATATTCAAGATTTTTTTTTTTTAATATTTAAAAAAATGTGCATTTAAAGTCTGAACTGTTGCCAGATTTAAAGTATTTCTAATCTGTTGCCAGACTTTGATACTTTGGATAAGGATTTCTTAAACTTTGTCATTTTTTACTTCATTGCTGTGGAATGACCCTATAAATAAACACCCTTGTCTTTCATTTTCAATATTTTGATTTTCACAATTTACAAAACTCTGTTTTGGTTTTTCGATGCTGTCAAAATTTTGATTTAAAGTGATGCCATCAGTAATTTTGCTTTCATGTCATGCATCTGACACAATCTTAATTGTCCAATCACATATAGCCATTAATTTACATAAAATGATGTTTGTGCTGAAACTTTTGAAACACTTGTTTTTAATGTTTTGGACCATCCTGTATATATTTAACATTTTCGAAGTTTGATACTATGCATAGGTAGCCTTGTGTGTGCACAAAAATGAATCTCAAGATATTTTTTAAGCAACGTCATCTAGTTTTCTGTTTGTAGCAATTTACTTATTGCGACTAAACTTTCAAAAACAGAACTGTAGTTTAAGTGTTATAACTTTTTGGGGGAAAAAAAAAAGACGATAAAGGAAAGACCAGAAACAGTGTATTTCCTTGATTTTTCTTGTCTGCTTTTCACCTCGCTATTAAATTGTCAGTCATGTAGTGGTGTGAAACGTCATGACATTTTCTTCTGCTTTGATCAGAACTAAAATTTGTTGACTTAGATCACCTACGAATAAATATATTTGACTTTGGAGAAAATTTCATAGATAAAGAATGAATACCTGATGGAAGCCTTAATGATGACCACAAGTCCATGTTTACATATTCTGCAGATATGGGAGGACAATTGATGACAGGGATAGCTGAATTTCCAGCGATGACTGGCCCAAGGCCATTGCTGCACCCAGCAACTGCTATTATCACAGTAGGTCTTTCTTGCCCTAAAGAGAAAAAACAGTAAAACCATGAGCAACTTCTAAAAATAAAAAGGTTTGAAATCGAGCATGCATATAAAGTTGATTTCTTAAAATATGAAGTCGGTTGAAAAAAAATTACATGAAACATTATTTAAGAGCAAAAACAGCTATTCACAGAAAAAAATCTGACTTTATTCTGAGAGAAAGGAAAGCTTTCCACACAAGAAGTGATAAATATCTCATTCATTATTTTGAACTTCATAATTTAAAAAACAATAAAATTCAAAAACCTTCATATTCTGAGATTATCTGCAGTGTCGTGTCAGTTCCTTTGTGAGCAGAGCTGACTCTCAACACGCAAGATATCCCGTAGTTCTGGCATGCTGCTTGAATTTTATGGCAATGTTTTTCATCTGAGGGCGATCCCATAAGCACTACAACTTGGCCATCTGAGGGAGTGAAGAACTCCTAAAATGTGAAGGAGAATAATAACTACTTTATGCATCTAAATTATGCAAAATGTAACACTATGGAAAAAATGTAGATAAGTCATTACTTATACCAAGGCTTAATAAATCTGAAAAAATGTATAGGCGCCAAGATTTCCCCCCCCCCCCATGAAATCTGCAATATAGTGCAATCTTTGACTTATACATCCAGAGGACTGAGGACCCCCCACCCCCAAAAGCAGGGCTGACAGAGCTATAGCCAAGGACGATAAATATTTTTCTTTTTCTCTCAAATTCACTATAGAAGGGTCTAAAAAGTCTGGTCTAGGGACCCCAATACCAGATGTAGGGGACCTTTCATGCTCACATAATTTGATAGTTTTATGCTATTCTCATACTTAAATTCCATTTAATATCATGTAAAAACCATGATTAGGGGACGAACTTACATATTTCTTGTATATCCCACCAACTTTGTGATGAACATGACATTTATGAGAAAATTTGTAGGCAAGGTAAGAATTTATTTGTTCATTCAAGATTTTTTTTCTTCGTAAAAAGATCATAGAAATTCATGCCAAAGGACAGAAATGATACAGAAACAAAATCAAATGAGCTCTATTTGCTTCATTATCATGCTTTTTGTTATGTGTAATTGGTCTATTGTTTGTGTATTGGTGTTCTATGGATATAATTTGTGTAGTCCTGTAACGAATCTTGACTTCTTTAATTTTAAGGACTTCATGAAAAGGTATCTGCAACAAGACACTTTTAAACATTCTGTTGGAAATAAAATGCTGATAACATTCAATAAGCTATAATTTGATTATATGTTCTAGAAATTTAAATTTTTTGGAAAATATTTGAGCATGAAACAGTTCAACTTTATTGAAAAATGAGAATATTCTGTGGAATCAATAACAAATCATACCTTAAAAATTTTACTTGTGAAAGAATAATCTCAAAAGATGGAAAAAAAATGTTTAGGAATGAGTTAAAAAACCCAATATAAATTAAATTGATAACATTAGTAAAAAGAAATCAGTATTTTTTTTCAAGCATAAGGGAACTGTACAAAATATTTAAGCTAAACATTTCTATTTTCAGAGAGGATATCACTGCTTTCAATAGGCACTCAGACATTCATTACAATTTGAAGAGTAATCAATTCATCCACTCTAGATGAAGATACACTTAGGCCAAGTGTTTTAAAAACTTGTGGTTTGCAGAATCCTATTGTAGAACTGATCACAGCATTAGTCTGCCAAACCAACAATTAGTATGGTTATTGAAATGCTATCTCCAATTAACAAAAGCTTGCAAAAATGTCCATAATTCAAATAATTAATATTCATACTTGAAAGAAAAACCTATCTATCTCGGAACTAAAACTGTCCAAATATAGAGCAATAAAAGACTGGGAAACCAGATGTTATGAAGTCTGCATTTAGTTCTTTTCAGCTGTTCAATTTGGTTTTTATTTATTTAGCTGTCACATGATAGAAAGAAACATACATTGGAATGAATTTGTTAAAAGTTGCACTATAAATACTAACCATGCCTTCTACAACTGCAGCAACAGAAAGGTTTCAGTACCGATGGCCTCATATATATATAGCAAAAATAAATTTATTTTTCATAGAAAGAAATTAACAAGTGCAGCCCACTATAAGAAACTGAAAACACGAAAGCAAGATCAATATGGCTAAGTAACAAAAGAAATTTAAGTCTGTCCATTGAGGAAGAAAAAATAGTTCTGTATCTTCTTAAAAATGAAGTTTCCTTTGTTGATGGATTATGATTTTATTTCCTTTTTCATGTTCATTTCTAAACAATTAATAAAAAAAATCATTTTAAATTAAGTTAAAAAAAAAAAAGGTTTTGGAAACCTTCACTACAAAACCTCAAATCTACTATATAATCCATATATCTCTCAGACCCACACTTCAGAGAATATTCTCCAATTAAAAATTGTCATTGCAGGTGGTTATACCAAAGAACTTTTATTTTGTTTCTTGAGGCAATGAAAACTATTTCATGAAGATATTAAAATATGGTATGCCAGATTGTGTGTGTGAAATGATAAAGTTTTTGTTTAATGTCGTCAATAATGCCCTCTCAAAATCATCGTTCATTGACAGGACAGGATTTTTTCTCTTTCAATTGCATAAGTAATTGATATTATAAATTAACTTACGATATATAATAATTAACTATATCAATTGCATAAGCAATTGAAAGTATCCATATATATTGCAGGACAGAATAAAAATTTTCTGGACTCCTAATTGTTCTTAATAGATGCTTTCGTACTTGTCTTGGATGATTTTGCTGTTTAGGATTGTCAAAAAAAAAAATAATAATAATAATAATAATAAGAAGAAAAACCACACACTTAATCTTCACTACAAGTGACTAGTAGCCATATTCCCCCATGGAGGAATGAATAACAGGAGGTGACGCGACCAGCGCCTCCGTTGAGAAAGCATGGGGAATCTGGGTTGCCAGATGAAGCCAGTGATCGATCTATTAAAGGGACCAAGTAAGCCCAAACAAACCGTGGCTTCCCATGCTTTCCTATGAGAAACATCCCCGTTTTTAAAAATCATTTAAAAATTTACTATTCACTTTAGGAACTCGATTTTTTTTCCTCAAATTCTGTGGATATATTTATACAATTGAATGAGAGCTTTTACAATTTTAGTTGTTCGAATATTAACTTCAACAACATGGAACCTTTTGCAAAAATAACCAAAATTTACCCATATCTTGTGCCCTAAAATTCCTTCTCGGCATTTTAATTTTAAAAAAATTATGCCAAAGCATGTAATACCTCAGTGCTGAGAGTGACAATGTTTAAAGACACTTGAACAAGTGGTGTTTGAAAAAATCTGACTTTTTTTTTTTGCGAAAAACATTATATATGCAAAACATTAGCATATATAATGCCTTTCAGCTGTTTATATTAAAATATTGTAGAAATACTTCCAGTCTAGGTAGAACAACAACAACAATTTTAGATTTCAAATTCAATTCGAAACTGTTTTTTTTTTTTTCAAGTTTTCGTACACGTGCCACTTTAAAAGCAAAGTAATAGGTACAAAATGAAGAGGGGGGGGGGGAAACAGCCCAAGTGATTATTTTCCTAAATACTAAAGGCCAGAAAGATGACTTACCGCGGCTCATAAAAAATTTTTTTTTTATTTTTAATATTTTTTTTTCTCAATACTACATCTACTGTACATAGCGGAAGGTTCGGATGGGCGGCATATATTTCAATCATACGTATTCAAGAATATGAGAGTGGAACGGAAGAAAGGTGGCGAAATTTGTACAGTCTACAGGCAGCAAAACCATAAATACACAGTGGTGGAGGACGCTCGAGCACTTCCAGTACTTTGAGGCACGGGGGTGGCAAAAATCCTAGCTACGACCCTGTCAGAAAGTGCTCGAGCATCTCAGAATTGATTCAGAAATCAAAATTCCTCATGTAAAGCTTAAGACGAGCGCCCACGGGCCTCAAACACTTTCAAAATGTCCCGGATCTATGATAATGATGAACGAAACAAAAAGGCAAAATAAACAGTTAAAAGAAAAAATTATGAAAATTGCATTTTATTGGAGCTTCATATTATTTTAATTAATCATATTTCCATAGACATTAATGTGATGCATCAAATTTTTAAAATAAATTGAAGGCACTGAACTAAAAACCTATGACGAGTTGAGAGTTAAAAATGATCTTCCCCTTTCAAAAATAAATTAAAAATATAAAAACCCCTTATACAAGGATAAAATTTTATCTTTCCCCATTATTGGATCATGTAGGTTACCTGAAGAGGCATTAAACAGTCATGGTGCTTAAATTTGTTTAGATATTAATATTTTAAGAGAATTTGATCCGGCAAAACACATGTTAAGTATAGGGAAAAGAGCGGTTTGTTTGGGCTTACTTGTCAGTCCATAGGGTTGCCACAACGGCTTCAATTTTCCTGCCTGATGTCACCTCCTGTTATTCTTTCCTCCATGATATCCCCCAGTGGAATAGCAATTGACTTCAGCGTCCTGCAACTTTCATTTTGTTCGATATAAACCATTAACATATGTTTGGTAACACCCTTATTTTATCAGTTAACCATACTTATCTATGATAATATCCCTAATCATGATGGATTGCGATTCTCAAAAAATTCAGTTTCTTCCAAGTTTCATTCACTTCCAGAAAAAAGAAGCAAGATTTATAAGAAAGGAAATTTTCATTGTTTTTCTTCAATATTAGTGATTTATCTTCTGCGATAAATGTATTTTCACCTCTTATAATACAGTAAATGCAGTGATTTTTTTTTCTTAGCGTTTCCAAGTTTCTTGACATTGAAAAACTATTTTCAAGATGCAGTAGAACCTTTCTGGCTATTTGAATATCAAGATTTTTGAAAAAAAATCCACTTAATCCAATTTTATTTATGAAATTAACATTATGTTAAGTTAATTTTATAAATAAAACTAGGTATAATATCTGGCGCTACCCGGGTTTTCTTCAATGAGGCTGTTTGGATCACGTGATATTTCTCTCTCTCTTTGAGGGACACGCAAACCGTGTCCAAGTTAACCAATATGGCGACTTCCTGCACGACTTCATGAAATAAACAAATCTAGATTTAAAGAAACATAGAAACAAATATTTTTTTTCCTTTTATTTTATGGGGCACTAGGTATTTCGATCCCCCTCCCGAACTTTAAGTTATTTATTTCTGACTGTTTCTGCTTCCAAAAATGCTTAAAGCTGTGGAATTCCTTCGATGTACTTTACGTGATTGATTGATTTTAAAACAACCTAAACTATATCAATTTATGCAGTTGAATATAAAAAGACAATACGGAAAACTTAATTTTCATGCTTGAGAAGATATAAATAAAAGGTTGAAATCAATGTTATTACCTGGATATCCCACTCAAAAGAATAGGTCCGGGTAATTACTTCATATTTAATCTCCAGGGCTTCGTATATCTCTAAGCGAACTCAATATTTCAATACAATTTTTAAAAATTATTGATGCAACAGAAAACACCAAATTTCCGTATTTCTACAGTAAAATCGGCAATTTTAACAATGATTTCTATGAGGATCACCCTTTTTCTGACCCTCAAAGTGATGATTACGATTTCTTTTCAAAAAGCCTCATTACTGAGAGTACTGAAAATGTGGCAAACCATTATAAAGGCATAAACTATTATACATATCGTAACAGGATTAGAGAAGTGACAAACCATTGTAAAAGGTATATACACATCTGAAACGCATTGCTAGAGAACCACGGTAACCAAAGTAAACGTTCGGAGTGTGATTGTTGAGGCCCAAAAACCATTGTTGCCCGACAGTTTTTCACCCATTTGGGGCACTTGCCCTGCTTCGACAAAATTTTAAAGTAGCCTATCGTTCAAGTCGGGTCCCATTTGGTATATATGCAAAATTTGGCGACGATCAATCTAAAATTGTAGATTTGTATAGAGAACATACACAAACACAGAAAATCAATTTTATTATATATATATAGATTTTGAAAAAAAATCCTACCTCTATTCTTTCTGATACCCACTTGAAGTTGCTTTTAACCCTATCCAGATCTTCTTGGGTAACTTCTTTCAAATTCCTATACACCTGTTTGTCAACCATCAGTCGTTTATCACCTTTAGGCCATAATCTCCAAGAGTCACTGTCAATCACATCAGCAAGAACAAGCTCCCCTGTAATAAACAAAATTATTTTTCCTAGAAAAACAACTTAACGAATTTAAAAATCCTTTTATTACATGTTGAGCATTTACATCAGATATAAAAACTTTTGGGTTCTCTAAGACAAAGCTGTTCTGGACCAAAATTTAAATACAAGCAATAACTGATAAGAGTGCTTTAAAGCCAAACTTGTAATTTTGAGCCTTACTAATATTTAAACAAATTCAAGTTTCAATTGCAAGCTTGGTTGATTTAAGTATTTATTAAGATACTTTCTTTAAGAATTTATTCTTTGAACTTTCAGCGACACTCTGGCATCAGTAACTAACACATCACAATTTAATCACTTATCAATGATTTCCAGTGCTAGACGGATTCTCTTGCAGATTTAAAATATATCTGGGACTACTTGTGTAGTTAAAAAAGGTTCCATTACCATCATAACATTATTGTTAATAGCTTCATGGAAAAAACTTCAATTTATGAAAGTTCAATAAACACATAGAATGATACATACTTCAATAAACTGAAGCACACGTATGCCATTCTCAGATTCTTCCATTCAAATGTACAACAAAAATTTTTTACCTTGCTTGGTGACACCATATTCCACCTTCATATCTATCAGGCTGCAGTGCTGTTTAGACCAAGCCCTTTCAAGAACTTCAAATATACATGCTGTTGTTTTCAACATGATATCTATTTCATGTTTACCGATGAGCCTTCCACCAATAATCAACTCGGCATGTAGCAATTGCTCATAAGACCATTTTGGATCGTGATTGGCATCATCCTAAAAGTTAAAGAATTGAATTATAATGTTTATATGTAACTATAAAACCCTTGGGATAAAAAAAATTTTTTGTCCGCTATCAAGGAGTGTCTGTTAATAGGTAGTAAAATACATGGAAGCCTGTCAATATATTTTTTAAAGTGTCCTTTAATGGGGAATGTGTTACAGGAGGTTCAATTGTGCAAATACAGACTGGTGATGCTGATTTTAATAAAGCACAGAGACAGACATCTTTTAACATACACTGAAGATAAACAACCTAGTCACCATATCGCTATCGTGAGAGTTTAAATCAATGGAACAGACAATTAAACTGATAAAAAATGACAAAAGAGTCACTAGAATCTAAAAATAAAATAGCATGTAATCAGTTCAGCCCAGGAAAACTATTGTGCCTAGAAAAGTTCAAAAATGATCAAGAATCTCTAATGATCAAGAGTTTGTGTTCGGCTGAAGTTGGGTGGTCTGCTGAAGTTGGTTTTCTGTGGTTCCCAACTTCAAGGCGCAAATGCGAGCCGATCTCCCCGTTAAAAAGTCTCGCCACAGAGAGCAACAGTCCTACAACCATAAATCATTCAATCATAACACTTAACTCATAGTTAGAAAAACTGGTGGCAGATGGCAGCACTACACATAACAAGCATTACAGAGAAACAAAAAAAAACTTCACGTCAGGTTTCACTACACGTACACGCACATTCGGGGGGGGGGGGTGTGGGCGGGGTACATGTGTGGTGTAGCAGTAGTGGGTAGGGCCTCCGAAAAATGGCTCGGGGATCCATGATGTTCTTAAGTCAGCCACCTCGTTGGGCAATTTGCCTGTTGTGGCGTGGTATTTGTATTTGTATAAAAGACAGAAGGATATCTGCCAAACCATGACAAATGATGCAAACACTAAAAACTTGAGCTATTATCAGATCGTGAATTAATTAATGGAATGATTGCAAAGACATTGAACATTAGACTGGGAGGGTTTAGATCATCCTAAAAGTTGTAACGAAATGCCAATTGCAACAAATTCTCAGGGAGAGGCCGAAGCTGTATCAAACAGGAGATTTGATTCTGCCATAGAATATTTTACTTTATTATTCTTCAATTACACAGTGATGGCTCAAAATTTATTATTGCCACCTACAATCATTCATTAGATCTCACCGTCAAATTTTTCATCCTCTCAAAAAAAAAAAAAAAAAAAAAAAACACCCACCACCACCTAAAATAACATTAAAAGGGAAAATAACTACGATTATATGACATATTATATGACATTATATGAATGTCGCTCTCCACTTGTTAATACAAGATATACAGAAGACTGGATGTTGTGAAGATATTTATTATTTGAGATGTTAATTTTTTAAGGAAGGAAAAACTCATCTCAAATAATAAATATCTTCACAACATCCAGTCTTCTGTATATCTTGAACTATGATTATGTCGAAGAAGTCCATTCAATAAAATCTGATTTATAAGTCACAAGTTTCACAATATGTGACATAAAAAAATTCTTCAAATTGAGAAAAAAACACGCGCACACACACCTACGAGAAATTCAATTTTACATATAGGTAGTCCCATAACATTTGGACAGACCATGCAATAAATTCATCACTTTCTCTGCAGAATTTGTTTTGCAGTTGGGTGGTAGGAGGAAACACCTGGCATGGCAGCATGTGTGTTGCCGAGTATATACAGAGTGATTCCATAATACCCTTTGCTGCATTTTACTGGTAATCCCAAAGGCTTACTTCCAATTAGAAAAAGTATTCAAATAATGTGTATAATGTGTAGAACTCAGATATATCATTCATGTTGCAAGGGGTTGTATAGTTATTAAAATATAAAAACTAACTTTTAATAACACTGTCCTCTCAAAAACCCAATTAAGAAGCTATTACTCTGCCTTTCCTGAGGGAAAAGAAAAACCCTACGTTTCTAAGTGTGATATTTGCTAAGATATTTGAATTTAGGGGGGGGGGAAAGAGAAAAAGGGCAAAGACTAAATATAAGCTTTTCCTCACTTATGTTTTTCTTTCCCCAACATTACTTAAGTTTTTGAATTCAAATATCTCACCGCATATTGCACGTAGAGAAACTGGAAAGACAAGGCAACAACTTTCTAATTAGGTTTATGAGGACTGGGTGTTCGTATTAAAAAGTTAGTTCTTGTATTTTAACTAACTATAATACCTGGCGCTGCACGGGTTTTCTTCAATGACGCTTTTTGTGGATCACGTGATATCTCTTTCTTTCTTTGAGGGACAAAACTGTGCGTAACTTGACCAATATGACCACTTCCTGCACGACTCCTAAAATAAGCAAATCTAGATTTAAAGAAACGTAAAAATTAATATATATTTTTTCGTTAAAGGGCTCCTGGGCTTTGTATATCTCTAAGCGAACAATATTTCAAAAATCGAGAATTCAATAAAATTTTTTAAATTATTGATGCAACAGAAAACACCACCAAATTTTCGTATTTTTACAGTAAAATCGGCAATTTTAACAATGATTTCTACGAGGATCACCCTTTTCCTGACCCTCAAAGCGATGATGATTATGACGTCTATTCAAAAAGCCTCATTACTGAGAGTATTGAAAATGTGGCAAACCATTATAAAGGCATAAACTATTATACATATACATACAGCATTGAAGAAGTGACAAACCATTGTAAAGGCATACACACATCTGAAACGCATTGCTAGGGAACCACGGTAACCAAAGTAAATGTTCCGAAAGTGATTGTTGAGACCCAAAAACTATTATTGCCAGACAGTTTTTGCCCATTTGGGGCATATTTGCCCTGCTCTCACGGAATTTTAAAGTAGCCTATTGTTCAAGTCGGGTCCCGTTTAATATATATGCAAAATTTGGTGACGATCAATCTAAAATTATAGATTTATATAGAGAACACAGAAAATCAATCATATATATAGATAGATAACTATACAACCCTTTTGCAACATGAATGAGGTATCTGAAATCCACACATTATTTGGATACTTTCTAATTTGAAGTATACCCCTAGGATCAACAATTCGCCAACAAGGGGAATTATGGAATCACCTTGTATACACTCATTGCCATAAAAATTTGCGCACCAAGAAATAATTGTGGGATCGAAACGAAAGTTGGCCTGAAGGTACATGTCGGGCAGATATGCAAATGATTAGAAATGCAGCGTGATTGCGCATTGCGTAATGCCACTAGAGGGCGTTGAACTTCGTTCTCTTTGGAGTATAACACAGGTAAGCAGAGCTTGCTGGAGTGTATTTAATCATTTGCAAAGGAAATGCTGAGGTAGACATGCCGTTATGCCGCCGTCGAAGACCATATGAACAGTTGTCAGAGTTTGATAGGGGAAGAATCATCGGAATGATGGAAGCTGAGTGGTCAGCTCGGAGAGTACCTCGTCGACTAGGCCGTTCTGATTTTACTGTGAGGAGGTGTTGGGACCAGTGGACAGAAGAGACGTCATTTACACAGCGACCAGGTGCAGGACGCCCTCGACAGACCAGTCGTCGAGAAGACCGCCACATCATCCGAAACGCACGCGTAGAGCCAACTGCCTCATTGGCCGCTATCCAGACACAGGCAGCAGCTTCACTACGGGCCCCTGTGTCTTCCCGAACCATCGCAAGGCGCCTGGCTGAAGGACATCTGGTATCGCGGCGGCCATTACGTGTGCTGCCAATGACACCCACCCACCAACGCCTCCGTTTGGAGTGGTGTCGAGCACGACAGGATTGGACTGCAATGGAATGGAACCAGGTCGTCTTCAGCGACGAATCGAGATTCAACTTGAGCAGTGATGACAATCGTGTTCGTGTGTGGAGGCCCCGTGGTGAACGCTTCAATCCTGCCTTCGCTTTACAGCGACACACCGCTCCCACAGCTGGTGTCATGGTATGGGGTGCTATTGCTTACGATCTATGGTCACCCCTAATATTGATCCATGGCACAATGACAGCCCAGCGGTACGTCCATAAAATCCTTCAGCCACATGTGTTGCCACTCATGGCAGGGCTCCCAGGAACCATTTTTCACAGCAAGGATGTCACAAGACTGCCTCCGCCACATTACCACTCTTCCCTGGCCTGCTCTATCCCCAGATTTGTCACCAATCGAGCATATCTGGGATCATTTGGGACGGCAAGTTGGACACCCTACGAGGTTGGTCGAACTAGAGGCGTGAGGCGGACACTGTTTACCGCAAAACGAAGAACATCTTTGGTTTTGGTTTGACTTTGAGACTGGAACTAAAACTAAACTCTCCTCCCCCCCAACTCCTGATGAAGATCTTTCATATATACTGTATCACTCGCTGACTCACACAGAGAAGCATGTTCACGTTCAGTTTGTCTGATTCTTAGTTGTCTTATATTTGTGTTATGTGTACGCTTCGGCTTCAAGGCGCATTTACAGCAACTGTGGAACGAGATGTCTCTGGCCATCATACGGAACTTGTATGCCTCAATGCCCATTCGTATCGCATCGTGCATTCGCGCTAGAGGGGGGGTCCAACCGTAACCCTCGAAAACTGAGATGGCCTGCGCACCTCTTTCGCTATCGTTCGTGACGTCAGCAACAGAGGATCCACTATTGTCCAGTGTACAGAACCAGTTGTACACTTGATATCGGCATGTGATGGTGATGCTCGTGGCCACGTGTCTCGATTTAATTTCATTATAAAAGATCATTCAAATCATTTTTATAGTTTAATGATAATTTTAAATTAAGGATGCCGACCCCATGCTGCGTTCCACAATGTAATGGAAATTATAAAAATGGGCCCTCAGTTAAAGTTTATAGTTTCTCCTGCAACGATCATGTGAGAGCAAAATGGACGAAAGCTATCAACAGAAAAGATTTTACGCCAACAAAATATAGCAAGGTAAGATTCCCCAATTCATTATTTTGTGTGTGCTTGAACTATTATTTCCTAAATATAATACCAAATATTTATAATATTGCACCAAATAATTATATACACAGTATAGTTATTCTAATTCTGAAATTTAAGTTTTCATGCTAAGAAATGAGTTGCTATTCAACGGTTAATAATTTTTTCACACATATTACAGTAATTAGACAGTTTTGTGTGTTGGCTGAGTCATGAGCCACTAATTGTGATTTATTAATCAAGCATGTTACGCTTTTAAGGCGACACAGGACATGCGAAAGGCAATAAATGCAGCATGTAATTAAAAATTCCTGGTTAGGAAATAGGAAACATAGTTCATGAGATATCGTGCTCACAGCGACAAAAATTGATTTGAGAAAAATGCATTTAAAGATTGAAGTATGAATTTTGATTAAATTATTTTTTCTCGAGCCCAATACCATACGGATTCATGGGAATAGCCTCAATGTTCAATAATATAATCAGTTTTTAACATTGCCATCATGTTTCCATACTTTAATTTAGCATTTTAATGTTTTGAGATGCCTGCCACTTCAAACGCTCAACACACAGCAAGTTGAGAAAAGCCACAGATTAAAGAACTAATGAGGCAAAAATTCACTTGAATTTATTTTGCAGTCCGTATTAACCATTTAATGTGTTCTGTGAGTAATATTTGAAATTTATTATCAACTAACCCAAGAAAACTGACAAGAAATTAGTTGGCATAGTCAAGGACTCGTTGATTTGTGAATTTGTGGTAAAAAAATTCTCAGTGTGTGTGAGGTTTTTCTTCATATAAGTAGTGGCGGCATTAGCATGAACAGATTTTGTGGTAACTTTTTGATAGAAGAAACATGATTACAGTTTATTTTGGAAGACAAAGTGTGCAAAAGTTTGTGGACGAGAAAGTTTTCGAAAACTATCAACAACAAATCTCATTGCATTGACATGCAAGTGCATGACATTTCAATTTACCTAATATTATTTACGAGAGATCGCTTCTACAGTTTTTCTAATTTATCTTTTATTGTAGGTTTGTGAAAGGCATTTTCTTGAGCAAGACTTCCAGTTCTATGCCAAGGCTTTTGATGAGAGAAAAAATGTCTCCATAAGAGTCAAGCTGGAAAGACCACATTTAAGGGCCGGAGTTATACCATCACAGTTTCCAAATCAGCCATCCTATTTATCAAAGCCTTCGTCATCAAGAAGGGCGAGTCCAGAGTCAAAGAGACAGAAGCTAGAGAAAGCACACTTCTTTGCTGCCCTTGAAGAAAGCCTTCGACAGAAGGATGAACTGGAAAAACTCAAGCAATTTACATCACTCTCAGAAGTTGCAAGCAAAATTGAATTTCTGGACACCGTATACTGGACAGTCATCAACAGATGTAATGAAATTCTATTGTGCCACATTGTCGATGCACCTGCTCCAACAATTCAGAGTTCTATAGTAATTTCTAATGATCTCAACATCACTGTACTGTAATAACATCAAACTGGAAAAACTTGGCAACTGGCAGTTTCCACTAAAGGTTTGAATACTGATGAAGTAAATAACATTGAGTTTCATGAAAAATCTTGATTCACCTGATCATGTTTTTGATGCAGTTGATCTAGTAATATCAATTTTAAGTTCTGGTGCATTTCACACTTTCAATGAGAGTTGTATATCTTTTATGAAAGAGCAATTGTCATTGCTTACAGCCCCTCCTAACTCTAAACGATATTCCTCACACATAATGGTGTTTGCCTCTCTTCTTTTCACTATTTCACCTCAAGCATATAAATTTATTCGTAATTCCCAATTTTTTATCATGCCTCACCCATCCACAATCAGAAGAGTATGTTGTTCTTATAATGTAAAGCCTCAACATGAGCAACTAAATTCTAAATTTTGTTCATATGTGAAACAAAAATCAGGTACTTTGAAAAATTCCGACAAAAATGTTGTTTTGATGATAGACGAAATTCACTTAAAGCAATGTGTGGATTATTCAGGAGGAAGCATTATTGGTCTAGCACAAACATCTGATTTTGTTTCTAGTGCCCATGTTTTTATGATCAGTAGTATCCTGTCCCCTTATAAAGATGTGGTACACATTTTACCAGTTAAGAACATAGATGCTGAAATCTTGTATGCATACACAAAAAATGTTATCATAGAATTTGAAAAAGTGGGCTTTCATGTAATATGTATAATCACAGATAATAATTCTATCAATCGGAAAGCTGCTTCCATGTTTGTCTCTACATCAAAATTGCAAATTGTATATACAAATCCACTACGACCTAACAAACCATTATTTTATATGATTGACAGTACATATATTTAAATGTGTCCGCAATAATTGGGTAAATCAGAAAAATAGTGGAACATGTATGTTTTATCCAAAATTCAAGTTTTTTGAAACTGGCGAATCCACGGATGACAAAACATTTTCTACAGCTTAATGGTCAACCTTGAGAAGGTTGCATGCTGCTGAAGTTGACAATTTAGTAAAGTACAGTTATTCTCTGTCGTTCAAAAGTCTCAATCCAAATAACTTTGAAAAGCAGAATGTGAGCTTGGTGGTACAAGTGTTCAATGAGCATGTCATTCAAGCTCTATGTGAAATAGGTCAAAATCTTAACTTAGAGCACTATAAAAAGGTACTGCAGATTTCATAAAAATATTTGTGACATGGTGGTCTATTGTTAATGTCAAATTTTCATACAAGGGGCATTTACATAGTGATGATTACCAAACTCCATTAACATGTCTTCAGTCTGATAAAAAGGTCAAATTTTTTGAGTTATTTTTTGGATTGGTTAGATGACTGGGAAAACATGAAATGTACCACTGGAATGTTGACCAAAGAAACTCACACAGCATTAAAATTAAGTATGTATAGTCTTCTAGAAATAGCTTCGTACGGTATCACAGAATTGAATCTGAAGTATATTTTAACAGGGAAATTTCAAACAGATAATTTAGAAGATCGATTTCGATTGTATAGGCAAATGGCGGGTAGCCAATACATCTCACTGAGACAATTGTTTGAATCAGAAAACAAGCTTAGAGTGAAATCACTATTGAATCTAAAAATAAATAGCAGAATGTTTGGAGAAATTGTTCTTGATGATTATAATATTGATAATGATGTTTCAAATGATGAATGCCATATGTTTCATGTTTCCGTTCTCCCATCAGATGTTGAAAGTATTAAAATTCATTTGCCAGTACTAACTTATATTGCTGGATATTGTGTTTTCAAGATTCTGAAAAAATTAAAATGTCACTGGTGTTCTTCAGAGCTATTGACAGATAAAGAGCTCTGCTTCACCGAGAGTGACTACAATTTGATAAAAAACTTGGACCGAGGGAAACTATCCTGTCCTGATAACTTTGTTGTTAAAATAATAATATTCAATTTCATTATTGTGAGTAAATTCATAACAGATTTTGAAAATGATTTCCTAAAAGCCACCAAACAAAAACAGGTTGCTGCATCCCTAACAATGGCAGCATTAACAGCGAATGAAATGTTTCCCGATAATGAATTTTGTAAGGAGAAGTATAGTATGGAACTAAATGTAGGAAAAATAATTTGGTGTGAGTGTAATATATTTTTAAATAATTACTGCAAAATACAGAATGATAAATTATTGCAGTCAGCAAAGGTAAAAAGATGTAAATCAAAAGAAAGTAAAATGAATAGAAAATTAGAAGTGCTAAAAAAATGAAGGGGTTAATGAAAGTGATATAAATAGGACTGACTGTATATGTTCATAACTGTAGTCAACTTAAGCAGCGATTACCCATCTTGTGCCAGTTATAGATTTCTCCCCTATTAAATTTAGTATTGTGCCAACCATGAGAATAACAAATGCCAGTTTATCAGAGTTATTGAGTTATGCAGGTTCTACTGTGTATATATAAATAAAACTTGTAAAATTCTATTGAATTATGTAATGCGCAAATGTCCTATTTTTTCTAGTACAACGATATTGCAATATTAATGTTGCTCATTATGGTTCAGCAAATATGTTGTTGATAGTGAAACCTCACAACAACGATACTTGGATATAATGATAAATCCCTCTACAACAATATTTTCACACATCTTGTTTGGAAATGTTTATACTGTTATTGTTAAACTGCTGCCTCTTTTTATAACAATCTCTCTGCAACTGCATTTTTCTTTTGATCCGAAGAGTATTGTTTCACATCGAGGTTTCTCTGTAATTTGATGTAGCCTACATTAGTTGAAATTAGAGCACGATATAAATGTGATTCAATGAAAGCAAGCTATTTTCCAAGCGTGGAAATCCAACTTATTTTTCTGAAATGTGTTGTCTTTTGATATGTTTAAATAAAATTTATTTCCCAACAAATTGTTTTTTTAATGAATTTTTTCATTCCTTGGGATGAGAGCAACAAATTTATAGATGTGTCATAATAGTCTAAATTATGATAAAAAGAAGTAATTTTTTTTCATTGAATGTAGCGAAATCTCGGATGAAATAAAGGCATTAACATTTCAATAAACCTTTCACTAGCCGAATCCACATTTGGATTGATTTTCATTTTTCTCCCATCTGATCTTAGTTAACTATCAAATTATTATTTAGCTACCAAATTATTAGATCAAATGAGAAATTCTCATGTCAATATAAATATAAAAGAAACTCAAAAATGGACAATTTTAAGAAAATCGTAGCACAAGCGCTGCCCCATGAACAAGGTTTTTTGCTTTTAAAAATGATCGTAATTTTGTCTTCAGGGAATTTTTTAATTTTTAAGCTTTACTCTTTAATCAGAATACATTTTGAATTGAGCTGAAAATTTTTGCAATAAAAGTTTATAAACAAAGAACTCGTCTATATAGTTCCACTCTTTCAACTGAGCACTTCTCAATCAGCAGTGCGAAAAGCTCTTGAATACACCGAAATTCACGGAAGAAGTGGATCCACTAATGGTGACGTCTCAAACGAGTACGCAGGCCATCTCAGTTTTCGAGGGTTACAGTCCAACAGAGTACTAAAACTTCTGTTCATCTGTACTTTTTTCTGCAATAAATTATCCTTTTTCTTGGATTTTCTAATCACTTACTTATATCAACGTACTACTTACATGTGTAAAATTTCGTTTCATTTCGACGACTTCTTCTGGGTGCGCAAATTTTTATGGCAATGAGTGTATAACATGCAATTCAACAATGAAATCTTAAATGGGCAGTCAACATAAAATTGTTGGTTGGACTAGAAAAATGGCTATAGCTTCAGAAAACACTGTATATACAATAAATATATTTTGTACCCAATCACATTTTGAATTTTTCTGTCTATCACACTTCCTTATATTATTTACATATTGCAGCAATTAGAAACAAAAGATTCTTATTAGAATGAGCTCTCCCTTACCTACCTTGAAAAAAGTCTCCAACTTGAGTGGGCAAAACTTGTGACCTTCCTTCACACCGGGATTTAGTTTCAGAAATGAACCGGTAGCACGCCTTCGAGAAACCCATTCAATAGGAATCATTTCACAGTTCTTTGCAATGAATGATTTATCATCATATTTCCTGATAAAATGAGTCTTGACACCTACAATGATGGTAAAAATTAAAATTTTAATTCCATTTATTAATATTAATACACATGAATCATTACGTGAATATCACTACAGAAAAAATCTCATTTTCCTTATTGAAAGTATGCAAAAAAAATAATAATTAAAGGGCGCTTAAGGACTAAATCAAAAAGGATTTTACGGTGTAAAGTTATTTGATGACAAGCACCTCTTTTGCTCATTATGGCACTGAAGACTTTCAGCTTCAACTAATTTAACACTTTGAACCTTGCTCTCTTCGAATCAGTAATACTTCAATGATATATTTAATAATTTTGTGGGGGGGGGGGGGGAAAGAGAAGGTGGGTCTAGTGCCTTAAGCGCCAGACCACAGGGAAGCAAATCTTGCCCTTTAAACACTGAGCATTACAATGGGGAGCCAAAATGTGTGACTAAGCATCTAGTTGTAGCCCTGACGATACTAGTAGTTTCATGCATCAAAGGATAAAACATACATCCTCATTAATAGCAATGATGTAATCAGTTTGCAACTACAAATGATAGATACTGACGATTCTTTTGTACAGACACTTAATAATTTACAATTCACACTTATACAAGGATGAAGATGATGCAGTGCTTACGAGTTCAATCGATAGTAATGATTCTTCTACAGACAATTTTATAACATAATTTACTATTAACTATTTCTAATTTATACTTGCACAAGGATGCACAGATGTATCTAGCATTCAGCTGCTTGATCAGATGTAATGTAAGCATTTATGGCTTGCAGGGCTCCCACTACAAAAATTGGAAAAGTAGGATGGTAACCATTAGACAACATAATCATAGGAGTTTTTTTGTTATGCCAACGTTTTTTTCCCTTTCTAAGCACTATTTCAGTATCCTATAAGATTGACTCAAGTAAAAGCAAAATGGCAGAAATTACTTGGTAAATCCAAAGCAGAATATGCCAAAATGTGCCACTCGCAGAACAAACTGGAAGAATTTTAAGAAATGTAAAAATGCTATTATGTATATGCAAATTTTTACCACAGAACATTTTCAGTCAGCTAAGGGCTCATTGCAGAACATCGCAAAACATTCTGCTTTGGGGCATGGTAACAAACAATTTTTAGCCAAAACAGTGCACTAGCAACCGCAGATAATTCTTTTCTGTGTTCTCCTAACAATATAAAGAGTTTATTTTTTTGGAGTCTTCCACAGTCTAATCTGTCAACTCTCTTCGACAATGCACAGCAAATTATGAAGGCATGCAAGATTTTTAAGAATAACGCTCCTTCACGACCACTTTCAAAAGCATAGCGCAAAATGTGTAAATTATAAGCTCCGATGTTTATTTACATTAGAGGTCAAGGTAAACCGGACAGTTTTACTGCATTGCCATCCCTTTCTTTAAAAGGGATTTGTTTACATTTTACTGTTCAATACTAGTGTAAACAAGTTTCTGAAAAATGAAATATTTTCATTTCTAGCTCTTTGCCGAGTATTGTACAAATTGTTTATGCCTCTCATCCCTAAACATACAGAAGACAATGGAATGCTATCGGGTAGCATCAGAATCACCAAGTCTAGAATAGACCTATGTATCCAACTGCTTTGCAATGCAAACTGTTGTTTCACCTATACATAAAATGTGCACCATAATTTTAAATGATGAATGTTAGTTACTGTCCAAGACCATGAAAAGTAAATACAAAATTATTTTTTCCATCCAGACAGAAGTTTTTAATGACTACTCTACTTAAACTCAAATTAAGCAAAAGAAAAATTAATAAACCAAATGGTCCACACACAACCAATGGTATACATATACTTATACAACCTCCCCGCCCCCAAATAACCTTGGAAACAATACAATTTCTGTTTTGGCAGAATCATTAATTGTAATCTACAACATTTGCACTATTTCGCAATACATCGATGATTCCCTGCTCAATTAAAACCAATTACACAAATTCGGTAAAAAAAAGTAGGACAGTTTACCACAAAGTAGGAAAAGTGGGAGGCATGCCCAAAAGGAAAAAGAATGTTCTGTAGTGTCCCGCAAATTAACAGTTCCAAAAATTTGAGCTAAAAAATAATCAAAATGGTCTCACCAACAGTATTCAGGTACTTGAAGATGTTGCAAGTGGTTGCCGTGGAGATGACAGACTTGCCAGCCATGTCATGCGCTTTTACTCCATCACCGGCAGTTATCCTATCTTTGGATACTATGAGCACATTCTCAGGATTCCCAACAATCTCAAAGACTTTCTTAGTCTTGCCTTCGATGATGAGCTTCGATGTTTTAACAGTGGCATCTGGAAAAAGAAAAAGGTAATAAATTGTTAGAATGCAAAACAAAATTGCACAGATTACAATACACTCAAAACATTTCACTTACTTACGAAAAAAAATTGCACAATAAAGAAATTTCTCTAGTTTTTATGGCTATCAAGTACAGTAAACACCTATTTTTGCGAGACACCGTTGGAAAAAAAACATTTGTCGGGTAAAAGAGGAATGACCGTTAATCAGGGGTTTGAAAAAGTATACTTTCATTACACACTAGGAAATTGGTTCTAAAAAAAAATGTTCACACCTTGGGGAGGTCCATAAAAACAGATTAAATTTTTTGATTGCTTGTGGAATTATAACAACCCATAATACAATTAATTAGAAGCTATTTTGTAACACGACAGCTATTTTACATTGAAGATGAGCAAATTTCTTCATGAAGAACTTAATGATTTGCTATTGTTAATTTCATTCAAAAATTGCATGAAGTAAACAAACAATATGTACAGTTGCGCCGTAATCCTCATATTCTGGGTCATATGTTTTTCAGATCAGATTCATCCTCAGATGTAATCAGCTATTTTTTATTTTCTCCTAGGACAGCATTTCCAATTAGCGCTTATTCGAGCATCCTTGGTCAAACAGCATGAAAAACAAGGACTCTCTGGTCTATGGCATAGCCTCTTGCCAAAGTCTAATGCTAAATTCTATTTTGTTCTCTCTGAAATGTATCTAATGCACCAGTTGGCATCTATACGAGGAACCTCCAGGGGAGTCGAAATGTGTGCTTGCCCTGGCTGACCAAGCATTTAGCTGCAGCCCTGAGCCAACAAGAACCCAGCTGGTGGGGTGGACTATTCAGCAAAATAATTTTATTAGTAGAAAGAACCACTACTAGATGTTGGGCAGGCTCATAACTAGGATGGGACAACTGGGGCAAGTTGAATTGGGCCTCACAAAAAAATGTGCACTCATTTTACATAACTATTCCAAATAGCTTCCCTACTAAAAAAATCTGCCCGAGGGTTCCTGGCTAAGGGTGTGAACATAGTGCGTCTGTATTTTTTATTGTGGAAATCTGTGGTGTCTCACATTAGTTAGGAATTTGGATTTTTAATGAATCTGAGACAACGTGGGTTTCCAGAATCGGAAATACAGATGCACTATGTTCATACCCTAAGACAAGGATAGGGCATGGGAGGTACAAAAAATATATTTCACAAGAGGGCTTTAGGCAAAGCCTGATTGTCATGAAAGGATCTCTGGTTAAAGCGGAAATTATGATCCCTGCAACTAACAGTCCTGGGTCAAAGATGTTTGGTTGGTCAATGAATTTAAGAGGCACAGGCAGAAAAAGGACACTGGGCAGGAAAAAAGTAAAGAAGCACTGGCAGTGTTCTTCCTTCAATAACATTAAATCCTGGAAATTAAACTTTCATTGGACCTTATTTCATGGAACCTTCAGATACCGCAGCCAGAGCCGTAACTAGGATTTTTGCCAACAGGGGCAAACAATATTTTGCCACCCCCACAACTTTAAAATTCAATAATTTGTTCTTTGTTCCCACCTTAAATTGCTGCCCCCTAAATTTTGCCACACAGTGCAGTTGCCCCCTCCCTCTAGTTACGGCCCTGGCTGCAGCATTAGGGATCACTGGACTACTAACTAAACACCTTTGACCAAAGTCGTGGGAGCTTCATGTTTGAGATTTGCCTGTGCCACCTTTAGAGTATGGACCACCGGGCAACACCGAGACCCCTTACCTTCTGGGGAGTCTTAAAAGAATCAGCTTCCCAGGCAGTGATATTCTGGGTTGTGACTTAATTTTCTGAAAGTAGCTGCTTATAAATTTCTGCTTTCGTTCGAAAATCATAGCACTAACCCTCATTTAGCCCCAGGGCAGTCTTAAGAGTATCATGGGCCCCCAGGCCAAGTGGTTTTCCTAAGGCCCTACCTGGTAAATTCTAGAAAATTTTTACCAGATCTACTTTTTGTGAGGCCCCTTTTCTCTTGAGGTGCTCGGATGGGCCCCATGCGTTAAGACGACACTGCTTGGTCCGGGCACATGATGCTCTTCTACCGGTCATGACATTGAGGAGGGGACCCCTCAAGTGCACAGAGGCCTTATGGAAATGAGAACTAATTAAAATTTTCGATAGTGGGCAGTTATGAGCACGCTAATCGGTAGGCAAGCATTTCTAGCCACGTTGGGGCCTCAGAAAATCCACTTTCCCCGGGGGGGGGGGGGCACGATGCTCTTGAGGCGGCCTTGCTGTGTGCCTGACCACCACAAAAATCAGGCCCTATTTAAATGCGCAAATGATAGTGCCTAACTAGTCACTCAAAGAAATGTCCAACTTACCAGCAGCAGCCATTATAATTTTCTTATAATAACCGGCACTAAGAGAAAAAGAAACAAAAGGCAACCAGAGGATAGAAGAGTGAAACAACGGTTTTCGTCTGCTACTTTTATTTACAATTTTATCACGTGATTTCGATGACCACTTGTATCAGAGGAAGGAAAAATAGTTCCATAAACAACACTCAAGAAATAAATAAAATCAACAATAATCGATAAAAAAAAGTCAATTTAAAGACTACTTAATATAATTAAATTAAATTTTAATTTATTCTCTGTTTCTTTATCCATGAAAAAAGTAATTTACCAAGATAAATGCGCTGTCGCGGAAGCTTACAGAACAGTAAGTTTTTTATTTTCAGCGCACAGTAAACAGGTTATTATATTTTTTAACTCCGTGTCACGTGGATGGACTTTGCCGCGCGTGAATAGCGCGCAACAACAAGTGGTTACTTGTTTGAAGCTTCTACTGGGACGTGTAGCGCGGGATTTGGGAAAGGAAAAAAAACCGTTTATTTTCGTTGTTATTATTTTTATAATATCCCTACCAATAACATAATTTCAGCGTCTTATTTCGTAAGACTGTTTTATAAAAACACGTCCTATATTGAAGATCGTCCCGAGCATCCACTTGTGCTTGTGTTTGTTGTCAACATGGACCGCGGTGAGCACGTGTTTTGAGTCCGAAGCGAGAGGACTCGCACACTGTGGCGCTTTATTCATAAGAAATTTCATTATTTTAGTTAATTATTGTTTTAAATATCGCTTTTTAAATAATGAGTGACTGTGCAACTTCCGATTACGACGGGGAACTGAGAGAACATTGCGGATTATTCGGATGTGTTGCGAGTGGTGACTGGCCCACCGAACTCGATGTTGCTCATATTATTTATTTGGGGCTTATCGCTCTTCAACACAGGTGAGTGATTATAAATTAATTGTTGTTTTTTTCCCGATAGTTCAATTCATATGAACGAAATATACGTTGAGAAGACCTTTTTTTTTTTAATTATTTGATGTGAATGAAATTTGATATTTTTCATTTTCTTCATTATTGTTTAAAAATACGTATGTGAAATGCATATTTCAAAATAATCGGGGGTGCCGTGGGTGCTCGGCATGTTTTAGGGCTGGATTGAGCACCCCAGAGGTTTAGACAAGCACAGGGGGGGTCTGGTGTCCCTGCGCTGGACTATAGGGGACGTAAGTTTCACCGTTCAACCTTATTATTATTACAAAGGAGCGCCGAATGCACACTGTTCCGGCCCTGGGAAAGCATTTTTAGCCAGGAAGGGCCTCAGAAAACTTACGAGGCTGGGAGCCCATGATGCTCTTAAGTAGGCCCTGGCTGTATCCCGAAATGGGAGTTCGGTGAACGGTTAAAAAATGAGGGGGGGGGGGAAAGTGATTTTTCTGAGGTAAATTCTAAAAAATGTCAACTAGATCTCATTTTTGTTGGTCCGTCTTCTCAGGCCGCCCGGGTCGGGATTTGGTGGGCCGCGTGCGTTAAGACGGCCCTGGAATAAGAGAAAAGTGGAAAAATTGTAACCACAATCGGTGAAACCCATCAATCCGCCTGTCTAGGTCGATGAGTAACGAAACGAGTGACCTAGAGTTTTCAAGCATGTGTGAATGAGCAAGAGAGTGACCCAGAAACAAGGGGGCAAGGTCAGTGAGGGACTTAAATAGTGTGAGAGCACGTGAGTGACTAAAAGAGTGATTGACCATATCAGTGAGCGACATGGAGATTTTGTGAGCATGGCAGTAACCGAAAGAGTGACCGAGAGCGTATGCAAGCTTGCGAATTTTTCACGGGCAGGGCCGTCTTAAGAGTATCATGGGCCCCCGGGCCAAGTGGTTTTTCGGAGGCCATACCTGGTTAATCCTAGAAAATTTCAACCGCATCTCATTTTTGTTAGTCCCCTCTTCTCTTGAGGCCCCCGAGCCGTGCCCGGGTGGACCCATGTGTTAAGACGGCACTATTCACGGGCTCCCCTTTACCGCTTGAAAAAACAAAAAATGATAATCTTCCCATGCTGGAGCCCTGTCAGCCAGAGGCAGATTTTCCGGCGGGCTCACTGGGGTGCGTGCCTCAACTTCTGAAGTGCTTTTTTTAAGCGAGGGATCAGGTCTGTGGGTAACAAAAAGAGGCACATAGAGCGTGTGCAAGCTAGTGAATGACCGAAACCGTGTACAAACTTGCGAATGACCAAAATCGTCACCTAGAGAGCAAGGAACCAGGTCAATAAGCGACCAATAGAGTGTCCGAGAAAATGTCCAAAAATGTTAGTGACTGAGAGGCCGAGGGGTGTGAAGAGGAGACGGGACTGCGCTGGCTACAGCCTAGGGAGGTAAACTTGACGAATGATTGGTGCAGAAAATTAGAATGAGAGAAGGGCGGCAAAATTTGTGCTGCCCAAAGGTGGCAAAACCATCCACCTCCGTCTCACACGAAACAATGCTTTCACATATTATGTACCATATTCATAAATGCACGTGCAAACAAAAAGTAGTTTCTAATCATGACAGGGCCGCAACTGCTGTTATACTCTGTCAGTCGCCCCCCTCCCCCTTGTAATATTGAAGGAGAGGTTAAAGGATGAAATTTGCAGCCCTTCGATCAGGCGCCCGGTGCACCAGACCCGCCAGCTCCCCCTTTCCCCAGTTGCGGGCTTGATCATGCTACCCCACATGATGCAGCAGAGCCCCTAATCAGATTTTTCATGTGCTCCACCATAATGAATAAATGTTGTGAGAAGAACGAAAAAATTAATCGTCCCGGGTAAGAGCTCTTTCAGCCCTACCCTTGTGTGGACCAAGGTGTGTGTCACGGTCATGGACGCCTTAACGCGTGGGCTCACCCGGATATGGCCCGAGATCCTCGCGTGCGTAAGAAGGGGGGGGGGGGAAGCGATGATAAAAATGTTGTGGCACTAGCACTACAGTTTTCGAGAACAAATAAATGGCAATTGCCTGATGGCAGGGCCGTAGCGAGAGGTGGGGGAACAGGGGTGTCCGCTCCATGGCCTTACATCCTGGAGCAGGGTTCCCTAGGCTGAGATCTTTGGTGGGTCCCCCCAAGCTAGACTTCTCACGGGTCCTTTTATAGTGAATTTATAGCCCAAAAAAATGGTTATAATTGACCAAGTCTGGAGCCCTGTCAGCCCCGTGGGCACCACAAGGGCCCACGGTCCGCCCTCCCCGGGAATGTGAGACTTGAGAGTCGGCGGGGATGATGATGATATCAGTTTATGTATGCGCATATATCCATTAGATCAGTCGGCTCAACCTTTAACGCTGGGGGCCGCACCTCCACCCCCATCTTCCCCCATGGGGAAAGTGTATTGTCATGTAACTTTGCTCTCCCTCCAAAATAAATTACTGTCTACGGCCCTGGTAGGTGGTGCAGTCAGGCCCGCTTAAAAACACGTATTCCGAATTGTCGCGTATAACGAAGTTTTTCGATGTCGGATAGACATCAAAGGCCGGGGGGGGGGCCGGATGACTATGCACGAGGGGTATTCCCCCCACGTTATCTCCTCCCATGCTTATCTATGCTATTTTGCTACCGAATTTCAGCGAAGTACTTGTGTATGACGAATTTTCGACAGTTTTTTCAAACACAAATTTCTTTGTAATCTTTACTCTCTAAATATTTTATCGGTAAATTTACCATTGGGGCCGTTCAAGTATTACATAAGCAAATTTTTAGCCATTTTTGACCCCCCCCCCCCCCGACCTTGTCAGCAAAATTTCGTCATCAGCTCTGCGCCTCTGAATCCTAACTCATATTTTCATAAGGGGTGGTGGATTACGTAAGCATTATCCAAACCCTCGCCTTCTCCCTTGTCATCAAAAGTCAGCAAATCGGAACACCCCCCCCCCCCCCCATCATCGATGACGACGTAATACTTGAACGGCCCCATTTTACAATACGTGGATACAAGTCATAATGGCATTATCGTAATGTCCCCTTTCTTTACGAGGAAGACATTCTTCTATACAGAGTGATTCCCCTTTGCCGCATTTTATACTGACGTTGATCCTAGAGGCATACTTTCAATTGGAAAAAGTATCGAAATAAGGCGTGGACTTCAGATACGCCATTCATTGCGAGGGGTTGTAATAATTTTTATACGGACACCATGTGCTCAAAAACCCAATGAAATGAGGCCAACGAAAGAAATTCCACGTTTCTACGTGCGATATTCGCCGAGGTATTTCAATTTAAAATTCGGACAAAAGTTGGGATGGGGAGAACAGCAAACACGAGGGAAAGGAGTATTGTCCGTTAATTTACGCTGTTCTTTCGATTTTGAATTCAAATATCTCAGCGAATATTGCACTTAGAAACATTGAGTTTTTTCCCCCTCAGGAAACACAGGGCAACAAATTTCTTTTTGAGGTTTTTGAGAACAGGGTGCGCTACCAACCTTTGTCAGTCCGACAAAGGTTTTTCGACGAGATTCGTTGCTAAGTTGTTTTCGGGAGCCGCGTATAAGCGTTGATTAGGGGTGAGGGGCGCCGCGGGTAGAAAAAAGTTCGAGAATAAAGCTATTCTGAGTACATACTCTAAGCAGGATTTCAACTAGGAGTGGGGGGGGGGGCAGGCGAAGTCATGTACCCCGGGCGCAGGGCAAAGGATACCATTAGGATACCAAATCGCCATTAAACTTAAGGATCTTCAACCTTTAAGGAGACCGTGGGTCAGATTTGAAATTGCCCAAGAAGCCCGCGGGCCACCGACTCATTCTGAGATATTTATAATTGTAAGAAGAATCCAGATTTTTTGAAAGGGTGTTACTCGTGTAATTTAATATGCATTAGTATATAATTTAATTATTCATGTGACTTAATACACAATATTTTTATATACAATTAATAAAAGGGCAATGTACGATCTTAATGAAAGAGGCCCCGAGTTGTGTTGGGGCAAAAATAATTGGACTTTTATTTATTCTCAAATTTCTTTATTAATTAATAATTATCAATTCTGATTAGTTCTGAAATTATTTTTCCACCAATTCTGAAAGTGTGTAATTTTAATCTAGAAATACTTCAAATGATTTTTTAATTAGCCATTTCAATAATTCTGAAATTGTTTCCTTTTCAATAATTATGCAAGTATCCATTTATTGTGAAATTTCTATCACAAATTACGAAATTATTTCTTTCATTAACTTATAAAGTTTTTTTTTTTCACTAATTCTGAAAAAAAAATATTTGTTCCATTAATTGTAGAATTATTTCTCATGAAACCCTTGGCTGATTTTTTGTTTCATCTCGTATTTATGTAAAAAATTAAAACAATAACAATAATTCCGAAATTATTTCTCATTAATTCCGAAATTATTTCTCATTAATTCTAGAATTAATCATCTTTCAATGTTTTCAACCATTTAACACCATCTACATCCGACTGACAAAGTATCTAGTTCCGGCACTGACGCTTCGCGGTTTTTTTTCAACCTTTCACAGTTAAATCCGATTTTGCTTGCAGGAAACCTTATTAATCCTTTAGGATGCTTTTAAAATTTTCCTGATCCGCATTATAACTGCCTCGCTGTAAATTAAAGCTTGTAAGAACCCGAGATATATCGAGGTGACCGAAATAAAGCAGATCAAGTTTGGCGATATATCTCGGCATTGCCGCTGTAAGGGTTAAGAAGAAAAAAACAGGTTATTTATCTCACCAAGAATATCTAACTTGCAGAACATATTATGAGTATTTGCCAATTTTTACGTAGATTCGGACGTCGATTGTAGTGGCTAGCGGGGTTAATTATCGTGTGCGAGTTAGCGTTTTGCGCTTGAAATTCTCAAAAATTATTTATTTCTTGAAGGCCGAAAATAGGAAAAAGAAGGTAGATGTTAAAAGCGGTTTCTCAAAGTTTGCTATCCGCGGTTTTGAAGAACAAAGTAATTGATGAAAGTTTTCGAAGAGTGAACTGAAAATCTGAGAGAGAAGCTTCTGAATACTGATGTGAAAGCAGATTTTTTAAATGGTTCGATAAAAAAGAAACGAAAAAGTTTTCTAGTGACCGGTGCCCTTGGTGAAAGAAAATACATTACACAATTTGCATGCTTATTAGCCAAAATCATTTTGCAACAACAAAAAAAAGCAAAACTTTTAACGTCCTCAATCATATTAAGAAAGGAAAAGTAGCGATTGACGACTTGGCGGATTGGCTCCTTAAATTTTCTGCACGTGGTTACTAAATTGGAGCCAGGACAACACCAAATTTTTGAAATTAATATTTGCTTATCCACAACTATGGAAGGGGTTGTATGTTCCTAAACAAAGTTGAAAAAAACATTATTTTTGGGCCAGTTTTTGTCGAGTGAAAAAAAAAAATTTGGCTCCTGAAATACGGTAGAACTTGGTTAATTCGAATTTTGGATAATTCGAACTTTTACGAACTAACCTTTAGTTTTCTATCTAACTCCATGTTAAAATTTCTTATTTCATTCGAACTTTTTTAAGTTTTTTGGATAATTCGATGCGAGAGGGAAAAAATTGAATTTGTATTAGAAGTTTAGTTTGGAAAAATTCTACAATAAGCCAGACTGCTTTTCTCCATAAAGTTGTTAAGTAACAAAATTGCAAAGACTAATAAAAGTTTAAACATTCGATTTTCTCTACTCTTTTCAATTTTTTTTTTTTTTTTTTTTGATAATTTAATACCCATTTTAGCTGGAGAGCACCAGACTGGTACCACTCGATACCGATTATGCTTTTGACCAAGGCTTATCAAAGTGTAATACTCTTTAAGTGTCTAAATCTTTTTGTCGCCAGTAACAGTATGGAAAGTATCGGAAAGTTCAGATTGTAATATGTTAATGAAAGTATATTTCCTTGATAGCATAAGAACGATAAGCAAAATTTGGGAAAAAGTTTCATAACGGATGATCGTGAACTGTTTCCGTAAATCATTCTTTGAACATGGTTAAGAAATTCTAGTGATGCTGATTCCAGAACAATGGCATAATGTAGCAGCCAAGATAAATTATAGTTATAAATTGATAAATTTTATAATTATAAATTAGTCCAAAGTCACTGGACTAATTTAAAGTTTTATAGTTTTCGTTTTTCTGTGACTTTAAACTTCGAATTAATCAAGCTCGACTGTATATTTATGGGCCTAGACTTTTTTGTGGTATGTCAAGCCCTGCTTTTAAGAAGTTTTTCTACAATTAAGTAATATGATAATCAAGACTTAAGAAATCCCAGGTCACC
The DNA here is from genome assembly GCF_987345545.1 of Pholcus phalangioides. Lineage (NCBI taxonomy): Eukaryota > Metazoa > Arthropoda > Arachnida > Araneae > Pholcidae > Pholcus > Pholcus phalangioides. The sequence goes on along the minus strand of NW_028301595.1, from coordinate 1,359,934 downwards.
ATGGCGACTAAAAATCTGTATCGGCACCTAAAATTTTCTCTCTTGTGATTTGGGTGATGACTAAATCGTAGGCTAAAAGTTGACCGGAATTACAACAGGAAAAACTCCCAAGAAATTTCGTTGGCGCCTAAATATTTTTTTTTATTTGCCCTGTTCTACTTTGAATGGTCATTCCGATGGATTGTATCTTGGCGTTGTTGTAAGGTGCCTGAATTCAAGGCTCTATATCTTGGTAAATCTTAGGAATGATGGAGCCAAATGGACTATATATGACAGATGGTAAAAAAGCAGATTGATATTACACTTATTTTTATTTTATTGAAGACGTAGTTTCGAGAAGTTTTTTCTTCCCGAATGAGGGTCTCGAATAACGAGTCACAGGTTTTAGAGGTCATTTGGTGGGGAGCTGTGGCAACATCATTTGATCAAGGTTGTCTGATGTGTTGTCTAACCACTATTTTCGCTAGGGATTATATTTTAGACATAGGTGTTCTTCCAGAAAGCTCGATTATTCAAATCAGCTCATATATCATATCTTGCGAGAAATTTCTTATGTTTCTTGAAGGATTCATTCTGAGATCAAGGCCACCCTTACCAGACGGGAGGGTAAAACTTTCCCAACTTTCCACCGTTTTTCGAATCGGAATATCTCAGCGAATATTTACCCTAGAAACGTGGAATTTTTTTGTTAGCATAAGGAGAGAGAGCAACAAATTTTTAATTGGGGGTTTTGGGTACGGTGTCCATATATCAAGTGAATTCAACTTACTTTTACTTTAATAACTACACAATTCCTTGAAACATGAATGACTTCATATTTGAGTACTGCAGATTGAGGGTATTTTTTCTAATTGGCAGTATGCTTCTAGGATCAACGGTTCGCCAGTAAAATGCCATGCGCCCTGTGTATATTTTTCATTTACCCATTACCGTGAGTGCAGGGTCCCCAAAAGCTCATGGACCAGTGTGACCAGACTTGTCGCATACCCCTAAGGGCGGCTCTGTTTGAGATACATACCTGATTTGTTATGATTTTTCTTTTTATAATCATTAGAAACGAGTGCATTAAATAATTTATTGTAAATTTTTTTTTAGCTTCAAAATCATTATATCACTTTCATTGCTTTCTTCAGTAATGACAATGATCTCAGTCAAAATATAAGATGATTAAATATGATCGATTAATTTTTAAATGGAAAAGAAAATCCGATGGGGACATTCCGACCTAGTCATGAAAGTATCTGTCGTAAAGACCTTTCTCGTTTTCGTATCTGTCCGAAGCGTAGAAATTCGCAATGACTATGAATATTAATTGAGCTCGAGTTTTGTTAGCATATCGGTCAGTCGGTCAAGAAGTTATTTCACCATCGTGCGAGATGTTTGAAGAAGTTAGTAATAAAAATAAACTATCATCCTTATTAAGTCGAAGTCAAGGTTATTGCGATTACTTCCACAGCTCCAGTTGTTTCAATCTATTTCTTGAGGTATCGGTAAAAAAAAGTGGAACAGATAGAATGTCCCGGGAAGATTAGGAAGCGAAGCTCTCAAATTCTATTCAATCGGGTATCGGAGAAGTTTATCGATATTTGATTACACGTTATCTGTATTTTTTTTTTTCTTTCTAATTTATCAGTGAAAAACAAATTTTCCAAAGAAAAAAGAGACGGGGCTCTTCTGGCGTATTCACAATTCCCTTGTATTCACGATAAAATTCAGCTTATCAATAGATAGAAAAAATGATGACTTTTTCAAGTGCAGAATTCTCTAGAGAACCGACGATTGTTGACGTAGAGAAAAAATAGAATTTCAAATTCTTTCTCTCTTTTTTGTTTTAAGTGTGGTTTCACACCTTTCGTGTTTTGAACACCCTTAGAGACGCTTGTGTAACTTGCGTATTGTAATACTCGTCAAAACTAACTTTTCAGTTTTTATTAGCACTCTACTTGTTTTTCCATCATCAAGTTTATAACGACATGCATACGCGTTTCCGTGTTTTCTATATTTTCAAAAGAATTTATCTTTCTCTATGAAAGTATGTATAGAGAAGTCAAATGCGTATTAACCGACTGACGGTTTGAGGGTGTTGAGAAAATCTACTTGAAAAAGGTTCAGGTAATTGTCACAAAACTGCTTCGAAAAAAATCCAACCATTTTTCCTTCCCCCCGTACAAACAGCGGGATATCGGATTTAGTGTTGTGTGGTTTGAAATTTTTGTTCCGCCCACTGTTGAATGCTTCTTTGTAGGAGAGGAAAAGAAAAGGTGTGTTCTCTCGTAAAAGGATTCAAGCTAAGTACAATACTTGGCTTTTTGTGGGCTCGTCTTTTTTTCCCATTCCTCTGCCAACGTATTTTTTACTTTTCAAGTAAAGATCTGGGCAAAATGGAAGTGATTACACACGAGCGCTGATTTGAACAACTACCAAATTATTTTACTCAAAAATTTCAACAAACTTACCGTATTCCCACGCATTGGCCGGCATGCCGTAAAACACGAGGGGCACCAGCTTTTTGTATGTTGTGGTCTTGGCCACTTTCGGCATGCCGGAAAAAGTGAGGTTATAATAGGATCACAGCATGCATTCAGCTGAATCAGTGGACTTTCCGAATAAAGTTTATATATATATATATTTTTTTTTTTCTAAATCACTCTTCCTCGTTTTCTTTAAATATTAATTTGTCTCGTTCTTCCTCAGGAATAAATTGAATCTATGCATTATCTTGTGTTCATAAAACTTTGAAAAGAAAGTATTTTACTTACATAGTTCCTGAATTTTATTACTCCATGCCATCTGATATGAATTCAACTGTCAGCCTTCATTCATATACAGGGCCGCAATTAGGGGGAGCAGACGGGTCTCGTACCCCGGGCGCTGAACCCGAGGGGGTGCAAATTTCATTCTGAAACCTCTCCCTTACCATTACAAGAGGGCGTAAAAATGCGCGCTTGCCCCGGGTGACCAAGCATCTAGTTGCGGCCCTGTTCATACGCATGTATAGAAGACTAATCAAATTTTACCTTCTTTCAATTACAGTACCGACATTGAACAATATTTCAGATTCTCTCTGAAATATTTCATTTCCTTCTTCCTCCCATTCAGTTATTCATTCTAATATTAAATATTCAACTGTTTATTTTCACTAACATCCAGTAAGAGCCATCATTGTTGGCTCCGCGGATATGTATAATTTATTTTCCTGATAAGAAATTAATAAAAAATAAAGATATTCAAGAATTTTCCAGAATCCGTGAATCAAATTTATCGGCATTCCGGAAAATACGGATATTTTCAGCATGCTGGTATGCCCCACTGTTTCCCGGCATGCCAGCTACTGTGGGGGAGTACGATAATTGTTTTGCTAAGAAATTAGTTTTTCTCACTAATTGAATTCAATTGCTGTGGCCCGTTTGATCGTTAAATTTCTTCCTAAAAACATTATTGTGCAAATAAATGTTATGTTAGGTTGTTTGACCTCAAGACCTGTAAGACCTTTCTATTATGTGGACAATGGTGCTATTGGAAGAGCCGTTGCCAGAAATTTCTTGTGGGTTGGGGGAAGGGAACTGACAGTGCAGTACTTAGTCAAGATTCCACAATATATAAGTAAAATTCTGGCATTTAGGGGGATGACTGGCAGTGGGGGTGGAGCCAGAGGATGCAGTGAGTGCTCGAGTACCTACAGTATTCTGTACCACTGATCTGAGCACCTCCAAAATTCATTCAGGGATCAAGAGTTTCCATGTAAAGCTCAAGTCAAGCACCCACGGTTTCGTAACTCTTCCGACGTATCTAATGGCTGGGCCACCAGATCACTATCTTAGATGGAAAAAAAAAAGTCAGTCAACCATTTGGATGTTTCGTTTGTACAATGAGCACACTTTTTATAAGAAGTGTGAGTAAATGACCACAGAAGATACAATAAAAAAATTGTATTTTATTTTTAAATTTAAATGTACTTTTTTTTCGTTCAATGTTGAGGCATTGTGCTTGATGAGCACGTACAAGCTCATTCATGTCCTGTCACATAAGTGTGAGGAATTGATGGATGAGCTGCACATTTTTTTTTTTTTTTCGTACGTAATGCTTAATCATAAGCCGTGGCTCAGCTTTTACAGCACAATACTTTTTTACTGGATTTTCACCCGTGGCCACTTAGTATATTCTAGAGCTACTGTGTCGTCGCGTGGACATCATTCTGGGATCTCATCACGAGCATCCAGGTTTGTACCTCACTGGCGGCAGAGTGGTGGTCTACCGAAGTTTGTTTTCTGTGGTTTTTCAACTTAATGAACGGTTACAGCAGCGGTTCTCATCCTTTTTTTACTCGCGGAGCCCTTTTCAGTATATAATTTCTATGGCGAAGCCCTGTTTCACTCGAGGAACACTTTTTGCATATAATTTTTATGGTAGAACCTTGTAGGCCTCTTATTTTTTATTTATCTATCAAAGTTACTGATTTGTTTTATTTTCCTCGAGTCACCGCGGAGCCCCTGGGAAGTGGAGCACCGGTTGAGAATCGCTGGGGTTACAGGTTTATCCTGCTTGAAAGTTCGAATTTACTCATGACCGGTCAACAATGTGATAACATGCTTATATTTATTTCCACTTCCAACTGTTTTTTTTTTTAATTCTCACTATAACCGATAAAATTAAAAAAAAAAAAAAAAAAGCCACACACGAGTGCCCTTGCCTTATTTATTTTTTAGAACATTGCTCAACGAAGTGATGAACAATGATATAAAAATGTATATATTTGCATAAGCACTGGTACTATCTGAAAATTATCAACTGAGCAATGAAATGTTGCAGAGATTGAATACATGCGTGGATTTAGGTATTGCAAATGAGCCGCATTCTCGATTTCACTGAACATTAGCATGGCATAGTTTGCGCAAAGCTAATAGAATTCCATACATGTTATGTACGCCTTACCACAAATGTGATGCGCATACGTTCCCATATGCTTTCTCTGTGTATGTTCGCCCAACTCTGGTTCACAAGTATGGGCTGATCCAGGCATAGTCCGGGGGGTATAATGTCTTCATGGGGCCTACATGATAAAATTCTGGCACACAATAATTTTCGAAAGTATGTAAATATGTAAGCTGTTACTTCCATCGAAATATTGAACCCCCCCCCCCTTCCCGTAAATCACTTTGCACGCGGGAGGGGGTGGGTTGGCGTGATCTTGGCATCACTGCCCAGCATATAACCTTCACAAGAGGGAAGCTCGCTGGACTCTAGAGGCATGACAATCTTGACAGACACTATGACAGTCTTTGTTTATAAAATTTTCGCTTTCACTATAAATTTTTTCAAAAAGAAAATAGTTTGTATACTTTGAAACGGTTTAGTCTGCTGAGTGAGGTTAGGGGCCCAGGCAAAGGCCAAGAAACAAGAAGTGAGAAGAAAACATGGTCCAAAGAGGGTTACAGGGGGTAGGGTAAAGGAGTTAAGAAACACTGGTATCAATTATGCTCTGCGTAAATAAACATGATACTGTATTTGGTTTTCTGATGTAGGGCTTTCCAATCACATCGGATAATTGAGGTTCTGCCGTATCGTACTTGAGTAGTGATAAAGAGGTAAAGATAAACAAATGAAAAATAAAATTAAAAAATTTCGCCTATACTGTAAAAAATTAAAATCACTGGAAAGCCAGGATGTCACAATTCGGGGGGGGGGGAAATCCTGTTTATCTCTATGCATTCAGTGTTTCGCAGTCAATGAGTTTTAATACGATGTAATTTTTTCATGCCAAAACAAAAGTGAATGCCAGTACATATCCTACAATCAAGCGATAAGAATTTCTATAATAAGATAAAGACGTGCCTTTTAGGTGGGGCATTTCTTGCTGAAGAGCAGCCTTTCTTATACTTTCTGAAAATTCCTCTTCGTTTACAAAAGGATTAAGGCTTCTTTGAACTGACTATTCGAGAGCTGCTTGTCAAACGTCTATCTGCTAAGTTAATTGAAAACTGTCCCCTCCCGCCGAAGAGGCAGAAGCCATTTTGTCGTTTTCAACGCCCAGCGCTGTTGCGAGTACAATGGTCATTTTGTGGAGAAAAGAGAGGGGCGTATGCTAAGCCAGCTTAGTGATTCTTTATGGGGGGGAAAGCAAGGCAGTATATTTACGGCCAGGACCATTTGGAAGTCAAAAAGTTCACACGTAAAAATACGGCCTAGACCGTTTGGAAGGCATCAACTTCACACGTAAATATACGTGCAGGACCGTCAGTCGGTTAAGGAAAGAAAAAGTTTAAAAAAAAAAACTCCCTAAGTTTGTTTCTTTTATCGTCTTTATCCTTTTCTTTTTTTTTCGCGATGAAGAAAATGATAGCTATGTACGAAGTTCCTGAAACTATTTTCTTGTAATACACATTTATTTTATTGTTCGCTTTTCCTTCTGTGGGATCATGTGATGTGCTACTACCTAAAATTTAACTGTCCCTAGTAGCTTATGCAGCATAATTCTTGGTGGGAGGGGTCAAAATTTTCTTCCCATCAGGCCTACTACAAGAAACATAATCTTGGCTTAATCCTTTCAATAATAAATAACCAGATATATATGTCCCAGTATGCTTCAAAATCAGTCTTGAATTTTTTTTTTTTTTGGGGGGGGGGAGCTTTCGTACGCTATTTTTTGCTGCCGCCCCCTCCCAAATACCAAAAACTTATTTTATCCCTATACCCTATTTTATCATTTGTTTGCGTGTTTTAGAGACGTACTTTATGTATACTATAGATATCACAATCATAGATTTTTTTTGGTACCGTTCTAGGGTTAAAAAAGTTTTGAATTTTAATTCTTGTACAACCGGATTGTCTTGTAAAAATTCGTAATACACATGTTCTTTATATTTTACGAAAATTTTTTAATGTCCAGTGAATTTAGTACAGTAGTCTCTCGATAATCCGGCCCTGCATTAGTCCGGCCCATCTAGTAATCCGGCGTTTTTTAGGCAAGTTTCTTCGAGCATATATAAAAGAGCCGAACATGTCACTGTTTGTCTGTGCAGATTGTTATTCAGTGGGCTTGACTTCCAGTAATCCGGAGATTTCGATAAACCGGCAGGGCACACCCTGATCTGATATGAACAGGATTACAAGGGCTTACTGTATATCTGGGTTATTTTGATTGATTAAAGCCCTTATCATACTGTATATAGGCGCCTTACTTATAACAAACACAGATTTCAGCTAAGTTCGCCTATAATGAATTTTCAACCGGTTTCCAATCATATTGTCAAGAATTTCTTTGTAATCTTTCTTATCTAAATCTGCTTATCTGAAAATTTCCTTTTCTACAATGCTTAGCAACAGCTGATAATGTTCCTCTTTCTTTTCCTTTTTTCTGGATTACATTCTATTAGTGCGTTTTTTGGTATTAGCCGTAAAATCCTCTTTGCTTAGTTTTTTTGGCTAGGTACCGTTTCGTCCTTTCCGGATTCATTCTTAGGTCAAAATAGTCGCGTTTCATCCGATCTCTTCTTTCCCCTCCCTCTCTCATGGCAATAAGGGATTACTGTCAATATATATCAAGATAAAACACCCTGCGGTTTCACACTGAGAAAGGGGAGTGATTGACACAACAAGTACTCATAGATTGAGCTGCAAATACTTCTTTTGGAAATACCCTGGAAATAGCAGCGTTTCTCAACCTTTTACAGGACAATTCGGGAGTAAAATACATAGTATTATACAGGAATGTCCCGTATTTTGAGTGATATTCCTGAATTTTTAATCATTCACCATTGTTTTTTCAACGAGACATATTTGAATTGACAATCTTTACTGAAATTATGAAGATAATTTTCATCATTTATATACATTGTACTATGATAATTACGCATGAATATGAATAATCATCTGTGGTTTTTAGTCTGAACATATCTCCAAAAAATGGCTTTTTGATCTAGTAGTAAGTCTTGCTAATTATAACTAATTAGAAGTGAGATAAATATACGTGCGTACGCCTACACAACATGCTGATGTGTGATATTTTCATTTGTATTTGGGTGTATGCTTTATTTTGGATTTTTAAATGACAATGAAAATGCTTATATCTCAAAAATGTGATTTTGGAGTTATGTTCTGACCAAACATTACAGATTATATGTTGTGTTCTAAATTCCCCCCCCCCCCGGGAACTACATTGCGATTTCCAGTAAATTCTTCATTACCCCCCTAAGCGTAAGTATTGTCTTGGTTGAATTCTTTCGTATTCAAATGTAGTCACTGTTTTGTTTTTTTAGTAAAAAAAGCTTGCTTTTACGTATTTCTTTTTGGTAAAAAATAGTTGAAAATGAGTTGCAAACGTACTTCGATATGCGTTGCATAACACAATTAAACCTACATCGTCCCATGCAGGCGTAGATATATGGGGGTCCCCCAAACGACATGCATATTCACATATAATATTCACATAATATGAATGAACGACATGCATATTCATATAATATTCACATAATATGAATGAACGACATGCATATTCATATAAATTCATAAAATTTTCAGAACGTCTCTATGTATTAATGCATTGCATTCAATCAATCCGTTGAAAATTACATGTATCAACGTTTTTGATTAAACAACAAATTCAAGAAAACTTTGAATAGAAAACGGGAAAAACCGGGCATTTTTCAAAAAAGTCGGGACGGAGGGAAAAAATAGAAGAACGAGACGGCGCCGAAAAATGTGTGACAAATTGCGGGACGTACTGGCACTCTATTTAGAGCAATTTGTAAAATCACCCCTACCAACAGCGAGCTCTAGATCTGCCCATGGTCCCATATACACGTGAGTATTAGCCCAAAAATTGAAATTTTTTGCAATTCGATAATTACTGCTAAAATTGCCGAAGGGCGTGAAAATAAAGTTGTTAAAAATCGCAGTTAACAAAAATGAATTTCACGGAAAGAATATTAAACGATCTGCTGACCATATTTCTCATTGAGAAAAATAAATTTCAGTGAATTAGGATCTTGAATAATAAATCTGTAAAATAAGGGACATCGCCAATTGTCACCAAAAAACGTTGTCAGAAGTAGGCACAGTCACCAATTGTAATTATTGTGTAGGAATGATAGTTCACGCATTTTGTACGTCTGCTATCTAGAAATGTCATCCTGAAAAAAGGGAGAAGATCCGAAGTAGGCTGTAGTTCGTTGTCATTGAATATAACTTTCAATGTATATGGTCGCTCTTCATAAATTAGTGCCGGACGACCACGATTGGTTTTGATGAACTCTACGTCATTCATACTTTCAAAATTAAATATCTTATTTCCGAGTTATGCAAGATTCACCTATATATACCTCGCTTATGAAGTCACTTTGTACTGTACCACCAACCACTCTTATACCATAAATTTTTTTTTCACTTTGGTTTGGTAGCCAATGGACATCAAGTACAATAGCTACTACGAACAACGGGTACTTGGTATGTTATCGCATAGAGAAACCATTCTCCTACCCCGTCAAGGTATAATCACGATGACAAAGAGGGGATAAGAGCGGATAAAATCACGTTATCACCTCGGATGAAACGGCACTATTTTGCTAACAGGATGAAACGGAAAAAAAACGGGACATCATTTTTTTTACTACTCTCTATTAAGTCCTATTTTGATTGAAGAAAATCTGTCACCAAAAATAAAAGATTATTTATTCCCAAGACCGTCACCTCCAAAACACTTATGTAACATTTGCCACTCTTCTTTAGCTAGATTCGGATATCGGTTGTAATGGTGCTATTATCTTGTGCTACTAAATTTTGAGAATGTCCAAGCGCAAAGCGCTTTCTAATGTTTTAGTTATCAAGGGAGACTTCATTTTTTGAATATGTTTACATTGGGTGAACGCAGGTGTCGAGGAAATATGGTCGAAGTGCTCAAAATTTTCAACGGGATGGATAGGATGGATCAATCGACTGCTTTTACAAGGGGACACTAGTATCGATTAGTAAGGGACAATTCTAGGTTATGGTGTCGCAGGGAATTTTTCTCCAATAGGGTTGTTAATAAATGGAATAGCTTACCCCCGGAGGTAGTAAATTGTAGCACAATTGACACGTTTAAAAAAGAAATACGATAAACATGTTGGGGTAAATCGAGAAGCTATCCATACTTATAGAATAAGACAACCATAAATTCATTATAGGCATTGTATAATATTTGTCATTTATAATTTCTTTGATTACATTTTTAATTGGGTTGCTGTATTTTAGTAATATATGACATCCGTACTTGTTATGGGCAAAATTTTCATCCACCTCGTTGAGCATTTTGCCTGTTGTGGCCCTGTATTTGTATTCAAAATTGAAGCTATGCAGTTGGTTTATAGCCGAAAACGGACAAAAAGTAAGGTGTCAAAGAAATTCGGGTCTAACCAAATTTTCAACTTTTTTTTTAAATTGACGGTATTTAACTTACCGTATTTCCTCGCATTAGCCAGGGAACGGGGGGGGGGGGCTCATATTTTCTGGCACGCCGGGAAATTCAGGTCACAGATTCTGGAAAATTCTTAAATTTCTTGAAAATCCATTGAATTTTATAAATGCATATTGTGATCCTTATTGAAGCTCGAGTTTCGCGGCTTGCCGGCTATACTCTATTTATTTTTAAAATGCTTAGATTATTTAAGAGAATGCGTGTGTTCATAAATTAGGTTTCATTTTGCTTAAACGCATCATTATATAACGAATTTTGCGTGTAACGAACAAATTCGCTGTTCTTTCGACTTCGTTAAGAGCGGGTTCGAATGTATAAAAGAAAGCAATCTTCCCCCCCCCCCCCCCTTTGGTCGAAATATTTCATATGAAAGTATCCGGAATTGGTTTCTAAAAATACAAAAACTTTCGAATAAATATATATTTGAAGAATAGTAGAAAACATCAATTACATAAAAGTGTAATTTCACACAGGAAAATTATATCACAATATCATTTGTGCACTGCTACGCCAAAATACGGTGGTTTTAAAATGAAATAAAGCGAGGTCTCTCTCCAAACTTAGAGAACAATCATAATTTTAATTACCCTGTAAATGCCATAGTGGTGTTTCAGCCTGGTCCGTGTCAAAAGGCTGGTGTCTCAGGCAGACTTGTAAATGTAATTCTAATTGAAATAAACTTATTTAACTAACACAATTCTATAGGGAAATCCACATTAGATTGAAACAGTGTAAACGATTGGACCCACATTGGTTAGTAATCCGAGGCATTGTTCTCAATTTTTCTGATACTTGAGTCTAGAAAGTCTTAGGAACGCTGTCTTAAAGTATGGTAGGATTTCTTTTTAGATAAATCTGATTATTTAGACCCCCCCTAATAGGACCCCCCCCCCCCTATTTTTTGGCATATTTTTTAGTTCTTGACAAATCAGGAAAAAATTTAGGTGCCAGCCAAATTTCTCAGGAGCTTGGTATGAGTTTTGATAAAAAAAAAAAATTTCCCTCAATAATGTTTTATCGACTTTCCGAAACTTGATATCCCTTGCCCACGTCAAAAAAATCACTTGTCATAGAGTCAAAAAATTTCGTGTTATCGTTAGACTTCAATTTAGTGATCAGTCATAAAAATTTTAGGCGCCAATACTGATTTTCTAGTCGTCATGGTGGTTTGGCGCCCGGGATTTCTCATGCTATGAATTTCCTTTTTAAATTTATACTTCACCCCTCCACAGTCACAAAGTGGGCGCAAGGCATGGCCCGTAGGGAGGAGCTTTTTTGAGATGACGAAATTACTTCTCTGCCTTTCAAAATTTTGTACGGTGTGCAAAGAAGCCGCTGCGTTTCTACCAATGCTAGCAAAAAAATTGGAAGAGTAATTTCATTCCTTTCCAAAATTTTAAGGGGTAGTTTTGTAAAAAGAGGGGTATTTTTTAATACAGTAGTATCTATTTTCACTCCAACGAAATTTGGAGGAGTAAAATTTCATTTTGATGCGTATCGGCGAACATTGGTTTCTACGATCCCCCCCCCCCCCTTGTTTCTCCGCTCTTTTGTTTTTCTTTTTACTGCGCCTAACTTTTCGAAAACTTGATATATTTTCATATCAACATGATATATCAATTCGTAATGTCAGAGATGCTCGATAAAATAATGCATCATTTCAATAGTTATCCCAACAAATAGAAAAATGTTGGATCAATACTCACCCATATCTTGAGTAAATGATGTATATTCAAATGGGAAAGAAGAGCTTTGTTTTGGATTTTGCTGAAACCGATTCTCCTTCATTCTGTGAGATTTTTTATTTGTCCTTCACTGAGTGTGTGACGTGGCCTATCCATTCATGGAATGAAAATATTACTTGGGTTATGCAATTTCGTATGTGGGACCGTTTTCTTAAGCAATATTGTACCAGCGATATAAAAAAAAAGCTGCATCAGTATATACTGTCGTAACAGTGGCGGATTTTTAGTTTTCCCGCCTATTGGCAATACTAATTTTGCTGGCCTGGGCTATAGCCCACTTAGTCATCCCCCCCCCCCCACCGTAATCATGCCTTTGGCTCTAAATTGCTGTTTTGGTCGCTCACATGCTTTCAACCCCCTTAAGTCTCTCGTTTTGTCTCTTGCTCACTTGTTCATTGTTTTGATCACCCATAGGTCAGTGTTTCTCAACCGCCGGGCCCTGATATCAGTGTAACCGGGCCGTGAGTGGTTCCCCGTTTCATTTCCCCCCCCCCCCCATTTATTTCCCATTAATTGTGTGAGTGTGAGAGAGAGAAATCGGGCCTTCCACTCACAAAAACGAAACCAACCGGGCCGCGCGCCTCAAAAGGTTAACCACTGCTCTTGGGCATAAGCGTACACAGGATTTTCTCAGGGGGGGTGGGGGTTTCCAAAAAATTTTTTTCTGAAGGGTGGGATACGTTTTTCCCTACAAAATAACACTGTAACTCGGCTCCCTGCTACTTTCGTACGCCAATGCTTTATGAGTCGCTCCATGCTCAGGTCCTCAATTATAAACGAAAATTCACTTCGACGCCCGGTACAAGTGCGCCCCCCCCCATAATTTTGAAGGGAAATCCCGTAATTTAACGCCCTTCTTGATTCCCTCCCGGGACACCGACACCCCTGTGCTCTTGTGGTTGCCACCCTGCTCATGCTTTCACATTTTTTTCTAGGTCTCTCTTGGTCACTCACTGACTTGGCCTCTCGCATTCGAGGTTACTCTCTTGGTCACTTAATGATGGCTTTTCGCTATCTAGGTCACTTAATGATGGCTTTTCGCTGTCTAGGTCACTTAATGATGGCTTTTCGCTGTCTAGGTCACTTAATGATGGCTTTTCGCTCTCTAGGTCACTGTTTTGGTCATACACCGACCTAGTCCCTCGTTCTCGAGATCCCTCTTTTGGTTTTTCACATGCTTGCACTCTGAGTCTCACTTGTGCTCACTCTTTCGGTCACTCACCTGGTCCCTCGCTTTCCAGGCAGATGTAGATTCATGGTTATGCCACTCTTCTAGCATTCTTGTCTACTTTTCTTGACCACTCATTCCTCAAATTTTCCGCCCGTCATTAATAATCGTCATTGTGTCCCGTATTTTACGGGGCTGACCCATTTCCCCTCATATTTTCCGGCTCTTGTGCCCCTACCCTTCTTGGATGCGTGCCTGATAAGTTCCTGTTGAATTTGTTTCCGAAACTTCGAGGAGCCAAGGAAATCATCCTTCACAGTAACGTATGAAGTAATCCTGTTGATCAGAGCCGCCCTGAGGGATGTGTGATAGGTGCGGTCGCAACGAACCTCGCGTTTTGGGGAGCCCCACATTTACGGTAAAAATCTTTTTCATAAATTCTGAATTTCCATAATTCTGGGAAGCTGCATTTTCATCAAGAAAGAAATGATTCTAGAATTATTCTGAATTTCCACCATATCTGGAATTGTTATGAACATTCAGAATTTATTTTAGAAACAATTCCAGATATGGTGGAAATTCAGAATAATTCTAGAATCATTTCTTTCTTGATGAAAATGCAGCCTTCTAGAATTGATGGAAATTCAGGATAAATGATAAAGTGTTTGACACTATTTATTCTGAATTTTAATGTGTGCTGGTGGGGGTGGGGGGGGGAATTATTTCTTTCGTGTATTTTGAATTGTGATGATTTTCATTTTCAGAATTTTCGATTCCCCTCGCCCATAGAAGAAGAAAAAATTGTGGTAAAGCTGCCCCCCCCCCCCGGTCTAGTGAGGGCGGCCCTGATCCTGGCATTAGTTACCCTGAAGTGTTAAAATTTCATCAGAATGCTGTTTTTCCCCCTAGATAAGATGCATTATTCAATTACCATTAGAAAAATTGTCGGAGAGGCATTTACGCAACGCGCACAGATTCTCGGATCCCATTTTGGATATCTTTGACGTCATATCACGTCACGATCGAATCATATTTTGCGTTGAAATTTCCAATCGTTATTTCATCATACGTATATTTTTTCCCATTGACCTCTCTCATGCTTCAGTCGTAGAGGAAGATAAGATTATATTCGAGAGACACTGGCATCGAACGGATCGGAAGAAAAATAACATTTTACAACTGACGAAAACACTTAACAACCCCCATTTCATCAGTTTTTTTTTTATCGTGGCTTCTGCTATCGCTTTACTACTTCATAGGTAGAAATTGTAGGAAGAAGCTGAGCGGTTCCCTTCCTCCTCTCATCGTGTGGGACGCATTTAATTTACGTTGTGAGGTTATTTTCCCTTCATGAATCAAAAAAACCGAATTGGGGGTGCACAACCTTTTCTGTCTGCATGCCGGATGTGTGAGATGGCTATCGCTCGCGGGCCATCAACATGGGCGGAGATACGGGGAGGGGGGCATTGCACCCCCCCCTCCCCAGCGTCAAAGGTGGAGTCGACACTGATCTAATGCATATAAGAATTGACATCATCGTGCTCCCCAGCAATATTGGCCGTGTCCCCCAGACTTCCAAGTCTATCTCCGCCTATGGCCATCAACCACATCATAATAATATTTTGACAGAATTTTCTCACTTCTACTCCCTCTTTGGCTTTCCAGCTTTATTAAATTCGTAACACGCGATGAATAATAAATACAGCCACTCCCGACTAACGAAGAGATTTCGTTCCGAGCATCATCAGTAACTCGGATTCCAAAGTTGAAATTGCGTCAATTCAGTGAGAACTCACCGATGTCGCCAAACTCATTGGAGGCCCTAGCGACGTTGTTACGAATGGCATTCGCAAACGCAGCGCAGCGCAGCGCAGCAAAGGGCTATCCAGTCTTTTCATCCGTTACTAGGCTGTTTGAAGGCATCGGCCATGATAATGAAATCTGGTACTTTGGTTTTCCATTGTGAGTATCTGAATCAAAATGTTTTTACTTCCAGCCAGACAGAATGCCTCAGAACATTACTCTGCTCGACAACCCATGCTATTATCAAAAAAAAAAAACCAAAAAAAACCCAACTCTTCCTCCGTTTGTTTCATTCCCGTGCCCCCCCCCCCCCTCATCCAAGCAGTGAGCCTCTTTTTATAAATTAAGTGGCTTTTCCTTCACTTGGTTACCTCTGAATATAACGGAAATGGGGAGAGCATGAATAATGCCGCAACAAGATACTTTTTTCACGAATGTCTTTCGCGGGCCGAAGGTTGCGCACCCAGTGCAGTTTTAACACCCGGGCATGACTCACAAAACATTAATCTGGTTGAAATTTTCGAGAGTAAGTTTGCTGGAAAGCATTTTTAGCAAGGTTGGGCCTCAGAAAAATAACTTCGCCCTTGGACCGATGTTGCTCTTAAGATAGCCCTGTGTGCATTCCTTTTCCAAAGTGAGAGTGAGTTAGACTGTGAGAATTATATACAATACTTTTATAGAAATTTTCAAAAAAGATTTGGGTTTCAAATAGGCAGATCAGCCACATAGATGGTATGCGACAGGTGCGCCTGCACTCATGGCAGTAGAAATAGACATGAATAATTTTTTTCTTCTCAAAATAAGCTAGCCTACTAATTCACAGACATATCTCCAGAAAATCATAGTACCAGATCTCATTACAGGGAAGAGGGTATTTGAATACATTTTCTGGACCCTTCACAAAATTCAGAATCTGAAAGTGAACAGTTCACAAAATACAAATTAACAAAACCATAAATTAGAAATTTCATTTCTCTCTTATACAAAATTAAACTTCTTATTAATTAATTCTCTTCTAATTAATTAACCACTTCTCACATATGCTGGATAGTTTCACAAAAAACAAGACCTTATAAAAAAAGTCTGGACTAGCCCCCCACATTACTATGAGACCCTCAGTGTACCAGAGCGCCCCCCCCCCCCCAGGACATGCATTAAGACAGCCCTGCACACTGATGCTTGTTCAGGTTCCCAGCAATGAACTTTGACGTTATTTGGTTTATTATCTGCTGCTTTAGGTCAGGTTTTTTTTAACCAATTCGTGTCTGTATGTGTATGCTTGTCATATCACTTATCGGATTGGTCCAGTGTGAACCTGGCCTTTGGGGGGTACAAAACGTGTCAGCTCACACTTGATTAATCAAGATAGTGTTATTGGTGACTCAATATATATTTATGGTGCTGGAAAATAATCTGCATTTATTTTTGCAAGTTTTATCAATATGCTATTTCAAATGTTTCAATTTTTTTCCCCATTTATCAGAGGTCAAGAAAGCGCAGGCATCACAACCAGCAGAGGAGAAATACATTCTCTGTCGTCACACAGAGGATCAGGCTTAGTGAGTCACGCCTTTGTTGAAGATGACCTCTTGAAACTCAAGGGAAATCTTGGCATCGGTCACACCAGGTATTCCACATTGGGTGGAACAGAACATCTGAACACTCAACCATTTGTTGTTCACACAAGACATGGCCTGCTGTCTGTCGCTCATAATGGAGAACTTGTCAATGCTTCTGTCTTGAGACGAAAAGTATATTTTCTTCCTTTTGTTTTGCATTGAATGATTCATTGAGTACTTGTGAACACATGTAATGACCATCTATTATCATATTAATGCTAAAAAAAACTCTTATATTATGTATTATTTAGAGCAGTGGTTCTCTACCTGGTATGATTTCCTTTTCGTCCTGGGGTACTCTAAGGTGAAAAAAGAGGCACAGGTAAAAATCGGATGAAAGGGGGAGGGGGTCATGACTGATGGTTAAGGGGGGGACTGCTGTGAGCTGTAACGAAAGAATTGATTTCTGAAGAAATAACGTTTTAAAGTGTGATGAGAAAAAAACTTTAGTAGAACTTTTTCAGAATACAGCTGAGCTTCTTATAGAGCCATCTGAACGAATGAGTCCATCCGGGCATGACACATGGGCCTCATGTCCTAAGTCCAAGGTAGGCGCAGATCCAGGTTAAAATGTTAGGAGGGACAATATATTATATAGGTTCTTTAGATCATCTCATATTTTACAGAGAAATTTTTCCCCATAGCATGTAATCTAGCTTTCAAGAGAGGTGATCGCCCTTCCCCTTTTAAATTTGTACCTCACCCCAGGGTCCAGATACAAACAACAGGCCTACAAGGATACAATTATTCAATCATCACACTTCACTCATAATTAGGAAAAACTGGTGGCAGATAGCAGCACTACGAGTTGAATGGTGTCACTATCCCGGATGCAACTAGGGTCACCGATTTGGGAATTCTCATTGACGAGCGGCTTAGGTTTTCTGAACATTGTTCAGCGGTAGTCAAAAAAACGAATAGAATGCTTGGTCTCATTTTCAAAAACGTCTCGTCGCATTCTCCTACAGTCATTCTTCTGCTTTTTCGAGGCTTAGTTCGTCCTGGACTGGAGTATGCTGTAAGGTTTTGGAGACCATACCTACAGAGGGACATAGAATTGGTTGAAGGGATGCAGAGAAGAGCTACGCGTGTCCTTATTGGCACACGGGGCTTGAGTTATGAATAGAGACTTCATTTTTTGAATATGTTTACTTTGGATTAACGCAGGTGTCGACGAGATATGATTGAATTGTTCAAAATTTTCAATGGGAGGGATAGGATGGACCATGAACTCTTTTAGTACACCGCCAATCGACTGCTTTTACAAGGAGACAACAGTATCGATTGGTGAGGGGCAAGGCTATGGTGTCGCAAGGAATTTTTCTCCAATAGGGCTGTTAATAAATGGAATAGCTTACCCCCGGAGCTAGTAAATTGTAACACAATTGACACGTTTAAAAAGAAATATGATAAACATGTTGGGGTAAATCGAGAAGCTATCCATACTTAAAATAAGACAACCACAAGTATTCTTTATGGGCATTGTATATTATTTTATCATGTGTATTATGATTATAATTTTTGTTAATTGCATTTTTAATTGGGTTGCTATATTTTTGAAATATATGACATCCATATTTTTATGGGCATCTTTTTCTCAGCCACCTCTTTGGGCATTTTGCCTGTTGCGGCGTTGTATTTGTACATATAACGAGCATCACACAGAAATAAACTTCACGTCAGGTTTCACAACACATTCTAGCATGTACCAATTCGTTAGAGGTTCCGCAGAGGAATATGGACGAGGTACACGTATGGTTTAGTAGTAGCAGCATCTAGGCTCATTAGAGCAACAATTGAAATTTGACAAAATTTTTATATAGGCATAATCTTTGTTTGTGAAATTGTGTTCAGTTAGTCATGTGTAGATGCTACATAGTGGCCTTTTTGTTCAGATATTTTCCTTCATTTAAAATTAATTTTTTAAATTCAAAATTGAGAATATGTAAAGAAAGTTCACTTAAAAAAAAAAAGTTGGAAAAGTCAAAATAGAACAATTTGCATTAAATGAGTATTATAATGATGTAAATAAATATCGATAGTGTAATATTATCTAATGAAAAATATTTATGTTGAACTTTTACAATAATGCAATGCTTGTAACTGTGACTATGTGTATTCAGTACCTTCAGTATAATGCATTTTCTAAAGGAAAGTCTTCTGGCAGATTCAGTAGGGTTTTGGACAAACACTGTCCTAAATACAGTACCTGCTTCATAATCATACATGAAAAATGAGATGTGAAGTAAAAATAACATTTATAACAAAATAAAAAATTGAGTGTTTATTTAAACAGTGAGTTATATGATATAATGAGCGATATTAATTTACCATCAGATTTCCAGTAGAAACCATCAGTTTGATGAAAAACAGCCAACTTAAAAATACAAAAATCAAATGACACCTTTAGAAAGATTTTTGATTTAGTTAGACAGGTTTGTATCCTGCTAGTACTTTTTTTATATGCTATGAAAAAATGATACATAGTATTGTGAAAGTCTATATGTTTCCACGTAACATTTTGAAATTTGGAGGTTTTGGACAGTTTTAGGCAATTTTGAATAGTTTACTCCACGTTTCCTGTCCAAAACCTCAACCCTGACTTTAGCATGCATGCTAGTAAGAACATAATAATTTTAGTGTTTTGCGTATTCGCACAACATTGTATCAGAATTATGCATTTTTTAAAGAAAAAAAAGTAGATAAATTTTTTTGTTTTTTTAAATAATGATAGAAACAGTAATTTTTTTCCTGAAGGTGGTAAAAACCATGAGTTTTTCTCTGGGTGGTAAAAACCACGGGAAAAATATGTTTTTACCAAGACGGTAAAAACCATCAGTGGTAAAATACTGTGCCAACCCTGCCTAAGTGGTTTGCAACATGTTTTCAAACCAATGAGGTGGGCCCACACTGTTCTAAAGGTTGAGCACTCTTGTTGTATACCCATTTCACCTTGGCTAAAGTGCTTTCAGCTTCCCTCCAGGATTGTCTTTAGGGGCAGCAAGTAAGCTTGAGATACCCCTGCATGTTACAAAATATTTTAGGAAAATAATATCCATAGAGTTACCCAGATAGAGTAAACATTCAAACATTGTTTTCCACATTATTTTTTTTCCCAAAGACATTGCACATTCGTGCTTCTGCCATGAGGGGGGGGGGCGATATTAGTAAAGCTTAGTGGCCTTCTGGCTTCATTGCAATTTTCAATTAATTTTTGCTGTATGCAAACTGTTGAAGACCTCTGCTTTAGAATGTAAGCTGAAGAAAATAAGTAGCTGTGCACTTGATGAGAAATTTCAAATCTCTTTGGAAATATTTGTTTGTTGAGGTTATCTCTGAATGATTATTCTCTTGCAGATTCTAGAACAAGGTGTTGGTCTTTCCACGGGATCAGACAGCGAGCTCATTACTCAGATTCTGAGCATGCCGCCACCAGGAGGTGAGCCGAACGGTCCTGATTGGCCAGCGAGGATAAAGCATCTCATGTCACTCACAGACACCGCCTATTCACTACTGATAATGTTTGGTGATACTATCTACGCAATTAGAGACCCCTATGGTAATCGACCGCTGTGTATAGGCAAACTGATTCCCCCGCGTGGTGGGATGTTAGGTAATGTGAAACCTTGGTGTTTGTAGTTACTCTGAAATATTTGAAGTTCAAATAGTTAATACTTTCATTATTTCCTGAGATTATATTGTTGCATTATTACTGATGACAGTCTTATTGATGCTAATAATTTAATAATAACTAACTTTTATTGGATAATTTTTTTTTCTTGAGTCTGTGTTGTGTGATGGCGAAATGTTATGGCTAAAATGTTACTGCATATGTGTGTTTCTGTGCTTCCGAGTTTCAAATGTATTTGTCATGAGCTTTGTTAGTCAATCGCTAGCTTATTTTGTTATATTATAGTGCGGAGCAGTGTTTCTCAATTGCTATTTGTTACTTAAAATAGGCAGATGGTACCACAAATTTAACATGAAACAAGCATAACTCTAATAAAATAAATACATTGAGGTCGCTCACACACAATGTTCTTATCCTACACGCAGCTCCACTTTGTTAGAAAATCCCAGAGGAATGTTTATGAGGTACATGCATGGTTAAGTGGTAGTAGCTGTAAGATGCTCATCTAACCCCATGAAAGCTACGTTCAGGTCTGTAGGTTCAATCCCAAGGGTTGACAAAGTAAAGTTCTTTCCACCATCAAACCTGAGGCAACCACTGATAGAGCCTTCTCAATATACAGTTGTCAAAAGACCCAAGATGTGCATGTAAGTGTAACTTGATTTTCACTGGAGAGAGTTTTTTGGCCCAAGTCTATCAGTATTGCTCTATTCCAATATTACCGGAGTTGGTGTGCACTGAAAAAGAGTAAATAGTGGTTAGGAAGCAATAGTGCTTCCTCCTTCACTTCTGAAATTTAGATCTTCAGAAAATTAGATTCTGAAAATTAGATCACTTCTAAAAAATCAGACAACACTAGATATGCACTCAGACTTTTATAGCTGTTTTGTGTAATGAGAAGACTAGCTGTTTATTGATTTCTTATGTTCCTTCCCTCCTAATCTATCATTAATAAATATAGTATCAACATGTGTTTAACATTTAAATAAATTAAATAGTGAATTAATTCAATGAATAATGGAAATGAATAAAAAACAAGGTAATGTTCTTTTTTTAATAAAATTGGAAAATATAAATTCAGTGTTTGTATTGTTTATCTTTTGCTTTGCTGATGTGCTTCATCATTATGTGTTTGCTTATGCTGCTTATCATAGGTAGTCATCTGAAAGTTTCCAGGTATCAAGAAAACGGTCATCACAATTCTGGTACAAAAGCTTTTCTTCATTATTATTACTAGAGCCCGGAAGTTTTGGCACTAGAAATGGTCGAAATAGGCAGAGAAAAAAGCACAAAAAATGCCTAAAATAGGCATTTATAATTTATGGGAAAAAGGAAAAATAACAAAAACTGAGGTATTAAGAGTCTAAAAACTAGCTGAAAAATTGGTTGCATTTAATATCTCTACTGCGTTAATTATGTTTTATAATAACTGCATTTTAATGGAAGTTAAACTTATTTCAAGCCCAAAATAAAATGTCAGTACACCAGGACCACAATTACCAGATGCGGAGCCCGTAGAGAAAATGACCTGTTGGGCTCCTTCGAGTTGTGAATAATTCTCGTTTCTTTGTTGTATTATTTGGAATGATTATTATCATCTCTATAGTTGAAATACAGCTACTACTACTAAACCAGACATGCACCTCGTCCATATTCCTCTGCGGAACTTCTAACGAATTGGTACATGCTGTAATGTGTGTGTAACATTTTATGTATGGTGAACCTTCCGTGACGTTCGTTTCTGTGTAATGTTTGTTATATGTAGTGCTGCCATTTGCAATCAATTTTTTAAACTATGAGTTTTTTCTCAACTCATAGTGAGTGAAGTGTAATGAATGAATAATTTTAACGTTGTAGGCCTTTTGCTCTCTGCGGCGAGACTTTTTAACTGGGTGATCAGCTCGCATTTGTGCCTCAAAGTTGGGAACAGCAGAAAACCAACTTCAGTCAATTACCACTGCGGCAATGGTGAGGTTTGAACCTGGATCCTTGCGATGCGAGCCCGTCACTATGACCACACGGCCACCACTAAATGTAGGGGGAAAACATTTTTTTTAAATATTTACCACAGATGCAGGACACTGCTTGAAGCGCGGGGTCCTGTGTGGCCGCATGTGTCGCACACCCCTGGGCAGGGCAACTGGTAAATTTAATCGAATACTAAATATATATGTAAGATAAATATCCATGGTTGTTTGTGGTGCATTTATGGTGTAAAAGAAAATTAAGAGAACAACTTGGGCCTCAGAGGCCTGTCTGCTACTCTGCCTCGTGTGATCCATGACGTCAACTGATGACTTCTTGGGACAGTCATCGGTCAGCTATACATATACGATGCAGTCCAATGCCTGAGCGAGACGTGCATGTGGAGAAACAAAAATTTCTAATTTCCCTCTGCTTTTCTAATATGAGCTGTGTTCATCTAAAACAAAATCATTCGTGTCTAACACCATCCGGTTAAAGTAACGAAGCAAAGTTAATGCATGGCAACATCAAGTTCTCTATCTCTCAGATCACTTGTCCGCATCTAAATGGGGCTGGAAGGGGTTGGTCTGGAAATTGTGGGTCTTTGTGATAATTAGTACCGAGAGAGTTTGAAAATTTTGAAAACAGCAATTCTTTTGTTCTCAATGCTCGAAATACTCAAATTTATAGATTATGGCCTGAAATTCACTAATAAACTTAAAAATATGTTAAAATAGGAATTTATGGCAGGAAAAAACTTCAAAAAGGCATCTTTACCAAAAAAGTTTGAAAATATGCAAAAAAAAAAGACATTTATGGCATTTTGCCTGAACTTCCGGGCTCTAATTATTACTATTTATCATGGGAATTATGTTCTTTAAAATATATTGCTATTTGCTTATTTTACTATATGTATATATACTGTGTATTTCCTTTCCTTCTGTTCGATGTTGATTTTTACAGTAAATTTTACTGCGAATGCTTATGCCTATGTGTTTGGTTAATGTTATGCAGAAATTGCTTTTCTCTACATTTCACATAGCAATACATCCAAGTTACATAGTGAATGGGACTGACAATATTATTGCATTAGTCAAATTTGTCGTATTATAATTTTTCATTTAGACACACATATATATTAGTTAATAGGACTAATATTTTCAGGGAAAAAAACCATCAGACTTAGAAGAAAAGGTTCAATCATAACTGCACTTATTCCTACACCTAATTAAAAAATTATCATTAAATGATTATTGTTAGAGCTTATTGAGAAGTTATCAGAGAGAAAATAAGTTCTAAAATAGAGAAAACTTTCTATCTTGCCTGTTGAGAGTGTGTGTTATTGCAGACGATATTGATGTGACGTTATCGTCTGCTTTTTGTTGTGTAGATGATTGTCGCCTGTTTTTTCCTGTGTGAGTGTAAGAGCTCGATGAGATAGATGTCTTGAGGAGCGCGAGTCAGTCATTTTTTTTCTTATGTTTTGTTTATTATTATTTTAATTGAATTTGACTCGTGATCCTTTATATTGTACAATTATTATAGCATTAAAGACATTCAAATGTTGATGGATTCCCAAAATCTTTAACAGGCTTGTCTAATAGCACAATGCTTTTTCTATATAGAAATTATTTTTGAAAGATACCTTTTTGGTGAAATAATAAATAGAAAAAAACCACCATACATATAGTCAAACTATGGCGAGAATGACAGCTGTACTATATTTAGTACCACAGTTGAATCCCATTATAACAAACTCCAAGAGACAAGAGAAATCACTGTTGTAACAAATTTCGTTAGAAAGGATTTCCAAATTTTTCCATTGTTCCCATGTAAACTAGAAAAGTGTTAGTTAAAATGAGATTTTTGCTATAATGGTATTCAACTGTACATGAAGTGCCTTCTTCAGTAAGTAGTGAGTCTGACCACCACTCAGGGGCGTAGCCAGAAATTTCGTTCAGGGGGGGGGGCAAAGTGACAGAACAATGGATTTGGCCATCTTTTTCCCTTTTTTCAGTCATTTTCTCACATTTTGGGGGGGGGGTGAACCAGACCCCCAAGTCCCCCCCCCCCCTCGCTACGCCCTTGCCACCACTATCTGACACTCTAGTGAACTGTGCTATGAATGCACAGGGACAATTTTCTCATGGTAACAAATTGAACAGTGATCACACTATATTTTTGCTTGTGTTTTAAGTTAGAGCATTAATTGATGGACTGATATAGATTGCTGTTGCAAGTTGATGCAAATTACAGAGCATTTTTGAGCTCTTGCCTTCATCACGGTTTCTCTAAATTCCAGAGATTGTCGTGATGGTTGTTTAAAAACAACCATTTGAGTAATTTGGGTAAATTCTTTGCTGTATAGCTATAGCTGCAATTTGATGGAATCATTGCAGATGTGTCTGACTAAAGTGTAAGGTGGGCCCACACCACATATAGTCTAATTTTTTGCGGGAATTGTAAATAAATTCATACAAAAATACATAAATCAAATGTGTCATTAATAATATTTCATATTTTCATAAAGAATAGTTGATGACGTAATCATCATTCAAATCCCCCTCGTCATCAAATTCAAAACCCCTCCCCATCTCTAGATGCTGACGTAATACTTGAATGGCCCCTTGCTTCAATGTCTTGCCTCTCTAAAAAAAACACTGTCTGTGGCAAAAAATTGTATCAATCATGTTTTATGTTCCACCAAATTTCAATCTCCTGAAAAAAGTATGATATAAACTTGTCAATAAGTCTGCTAAGTTTGTCAAAAAAAATTGTTCTTATAATGGGGGGATGGAAAAAGGAGTTGGCCTATACATATAGGTTAGCTTTTGAGGATAAAAAATTCAGGGGTGCGGTAGCCCAGGTCAATAAGATACTCGCCTAAAGTACCAAAGGATGGTTAGAGGTGTCACACACGAGTTCGATGACCGGTTCATCCTTGTTAGAAAACTTTCCTGACATTGGGGTACAACAGAAATGGTGACATGACCACAGGAAAAATTGCTACCGCAGGGAGTCTCCAATCGAGGGGTTAGTGCACCAACCTCTCGATGAGTATAAAAAAACAAACCTGCCGTTCGGAATCAGCAAAAAATTGTATGTCCCGGTCTAATTAGCCTTCGTGTGCAGAAAATGACTGGTATGACAAAAATTATCAATGATAAAAATATTCAACCAGTGTTTCACCAACACCCTGTATAGTAGGGTTACACAACCAGTGAACCTACTAATGTGACTCGCAAAGTGGGTTCTGTTTTCCCAAAATAAGGTTCCCTATAAAAAGTATCCATCATAAAACTGCAATGAGTACACAGATTTGTCACTTTTGAATATTAGTCTTGCATATCTGGCCAGCAGACTGAAAAAATTGTGCATCCCTGTATCTTCCTGACTGCCCCCCCCCCTCCTGTGGGGAGCCATTGATTGGCAAGAAAAAAAGATTATTACTATCTCGTAAAGGTCAATAAAATGGGATGGCTAACATTAAGTATTTTCTTTTAACTCTTAAGTCCCTTTTTGAACAGTATTTAAAAATCAGTAAACCCTCTTTTGTGGACACCAGCCAGATGGAAAATTTTGTTCTTAAAAGAGAGGCGACCATTAACGAAGGATTTGAAATGCATACTTTTATTATTTTATTATACAAGAGTAAATGATTATTTGGCTACAAAAGAGGTGAACCGCATCTGAGGTTTGTCCGTTAAGAGGGGTTTTACAGTATCTTTTATTCAATGAAAATTTTTGCTGATCCAGTGACTGTCATTAAATTGGAGCTAAAACATGTCTCCTCTTGCAGGGGTAAATTTTCCAATTCACCAAATTTGGGGCGACGTTAGACAGACATTAGCCGAATAACTTTTTTTTTGCAAAATAAAATGTTATTCAGTTAAAAACCCTATGTAGCTTCTGTTGCACGCTCCTTAAATAAGTTCCTGCAGAAACCAACAGAGGCTAATGCTATGTCACTTTACACACCTGTAATTGTGAGTTCTATGATTGGAACAATAGTTAGTCTCATTGCGTTCGTTGTTTTCACTGCCACAGGACTTTGATGGAATGACAGTCTGTGTTACTTTTTTTTCCAGACATATAAAAGGTGTTTCCCCCTAATTCAGCAGTGGCTTTTATTGTGTCCCCTCTAAAGTTTAAAAACAATCATGTAGACTGTTATTTGGCTGAATCTTTCAAATGATTTGCAGGATGCATAAAATATATTCATTTAATCTGTCTTTTTTCTGAAGTTGGTGGGGACTGTCTTGATTCTGATCTTGATGGCTATGTTGTATCGTCTGAATCATGCGCATTCCACTCAGTGTCTGGAAGATTGATAAGAGAAGTAGAACCTGGTGAGATAGTCGAAATAACAAGGTCTGGTATCAGAACCATCCATATTTGTAAGAGACCGAAGAACGTTCCACCTGCATTCTGCATATTTGAATATGTTTATTTTGCAAGAGCTGACAGTGAGATAGAAGGTTTGTTTTTACATTTACTTTTTTCATAATTAAAGAACTTTTGTAAAATGCATTTTCCAGGTTTTGTCATGTGGGAAAGAAAACTGCGGGGGGGGGGGGGGGTTTGGTTTGTTGGTGGGTAAGGATACCCATTAAAAAATAGGACAGGCTTGATTCAAGTCTGTAAATTGATCAATTGTTGAAAATTTTAGTTGAGTTAATTGACTCTATCAATCCGGTTAGAACTTTTATCAGTAGTTTGAAATTTACTAGTAAATGTGAGATATATATATATATATTTTAAATTATGTATATATATACTTATATAACATTTTAGATAAGTGACCACATGTAGCCCTTTATTTGGCAAACATTGAAACATGCGCAAAAAAATGTTTTTGATGAGTAGTTATGTAGAGCAAAAGAGAGATGTCTTTTGAATGTTGTTATCAACAATAATTTTTTTTCTCTATATATTTTTTGAAAAAAAATACAGGATGCTGCCTGTAAGCAGCATTGCCAACCCAGTAGCAATATACAAAAATGAAACAAATGTTGCCTATTAGCAAAATTGGCAAAGAAAAAAAACGTAAATAAGAATTCAAGTTTTTTTTAACTAATTACATACGAATCATATCAATTGTCCTGCATAAGGAATGGTAACTTTTTCTTGGGTTGTAGTTCAAATATTGCCTACTGCTTTTTTTGCTTGCTGGCATTCATAAGATCCTAGGAATTTTTTAACTCTGGGCTTATTTCTTTGCACTGATGCCAAGTCATGTATTTACAGTGCATGAATCTATAGATTATATAGAATACTAGTAAATCTGATATACTATTTTCAAGATTCACATCAAAATATCATCTTGGGTATTGCAGAGCAGTTTTGTTTTCACTGTACTAAAAAATTTCAAATGAGTTGTCAAGATTCAATGAAATGTCATGCTTCACCCAATCGAATGTTCTGCCATTCTTTTGCTCTTGCTTTGCTTTTACGCTCTTTGTCAGTGCACATGTCCATAAGGAGCCAGTTCCTGTTAGTTCATTGCTCTCCAAACTGTAAAGTATTTATTAGCTTCCTGGTGAAAAATCCCAAGCTTATAGTTGGTGTTCTACTCACACGTAGGATAAAAGCACACTCAACACGTTTTGGCATATACCAATTCACTAGATTCCCCTGAGAGAATGTTCATGAGAGAATGGACGTGAAAGTCTGGAGGAGGCACGATGTCAATATATATATGCATATAAATAAGATCAGTAAGCTTGCCCTCCCCATATCTCCGCCCATGTGAAGTAGGCTTTCTTCCAGTTTTCAGCAGTGCAAACTAAGGGGGTATAAGGAAAAGTTTTCCATTGAGAAATCAACTTTACAAAATATCTGGGCTTGTCAATGTTGAAATAAGAGGCTTTTATAGAGTTGAGATCAGGGTTGGCAATGTTTTGTACAGTAGGGTAAAACTACTGTATTTACTGTGGTGTTTACCATACTGTCCAAAACCTCCTTGCAATTTGATAAAGAGGTAACTTCTATAATCAAATATTAAACTTTATATTGTATAAACTATATTACATTATTGATTACATTAAATATGAGTTACTTACCCCGACCCGGCGAATGTGATTCACCATACGGGGTAATTACATTAAATATAATAAAATTTTGAAATTCAAAACAGTATATGTAAAGGGTTGCATGACTGATATCAGGTTATCAAACAATTGAAACTGAACTATCTTGAGGTTAAATTTATGAAAACATGAAAGATACAAGAATGGGATAAAAATTTGTCTCGGGAAGATTAGAAAAAGCAATCGATATGTAACTACAGAATGAAATTAAACTTACGTAATAATCGAGCACTAATAATCAAGCGCAGCTGCACCTTTTAACATTTGATAACACATAACTAATTTAGCCGCCCTATCTGTGCCAAGATGATTTCTAAGATAAAATTTGAAAATATTCTTTCAATTGATGCATAACTTGGGGGGGGGGTGCACACAAAAATAAAAAAAACAATGCGTTAAAAACAGTCTTTTGATAAGCCTTCTCCCAGTGTTTTTTGTATTGCTGTCTCCCATATGATAGAATTGTAAATATAGCTTGAATTTATTCGGTGAAATATTAGCTCCTAGCCTCATAAGAGCAGCAATTTAAATTTAACAAAAACTTTGGGTCTTGTGCTATTTAACTTGAGGATGCATTTAGGTTTTAGTGTGTCACGCCTATATGGCTGAGTTATTACCATGGCTTGAGCTATTATTGGTAGCTGTTTGATCATTCAAATGCACCCAACTTCCTGGGACACTAAGATAGATCTCTATTAGATGTGAAGTGGGGGAGTTGATATGTTTAGTCCTTAAATATCAATGATTTCCCGTAACAAGCATTTTTCAAAGTCCTTAAGTAGAAGATGAAAAATATCAGATCTGGAGATGGAAACTTAGACAGCTCTTTCTTTGATCTAAGCAGGGTGCACAGTGGACAGACACATAATGAAATATACACAGACTGGTTAAAAACATGAAATAAATACCATTTTTACTAGAAATTTCATTTCAATTCATAGCATTCTGAAGATATTGGCAAATAGAAAATGTGTGCATATTATCGTAAATTTATATATCTGATAATTAAGTTCTGTTTTATTGCAAATAATGCAGGGCAGCAAGTTTATCAGGCACGTCGTGAATGTGGAAGAGAGCTTGCTAGGGAATCTCCTGTAGAAGCAGATCTTGTGAGCAGTGTTCCGGAATCGGCAACACCAGCTGCAATTGGATATGCTGCTGAGGTAAGTTTGAGTAGAACATGTTCGATAGAAAATGAAGAAATTGTTGAATTCCATAATACAAATATAGCGCCGCAGCAGGCAAAATGCCCAATGAGGTGGCTGAGAAAAAGATGCCCATAATAAATATGGATGTCATGTATTTTCAAAAATACAGCAACCCAATTAAAAATGCAATTACAAACAATATATATACATAATGAAATATTATACAATGGCCATAAAGAATACTTATGGTTGTCTTATTCTAAGTATGAATAGTTTCTCGATTTACCCCAACATGTTTATCATTTCTTTTTTAAACGTGTCAATTGTGTTACAATTTACTACCACCAGGGGGGTAAGCTATTCCATTTATTAACAACCCTATTAGAGAAAAATTCCCCCCCCCTGCGACACCATAACCTTGCATTGTCCCTTGCCAATCAATACTGGTGCCCCCTTGTAAAAGCAGTCCATTGACGGTGTAGTAATAATTCCTGGTCCATCCACATCATCGGGGATATATGATCGAAGTGTTCGATCATATATCCCCGACACCTGCTTTCATCCAATGTAAACATATTCAAAAAATGAAGTCTATCTTCATAACTCAAGCCCCGTGTGCCAATAAGGACATGCGTAGCTCTTCTCTGCACCTCTTCAACCAATTCTATGTCCCTCTGTAGGTATGGTCTCCAAAACCTTACAGCATACTCCAGTCCAGGACGAACTAAGCCTCAAAAAAGTAGAAGAATGACTGTAGGAGAACGTGACGAGACCTTTTTGAAAATGAGACCAAGCATTCTATTCGCTTTTTTGACTACCGCTGAACAATGTTCAGAAAACCTAAGCCGCTCGTCGATGAGAATTCCCAAATCGGTGACCCTAGTTGCATCCGGGATAGTGACACCATTCAACTCGTAAGAGAACAGTGGGCTGTTCGAACCAAAATGAGAAACCATGTACTTCTCAACGCTAAATGTCATGCTCCATTCATTTGCCCATGCTGCAATCCTGTTTAAGTTGGTCTGCAGTAACTCCCTATCGCTTTGATTCCCGATTACTCTCATGTTAATTTGCTAGCAACCCCATTGATACCCTGATCGAGTTTATCGATAAAAAGTGCCACTTGTGACACCTGTCCAATCAGAGAATTCCTCCTTCACCATAACTCGTTGCGACCTATCTCTTAACCATGATTCTATCCAATTCAGCAAGTTGCCCTCAATTCCAATCTCGTGTAAACGCTTCAAGAGTTTACCATGTTGGATGCGATCGAATGCCTTCTGGAAATCAAGGTAAACAACATCTACATTTTTGCCCTTACCCAAAGCCTTAGTCACATGATCATAGAAGCAAAGGAGGTTAGTTACACATAACTTCCCCTTCCTGAACCCATGCTGATTATCTGACAATACATTATTCTCGTCTATCCATTTCACAAACTGCCTTTTGATGATAATTTCCAAAATTTTCGAGAGGGAGCTCGTCAAACTCACTGGATGGTAATTGGACACAGCTTCTCTACTGCCCTTCTTAAATATCAGAGCAATATTAGCAAGTTAAATAATGATCTGATAAATATATAAATAATATACAATAATGATAAATAATATACAGTAATGATAAATAATATACAATAATGATAAATAATATACAATAATGATAAATAATATACAATAATGATAAATAATATACAATAATGATAAATAATATACAATAATGATAAATAATATACAATAATGATAAATAATATACAATAATGATAAATAATAATGTTATCAATAATACATACACTATATAACCATAAGGGACACTTTAAACTAAGGAGTGGACACTTTGGAGCTCAGATTTTTTTCTAATTTCTAGAAAAATGCTTGATTGTTTTGAAATTTTGATCATGTAAACCGGGGGTGTCAAACTCAATCGGGGCCATTTGCCTCAAAATTACCTATCAAGTGGCCTGCCAATTATTAAAAATGATAAATCAAAAATTTCTTAACCCTTTAAGCGGTTTTAAAATTTTCTGATCCACATTATAACTGCCACATTTGAAATTGGGAAACCTTCACAAATTGCTACCTATTTTCAAGAATTTTTTTGTCAGATTGAGAGCTGATAATTGCTCCCCCCCCCCCCCCCAAACAAGACAAATTATTCCACCCATCACCTTTATTTCACTCACTATGATACAAAAACACCTGTCATGACATCCAGGGAGAGAAATACTTTTTTTTTTGAAAAAAAAATTCATTTATTATCAATTTTCCTTTTTTCATTATTTATACTATTTCTTTACAGTGTTGAAAGAAAGGGAGAAAACACAGTCTCTTTTTTCTCAATTTTCTTATCTGACCTTGAACAAGAGCTGACTACACCCACTGGCAGTTGATTGATTGGAAGGGGGGGGGGGAATAGAAAATTTTTTACAGTTAAAACAACTTCAACGCATTTTAGAAGCTGAAATGTTTCGGGGTGGCTGAAATAAAACAGATCAAGTTTGATGAGATAAAAACTTGTCGCTAAAAGGGTTAATTGTAATCAAAAAAATTTTAATTTGTAATTACATTTTTTTGAATTAAAAATTAATTTTTAAAACATTAAAAAAATTGTTTAATAAAAATCAAAGGGAAGTGCCAATTCATAAGATTAATTTTACCTACGTACCAACCAAGATTTTTATTGATCAACTGTTGACATGTAGAAAAATAATTGAGAACATTCTGTTCTGAATATCTTTTTGACCAAATCCAATTCCCACTTAAAGTTTCCTTTGCCTGAAAGATGTGCTGCTAGCTGATCTTTCCCTTGAAATCAGATATTAAAATCGTTCAAATGTCCTGTAATATCAATTAAGAATGCTAGACATATAACTTATGTCTTATCATTATGAGACAAAACATCTTGATGTTTCATTTCTAGGAACAGTTTTACGTCATTTAAAAACAAATTTAGATGCAAATGTTTTGTAAAACTTTACGATAATACAACCAACATATTTCTTTATAATGAGGTAGCCAGTTGAATTTATTTTCCAAGTCTTTAAGAAATTCTAGATCCAACAAACAGAAACGCAATAGTACGTGTATTGAGGCAGTGTTTATTAGATAACCCAAAAATTTTTCTAGGTTGGACCAAGACCCATGTAGGTAATCTTGGAAACGAGAGAGAGAGCAGACTCTCTCTCTAGCCAAGGCTGCCATCAATTGTGACAATAAACTTGATAACCCTTTCCCACTAATGCTCCTGAAGCGACAACTTAAACAAGCAACCCTCCAGAAATGGCACCAAATTTGGGACCAAGGAACAACAGTTGGGAAAGTGCACAAAATTGTCTCTCGAGTCACATACAACACACTAAACTGGAATACGGAGGTGACTATCTTCATAACAGGACACAGCCCATTTCCTATATATCTACATGAACGGAAACGCCGCCGAACAGACAAATGTGCCTGCTGTATGGTGGGTACTCCAGTTCACTATGCCACAACAGAGTGCTAATTTACAAAGCATCTACACATGTACAGATATTCCGAAAACAATAGAAAACAATGGTTCGCTCAAATAATCAAAAACAAAAACACAGCAGCAAGGATTACAAGTCCGATATATACACTCCAACGAAAAACAACAATCTGTCCACCAGATTTATAAAATAATTTTTTTAAGTTTTGCAAAATAAGGGAAAACCAAATAGATAAAAAAAACAACCCCACAAATCATATCCACATGACTGCCACGACTAACGCATAACCATTGCATGGACTAACAGGACCCAAACAAGAATTTTTGACATTCCCGTAACAATGATGTAAATGTGATAACCACAAGTGTCCTCCATTCAGCTCTTCTAGCGGGGGTGCTAGGTGGGAGGACATGAATGGTTTCATAATAACCATTACATATAGTTTTTATTTTTTACATATATATATTCATTTTTTAAAAAATAAATATAACCAGACAGAGTGAGTCAACCAAAACAACAAGACCGAAGCTAATCCTTATTTAAGGTTCTCTCCAGACAATCCCGCATTTAAACCAATCCCACATTACTCACCAAAATAAGTTTAGAACGAGATGACTCAGCCTGGCAGTTATATATTTCTCTATTGAAGTTCTTCATTCATTTCATGTCCACAACACACGTGCGTGCTCATATTGCTCAGCGAATAAGGTGCTAAGCGAGATAGCATGGGTGATTCCTAATTGTATATATTCCCCCCACACAATATTTTTTCATCAAATCCGCCAGAGCGAGTGAACTCAACCCAATAAAACTGATACTGGCTTCTAGTCTGCAAGTTATCAAATTCATTTACTCACCAATAAGTTGTTAAGCGAGATGACTCACTCCGATGCACATTTTATATTTCACAATAAGATTCTCATTTCATTTTTTTTTTTTTTTTTGTATCCTGTGTATATATTATGACGAGTGTATGATAACAGATGAGATGGCATGGGCCTCCTCCAATTGCTCTATCCTAATTTGCATACATTCTCCGTCTTAACGAAACCCAGAAACTTTTCTCCAACTCCCAATCCCATCTCGTGTGTAATCACCACAAAATTTGTTAATCGCGGCAATGCCCAATTTTCCAGGTAAAAATTTTGTATGTTATGGTTTTTTTTTTTTTTGGACACAAAATAAAGTGTTCTGGCATTCAGTCATTAAGAAATTGAAAAAATAAGTGCTGCTTGAGGCCTCTGGATTAGGTGAGGGCTAAAGTGTTCATCATAGGCTTGAGAACGCGACTGCTTATTTCCAACTCTTTGTAACAAAGGACCTGTTGATAAATGGCACAATGACAAAATTTCAGTTCAAGAATTTTCTGAATACATTTTTTCCATTTTGCTGCAAGTCCTGAAGCAAAATTTGTATTTTTGCCAACCATTGTTGAAAGTGTCTGCTAGGTGGATTTATCTCCACAACAATGCATGGCTATATGTTGCTACTACTGCTACATTATCAACCGAAAAGCTAAAGACTAGCATTTATTTGGGCCACTCAGAGGCATTGGAAGGAAAGTGATTTGACTATGATGCAGGAGTCTAGGGTTTCTACAATATGTACAGAAAACTGACTGTATGAAGAGATTGATCTTCAGGAAAGGAAAATCATCTCTGCCCTCACAGGGACTCAAACCCTTGTCTTATATGCCAGACAAGTGCTCTACCACTAAGCTATAAAAGCAGATATATTTCTAATTGGAGCATATATATATGTATGCTGAATAACCCTGTGCAGTGGATGGCAGCAACATTCTGCTAATAGCTTGCAAATGACATCATGGAAACCAGATGCGGATGTATACATAGAGAAAGATGTCCTCTCCTCTTGTTAATACAATACATACGTGAAACTGGCTGTTTGAAGAGATATTGGTCATATAGGAAAGAGAAATTCATCTCTGCCCTCATGTGGATTGGAATCCTGGTCTCCTGCCATTCATTGTATATGCAGTCAAACCTTGTTAGTGCGTCACCCGGTTAACACGTCACTCCGCTTACCGGATCACTTTTTGGAAGTCCCTATTATCTTCAGGCAGGAAATGGCACAGCTATGGCTTACTCCGTTTAATGAGTCACTCCGCATATCAAGTCATATTTTTGCTCTCCCAAGAGTGACCCATTAACGAGGTTTGACTGTATATATTGTATTAACAAGTGGAGATGACATCTTTCTGTGGTGGTCGAGTGGTTATAGTGACGGACTCGCGATGCGAGGATTTGGGTTCGAACCCCACAGTGGTGGTCGGCTGAAGTTGGTTTTCTGTGGTTCCCAACTTTAAGGCGCAAATGCGAGCCGATCTCCCCGTTAAAAAGTCTCACCACAGAAAGCAACAGTCCTATAACGATAAATCATTCAATCATAACACTTCACTCATAGTTAGAAAAACTGGTGGCAGATGGCAGCACTACACATAACAAGCATTACAGAGAAACAAAAAACTTCACGACAGGTTTCACTGCACGTACATTCCCGCATGTACCGATTCGTTGGGGGTTCCGCGGCGGGGGGTGTAGCAGTAGTAGGTAGGGCCTCCAAAAAATGGCTCTGGGATCCATGATGTTCTTAAGTCAGCCACCTGGTTGGGCAGTTTGCCTGTTGTGGCGTTGTATTTGTATTTCTCTACTTAGGGGTTTCTGTGAAAGTAGCAACACACTTATCTCTCTTCTTTCTTCAAGGAATGAATAAATTGCTGATTCATTGAGAAAAATGTATTTCAAAACCTGAAGAGGATGATGTGTTGTGTTAATGGACCAACAAATGCAGAGGGTTGTTAGTAGGCATCAAGAGGAACGAAAATTGCAATGGAACATGGTGTCGCTAACCATGTTGAGAGGGTGAAAATTGCGAAAAACGCATGCAGGATCTGAGTCCAGAGGAGACGAAAGGTGGATGTCAATAGATCGCTGAATGCGTTCGTGGGTTCGCTCACCATATCTGATGTCAGCATAACAAAACGCATGTGCTGGGGTAGGATCATGTGTTGTAGACGATGAAACACATCAAAAGCATACCTGGTATTTCCTAGAGCTTCGGGAAATCGTTTTTACGTCGTTGTAAACTGTGCAATGATGTCAGTGGCTGCCACTTCCAACAACTCTGGTAATAATTAATCAAACAAATGTTTTTGTAATAGTTATTGTACTTTTTGTCATACCAGTGCGACAGCGAAACCTGCATGCTTTTTTTGCGATTTTCACCCTCTGAACGTGGCTTGCGACACCATGTTCCATTGCAACTTTTGTTTCTCTTGATGTCTACTAACAACCCTCTGAGTTTGTGGGTCCATTAACAGACCACCCTGTATATATTTTATCTTTTTATTCCTTTAAAATATTATAAAATTTGTTTATTTTTGATCTGCCTTTGTGCAATGAAGCCTTATCAAATTGAATGTATTGAAATCATCAATTACATTCTTATGAATTTTTGTCAGTGATCAGTTTTTTATGACTGAATTGCATTCCATTTTTTCTTGCTCGTACTCAATTCATTTTTTTCTTTATGCTGCATTTAGTCTGGCATCCCATATGTTGAGGTTTTGAACAAGAACAGATATGTTGGCAGGACGTTCATTCAACCTAGTACAAGACTAAGGCAATTAGCTGTGTTGAAGAAATTTGGTACACTGACTGCTAACTTCAAGGATAAACGAATCATTCTTGTTGATGACTCTATTGTCCGAGGAACCACGATTGGAGCGATCATTCATCTCTTGAAAGAAGCTGGTGCTGCAGAGGTAGACATGTCTTTGTTTTTGATTTTACATAAGTGAAAGTAGTACTAGGGTAAGGAGCGTTTCTGTCGATGACTGAGCTATATGTCAATGTGAGCGGATGTCTTATAAACTTAGACTACCATGTTTTGACAGAACCCAATATACAGAAATCTTGGTATACCAAATGTTCTGCGGATCAAAAAAAAAAGTGTTGTAGAGGGTTTATCTTCAGCACATTTTGGTCTAATTGATGCTTGTGCGAAAAAAAAAAAATCCAAAACATTATCTTTATATTGAAAGGCTTATTAGATTGAGGGTCAACCTTTAGATTTTTCTTTCCCTACTTTTTTTGACATAAATCAAACCTTTAAATGTGCTATTCTCAAAAGTAA
Organism: Pholcus phalangioides; assembly: GCF_987345545.1. Lineage (NCBI taxonomy): Eukaryota > Metazoa > Arthropoda > Arachnida > Araneae > Pholcidae > Pholcus > Pholcus phalangioides. Next base: position 1,322,698 of record NW_028301595.1, on the reverse strand, counting down.
CTTTTTGCGCTTTCGTAGTTTTGGTGTGGTGCCAATGATATTGTCATGTGTCATCAAATTTATGCAGCTATTGGCATCTTTTCTAAATTGAAGTTGTTGGTACCCACAAAAAAGTGTGCTTTTGAGTATTTACTCGCCACAAACATTTTAAATTGAGTAATTGTTAAAAAAATTGCTAGATGAAGAGATTGCCTTTGTGAAGAGATTTATCACGATACACTTTTGTGTAACACACAAAAAGTAGCGATAATGAAAATTTCCTCAACACTTTCAGTAATCAGGTGGTGCTAAATGACTTATTTAACACCCTCAAAATAATAAAAAATATGCGACAATTATAAAAATATATTGAAGGATATTTCGAACTAAATATGAAAATACGGTTGTAACTGTTTTCAAAGTTTCTTTACAAAATATTGTTATAGAGGGGGGCTTATCCTAGTAAAAGAGGTATCGTTGTACCAAGAGGAGTTTAACATTAGATTATAAGCAAATCCAAACAAGATTTGAAAAAATATCGTTGCAGAAGTATTATTGTTATATTGAGTATTTTGTTGTAGCAAGGTTACACTGTAATTTAAGACTATTAAAATTCCTAAATCACCCACTTTGTTTTTCGTGGGTGAAAGCAAAAAACCATCACCTCAGTTGTGATAACGTGAAAATAAATTTAAAAAACGCAAATTCGCTTATTAACCAAAGTTCCACTGTACATACACATCGTTTTACTTAATAACAAATCTACTGTTTCGCATTTCTATCTCAAATGTTTTATACATGACCCCGCTTCCATGCCAGTGAAGTCATTTCACTTTAGTTAAACAATTTTTTCTGAAATGAATTAACAAAAATGAAAAACAGCCTGTCTCAAATCACAAAACTATATAGACTTTACTTGAAAAGACTTGCAAAGCAAGAGATTGCAATATTAGCACATTTTAATGTAACTGCTATGACGTAATCATTTGAAGAGTATAAATGTTCATTCAAAAACTTATTTCAAGTAGTTTTCAGTACGTCTCACAATATTCGTTACACCATAAAGGATGTGGCTAAAACCTGGCGCGTTTTGTCTGGCAAAGATAACAGCATACAGCAGATCAGGTACAGTGAAACCTGCCTAAATTTAACACTGGTTGAACACTACGGTTCCACTAAAATCTGTTCAAGTTAGAGAGGTGTCCAAGATATAGAGATACAGTATTGGGAACATTTTGTTATAAGATTGTGGTTGGTTCCATTCAAAACCGACCAATGTAGGAAAATGTCCAGGATATAGAGGTGTGCAAACTAACAGGTTTTACTATACATATAAAATATTATATGTAGATAATTATTAAGATATGTAAGTGATATATAGCGTAGAGGTGAAATCGTGAATCCTAAAGTGACCACAGCTTGGATGGATAGATACACTCATTGCCATAAAAATTTGCGCACTAAGAAATAATTGTGGGATCGAAACGAAAGTTGGCCTGAAGGTACATGTCGGGCAGATATGCAAATGATTAGAAATGCAGCGTGATTTGCGTAATGCCACTAGAGGGCGTTGAAATTCGTTCTCCTTGGAGTATAAAACAGGTAAGCAGAGCTTGCTGGAGTGTATTTAATCGTTTGCAAAGGAAATGCTGAGGTAGACATGCCGTTACGCCGCCGTCGAAGACCATATGAGCAGTTGTCAGAGTTCGATAGGGGAAGAATCATCGGGGTGATGGAAGCTGGGTGGTCAACTCGGCGAGTAGCTCGTCAACTAGGCCGTTCTGATTTTACTGTGAGGTGGTGTTGGGACCAGTGGACAGAAGAGTCGTCATTTACACGGCGACCAGGTTCAGGACGCCCTCGACAGACTAGTCGTCGAGAAGACTGTCACATGATCCAAAACGCACGCGTAGAGCCAACTGCCTCATTGGCTGCTATCCAGACACAGGCGGCAGCATCACTACGGGCCCCTGTGTCTTCCAGAACCATCGCAAAGCGCCTGGCTGAAGGACATCTGGTATCGCGGCACCCATTACGTGTGCTGCCAATGACACCCACCCACCAACACCTCCGTTTGGAGTGGTGTCGAGCACGACGGGATTGGACTGCAACGGAATGGAACCAGGTCATCTTCAGCGACGAATCGAGATTCAACTTGAGCAGTGATGACAATAGTGTTTGTGTGTGGAGGCCCCGTGGTGAACGCTTCAATCCTGCCTTCGCTTTACAGCGACACACCGCTCCCACAGCTGGTGTCATGGTATGGGGTGCTATTGCTTATGATACACGGTCACCCCTAATATTGATCCATGGCACAATGACAGCCCAGCGGTACGTCCATAACATCCTTCAACCACATGTGTTGCCACTCATGGCAGGGCTCCCAGGAGCCATTTTTCAACAAGACAATGCTAGGCCACACACAGCAAGGATGTCACAAGACTGCCTCCGCCACATTACTACCCTTCCCTGGCCTGCTCTATCCCCAGATTTGTCACCAATCGAGCATATCTGGGATCATTTGGGACGTCAAGTTGGACACCCTACGAGGTTGGTCGAACTAGAGGCGCATTTACAGCAACTGTGGGACGAGATGTCTCAGAACATCATACGGAACTTTTATGCCTCAATGCCCGCTCGTGTCGCATCGTGCATTCGCGCTAGAGGGGGGTCCAACAGAGTACTAAAACTTCTGTTCATCTGTACTTTTTTCTGCAATAAATTATCCTTTTTCTTGGATTTTCTAATCATTTACTTATATCAACGTAGTACTTACATGTGTAAAATTTTGTTTCATTTTGACGACTTCTTCTGGGTGCGCAAATTTTTATGGAAATTAGTGTATTTTCCATCTAGCCAGAAATTATCTGTGTCAAATTTCACAAAGCTTATTAATTCTTATATCCAAGAACACTGTTCATCACTGTTTGCAGTCCAGCAGTAGGCATGTATTTCAACACATGAGACTAAAGATCTCTTCTGAAGCAATGCTACAAAGATGATCAATTACTTGATGATTATAATCAATGACTTAGGCCATAATGACATGAATTTGGAGAAGAATGGTTCACTGTTGTCTTCAGGAAGAAAAAAATTTAATTCTAGATGGACCCGATGGCTGTGCGTGTCATTAGCGTGACTTCAGACACGAATCTCTCTCTCTACAACTGTCAGCAAGGATGAAAATTTGTCATAAAATAGGGAGCATTCAGATTCAATGGAATGATTGGTATTACTTTTTGTGAGGTTAACATAAATTCAAAGACTATCGGAACACTTTATACTTCCAATCAGGAGCACAATGGAGGGACCATTGTTAGTTTTTCAACAGGTCAATGTCTCTGTATTCCCACATCTACATCCACCAGTTCAAGGTTTACTGATGATGTGATGCGTGTTGGAATGGTCAGCTATGACTGCAGACCTAAATCTAATGGAAAACCTTTGGGGTGTCTATTATTGTGTCATATTTAATCCCAATGTCATCAGTTTTCAAGTATTATGGTGTTGAAGCAGTAAATTATGTGACGCTGATTCCCTCTGGGTTCAGTTCTTTTCATACGTCCAGGGGAGGTCAAGTTTCAATCAGACTCTGATTCACAAATCATTTTTTAGCATGCCCGATCGAGTATTTCAAAAGATCCATGGCAATGGTGCAACTGTGAATATTAAAGTTATGCTGATGTCTACATACTTTTGAGACAGGCTGTTTTTAATTTTTATTAATTTAGTTCTAGAACCAAATTCTGTTAAACAATTGTGAAATGGCTTTAACAACACAAGATTGATGTGCAAAAAATTCAAAATATGAAATCTTTGATTTTACATTTAAAAGGAAAAGATTGCAGACTATATTATATTTGATCCATAATAATATTTGAATTAACATGTTTTAATTGGCCAAGTTCATTTGTAATATGAATAAACAAGCGTATGCTTCTTACTATTTTAATCAATGAATTGTAGTTTTGGAAAATGTTTGAAGCTGTTCAGTTATGATTTTTTTCTCAAATGAAACTAAAACTATAGGGGTTTTTTTCAGGTGCACATTAGGGTAGCCTCACCACCCCTTCATTACCCATGCTACATGGGTATAAATATTCCGACGAAGGAAGAACTCATAGCTAACAGGTGCAATGCTGATGAGTTGGCAAAGAAACTGGGGGCTGCCAGCCTCGTGTATTTATCAGTTGATGGTCTTGTGACTGCTGTTAGGAGGCAAATAAAAAAAGAAAACGAAATAGGACATTGCACAGCATGTCTTACAGGAAACTATCCTGTCAAACTAGAATGGTGAATACGATATGTGTGTGTGTGTGCGCATATGAATGGTGCATGCAAAAAAAATTATGAAACAATATACAAATGCCATATTTCTGTGTTTTTTTAATCAAATATGAAAATTTTTTACTGTTTTTATGTAATCTGAATTTTATTGTTTTTTATGTATCGAACAGAAAATTTAAAATTTTTTGATAGGAAATTGTATTGTACTAGTTGTTGTTCTACAGCCTTTCACTAACCACTGCCACATATATGTTGATATATATATGAAATTTTAGACCATTGATCATGAGTTTTTATTTGAATATATATTTCACTGGATTTTTTATGCTTGGACATTGAAGATATTATTTGGAGTGATTAACATTGATTCAATATACAGTGAAAATCCTATACAAGTACAAAGTCACAACAGACATAATGCCCAACGAAGTGGCTGAGAAAAAAATGTCCGCAAAAAATATTTCACATATAAAAAAACTATAGCAACCCAATATAAAATATGTATCGCCGAAAAAAATGATATATAATACACCTCCCGCAAAAAAGATTATGGTTGTCTTATCTAAGTAAGGATAGCTTCTTGATTTATCCCACTATGTCTATCGCACTTCTTTTTTAAACTTCCAAATGTCTATATGTCTATTTCTCCTTGTTCCGATGCACTTCTCATAAAGGGCCATATCCATATAAAGTTACATTACTCTGTGGGAAATCGAACCACCAACCTCACATTTTCTGGAAGCTTGCTCCACCATTAAGCTACAGAGGATGATTTCCCACAGAGGAATGCGACACTTTTCTTTCCAATTATCTTTGCTTGGTATCCAGTCATCTGTACTTCGTATGATTAGTGGAGAGGTTCATCTTTTCGTTCTATGTCGCCATCTGTGGAGGCCAATTTCATTATGAACTGTTGCTGAGTTAAGAGGCTGTCTATTGCACAGTCCCGTTCAGCCTAAAAAAGATCATAGTGTTCTTCGGAAAGAAAATGTCTGTCCTATGTAGCTTAATGGTAGAGCATGTGCTCGAAAAGTGTGAAGTTGGTGGTTCGATTCTCTACAGAGGAGTGTGACCTTTCTTTCCAATTATCTTCAGTTGCTATCCAGTCATCTGTACTTCATATAATTAGAGAGGTTCATCGTTTCATTCTAGAGAAAGTGTTGCTGTTCCTGCAATTGACAATAAGGATAAAGGAGTGATGTACCTTGTTTCCAATGATTTGATTGATTTGTTATCAAAAAGCATTATCTCTATATTATGAGAGTGGTTATGGAAGTAACTCAAATTGTTTAATTGTGGTTCTTGCATATTCTCCCCCCCCCCACTTTTTTTAAATCCTCATTAAATCCGAGCTATGATAAAAACCTGCTGATTAAAAATATACAAAATTGCTATAAAATTAGCATTGTACCAAATAAAATGCATTAATTTGCTCGTTGAATCCAGACTGTCATTAAAATCTGGTTCGGCTGTATAAGCCAGTTTTCCCATCTCTGTGTATTTTTTTTAAGGTGGATAAAAACTTTTTCAAATTTTAAAAGCTGCCCAGAGTGATTGGACGAGCACTGAGTGATTTTCTCAAGCATTACCTTAATAAGAAAGGATGTGGGGAAGATATTTGTAAGCCTTTTTTTTAGAAAGCCCTGGAGCAAAAAGTTTGTAAACTTGGCAGTATGGTACACAGTATGTATGTTCGCAGTATGGTACACAGTATGTATGTTCGCAGTATGGTACACAGTATGTATGTTCGCAGTATGGTACACAGTATGTATGTTCGCAGTATGGTACACAGTATGTATGTTCGCAGTATGGTTTAAAAACTTGTTCTCTTGTCCCAAATAAAGTCATTTCTTTAACTCCTAAGTAGCAGGAATAGTCTGGAAAAAAAAGCTGCTCTCAAAACGGCTGTGTTTAATTCCTTTCTCTCAGTTGTCTTTTGTGAAAAATAGATGACATTCAGATTCATATGTTGCAAATACAGTGATACCTCAGCTAACAGGTTCCTTATAGTTAGCTGAAAACTTAGTAAGCCAAGGTATCACTGTGAAGTGAAACCTAAGACAGACACTGTATGAGACAGAACCTGTCTGCAATGGAATAAAAAAATAGTCCCCTCCATTGATTAATGGTTTATCAATAAAGATAAAATTCATGTATTCTTTTAAAGCATATAAACCTTAATCTTTTTCAGCCACTACCCAAAATCAACAAATTGATCAACTTAGTAATTCATTGGTCTATTTTTTATTTACAAAAATTCTTATTAACAAAATGCTTATCTTCCAAAATGAGCAGAACCAGTCCATGGCGCCATAACAGAGCATCTGAGCAAAAGGACTTGAATCAAACAAAAAGGAGCCAAAAATTATTTAAAGCTTCTTATTATGAAATTACTTCTCATAAATTCTAAATTTTTATTAATTTTGGAATTCTTTCATTAATTCTCCCATATAAATCAAGTTTTAATAATTTTTCACTGACTAGAATTATGTTGCTCTTCTATTAATTTCAAATTCTCTCGTCTAAATTTTCATTTAATGTTTATTAAATGCATTCAAATAGAGAATTTTTACAATTCTGTAACTATGCCATGCCATTTTGGATGTTAATTTCTCGGCACAAGTAGCAGAAGTTATTAAGATGACCTTGAGAGTGAATTCGTACAACCCCTCGGGAGCCCTTGCGACCCAACCCATAGCTTTAGAAAAAACCCGTTTTAGAGCCACAAAAAACAAATGAATATTCATATATGAAAAATTTAATTTTAAATATTTTTACACAAACTAAAAATATATGTTACGATTGAGCAAACGCATTGATTTCACCATCAATTTGATGCAAATTGATTCACATTCCATTTTTTGTCGATAAGAGTTTTTCAATATTATCGACATGCTTAGGACATCCTGCTGTAAGAATTTTAGGACCTTGTTCTGTTATGAGGATATCATCCTCTATGCGGATGCAGAGACCTCTGAATTGTTCAGGAACTCTTTGATCATCTTTTTTGAAATAAATACCTAAACAAAATGGAAAAAAAAAAATTTTGAACAAGAGTGCTGGTACAAGTGAAAGTTCTTTTGAGAATAGGATTAAAGAAGATAGTTTATAAGGGTTATATCATGATATTTCAAGTTTCATGTACAAGATAATTTAAAAAACAGTGTATATATTAGAATGGGGGAAAAAAAAAACACAACAACAACATATTCAGAGACAACGTCAGTATGACCAGAAACAACACTCAAACACAATATTTTCTAGGTGTATAATCAGAACTTTCCTTCTGTGGGGATTTCACAAAGCTCAACAGTCAAACTCTGTTATAATGTCAACATTTGTAATGACACCTTGGTCATAATGATAATTGACAGTCTTGGCTGAATCTTATAGTGATGTTAATGGACCTTGCTTATGATGTTGATGGAAAATTCATTACTCTCAGATATAATGACACTTTTATGGCATATTTTGGAGAAATAGTTCTCATGTATAATTCTACTGAAAACTATTGATTAAAAAAAAGATACAGCGATACCTTGACTAACAAAGATTATTCATGTTGTTCATAAGCCAAAATGTGATTTCACATAGGTTCCTATGGAAAATCCTTTGATATGTTCTAGATTCTTTCTTTCAGGGGTGGAAAATCTGCTACAATTTCAACAATTTCCTTTCATTTGTTACATTCTGCTACAAAAACATCAAAATTCTTCAATTCTGTGCCATTAACAAAATTTTCTCTTAAGAAACTTTAAAGTTTCATCACAATAGAAGCTGATTTTTTGATGTCATTTGTCCTCCCCGCAATTTCATCTCTTGGGGCCGCAAATGGAATTAGTTTCAGGTCGTCGTCTCCCCCCCCCCCCCCCAGAATTCGGCACATAGGCTTCTGACAACATATAAAGTTGGGTCAAACTATGCGAATTGCCGATCATCCACAGAAAAAAAAAACGACTACTCTGATTTATTTTCACAAAAAATTCAATCTGAGTACGTGTGTTTTCACTCCTTATTTTTAACTGTGATTTGTGATTGCTCCATGTATTTTATTTTCCAGCATCTTTAGCAGATTTTCAGTCTCTCGTTTTGCTTCCAAGTTTTCTATTATTCATTTTCTACTATTCTTTCTCTTGATATGTCATTTCCTTTTACGCCATTCACCAGCATGTTTAGTGTTCAATGGAAAATGGTTTCCAGCTGCACGTTAATTAAAATTACTTTGTCCAGAGAGAGAGACCATGGTCATAATTAGTTTGAAAAGGGTATTTGTGTGTGTGATGCAAAATTTCAGCAAAGCTTATTTAGGCAGACAAACAGAAAATAGTTTATATTAAAAACAATTTTAATTCTATAGTTTTTAATCACTATTAAATTTTTGGGAATTTCGAATAAATATTCTAAGAATGACCCAGGAAAATAAGTCAGCTCAAAGTATGTTGAATCAAACTGAGATGATCAAGAGCAAACTCAAAAAGAAACAACATTGTTTTAAATATGAAATGGGCAAATTCTGGTAAAAGAAGTGTGATCAAACGTTAAAAAAATGCTTGAAACTGAAGAGAACAAAAGCACTACTTAGACTTGCATCAGCGGCCAAAAAAAAGATAGAAAAATATATAAGTGTTTCATATAAAAATTCAAACACTTTTAGGAGTGTGGTAGCTCATGTCGATAAGATATTCGCCTAAAGTACCAAAGGATGTTTAGAGGTCAAGTTATACCCGAGAGGATACCTAATTCATAATATACCTCATCATATACCTATTCAGAAACTTTCCTGACATAGAACAACAGGGATATGGCGAGGAATCTCACATTGAGGGGTTAGTGCATCAACCTCTCAATGAGTATTAAAAATATCGAATGCTGCCATTTGAATTAGCCATAAAACAAAAATGATCAAAACATTTCTATAGCTTATAATGATTTCTTTCTCACCTGGCTCCACTGTCACAACCATCCCAGGACGAATGTTTATACCTCTGGATATTAGATTGGTGTCGTGAACATCCATGCCTAGATAATGACTCACGTGATGGGGACAAAATCCATACGCTGCCTAGATACAAAAGAATTTTTAAAAATTATTCGCATTTAATATTTCAAATCAATGTGCATTCATTTGTGATTTCAACGATTAGATGAAACACATTTTTTTCCTTCTTAAATAACACCATATTATTTACTTCACTGGCTGCATCCCTGGACAAATGCTTTGGCAGAATACCCAACTCTTGAAGTTTCTGACCCATACTTTGACACATGACTTGAAACAAATAGTCCAGAGATGGGAAAGTGTCACACAGCTCAATCAGCTCCTCTTGCACTGATAGAACCATCTCATACAGCTCTTTCTGAGGGTTTGTGAATTTTCCAGAAACCGGCCAGGTTCTAGTCATGTCGCTGGTGTAGCCGTGAAATTCGTATCCTGCAAAGAAGAAAAAACTAAAGACTTATATGCAGTGAAGAGCTTTGATAAAATCGCACGAATTATGATGTATAAAAAAATTACATTATAACACAATAGTATGATGAATAATGAACTAATTTTAAAACTAAGATTCTTGTATCGGCTCACTACACACATAAAAAAATCAGTTATGAGTCTGATGAGTACCGCATTCATGAACCATATACTTGGGTTAAACTCATCTTTCCCTACATATAATAGGTATCATTTGAAAGAGTTTCTGGTAGTGAAGAGAAGTCGTCGGTGCAATTTCATTCTATTCCCAATATTTTCCCCAACTCGTGTTTAGAGATGATGGCTTTTTCTTGCCGAATACATCAATGAAACAGCTATTTTCTGGATTTTATGCCAAGATGATGATCATCATTCGTTGGTGTCCCAAGAGGGATAACTTAGGCAATTTTGTCCATTGCTCTGACACCAAATAGTATAACATGATTTATAGGCCATGTATATGTGAAGAAATATTCCCCTCAAAGGGACAGGACTTGGCACAATTCTCATCATTTCTTATTTGTATATGCTATAGGAGGTGATGTGGAATGATCCAATTTATACAGTTGATGATTTTTCCAATCCTAAATGCTTAGGATGGTCATTCATCTTACATCAATTTCATCGCCCAAAAGGGGAAACCTTCTTCATATTGCAAAGTGTAGTTAAATGCATTAGTTAAAATTCTCCTTTTATATAATCTGCTAAACAAGAAGAAGGGGGCATGATAGATGCGCGCAAGTGAAACATAAAACACAGCAATTCTCCCCTATCTCTTACCATTTTTGAGTTATGGTGAATAGACAGAAAATGTATCAAATCTTAAAACCTAAATTTGCAAGGCTATAAAATATTTTTACTATCTAGCCTTTAAGAATTAAAAGAGACCTACATGCAAACTAACACATATTTGGAAAGAGCAGAAGAAATCCTATAAGATAACACAATTTCTATTAGGATATTTGGATTTAATGATAAGCTACAAGCACTGAAAGATTGCCAAAGTGCAAAATCCAATTGATGCCAAAATCTGTAGCTGCTAATTCTGTAAATACCCTTCTCGCTACAATTGGTTAAATTTATCAAAAACTTGTCCATAGTACCAGCTTTCAAAAGAGCCTACAATAAACCATACTGATGTTCTGGTTCAGGAAAAATCTAGTTTTTTGCTTGAAATACATCACTAAAATTGGCATTTGTTGAAATAGACATTTGGGATTGGCAGTTACAGATTTGATCTAATTAGTGACAATTAGATTTTGCACTTTGCCAATCACTCTGTGCTTGTAGCTCAACATTAAATCCGGATATTCTGATGAAATCGTTGTTTTCTGCTTTTTCCAAACATGTGCTCAGTTTGCGTGTAGGTCTGTCAAGAACTTTCACAAATTTAGGTTTTCAGATTTGGCGCTTTGCATTCCATAATCCACCATAACTCGAAAACGGTAAGAGATAGAAGAGAGTTGCTAGAGTGTTTTCTGTTCCACTTGAGCTTGTTTCCCCACTCCCTTTCATTTGGCAGATTAGGTTAAATTCACCCTGTATAGTTTAACCTTGATTTAATGCCACCATTTATTTTATGGAATTCTGGCACTATAACAAGTTTCAAATTATCGTTGAACCTGTGTAACATATGGAAGATTTTATACGTGGAAAGAAGACAGATGTTTGATTAGAATAAAAATTTCAGGCACTAAGCAGGGTTTGACTGTACTTTCAATAGTAATACAATCGACACTCATTTTTATGAACCTGTGGGAACTTGATAATTAGTTCATAAAATTAAAAGTTTGTAAATGGGGGAGACGATGAAAAAAATGAGTTGGTCGCTCACATTTATTTCATGATTTCCCAAAAAATCATGCATATTTTTGTCTGCTTCATCACAAAATTTTGGTAAATATAAGCCTCAAAGCTATAATATGCTGAAATCTGCGACTCGCATCACAGAACATTTAGTGCTACTGCAGAACAAAGAACATTTCCAGTCAGCCGAGGGCTCGTGGCAGAACAATAAAAAATATTGCTTTGGGGAATATAAGATTCCACAGAATTGGTGTAAGATAACATTTTGTACAAATTGCGCTTTGAAGTATTTCCAAGATAATGGAACGTGCCTGAAACCAACGATGTTTGATTAGGGTACTCTCAATATATTTTTCGGCAGCTTCCTGTCTTTGTACGAGTTTGAACATTAATTTCTTTCAAAAAAAACTTTTTTAAAAATATACTCTCAAACATAATCTTTTCTGCTTTGTTGACATTATGAAAAGGGAAGTAGACGAACAGCAGTTAGCTGAGATAGAGCTGAATCGACTCAGAAATGGCCTCATCAACAAGCTGATGATATTATACCATTTCTCAAACCACCACCAGCCAATCATAATGTACAATGAGTGAATTACATTAAAAACCTATCTTCACTTCATGGCCACCGCAAAAAATCGAATCCTCCTTCTTGGCACGTGTTTGAAAAACACCTGCATGTTGGTCATGAAAAATTGGTGAACTCTCCAGGTGTCAGATCAGGGGGGGCAGATTTCACCTTTTAACCTCTCCATCAACATTGCAAAATGCATGCTTGCCCTGGCTGACCAAGCGCCTAGTTGTGGCCCTAGAACTCTCTACCCTCTTCCCTCCTATATTTTCACTTAAGACATGTAGAATGTCCGAATAAACTTTTTGTTGCAGAGAGTGAAAGATCCTGCGTAAGATGAACAGTTTGGTAAAATCCTCGTTTTTACCTGAGAATGAGAAAAAAGGTATCTGTAGAATGGAAGCACTTTCTCCTTGCATTTATAGTTTGCCGAAAATACACAAAGAACTAGTTCCTTTGTGGCTGATTGCAAGTTCCATTGGATCTTCTACCTGAAACCTAGCCAAGGTTTTAACCACCATCTTGCAGCCGCACATAAGAAAAACAAGCACATTTGTGAAAGACTCTGATCACTTCATCGAAAAAATAAGAGATATTAACATGCAACCAGATGACATACTGGTGAGTTTCGACGTTGTATCATTGTTCACCTAAGGATGTCTTATCACAACTTGATGAAATATTATAAATATAGTAGGCCTTTTCCAGCTTTGCCTTGCTACAACCTACTTCACCTGGAACATCATCTATGAGTAGGCGAATGGAGTAGCTATGGGAACCCCCTTGAGTCCGGTAGTTGCCAACTTCTTTATGGGAAAATTCGAGGAGCAGGCAGTAACAACAGCGCCTCTCCAACCAACAATTTGGCTCTACTATGTAGATGATACTTTTGTTGTTGGGGGCATGGAAAAGAAAATCTTTACTCCTATTCTTGGACCATCTCAACGGAATTCAAGAAAAAAATCAAGTTCACTATGGAAATAGAGGAAAAAAGGACAGTTCCCATTCTTGGATGTTCTGACCAGTCATAAAGATCAATGTTTAGGCCACAGCATCTACCGCAAGCCCACTCACACGAACAGATATGTTCATAAGCTCTCCAATCATCATCCTCACCAAAAATGAGGCGTACTGAAAACCTTGATCAGGGCAAGAAGACTGTGTGAAGAAAAAGATCTAAGTAAAGAGATTGAGCACTTAAAATCAGTTTTCTGCTCTAATGGGTATAGACGAAATCGGAAAAGCCTTATGCCCTATCAAAAAAATCACCAGTGAAACATGGGGAGTCTCAATCAATTAGAAAAGCTGTACTGCCTTTTATGCCCAGAGCAGGATTTAAGCTACGGTCAAAATTTTTTGCTAAATGCGAAAGAAGTGGCAGCAACTTTCGCAAAAATGCATACAGGAGGTACGGATGGAGTAGACATCCAACCATCAATCATTACATTAGCATTGTAGCATTTTGCTAAAGCTTTTCTCCCCATTTTCGATTTTTTGTGAAAGGAATTTTTTTATCTAACTTAAACCCTGGCCCGGAGTGACAGCAAGAATTAGCTAGGTCATGGAAAAACATCATACATATGAAGACCATTTTCAAAGCAATCAGAAAAATATGTGAAATGCTACGATCAGCAAAAGACCACCATGACCCTCTATCAACACTGGGGGTCGTGTTGATAGAAGAACGAATGCAGCGCAGAACGAATGCCGTGCACCTGTGGCCATTGGAACCACAAAAGATCTGGGGCCACGAGGATAAAAGAGCATTAATGATGCTGCAGAATGAGGCAAACAAAAAAGTCGGTGGTGGCAGAGCATGTGCTTAAAGACAACCACAGTGTACAATTCAGCAAAACACAGGTAATAGCTAATGTTGACCACTTTTTCTCACAAATCTACAGAGAGACTGTTGAAATATACAAGCACAAAAACAGCCATAATAGAAGAGAAGAAACTTTGAAATTGAGCAGATCCTGGACACCAGCTCTCAGAAGAACGAGAACCTTCCCCTTCAAGATCCGACAACAGCCAATCAGATCGACCACATCTCTCTGCCAATCAGGTTCTCCCGGCATAGGAACTGTTTTGAATTCGCTGCCAGCCATAGGATCAATTGACCAATTGCAAAACAATAGTGAATGTCAAGCCACTGACTTCTGATTCAGTTTTATCAATTCTCCTGATGATGCCCAAAAAAAAAAAAAAAAAAAAAAAAAAAATTTTTAAAACTGCAGTAGTATTCCTAATATTTTTAGGAATTACTCTGAAAATAAATAAAAAAAAAAAATAAAAAAAAAAAAAAGATTTTATTTTTCTCCCTCTAATTTCCTTACTTTTTAATAATACTAATACTATTCCCCTTTTCTCTTCCCCTTGAATCTAACTTTACTTTAATAATTGTATATCATGTGACTATTTTCAGCCTACCAGAGCGAGGCACGCAACCGACGAATCAGGTGCGACCATGACGACGAGATGTCAACGTCACCAAGCAGTTTACTTTTCCTGCCGAAAATATTAATAATTAATATTACTAACATGCTCGTCCAGACATGTTCATTTTAAAAAATTCCTAGTTAATTAAAGAAGTTCTTTAATTGACTGTGGGTTCCCCACTAGACAGTACTCCCAAATTCTGACCGACATACATGCACTCCACACTTACACGAACATTTGCGCCCTTGCTTTTCTCTTCACAGTGGTCCCCCGCGGGCCGGTTTTGAAGGCGGCTGATGTCTGCAAACAGATAGGCCCCGCCAGAAATCTTTCATCTTGTATCTTGTATCTTGATGATGCCAACCACTAGTGTTGGGGAAATGTTGAGAACTAACTCAAATGGACAACGGTCTTTGAACCCGAACAAACAATTATATATATATTGTTTATAATTTTTGTGATTGCATTTTTAATTGGGTTGTTGTATTTTAGTAATATATGACATCCATACTTGTTATGGCCATCTTTTTCTTAGTCACCTAGCTGGATATTTTGCGTGTTGTGCTCTTGTATTTGTTAAAAAAGAGTGTGTTCCTAAATTGGAGGTTCATAAAATTGAGTGTTGACTGAATATGAAATTCATCTCATTAGTCAAGAATAAAGATTATTTTACCAGCATCCATCAATACCATTTCATCCTCTCCGACTGGTTGGTTATTGAAAATGTAATGGATGACATTGGCTCGGCTGCCACCAGCAACCACAGGCGGGAAAGCAGAATAATCGGCTCCGCGTAACCGACATTCAAAATCCATTTTAGCTTGCAAATGCGATTCCAATACTGAAGGCGAAGAGAACTTCATTACCTCTGTCATCGAATCTGCAGTCATTCTGCAAACTTTTTCCATTAACTTCATTTCAGGAACCGATTTTATTAGTCGTAATTCATGAATGAGCGGATGGGGAGACTCTAAATTAAGGTTTTTGTAGCTCGATACAAATTCTCTCACCGTTTCGTGAACTTTAGGAAACGGTCTACTCAGATAATTGTACCAAAATACCAGACTATCATTTCTGGATGCTAATGAAGACAGATAGCTTTCAAGGTCATCCATATAATAAGCCGCATCGACACCAAAAAATAATGTCATATCAGAGACGTTCATTTTCGGCCCTTCCCAAAGCTCTGTGTGCTTATTCACTTTAGGTATAAATAATATTGACTTATGTTCTGGCAACATTTTCCCTTCCACTGTTTGAAGCAGAAGCACGCAGTCTGGGTCTTTCGATCCTGTCAAATACAGAAAGTCTGTGTTTTGTCTGAATGGGTACGGTATGTTTTCAGACATGAATACTTTTGTACTGGACGGAATAAGGACTACGTGACTTTTGGTTTTCCTGCTGGTGTTCGATGATCTTTCAGCAATGAGCTCCATCAGTCTGACTCGTCTGTCGAAGAAATCACCTGCAGTATGTCCGTATATGATTTGCCCATTCTGTAAAAGATGGGGATGGGTCGAAGATGTGGGCTGGCTGTAACATTGGGAAACAGTCCCAGCTGCAGCAGCATGGCAACACCTGCACTGACTTGCGGATGTTGTCTTGCAGGCGAGCTTCAGCAGAAAGTTACCTGTTCAAGCAAACACAATCAGATATGAAAAAAAGATAAAAACATCACATAAATGATCAAATGAGAGTTTTTTAAGGCAAAGGGTCAACGTCAGTATGAGTCAATCTTCTCAATGTTTAGCTAATGCTAGTGCATTGCAACATCAGGAGATGCCAAAATTTAAATATTGAATAGTTTTATTTGCTAGCTACAAGTCAGTAAGACAGACTTTGAACTATATTTAGATTAAACATTTTCAACCTTTTAGAAAGAGGGTGTGCCACTCGACTGATTAGAAAACATGGTGTGGACTAATTAATGAAGTGATTTGGAATGGTGGCGCAGGTTACCTTAGAAGTGATCTGTAAATGTAAAGCGGGCCACTTAAATGCACTTAAACTGTGCTGCGGTAATCTGTAAATATACTGCGGATGACTTTTAAATGTACCGGGGGACACTCAAGTCACTCACATGATCTGAATATGTAGCGGGCTGCTTGAGTTATCTGAGAATGTGTCACGGGTTACTTAAGCCATATAGAACTGAGAGGTTAATTTTTCATAAGCCTGTTCAGCGCCAACCTGGTGACTTTTTTTCATGCCAAAATTGGCAACCTTCAGTGCCCTCTAGTTATGACAACCCTTTATCAAACCACATGAACTAACCGCATATTTTGTTAATTTTTGTATAATTTTCTCAGAGTTTTCAGCATTTCCTGCATATTTTGATTGATTATCGCATGTCACCACATATTAGATTGATTTCATATAATAAATGTAATTTTTTGTGCAATGGTACGTGTTCTCTGCCAGCCATCTTGAACTGCTCAATGCAAAAGCTGCAATTGCTTGGAATGAAAAAAAAGTTGCAGAATATTAACTGACCACTTGAGCGGTTTGGCAAGCGGTAGCAGATCACAATTGAATAAAAGTGTTTCTTGATTTTATACCTCCCATAAATTATGTAGCAATATAGTAAACGAAAAGCCATGATCTTCCAGGAACTGTACAGGTCATTTCGGTTGACCTGGAAAATTGTGCAGTTTAATTATTTTTACAAAATTTAATTTGAGATTGTGGGCCATGCAAGAGGGCTGTCTTAAGAACGCCCACGAGAAAATTGGTTTATCTGAAGCCACCCTAGCTGACTAGGAAAATTACTGATTGCCACTTTACATGTTCAATGTAGAATGACTTAACAAGATCTCATCATCACGAGGTGTCCAGGTAGGTCCATGCATTAAGATGACACTGGGTGGTCATAGGTTGAGCATGTATGATTCAGATCTATTGACAACAGGATTGGCAGGTTTTTGACGCATGACAGTTTTTGACACTTAAAACCAACCATCATGTTAAAAACTTCAAATATTGCTTTTCAATGTTGAAAATACATACATCGATTGCATGTAATGTCTAAAGTCACTATGTTATACAAAGAATAAATGCTTAATATGATTGTTTATACTTAATACAATATAATTATTTCAGACAATATATGTGTATTTTTTCATGTACAATATGCAATTTCAATAGAGCATAACATAAAAGTTGAAAGAAAAACTATGAAACTATTTGATGTTCTTCAATTCAACATGATTCTCGAGCTTCAAAAATTTCAACTGCTCATAAAGTATACATGTATTGATATAAACCATCTCTTTTCATAAATGATAGGTGTTTAAAAAGTTTGTTTACACCATATATGTAACGTTGATTTCTATAATTAAATTATGTAGATATAATCACTGATACATAAAACAATACCCTTATTATGCAAAACATTAGAATATAGCTAGCAATAAAAACATTAAATTGGACTAAAACGCCCTTTAATTTAGCGGTACTGATTGCATATGATGCTGAAGAAAAAAGCTCCTATAACTTAGTCTAATAAGAATGACAACATGTTTTTGACTTTTTTAATACTAAGTTTTTGAGATCGAAAACCTAATCCTGTGTAATCTCCTATCACACATATTTCGAAAAAAGAGCTCTATTTCCCTTAAGAAATTAAACACAGGTAATCAGTAGTTTAGATAACACTAGCAGTTTGGATAAAATGAACCATATAATTATATATCTGTTCCACACTTTGTCTGCCAAGAAATTAAAATTTAGCTTTAATTATTGTAATAAATTAGTGTTTAAACAAAAAACGCAATATACAAGAAAGCAAGTTCTTCATCGTGTTATCGACCTAAATTTGTGTTCAACATAATATCCAAAAGCATTCATTTAGGTTTTTGAAGGTTTAAACCAGGTAACTATTTGCATTTGATTGATTTATATTTAAATGAACTCACCTAGTCGTAACATCCCTAATGTTTACAAACTTGAGGGCACAAGTTCAAGAGCGAGGAGGTCATCAACGTAATGTGGTTCACTGTTTGAACTTTGCAAAACAAAACAACACACCATTATGAAATAGTTTTTGATTGTGACGAAAAAAATTTCAATTCTGTAGTGATTCTATTCATTAATTTTGCTTGAAAGTTTCTTATTTCACTTTTTTGAATTCCTGAACAAAAATACAAATTCATGAAACAGGCGAAAAGTCCATAGTACCAAACTTCCTCTACACCAACAAGTTAAAAACTCATCCCGATTATTTTACATTAAGCCGGGTTTTCCATATGTAATATAAGCTCGATGGGGTTTTCCCATGGAGGTATATATTAACCCATAATACCTCCATGGGTTTTTCTAGGAGTCAGGGACGGGCTTAAGTATTTTGCGGCCCAGTGCGAAAAAAAATCGCGGCCCCTCGGAACAGAGGTTTTTCAATACCCCAGGGTGTCCATGGGTACTCTGGTGCCCGGGAACGACTGTAAAACTCCTTCGTAGTCATATAAAAAATTCCATTTGGCAATAAATATGGACAAAAGTGTACGCTTCCCAGTGAAAAAATTGCAAGTGCTTCCCAAGTCACTCGAAGATTTGGGGCTCTCAGGGCTAGAAAACCGATTGTCTCCTAAAACCTTAGAGGTTCTCTATCTTGGACTGAATTTTAAGCTATTGCTTTGCTAAGAAGTTGAAGTCAAAATATAATCAAAACATTTTTATCCCCTTTTGGGGCCCTAAATATTTAGCGGCCCGGTGCGATAGCACCCTTCGCACCTGCCCAAGTCCGGCCCTGCTAGGAGTAGAATTTCTGCGCCGGGTGCAGCGTGAAAACGCTGGTTGGTTAAAAACTTAAAATTCAGGGTTTTTTTTATCAATCAGAGTTTTCACGCTGCAACGCACTGTAGAAACCTGCTTCTAGGAAAACCTGGATTTAAAGCCAGGTTTTCCTAGAAGCAGGTTTCCTGTGCCACGCGCTACGTGATTCGCCCAGCGCGACACGCCGTCCACTCACCAGTAAGAAAAGCAGCATGACTGTTTTCCTACAGAGCGCAATACGCCTGACGACACGCTTTACGTCGGGCGTGATTGGCCGACTGCTTCTGGAGGAGTCAAAGGCGTCGTGCGCCGCGGTTTTGCCAATATTCTCTTCACTCTTGTGTGTTTTCTTTCCTTCCTTTCAAACCGGAGCATGCAGACGACAGAGTCACATGCCAAAGCCACATACTTTATATAGCAGCCCTGATCTGATGCGCCTCGCTAGGAAAACACAAACGCGTAGCGTGATTATGTAACACGTTTCTGTCGGCGCGAAATATTCTAATTCGGTTCACGCTGCGCAACAAACCTATTAACCTATTAAACCTATTCCTAGCCTAGGAAAACCCGGCTTTAGGTCTAAGGTTTAGATTTCGACACGTACAATTCTTAGAGTAGATATAGAAGATTTATATATACTTCTATTGCTTCTCCAAGGTATCAACAATGTTTAGGAACATTCGATGATGGCTTTGCTGAGAATTCCACGAACGAGCGGGCACTGAATTCCACCATGGAGGAAAGAATAATAACAGGAGGTGACGCGACCAGCGCCTCCGTTGAGAAAGCATAGGGGAGTGAAGTTGGGTTGCCAGAAGAAGCCAGTGATCGCTCTATTAAAGGGACCAGGTAAGCCCAAACAAACAGTGACTTCCCATGCTTTCCTATGAGAAACATCCGAATTTTTAAAAATCATTTAAAAATTTACTATTCACTTTAGGAACTCAATTTTTTCCCCTCAAATTCTTTGGATATATTTATACAATTGAACGAGAGCTTTTACAATTTTAGTTGTTATTTGTTTTCGAATATTAACTTCAACAACATGGAATCTTTTACAAAAATAACCAAAATTTACCCATATCTTGTGCCACAAAATTTCTTCTCGGCATTTTAATTTAAAAAAAATTATGCCAAAGTATGTAACACCTCAGTGCTGAGAGAAAGACAATGTTTAAAGACACTTGAACAAGCGGTGTTTGAAAAAATCTGACTTTTTTCGCGAAAAACATTATATATGTAAAACATTAGCATATATAATGCCTTTCAGCTGTTTATATTAAAATATTGTAGAAATATTTCTCCATTCCAGGCAAAAACTCGAACACAGACACAATTTTAGATTTCAAATTCAATTCGAAACTTTTTTGTCGAATTTTCGTACACATACCACTTTAAAAGCAAAGTAATTGGTACAAAATGAAGAGAAAAAAAAACTGCCCAGATTATTTTTCTAAATACTATAGGCCAGAGAGATGACTTATCGCGGCTCGTAAAAAAAGTTTTTTATTTTTTAATATTTTTTTCTCAATACATCTACATAGCGGAAAGTTCAGATGGGCGGCATATATTTCCAGTAATATGTATTCAAGAATATGAGAGTGGAACGGAAGAAGGGTGGTGAAATTTGTACAGCCTACAGGCACCAAAACCATAAATACACAGTGGTGGACGACGTTTGAGGACTTCCAGTACTTTGAGGCACGGTGGCGGCAAAATGCTGTTTGCCCCGGGTGGCAAAAATCCTAGCTACGGCCCCGTCAGAAGGTGCTCGAGCACCTCAGAACTGATTCAGAAATCAAAATTCCTCATGTAAAGCTTAAGATGAGCGCCCACGGGCCTGATACACTTTCGAAATGTACCGGATCGATCATAATGATGAACGAAACAAAAAGGCAAGATAAACAGTTAAAAGAAAAAAATTGTCAAATTGCATTTTATTGAAGCTTCATAATATTTTAATTAATCATATTCCCATAGACATTAATGTGATGCATCAAATTTTTAAAATAAATTGAAGCACTGAACTAAAAACTTATGACGAGTCGAGAGTGAAAAGTGAACTTCCCCTTTTTCAAAAATAAATTAAAAATATAACAACCCCTTATATAAGGATAAGATTTTATTTTTCCCCTTTATTGGATCATGTAGATTACCTGAAGACGCATTAAATGGTCATGGTGATTAAATTTATTTAGTTATTAATATTTTAAAAGAATTCGATCCGGCAAAACACATGTTAAGCATAGGGAAAAGAGCGATTTGTTTGGGCTTACTCGTCAGCCCATGGGGTTGTCACAACGGCTTCAATTTTCGTTCCTGATGTCACCTCCAGTTATTCTTTCCTCAGATACAGATACAGATAGATTAACGTCCTCTATGCCTGCTTAGGGCTCTAGGACAGCTTTAGTTCATAACGTCAGAGTGCAATCTTGTACAAAAACAGTTACGAAGATGATCAGGAACAACAGAACTGTGGGGGAACAAAGTACAATGAAGAAACAGTCTTGGCATAAAAAAAAAAGAAAAGAACTGGTAGATGATGCAAAGAAAAAAAAACACAAAAATCTCAGCTCCTAGAAAAATAAAAGCAGCCAATGTCAAAAACGATTACATTTTCCCATGAAAATTTCAAATTCCTTGATCAAAGTGCCCGGAGTCACTTCAATGAGTGTGTGCCAGTCAGATATCTGATTATTACCAAGGCCTACATTCTGCAGAAAGCATTCCCTAAAAATTGACCATTTAGGAAACGTAAATAAGAAATGATTGTTAGATTCACAATTGTTGCCACAGATACAGTCAGGTGAACTTATTTGATGAATTCTGTGAAGGTAACCATTGGTAGGTGCTCTGTTGGTCATGAGACGATAAAAAAGTGATTCAAACTTGCGGCTAGTAAAGTAGGGCGAAAATTTTTTAACAGCATCGAAGAAACGATCTGCAACTGGATAAAGGGGTTGATTACAAAAATATTGATGAATTGATGATTGCCAATTTTTGTGTGAAAGATTAATCACATCCTCGAAGTAAGCATATGTAGGGAAAACTGGATTTTGGGAATCAACTGCTGTACGTGCTAGATGATCTGCAAGCTCATTGTAGAAGACACCCTTGTGGCCTGGACACCAAACTAATGAGATTCTTGTCGCCCGCAATGATGCTAAATATAAGGCATAAAAAGTTGCTAAAACCACCGAATGAGATTTTGGGTTGATGTTGGCGATTGCTTGAATAGCTGATTTGCTATCGGATAAAATTATGTAGTTTTCATTACTGACAATGAATTTTAGTGCTGCGATCATTATTGCAACACATTCTCCAGTGAAGACAGATGAGCAATCATGGAGCGCTGCCTGAAATGAATTACGAATTTTTGAACAGAAAATTCCAATAGAGGTATGAGCTCCTTTTGAGGCATCTGTAGCTATAATAGTAGAACAAGACCAGAATTTTTGTTCATGTTCATAAAATAGTTGCTTTGTGAGGAGATCATTTGATGATGTTTGAAATGGAAGAGAACTGGTTGTGAAATCAATATTGGTGATAAGCCAAGGAGGATTCGCAAAAAACAGAGGTTGAAGAGGAATAAGTAAATTGTTGTCCTGGATGAATTGAATAATAGAAGGATCAAAAATTTTAGAATGTAAGCCTTGACGGTCAAAACTGAAATTAGAACAACTATGTTTGACACAGAGAGTTTTTTAACAAAAACAGTGAAAATATAGGTTTTCCACAGATGCTGAGTAACAGAGGAATCGGTGTTGAGATTGGAAGACCAGTAGCAATGCGAAGGGATTGGTGATAGATAGCAGAACACTTTTGAATATTTTTCTTGGAGCTATTATGCCACAAGAATGAACTGTAATTCATGAAGCTTGAAGTAATATTAGAACAGATAGCCAAAAGTTTATGCCCTTTAGCTCCACGAAGCCTGCCTGCAATCAACTTCACGATATTACAAATGTTAATGGCTTTTTTGGAAATGTGATTGATCTGGGGGCTCCAACTCAGCTTTTGATCCCAAATAACTCCAAGAATCTTGATATTTTCCTCGTAATTTATCTGAGCACCGTTGATTTGGATATTTGGGAGAAAAGGAATATTTTTTTTCGTAAAAATGCTGTAACTGCATTTCTCAGTAGACAGAACAAATCCCCACTGATCCATCCAGTTTGAAACAAGGTTTAAGGCAGAATTCAATTCGTCTGTAACATCATTCTAGTCTGATTTACTGATCCAAAGAAAAATGTCATCAGCATAAATGAAGGGATGAATGGAGTTGGGAAGGTGAGAAAGAATGTCAGAAATATATAGATTAAAAAACCATGGTGAAGTAACACATCCCTGAGGCAATCCCCTTTTTAAGTCAATCCAATCTGACTGATGGTTTCTCCAACTAATGATGCATTTTCTGTCCATCAAAAAATTCTCCATCCATTTAACGAAAGTTCCATGAAACCCAAAAGATTTGAGCTTGTATAAAAGTGCAGAATAGATGACAGAGTCATAGGCGCCTTTAATATCAAGAGAAACAATGACGCCAAATTCTTTGAGCCTGAAAGTATTAGAAATAAAGCATTTTAAGTCATTAAGAAGGTTTTGAGATCCAGAACGTGGTTTAAAGGCATAAATGTTCGCTGGGAAGAGTTTGTATGTTAATGAGATCCAGTTGAGTCTGTACAGAATTATTCGTTCCAAAATCTTCAGTTTTACGTTTGTTAATGTCAGTGGACGATAAGACTTAGGATAATTTGGGTTTTTATTAGGTTTGAGTAAAAAAATTATTTTTCCATACTTCCAATCCACTGGAATGGTTCCAGAGAGCCAAATTTTGTTGTATTCAGCACACAAGAGATGAATTTGATAGTCAGGAATTAAAGAGTATGATTTAGCGTTGATACCATCAGGACCTGGCGAGGTGTTTGGAGTACGACGAATTGCAGATTTGAGCTCTCCAATGGTAATTGGAACACTCATCAAATTAGAGAAGTCTTGATGGAGGCCATTGAAACAGTCAAAGACCTTGTAAGTGTAATTATTTATAAGAGATGACTGGAGAAGATTTAGCTGATCCATAGGGTCCACCACTTCTAAATTGTTGACCTGGAACACAAGATGACGATCCACTTGAAGTTTAGACTGGATGAGTTTGAGTTTTCTAAGAATTGTAAAAATCTTGGGATAAGTGGCATGAATAAAAATATTTTCTGACATAAAATCCCTTTTTCGGAGGTTGAGCTCCTGTTTGAATTTTGCATTATTTTTCTTAAAGATGATCCAACACGGAGGACAAGGGCATCTCAGATATTGTCTGAATGACCTTTTCTTGTAGATGAGCAATGATCTTAAGGATGCATCAAAATATTCATTATATTGGTGAGGATGTGATTGTACCTTTTTTGTAGCTGATATGCAGGATTTTTCTACATGATCAGAAAAAGAGAAAGTATTGTCAAACGATGTCAACTTTTCTTTGAAGAAATCCCAGTTTGTGGTGGCTATTTTGCGAGAAAATTTATTTACCCGAAGATTGATGTCAAGACAAATAAGCATATGATCACTGTCGTAAAGGGAGTCACTGCTGTACCAGTTAATTTTACCCATTAAGTTTGAAGAACAAAAACATAAATGTATTGTGTTAGACGAATTGCTCGAAAAATGAGTAGCACACTTGGGTTGGATCAGACAAACTGGGTTTTGTTGAAGCCACAAAAAAATATTTCTGCCAGCTGTGTCTGTCCGAGGACTGTTCCAAGAAGAATGGGACGAATTAAAATCACCAACAATGATGAATGGAGACGAGATTTTAGAAAGAATGGTATTCATGACTGTAGGGATTTCGGAAGTGTCACCCAAATAGGTCTTTGCTATATGAATGTACTTGTTATGGAAATGAATGTTGATAATGATTACTTCAACGCCTTGAAGACAGAATTTATGAATAACGTGTGAAGGGTATGTAGAGCGAACAGCAGTGAGAACACCACCTCTGCCTGAGCTGTTGTCTCGGTCACATCTGTATATTATAAAGTTTGGTAAGTGGAAACGGTCATTACATATAAGGAATGTCTCCTGGAGACAAAGTACATCATAATCTTTTTGAAAACGAAGAAGGTGTAATCTCTTGTTATTGATGCTGCGCAAGTTCCATTGAAGCACCTTCAATGATGTAAACATACAGAAAATTGAATAATCTTGACTAAAGTAGAAAGAACAAAACTATGAAAACCATGAATAGCTTATTCAATGAAGTAAAATTGAAAATGAACATATCTGCAAATCTATCAGTTGAACACAAAAAACAGTACTGACTTGTACTGAAATAAGAGAGGGGAAAAGAAAAAAAAATTATCATTGATTATGATGGTTTGAACAGTTTCGCTTTGGTGTGACTGTAGAGGACTCTAGCAATGGCTGCTGCGCAGGAGTATCCTTTGAAGGAGGAACTTGTAATTTATTTTTCTTATGAGGCAGCTCACTGGTGAATGCAGATGCGATCAGCTCGCTGTTAAGTGCAGATGACAATAGTGGTACTGCTTCCTTGATGACTTGAGATATCAGATCTGGAACAATTGACTGAATAGCTTCAGTGATCAGTGCATGCATGGAGATTTTCACATTTTCAATTATTTTTTCACGCATTGTTTCGATTTCTTTACGGACCAAATTTTGGATATCGATTTTTAAGTCTGTGATAGTTGATGGCACACAATTTATACTTGCTCTGTCGGCAAAAGTTGGCGATTTATCTTGGAAGAATTTGCGAGCTTGGTGAATTGGAATCCGCTTGATTGTTTTGTACCTGATTATTTCTGCCTCTTTAATAAATGTTGGGCACTTATTGTCCATGGGATCATGACCTTGAGCGCAGTTTATACATTTAGGAGCATTTGAACATGATTCTGTATCATGATGATCACCACAGGTCCTACAGATAGTGTTGGTAACTGGACAAAATTTAGTACGATGGGTAAATTTGAAGCAACGAGTGCATTGGCTTGGTTTTTCTATAAACTCTTGAGGATGGAAGATTTGGAACCATAATTTGAGATCAGCAGGAATGGAACTGCCCAAGATGGTAATTAACAAAGTATTTGTGGGTATTTTATTTTTCACCAAACGTCTAATGCACAATGGAACCAAACCATTGTCCATCAGCTCCAAAGCCACATCACTCAGCTTTTCGGAACATGGGATATCTCTCAGAAGCAGTTTTGAAGATAATGTATCAGTAAGTAGAGTCGCTCTGACCCGAATATTTCCAATAGAGGACAGCGATAGGGCCTCCAATACAACTTCAGGTGATGCCGAAGTGAGAAGTAAGTCACCATTTCTTGCGAATCGGATTTCATCGATGAGGTTTGCATTCAGGAATTTTTGTTCAAGGCACATACGTAATTCCTTGGGCTTTGATTTTGGGATGGTCGTATCTCCAACAATCTTGACGGTGAACTGTAAGTTTGATCCAGATAGATTTTGAATAATGTCCTTGGGGCCGATGTCCGAAACCCAGAGATTATTTTCCGCCGATGTAGAAGGTGTGGTGTCCTTATAAGAAATGACTAAAAGAACTGAAGTGATAAGATCATACAACGCCACCTAGTGTTGTGTAAGGGGAACTAGGGAGTTCCACCTCGGACATCAAGTAGACAAGATGTCTAAATGTTCTGCTCCTTCCGCTTTATAAATTCTTCCTATCTATATGTATGTAATCTATCAAAGTCTAACGTAATAATAAATACTCGTCAAAATAAATACCCATGTGTTATCCACTCGGCTAACAAAGTGTTAAAAGTAAACACAACAGAAAGTAAGTCATTCAATGTCTCCATGGGGGAAAACATATTAGAGGATAGAGAATTCAATGATTGATGGTATTCATTGGGAGAAAACAATGCAGTATTAGAAGTATCCACACCTACGTCACTGAAGAAACACCCCAGATACTAACTAGTTGACCAAAAAGAGCAAAATAAATATTATATATACGTTTAAACAATAAGAAAAAACGACGAAAGCAAAGAATTAAGCGAAACAGAGAAAAAAAAAACCCTGAAAATTAAGCAAACAGGAAGAAAAAGCCGACCTCAAACGCGTGACGAATAAGCCGCCATTTTCTCCTATTCTTTCCTCCATGGAATTCGCATGTTCACGATATCTACAGACGAAATGTTCGGAAGCCCGTATTCTGTTCCCTGATTGGTTAATTTAGTAGAGGGTGGTCAGGCCTGGCCATTTATCTTTGGCGACAAAATAACGTTAGCAAATATCCTGACATAAATACCACGGGAAAAAAATACTTGAAGCATATTAGCTAGGGATACGTAAATTTCGCATTTAAGAAATAACCGCGATAAATGCGAAATTTACGAAATAAATGCGGTAAATGCGAAATTTGCTAACTTTGACGAATAAATGCTGAAATTGATTTTTTTACTATTTTTTTGCGAAATCCAGGTTATTTACACTTTTTGAAGTGAAAAATCGTAATTTTGCTCAGTACTTGTGAGCGTGCTTGAAAGGGAAACCACAAGCATCACTTTTTCCCTCTTTGGCGTCGTGTTGGATGTAAATACAGTCAAGTTCGGTTACAACATAGCCCTAGGTGATTCGAGGAGTGTATGTAATAACCGACGTGTATTTTATAGAGAGGTGTTGAAATTAGATTACGTAGCAATGATATATATGCATTATTGAGATTGTCGTGGAAAAAATAAGCTTATACCTCATTATACCTCACACAATTGAACTATAATATAGCAGGAATATATAGTTTTTGATTGGTACCTGGAAATTTATTTAGAAAACGAGATAATATTCAACAACATGCAGATATTTTTTGAAATGTTAATGAGAGAGATTTTTTTTGAGTTTCTGTCTTCGAGAAAAATTAAATTCTGTCTGTCTCTCTGTAAATGCGCCATTTTTGATTTAAACCGTTTCATTTATTCGAGTTGTTCTTCGTGTGTGTGAACGAAAGTGAATTTTTTTTCATTTGGAATTCGTTATTGTGAATAAATGCGAAATATATATATATATATATATTTCTGATTTAAATTTTTTTTTACGTATCCCTAGGAATAGCAAATATTGAAAAGAAAAGCCCCCCCCCCATTTCATTGGATTTTTTGTGATATGAATATTAATTTCAAGAAATAATCTTTTTTTTTTTCATTTCATCGCTTTTTCCTCTTTCTTCTTTATTGTGTGAAAAGGCAAAAATATGTGGATATTGCAAACGATGGAACAGATGCGCCACGCTAGGAAAATACAAACACCTAGCATAATTAAGTTTTTTTACGTTTCTGCCGACCAGAAATGGTCCTACTCAGTTCACGCGGATTTATAAATGCAGATTATATAATGAAAAAAATTCCCTCCCCCAAGAGTTGAGGGGTGGGGGTTATTTAATGTCTGCTTTGCCCAAGGCCATGGTCCTCACATCCTGGAGCAGAGCTCCCTAGGCTGGGATCTTTCACGGGCCCCTATATGATGAATTTACAACGTGAAAAATACTGAGAAGCGTCCCAGGCCATCTCGTCCATATTCCTGGTCCCCAGGGCTGGAGATCTGTCATCCCCACTCTCGTGGGGGCCCGTGCCCAGAGTCCCTTGCAAAAGTTGGTTCCTAAGGTGTATACCCCGAACAGGGCCGCAACTAGATACTTTGTCATCCGGGGCAAGCCGGCATTTCGGCGCCCCTTGATGTAGAAGAAACAGTTAAAAGGTGAATTCGGCGCCCCCGTCTGGTTCAGCGGCCATGGCCCCCACATCCTGGAGCAGGACCCCTAGGCTGGGATCTTTTACGGGCCTCCTCAGTCAGACTTCCCACGGGTCCTTCTATAGTTAATTTATAGCGTGAAAAAGCAAAAAATTATGAGAATCGTCTCGGGCCCCAGAGCTAGAGCCCTGTCAGCCTCGCCCGTGTGGGAGCCGTGGTTGCGGCCCTGAGATCCCAGCCGTAGGCATATATATATAATATATGAATTGACGTCATCGTGTTCCCCCAGATGTTCAAGTCTGTTTCCGCCTATGCTGGTTGACCATGTCCACCCACAATTACGGGTCTGACAGAGCTCAGGATGATTCTTTTAACTTTTTTATATTTTTCACAGAACAAATTTATTGTGGGGGATGGGACCCCAAAGATCCCAGCTGAAGGATGTGGAGTAACCTATACATATTTTGTGTAAGCTACCGTAAATGTAATAAATCCGGTGATTATGGACCATCATGGCCCCCACAGCCTGAAGCAAGGCCCCTAGGCTGCGATATTTTGTGGGACCACAGACCAAACTTTTCATGGGCCCTTCCTTCAACAGTGAATTTTTAGCATGAAGAGAAATGATTGTCCCGGGCCCTACCTAACCTTGCGGGGCCATGGCGACCATTATGTATTGCATATCATCGTGCCCTTCCCCCAGAACTTCTCTATGTATGCCTTACACGGGTGGAACAGGGTCATCTTAACACAATCTCACCCGAGCCTGGAGGGATAGTCTTCAAATTTTCTTTAGTATACATGTAAATTCATAAGCAGACCATTTTTAGTCAGGTAGGAGGACCTCAGAAAAATCTTGGCCAGACATCCACCCGCGTCTCAGGTAGCTGTTTAAGATCTGAAGTTCTCTTACATAGCCAGAAATTTTTTCTGCGGGGAGAGAGAAATCTACCCCTTTCAATGACCTTGCTTTGACTACACCCAGCATAATGTTAATTCCTGAGGTGGTTTCCAATTGGGCTGTTGAACAGCACTCTTGGGTGCTAGCAAGCAATAGGCGAGATGAGTTTTTTAAATCATTAATCTATAGGGAAATTCAAAGGCATCTCGTTACTGCCTTCGCTCCTCTGGACCGGTGATTGGTTGTCAACGAGGAAAAAATTTTAAGTTTGGGAAACTGGGTTGATCACTTCTCCATGGTGTCAGAAGTATTTCAATCATGTGGGTGATTGTCTTGAGCTTCACATAGGAAATTTTTAATTTCTGAATCGATTCTGGAATTATTTATTCTAATAATTCAGGATTCTCATCAATTTTGGAATTATCTCTATCATTAATTCTGAATTCTCGATTAGTTTTGGAATAATTTCTTAACTACACTTTAGATTTCTTTCATTCATTCCTAGAATAATTTCTTTTATAAATTCCGAAATTATAGTATTTATTTCTTCTTGCATAAATTCCGAAATTACTTTTTTCATTGATTTCGAAATTATTTCTTCAATTACTTCTCTGGAATGAATCGTTTTTCAATGTTTTCAACTATTTTCAGAAAATGATCAGCGGACCACACGTTGAAGACAAAGCGAGAAAATTTGCCGAGAGAAATGTATAAAGAACGTGATGGTAACCTCTCCTAGCAAAATTTCCCGCAAAAAATTTCCCTTTTGACTAAATTTTTCCCACGCTTTCCAAAAAATGTGCTGCCATCTGCCGGTGAAAATTAGTCAAGTATTTTACAATAGAAAAGTATCGCGCAGCATTAATATTTTTTATTTTTATTCAAAAAATTCTTTTGCTTGGTGAACTCTCAAAATTTCCCACAAATGCTAAGAAATTTCCCATGAGTTACCATCACATCAATTAAAGAATGACACGAAATGGCCAAGCAAAGGGAAAGTAGCCAAACAGACAGCGCTCCGGCAACCTTCGTTTCGTCCAATCAGGGCGTAGAATCTGGACTCTCGAACATTTTGTCTGTAGATATGGTGAACTTGCATGGAATTCCGCAGTACAATACAATACAATAATAATTATACAGGGCTCTCGGCTACTATGACCATCCCCTGATCATTAAAAAAAAAAATTGAGAATAGAGATGCCAGGATCATAACAAAAACATCTAAGCAATTAGAAAAAAGAAATTAAAGCCTATCAATTATACATTAACAGTCAATAACAATTAATTAAAAAAATAATAATTGTCAAAATTAAATGACAACAAAAACCATGAATAATAAATACATTGTCGCAGGTGATGACAACAACAAAAGCATAAGAATCATAGCACAGATAATGACAACAATAAAAGTATTGAATGAAACAAAGCAAAGAATAGTAATACTGAAAAATTTATACACTTATATATATACACACACACACACACACACATATATATAGTGAGTATCGATAGGATGAAACCTGAATACCAACAACTAGACGAAACGGGAACTACGAGTGACAAAACGTTCAAAGAGAGGAATAATAATATTAGGAGGAGTCGACGCAAAATCTCGCCAACAAGAGACCGGAAAAGGAAGATTGCGGAAAGTAGCATTACGCACAGATTCATAATGACTGAAATAAAAAAGAAAATGAGAAGCAGTTTCCAAATTGTTACAATGGCTACACAATGGACTATCCGCCCTATTAATGCGATGTAAATACTCAAAAAGAGGAGCCCTGTTACAGAGGAGCTTGTAAAACATATTTTCAAATTTACCGGACGAAAAAAAGGATGAATACAATTTGCAACAATGATAAAATGGACGGAAATCAGGAAGTGTATTTTCAAGTGTTTTTATATCGGGATTTAAAAATTGAGATCAGATCTTCTGGGTAGAGGCTGGAAGGGGTTACACGCTGAGAAGAAGCCGCAGTACGAACATGACTATCAATAAACTCATTAAAAGTAATGCCAGAGTGACCAGGGACCCAGATAATAGAAATGTGACTAGAAAGACAGCTTGTGAAAACAAGCTGGTAATAAAGAAGAAAAATGACTGTAGGAGAATGGAATGAGAACGCTCGTGCTGCAGAAATAACAGATTTGGAGTCTGAGATTATGACAATGGGTTGCCGAGAAACAGGAATAAAAAATCGGAGGCCAAGAATGATTGCAAGAGCTTCCCCGGTAAACACAGAAGAGCTAGAATTGATAAACCATGTCTTGACGACGTTAGTTAAGGGACAGAAAGCACCGCAGACAACTTGGTTTTTCTTAGAGGCATCCGTGGCAATGATGATGGAAGATGGGTCCAAGGAGTCTAAATAGTGCTGGAACAAAAGTTGTAAGGAACCATGGGGGAAACTTTTCTGAAAATCCAAGTCATCAGTGATGAAAGAAACTTTTTGAAGATGCCAAGGGTAAAAATCAAAAATAGGTTGAAGAGTGCTTGTAAGATTGAAATCAATAGTATCGGAAAAGTTTTCCATTTTCGTCCTCAGAGGGGGGGGGGGGGCTAAACGTCTGAAACCTGAGTCCCACAGATTAGAAGGGCCCTGGGAGGGTGACACCGTTGACCGAATGCAAGCAGAGCCACATCGAGATGAAAGGAGTTCAGTAAGAGTCGGTAATGCCAAAATCATTCTCATTTTGTCAATTCTAGTGGATATAGGTAAACCTAAAATCGAACGCAAAGCAGAGTGATAAATAATATTAATTTTAGAAAGAGATGAGCGAGAGGAATTGAACCAAGCCTGTGCACCATAGCATAGAAGACCAGACACCATATTCAAGATAATGGATTTCGTATACTTGCAAGGAACATTTCGAGAGCGGAATGCGATGGACCGACAAATATTTAAAATAAAAGTGCCTTTAGTTTTAATAGTACTGAGTTGTTTTGCCCAAGTCAGAGATCTATCAAAAAAGACCCCCAGAATTTTTATGAAGGGATCAAAAGGAACAGACACTCCACCAATTGTAAATGTAGGAACATGAAAGGAACGTTTCCTAGTAAAAATTGAAAATTTTGACTTGGGAAGGGAGATAGTGAGACTACTGTCTTCAGCCCATTGCATGGTCTTAGATACAGCGAGATTAAGAGAAGATTCAGCGGAGGATCCATCCGAACTACTTGCAGCCAGGAAAATATCGTCCGCATACAAGAAGAGATGAATGTTGGGAGGCAAGTATGAAGGTAAATCAATCGTAAATAAAGCGAACATAAGAGGCGATAAAGAAGAGCCTTGAAGGAGACCAGTAGTAGGAGAAAACGTACTGGACTTCCTGCCTCTCCAGTGAATAAAATGGAGACGGTTGATGAGGTATTCATAAAGCCACGATAGAAATTTCTTATCGAACCCCATTCGTGCTAACTTGTTAATTAGAAGATCATGACGAACCGAATCATACGCTGCTTTCAAGTCTAAGGCAATGAGATACAAGACATGAGAGTTCTTGAAAGCATCCCAGATAGTGGACACAATGTCTCGTAAACATGATTCTGAACCAGTTTTGGGGCGAAACCCATAAAAGCAGGAAGAGAACAAATTAAATTTGAATGAAATCCAATTTAATCTAAAAAGAATGAGGCGTTCGAAAATTTTGTTCACAGTGTTAATCAGAGTGAGAGGTCTAAAAGCAGAGGATTCCGTTGGTGAACGGCCAGGTTTTGGAATAAAGACAATTCTGCCTTCCTTAAATGAAGGAGGGATATAATTTGATGACCATAAATCGTTGAACGCATGTAGAAATTCCAGACCTTTTTTTGGAAGACTTTTATAGACTCGTAGTGGGATACTGTCTGGACCCGGAGTACTCGACCTACCAGTCCGAAGAGCTCGCAATAATTCTATATTTGTAAACGCCATATCCATATGTTCACCGAATGAATGAGGGGGGGCCCCACGACCGCACGGGAAATCATGATCTCGGAAGAGGTCAATTTGATCAAGAGCGTCGGCATAAGAGTTTTGGGCAATGACAAAAATATGATGAGAGTTATCAAAAGATTTGTTTGCGACGTATCTATGACGTCTTAGTGGTGAATAAATCTTGGAAGGCGGAGAGAAAGGAAGTATCTCATCTGAAAGAAGTTTGACTCTCAGAGTGCGAAGGTGGCACCGAAATTTAGCAGACAACCGTTTGTATGAGACCCAGTTGTCTTGCGAAGGAGAAAACCTAAAACGACGAAAGGCCAGTTTTTTCTCCTTAAGGAGAAGACGCCCATCTTTATCAAGAGAAATACGAGGGTAACGAGGGCGCCTGGTGATAAAGGAATTATTTTGAACCGTTTCAGAAATGGAAGCATAGAGAGTATCAAACGGTGCGTTAGCGGAAACCCTACTTAAATCTTTAAGTAAGGATGCCCAACGAATTTTGTATGAGTAGTAGATATTAGAACTTGACAATGAGCAGAATGAGATCATAGCAGGAAGATGATCACTACCAAATAATGATGACAACGGTGATCAGGATAGTGAACGATGAACCTCAGGCGATGAAAAACACAAATCCAGATAGGATTGCGTGGTAACACCATAATAGGTAGGGCAGGTGGGAGGAGTAAGGCAAACATTATTGGATAAATACCAGTTATAAAGAGCTCGGCCAGCAGTTGAATCAAAATGCGAATTCCACGCAGAGAAATGGGCATTAAAATCACCAAGAAGAACAAAGTCCCCGAAAATAAAATTGAAAATTTCATTAATAGCTGTGAAAGAGAAAGGAGATGAGGGCCGGTAAGCATTGATGAGGTATAACGGACGATCTGTAAAAAATATTTTGACAATAAGGATTTCAAACGATGAGTCCACTCTTTTCCAAATAAATTGGGAGGGGTAGATTGAACGAACTGCAACTACAAGACCACCCCCGAAATCGTCAGGTCTATCAGCACGATAGATATGGAAACCCGGAAGGAAGAAATTTTTTGATGGCTTCAAAAAAGATTCCTGAAAGCATAAAGCATCATAATCTAACATATAATTATGTATCGCTAAATATTTAGATGAAATACCCCTAACATTCCATGAGATAATCTTGATATTACTGTCAACATTATTCATTATATAGCAAATAGTAAAAAAAAAAGTAAGGAAAAAACATAAAAATAACCCAGACTTTAGGGGGGGGAAACAACAAAACAAGTTTGAGCACAATAACAATGAAATCTTTTCACTGAATGCAGAAAGAAAAATAAGGGGGGAACAAAAACTACGCACATAACAAAGGCAAAAAAGACAAAAAACATCGCTATCTACTTGATAACGATCGGGTGCGTGGGGGAGGGGGCACTCAAGTTCAGGATTGGGGCTCAGACCCCTTTTTTTGTCTTTTGATTGTTCGGCGTTGCTTCGCTCTTTCCGCGGGCGAAATGGAGAAATCATTATACTCGAATGCACTAGAAACATCGGAGATTAGACCTTTCTCAGATGGTAGTATGTCATTAACGTTTATACCAGAAGGACCGGAGGTCTCCATGTCCACAAGTGTCCCGTCTGAAGCTGGCATGCACGTATCTCGAAGTGATGACTGAATTGAGCTCACGATCACCGGTATCAAGGATTTAATTGAGTTGTGGAGAGATTCTTGGAGACTAGCATTCAGCTCCTTGAGAACGATTTCTCTAAGAGCGTTTACCTCTGCATGAACAAGGGATCTGATCTCCTGTTTCAAAGAGTTAATATCCGAAGTAGTTGAAATATTGGCTCGACCAGCATACGACGTATCATTGGATTTGCACCTGGGTCGCGCAATGTTTATGGGGACATAATTTTCAGCTTTGTATTTGAGGACTTTCGCTTCAAAAATAAATGTCGGGCAATTTCGGTCAGAGGCAAAGTGAGAAGCTTTGCAGTTTATACAAGAAACAGAGTTTTGACATTGGTCATAGTCACCACACTTTTTGCAAATTTGATTAGCAGCTCTACAAAACCTTTTTCTGTGCGAATAGTTAAAACACTTTTGGCATTGCTTTGGTTGATCTATGAAACGGCGTGGATGGAAAATTAGGAACAACAATTTGACCTCACTTGGTATACTTTTACCAAGAATCGTGACTAATACCGTCTGCAAGGGATTATTGTCTTTGATGAAACGACGGACACTGATAACCTGGAGGTTTTCACTTTGGAGCTCATCTGCGATTTCGCAAACCGGAATATCAGTAGGGACATTATTAAGAATAAATTTAGATGAGATGGATTCTGTAAGAAGGAAAGGTTTGACAGGAATATCAAATATATTGACTATCTTCAAGATCTCCTTAGCTATTTGTGGATCACCTGTGGTAATCAGAAGCTCACCGGCACGGGTGAAGCGAATTTCATGAATATTTTTGTGGTTTGAAATTTGGAAACAAATGTATTTCTTCAAATCAATGGGTCTTGTTTTCGGAATAGCTTGCGGACCGGAAAGTTTGAGAGTAAACAAACACGCTGGTTCAGAATGATCGATGATATCCATGTCGCAAATCGAGGACGACCAAACATTAAAAGCATTAGGCACCTTACCTGTGCTAGCCGAAGCGAAGGTCTCTGACTTGGCAGAATTCATGGTTGTTTGGAACACTTTGATACTATTAGCCAGAAAATCTATGAAATTATCCTTGTTCTTGCGAAGGGCATTGTAACCACGTGGGAAAACAGAGCCCTTACCTTGAGTCCGAACTTTATAAGATTTCACTTTAAATGGAAAAAATAATTTACGAACTATCAAAATAAATAATCACCGAACCACTAGAAAAGTATAGAATAATTCAAACACGATGAAAGGAAAAAACGAGAAAAAACAAAATTTTTACGAAAAACGCGAATTAACACTAAGGAACTACCACACGTGCCTTCGCGTAGAACGCCCGAATCTAAACCGAAATTCCACAGTGCGAGCGGGTCACCATGCTAACGGTTTTGACTGGTATTAAAGACATACCTAGGTTTTGCTGGCATCTAGAGTTCAAAAACAGCACTAGTTTATAGTTTCTCATTTGCTTTTTTAACAATAGATAGCAGTACAAATCCTATTTTCTCTGTTTATTATTCGTTAATGAAGTTCTTGAGTTTTTTTATAGATTGGCAGCAAAAACCATGCGGACTTCAAATCTCCAAAATAGCACAGCTGACCATATAAAGTTGAAATATTTGAGCCTACTTTTGTTGCTTTCCACCGGAAATTTTTTAAGGGTCTGGCAACTCTGCCGGGTATCCATGCAGTGGCATAGCAAAAGAAATGAACTACAATAAGAAGAAGCACCGGTGTTGCGGTGCTAGCCGTTACAAAGGCATCCTTATCCAAGTCAAGTCAAGTTCTTATGTATTTGTTTACATATCCGTACGCATAATCCATGTGACTATATACGAAGTATTGAATCAAAATGGTGAGAATTTCTTTTCTAACACAATGAAACCTTGGCTTTTGTTAAATTAGGTTTCTAGTTTTTCACCCAATATGTCCACTAGCAGGGTTTCAAACAGCAATTGCACCAAGAAATTTGGTCGTTGTAGCACGTGCCAGAACTTGGAAGCCCAAATGTGATGGGTCGGTGAATCCTGTAGCCAATTTTTTTTTCTCATTGGTTCCAGATTTCGTCCTCACAATGTTTCAGCTTGCCAAGAAAGAGTGCTAAATTTTTTTTCCTGGCCATCTTGATTTTCACGATGTTGCAGATGTTGGGCAAGCAAAAAAAACCAGGTCGCCAACAAGGAATGGCTGGTGGAATTGAAAATCGCCAACTGATCACATTAGTGCTTTATATCTTTCAAAGTTTTTTGTTGGTCACAATGTTTTTCAAGCGAATGTGCTATCCTTGTCTATTTTAGCGCCATTTTCATTACTTGTTTTCAGGCAACAGTTAGAAGAATGCTATCGGCAGAAAAAAATGTGAAGAAAATTGCCATTATTTCATAGCTGTTCGGGGAACAGTTGTCGTATAATCTAGAGATCTACGACTTCTTTTTCTGGCACCAAACATGCCTGACAGTCCAACAAAAAGTCACCAAGGCAGTAACTAAGACTACAGATGTTGAAAACAAAAAAAATCGCCAGCTTAGAAAACATAATAGTGAAAACCGACAATCGTAATAATAAAATTATCACATTCTGCACTAAAGTACTCTTTTAAGTAATCAACGGTCCTTCTTATTATATAAATAAATATTCTTTGTTTAAAAAATATATAATTGGGACTCTTTTAGATTGTTTTAGATAATAAATCAATATGACAAAAAATAAATAAATATATATATATATATATATATATACAAAAGAATGATAAGCTACTGATGCTGGAAAAAATTGAATAAACAGCGGTTTTTCATATATTAGATAAATTAGTAACTAGTTTCAAAAGCCTGTGGGACTAGCACCGCCTAGAATAAGTTATAGAAAGATCTAGAGAAGATGTGGCAACCTTTTGTGTGCCAATAAGAGCATTCTTCTCTGCACCCCTTCAACCAAGTCTATGTCTCTATGTAGGTACGGTCTCCAAAACCTTACAGTATATGCACTTGCATATACTGTAAGGTTTTGGAGACTGTAGACTGAGGTTTTGGAGACTAAACCTCAGAAAAGCGAAAGAATGACTTTAGGACAGTGGTTCTCAACCTTTGGAAGCCAGCGGCTCGGTTAATTTCATTTTTGTGTGGAAGAAGGCCCGGTCATACGACTAATGAGGTATGAATGGAGAAAAATGAGACAGTGAATGATTCACGGCCTGTCGGTTAAAAAACACTACTTTAAGAGAATGTGCAGAGCACTTTTTTCAAAATGAAACTGAGAATTCTTTTTTTTTTTTACCACCTGAATAATGTTCAGAAAACCTAATCCGCTCGTCAGTAAAAATTCCCAGATCAATGATTCTAGTTGCAGATGTTCCAGAATTCAACCATTCAACTCATAAGTGAAACATGGATTTTTTGAACCAAAATGAGGGACCATGCACTTGTCAAAGCTAAAAGGAATTATCCATTCATTTGTCCACGCTACAATCCTCTTTTGGTTGGTCTGGAGCATAGTTTCACAAACTTTTTGTTCCATCGCTCCCTTCATCAGCAATTTCTTTCTTCTCATCGTCCCCCAACTCAAGTGAGCCCATAGGATCCTATGTTAAGTCCATAGCTTCTATCGCCCCCCCCCCTGGACAATTCCATCTCCCACTTTGGGAAATACTGGTCTGGAGCAACTCCCTATCACTTGGATTCCGAACTACCACCATTAGCTTCACATCATCTGCGAATTTGTTGGCAATCCCATCAATACCCTGATACAGTTTATTGATAAAAAATGGAAACTATACGGGGCCAAGGACATTTCCTTGGGGAACTCCACTTTTTTCACCTGTCCAATCAGAGAATTTCCCATTCACCATAACCTGTTGTGACCTATTGCTTAACCATGATTCTATCTAATTCAGCAAATTACCCACCTAATCCTAATCTCGTGCAAAAACACTCCAAGAGTTGACCATGTTGGACAACCTAATCGAACGCCTTCTGAAAATCAAATTAAATAACATCTACATTTTTCCCTTTACCCAAAGCCCTAGTCACGTGATCATAGAAGCAAAGGAGGTTAGTTACACAGGATTTCCCCTTTTGGAACCCATGCTAATTATTCCACAATACATTATTATCGTCTATTCATTTCAAAGATTGCCTTTCGATGATAATTACCAAAATTTTCGAGAGGGAGCGTGTCAAACTCACTGGACGATAATTGGACACAGACTATCTACTACCCTTTTTAAGTATCGGAACAACATTATAGCAAGTTTCCAATCCCGTGGGGCAATACTCTCAGCAATAGTGCTCCTGTAAATCTGCGCGACTGGTCCCAATAATTCATTAGCACACTTCCTGAGGACAGATATAATCTGGTCGTGGTGCTTTGCTTGCATTTACATTTTTTAGAAG
Source organism: Pholcus phalangioides (assembly GCF_987345545.1). NCBI lineage: Eukaryota > Metazoa > Arthropoda > Arachnida > Araneae > Pholcidae > Pholcus > Pholcus phalangioides. The sequence goes on along the minus strand of NW_028301595.1, from coordinate 1,282,805 downwards.
TTTCAGTACTTCCATATCTTCCACCTGAATATCGTTGAGAGCTTTATCATTTATCACCCCATGACACATCCATGCTTTGGATATCACCACCTCTATTGAAAACTAATGAAAAAAAAAGTCATTGAAAGCACTACACATGCCTACATTGCTCTCTACCCTAGACCCTTCTATCGAGGGGGGGCCCCTGTTTTGCCAGCAATATATGCTCTCTCATTTGTGGCATTGGCCCTTCAATCCCTGACACTACCAATATCTCCGCATCCATCTGTGCTGCACCTACTATCATATTCTTTACATGATAAGCATGTCCAGAACAATCAATATGTGCAATCAACTGTTCCCTGGCATCCATTATTGCCTTTCTTAAAAAATGATTTTGGGTCATCACTAATGTTGTCTGCTAACCTAGATTAAACTTTCTTTTTTACTATAATCATCCACTTCAATGCCATTCTTTTTTTCAGCAAATGATGACAGGTCACCTCTTCCACCTGTGTGATCTCTGAATGCCCTTCTATTTTCAAGTTAAAGATTACTCATGTTATCTTTGAACCAGAGAAGGTGCGATGTGAACAAACCCGCTTATTACGAACAAAGGGTACGACATCATGCAAAACAGAGGAGAGTTTTGTTCTGAATTCTTCCCATTCAGCTAGCACACCCACTGATACCAACCCAACTTTGTATTAACCCTAACTTTTTTTTCTCAAATTAGCTCTTCAAAAATGAGGAACTATTCTTTTATTGTTTGGTTTGTCTGTGAAGAAGCTACAAAAATAGTTAATAACCCGATTATCACTAGAAGAATCATCTCCACCTGAAACATGTTTAGCATGATTCTTGGAACTAGCTGTGGATGGGAGAAAAAATATTTGAAACAAGCATGTGTTAAGAAAAAGTCCTAAGAATTAGTTGAAGCAACACTTCTTTTTTCAACCCACTTTAAAAAACTTCAATCAGGATTGATCATTTTGCTTGCAAAAGAGTTTGCTGGGACAGTGGGAAAAACTAGTAAAAACTGGCAAAAGTGGTTTTATGCAAAAAAACCGTTTGACTCAATATGTAGGCTATTATTTGTAACTGAGACTTTTTTGAAATCATTACAGCAACCAGTTTTATGATGTTGTATTGCAAAGTAATCTGGTGGAAAATACATTTACAAATAAATGGAGATGCAATTGATGTTCGTTACAATGACCACATTATAGTGATCATTCCATTACAATGGCCTGCAGGAAAAGTCCCTAATGTTTTCATTTAACCACTGTCCAATACATGGCCCCCACATCCTAGAGCAAGGCTCCTAGGTTGGGATCTTTGCTGGGGCCCCCAGACTCTTCAGGGCCCTTCTATAGTGAATTCATAGCATGAAAAATCAAAAAAAAAATTATTATAATTGCCATGGGGGAAGCATGATCTTATATTTTTAGTTTCGATACAAGACCTTCATCGTCTGGGACAATTGGGGTGATTATGACAATATATGCTTCTTTTGCATTGATTTTTAAAAAACATTTGTGATACTAGACATATATAAATGTAAGAAATATTGTTTTTTTTATGTTTGGCAAAAACCTATTTTTGTCAGGATGGTTTTTACTCTGGTTTTTTCCAGCTATGGCGAAAACTTTGTAACTTTAAAAATTATTGATTACTAAAGCAAAATTTGAGTTTAAAACTATGTCATTTACATAATAAATGGAAAAATTAAATGCATAATAGACCCTGGTATGCATAGATGGAGAAAGAATTTATTTTTGCCGGGACAGTTTCTACTTTGTTTTTTTCCACCTATAGCAAAAACTTGTCAACCCTGATATAGTAAAATCTTGATACAGTTGACACTCATTATAACAACCCCCACGGCCATTCTATTACAACTGGTAGGATAATTCCCAAATGTTTTCATAAAACTACTATCATATACATTTTACTTTCGATATGAGGACCCTCCCAATATAATGTCCATTTTTGATGGGACAAAGGGGGGGGGGGCGTTATATTGAACGTCAACTGTATAATTATACTCTGTGGATCAAGAAAAAAATATTGTTATAGAGAGATTTGTTGTTATATCGAGCATAGTTGTAGTGAGGTTTTACTGTACTTAATTGCATACTTTAGAAAGAATTGGTTTAATTTGGACAAAATTTACTATTTTCATTGCAAACACAATTGTGTGAGCTGTAGCGTATAGATGTTTTAAATACTTTTGTGAAATATAATTTAAGCTCATTCTTTGATTGATAAAATGAATGGGAAAATATATATCATGTTATATATTATATAATTGACAAACCAGAGTTTGTGCGTTCCAAACAATTTTTTGCATTAATTTTTTTCGGAAATGATGCTAAATATAAATGAATGTACAAAGTATATCAATTTTAGATACTTGGCAAAAACTCATTATTGTCCGGACATTTTTTACCACAGTTTTTTCCAGCAATGGCAAAAACTCACTAACTCAAAAATTTATCAATTCTTTTATGTTTGTATTCAAAACTATCCTATTTACATTTAAAAAAATAATGAAATGCACAATAATGCTTCACATGTATTGATGGGGGGGAAAAATAAATTTTTGCCAGGACGGTTTTACCACCTCTGGCAAAAACTTGCCAACCCTGGCGTTATCACAAAAGAATTACTGAAAACAAAAATAATGTGGCTTGCTATATGGTCAAAAAGAGTTCAAACTATTCAGGTTTTTTCTTATAATTAATCTTTGATCGTGAAATCTGTTTTTCTTTTTCAACTTTTAAAACAAGTGGCCCTCAGAGCAGAGTGTTTTACATTGTTCTGCAATGAGCCCGCAGCTGACTGAAAATGTTCTGCTGTGAAAATTCCCATAAGAGTGTTTTCTACACCTTTCTTAAAATTCTTCCAAATTGTTCTGCAGTAGCACTGATTGTTCTGCGACATGCATTGCAGATTTTGGTGTATCCTGCTTTGGGAAAAGTGGCCTACTACTGGTGCACTTACCTTATATGAGAATAACATAGCCACATAATAGAATAAAATATTGTTAGAATTTTAACTTTCTTCATCCTTTTTCTTCCACAACATCCATAAAATGATATTAAGTCCTTCTGATGTGAAGAGTGTGTTATTTCATAGTATTGGCTCAAGTAAAGGTACAACTAACTTGAAGTATTAAATCGGTTTTTTTTTTCTTCCCTAGGTTGACCGTAAACAAAAGCAAGAACAAGCAAATAGTGCTGCTGAAACATTTTCCAAGTTGTTTTATGATACACTGGATAAAAAGCGACATGTAAGGCATATTTAAATACTTATATTTCACCGAGAGAGATACTTTTTATTCCATTTACATAGTGTTGTGTACCTCCTTCGATCATGTAAAAAATCCATGACTTTCAATATGTCACTTGAATAAGTATTATTTAATAACACTCACATAATGCAGTATTGTTCAGGATTTGACAATGCAGTAAAACCTTGGAACACTTGGAGATAGATATGCTAATTTGAATTCTAAAACTTTTGTGTTGTCTAGTCTAATTTAGTAACCATATATGGGAAAGTTTAGGTGCCATGACAATCTGGTGCTTGAGATTTGCAAAGGACTGCATAACATTATAGGTTTGAGACTTATTATGTGGGTTGGTGTAACAGAATGGTCACTATAATGTAATGAGCTTCACTTCAAAAAGTCTCTTTTGCAGAGATCTGGCAGACCTTCAACATGATACTTATATAACATGAAACTTCAAGCATTTACCATATTTACTGTGGTGTCCTTGTAAAAAAGGAACTAAATGATAGGACTATCGTGCAAGACATACAATGCCACCTAGTGTTATGTTAGGGAACTCACAGAATTCCACCCCAGACATTCAGAAGATAAAATGTCTGAATATTATAGCTCCCACTATATAAATTCTTGTCTATATATGTATATAATCAAACTCTAACATAATAATAAATACTTATCCAAGAAAATACCCATACCCATGTGTTATCCACTCTGCACATCAAGTGTAAAAGAAACACCTCAAGTGGCGAAGACTGCTCATGGTAAAAGTTGGATCAAGTATTTACTCGAACACTGCAAAAGCAACACATAGTAAGCATTTCTCAAACAAACTTCACGTTAGGTTCACAACACATACACAGTCATTCTGACGTGCTTATTCATAAGAAATTCCATGGAAGAATATGGTCGAGTTGCATGTGTGGTTTAGTAGTAGTAAGGTTGCCCCTTGGTGTGAATCCCAACTTAAATTCATTAGATAACCTGACAAATGTTTTTTTTACAATGTGTTATAGTTTTTTTTCCAAACTTTTGGTAGTAATTTTCATTCTAAACGTTTCCCCCTCTGTATTTCTTTATCTGAACAGGTGCTTTCAAACCTTTATCTTGAATCTGCAGTTCTAGTATGGAATGGCAATCCCCATGCGGGAAAAGATAATATTGTCAAGTTCTACGAATCATTACCTGTCTCTTCTACAGAGGTTAAGGCTGTTGATGCTCATACCATTCCAGGTTGTTTTTAAATTAATATCTTATTTAAATATATATACTGTATTTTAATGTCTACAGTGATACCTTGGCTTACAATTTTTTTGGAAAACAGACTTTGTTCATGATTTTTCTGCTTCGGCTAATGAATGCAGATTTGGCTAACAAACATTTTCATTGATATGGGCACATGTACTAATATAAATCAGCCGCTTTGCGAGTTGAATTTCTGCTCAATCATCATATCTGAACTCAGTGTAGCAACTAGATGCTTCGTCACCCGGGGCAAGCGCACATATTTACGCCCCCTTATAATGTTGAAGGAGAGGTTTCAGAATGAAATTTGATTAACCCATGTCCATTTCAGAATCTTTTTCCAAATGCGCCTGCACTTCTCTTTCTGAAAGTTTTTGAACCATTTCATGTAAAATGAAAGCTTAAGCTAGTAGAAAATGCATTGCAAAAGAAAAGAAAGAAAAGCCTGTTTTTAGAGTGCTCTTTCTTTCAGTACAAGACTTTGAACATCAAACTGAGCAGTCTGGTCATTCTAGAAGCTTATTTTTTCTATCTTCCAAATCCAGGGCCATCATTTCAACTTTTTCCAGGGGTGGGGAGAACGGCAAAGAGCATGTACTAAAGGTATGCATATATATATTTGTATATATATATATATATACCATTTGTAGTGTATTTTCAAAAGCCGGGGGGGCAACGCCCTACCTGCCCCCTGCCCCCCCCCCAAATTACAGGCCTGGCCAAATCACAAATGGATGGGATACCTACAAACTTAACTGGGTTGTATCAACACTATCTTTAGTAGACTGGGGCTGTTGTTGGTTGTGTGTACATATGTTAGTGTAAAATATAAAGATCTTCAATATCTCTCATCTTCCTGTAGATTCTCATTTATCCAATTTTGAAGCTGTTCATTTTACTTTTCAGTCAGTTTTTGAGTTTTTATAGCATTCCTTGGTGTTTCAAAAAACTTATCTTCAAATTTTGGGTAGTACCTTTAACCACTTTACAATCAAGGATATAATATTGCGTCCAAACGTCTTTGGAATAGTCAAACAAGCTCTTGTTTTCTTTTCTCTCTTATCACCATCAGGCTTTATTGTAACCCTATTGTGGGGAATGCTCACATTAATACAACTAAAAGGGGTACTAAGATGGTTTAATCCACTGATCTTCATTAAATAAGAAACAAAATAATACAACAAAAACGTCAGTGTGGGAGGCGACGTCTGCGTCTCTCAACTCCGTATACATCGTCAGAGGGTGCTCGTATCTTACCGTGAAAGATAGGACATCTTCCTTCCTACATCGGCCATTCTGATCTGTAGCATGCGCCCTCGCATGTGCAATACTTATACATATAATGTACACACATATAAGCAAATAGACAAAAACTTGCCAGGGAAAAAAATGGACATCAAAAAATAAAAAAAAATTCGGCATAATATGATTAAACGGCAATAATAATTATATTAAAAGGCATATTAGAAATAATAATCACTAAGCACATCCGCAAACAAAAAAAAATATTGACTCAAAACTAAAAATTAAAACACGTAAAAATAAAAATCAGCGACAAAAACACATCATGAGAAAAATTATCGAAAATTAGAAGACACGCTAAAAGAAAGAAAATATATATACATAAACACACAAAAAAAAATATTACGTAAGTTTCGAAATAGCACGTCTATAGAAAAATGATAATACAAATACAAATACAAATACAACGCCACAACAGGCAAAATGCCCAACGAGGTGGCTGATAAAAAGATGCCCATAAAAATATGGTTGTCATATGTTTCAAAAATACAGCAACCCAATTAAAAATGCAATTAACACAAATTACAAACAATATATACACATGATAAAATATTATACGATGCCCATAAAGATTACTTATGGTTGTCTTATTCTAAGAATGGATAGCTTCTCGATTTACCCCAACATGTTTATCGTATTTCTTTTTAAACGTGTCAATTGTGTTACAATTTACTACCTCCGGGGGTAAGCTATTCCATTTATTAACAACCCTATTGGAGAAAAATTCCCTGCGACACCATAACCTTGCATTGTCCCTCACCAATCGATACTGGTGTCCCCTTGTAAAAGCAGTCGATTGGCGGTGTACTAAAAGTTCATGGTCCATCCTATCCATCCCATTGAAAATTTTGAACACTTCGATCATATCTCCTCGACACCTGCGTTCATCCAATGTAAACATATTCAAAAAATGAAGTCTTTCTTCATAACTCAAGCCCTGTGTGCCAATAAGGACACGCGTAGCTCTTCTCTGCACCCCTTCAACCAAGTCTATGTCCCTCTGTAGGTATGGTCTCCAAAACCTTACAGCATACTCCAGTCCAGGACGAACTAAGCCTCGAAAAAGAGGAAGAATGACTTTAGGAGAACGCGAAGAGACCTTTTTGAAAATGAGACCAAGCATTCTATTCGATTTTTTGACAACCGCTGAACAATGTTCAGAAAACTTAAGTCGCTCGTCAATGAGAATTCCCAAATCGGTGACTCTAGTTGCATCCGGGATAGTGACACCATTCAACTCGTAAGAGAACCGTGGGTTGTTCGAACCAAAATGAGCGACCATGCACTTATCTACGCTAAACGTCATGCTCCATTCATTTGCCCATGCTGCAATCTTGTTTAAGTTGGTCTGGAGCAACTCCCTATCGCTTTCATTCCCGATTACCCCCATTAGCTTCACATCATCTGCGAATTTGCTAGTAATTCCATCGATACCCTGATCGAGTTTATCGATAAAAAGTGAAAAAAGTATGGGGCCAAGGACACTTCCCTGAGGAACTCCACTTGTGACGTCTGTCCAACCAGAGAATTCCCCGTTCACCATAACTCGTTGCGACCTATCTCTTAACCACGATTCTATCCAATTCAGCAAGTTGCCCCCTATTCCAATCTCGTGTAAACGCTTCAAGAGTTTGCCATGTTGGACCCGATCGAATGCCTTCTGGAAATCAAGGTAAACAACGTCGACATTTTTGCTCTTACCCAAAGCCTTAGTCACGTAATCATAGAAGCAAAGGAGGTTAGTTACACATGACTTCCCCTTCCTGAACCCATGCTGATTATCCGACAATACATTATTCTCGTCTATCCACTTCACAAACTGCCTTTTGATGATAATTTCCAAAATTTTCGAGAGGGAGCTCGTCAAACTCACTGGACGATAATTAGACACCACTTCTCTACTACCCTTCTTAAATATCGGAACAACGTTAGCCAGTTTCCAATCTCTCGGGACGATACCCTCAGCAACACTACTCCTGTATATCTGTGCGACTGGCCCCAACAATTCATTAGCACCTTCCCTGAGAACCCTGGGATAGATATCATCTGGTCCTGGTGCTTTGCTTGCACATACATTTCTTAGAAGATTTAGGACCTCCACGTCTTCCACTTGAATATCGTTGAGCGTTTTATTACCCCATGCAACACCCGTATATCGAATATCATTATCTCCATTAAAAACCGACGCGAAAAAGTCATTGAAAGCACTACACATGCCTACATTGCTCTCTACTTTTGAGCCTCCTATCGAGAGGGGGCCAACTGTCCCCTTACATCCATTATTGACGTATCGAAAAAATGATTTTGGGTCAGAGCCAATGTTATCTGCCAACCTAGATTCAACTTGCTTTTTACTATCCCTTATCGCTTTCTTCAACAGTCTTCTTTTATCAGTAAACAATGATAGGTCACCTCGTCCACTTTTATACTCTCTGAATGCTCTTTTCTTTTCAAGATAAAGGTTCCGCACGCTATCCGTGAACCATAGAGGGTGTGATGTACAAACACGCTTTTTTCGAACAAAGGGTATGACGTCGTGCAAAACAGAGGACAGCTTCGTACTAAATTCTTCCCATTGACTTACCACCCCTACTGATTCCAACCGGTCTTTGAAAACTTCCGCTAACCTTCCTCGCAAAACATCAAAGTTAGTTCTCCGAAAACAAGGAACCAATCTTTTGTTATCAACCTTACCCGAGGAAAAGTTACAGTGAAATCTGACGATACGATGATCACTGGAAGAAAACTCTTCCCCCACCGAAACATGTTCAACTAGATCCTCAGAACTAGTAAGAACTAAATCCAAAATAGCAGTACCCCTAGTGGCTTCTGATACATGCTGATACAAAAAATTTTCGAGCACCAACTTAAGAAAGTCTCTTTCATACTGATTTCCAGATGAAAGGTTCTCCCAATCAATACCCGGGTAATTGAAATCCCCTAGTATGAGAACCCTCTTTCGCTTACACATGTAGGAAATTTCATCGTGCATTTTGGCGATGTAGTTTTGATCCCTATTCGGTGGATTGTAACAAACCCCAACAATAAGCTTATGACGTCTTTTGTTCTCAAGTTCAACCCATATGGTTTCAATATCACTTCTCTGTACGTTACACTCTCTAGCCTTCAAACATGATTTCACGTATATCAACACTCCACCCCCTTTCCTATCAGATCTATTTCTCAAAAAAGTATCGTATCCGGAGATGTGTAAGAAAGATTCATCCCCATCGTTTGCCCAAGATTCTGTAATGGCTATAAGATCCAAGTCCTCCACAACTATCATAGTTTCTAAAAAATCTTTCTTGTTACCCAAGCTCCTGGCATTTATTAACACACATTTTAATTTGCCCGGTGGTTTGTTGTCAATCGAGAAGCCATCCAAGTCAGAGGTGGGTAATTCCCCGTCAGTACTGTTGTGATTATCATTAACTAACCCGCATTCCCGACTACGTGGTCTGGGAGTAAAAAACCTGACCTAAGACTATCGTAAACCTCCCAGACCCCTCTCTTATTTAGATGGATCCCATCCGAACGAAGCCACCTATCGGTAAATGCGGGAAGCTCCAAGAACGTGACCCCAAGTGAGGAGCAAATGTCCTTCAGGCCTATATTGAATTGGTGGATCCTACTCCTATATCCCCTACTACCCCTTGGCAGCACTGGAATCACTGCCACATCTGAACCCCCCTCCCTAGCGGATAATAGTAAATCCCGGTACTCTGACAGAGACTCACTAATATTCGCTCCTACCTGATTTGTTCCCACCCACAGAATCACCCGCAAGGGCAACTTTCGGCGATGAAAAACGTCTCGAACGTTGCCAATCTTCCCCCCAGGAAGACAACAGCGCTCGAAACCCCGAAAATCCCTACACACTCGGTTCCCAAGTTCCCTAACCATAGAATCGCCGATGATTAAACCCCTATCACTATCCCCCTCTACCTCATCCACGACCACCCATTCGCCCTCTAAAATGTCGTTGTTCGTGGAGATTGCTTCTTCATCAACAGGTGGCTCGACGACCAGAGGGTCCGTTATAACCGGACCCTCTAGCACCCTAACTTTTTCCCGTAAAGCTTCGACCTCGTGTTCCAGCCTTTTTCTATCCAAGCACCCCTTACAATTGAAACTATCAGCTACTATACCCCTAGACCAGGGAAACCTCCCGTCGCAAGCTCTACACAACACTAGTCGAGGTCGAGGCATACTAACACTATTGCTAAAGCTAGATAATAATAATAATACTTAACAATACGAAAATGAGAAACGTTAACTGGAAATTAAAATAATGTAAAATACATTACTATGCAAAATATACGTAAGAGATTATACGAAAAAATTACGTAAAGTAGAATGCTCAGCACTAAATCACGAAGAATAAAATAAATATGTATATAAAGAATACAACACCCTCTAAAAAAAGTATTAAGCTACGAAGTACAATTTATACTTATTAGAATTACAACTCTAACTAACTATCGACTCTAACTAACTAACAACTTAGCTAACTATCTCAAAACACTAACACTACAACAATAGGCCCAAATGGAAGGAAAACAACGTTATTGAGAGTACCCGGGAAAAAGTATACACTGTTTGCTAACACTAACGTCCAAAACCTACAAACTTATATCAAAGAAGCGAGCGAACCTGGCGAAAAAACAACGAAAATGAAATGCGAACGAGAAAAATAAATATAAGTCGATCGAAAATACACAACGAAAATTTAAAAAAAAATGAGAGCAATATAAAAAAAAAAAAAAACCACTTATCTCACAATCCAACGTGCGCTAAAAAAAAAAAAAGAAAATCACCGCAGAATATGACCCAAAAATAAACAACACGCTAAGTAAAACTCACGAGAACGAAGAAAAACACAAAGAAAGACACAAAATGGCGCACTGGCGTGTCGGTGAGCGGAGCGCGATAATAGCACGTCCGTTCCCAACGACGGCGAAGACGATTATGCTTAATCGTGAAATAATACGCTCATAATCATAATAATCATCTATCACTCATGGAAATACGAAATCAATAGGATCATGAATAAAAAATATCAATCGCATTAAAATGAAAAAGAAAGGAGAAAAAAAAAATATACACAAAATAAAATGAATCAAGTCAAATATTCATATTATTGTGACAATGTCATTCAGTTTGTATTTGATTGGAGGTCTTCTGCGATAGTTATACGTGTTTCTAACCTTTAACATATGTTTGAAGTTTTTACTGGACGTCGGCAGATGTCCAAGGTGATTGGTATGGTAGGTGTTCAAAGGGGTATCGTCTTTTTGATGGGTATGCAAACTACTCGGTTTGGCAGTCTTTCTGTTAGCTTTTCGGGCAGCTTGATGAACACTGTTGAATATCCGAAAAGATATAGCAACGGCCAAAATTACAACGAAGAGGTATGCTGCAACACTTATATATGAGAAATATTTTAGAGATAATAGCAAAAGTAACACCAACACAAACACTATAGCACTTTCTTTCACATCTGTCCAATGCATCAATTCGACAACTAGAGAGAAGAAACAGCAACAACTTTCATCAGTGTTGTTATCAGGTTCAGCTTCCATGACGTCGGATGCTGTTGAATGTTTCACCACCTTCTCGTCATCGGTGTTGACCATATGCGCAACCAGCTTATCGCACACAGGAATCATGTGTTTCTCATCATCAATATCGCCTTCAAGCAAATCAAAGAATTGTTCCTCATCAATATCACGTTCGATGAAAGGCTCTCTGGGAGAATGGCACATCGGTTTGTCGTCTGTGACCATGATGCAAAGTTCAGCATTCGTAGTTTCGGTTTTAGTAGCCACATTTTAATAGCCGGAAATAATTGGTTACTGTCAGTTTGGGTTTCTTTCGAGACTAAGGGCGAAATGTCAATTTTAGGGTTTTCTTCAAGTATCGCATAAACGAGTGGTTTATGTGCATCGTCAGACGTCTGCTTCTGAAGATTGGAAAATATCACACCATCAGGTGTAATAGCAAGTTCGGCTTGCTTTATGACATCATATCCTAGGATAATGTCAAATATCATGGAGGGATTCGGAACAACGTGTATCTGAGTGGTAAGGTTCTGATCGTCAATGGAAAGCGTCGTTTGAAAAGAACCAATAATACGAATTTTTGAATAACCAAATCCAGTTAGAACACCAATATTCGTTGTTAGCTTTGGTGATCCCAGATGGATCCACGCATTTTCTTTCATAAGAGTCATTTGACTTCCTGTATCAACTCGACATTTTATTTTAGCACCCATGATTTGAACATCTTTACACATTTGATCTAGCGGAGCAGCTTGGTAGATATTATTTACATCAGTGGCGTCATGCTCGGATTTTTGGATGGTTTGTGGACACGCGTCAGATTTATGTCCAAATTCGGAACAAGAAATACACTTCGGTTCTCGATGTTTCTCTGGACATAGTCTAGAAATATGACCATTTCCATTGCAATTAAAACACGTGATCTGCTTCGATTGCCTAGATGTATAAAAGTTTTCGAAATTCGGGTTTGACTTTTGACTGCTTAATTTCGGGTCACGCTTGTGGAACCAACTGTTTGCGTCAAGAGTATTAGTTGGATGATGGAATCCAGTTGAGGATCGGCTACGGCTTGATTCATTAAAGACTTTTTCATACATCATTAATTTTGTTTTGAATTCGGCAATCGTCTGGCATCCATACAGTAGAAATTTATTTGCTGGTAAATCAGAAATACCGTTTATACAATAGTCTATAATCGACGCATCATCGATAATACCATTGGCATGGCTAGCTAATTCTCGAATAGCTATAAAATATTCGGAAAGGGTTTCTGACGGACGCATTTTCCGTTGTTGAAGTCGTCTGTGCAATTCGGCACTGTTTATCTTCATGCTAAATTCCTCAAGTAGCGCTCCCTTTAATGTTTTCCATGTTGTTAGTCCTCTTTGAGACTGGACGAACATTTTCGCGGGGCCTACAAGGTTTCGTTTCACCAGTATGATTTTTTGTTGTTCAGTTAGGGAGGGAAAAAGCGAAAAATTCTCCTCCACGTCCCCGATGAAAGCATTCACACCATATGTATCTTTCCCCGAGAAAGACCTCATCGTCTCTTTCAAGTCGTTCAAAACCAGCCAATAACTTCCGTCTTGACAGCTTTGATGGTTTTCGAAGGGAGGGTTCGGAATCGTCGTCACAACAGCATTTTTGTTTACATGCAGGGGATCCCGTGGGGTGAACGAGTCTCTATTCTGCTTAGTGTGAGGGTGGATATGTGGTGGGGTCGCGTCCGTGTGCAGTGGGTGTTCTTTTTTCTTTCCATGAACTGAAGCCTGCGATATGGAGGTTTCGGCGTCATCATCATCATCATCATTGTCCTCCTCTGAAGTATTATTATTACTAGTATAATTGCGAAAGTCTTGCACATTCGACAAAAAATTAAAAATTTCGTCGCAAATCTGTTCCTTTGTTTCAGGAATTTCCAAATGCAGGGCATTTCCGACTGAAATTAACTGGAACAAATTAAGTGATTCTAGGACTATTTTTTTTCTTTCGGGAACATCAACATTCCAAGGAAATCCCTTGAAAGCTCGAAGCTTTTTTCTGCTGCTTCGATCGAAGGGTTCGGCAAAAATGATGTAATTTAAGAGCTTTATGGTTGATGATTTCGCAAATTTTAGAGTTTGAGCAATGGATGGAATTTCTCCGAGAGAAATCTCCATTATGAGAAAAAGAACTCACCCCGTCTGATGAAAACAAAAAGTCTGCTAAATAATCCAGATGGTCACACTCCCGTTGGACAGCTTCTCGTCGCGTTTAGGAAATGTCTCTACACTCGTCATTTATCTAGGGGATGGTTGGCTTGAAAGGGCGAGCCCGCAAATGTGGGGAATGCTCACATTAATACAACTAAAAGGGATACTAAGATGGTTTAATCCACTGATCTTCATTAAATAAGAAACAAAATAATACAACAAAAACGTCAGTATGGGAGGCCACGTCTGGTCTCACCCACGTACACGTCGACGTCTGCGTCTCTCCACTCCGTATACATCGTCAGAGGGCGCTCGTATCTTACCGTGAAAGATAGGACGTCTTCCTTCCTACATCAGCAGAATGAATCAAACAATTTTTCATAGAAACCTGTGGGAAATCATATTTCATCTAATGAAGATCATTTGTTCTGGAATCACGTTTGTTAGCAAAAATATCACTGATATGGAACCTCTTTTTGCCAAAAATTGGGTCCCAAAAATAGGAGGGGTTTCTTATACACGAATAGTATTATAGATATATCTCAACTTTTTTCCAAATTTTAAGCCCAATAAATCAGGGATTTCTTATACACGAAGATTCCTTATACATGTTAGAATATAGTACCTTGGCATAGTTTTTTACTACGATTTTGTTAATTTCAAAAGCTTTTGTAGTGTTAATCAAGTCTTTTAGAAGAGTTTTAGACCTGTGGGTGCTTAGCTAATTATCGCACCATTCAGAATTTATGTTTGATTTTTTTTATTTCTCTGAATAATTTGAGTTGCTCGAACACCCCTGAAACTTATGTGGTATTAGTTTAAACAGATTGTAGCCTGACATATCAATTCATTCTCAGTAGTATCCAATGTTGATACGAACATGTTAATTTTAGCCTGCTCAATAATACTGTTTATTGTCAAACCTCATGATATTGCGTGAAGCCATAGTGAAGGTAGGAAACAGCTTGTGATCACCAAAAATATGTTTGGCACCAAAGTAGCTACTTACAGAAAAGCACAATTAAACAAATTTTATTTTATATAAACATGCAGAGGGGTAGGCAAGAAGCGTGCTTTTGTGTCAATTACCATTTCAAATCCAGGTGCACATCATGGGGGGGGGGGGGAAACACACAGCGAAACATTTCAAACATGTATAAGTAACACCATCTGAAGGTTGACCAGAAGGCTTAAACAAACATTTATATTCACAAAAACAACTGTTCTGATATTTCTCCATACACATTTCAGAAAAAAGAATGACAGTTGTAATACATTCACGCCAATGGCTAATGGTAAAACATGGGTAAGGGTTTTTAAACATTTTTAGTTTTTTGAAAAAGAATTTTAACAGTGAATTTGATAGTAGAATCAAGGGAAATCTGTAATTTAAAATTATCTAAAAATTCAAAGTAACCATTTTCGAATCAAGCTGCTGTGTATTTACCCCACTGACAAAGCACGGGCATATTAAAAGACATTTTATTAATTACATGTAGTTCCGATACTTAAGGGGTTGTAGAGAAGCTGTGTCTAATTATTGTCCAGTGAGTTTGAGGAACTCCCTCTCGAAAATTTTGGAAATTACTATCATAAGGCAATTGGTTGAGTGGATAGACAGGAATAATGTATTGTTGGATAATCAGCATGGGTTCAGGAAGGGAAAGCTATGTGTAATTAACCTCCTTTGCTTCTATGATCCTAGGGTCCTCAAGGAATGTGCTAATGAATTCTTGGGACCAGGCGCAGAGATTTACAGGAGTAGGGTTACTGAGGGTATCATCCCAAAGGATTGGAAACTTGTTTCGATATTTAAGAAGGGTAGTAGAGAAGCTGTGCCCAATTATCGTCCTGTGAGTTTGACGAGCTCCCTCTTGAAGATTTTGGAAATTATCAAAAGGCAGTTGGTGAAGTGGATAACTGGTAATAAGCATGGGTTTGGGAAGGGAAAGTCATGTGTGACTGGTTAGTCACACATGACTTTCCCTTCCCTATCCTTTGCTTCTATGATCATGTGACTAAGGCTTTGGGTAAGGGCAAAAATGTAGATGTTGTTTACCTTGATTTCCAGAAGGCATTCAATCGGGTCCAACATAGTAAACTCTTGAAGCGTTTACACAAGATTGGGATTATGGGCAACTTGCTGAATTCGATAGAATCATGGCTAAGAGATAGATCACAACGAGTTATGGTTAAACAGGGAATTCTCTGACTGGACAGGTGTCACAAGTGGACTTCCTCAAAGAAGTGTCCTTGGCCCATAATTTTTCACATTTTTATAGATAAACTCAATTAGGGTATCGATGGAATTGCTAGCAAATTTGCAAATGACGTGAAGGTAATGGGGGTAGTTGAGAACCAAAGTGATAGGGAGTTGATCCAGACCAACTTAAACAGGATTGCAGAATGGGCAAATGAATGAAGCATGACGTTTAACATTGACAAGTGCATGATCTCTCATTTTGGTTCGAACAATCGACGTTTCTCTTACAAGTTAAATGCCATCACTATTCTGGATGCAACTAGGGTCACTGATTTAGGAATTCTCATTGAAAAGTGGCTTAGGTTTTCTGAACATTGCTCATCTGTGGTTAAAAAAGCAAATAGAATGCTTGGTTTTATTTTCAAAAAGGTGTCTTCGCGTTTTCCTAAAGTCATTCTTCTGCTTTTCTTAGGCTTAGTTTGTCCTGGACTGGAGTATGCTGTAAGGTGTTGAAAACCATACCTACAGACGGACATAGACTTGGCTGAAGGGGTGCAGAGAAGAGCTATGTGTGTCCTTATTGGCACACTGGGCTTGAGTTATGAAGAGAGACTTCATTTTTTGAATATGTTTACACTGGATGAATACAGGTGTCGAGGAGATATGATCGAGGTGTTCAAATTTTTCGATAGGATGGACCTTGCATTATAAATATGCAGTCAGTTGATTGCTTCGACAAGGGGACACCAGCATCAATTGGTAAGGGAAAATTGTAGGTTGTGGTGTTGCGGGGAATTTTTCTCCAATGGGGTTATTAATAAATGGAATAGCTTGCCCTGGGGGCAGTGGCGGATCATGATTTTGGGAGGCCCCAGGCGCAACCTGATCTGGAGGCTCCCCTATCAGGGACGGATTAAAGGTAGGGGCTGTCACCCCCCCCCCCCCCCCAGATCAGAAAAATTAAATGGAAAGAAAAATGTTTTCTACGTTTTTGACTGAATAACAAACCAAGAAAATAAATTTGCTTAAAAAAAGGGGAAAATTCAGAATTTTTTCCAAAAGAAATCAGAACCGTCCTGAAAAATTGAACACATGGTCACAACCACCGCCCCCACCCACAAATTTGCGTTTATCCACCACTGCACCCTTTTGGCCCTAATAAGAACGAGATGGTTCACTAAAATGAACAATATTATCAAAAATCATAACTTTTTTTTTATTTTTGCATCACCAAAACCATAAACACAAAAATAAGATAAGGAAATATAATGATATTCTCTGGTACTAGATGAAAAATAATCACACTCCCATTAAAAAAAAAAAAATCACAGTAAAATTCTGCATCATATTTTTAGTAATCTAAGATGTCCGTCCTGGTGCCTTCAGCCACACGGCAAAAATGGAGATCCGTCATAGTTTTAGTAATTTAATATTACTGATTAATAAAGATTTGATAATATCTCAAATATAATATATTTGATTTGATATAAAGATACTGATAATATTTAATAGAAAAACATTTCTTCAATAGAGGGAATAGAGGGAAGAAATTATATCGGAGTAAATATAAGAATTATATTTTTAATGGAAGAAATTATTTCAGAATGAATTAAAATTATTGTCAATGAAAGAAATTATTTAAAAAAATTTTTTTAGAAATTATTATTTTTATTTGTTTATTCTATTTTATTTTTACTATTATTATATTGATTATTATTATTTTCTCTTTCAGCCACCTCGTTGGGCACTCTGCCTGTTGTGGCCTTTGCCTTTGCATTATTTGTATTCAGAGTGAATAAAAATCTTCTATATTATGCCCCCCCCCCGTTTCGTTTAATAACGAAAAATGCCACTGTATAACATTGTGGCCCGCGTACTTTATAAAATGTTTCAATATGGCCTGCTATGCCTCAAAGGTTGAAGACCCCTGCAGTAGACTCTCGCTAATCCGGTACGTATTACACCACGGTGTGCCAGATTTTACCAAAATTGCTGGATTAACTTTGAAGAAACCCATTGAAATAATATATGAAATTTCGTGCAAAGACATAGTCAGGACTTGATCAGCAATTAAGAAATATTAGAACGTGTTAAGGGGGTTAGGGCATCAGGAGAAAAGTGACACCACACCACCTAAATATCCTGGACTACTGGACGTGCTGGATTAGAGCACGACCGAATTCTCGAGAGACTACTGTAGTTGAATTGAAATGCTCAAATAAAAATTTATCAGATAATTTATATATTTTTAGTTTTGCTTACCGTTATTTTTGGAGATTCTGCAATCTAAATCCTAAAGGAAATCTTGAGGATCGGCATGAAAATTTTTTTCATTACAATAACACACATTACAATTACATTAACAATAAACACTTTTCGGTCTGACACAAAGATGTTGTCTACCCAAGCCTCCTTGACCAATCCAAAAATGTAGCTCTTTTTTTTAGAAAGAAGGAAAAGAAACCCCCTTGATTTTTTTCAGCCGGGGAGGGAGTGTTAAAAGAGCAACAGAAAAATCACGTGATTCAGAATGCATGTCATTCAGCATTCATTTCAAACCCCACTTTTCTTTTGTCATATGGTCGTATGGTTCCAGTCATAGATTGCAAATGTATATGTTGTTTGAACCAGCTTATAGTATTTCATTCAAACAAGTGGGAGACAAAATCACAATAAGAGCTCTACTACATTCATTTTAATTAGTACGACTGTCTCTTCCTGTCGATGTCGCCGCTTGCCGATAGCCATCTTGCCATCCATTATACTGTATACAAAAGCTTACACCAAAGCTGTCGTATTATCGGCGCCCATGAAAGCATTTAATACTGTGGAATGAGACATCTGTTTATGCCTTCACTACAATTTTCATTTCGGACAGACATTAGGACCTGCTGTTCTCATCCCTCCTCCTGCTTGTGCCCTTAGGGAAATACTGTTTGAAAATGACCCTCCCTGAATGATCGCTTTACAATGTCTCTTCTTTCTTTGTCGGGGAAGAACTGGCCCTTGAGAGCTGCGTCTTGTAAATTGTTCTTTTCTTTCAGTTCCCGTTTTTCTTCCATAACTCATACGTACAGTATACAAAAAATAACAAAAATAAAAAAAAATAAAAAATTGCGGTTGAAAAAAAAAGGGAGAGCAGATACTGTACTTAGTTCAAGAGATTTGTTGATGCGCATGTAAATTCATATGTAGGATGAAGCACACAACTATTTGGAGGCCCCCCGCTCTGCCGAGGCCCCAGGCGCGCGCCTCATGCGCCTGTGCGGTAATCCGCCACTGCCTGGGGGTAGTTAATTTTAACACAATTGACACGTTTAAAAAAGAAATGCAATGAACATGTTGGGGCAAATCGAAAAGCTATCCATACTTACAATAAGACAACCACAAGTATTCTTTATGGGCCGTGTATAATATTTTATCATGCATATATATTTTTGTAATTGCCTTTTTAATTGGGTTGCTGTGATTTTGAAATATATGACATCATTATTTGTTATAGGCATCTTTTTCTCAGCCACCTCTTTGGGCATTTTGCCTGTATTCATACACTAGTTTCATTTTTGTGACTTATCGCTCAGTGATCTTTTTTGCGCTAACATTGTTATAACCTGTGTAACGTAAATCATTGCGTCATGTGATTTGCAAAATTTAGCGATTAAGAAATGAATAAAAAAATACTATTGAGCATGGGTGCATATAAACTCTGGACTGCAGGCCAAAGTGGCTTATTCAATAATTTTATTGGGCCCACAAACCATTACCAAATATTTTATTTAAATATAAAAATGAATCAAAGTTAAATTGTAATGAATATAAGAAATAGAATGGGGCTAAAAAAAGGTGAAAAATATTGATTAGCACTTTCAATTTGTAACTCACTTAACACTTGTATTTGGCTTATGAAGGAGTAATACGACCATTGACGTGCACGAGGAGGGCGATGATTTTAGTGTTTTGTGTTTAAAAACAAAACTCCCACTTTAGAAGAAAAAAATTATCCCCCCCCCCACTTTGGAAAATCCTGCATAGGCCTTTGAATACGGCACTTGAACTGCCTATAATATACACTTCTGGTCTATCTCTATAGGCAATTTACAACATGGCCTATACAGTATTTACAATGAAAAATTACTTGTAGGCCAAAAAGTTAGTGCACCCATGCTATGGTCTTAATATAACAAGCTTTTCACTTCAACGCTCACACTTTCATAAATTTGCTCTATTTTGAAAGTTACTTTCGAACTCTGTTATAATAAGTAAAACTTTTCCCATCTTCTTCTTGTCGACCGTAGGTCCTCGGCTGTACTTCTACTGCGATTTCAGGGTGAAATAACTGTGTTCTAGACCCCCCCACCCCCAAAAAAAAATTATTTTATCTCATCCAACTTCCCCAACAAAACTGTCATGTCTCTCCCTTACAAACTTCCACATTTTCCACTTTTTCGAATGTGTCAATCCTTTTCTCTTCATACAACTAAAGGTTGACATTTTAAAGATTTTTTGTTGAAAAATATAATCAGAGGCAATCAAATACTTTGCATGAAGTTTTTATTTCTTTAGGATAACGATGGCCAATTTCAACGAGAGAAATATGAGAAATAGGGTACTTAATATGGGATATCTTCGATTCTCATCAAACATGTTACCAAATGATGACTAAATTACCAAAGACCATTTATCAGTAACACTTGGCAAAAAAAAAAAAATGCTACAGCAAGTCTGTTAAAATGTGTTTCACAGAGTAAAAATAATCTTAGCAAATAAGTGAGATGAGTACTTATTAGTCATAGTCATTATAATTCAATTTATAAATTATGCAAATTACATTCATTCCTGATTCTAATTAACATTAGGAATTAAAGCAAGCTTCCTTTTGTATGAACATTTGTATGAAAAGTAGTCGAGGAAAGCAAAATATGCAAATGTTTCATATAGTGATCATGTGAATGAGCAAGTCAAATGTCAAACATGCGATAAATTCTTTTTTCAATATTAGAAATGTTTTTAATAAATTCTTTTTTCAATGTATAAATAGAATTACAGGCGAACATCAGATTCTTGGGAATTTCTTGGGAAAACGTCATTGAAACTGAAACAAAAAACAATTTTTTTTGTTATATTCGAGGTGGTTGCTTTTTATCAACGTTATAAGCAAGGTTCATTAATATTATTCTTTACGGGAATCAATACCCTCCACAAATTATTGATGTTGTATTCAAAGTTTGATTTTTAAGTGTTTTTTTTCTCATGTTGCTTTGCAGATGAAATGGTCCAAGGCCAGACCACTTTGATTGTTACTGCATCCGGGAATATGAAATTCAAAGAAAAGCACCAGCTGTTCTCAGAGTCTTTTTTGCTGACGGCTCAGGCTGGAGGACAAGGAAATGTCTGGAAGATCTCCTCTGATTGCTTCAGGTTTCACGAACCTGTCCAGTGATTAATTCTGTGTCATTAAAAGCACATGTATAAAGTTTTAATATAAAATACTTTTTCATAAAATTCAGACAATTCAATTTATTCAGAGGAGGAATTCTAACTTTGCTGAGTGCTTTGCGATGCTATAGAGGTGTTTTGATGCATTCATATAGTTAAATTGGACACAACTCATTCATTGAAACACATGTTAATTTAGTTTTTCTATGAAAGTATCAATACTTATATTGAGTGTTAATTACTCTATGAATGCCATTATATATTTTGAACTCAATGGCAGTCTTTTTTTGTATATATTTAAAATTGCACAATTTTGGAATTGCAACTAGTAAAAATACTCAGAAAATCACCAGCAAATGTGACAAATACAAGGAAAATACAAAACTTCTAATTCATTTCGACACGTTTTGGATGTTGTCTTCTGAGGATAAAAAATATCACTCTGACTGAGGATCCCACTTGGATTGGTTACAAAATCTTAACTCTAGGGTGCTCAGCGGAAAAAAAATGTACGTCTGTTCTAGTCACATTGTTACCAGAATGAAGCTGATGGCCTGTGTGTAAGTCTTCTGCAATGGCCTGATTGGCTGTTTGCAAAATGGAGCTATCCGGTTGGAATTTTAATTTTCTTACAATTCCTGCTCATAACATAGGAAAAAATCATAGGAATTTAATATGTTCCTTGTATTTGCCTTATTCATTGGCGATTTTCTGAGTATTATTGTGCAAAGCTGGTCTACTCCTCCATAACAGAAATACCCAGACTCTGAACATTAAAGAACTCTCAAATCTTTGAAAAACAAGTTTGGGAACCATGGAAATGAAAATAAACATTCTAGAAGTCATTAGTGAAGCAGAGGAACAATTTGGCAAAAAACTACACTTTGAACTTGGACCGTAAAAATAGGTGTTTGTGTGAATTTATTGGAAATATTGGGAGTGGAATGTATGTGTGTGTGTTAAACACAATATTTCTATATTATATGTTATGCAAATTGTGGTAGTAGCTTACATACATATATACATTATTACATTTAACTCCACATATATCGTTCCATTGATACTATTTATCGAAATACTTTTATGATTGCTTTGTAAGCTGGATAAAATTCTTGAATGGGTGAGATTGGTCTGTCGGCTGGAGTTTGCGCAGTCAGAGGGGTGTGCAACTTTTTCAGTCTTTTGGGCAGACATAAAGTAGAGTACCTATCTTGCTATGTACATAGGGCAGAACAAATCCCAGGTGGCGACTAAAAAATTAGTATAAGTGCCTGTGTAGTTTTTAAATTGCAGGCTGAGAGCAGCACAAAATGTTTAGTCCAGCCCTTGTGTACATTGATACTTTTTTTAAGATCCTCTTTCAAGAGACGGATTAAATTTTTACATCCCCCAACAATTTACTGGACTGTTTTCAACGTGAAGGTGTCTTGGGCAAAGCAGGAATTAGGAATACCCCCCCCCCCCCACTATGACTATGGGAAAAGATACGGGAAGGCATGGGGGCAATGGCCCTCTTCCCCCAGCATTAATGGTGGAGCCGACTGATATAATTATTTTATGTGTATATATTAATTATCATTATGGTGCCCATCCATATTTTTCAGGTATTTAAATTTTGGTACCCTTAAGCTCTATGGGATTCTGAACAAATACTCCCCACCCCACGCCCTTGTGGAAATCAGGCCAGATGATTTGGGGCTGTTCAAGTATTACGTCATCATCGATGGGAAGGGAGGGGGTTTCCGATTTGCTGACTTTTGATGGGAAGGGGGGTTTGGATAATGCTTACGTCATCAACCACCCTTTATGAAAATATGAGTTAGGATTCACAGGGGTGGAGCTGATGACGAAATTTTGCTGATGGGGGGGGGGGGTCAAAAATGGCTAAAAATTTGCTTACGTAATACTTGATCGGCCCCTTTACAGTAACACAATGTGTTTATATTGTTCTGAGCCTGATTTCCTCTTCGATGGTCCGAACATTTATCCAGGTTCTGTTTCTTGTATGAGCATATGGGATACATGCCCAGGGCCTGCAAATTTTCAGGGTTCAAAATCATCTGCTTTTTGTGACACAGGCTCCCATTCCCACTCCTCTGCCTCCTGAAATAACACTATAAGAGGACCTCAAAATTAGGGTCTATAGCCCGAACTTATGAGAAACAGGGCCCTGTACTTACCCAGTCGCTCTACTGATAATTAAGGGGGGTATGAATTTTCAAACAACGTGCATTCACTCATTAGTCAAACATCTTTGACCTCAGTCATGGAGCCCCCGCACGAGGGCGAAACCAAGTTATCTAAAGATGTGGGTGAAAGGATAGATAAAACCGCTCACAACCCCGGACTGATGCAAAGCACCTTACTTCCATTTGGGTGAAAGGATCAAGTGTTATAATCTGTCACTAGCTGGCTTCATATATATGACATGGTTGATGTTTGCTTGCGAAGTTTTGACTCCTTGTCAACACACAACTGCATAGATCAATCATAGGAAACGACAGTGAATGAGAATCAAGATCAATATCTGACTCGAATTATACTAAAAGACTAGTGAAAGACCACTACTGTACCATACATGCACTTCATACATATTCCTCTGTGGAATTTCTAACGAATCAGTATGTGTAGCATGAAGGAGGTCATGAAAGAAAATTGTGGAAACCTGAAAAGGACAAAAGGGGGTGAGCGCTAGGTGCCCAGTTCCGAAGTGGGAGGAAGGAGAGATGTTGAGGGTAGAACTTAAGGCCATTATATAAACTTTCAGAAATGCCAATGAATGTTAACAAAAGACAGGGTTCTTTACCAAAAAAAAAAAGCTCTTGCTTTGCCCTGAGCCAAGCAATAAAATTGACCAGGACTCGTGAAGAGAGATTGGATCACTAATTGCTCTGCATTTTTTAGCAGTTCTCTTTTAGTCTTAAAAAATTGTTGTGGTAGCGGTGGTTTTTTTTTTTAATTGGTGCCTGCTATCTGTTGTGAAAGTGACGCGCCAGCTAAAGTGTGTGCACGCAGGCGTCCTCCTTTCTCAGTTTTCGTATCTGGAAACCCTAGGTGCATGTCAGTTATGCTTACTGGTGCTGCCACCTGTCTTTCATTATTTGAAGTGCAGATGGCAAATGCTTCAGTTTTCATGTTATGTAAGTATGTCGGAGGTCTCTGCGTCCTCCCTGCGGAGAAATTTTAGTTGGAAAACTTCAGAAAACCAACTTCAGCTGACCTAAAGGCACGTATACTCTATCGAGCTGATCTTGCAACGCACGACCCCCTGCAGCGGTTCTAATCCGCTCGTGGGTACAAAAATTCCCTTTGCGTTTCTTTCTTTCCTTCGTGTTCGTTGAAAAAACCGATTCCAGGTTGGTCCAGTGAAAACAGCTCAAGAATCGTTCACAACACCGTACAAATTACTGAACAAACAATTGCGAATGCTTTCATTGCATGATCCGCGCGCTAGTGTATACGCGCCTTAGGTACCCAAGTTGTCGCCTGACGTCAATAAAAACGTTTTTTGGAAGTCATAAAATGTCTCAAACATGACGTGATAAAATGGTCATTATGTCCATTTTGGAAACGTCAGAAAATGACCATTTGAAAATAGTTAGACTTTCAGAAGATAGATGGCGCTATTCGAAGAGACGGGGAAAAGAAAGTATCACCTTTTGGCGCAGGTCGGAGTCGAACCTGGTTTTTCTCCGGATTGTCCCTATGTATCTCACACCATGCCTTAACCGATCGCGCTATTGTAGCAGTATCCAACTGGTGTTATTTAATGAAGATTTCAAAAGTATTGATTAGTTATATTACGATTACCGTTAAATCTCTTGCTGAGTTTAGCCGATGGCAGTTAATTTTTAGTTTTATTTTATTTTTTTATCCATGAAAAATATAGTAATATAATTATAAATATAATTATTTGCGTTATTTACAATTATCGAAAAAAAAGTTTTTAAAAAATTCATTTTTTTTAGATCAATGAATTCGTTGCATCTTTTTGAATTTTTGACAGATTTCACAGATCTTCTGATCGTCCGTAAAAAACATGATATGGATGCAATTATAATTTATATAACGTACGTTGATAAATTTATATGAACAATTACTCATTAAAAATTTTTGCATTTCCATTCAAAACAAAATCGCAATTGAAAGTACTTCATTTATCTTGTGACAACCAGTAACGAATAGGCCTAGGGTAATTTTGAAACACCCTCTGAAGGTTCATTAACAAACATTTTGGATAATTTTGATATTTTCATCCGGAACAGAATTTTTCAGTTGGAAAGAAATTCGTGATTTTTATGACGCAGAATCGTTTACGCCATAAAAAATCACGTCATTTCATGACCTTCATGGCTAATAAGGTCATGAAATGACCTGATATTTCATTAAGGTCATCAAGAATCACGTTATTTCCTCACCTTTATTGTTCGTGGTCATTAAATGGCTTTGAAATGACGTGATTTTTTTTGACTGACGTCATTTAGAGAAAATGACCAAATTTTCACGTCATATTTGACGTCAGGCGACTACTTGGGATTCGTGAGGATCCAGGTTCGTACCCAAGTATTCACCTGACGTCAAATATGACGTGAAAATTTGGTTATTTTCTCTAAATGACGTCAGTCAAAAAAAAAATCACGTCATTTCAAAGCCATTTAATGACCACGAACAATAAAGGTGAGGAAATAACGTGATTCTTGATGACCTTAATGAAATATCAGGTCATTTCATGACCTTATTAGCCATGAAGGTCATGAAATGACGTGATTTTTTATGGCGTAAACGATTCTGCGTCATAAAAATCACGAATTTCTTTCCAACTGAAAAATTCTGTTCCGGATGAAAATATCAAAATTATCCAAAATGTTTGTTAATGAACCTTCAGAGGGTGTTTCAAAATTACCCTAGGCCTATTCGTTACTGGTTGTCACAAGATAAATGAAGTACTTTCAATTGCGATTTTGTTTTGAATGGAAATGCAAAAATTTTTAATGAGTAATTGTTCATATAAATTTATCAACGTACGTTATATAAATTATAATTGCATCCATATCATGTTTTTTACGGACGATCAGAAGATCTGTGAAATCTGTCAAAAATTCAAAAAGATGCAACGAATTCATTGATCTAAAAAAAATGAATTTTTTAAAAACTTTTTTTTTCGATAATTGTAAATAACGCAAATAATTATATTTATAATTATATTACTATATTTTTCATGGATAAAAAGATAAAATAAAACTAAAAAATAACTGCCATCGGCTAAACTCAGCAAGAGATTTAACGGTAATTGTAATATAACTAATCAATACTTTTAAAGTCTTCATTGAATAACACCAGGTGGTTACTGCTACTTTAGCGCAATCGGTTAAGGCATGGCGTGAGATACATAGGTACACTCCGGTGAGAAACCAGGTTCGACTCCGACCTGCGCCAGAAAGTGATACGTTTTCCCCCCCCCCCGTCTCTTCGAATAGCGCCATCTATCTTCTGAAAGTTTAACTATTTGCAAATGGTCATTTTTTGACGTTTCCAAAATGGACATAATGACCATTTTATCACGTGATGTTTGAGACATTTTATGACTTCCAAAAAACGTTTTTATTGACGTCAGGCGACAACTTGGGATGGGAATCCATCCATAGGCGGAGATTAACTTGGAAGATTGGGGGGGGGGAAGGTCATTATTGCTGGGGGGGCACGATGATGATGATGTCAGCTCATATATACATTAGATCAGTCGACTCCACCTTTGCCCCCCCCCCCCCCCCGTATCTTCGCCCATGAATCTAGCACGATGTAGCGGATATAACACGTTTCAATCAAAATGATAAAATGACTCCTATGACAATATGACCCATACTTTAAAAGGGACTTTCATTTATTTTTTCTAACCGCACCTATGAATTATGAGTAACTATTAATTACTTTGAGGGGAATAGAAATCTGGTTTCGTCGTGAACGGGACGTATG
This sequence comes from Pholcus phalangioides, assembly GCF_987345545.1. NCBI lineage: Eukaryota > Metazoa > Arthropoda > Arachnida > Araneae > Pholcidae > Pholcus > Pholcus phalangioides. The sequence goes on along the minus strand of NW_028301595.1, from coordinate 1,255,619 downwards.
GTCAGGAAAAAAAGCGCAGGATGTAAATAAGCTATATATTCCGCGTGGGATTGTATAACTAGCTGGTAGCAAGTTCCCAATCAAAAACGTGCCAAATTTCATTCTGTTTGTGTTTAGGGGTTCGTGACTTGAGGAAATTTAAATGTCCGAATTTTAGACTCGAATATATGATATATGCATGAAGTGGTTTCAATGAAGTTTTAGTTTTGTTTGCGAAGGGGCCACCATGTCTTCAAAAAGCCTCAAGCGCCCGACGTATAACGTTGTTATTGAAAACATACCCAATAATGTTACCGAGGTGAGGAGGGACTTTGTTGTTGCGTTTCAATTAAAATATTGTGAACGTGTTATTTAATACTATTCGGGGTACAGTGTCCAACTCAGTTTATATTCGATTTTAAATGCGTTGCAACAAGAAGCGTATTGTAATAATAAAAATACAAATTGAACCGTAGTTAAACAGATACGAGTCAAAATTGAAGCTTGTTCATATTACCTCGTATATTTGGTGAGGGTGGGCTTTCCTCCCCGTCATATCACCGCAAATATTGGTGAGGGAGGGTCCCCCCTCCCTATATATATATATATATATATATAATACAGTGGACGCCGCTTATTGGAATCGGATAATGTTGTTCCGGTATTGCTGTCACTTTCACAAAGTATGAAACAATTGTGGATCCAAGATGTTGTGATGGGAGGGACGAGTTGTGTTAGTTTGATCGTCCCATATTTTATGGAACATATATTTTTTACATATTATTCGGCTCTTGGTGGGTGCTGCGGTTGTTGACATCTTCAGCTATGAATGGAGCTGAGGCAGATATCTTCAGCTGAGAATGTCTCCGCTCCATTTGCAGCTGAACATGCCTGCCTCCATTCCATTCTCAGCTGAGGATATCTGCCTCATCTTCAGTTGCAAATGGAGTAGAGACTGAGAGTGCAGGGCAATGTGTTGGAGAAACAGCTGAATGTATGGGATCGATTGCCCCTCCCAAGAGTCGAATAATACAGGGGAAAATTTGTGTCCCATAAAGTACGGGATGATCCGATGCACTTACATATCATAACTAACATGGGGAAAAAATTCATTTGTAGTTATCAATTGAAAGTTTCAACAACTGGCTGATGCAAAGATAAATGTAGGAAAGAAAATTTAACTGCCTCGTGGGTAATTGAATCCTCGTCCTCTCACTTGCTGGGTGAATGTGCACGTTAGATCACTGCGTTACAGAGGCAGCAAACCTGTTACCTTAGAGCTTGTGTGTGTTGAAAACAGCCAGACTCGGGGCTGTATAATAAAGGGTGTCTTGTCCCTTTGAAGTTGCTCTTACCTTGGCTCAATGGCATGGTCTCAGATCAGGTGGGCGACGTCACTAACACTAAAGCACGACCTTGAAATACTAGGGTAACCAATGGCAATTAACCAGTTCTGTCAGGGTGGTGACACAGCTAGTACTTACTCTGTCTTGTCATGAGACAGCCCTTATTGTATGATGCAGAGCCAGACCTAAAACTCCAGCAAAGCTCACAATTGCTGACACCATCACCAGATGATGACTTATTAAGTCTGACTGTCCGTGTACTGTCCCGCTCGGTGTGCACGAGCTCTAAGGTAAGAGTTTTATTTATTCGATGTTTCTTGGCCAAAGCCTATAGGTTTATTGTGGCAGTAGTAGGCATGCTCACCCAGCGAGAGGATGTGGGTTTGATTCCCTGCAGAAGCAGTTGAGGTTTCTTAACTGGATTTATATTTATATCAGCCAGCTGTTAGAACCTTCATATGAGCAGCAGAGAGTGACATCATACATCATTGGATCAGAGTTTAAGCTAGGTAAAAAATTCCTTTTGCAAAAAAGTAAAAATGGGGAGAAAAGCTTCAGCAAAATGCTGCAATGCTAATGTAATGATTGATGGTTGGATGTCTACTCGTTCCGTACCTCCTGTACGCATTTTTGCAAAAGCGGCTACCACTTCTTTTGCATTATAAGATTTTCTTTCGCATTTTGCGAAAAATGTGACCGTAGCTTAAACCCTGCATTGGATGTTATTAGTTCTTTAGTAGTTTGCAGTATCTGGACATTTTCTTTGAAAGTTTTTATTTTTGAATATATCAAAGCTCTAAGGTTGGACCAGACTCATTCCCCCACCTATAAGTTATTGTTATAAATCTGCAACACTATGTTGGAGGTCAGAAGGGTCCTTTGGTGACAAACATTTCTATACTCATTTTGCAATGGTATCGGTTGCAGTAGTCGCTATGATTCATGTACTCGTGGATCTGCTTCTGCAATAGTTTTTCTATTGTGAAGGCACGTATAAGATTTAAAAAGTCTGTTTCTTTGGTTCTTGGTCAGTTTCTTCCGACTGACCACTGTAACGTGACTACATGCCCCGGTAAGAAGATCCCGGTTACTCATTTATAATCAGTATTTTTTTCCCCTTTTCAACCTAAATGCTTCTTTATCACTCAATTAAAATTTCTTGATGAAAACATTTTTCCACATTTTTCAAAGAGCTAAAGTTTCTAGACCTAATTATTCTAACAAACATAAACATCCCAATTTTTAAATGGTCTTGCCAACCATATGACATCGATATCGTGGTAGTATGGAAAATGGTCTGTTCTCAGGAGTGCGTAAGTTCATATCACAGTAGCTATGAGTCCAAATTTATCCCATTGCTTTCTGGAATTGATGAAAGCACACGCAGTGTATCCAGGAAAACAGGGAGTCCATGCAGAAAGCATCCGATTCCCGTGTCGGAAGACACAATTCACAGGATCAAAGGAAACCAGGGAGCTTGTGCAGCTACACCTCATTCTCATGCCGGCTGACGCATAGGCAATTACAACTGCAACCAAATATGCTGCATTCTGTCTAAAAATCACCATCTCGTTCTGGATGGTCATCCCGTACTAAATACTCAATCGATCAATGAGTCCCAAACACCAAATTGCTTTTCTCTGGGGTAAAACATTAGTTCATTACTAGAAAGTTCCACGGAAGAATGTGGACATAGTTCATTACTAGAATGAAATCAAGAAAACAAGAGCAGCATGATTATACATTGAACATTGAAGGACCGGACACACCCCGCTTCCCATCTCAGAGAGATATCGAAGCTTTCCCGGGGGATGGGTGTATCCGGAAATTTATTAATTTATGTGAAAATAACAATGATATACATATATACAATAAATAAAGCATGATTATACAGCATAAAACGATACATAAAGCTTCAGCTAAATCACTGGCACCAATTATCACAGAGTGATAGGAAATTTACATATCCAATCACTATGCTCCAAAAAATAACCAATTTGCCTAAAATTTAACAAAAAAATATCAATCGGTCAACAATACAGAACAGATCTACCATGATGCATACACGTGATCATTGCTGATGATTAGAGGTAGGGAAAAAACAATTCAAACTGCTTTAAGACGAAACTGTTTTAACAACAAAAAAAATATTTTTTAGCGACTTCTCCATAAATTTATGGGTCTTGTTACGCCACATTCACAGTTCCTCAACTGGAGGATTTTCACAAGGGATCTATGGAAGATATGCACATTATTAAAAGTGTTATAGTTCATGATAATACATTAGACAGTTCTATTCCAACTCCTCACAATGGCTGAATAAGGAAAAAAATATATTTTTCATATAAAGGGAGAAATCTCATTTTACAACAATACGATGGACAAAAAACCTTGCATGATTTGACGTTTTGCCACCAGTTATGTGGAAAAGAAAGGCAGAGTTGTAAATTTCCATATGTTCAGTTCAACTGAATAGGATGTATGGTAATTGTATTTGAAACTGGGACTTGTTTACTTGTATATTAGCTTGCACTGTATTTCAATGAGTAATATAGGGAAATAGTGTGTGTGGCAGATTTTAAAGATGGGCTTCCACCCAATTTACAAGTTTACACTTATGGGTTCGGGGCTGTAACTAGAATTACTCATACGCCTAGAGACAATGTCCATTTTGGTGTCCCCTCCATTTGTTTTGAAGAGAAAAACAGTAAACTCAGTGGTGGCACTGGAATGTCCCCTGCTCTCTTCTACACTGCTGGCCACCGTAAATGCAACACCCTGAAGGAAGCATGTAAATAATATGAAATTTACAACATGCATTAGCGGAGGTGAGATATGCAAATGATTAGAATTTCAGCGCAGACGCACATCATGCGCGCCTGTGGCGCCACTTCAAAGCGCTATTTAAGGCTTGGAGATTTCAACGATTTGAAGTACGGCAATTGTGTTTTTCTTGTGGTTTTTTCAAAAAAACGATCAATTATGCCTCGTAGAAAACAGCGATCATCTTTTGATCAAGTATCCGAGTTCGACAGAGGAAGGGTAGTGGCCTACTGAGATTGTGGATTATCTTTCAGGGAAATCGGTAGTCGTGTTGGACGAAACCAAACAACTGTAATGCGGATATGTGATCGTTGGATGCAGGAGGGTACGACGGACCGTCGTGTCCAATCGCATCCACCTCAGTGCACCACTTCACGTGATGACAGGCGTATTGTGCGTATGGCAGTGACGGATCGCTCAGCCACATCACGAACCATAGCACAGCACATTCAGTCTGTACCGCATCATCCAGTGTCTGCGCGTATCATTCGATGCCGTTTACAGCAGAGTGGTCTGTCCGCAAGACGTCCATTGCTTCGTCTACCCTTGATGCAGAACCACAGACGTCTCCGCCGCCAATGGTGCGATGAAAGAAGGATGTGGACGGCACAATGGAATGAAATTGTCTTTAGTGACGAGTCACGCTTCTGTCTGCAACACCACAATGGTCGGATTCGAGTCTGGAGACACCGTGGAGAGAGGATGCTGAACAGCTGCGTTATGCACCGCCACACTGGTCCTGCACCGGGTATTATGGTATGGGGCGGTATTGGATATCACTCTCGCACTCCTCTAGTATGCATTGCCGGTACTTTAAAAAGCCAGCGCTACATCTCCGAGGTGTTGGAGCCAGTTGTCCTTCCTTACCTTCAGGGCTTGCCCACAGCCATATTTCAACAGGATAATGCGCGACCACACGTGGCACGCATTGTCCAAAGGTTCTTCGTCAATCGCCAGATTGAATTGCTTCCCTGGCCAGCTCGCTCTCCGGATCTTTCGCCGATAGAAAACATGTGGTCCATGGTTGCTCAACGATTGACCCAGATTACATCCCCAGCTGCCACGCCAGATCAACTTTGGCAACGCGTGGAAGCTGCTTGGTCTGCTGTACCCCAAGAACACATCCAAAGTCTCTTTGAATCAGTGCCGAGGCGTGTGGCAGCGGTGATCTCCAACAATGGCGGCTACTGTGGCTACTGATTTTGGCAAAAACCACACTTCACAGAAGTCTATAAATTTAATCATTTGATGCTTGGTCAACATGTTATCTACAAAATAAATATTGTTGCGATATCTCTTGTCTTTCTTGGTGTTGCAATTTGGGTGGCCAGCAGTGTAGTTGCGAATCCTGTATGGGCAAGGATATGAAGATATTGCCAAAAACTAATATAGGATATTAGTTAAGTTCGAAAAGAACATCTGTAAGGTGCTTAAACAGGGACTTATAAAATTACTAAAATGTCTAGACCAT